>NC_090708.1:1526000-2762000 GCF_040954835.1 Lepisosteus oculatus | reverse complement strand
GAAAACATTTGTTAAATAAATATATATAAATATATATAAAGATAGTTAAATAAAATATTTGAGTCAAGAAAACATCAAGCAGACACAAGTACTGTAGCAGTAGTTATACCATAGGCTTTTTTTTAATGTTCCGAGCTTCATTTTTGTACAACACATGTGGGAAGATGCCCAATTGTACTGTATTTTTATTGCATCCCCAGCACAGGCATTCTGTAATCCTTTCATATGTGCTGTAGTAATAAAACTTATTTGTTCCTGTCCTACCTCTCAGAATCAGAACAAACAGAGGAGTAACTTAATTAAGAAAGAATCTGAAGAGTTCAGCCATGAACACTTAGAGCATCTTCATTTCCTCTAGTTCTAGTTCCTTTTCTCCGGGCACAGCGCGTTATCTGTATTTTCCAGGGACCTCCTGCACGTTTATCTCGCTTACCATCTCTGACTTGGTATTTTAGAAATAACTGCTCTGCATTTTTATGTGTACAGTAAATACTTCCTCCACACCACGTGCATATGGACCTTCCTGATGGGCAGTTTTTACACTTGCTGTAACTGAAGATGGAAAAAGCCAATTAATGGAAGGTACTAACTGACGTATGGGAGGGATAACAGTGACAGGTCTATCATACACAGGTGTACCTGATCACCATCCGTATGAAATTAGTTATATACCGTATGTTGAAAACAAACACCTCCCTTTGCATTTGTCTTTCAAGCTCCAGCCCGCCTCCAACTTGCACTCACTCTGAATGGGGTTCGAGTCTCCTCATCCTGTGGCAGGATGCTGCCCATTAACCAAGCTTGTTAAGCCTAACCTGTCACATCAGCTATTCCAGACATTCGCAAAGCATCCAGTTCTTGGATGTTGTTGTCCCTGGTGAAATTATACAGTATTATCACACACTTTGTCTGAAGCAAAGTGTTGGTGACAAAACCACTTTAACATAACTCTTTGAAAAGATGGGTGGCAGGGTTAGCACCAGAAAAATACCAAGAAGAAATATTTCCTGCATCATAAAGTCAACAGACAGTTTGACAGCAGCTTGTTGTGCTGTGAGCAAAGGAAACTAAGGATATCTTGGCCAATACAGTCTTTAAATCAAAGATCAACTAGAATTGTGACGTTTGGACAAGTGTTAACAGTGGAAATGCTTCAACATTTGTAAAGACCAGGCTTGGAGGCATTTAAGGGTTTTTGTAGATTTGGCATAGAGTCACACAAACATATTCTGCAGCAGGAGAAACTGACGTCTTAAAGCAGAGATAATGAAAGAAATACTTGATTTATTCCATAGAATTCTGAGATGGATGTTACTGGCACATACCAATCCTTCATACTGTAAAAATGTATAAATATGTATAATTATGTGTGTTGCTAATACTTAATGGTTTAACACCAGGTTTCCGGATTGTAGACAGTCCCAATGCAGATAGATGAGACTGTAAGAAAAGTCACAAACAATGGGAGACGTCTAGGCTGCAGTTAATATATTCCAAGTATCTCATCCAGTTCTTTCTTGAAGGAAATCACAGTAACTGGCTTCAGTGAAATGGCTGGGGATCTTGTTCCAGGAGCCAAGACTTAACCAAAGAAGGGCCTCCTCTTCTCAGTTTTAAATGCACTTGTACATTGTTGATGGGTCATTAGATGTAAGTCTCAGGTGTCTGGAGGTATGCGAGTCCTACAAAATATTAATCAAGTAGTTTGATCCCAAATGACCTCTATATTACTCAATTTATAAAATCACGTTTTACTGATCAAAATTTAAATTGTTCTAAACGGTTAGAAAATGATGATTTCCTAAAATAATGATGACCTGTTAAAAAAAGACTGAAGCTCTCTAGAGCATAGGACCTCAGGTTAGAATTTCTCAAACTGATTAAAATCAGTTTTAATAAATAAATAGTTGTAAAAAATGTACTGTGTGTTGAGTTACTCACAGAACTCCATTTAAAGTGATTAATAGCAATTTGACTGCATGGTGCTACACTGAAAACATTCCAGGGACCTCGCTCACTGCCCTTCCTGCACACTCATCCAGATGTGGCAACATCCTAGCAGGATAACACACTTCCTCGTGCTGATCGTGCAGCGGTGGTTCTCTTGCAAGACGACAATGAGCTGGTTCTGCCTTGAGTTCTTGGCTGGAGCCCCATTGAACGTTTGTGGGTTGAGCTGGGACTACATGTGGTAAATGGTCTAGGGCCCAGAGACCAGCTCTAGATAACATCCACAAGACAATGCTTCCACCCTGGTGCAAAGCCAGTGTCACAGATGTACAGTTTCTACTGCCTTCAAGTGTTCATACATGAGGTTCACAGTACTGTAGATCATCTGTTGATCAACCCAACTGATGTCAAATGCTAATCAGTGTAGTAAATTGTCCTGCATCACACATGTTTAATTAAATGCAATGACTACAAAAGAGATGTAATCATTTTCCTGATAGTACGTTTGTGAATATTTTGCATTTATTAAATTCTAAGTTTCTTTTGATGCTCAGTATATGTATATTTCAGTTGTATATTCAGTAAATGAGAGGTCACAACTGCAGAACTGTTATTTCTAAAATAATTAAGATAACGGATTATTATTTGATATAATAAAATTCAGCATATAACTCAAAACAGACAGGACACTGCTGAATAATGTTGTGAGGATGACTTATGGAAAGATTGTAGCCAGCCTAAACCCTGTGTTGATCTAAAGTCGGTTTCTTCTACAGTACATACAGCAAAACCTCACACCCTGTTATAACTTCAGCGTATCCGAGAAACTGTTCCCCCTCACCACCCAATGTGCTTTTAACACTGCTCTGCGCCCAAACTGTGCTTCTGATGCCAAGAAACGCATGACATTCCATATTCATTACATTCTCATTTTCATCCCAGAACTTAAAAAAATGTTTATACTGCGTATTAAAATTACCCACAGCCACCCACCTAATGTGAACTCTGTGTGTGACACTGACGTGCAAATATACTGAGCTTGTGCAGCCCAAGAGACAACGATAATGAACTGGTTCACTCCAGGAGCTGTCACTTCCAGGAACACACCAGTCACTTAAAACTTTTGGTTGTTTAAAAAAGGAAGATAAAATCAGCTTCATGCCTTTGATCCAGCTTAGGGCGGTTTATACAAGTTCTTCACTGCAAGGCTGAATTTGCCTTTATAAATCTAGTATCGAAGAGATGAGAAATTCCTAATAGTAAAAGATTTCTTTTACTATTTTATAATAGATCTGAAACATCTTTTTTGTGCAGAAGTTGTCATAACAGCAAACAGGCAGACATCCCTCCACCACTTTAACTAAAAGCAAAAAACAAGTTTTTTGTCCTAAAAAAATAATTTTACATATCTGCATTTATCCTTCCATCTGTTTATCTATTTTTTCCTTTTTTTCATGGCAGCCTAGATCAACATTTTCTGTAAGAAGGGACTCGTGTTTGTAATATCCTCATCTGGATAACATTACTGGAAGAAAAGGAAACAATGTTGTTTTGATTAAACACAGGCCTGGAAGGCTGTTTGGCCAGTACTAAAACCAGATTATCTTAATTTTTAATCTAAAACACATCTTTAAAAAAAATTAGAATTGCTTTGCTAGGAAAAATGACAAGTATGTAGGAGTCACTTGAAAGCCTAAAAAGAGACTACTGTTTTTATGCTGAAACAGGGAGGCATAAATGAAGCATAAATATGGGTTTAATGTTAAGTCCGCATACCAAAAATATGTCATCTTCTGTTATGAATGAAATTTCATTAAGAAGCAGTCAAGTCAGCTTTTCTCTGGTTTATGGACTGACATTTTCTTTTGGGTGAAGGAAGTGAAGAAGTGCTCATACTGTATACTGCAGGACACTACTCGTGTCTCTATGGGAGATGGATTCCGGCCTGTGCCTCCCTTGGTACAGTCTGATCTCATTGCTCACTGAAAATCTCCTCTTCCTCCTCTTTGAAGCCCAGAATAAAGATTTCCTATCAGCCATGCGTTTGAAACCGGTGTCCTTCAAGAAACACCCGAACGAGATTCTTGGGTCACTTAGCTACTTAACTACAGAACGGGGCCGAAATGATCTGATTGGCTCCTCTCGTTTGCACTGTTTCTTATGTTCGTAGACTTTTTGTCACAATCGTCATCCCTCCTCTAGAGGGCGCTCCGACCCTTTTGTGTTTTTCATTATCACGTTCGCCTGCCCCCTTGTTCCGTCCTTTATTCAAACCCGGTGCTCCGGAAGCTCAGGGCTCTGCATTGGAAGATGGACGCCCGGAGGCCCACCTACCATCCTGCAACTCACAACTAGCAACCCACTGAAGCTCAGCAGCTTGGTCAGTACCTGGATGGGAGACCGACTGGGAAAAACTAAGGCTGCTGATGAGGTGTTAGTGGGGCCAGCAGGGGGCGCTCACCCTGCAGTCCATGTGGGTCCTAATGCCCCAGTATATTGACAGGGACACTATACTATAAACAGGCGCCGTCCTTCAGATGAGACGTAAAACCGAGGTCCTGACTCTCTGTGGTCATTAAAAATCACAGGGCGTTTCCCGAAAAGAGTAGGGGTGTAACCCTGGCTTCCTGGCCAAATTTCCCATTGGCCCTTACCAATCATGGCCTCCTAATAATCCCCCTCTATGAATTGGCTACATTACTCTGCTCTCCTCCCCACTGATATCTGATGTGTGGGGAGCGTTCTGGCGCACTATGGCTGCCGTCGCATCATCCAGGTGGATGCTGCACATTGGTGGTGGTGGAGGGGATCCCCATTACCTGTAAAGCGCTTTGAGTGGAGTGTCCAGAAAAGCGCTATATAAGTGTAAGCAATTATTATTATTATTACCATCAAGTTGCCCTACGTCCGCAGCTTGAAGGCATAGGCTTCCGATCGGCGTCCTGACCCAGCTGAGTCTGGGGCTCGGAGCGCCTGGCCTCGTCACTCCATTTTAACCTCTGTGTTCCTGTTCAAGTTCCCCCTTCCCAGGGATTTCAATCGTCCTCGTCTTGGATGGACCTCCCGGCTTTGGATTATGGACTACGCCCCGGTTTCCCTTTTAGACTTCCTTGAACTTGTTTGCCAGCATTCCCCCCTTGCTCCTGTATTCCCTGTCGGCACCTCCCCCATCCCCATCCATTTGCCATCCCTTCCATTCCTCTCCTATCCGTGTTTTCCCTGTAGCCCCATTTCCAGTCACTTCCAGATTATACCATCTGCACAGGGTCCCGAACTACACACCGTAACATTTTTTTTTGCTGTTGGAACATTCAAGTCCCGACAAGCAAAGGACTGACTTTATGGTAAGGAAAATCCCGGGTTCGAGCATTATTACCTTGAGAATGCATTGTGAAATCAGTACAGACAACTCCAGAAGGCAGAAGCTGTGGCTTCACCCAGAGTCATATTCACGTGCCCTTCAGAGGTCAGCAGGGTGAAATTTCTCTCTGAGGTGGCAAGAGCTACTAATCACAAATGGGGTTATAGTATGTCAAAGCTGGAACCCAGAGCTATTTTTAGGCAAAAAGGAGAGGTCAGAAAGAAACTGCTCCCCTTTGAAAGAATCTAAACTCTTTTTCCCTAATTGCAAGACCGAGACTTTTCACAGCATCTCACGCTGGAGATCATTGTGATGATTGTCACTCTTTTGCCCAGGTTTAAGGCAAAGCTTCTCCAATACCGCGAGATGAAATTCAAACTTCCTGCAATGTTGACTAACTGGTGAGGGACATCAACACCCTCACAGAAATGAAAGAGCCACTCGCTCTGATTATTAGGAACATCAAGCCATCTGCTTTCAATTTTATGTGAAATATTCTGCATGCCACAAAAAAAAATAATCCAGTGGTTAAAAAAGGGAAGACATGCATT
The DNA here is from genome assembly GCF_040954835.1 of Lepisosteus oculatus. Taxonomy (NCBI): domain Eukaryota; kingdom Metazoa; phylum Chordata; class Actinopteri; order Semionotiformes; family Lepisosteidae; genus Lepisosteus; species Lepisosteus oculatus. The sequence continues at coordinate 2,756,138 of NC_090708.1, read as the reverse complement.
TTCTTTATTTCTCTTGCATAATAAAAAAGTCTGTGTTCCTTGTCCAGATGAGCAGCTGGCTGGCTTTATACACAGCTAGGCCTTTCAATCAGGTAGCTGAGTCTTGATCACCTTGTGCCACTTGAAAGCGACTGTAATGCTGACTCTCATGAGGCACAGCCTCGGTGCAGAGCGCAGTCCTTGCTGTGTTTTGGTGACCAGTCACACGTACTGGTGATGGTGGTGGATAGGAAGACAGGAAGAAAAACAAAGAAAACTCTGGATCTCTCTCTTAGACATCAATCCCCTCCAACACCTCACTCTGCTGGAGCTGCATCTGTCAATAAACATTGGGAAATGTTGTTTAGAGCATAATTGCGATGAGTTCCAGATGTTAGCTGGCTACACAAATGACAGTGCAATGTAAATCTTGACGCATGGAATTCTCCCTGTCACGATGAAAAAGCAGAGGAGCACGCCCAAGCTGCAGACCTCACACGCTTTTACTTGCTTTGGGTAACTCGACACCCTGATTTTGACACCCTGCTTACCTTCTGCAAGAATGGTTCTAGCCCAGTGACCATGTGAAGGAAAGGACATCACTCTCATCACTCCAAAAGTTAATGCTTAACTTTAAACGTTTCAGGTCTGTGGAAGTAAAACTGAATGGCACTCTTTCCATCCAAAGTCCTTAGTGTGATCTCCTTCTGTTTTCTGGATTTTTAAACGTTACCTTATCTGACCAAAAGAGAGACAGGGCTGTGCTACACTATGTGGATGTATTAGCTGAAACATATGTGCACACACAATCAATTTTCATTTCAGGGTAGTGACAAATATCACTCAATATCACTCAGTTAAAATACCTTCGCTGGATGTTGTCATACTAATCTTTCACCTACAAGAGAGGCTTTTTTGTCTGCAGTTGCCTTCAGTCTGGATCTGACACTTCAGTCTGCCCTCCCTCATCCTCTCCACATGGACAGGCCATCGAAAATCATTTTTACCAATTTTTGCAAATGCACTTTTCTCACACATTTTTCCAGGTTCTCTTTCATCCCTTGACCATGCAAACACACAGCTTCCTTAGCAAAGACAGCCATATACAGTGGTTTGTTCTGTTGTTGGAAACACAAAAGCCTAGTGAACACCTATTTCTACATATGAAACCCCTCTGATAAAGCAGTGTTCACTCTCACTTTTATTTGCTCTTTACTCTTTTATCAAAGAATACACAGCCCTGATCTGTTCCAAGAGACGGTCATGACTGTGAACATGGCTGTTCTGATGCCATAGCTATATTCTGATCTGCTATATGCTCTCTTTTAAAATCCGTGGACAAAATGAACGCTAGCCAAGCTGTGAGTGGAAAAATGAATTCATGTGAGCTCAGTCTCACTGCCCAGCCCTTTCTCTTCGCTCTCCAGTCCTCGCGGGGCAAATTCAACAGAATAAGTCCGACACGGCTTCTGTGTAATTTACACCCCGTCGCAATCTTTATTACTGAGTCTCGGCTTCAGTGGTGTCCTGAAGAAACTGCTGCATGGTCACTGCTCAGTCCTGACACAGGCAGTGCACCACTGTGTCACCTCATCGACAGGCCCTGTGTCCTTTCGACGCCGGTGAAGGAGCACCGTGCTCATGTAATTCTCAGCCCACATGCCGGGGCTCTTTGGTCTTCGGCGTGTGGTAGGAACTCTTCATCCTGTTTGCTTTTCTTTGCTCATGTTCTGCTCAATATAATACGGGCTTCTTTGTGATGTCAAGCAAAGCATGTTCTCCCAGCAGCAGTAACTATCTGAATTCATTCAAGCTGCGCTGTTAAAAGGGACTATTGTCCCGCATTCCTTAAGACGGTTCGCAGAAGAGAGCCAAGTCGTTTCTGCACTCCCAACCTCTAATAATGCACTCTCTGGTCTCAGTTGGGTTTAGATGAGTTCATAACCTTTTTTTTTTAAATCTGTTTTGTGCCAAAAAGATCAGGGAACTCAGATGGTGCATTTATCTGTGTTAACGTTTGTACTGTATACTGTACCCCTTTGTTTCTTCAACTGACCATAATATTGTAATAACACACACCTGCGTGAAGTTAAGAGAGTTTGGTTTGGGATGTAACATTAACTTAATTAAGCTGTGAGAATAGTGACGTTGCTGAGTCACTATTTCAGTTCTTCCACCAAGATTTCTGTATGTTTATTATGAATAATAATAATAATAATAATAATAATAATAATAATAATAATAATAATTATTATTATTATTATTATTATTATTATTATTATTATTATTATTGCTGTTGGTGGTGGTGTTCTTGTTTATTTTTGTCATTAACTACATGCTCCAAGTACGTGAACACCAAACATAAAACAAACATGAGGTAGCTGACTCTTTCTGCCTTTCCTTTCAGCTCTGTCCATTCGCGAAACTTTCATCTTCCATCTGTCGCCCGTTCGTGTCTGCCCCTCTTCTTTGGGCATCTGACTCTGCAGGCATCTGACTCGCGAATGCATGCAGGGTTGTGGGGGACGTACTGTACAGTACCTGCGCAGCAGCGCGAAAGAGAATCCCCGTAACGCACTGTAGAGATTTTCGGATTAGCAGGGAGAGAAATGAGTTAAACGAAGGCGGCGCAGAGGTGTCCCGACCGCGCCGGGAGTCGGGTCTCCGGGCGCAGAAGAATGGACTGGGGGCACGTGCGGTGCTGGAGTGGGCGGAACCCCAGCGCTCAGCGAAAAGCCCGGTGCTGTCGCGCATCCTCATGCATTCACGGCTCTCTGCGCCCGGGGTAGTGCCGGCCAATCTGCTTCTGGACCTGGCTGGGATTAAGGCAGGTGATTGTTTTGTCAAAACTGCTTCTTTTTTTTTTGTTTTTACAACAAACAAACAAAAAATAGTATCAAGGATTTCAGCAAGCGTCCTCCGAGAGCCAGGCGGATTTGTGCTGTTAAAATGCGGCGTCTGTTAGTTGCCCAGCTCTGACCGAGCAGTTTGTGTAAGTAGGATTCTCTGAAAAAGTCTCGCATAATTAGATGACACTGCGTTTAGGACCGTGAAAGTGAATGCGCTTTTCTATTGTTATAGGTATTTCCTGCGGTTTTGTAGCAGGGTGTTCTTAAAATGGATTCATATATTTGTAGAATAATTGAAGTTAATTTAAAGATTCTATACAAAATCCATGTGCAAAAGTGTCAAATGTGATTTATTGCAATAAACTTTTTTTTTCCTGTATAGATTTGTATGTTTTCGCTTTTAAAACGGGAAGATTATTTCTTAACAAAATGGTGTAAAAACAATCCAGTTTGAGAAAGTTAATTTCCTGGAGAGGTTTAACATCAACAGGTACTTTAGATATTAACAATAACGACATCCAAAAAAACAGCATTAATAAAACATTACGGTTTAGTAGTTAAAATATCGGTTTACCTTGAATGTGAGGAGACAAAAGTTTCAATAAAACTTTAGAATGAAAATATATACTTTTATTAAGTATAAATGACGGAAAATGTTTTTTTAATGTTATACAATAGCATCATACAATAGCGTTATACAATAATGTTATACAATAGCAATAGCGTCTCATAGACGTCATATAATTTCAGTAGTAGTCACGTATTTAGAGTGCCTGTTAACCAGTGACTTATACAGTATATAGCATATATGTCTGATGCAATTCAGAATTGTTTTACATATCATATATAGTGTATATACAGTATTTAAATAATTTGAGTACATGGTTCATCACGTTTTTTGTACACATATTCCAATGTGAAATGCTATTAGAGGACCAGTACAAAACAACTTTGTTTTGGGAAAAGTATATCTAAATTCATTCTGGAGACTTTAAGGTTAGTTAAACCTGAGTGATTTTTTTTATTTCTTTGTTCTTTTATAATCAATGTACAGTACTGGCTGTGGGACATTTTCTAATCCAGCTGTAGGCTAAGCTACACTGAAAAGGTTAGCCTCCAGGGATTCGATGAAAAGCAGATTTCTAGAATTAAGAAATATCACTCTTGGTGCAATAATCATGCATACTTAGTTTATTTTACACACACACACACACCTCCACCACACCCTTTAATAGTATTGTGACAATCTGGTCTCCTAATCATTCTGAAATGTTTCATTAGTACTATATAGAGGGTAATATTGGTGTTTGTCTTTTTAGAAAATGTTTTTTTTTCGTAAGTAATGATGTTTGAATGACGGTTTGTGAAACAGACAGCCCTCAGGATGAATGATGATGCAGCAAAGGGAAGACAGACTATTTCATGTTAGAAGATTTTAGCAATTAAGTTTCTAGTGGAGGCATTTGCTTTGGCATTCGTTTCTGCAGTTAAACTACACCACACATGATGAACGTGCATTCAGGGCAGCTCTTAAGACATGGCTGAATTACTTTGGGCTGCTTCAACTTTGTGTAAACTAACATCTTTCTCTTTACCACAGGACTGTAGTGATCCATGGAAACAGCAGTACTTTTGTGACAGTGATGTGAAATATCTTTCACCAGAATGAAGGTCTTCAGCCAAGGCACTGTATACTTACGGTGGAGGTTGCTGGCGTTTTTGTGCTTTTGGGCTAGAATGATTCCCAGAAGCACAGGCTGCCCCAGGTCCTGTGCTTGTTATGTTCCCACTGAAGTGCACTGTACCTTCAGGTATCTCACAGCTATACCGGGTGAAATTCAGCCAGCTGTGGAACGCATTAACTTTGGGTAAGATCTCTGTCTCATAATACTTTCATTGTTGAAGCATGGCAACTAAGTTAAAAACACAAACTGTGATCTACTCTGTGATTAATCATTTCAATCACCTGTTTTTTTTCTCACTTCTGTTACACTAGCAGTGCATTTTTTTGCTGGTCTCCTATAGAAAATCTGAAAATCCAGAAAACCTAGATACTAGATTTCTTCAGGTCATGCCATAGAAGTTTTTTTTATCCTCACCCATGTCCTGCTGTTCCTGTGCCTAACACAGACTTTATTTTATTATTTTCAGGTACAACAGTTTAACTGGCTTAAAAGAAAGAGATTTCTCTGGGCTAGGACGTTTGGAGCTGTTGATGTTGCACAGCAATGCGATCCAGACGATAGAGGACAAGGCCTTCAGCGATCTGCTGTCCTTGCAGGTACGGCGAGCAAACGTCCTGTTTCCTTGCGTCACTCTATCTTACGCACAGTCGGGAACGTCTGTTTCTCGTGAGCTACTGTAGGTTTTATTCATTCTAAAGTTCCAAAGCTGGGCAAAGTGAGCTCGATCGGCACCCTGTCACCCACTGCCAGCCTGGAACACCCCCCTCCCTCGGTCCAGAAGCACAAATCAGAAGCGCCGCGCGGTCGTCCTCCTCCCCCTCCCACCCCTGTGCAGTGGGTCCACCGGAGAGCGGGAGCAGAGCTTCCCAAGGCAGCATTGCCATCGGCCACGCCAGCCAATCGGGTCCATTTAAGATAAGATAAGATCTCTTTATTGGCCATATACCATCTCTTGTATTAGGAGTCTGTCTTTTCACAGACCCCAGCTTGCTCTCCAAGAGACACACAGACAGGGAGAGAAGCTGGGGGTCAGAGTGCAGGGTCAGCCATTTATACAGCACCCCTGGAGTAGCTGGGGTGAAGGGCCTTGCTCAGGGGCCCAACCGAGTAGGATTCCTCTGCCAGTTGTGGGATTCGAACAGGCAACCTTCCAGCCACAGGCGCAGATCCTGGGCCACAGAGCCACCACTCTGCCCCACCTTTCTGGCCCTGCCAGAGGCCAAGGAAAGGGCCATGACTTAGCGCGGGCACTGGGGGAGAGCAAGGAACAGTGGACAGAGCCCCTGTCCAAAACATAACCACGGCTGGACGGGCCATTCGTGGGGGACTAGGGACACTTTCTCTCCCTCATAATACTCATATACAGTCGCTCTACATCCTTATAATTGGGAACATCAACCAATTTCTGAGCTGTCTGTTTACTGAACAAATATTAATCAGGTCCCTGGATATGCAATCCAAGAAAGTTGCAACCTTCTTTACCTTCAAACTCCATTTCAAAGGAGGAGGTCTCTAATATACATTAACAGGAGATCAATTCCATGACCACGTCTTTACATTATTTGTCTAATGCATTGAAATTTGTAATGTGGAAATGTTTGACAACTCTATGTTGAGTGTGGCCCTTCTTGCTATAAAAAATCCCAGAGCACCAACTGTCTTTATAAATCGCAAAAAGTTTTACCCTGCATCCCTTGTGTGCACAACACCCTGCATGTATCTGACCTGCATATCAGTTTGACTGAAGCAAACCACAGGCTACACTCTCACGCGCTCCTCACTGCATGAGAAACATGTTTTTGTATGTGTTGGTTGTGCTCGAGCGACATTGTGTTTCTGTTTCTCCAGGTGTTGAAGATGAGTTACAATAAAGTCCAAGAAATCAACAAGGGCACATTTCACGGCCTGCGGAGCCTCGTAAGGCTACACATGGATCACAACAAGATTGAGTTTATCCACCCCGAGGCCTTCTACGGACTCAGCTCACTGAAGCTGGTGCACCTTGAGGGCAACTCCCTCCAGCAGCTTCACCCGGACACGTTCGTGACCATGCGCTTCAGCCAGATTTTCAGAATATCGTCGGTTAAAAACATCTACCTCTCGGACAACTCTCTGAGGAGCCTGCCACCCGAGATCTTCTCCTACGCCCCGGAGCTGGAGAGCGTCTTCCTGCATGGAAACCCGTGGTCCTGTGACTGCAGAACAGCGTGGCTTCCCCAGTGGATGGAGCAGAACCCAGGTAGTGGAGAAATCAGTATTGCAGGGAAAAGCGCCTTCAGGAGCAGAATTATTATGCATGTGCAATTTAGTGCCAATTTTCTCAACCTCTAGAATGCATCATATTATGATTTTTTTCAACATTAAAAATAATTGATTGACATGCATCATGCACCTCAGTGTTGTTTTAAAGGATTGAGTTGTTGAAGACAGTATTTCTTCAGTAATTCCACTGTGACTGTGGATATTTGGGACTTCAGTGATACCATCTCCACATTCATTGGTCTGTTCTTGAGGGCAGCCTGCATTTAATAACATGAGAACATATGAACGATTATGAGCAAGAGGCCATTTAGCCCTTCAAGTCTGTTTGAGTACTTACTAGCCAACTGATGCAATGATTCCATCCAGCTGTTTGAAAGAAACCAGGGTACCGACCTTAAATGCACTTCCATATAACTTCCAGTGGTGCCCTCTGGTTTGTGTTTCACTCTTCTTTCTGAAGAAATCCTCTGGGATCACTTTGTCCAGGCCTTTGAGGATTTATAATATTCTGTCAAGTCTTGGGAACAGAACTGATCCCAGAACAGCAGTATCTTTTCTATAACCTGGTGACCAAAACTGTACACAATATTCTAAATGAGGTCTTACTACTGCATTGTACAATTTTAACGTAACATCTCTCGTTTCACATTCTACTTTTTAACATTATAGTCTAATTTCCAGTGTCTGCGTCATTAAAAAAAGATCACAGAACTGTATTCACCAGTGTGAGGAAAAAAAAGAAAGCGTTGCTTACTACTGTTTGGGAAACAGTAAATTGCTGCAGCTACAGTAAATAGGCAGTAGTGATATGATTTATGTCCACAAGGGGGCACGTGAACTGATGTTTATATGGATCTTTTGCACATTTCGTGTCAGCTTTGCTTACTAAAAATAAACCTTTTTAGCAAAAGGCTAAAAAGCTGAAAGCTTTTCTATCTGACAGGCTAGATAAGCTGAATGGCATCCTCTCATTTGCAGTTTTTTATGTTATTGGAGTTTAAGACAACCTAAAGACTTTACCTTGCATGTGTGCTGAGAGAGTGTGTGGATGAGCAATGTCATCTCTGATGAGGTCTCAAACTCAATCTCATCTCACCCCATCGGACCTCTGACTGAAGTACAAAAGATAAAGTTCTAAAATTCTAACAGAAGCTGAATATATTTTAATTGTTCATCATATTATTAAGTTTCTTTGTTTTTCTTTATCTCAGGGGTGCTGAAATGCAAACGAGATCGAAAGTATGCCAGAGGTCAGCAGTGTCCGACCTGTGAGACTCCTGCTGCGTCCAAAGGAAAAGATATTGCGGAGCTCCCCTCTGCAGCCTTATCCTGCTCCAAACCCTGGATACATTCCGATCTTAAACAAAGGAATATCTCGATCGATGAGGGAGATTTCACTCCGGTTTCATCCAGGGACTTCATTGCACCTATCGGGTCAATGGTGCTGAATATGACGGATCAGTCTCAGAACGAAGCTAGCGTTGTGTGTACAGTTCAAAGACCAGCCTCAATGAGGGGTGTGTCTGTAGAGGAGAAGGAAGACCTGACAGCGCTAAGTGCAACATTAGCGACGTTTCTGATCTGCAACATCGACTATGACCACATTCAGCAGCTGTGGAGGATACTTGCTACCTACAGCGACTCCCCCTTGAAACTGGAGAGAGGTTTGCTTCTGACAAAGACTCCATCCATGATTTACAAATATCACCAAAAGACAGCAGACGAGGAGGACGACATTTCCACCGACATAGAGGCGGAAATCAAGGCGGACCCCCCGTGGCTGATGCAGGGAGAGGTCACCTTGCAGCTGGACAGGGCCACAACCACCTTCACTACACTGCACATCAAGTACTCATCGGAGGTTCAGATGCTCGTCGAGAGCAAAGCACCGAAGCCGCATAAATACAGCTGGGCAATGATCAGGAGGGACAACGCCACGAAAACAGAGCACACGGTTCTCACAGGAGGGACGGCGGAACTGGACTGTAAGACCCTCGGGGAGCCAAAGCCGTCAATCGAGTGGATTTTGCCGGATGGCAGCAAAGTGCGCGCGCCATACAACAGCGAAGACGGGAGGATTCGGATTTCGGAATCGGGGAAGTTGACTCTAGGGGCGGCGGACAGCTCTGACGCTGGCTTGTACCGCTGCATAGCCACAAATTACCTGGACGCAGATGTGCTTGCCTTCAGGATTACTGTTTTGACTGCAGATGTGGAAGAAACCGATGTAAATGGTGCTCAGATTACCCGGTCCCTGGGTGAAAGTCTGTTTCTTCACTGTGGCTCCGAGGGCAATCCTGAAGCATCCATTAACTGGATTTTACCGGATCACACAGTGTTAGACAAGTCATTTGGGAATAAAGAAGTGTATCCAAATGGGACCTTGGGAATTCAAGGACTTACGGAGAGGGACCGAGGCTTCTATCGATGCCTTGCAGCAAATTTTTGGGGAGCAGACATTTTGTCTTCCAGCATACTGTTTTCAGATGTTAAAAGGAATGAAGTACCATCAAAGGTGGTTAAGAAGGTGCTGTCAGATGGCGAAGGCTCAGGAAATGAGCTCGACTCCCATTTGGAGGAAACAGACTATGAGGAACTCTCTGCCAGGGCTTCCCACAGGACCAGGCAAGAGTCTAGGACTCTCACTTCAAGCAGAATGTACCCTAAAAGGAAAACAACGCAAGGCAGAAACAAGAGCAATCTAACCCAGAGAAGAAATGGAGTTTCAAGTACCAGACGTGTCTGGGGAAATAGAAGGACCTTCAACACAACCTCAAGGAAAGCTGACCCCCAACGCTGGGTGGAAATCATGCAAAAAGCACAAAAAAATAAAACAAATGAGAATCAGAAAACAACGGAAAGGATACCATCACAACACATTGCAGGGCTCTCAGGGGATGGAGAAGAAGCCTCAGGAGAAACTTTAACAGAGGACGAGCTTTTAGCAATAGTGACAGATACACCAAACCCTGGTTTAACAACACACAAAGTGACCACAAGTGTCCACCTCGAAACAGGTGTGTTCCCAATAGTAACACCAGCAGCCCCTGTTACAACAATGAGTCACAGTGATGAAGATACAGCTTTGATATCCACAAGACCAACACCTTTCCAAACTACACTTCACCATACTGTCAGTCCAAAGGGTATTCACACAACCACACCTCACCAAAACTCTGAACAAACCTTTACCAAGCCCATCACATCGAAACAGAAGGTAACAGAACCCAGCAAAAACGACATGCAGTTGATGTATTCTGGGGAGCCTACAGAGGTGGCAGGCAGTGCCGTGCCATTATTGATGACCGGGTTTCCCAACACAACCTCCTTGATAGAGAAACCTGGCCCTCTGCTGGAGCCTGTAGTTCACAGTTCCACTGATCCCGATCGACAAAGCCCATTCACAGCTGTCACAGCCGCAGAAGGGCAGAGAGACGAGATAACGTTTCACACCACACAGAAAATCAGCTCCCCAAGACTGCCTTCAGGGTCTACCATCATATCACACAATCGGATACAAATTATTACGGGGGGCACGTCTAGCCTGGAGGGAAATAAGCCACGTACTAGCAAGAGAAGAAAGTTACCAGGCAGGAGGAGAATTATCAGGCCAAACAGAATTACTGATATCCACGCATACTTGAATAGATTATCTAAGTCTAGCAAAAAGACATCCACAGATGATGAAGATGATGAAAGCACTGACCCAATTTCTATAGAGCAGACTACAAAGTGTGAGTGCCAAATAACCGACACTCCCTCAGACACTCGTACGGTGAAGCCTGTAGCCACTGAAGACACTGCCACTGATGCCAACAGAGCGACTAAAGATAGAATTGACAAACCACCTACGAAGCCCCACATGGGAAGCACTCCTCAGGGGAAAACATCACAGTCTGTAACAACAACTCTGGATACACTGTTAGCCACAACTGCATCATCCATGTTCACAAAAACCATCACACCGCAGACAAAAGTTTCTAGAGGGATCATAACGACACCCGTGACACAGCCCTTGGCTACTTCCAGGCCAACAACAGAGGCCCCAAAATCAGTAACTTCTGCCTATACCCCTCCTGAGCGCACACATGCTCCCACAACATTGGTCAAGAGTACAGGCAAAGCTGAGAGCTATTATACAACAACCACTAAAGCTACAACGACTTCCTCCAAAGTCATTTATGGTAAAGTGCCATGGCATAAATTTTTTGGGAACCGGTACAGTCAGAAAGAGTTACTGAACAGGTTACGTAGACCAAAAAAGCCGGTGCTCGCCACAAAGAGTGCCCCTGTCAAGACAACCACTACCACTGCTCCGGCAGAGGTTACAACAGCTCTCCTGCCAACACTGGAGTCACTGGTTACACCCATGACAACTATGACAACATTAATCAACAAGGACACAGTTATTCAGTCCTCTGGACCTTTGTCTGGCTACTCTTCTGGGTCTTCTTCCACTTCCTCTGAAGTTCGGCCAGCTGCAAAAGTCACAATTTCTCCCACAACAGCGTCATCACAAATTGAAGACATTAAGTCTTTATCGTCGTCAGCTAGCTTTGATATGATGTTCTCTACTACCACCATAGCATCACCATTAACAACCACGAAATATATTTCTGATCCGTCCACAGTAGTTGAGCAGTCAGCCTCCTCAGGCTTTGCTTCTGGATCACCTTCTGCCGAAGATCCCACAACTGTGAAGATAGTCCCTGCCCTCACCCCTGCAAGGACTACATCCAGAACCAGCACCGCCGCGGGGACAGGCCCACCTGCATCTCGCAGCAATACAAAATCCAGGACAAGAGGCTCCAGAAAGCACATGGGAACACCCAGGAGAAAGGGCATTCGAAGACGGAGGCCAGGGAAAAAGCTCTCACCAACCTCACGTACCACGACTACTCAGCTGAAGAAAGCTGACACTCCTGTAACTTCAAAAACAACCACAGCAGCAGCCAAAGGCGGTTTGTCTGTCTCTACACATACATTCTCAAAAGCACAGCGCCCTTTTTCTTTCACGGATGCATATTCCAAAGAGACAGAAAGTACACCGCAAGCTGACAGCGTTTCAACAACTAAACCCACCACAGCCACAGTAAGAACAGTTTCCAAAATTGAAACAAGCATTACATCTGCAAGAAAAATCACTGCTACTCCATTGCCTCCTAGCGCAGGATTCACGAGAACTGCCAAACCCAAGACAACAACAGAAACAGCAGCGACAACCTCTAAACCTGCACCTACAGTCAAGCCCACAACCACAACAGGAGCTAAATGTACAGCTAAGAGCACCACTGCAGCTGCTGCAAGCACTGCAAAACCTCGTCCGAGGGCTCCCTCAGTTAAATCTAGCAGATTCACAACACAAGGCCCGCTGTTTAAAAAAGTCAGGCCCACTACATTTTCAACTACCGGAAAACACAGTAAACCCGGCTCGGGAGGTGGAAGTTACTTTGTCAAGCCCGAAGCACAAATACCCACTATTTCAACATCTGGGACACGATCTAAATCAACAGAGTCCCCTGGGAGGGGCAGCAGGATGCGGGAGAAACCCAATTCAGAGTCCAGGGAGAAAGGGAAGGCTGTGATCTTCGACACCCTGGCCATCCTGACGGCCGAGCAGGGCTACACTGACAGTCCGCAGGCTTTCGGCAGGGAGGAGGACAATACCATAGCTGCCAGGCTGGACCGGGGCGCTGGGTTTGACACATCGACAGCGAATGCGATAGCCATGGAGCCTTCGCCCAAAGACCAGCCGTCGAAGCCTAAAATCGTGGGTGGAAATGCAGCAAGCTTCACAGTCCTTTCCAATTTGGATGCTTTTCTGCCATGTGAAGCTGTTGGATATCCTGCTCCCTCTATAAGATGGACCAAACTTTCCTCAGGTACCGTATTATTGCTAAATAAATTACTGATTCATTTTATTCTCATCTTTCACATAGATGTGCAAAAGATACACATTACACCAATTGGCGGTCTAACACATCAGCATTGCATTAACATATTCTAAGACATCAAACAGCTGTGAAATCTGTTGTAATATATAAATATTTCATTACTCATATCACTGAACAAAATGAAAGGTTTCTTCTCTTAAATGGATGTTTTTAATACACGTCACAGGTTTATTTTTTCAGTATAGTTATATGCAATTTATATTTCATTGTTCTTTTAATATAATGTGTTGCCATTATGCAGCAAGTAATATGAGAATTTAAGCTTTAGATTTTTTTCTGCATGCTAACATGCATATTCTAGGAGCATATTGTGAATGGAGAAAACATAAAGAGGTGTGTTGCTTTTCCCATGATTGAATGCTCTCTTGTAACACCTGCCAGGGGCTACCTTAACCATGAAGACCAAGCGTGGCAACAAGTTCGAAGTGTTCGAGAACGGGACCCTGTCCATCCAGAACGCCAGCATTCAGGACCGCGGACAGTACCTCTGTCTTGCTGAGAACCAGCACGGCTCTGACAAGCTCTTGGTCACCCTCTCCGTTGTGACGTACCCCTCCCGGATCTTGGAGCCCAAAGTGAGGGAGATGCAGTCCCTCTCTGGAAACACAGTGGAAATTCAGTGCAAAGCCGAAGGCCGACCTCCACCTTTCATATCCTGGATTCTTGCAAACAAAACCCTGGTTAGGGGGTACGGTGCGGAAAACGGCAGGGTGTCCGTCTCTTCGGATGGGACCTTGATCATTAAGGAGGTGTCTGTGTATGACCGGGGCCATTACAAATGTGTGGCCAGTAATCCTGCTGGGGCGGACACAGCGACTGTCAAGTTACAAGTGGTGGCTGCGCCGCCCAGCATTGTGGAAGAAAAGAGGCTGCTCATGAAGGGGGAAATAGGGCGGCACTTGAAACTGCCATGCACGGCCCAGGGCACGCCTCAACCCACAGTGCACTGGGTCTTGCTTGACGGAACGGTGGCGAAACCTTTGCACTACGTCAACCCCAGAGTGTTTGTGTTCTCCAACGGGACGCTGTACATCAAGAGCCTCGCTGCGCCCGACAGCGGGAAGTACGAGTGCATCGCCACCAGCTCCACGGGCTCCGAAAGGAGGGTGGTGACCCTGACCGTGGAGCAGGCGGAGACGGCGCCCAGGATCGTCACCGCGTCGGGCCGCAAAACTGACCTGAGCTATGGAGACAGGTTACTGCTTAACTGCTCGGCTGTGGCGGAGCCCAAGCCCCGGGTTCTCTGGAGGCTGCCTTCCAAAGCAATTGTGGATCAGTGGCACAGGTAAGGTCCTCAGGGCCTGCAGTTACCGGTTCGGTTGTTCGGTCAGATTCCGATAATGACGAGTGCAAAGCCCGGCGGAGGAAATCTCCGGCCAGCGCTGTCACATCACCTCTCTCTTACGAGGTATGAGCCAGGCCCAGAATGCTGCAAGGGTGCAGCTGACACGATGCACACAGCGCCGTGTGCAGTCAGGGAGATTTGATACATAGTGAAGGGAAGCAAAAGTGCGACACTAGAATTTGACCTTCACCTAAACTTCTGTTCAGTGAATTGGTATTTTTGTCGGTGAACTGGACAATCAGTGCAGTGTTGCTTTATTGTAACTTGATGTTGTTAATAATGCAAGTAGTGTTTTAACCCCATGCAGCTTACTGATAGTTTTGAAGAGCCATGGACCCGTTTGTTTTTGTTCATTGCTTATTATGACAGAGGACAGATTTTTTTTAAATGCAAGTTTTACCAGTTGGGGTAAAGTACCTTGCTGAAGTGTACAACAGCTGTGTCCCACACTTGGGATTTGAACCCACAACAGCCTATTTATTGCAGTCTGCATTTTTCACATTGTAGCCTTAGCCTTGCAAACTGACACTCTAAAACAATTTTTCCATTTTGTATTACCAAGACATCTCACTTAGGTTTGTAATTTGTGACATCTGGATAGTAAATTAAAATACTAATGTATGTCTCATGAGGCAAATCTTAGATTTACTTTTAAAATAAAGATATTAGGTGCAAATTGTCCTTAGGCGAGAGTTCGGGTTGAGGTACATTAACACATACGGTACCATAGGGTCCAAGGCATCCCACAGTCAGACTTTATATTTTGAATAAATTCTTGTGCACTACATTATTAATGCATAATCAGTAAGAAATAACAGAGTTCTTTGTGTAGAAAAGTAACAGAAATAATTCTGATATCAGAGTCTAACAAACTAGAACAACATCCTTTAAATTCTTTAAGATCATAGGTAAATTATGCAGTTGCCAGGAACCTAAAATGTAGTTGTAGGTACAGTATGATGTCAGCAGTTCACTTGTTCTAAACATTTTGACACTGTTTCCTAGTTGACTAGAATGCTTATTATCCAAATATTTTTTTTACTTCTTGTTCTGATGCAGTCTAGCTTTGCCTCATTGCAGCTTTTTAACATTATAAATAATTATATATTTAGAATAATGAAACACAGACAGTAGACTGATAACAACTAATAGTTAATTACCTGATGAAGGCAAACAGAAATGTCATGACATAAGTTTGCAATATATTATTCATATCTCTTATAATCACTGTTTTATAGCACACTAATTACAGACAAAACATTTGGTGAACATAGATTGCAAGTATGTTTGTGTGTGCACAGAAATCTAGTAAAGCCTTCTTTCATTTTCATAACAGCTCATTTACTTTTTCAATGAACTTTACAACAAAACAAAGCAAATTTAATAAATGAACAAAGGAGTAAAGATCAGGGAGTGAAGAGAAGCAACATATTGGCATATTAACTTGCATTGGACAGGAAAATTGATCATACTTTAATCCGCGCAAGTTGTTCAGCTCACAGGACTGCCCTTTGGCACATATCCTGTTTGTTCGCAATGTTTCTGTTTCAGAATGTTTCATGGCTGAGCTCACTTCTTCTTACACCTTGCTCTTGCTTCCAGGATGGGCAACCGGATCCACGTGCTTCTCAACGGCAGCCTGATTATCGACTCTGTGAGCGAAAAGGACGCCGGCGACTATCTCTGCATTGCCAGGAACAGGATCGGAGACGACCTGCTGCTGATGAAGGTCGGCGTGTCCATGAAGCCAGCCAAGATAGAGTACAAGCCGTTCATCAAAAAGCACGTGCCTTACGGGAATGACCTCAGAGTTGACTGCAAAGCGTCGGGGGCCCCCGAGCCGGAGATCTCCTGGGGCCTGCCGGACGGGACACTGGTCAACAGCGCCCTGCAGGCGGACGACAACGGGGGCAGGAGGCGGCGCTACGTCCTTTTTGAAAATGGGACCCTGTACTTCAACAGGGTCAGCCTGTCCGAGGAAGGGGACTACACCTGCTACGCCGAAAACACGGTGGGGAAGGACGAGATGAAGGTGCACGTCACAGTCGTGACGGCGGCGCCCCGCGTCAAGTCCCCGGCTGCCATATACGCCAGGGCCAGGTCCGGAGACATGGTGAGGTTCGACTGCGAAGCTACGGGGGAGCCCAAGCCGAAGATTATGTGGCTCCTCCCGTCACATGACATGATCACAGCCTCCAGCGACCGGCATCTGGTGCACGTAAACGGGTCGCTGGCCGTGAGAGATCTCACGTTAACGGATTCGGGGGAGTACGTGTGCGTGGCTCAGAACGCTGCCGGAGATGACTCGAAAGTCTTCAAGCTAGAAGTGGATGCTAATCCTCCCACTATAAACGGCCTGTACAGGAACAAAACCGTAGTGAAGGAAACCGCTGTCAAATACACCCGGAAGCTCATCGACTGCAAGGCAGAGGGGTCGCCCACGCCTCAGGTCATGTGGATCATGCCCGACAACATTTTCATCACCGCTCCGTACTACGGGAGCCGAATCGTGGTTCACAAAAACGGCACGCTGGAAATCCGCAACGTCAGGCCGACCGACACCGCCGAGTTTGTGTGCGTGGCACGCAGCGGTGGGGGTGAAACCGTCATGGTAGTGCAGCTGGAGGTCACCAGCATGCTGCGGAGGCCCATGTTTAAGAATCCCTTCAATGAAAAAGTCGTGGCCAGCACGGGCAAGACCACCATTCTGAACTGCTCTGCCGACGGCCACCCTCCTCCCGAGATAATCTGGCTTTTGCCCAACGGGACAAGATTTACCAACAGCCACAGGGTCTCGAGGTATCAGCTAGGAAGCGATGGCAACTTAATCATTTATAACCCCAGTAAAGATGACGCGGGCAAGTACAGATGTGCTGCCAGGAACAAAGTCGGCTACATCGAAAAGCTGATTGTTCTGGAGGTGGGCCAGAAGCCTTACATACTTACCCGACCTAGGGGGATAATCCAGAGTGTCAGCGGAGAACCACTCTTCTTGCACTGCCTGTCTGACGGCAGCCCCAGGCCCAAAATCCTTTGGTCGATTCCTGGTGGGCACGTTCTTTCGAGGCCGCAGATAAACGGGAGGTACGTCCTCCTCGAAAACGGGACCCTGGTGATCCGGGAGACCGCGCTTCACGACCGCGGAAATTACGTCTGCACCGCCAGGAACGACGCCGGGGAGGCCTCCGTTACCGTCCCCGTGATCGTCGTGGGGTACGCGCCCCGAATCACCAACGGCCCCCCCCAGAGCGCGCGGACACAGGCGGGGGCGGCTGTGCAACTTCACTGTGCGGCCATCGGGATCCCCAAGCCCGAAATTACGTGGGAGCTGCCAGACCGCTCCATAATTTCCACAGCAGGAAAAGGCCGCCCCATGGGCAGCGAGCTGCTTCACCCTCAGGGGACGCTGGTCATTCAGAAACCCACTCGTTCTGATTCTGGGACCTACAAGTGCCTTGCCAGGAATCACCTTGGCACTGATTCCAGAATAACGTATGTTCAAGTCATTTAATGAGGGCAGCAGCAGTGCAGCAGCTCCAGACACATGAATGTTGCCTAAATAATTGCCTTTTTCCTTTAATTAACCATTAGCAGCTCTTGCTTGGGGAGATTCTAAACTGGCTTTTTTCTAAGCAGAAGCAGACAAGCAGGAGGGAGGCAGACTGAGCCTTACATAGTGCTTTGGCAGACACAGGGAATGGTAAAAAAAAGTGTTATTTTTATTGTAACTCAAACGGGTCAGGGAACTCGCAACTGTTTTTGATTTCATGTTTTAAAGGCAAATGAACTCGGTCTGAAAGTGGGACTGCTATATGTGGAAAGAGAGTAAGTTTCTAACATTTTGGGGGATATCGTTACAGTTCTGGAACGATTCTCTGGAAATTCTGATGGTCTGCTTACATCCCCCAAAAAAGTCTCCCAAAGTGCATGTTTGAGATAACTGATCCTGAAGGCTGACTGGTGAACAATTTTAGAAAGACACTGTGGATGTGTTACTGTTTTCAACAGCATTTTACAGTATTATTTTTTCTAGGGAAGCCAAACTCATCATGCAGTGTACAGAAGTATGATGAATATATTTTTCTTACAAAGTTTACACTGGATTGACTCTTTTTTTGTTTATAACAAAATGGAAATTTATATTGCTAAAATATTTTCACTCATTTTTGTCTTTCTTTTCCCTTTCCTGTTTTGTCCTTTTTGATTATATTTTCATTAATGCAAATACAAAACTATCAGTGTTATATAAACTGGTGTGGATATAAATATTCCTATTTTGCCTTTCTAGACCTCTAATAAAATTCATATAATAGCTTATTCAGCTTTTACACAATAAATTCAAATATGCAATGCTGATTTCATACAGTATAAAAAATAATATTTATATTAAATATTAAAATAAATTTTATTAAATATCAGAAGCTTACTTTTGGATTATAGTACATATACTGATAAAGTTATAGAGAACCCCACTCAAAACACAAGATTCTTAATATCTTTTACTGTTTTTTTCGGTCAGATTTTTAAACACTAACACCTGATGTAAAACATGAAACGTATAATTCTTCTTTCAAACATTTGTCTCATTCAGGTTCAAAGTCTGAGCATTTTTTTTCCTAAGTCTAGCCAAATGTGTGGGAGTCCTGTGATGTTAAAGAGCTGGCTTGCCATGTCGTTGAAGAAAAACAAATGGAAACGTTATTAATTCTCGGAAGCTTAATAGAGTACATCTGTAAGTGTAGCTGCCAAGGGGGATAAAATGGACAAACTATCCAGAAATCCATAATGGAGCACATACTGTGGGATAGCTCTCCAGGGCAGAAGAGAGGCCTGTCACCAGATAGCGCGTTTGTCTGGCCCGTTGCTCTCATTTCCCAGCAGGATTGTCTTAGGAGCTCCACAGTTCTGTGTAACTAATGTTGCTGTTGTGGTGATAGACGTACTTTCCCAACTGTGCAGCTGGATGCCACTCGGGTTTCTGTTCTCCTCTGTTTCACCTGTTTCGATTTCCAAGTGGTACACCGATGCAATGAGAAGTGACAGTGGACCCGAAGAGACACCCCATCCATCCGTTCTCTAACACCTTCCTCCAGCTTAGGGTGGCGGAGGTGCCGGAGCCCAGCTCGGCAAGCAACAGGCGCAAGGCTGGGTCCAGCCCCCCGCCTGGTGCACACAGACACACGCATACTGTGTACTAACACCCGGGCAAACCCCCTCAGAAGCGAATTACCCACTAGAGTGTTTCTGGACTGTGACAGGCAACCGGGACGCCACAGGGAAAAGCATGTGAACACTGGGAAACCTGACATAGAGTACTCTGCACCAACACTCCCGGTCTGGATGGAGCCCAGGGCCTCAGCACGGTGAGGCACCAACACTAACCACTGCACCGCTGAGCTGCCCCCCCAAGTAACCTGATCATCTAAACTCTGTCTTTTGTAAGAACAGTTTGCTGACAGAACATGATTTCTGACACTACAATTTTACAAATATAGAAAAACATGTATTATACAGTATGTAAATATTATATTGAGTGTAAGTACTATATTTAAAAAATAAGGAAAAAGGAGACTAGCAGAGGTGTTTTCTCTGGCTAATCTATGAGCTTCTGTCTATGAACAGGCTTGTGTGCTGGCTTAGGAGGGCTTGAAGTTCATGTTATTCATACACAAGTCTTAAATCATCAAAACAGTGTCTAGACCATCTGTCGATTTGCTTTGTAGCCCAGGAGTTCACTTAACATAAAAACTACACATGTTGAGAGCAAGTCACCATAAATTAGCAAGCTGGTTTCACAAAGCATTAAAATACCACAGACAACCAGCACGGCTTTAAGTAGTTCACACCTGAAGAAGGCTTCACAGCCGAAACGTTGTGTTTTCTCTTTTCTCTTTTCAGCATGGAATAAACCTATTACTTGTTCCTTTGCAGCCTACGCATGCTGACGCGGCTCCCCACCTGAACTACTTTAAGTCGTTCACTTGAGTCACACTCCGACAATTGAACTGCCTAGTTTATTTAAGTAAAGTGTCACTGTGTTAAGGGTATTTCTCATACTGTAGAAGCCCTGGTAGCCCCAACCCCTGAATAATGTTGGAAAGAAGGTAACTTCGGTAAGGAATGGGCTGCAGAAGACTGAGAGCACACGGGATCGGTGATGAAATACAACCACATCCGAGGTTCCAAAAACATGAAAGAGATGAGTCAGTAGTATCATTAAGACATGTGCTTGCATGCGCACGTTAGCGTTTTGCACACTTGCACAAGAGAGTTCCTGGAGTGCAGTCATCCATTATATAACACAATAAGAAAGAGGAAGCCAGCGCCTCACCCCACTGGCATGTTAACATAAAGCAGAAATTCGCACCATTATTACGGTAGAGAACATATTTACAGCACCCTTTGGTACAAGCATTGCCAAAGCTATTTCAGCTGCCAGCACCCTGGTATGGGGACAAGGAACAGGGTGTGATAAGAATTGCCTTCAGATGAGACATTAAACCAAGGCCCTGACTCTCTGGTATTTCTTTTCTCACATTCCTCTTAATTCAAGTGCTGAAAGAACTACTGACCCCTCCATCACCTCTGCTGCTGTGCAGATGGTCTGCTGCTGCATGGTATCAGAATGGGGGCTGTGTGACACTCGGGGAGGGGCTGAGCTTCAGGACTGGATGAAATGGTTTCAGTCGAATGTTTAGTAAAGTGTCTAATCCTGTAAAGTCCTTTGTGATCCCTTAAGATGAAAATCTGTATCTAAATTTCATGAAATGCTATTAAAGTAAAGTAAATAAAAGTGAGGAAAAGGGGGAAAATGTTAAAGCAATCTGGCTCCAATTTGGGAAGACAAATCTGAAAGACAAATGTATGCGTTGTCCACTTGAGAGTTTCATAACTCTAGTTCTGTTTTGCTTGTTGTTTCAACACTCTTCAATGGCAGGCAATAAAAAATAAAGTACTTCAAAACCCAGAGGTCACAAAGTTTGCTGTTTGCATAGTCTGTCTTGGACAACAATCCCACAGAATAACACAATTTGGAAGTTTGAGGTTCAGACAAAATAGTTAAAAAAAAACTAAAACTTAGTTTCAACCATGTCCTGTATACTGAACTCCCCCACCTTCCTGTGCCATACAGAAAGTTGTTTTGTGTGTAGTATTTACGGACAATCTTCAAAGAAATCCTCATCTCATTTTACTTCCTTCAATACTTACTTCCAACAAGCACTGAAATAAAAATTAATTTTGTTTATAATATTGATAATATTGTGCTTGGCACTGAGAGGTGTAACTGCATGTGGCACACCACAAAATGTTTGTATTTACATAAGTGTGCCATGGGATTGAGGAGGTGGAGAAACATCCGGTTAGCTGATATTTAGACTTCCCTGTCTTGTTTTTTAGCTACCACAATACTCAGACCAAGAAACTATCATAAAGGCTACCTTTATGATAGTTTCTTTATGATTACTACCTTTTCTTCACTTAAAGAATTTTTACAAAATTCTATCTGTCTCATAAACTCAAGAGAGCTTTTTCCAGGGCTTATGAATCCAGAAAAGATGTCAGTTTAAAAAAATCATTGCGTTGTAATGTTGGAAAATCTGAAATATTCCTCGGGACAACAATAAGATTTTTATTTGAATACCATTTAAGATTTTAGCTAGCAAAATGTGTAGAGGCTTGTTCATCTCAATTTCCACTGTAATGGTTAAGAACAACCAAAGGAAAGACAGACTAAGCTCCCTGGCGTACAGTACTGTATGTCTTATTCAAGGGGCTCAGTAACTTCACAATTCGTCTGCATGCAACAGATGTGAATGCCTGTTTTGGCAAACATTTACACATGAAGAAAAACAGATAAGTCTGTCCTTAATCACAAAAAATGAGGGGAAAATTAAATTGCAATTGAGATCAACCCGTTAGCAACTTTTCAAACAAATGAGTGGGGAAGATATTATCATTTGCCTTGAAAGGAAGTAGAATGTGGACGTTCACTGCTGTGTTTCTTCCAGATACCTACTGTAGGCAGATATTATTAAATATGTCAGGGATTGCTGTGGAGGAAAGGAGGAATGTGGGCAGACTTCTGTTACTTTTACCAGAGCACCTTGACCAAGTGCAAGAGAGCAGTAAAGAGAAATCACCTACCCTTGGCACCAGTGTTTCGATGAATAACCATGTGTAATTTTTTGGGATGCCAAGAGCATCAGGGTTCTTGGCTCTTGTATCTTGTATCTTCTATCATGAAAATTTACGAGAGAGAATGAACAGGATTTTTCCATTTGCTTTCCCCGGGAGAGATGCTGTGAAAATAAGGATACCAAGAAGCTGAGCTGTAAAGTGATTTTACAGTTAATTCTATTAAACTGACTCCACTGATATCACAAGAAAAAATGCCAATTTGGCAACCCACCTTGAAAGCTTTGAACATTTAAATGGTCTGGGAGATTGCTAGGGTATAGTGTAATCTCCCTCTGTCCAAAGAAGAAGGCAAACTTCCTGTTACCTTTTAACACACACACATTTGTATTCCTGTATTTGTTGAGACTTTCCTTTGCTTCTCATTCTACTCCAAATCCCATTCAAATGAAACATCACACAGGATTTGGAAAAATAGATTCTTAGGAAACATTTTTTGGCACTTTTGTATTTTCAACAAAGATTTTTGTTTAGGGAAAAAAAAATCGACGTTTTGCTTAGACAAATGTGGTGATTGTCCTCAACATTTTGTGTGGACGTCATGTTGTCCATCAGGAGCTGGTGTCTTTCATGGTATTTTTTTAGTTTTGTCAGATTTGATCCTCATGTTGATGGTAGTCCAAGCTATTGCTCTGTCACTCACATTACTAACCCAGTGCCTAAAGTCTGCTTGCCTGTAGGAACGACCAGGAAGCTGCCAGCACACACAGCGGTGTGTTAGCACTCTGTAATTGTCAAGTGATTAAAAGCTGTTATATAACATCCTAGGCCACATGCCTCACATGGAAATGCTAGAAAAATAAGTGTGAATTAGGAATTAGGCGAATGCATCTATCCCAGACGTTTAACCACTTTTTGAGGGGTAAATCAGGGCAGCCAGGAACAGGAGCGGCTCTGTCTGCCAGTAAGGTGGCGTAGTGCCAGCTGGACCGCAGTGATGCTGAAACCCAGCTAGAGAAGCCAGCGCCTTTGGGGTTTTTCAAAAAGTCGTCTATCGCAAAAAATAACAAAAATCAGACTACTGTGAGAAGTCAGGCTGCGGTTTGTTTATTTTCTATTCACTGGTTGGAACAGAAGGGTTTTCTAACTTTGATCCTGAAAGGAGCCAGTTCACTGTATACTGTATACTGATTAATGGCACTGCCCTGTCAAACGTAACCAATCCAGGTTCACTTTCAAAGCTGCCCAAAGCATACGCAAGTGTGTTTTTTTGGGTAACACCCCCCTATCCATGTGGCCCCCTTTTTGACATACAGTACAGACAACAGAAAACACTGGCAAATATTCCAGTCAGCACTTCCGTACTCCAGTACTCCCAGGTCAAATCTTATACTCAAGGTGCTTTAAGCAAACATACTTCCATGCTCACATGGTTTCCACTTCTCCAACATCTGGACTACGTCAGAAATTAATTTAATTAGTTCAGGTGGAGAGCTGCGTCAGCATGCGCAGGCTGCAAAGGAACAAGTAAAGGTTTATTCCCTGCTGAAAAGAGAAGAAAACACTTTTTAACACTCAAACCCAAAGAAGGATGGAATAAACCTTTTCTTGTTCCTTATTAATTGAATTAGTTTGGTTCTATTTACACACCTGTCAAATGGATTGATTGGCTGCCTTTTTATTGTCAATTCTAAAGCTTGGTTCCTGCAAGTAAAACTTTCATGAATTTTTGGAGCTGTTAATCAGTTCTTAATCAGCTGTTAATCGGTGGCAAAGATATCTATTTAAAGAAAGGAAAGGAAAGGGAAAAAAGTCAAAATGCTCTGTCTGATTTCATGACACCCACATGAAAACAATGAGAATTACAGAATCAGTATCAGGATGAGGAAAGTAAAGTATCCGGGATCCCTGCTCATTGCTTTACAATTTTCTCTTATAGTGTGGAGTATTGACTCGAGATCAGACAAGCAAAGAAAAGGTTAATGTTTTCTTTTTCTTTCTCCGTATTCTTCTGGGCTGTGGTGGTCTTACAATCCTCAGCACTTTCTAAATTTCACATTGAGTTATTAGATACCACATCTCCCAGCCAGACACAAGGGGAAGATTCATCTCCCAGCCACACAACTAAATCTGCAATTTTAAAAATCACTGCCAGCTGAGCCCGAAACATTCCTTTCCTGAACTCTTTTAAACAAAATTATGTTTATCAGTTACAATGTTCTCACAAGCCAAACTGTGACTGTTCTGACAATACAGTATCTTTGTTTTATTTGCATGTTAATGCCTCCCGAGCTGATTACAAGCAAATGCACATCACAGTATTTAACCTTGTATAGCCTATGACCACATGCGTGACTGTAAGGGATCCCTGTGTCAAAGCTAAAATAAATACATCTTGAAAGTTTGCACTGCAATTGCATTGGACATAACATTACCATAACCCACAAAGAAAACAGCCTCTACCTGCTAAAAAGGGAAAAGGTTTATTCCTTTCAAATTCAGGGAGTAATCATATAGAAATGTGTTTCCAATAAACATGTGAGTAACAGCTTACAAGCAGTAAACGAGGTTGGACAAAAAAACAGGTGCTTTCTAACATTTTCCACGGGAACACACTGTAGTACAGTACCTCCAGATGGTATTTCCTTTATTTCCGATAAACCAGGTGAACATGTAAGGCCTATAGCCAAGTGAACGGTGGATTTATGGACAACTTCAAAGTAGACCCCACCAAAAAAGATCTACTGCATACAAATATCTGTCCACTCTCACTCAACAGAAGAAATTGTTTAACAATATGCATGTACTTTCATGATTTGAAACTGCACCTTAGTCGATTTTAAATACATAATTTAAAGTAATCTGTGTTTAACACTTTTTAACGTTAGTTTGTGTCTATGTTTTACCACTGATGTAAGTCAGTAGCTTTTTAACAGTTCACTCCACTGGTAAAGCATTTTTTTGTATCTACCTGAAAATACTGTAACTTTCACAAGTGTTTTAACATTCACGCTGTACTGTATGTGTTTTATGCTGGCTGTTTCTATTTGAAAGGTTCATTGTGGTGTACCATGGTCTAAGGAAAAAAAGGTTTAACAGAGCAAAGTGAGATCATGGTAAATCATGCTGAAGCAAAATGCGGAAAACAGTGGTGCCGAAGAGTTAATGCTGTAGGCTCTAACCACAGGAAAATTAAACTTCCACAGGGATCTGTTCTCCGAAGTACTGGCTTGCAGGGGGCTATGAGAGGGGGAAGAGCACTGCAATCTACACAAAATGGCCAAAATATGAGACGCAACTCCAGATCCAGAAAATGAACATTTATTTGAGAAAATCTCCTGTCTCCTTCATTGTCCACGTCTTGCAGATAGGAAAGGGCTGAGGAGTAGGACGTCCAGACTGGGAACAGGAAACACCCCAGGACACCACACTCCAAGATATGGTGCTTCTCAACACGTGTCACAATTCCTGCCAGTAGACATCGCAACTGCATCTGATGTTAATAAAGAAAAAGGTTTCACGCAGTCAGGGAGGGGGGGAGGTTCTAGGTCCTCAGTCCTGAGGAATTGTTTTCTCGTGCTCACACGCACAGAAAGTCGGCATCAATACATAAAAACCTTTTCGTCTTGGGCTGCTCCGATGGACATAATTGACACTTATGATCTACACATGCAGGGCTTGGGATCTGGCTTTTCATTTATTGCGCAAAAAGGAGGTCTAAAGTCTTACTCAATCAAGGTAGTGCAGCTCAGGCTGTGGGTAAAAAGCAGGGAGGCCATAGCAGGCAGGATGGAGAGGTCTAATCAATGTTAGACTGTCAATGGGTCTGTCACCCTGCCCATCCCTGGCAATGAGGCAGATCCGGGGACGAGCTGAGCAATATTGACAGACAAGGAGAAGACTTAGTACAGCTCTCCAGAACAAGTTCAAATTGACTGGAATACCCTGTTATAACCCGAAACAGCAGGACAGCCAAGTGGGAACTCTGGTACATACTGTACATTGGGCACGTCAGAAGAAGTGTTTTAGTTTTAGTTTTTTTATTTTTAAACCTAACACAGAACACCGAGTCTGAAACTGGATATGATCCAGAATTGTATTGCCGTCCTCTCTGGCTCTTTAGTTTTATTTTTAACATCATATTAATGATATAAATATATATATATATTATAAATAACATACAAGTAAAAAAAGAACCAAATAAGCAGTTAGTAACAATTCTTGAACAATTGTAGATGTTCAATTAATAGATGAACAATTAATGGATGATTTTTTGTACAATTAATTGATATACAGAAGATTGGCATATCTATGCTAATTTGATAGATTTAGGACATTTGTGTGGATTGTTGTAACTTACCATATTTATCAAGGAAAATAATTATTTGGAAAACGTCTAAAATTAATGCATTCATACAGGAAGGACCTGACATTTGCAATGCTCCACATTTCATTCTATCTCACTGTAAGAGCATAGTTTTTCATGTGCTGAGAATATTTTATAAACATCAGAAAGATCCTGCTGTGTACTAACTAGAGTAAAAACAAAATGGAGCTAAAACAGTATAACTCTACATTCAGTCTACTAGATACAATATAATACCTTTCAAATAAAAAATGTGTTGCACTACACTTTCAGATATTGCACTTAACATATACTAATAATGTGTGAATAAGGCATTGTTCATCATTATGAATATTAATTACTCCATCAATCTTACAATCTTAATCTTACATTTTACACAAGTGCCTAGTTGAAATGCAGATGATCTCAGATTGCTTCAGACAAGTTACAATATGAATATGCTGAATCATACTACAGTTTTTACAGCACTGTGTTGCTTAAAGTGGAAATATGAGTTGTATACGATTACTCACATACATGTACCACAGAAAACGTAATACTATTTCATTTGCAATGCACATACTGTATACATTCAGTCTACATGGCAAATGGGCTGTCATAATTTATCCTAAATTAATGCTTTTGTAATTACATTATTAGTTTTGGATATTTTCAATTTTTCCCATTATATAGAGGAAGAATATTAATGTTAAGTATGGATACTTATACTGTAAGTGTGATTCTCTCTCAAATTATGTGTAACTGTGTACTAGGTTCACTGACAAAAGTTTTAATTCACATGAACCAGGTTTGAAGTGAATACCAATTCCTGACATTACAATGTTGAATTTACACACTACCAAACCACACATCCAATACGAATTCAGATTACTCTTCCTACATTTACCAAGACTGCGCTCAACCAACCATACAGTACCTCCAGCTGAGCTCCAGCAAAACACTCTCATCACAAAACATCGTATTCTTGAGTAGTACTTCAATGTTTATAGTTAATGAGACACCGTGCAATGAAACTGAGCCCTTGCATCCTAAACTAGGAGCTTTGAATTCAGTGGAACATCATTTCGATATTCCAGACATAAACTCATCGGTACTCTCCCACCCTGGAGGACTTGTGACATTAATAATATTGGGACAGCAGTTCAGTGAACCCCCCTGGGAGAACACAGCCTGGTTTCCCTGGGATTGTTGACCTTGTGCTTACTGGAGCTGCTGCGCTCACGATGAGTCTACCACTAAGGCTTTTCAGACAATAGCTCTACTATGGGCAAAAAGCTTACTAAATATCTTAAACATGTGCCAGATAATATGGCAACCCTGAATATTGTACTGCATACATTCAAGCAACAACAAAAACCATCTGGAGTTCCAATATCACAAACAGAGCTCTAAAGGGAAAACACACACACACACGCTAAGGACAACCTTAAACATTTTTTTGTCCCGGTGCAAAATTTGCACTACCTTCCCACCTCCAGGTGACCTCCAGCTCACTTCCCAACACTCTGTTCAAGACCAGAACCTAAAATGATTCATTCTGTGCCTGCTTTAGCTGGGTTCGTTTGTTTTATTTGCAGTAAATTACAAAAAAAAACAGTGTGCAGACACAGGAGGAAAAACAATTTCACTTACTGAACCATGAGATGGCGCCAGTGGGAATAATTCAAACAGATTTGTGCTTTTAGAATATGAATAGAAGCAGGCAGTTTCGGATTAAAGTCTAAAGTTTAAAAATACGGTCTGTCATGTCACATAACATGACTTTCCTCATCTTTCCTCTGCAAACTTTATTTATGGTTGAGCACAGGGGTACAGAAATATCTGAATGCCATAAGATGCCCGACCTGTGGTGAACTGGCATCCCATCCAATGTGTATCCTGCCTTGTGCCCATTGCTTGCCAATACAGGCTCCTGCTCCCCTGTTTTACCAAATAGAGAGAAGCAGTTCGAAGATGAATAAATAAGTTGTTTGAAAAAAAAACTGGCTAGTAGGTCTGTGGTGACAATTAGACACTCTTCTCTGTCTTTTTCTCGATTTCTAACTTTTTATTTCTTTGAAGTACACCGTTAAAAATTCCCCATTCTCACAGAGATGTCTAATTATTCTCAGTCATTAAATGGTTAAAGCCCAGCTGTAAGGGATATGCATTTGTTATTTTTATTATTTTTTGGAAATGCCCAGCCACAGTCCTTTGAGAACCACTGGGAGCCTTGTGATAAATGTTGAAGTGGGAGCTGTTAGAGCTGTCTTGGTTTTCCTAATACAGAGGAATAACAGTTCAGCACATCATTTATCAAGCACTATTGCTCCTGCAGGTTACATTAGCTGTGCCCAGAAGACTGCAGAGCTAAACTCGTTGTTTTTAATCTGGAATTGGAAGAATTACTAATGCCCCAGTTCTCTATTGTTTTCTTTTGCTGCCTCCATTGAACATCCTACATTTTTCTAAATATTTCCAGGACAAAAATGGCACTTTCGGTCTCCATGTTTGTCTTCATGTAAGTATTGGTGCTCTTTGTGAAAGTGCCTGTTATTTTTTTAGATGTGTCAGCGTTAGTCTCAGTTTTCATGTCAGTACAGTCAGTACAGGGCTCAAAGCTAGAGGAGTCCCTCCTGTATTACTTTTTGATGAGGTGTTGCGGGTGACCCAGGGTGCCAGTGCTGTGGTCAAGGAATCTTGAAGTCCTGATAAATGATTGATAAATGCTTCCTGCTGAGGGTAACCGTTCAGGACAAAGGAGGATAAAATTACCACAATTCAATTAAACAGAAAACCACACATAGCTGTAGAAAATCAAACACATTGCATTTAGACACTATTGATTTCTAAAAAGAAGCTCAATCTATTATATAATTAAAAAAAATAAGTTATTACATTCATCCAAAACATGGCTGGCCTGTATTTTTACAACAAAGCAATAGGCAATTTTAGTTAGAAAGAAAAGGAAGCTAAGACGCTTTTAACTGCCCACTGAGCGAATTGAAAATGTTAATTTCCTGTGGTCACAGTGGAGCCGAAGTCAAATGTACGGTATTTTCTCTGAAGACATTTTTCAAGGTGATTTTGATTGAATGGTTAAAAACAAACTACTGCCCCAGGACCTATTTTTATAATGCAAAACCCATCTGTCAGTTTAATGACCAGGCAATTTAGTGCTTGTTGACTGATCAAAAACCCTTCCCTTCAAAAGTAGGATTCGATTGACATGATGCAGTTGTGAAAACAACAGGGCTGTGGCTCGTCAAATATTTTGAACAATATTGAATAACAGTAGGAGTGCTATGAGACATTAGTAAACAGATGAAAAGATGATACAATTGGGTGATCTTTAAGTCATTTAAGACTCCCACTTTCAGCAAATCATTCTTGAATGGAAACCTTTGGTTAGGGTGTGTGTGTGATTCTTGATGGGTGTGTGGGCAGTAGGATTGCACCATACTTAAGTAATATTTTCTGTATATGTGCCAAATCCAACTCGGTGACACAGGACAGGTACATAAAACATAGAAAATAAAGAAAATTTGTAATGGGGTCTGTTGGCATTTTAAAGATTTGATACTTTGACATGCTCGAACACAAGAGCTCACTGCTGCTGACCCTACTGAACGCCGGTGGGATTTTGCGCTTGTGTGCCAATGCTCTATGTCACATCATGAGCAAACTGCACCTTTGCTCAGTAGTTTATTCCCCTGAGAGAGTGCAAAGGGGAGAGACAAGGTCAAGAGGACCTGAATCTGTTCCCAAGTGAACATGTTGCAACCATTTAAATGTTCAAAACCGTGAAGAGCACCCGAAGTAGCCTCAGCACAGTATGTCGATATTGGAGCCATAAATTACATTTTCCTTTTTTAAATACTCATTTTAACTTTCTGTTCTATTTCTATTCATCCAGATGAGAGATTAGAACTCAGTTATTTTTAAAAAATTGCCAAAACCTCTGACCTGCTGTAGGATGAGAATTCAATAGAAGATTACTGCCAACAGCTCTATCACCCTGCAAATATTCATTAATAATAATAATTCCTTACACTTCTATAGCACTTTTCTGGACACTCCACTCAAAGCGCTTTACAGGTAATGGGGTCTCTCCTCCACCACCACCAGTGTGCAGCCCCACCTGGATGATGCGATGGCAGCCATAGTGCGCCAGAACACTGACCACACATCAGATATCAGTGGGGCTGATAGCATTATCTGGTCTTAACCTGAGTACAGAGTGATGAAGCCAATTCAGAGATGGGGATTAATAGGAGGCCATGACCGGTTAAGGCTAATTGGAAATTTGTCCAGGGCACCGGGGTTACACCCCTACTCTTTTCAAGAGTTATTAGAGTTACTAAGTTAAGAGTTATTAAGTTTGTGCCTTTTTTCTGTCTAAACAGCTCTTAATAAATGATACATTTATAGTGAGCAAACAAAAGTGATAACAACAGTGAACCAGACAAATCCACCATGAGCATTTTGTTTCTTTCTGTAAAGACCCAGTTGTTTATTCTTCAGTCATCACACCTGATTGAAAGCCGTTCTGCAAGTGAGTCGCTGGTTACAGGGATGAAACCAGTTACAAGTCCTGTCTGACCTTTTAAAAAGCTGGAAAAAAAATGAAAATACATGTCTACAGGATCGGCTACTGTACATTATCAGACTCAAAGATAACTACGACAAAAGCAAACTGTAGAGCACCTTCAACCGAAAAAGTCCTCCTAATAATTACTTCTGGAACTGAACCTGTCACACAGTAATCACTAAAGTGGAGGCCAGATAAGAATTCAACAAATGACTCCACATGAGCAACATGTGCCTTCTGACAGATTCCTGCAGCCACTCGAAAGAGCATTAGATGACTCACCCTAAACCCAGCAGATTTACGCTCTGCAACATGGATTCGTTTTTCCCTTACTGAACACCTCTAGCCCCTCCAACTAATAAATGTCTGCGCAGCTTGCAAAAGGAAATGAGAAGAGTTTTATGTCTCAACCATAAAATACGGAATCTTTTCACCTAAATAAGACATTATGACAGTCCAGTTGGTCAAGATCTTTCTTACATCCTAGTTTCTTAAGAAAGCGATTGAGAGATACTTATTCCTTTTCCACAAAGGCTACAGAGGCGACATGGCTGATAGATTTGTGGCCCCTATATTTACAGAAAGGCCAAATATTTAGGTTCCCTACACGGTTGGAAATCGTTTAATATTCTATGCACTGTGGAAGACATATGGAAAACAGCAGTATGTAGGGCTCTTTGCCAACATCAGTAGCAGTGTAACTTTAAACTTTGAAAACAAACCCCCAAACCAGAGCAATAATGGGGAACTGTTCTGAGGACAGGCCAGTCCAAGCACTCAGAGCACCTCGCTGGTGCTTCTATGAAAAGGTGATCTTTTATTCTTATCACATGTATTAACTCCAGTTTAATGGATGGGCTGTCTTTTCCAATTTTCTTGTTTGATTTACACAGGTTCGAGCACGGATCAAGATTGTTGAATTGACTTACAAATACCCTGTTATAAAACAATCCTTTTCCATTTTTACTGCCACTGATGCTTTCTTTGTCTTAGCACCATCAACACTGTCACATTAAATCAAGCTACTGTACGCAAGCTACTTTTGTGTTATCGATTGATTTAGTTGTGTTTAAATTGTACTTTGCAAAAGCTTCTTGGAATCAGCTGTCAGTCACCAGCTACTGCTTTTTCAGAGTGTCTTGTACTGTAATTTGTTATTTACACTGTGCAAATGACCAGGACTAGGACCTGTTACACACTGGATGCTTATGACTGGAAACATATTGTATCACACTTAAGATTTTTACAGGCTTTAAAGGAAGATTTATACAGTATTACCAAACAGAGAACAGCCTCTACAAATTGAAGATAGTGGTACACCCTTCCCTGTGACGAAAGTAAATACAAATAAATAAAAGTTGACACAAATTGTAATGCCACCATCGGTAAAAGGCCAGAGATGAGATTTGTCTCTAATGGATTGTTACTGACCTTCTGTATATAATTATATTTTACCTAATATTGTCAGTCCTACTGCCAGAGCAAAAGGGACAGAGACCTTGTAGTTGTGAAATGAACCCAAGGACAGCAGTGAGCCAGGCCCACCTGAACTTGTCTAAATCCTCACACAAGGTTCTCTATCAGTGGCTGTCTGAAGAATCAAAGACCAATTTGATTCTAGGCCCAATTAATCTAGAGCTCTGTACTGCACAGACTGCAGGGTGTCATTCAAACTATTTATTTAGATGGATCATTTACTGACCTCTTGTTAATGCGTTTTTGCTGAATAGTGAAAGGAATCATTAACATGAAACTTCAGGAAAAACACAGAACAATTTGTTCTGTCAGTTGATCTTGACACTTGGCCATAAAATAAGACATGTACCTATTCTCTCCAGCTGTGGAGCCAGCAGAATTGTTTGCCTCTGGTGGTTAGCAGATGGTTAAAGTTTATCCCACACTCTTCGATTGAGATAACCACAGCCTGAGAAAAAGAGGGTGTCAGCATCGCAGTCTAAAACCACAGACCAAAAACCAATACTTCTGAAACTTCTGTCACAGGGAACGCAGCTATGTCCAAAGCCATCAGTTTTCTATAAGTCAGCTCTGGCCTCCCTTAGTCTGGAGGCTATACAGTAAGCGCAGGCCATTGCCCAGAGATGCAGGACGTCAACATGCTGGCAGTGAAAACTGCCCAGTGGAAAGACAGAGTTGTATCACTTTACTCGGTTTCCCCTTTCATTCTAAGGACTGGTGCCGTCTGCTAATCCAGGAGACAGGAAAACAAAACGGAACATATCCCCTTTCACAATCGCTCCACTTTGTCTGCTCAGGTTCCGTTCGTTCCTGCTTAGGTTATTTTTGGAATACCTAAATAACTACTAATACTTCTTTGTAACTTTCAACTTTCGCTTGACAAAAAAAAAAAGGGTCACGCAGCTGTGTAGCACATTTTTAACCCATTTTGGAAGGAATCTTCTCAAATGATTCACGTATCTACTGTACAATAAATATTATAAATGAGCTAGTGCAATCAGCTACAAGTCCAGCTGTTGCCGAACATCAGATCAATCTGTTGATTGCAAATGAATTATTCTACAGAAAGAAAAACTGCTCTTTTTGTGATTCTTTCTTTGTCAAAGATGCAGACGGATGAATGAAAGATTAGAAACACCAGATCCTGCTGTCCTAGCATTGTGTTGATTCTGTGAACAGGCTCTTATGGCTCCAATTAAAAGTGGACAATGCAGCTCAAAGTTCCCAGCCATGCAAAACACAGGTGCTTTATATATTTAAGAAATATATTCTCCATTTGGAGCTGGATCATGTCCAAGAAACATAAGCCACATGTGTGTCGAGTAGACATTGTTTTCACTTCAGAAAAAAACATGCTCAAACAGACTAAACAACACCCTTGTAACAGAACCCCGTTCTGAAGCCAACTTGCAAGGTTACTCCAGAAGAAAAGTAACGTGCAAAACAACAGACAAAGCCATAGCAGAATATAAAAATGTTCCTGAGACAGACAGGATTCCTTTAAAACTAAGAGCAGGGGATACAGGATGCAGATAAAATGCTGAGGTCCTGGATGAATTTCAGGACTGACAGCTAGCCAGATAAACTCCAAATTTAGAGCACTCTAAAAAGAGAAAACACAATAGTGTTGTAATACTGCCAATAACCCAAAACACAAATATGCATTTATAAAGTATTGAATACCCACACTACAAATTAACCAGTTAGACAGCTAGATAAAGGGGGGCACTGAGACCCAGCGAAGGCTAACTTGCTCCAGCATCTTGGTGGGGAGTCTGAGACTGACACCCACTTCATTCCCCTGTGAGAGAAACATGGAGACCTGCGAGAGAGATTCTCCCTCACACTTGGCAGACAGAACAGAGGGCTTCCTGCGCAGGCCTGTCCTACGAGAATGAGCAGCAACAGCTGCAGAGCCTGTTGCGTACTGGCACAGAGAGGTACATGGATACTGACACCTGTGTTCAGCTTCTCTCTGTCTAAGTCCTATCTCATTTCTGGTGGGCACCTCCTGTAATGTTTGAATGCTTTCTGTGCCAGTGCAGTGTATGAAGATGGTGAACTCTGGGACGGACAGCCTCTCGGTCTCGTCCACCTCTGTGATTGAAGGAGCTGCTGCTCCGGGGGAGTCATGTGAGGCAGGCTACACGATGATGGCCTCTTAGTGTGTCTCGCCCTCTCTGCTGCAGCTGCAGCCTGCCAGTACACAAGGGAAAAAAACTCATAGATACCTGGGCTGGGGTGGAGGGGCTGAACCCAAGCAGCACACTTTTAAACAGCTGAAATAAGAGAGGCAAATCTGAAAACATGTAATTGTCAGAATCAGAAACATTTTAAAAGGGAGCCTTCTATGAATACACAATGCATATCGAATACTTTTTCTCTCTGCGCCAAAGCCTGTATAGCAATCTGTAAGGAAGATTCTGCTCTTGTTTTTAATACTTCACCTTGCAATAAACATACACTTGAACAGTCCATTTTATTCTTTATCTAATGTTATTCATTTCTTCCTCTCCTGTAGAGTAGAGTGCAGTTGTACGAGCTGTATGAGAAATGTATACATTTCTGCAAACTGTAAAAGTGAACTAAATTTCCTTTTGGCTCTCAACTTCCCAGTCAGCCATTCCGAATGCAGCTCAGAAGTCACCCACAGTTTCGGGTCGTTATTCTAGGCCAGTGTCTGAATGGCCAGCTGCTAATTGAGAGAGAACTTTCAACATGACGCACGGCTGGTCTGATTGAGTAATTAGTGCTGGGAGGGAGAGAAATTCCATGTGAGGGAAAAAAGCTGATGTGGCAGATTTTGTGTGGAATTAGCCACTCCTCTGGGGCAATTAAGAGGTTTATAAGAGCAGCTGGGAGGAAAAGGGATTTTAATCTTAGTCTAGCCTCCATGCTGTCAGGAACGAGGGAATGAGAGCTGTATCGACAGGGTTTGAAATAAAAGAATAGACCATTTCAAATGCAAAAAAACTAAAAGTATTGCTGGCAGTATTCAAATGTGCTGCATTTGCATCATACGTTGATTGTGATCATCACTTAATTTTGTAATAATTCAAGTAGGTTGCTGTATCAGCTTGCATAGGCTTTTACTTGTTCCTAATTCGGTAATAGGTCTGATATGACTGTTCTCTTCAATGGAGACCACAAGATGGCACACCAACTGGAAACCTCTATCTGTCCTTGCAGAGTATCTGACGGAAAGCTCTTTTAATCGTGAAAACTCTTACAAGGCGAACGCTTTTTAACTGAACTTTTAAAAAATGAAATGTCTTGTCTGAGGCACACCTCACTACAATGTTTGTCTGAAAAGACTGAGGTCTTCAGGAAACAAGACAAAGCTAACTCCTCTGCCGAGATGCTTTCTGTTTTGAAGGTTGCAGAATGAAGATGAAGTGACAGTTCTGCGGCAGTCAATTTGAAAAGCGAAAATAGAGAAATCAAGACTGCTGCATACAGCTAGAGCTGTTTTTCCCTGCAGTGTGCATTGAATCTTTGTTATTGATGGAAAACTGCACATTTTAAAGCCCCATCATTTTTAAATGTGCACCTCCAAAACCATCGGGAAGAGGCCATTTTGATATTGTTTAGTGATTAGTAGTAGTGTTTTTTGAAAGGAGCCAAAGTATCGGCTTCAACAGCATGACTGGGCAGCTTGTTCCACACTCCCATGAGCCCTTGTGCAATGAGGTTTTCTTGCTGAATAATGCATGATGCGCTAGGCCAAACAGACATGGTGGTGCTTGTGTCTGAAGCATTCTGTGCCGTTTTTTGTCAATATTTCAAAACTTCAAAGAAAATAAACCTCATCCCTCTAGCCTGTTCTTGTTTCTCTCTTGATGGAAAGAGACCCAGAGAATCCCTGCCAATCTGTGTGTCCTCTTATTTCAGTCTGTTTGCTCCTTTAACATCTCTTGGGCCTTCTGGAGTCTCTGTGTGTGATAATGGTTTAAGCTTGGCTGAAAACTGAGTTTGCATTGTGAAATACCACTAAGTCAACACTAGCACCAGTTAATTTCCTCGTCACGACAGGAGAAGTAAGCTACAAATCGGCAAGTGTTTACATGTGCACGCCACTACTTGAGTTACCTTGAGTTACCTCATTCACCTCATTAAGGAGCAAGTTCATGAGTCTGTTGTTAAAGCAGAGGAAAATACCGTCACAGAGACCAGGTTCTACTGCCTACTGTTTCTAGAATGTGAAAATGAAAAGATTAATACAAGGAGCCCATGTGTAATATGGGCATTCTAGTTATATGAAGACGTTAGAGAAGTACTGTATGTCTTATTGATGTGTTCCTTCCCCTCTCCTCCTCACAACTGAAGAAGGCTCCACAGCCAAAACATTGTTTCTTTCCTTTACCTTTCAACATGGAATGAACTTCTACCTGTTCCTTTTCCAATTACATAACTTCTCATAAGCAAGTTTTGTTTTTTCATATACAGTATGTCTACTGCACACAGATTTTGTCCTGCAGCAACGAAAGACTTGCAACCCTCCACACTTTGCCTTAACTTGGTAATGTTTTATTTTGTCCTGTTTGGTCTTAATCTTGTTTACCAAAGTGCACTCCGCTCAAGAGAGGAAGAGGAGCTGTCATGTGTCACATGTTGTCACATTGGGCTCTCACAGTTGTTTTACTGTGGTCTGTGGCTTCCATCTGAACACCCAGGATTTGAGTCAGCGGCCGTCTACGTGCATGAAGAGCTGTATATGAGGCTCCTGCTGCCTTGACGCACTCTGCTCTCCCTGCACCTGCCTGTCCTTGGGCTCCGGGTTCGAGCAGAGCTGATCGGGCCGTGAGAATATGCCTGCTGACTCCTCCATGTCTTTTTCCGGAAAACAAAGCTTCTGCTTTAGCTTCACAAAACAGAAAACCCCTTGGGGGAGAAAAATACACAATGTTAACAGGATTCACTCAGCCCACGCATATGACAGATCTTCCTCAGTCAAAGGCTTTTATTTTATTAGTAACACAGATGTGAACTGGTCTTGACTGCATGTAATCCACACCAGGCACTTTCCCCTGCAACAGAACTCAGTGCATCACCTGCAAATATATATCCAATACCACACTCATTCGAGGCCCCTCTGGACAATTCTGAATCACTCAGATGACATCTTGTATTTCCAGCAACCTAATTTACTGCATCTGTTGCTGAAAATGCCCAGCCACCCACATTAGTGAGATAGGAAGGAGACTGGCAGACAGTGTCGGGGAATCAAAGATCTTTTCAAGCCCATTTAGTTTCCCATTTTCACCTCTAACGGCCATGATCACACTGATCTCTCCGCCTGTGTCCTTACAGAGGGGTTTCTGCAGAACTCCTGCAGAAAGACACCTTCCCCCTTCTCTCAACGACAGGCTTATGTCCTTCTAATCCTCTCTTCATTTGCAGGTGTTTGACTTCACACCACCTGAGAGTCGTTACTGCTTCTCTCCTGCTCCCAGCTCCTCTCCTCTCCCAGCTTTTGTTCTCCCATGCTTTATCAACTGCCAGTTTTCCTCTCTCCCCCAGAGCTGAAATGTTGCCTCTTTCCTTTTCAGCATGGAATAAACCTTTACTTGTCCCTTTGCAGCCCACACATGCTGACACAGCTACCTACTATGACTGTATATAAAGTATGTGGATGCCTGAGTGCTTCATCACTCATCACACTTATGCCATGGTCTTTGTCAGACCCACAGCACATAAGACTCGTTGCAGATTCAGACTACAATGTGCTTCTCATTTACAGAACCAGGACACTTCCCAAAAATCGGTGCAGCCATTGCTTTGCCTATCCCCTCTGCTGAAAATCAGTTCAATAAAGCTAATAACCTTAGATTCCTAGACCTCTGGAAAAGGATTAAGGGTAGATAAATCACAAGAGATGTCCCTTCTCCTTTGGGACACATTGAGTTTCCATAGGAAATTCAGCTCAACAGAGCTGTCTTTCAATGATCTTCCAACGGGTTTGCAGAGTTTGCAAAAGAGATTCCCATAACAATCACAGCTTTCAGGCTCTTTTCCTAAATAACATCCAGGATGAAAGGAGAGCTTTGCTTCAGCTGGAACTTGCTTTGTTTTTAAAAGTCAAGATTCGAAGTACATTTACAGACTCTGTAATTTACACTGAATTTAAAAGACTAGTCAACAATCACTAAATGTAAATTATAAGTCTTAGTAAGCTAAGACAAATAACTTGTATTAAGACATACAGTAGATTACAAAGAACAATTAACTTGGTTGTGGACAGTGATCAAGGCACCAATAAAGTATTAATTTTAGAATTTTAGATATATTAGTAAAACGTAATAGTAAACCTCTTTTACACACCCGAAGAAGGCTCCACGGCCGAAATGTGTTTTCTTTCTTCTTTTTTTCAGCATGGAATAAACCTATTACTTGTTTCTTTGCAGCCTATGCATGCTGACGCAGCTACCCACCTGAACTACTAGTTTATATTGTATTGTGTGGTATTTACACCTTTAACATTAACATCAACAAGAATGTAAGAGAAGTCGTATGACGTTTCCATTCCCCATGGGTACTGTATATCCCACTGTATGTGTAGGGAGTTGAAATTCTTGAGTTTTTACATGTTTGAAAGAAGGCACGTTGTGTTCGCCCATGTTGCATGCCCGCAACCTGCTGTTCTTCACGTCTTAAAGGGGACTGAGCCTTCGTCACCTGAACAACGCCTTGTCACGGAGTCTGAGCTGGGACACATGTGAAACAGTCCAGATGTTGGTCTGATATTTAAGGTTATTGCTGAATAGGAGTTCGACCTTTGATTCAGAGAGGAAAGTAAATGTCATAGTCTGCAAGCTGCAGGTTTTATCTTCAAACGGGTTTGATTTTTAAGAAAAAAAAACTAGATGGGACCTAGTATGTCTGTGCGTATGTTATGAACACATAAATACTGTATAATTCTAACTTCCTTATAAGAAACTGTACACTTCATACACATTGTAAGTGAAATCTGTTGAGCTTGACATTATATTCCTCCTCTGTATTACCCCAGAGATAATTGAGTAATGCATTTTTCAGATCGCTTTTTTCTTATTAGTCGGAAGTCCTCCATTTGTCCACTGGTGATCTGATCACCACAAAGCCCATCTCACTGTGCTCACTGGACAGAAAAAACAACAACCATTGCAAAGATGAAATAACCATATGGAGTCAAAGGCTACCTTAGAGCGTGCCAAAGTCAATATTTCTGCATCGACACACACATCATAGATCTAAATCTTCAAGGCAGTATAACAGAGAACGGAGAGACACTTTTACAGTTTTTAAATAAACTGGATTCCCCCCCCCGGCCCCCCAACAAACACATCACAGTGCCCACAGCAAGGAAGCAGTTCTCACAGAAGAGGGATGTTTAGGAAGAAATCTTCCTCCTTGCAGAACAATGTCCTCAGGGAACAAGGGCAGATGAAGCAAAAGGCCAAATCCAAGTAAAATTTAATTAATTTTAAAGTGCCAAGAACTCAAGATTTAACTAAATGTTTTGTTTGAAAAAAAAGTACAGGGAGGGGAAATTTGAGGCAACTGCGGGGGAAAAAAATCAAAGAACAAATTACACAAAAACATCATAATTCACTGGAACAGGGGAGGAAATTAAACTCAAAGACACAAGACGTACAGTACTGTATGTCTCTCAGGGGCAGTGTTCCATGTCATGCATCATCTGACATTTTTTTTTTGCACTGCTGCTTCCTTGCTGTGCTGGTTTCGTTTCAACGAGATTTGAAATGGTTTCAAAGCATTGTGTCTCTTTTCTTTATCAGCATTGGAATAAACCGTGTCTGGAGTGGCGCTGAAATGGCTGCCCTTGTCGAAACCAGGGTATCGAGCAGATGGTTTCCACTGGGGGTCACACGTAGGCTGGAAATGCATCTAGTGCATGTTCTTTGACTGCCCTCAGTGGTCCTGCCCAAATTGTTTGTGTGTTTTTCAATCAGAGCTCACTCATTAACAAGCCAGGCCTTGCTATCATCCTCCAGGCCCAGACAGGAGCTTTCACCCTTTAAAGTTTTTTTAAGGCCTTACCGTAGCCTAACACTGTTTTGAGCCAAGAGAACAAATGGAGATCCTGGGTCCGGGGTTGAACAAATGGAGTTTATAATGAAAGTTCGGGAGGGATGACAACAACCAAGTTCAATCTGACTCAGCCGTTGGTAATCAGCAATCGCTCCTGACATTTATTCCTCTCCCAAAATGCTAAAAAAGACCTACGAGATCCCCATCTCTCTCTCTTGCATGTCTCTTGCATCCCACCTCCACCCCATCTCCACCTCTGCAGCTGCCCCTCGGTCACCCTGCAGGGGGGTCCTGGCCTCCTTGTCCTCTGGCCGGGAGGTCAGCCTGCAGCCAAAATTTCACTCCATAATCCTTTATTGACACTTGAATCTTGGGTGTTGTCATTCCTGGTGAAATATGCTAATAACAAGAATACAGCGGCAACACTAACAGGTAGAACCTTCCTCTTGTCTGAGTAAAGGTCTTAACAAAAAAATAGTCAAATCTGGGTCCTTGTTAGGATTTGCTGTAACCTGAGGCTGACAAAAGTATCGTATGTTGTGCCTTTGTCGTAATAAAACATGCATTTCCCTGCCTGAAAGGCCTTACATTAATATAAACTGCGGACCACCAGATCAGAGAGGCTACGTGCTATACAAGCACAAAAGCAATTGAAGAATTGCATATACTGTATATATAGCACAGACGATCTTGCTGATGATGTCTGCTTTGATCTTTTTTAGGATGACAGCCAAGACACGCTGTTTGCGAAGATCACACCTTTACCTCAGACTTATGCAACACAAGCCAACTCAAGTCATCAGCACATTTAATGAAACCTACAGGAAGTGGTATTACAATTTTAATATAATCCAGGAGCAATAGTTGCATCGTGCTCTTATATGTGCAATGGAAAAACAAATTAAATGTTTCGCCTTACAGCCAGAAAACCTATGTCAAGCAAGAACAGGTATTTAAGTAGGCTGCAGAGGAACAAGTAAAGGTTTATTTCATGCTGAAAAGAGAAGAAAGTAAACACAACGTTTTGGCTGCATAGCCTTCTTCGAGTGTGGTCTAGAACCACTTCTACCTACTTCTGCTGTGACCCACTATGCCTTTCTCTAAATCTTTTTCCAGACCTCTTCGTCGTTCCTTGTCTTCCTCCCTGGGCTACTTGCCCTCTCTTACTAAACCAGCAGTCCGTCTCTTCAAAGCGATCACCCAAAGAAGGCTCTTAACAAACCTTAATCAACTTATTACTTGTTCCTTTGCAGCCTACGCATGCTGACGCAGCTACCCACCTGAACTACTTTAAGTGCTGTATGCTGTCCTCAAACAGAAAAGAACTCTCTTTCACACAACTCTTATGTGCACTGGAGACACAAGACATAGATCATTCAGTTTAACGGTATTTTTTCTATATTGTCATGAACTATAGCAAATACAATACAAAATAGAGCTCCTAGTATTTTTTCTACAAACATGAACTTGCACTGATTAGGGAAAATAGGTTTTAAAAGCGCAGCAATTATCTGTTAGAATTTGTTGTGACTTTACTGTTGCTAATTGGATGAAAGATTTCAAACAAAACATCTCAGCAATAGATAACAAACAACAATAAAAACAATGACTTCTCAGCATTCCAACCATTACTTATAGAAAATGTAATAACTCTTGTGCCTGCCAGATATTGTTTTGTTGTAAATGTAATCCACAGAGCTTTCAAATATCTTTAATTGTATAAAACGTATAAATTATGTATTGAACTTTGCAGGAAGTTTTGTATTAAGAATATAGTCCGTAATGCAAGCCTATTGTTTCTCTACAGAGTAAAGATAAGGCCTGTGGCTCTGCCACTGCGCTGTAAAATTCTCACCTGTGCTGCTCAGTAATAGTGTTTACAGCAGTGCGCACACCTCTCCAATATCATAGCAACCAGCCGTTGTCAAATTGTCACCTACCCTGGAGCACATGTGAAAGGGGGTGAGAAAAAACACAGGCAAAGAAACAAGTATCCACACATTTATTTCAAGAGCCAATGTGTGCATAAAGTGTCCCAGCGAGCCAGAGTCTTGCCCAGCAAGCACAGGGGCATCATGCCTCAGAAACACTCCCTTTCTGTTAAAGTCACACACAGAGCAAACACAGTGGACAGCAGGGAGTCCGGGCTCCTGGACCCTACTGAACAGGGCACTGTGGCACAAGGAGCTGGGAAAAACACCCTTTTTTGAAAAAGGTTACGGGTGAAAAGAGACTTGCCATTGTACTGTAACTAAGAAAGCATGAGCTGATAGGCAGTCAGCTGCAGAAAACCCTTTATCAGGAGATAACGAGGCTGTTTAGTCTGTTGCCCAGAGCTGAAAGAACATTCGTATTTACACTGCAGTCCTGTGCCTTAAAACCATACAACATCGAAATGAAAAGCAGTGCTTAAAACCATTTATTTTTTTTACATCTGTTTACTGGCTGCTCTCACCTTGGATTCTAGCTGTGAATGCAACCTCCCGTAAGTATTTTAAGATTTTTAAATATAGTCTATATTTACTTACTGCTCAGTTACTAAGTTAGCACACTTTAGACTTCATGCTCTCTCATGCACACAAGGTGTTATAGGAAACTAGTGGTAAAAAAGACCAGCTAAGTGATCGACTGCTAGAACTCAAGCCATTGAGAGTTCAAGGGGATGACAACCAGCAGACTCTTCAGCCCTGCAGAAGCAGTAGGGAATCAGTGGGCTAAGGTGTGAACTGGCTGAGAGCATTTCTGAGCGCAAAACTGGATGTGTGCACCTCCCTCAGGAAAAAGCTTCATGCATTCGTTAACTTGTTCATTGTTATTGCAAATACAGGTTTGAATCTGCGATTCAGAGGTTTTCCCACAACAAGGTTCTCCTCTGAGGTCCCTCTTCACAGCACTGGTCAGACCCGGCCTCTCTGAGCTGCTGAGATCTGATGAGACCAGTATGCTGACGACTGAAAAGATTCACACATAGCTCATTCTGTTCTATTAGTCTTTCTTATTAAGCAATGTATGAGAAAAAGAAAAGCTCACTTTATCTCCCAACATTGCAGGGTACTGTGATGTCTGCAACGCATAACAATAGCTAAGGGAAGTGAGTTGAAGTACTGTATTTATTCATACCGTAGGAATGCTAAGCTATGAGTGAGGTTATCACATTGAGTAGGTACTGCTTTGTGGCTGTCTTGTTAGTGTGTTGTATGATTTTCTTTAAATAGCAGTTTGAGTTTTTACAACTTCTTTGTCAAAGCCTGAAGGTGACAGGAGTACTTAAAGTCTACTCCCACAACATGTTTCCTTCTGAGTGAAACGAAAATTAAATAACAGTCTAAGTCACAAAGAGCCGATATACAAAACACCCTCTAGAAAGACGAAACACACATAAATTAGAGAAGTGCATCCTATTGCTGTTAATTGTACAGTTGTGAATATAAATATTTGATTGAAAAAAGAAAGATTGAAACAGATAAAAAAAGTAATTCATTTCTTTTGTGTTTGTATCTGATGTGCAGTGAAAATGACCACAAAAGACATTATAACAGACTGCACTGCACAGTCAAAAAGAGAGCCAGAAACCAGATACTATATGTGTTGGGCAAACAAGACCTTTTGCTCATATTTTTGGC
Source organism: Lepisosteus oculatus (assembly GCF_040954835.1). NCBI lineage: Eukaryota > Metazoa > Chordata > Actinopteri > Semionotiformes > Lepisosteidae > Lepisosteus > Lepisosteus oculatus. The sequence goes on along the minus strand of NC_090708.1, from coordinate 2,711,862 downwards.
CACAAGTTATTCATAGAATTCTTGAGCAGAGAGACGGATCTTCCTGTGAGGACACATTCTCTTCCAGACCCTTTGGCACAGATGGTAACCATATCATCTTCCTGAAACAAATTGTCAGACAGGCTTTTTTTACATGTCTTGTTTTCAAAGGCTTCCTCATATCTTTTTTTAGAGACGACTCAGAAGAACATCTTCTCCTTCCTATGAGATTGAGCAACACTTTCTGCCCTTACAGTTTCAAAATCCAGACTGAAGACTGCTATGCCAGTCTAATAGGAGGAAAAATAGATTCCAGGCTCTACAGGAGACCTTTTCTAATTTTAATTCATCATGATAACATGTTAAAGAATACACCAAGGATCTTTTTTCCTTCAGGACTGAAACACGAGACCTTCTAATAACATTTTCCTTTCAAAGCTAAAGGGACATTTTCTAAGTCCCTGTTCAAGTGCATAAGGAACGTTTGAAAATTATTTGAGGTATGCAAGTGGTAAAACTCAAGTCAAAAGGGTAAAGCTTCAGATAAACTGATTTTTACATGAATGTAAAAAACTTCCATCGTTCATGTAAATATCCATTTGTCTTGAGCTGCTTATACCTCCCAGAGAACCACCTCATAACTTGGATTTGAATTCCTGTTTCCTGCTCTACTGTGCTTGAATAAGCATTAAAAAGTAAACTAAACAGCACTTTTAAACATTGTTTGTATTACATTACTACACAATGAAAATGCCTAGGTTTTACATCAATAGCTCATTGCACACATAATGTTATTTACACTTTAAATACTGTACAGATGGGCTCAATGATTGTTTGAGTGGTATTGTTCACTTTGCATAACAAAATATTGAGTCAATAATTATATATTACTCAATGTGATTTCAGAAACACACCAGGTGCTCATTGTTTCGTATTTGAGTTGGCTAAAATTACCAAAATGAGTTGATTAAGAATCTCGTTCAAAAAGATGTGCAAGAACCGTGAAATATGCAACAGGTGATGTGTTCTGCTTCAAAATAGCAGAATACTCCAGAGAACCCAGAAAACTATTCTATCTACCTGACACATCTGCGTAATTGTATTCAGACAGAAACACAAAAGCTGTGTCCAGTGAGTCAGAGACAACCTCAGGTGGAGGCAGAGAGAGACACATTTTTTGCGCATGCCTGTCCTACACAGATATACAGTTGTGCCATATTTTTTCCATTTATTTATAATGGTCTCTGGAATGGTATTCAATGCCTTGGAAATTTTCTTATATGCTTCCCCTGATTGGTCCTTTTCAATAACCCTATTACGGATGTTCCTTGGTCTTTATGATGTAGGTTTTGCTGGGAGCTGTATTAATCAACTGTGGGACCTCCGAGAGACAGGTGTATTTAACCTGAGCTCCTGAGAAACACCTTAATAGCACACAGGTGGACTCCATTCAGCTAATTCTGTGACTTCTAAAGATAACTGGTTGCACCAGAGCCTATTTAGATGTGTCATAGCAAAGGGGTCAATACTTAAGCAATCAGTTCTTTTCGGCTTTATATTTATAACTAATTTAAGGGGATCTGTAGATTTTGTTTTCTTTTAGTTTTTAGAGTTTTTTGTGTTGATCAATGTAAAAAATCCCAATTAATCCCAGTTATGATTCCATATTGTAACACAATCAAATGATCAAATGTGAAAACGTTTTGATGGCCACTGTACATTATTCCAGCCAACCAGTGGAACAGTGAAAGTGTTCTGATGTATGGAGAAAACCCCTTAAACAAGAAAACATACTTTGGTGCACATTGAGAGCCACCTTTCTGCTTAGAGGCACTTTGACAATCCTTGAGCAAACAGTTTTACCGTTCCTGTAAGTCCAAACGAACACCTGGATGACCAATAGACCAACAGCAGAACTGCTGATCCATAGGAAGAATAGAGGAACCCCTCATAATGACTCTGTCACATTTCCTGCTGAAAGTTCTCATGATTCTTTGATCTGTACAGTATGTATGTGTATTTCCTTAGATTTTGTAAGCAATACTTTTTAAACCTGTTGGTTCTGAGTGTTTCTTGTATTTTATTAGTATGAAAGTATCTAACCCACTTGTCTTTAGCTGAACAATACTGAACGTTCTCAATGTTTGTTGTGTTTTTGCTTTTTTTTTGGTTTAGGCATTCAAAATATGAATTTCACTCATCCTAGACACAAGTGCAACGGGATTAACGAGGAACTTAAAATTCTTTATGGTTTGCTCTTTATCCCTGCCATTATTTTAAACTGCTTGGCAGGGTGGGTTTCTTTTCAGATTCACACCAGTTCAACTTTTATCTTGTACCTGAAAAACCTGATCACTGCTGACTTCATAATGACCTTGACCATTTTAACGAGAGCCATCAACGAGTCTGGGTTCGGACAGAGGCATCTGGAGGAATTTGCGTGTCGATTCTCCGACATCCTTTTTTACTTCTCTATGTACATCATTATCATCTTCCTCGGGTTGATCAGTCTGGACCGATACTTTAAAATCGTGAGGCCCTTTGGAAAAATACTGGGCCAGAACGTAACCTTTGGAAAAGTCTTGACAGCTTTCATCTGGATTTCATTTTTCTGCACAACAGCACTTCCAAATATGATTCTGACCAATAAGAAGTCTAATGTAACGGCATCAAGTTGCATATCACTCAAGGGTAAGCCTGGGATTCTTTGGCAAAACATTGTCATCACTCTGTGCGAAACAACTTTTTGGGCTGCCTGCATTTTGATTGTATGCAGCTACATATTTATCAGCAGGAAGGTTTATGAGTCGTACAAGAGATCCCAGAGCTCTAACGAAATGAACAGGAGAAAAACGAAGGCGAGGGTGTTCATCGTCATAGTTGTTTTCTTCATCTGCTTTGTGCCGTATCACCTGGTCAGAGTGCCGTACAGCATACAGCAGACTGATCCAGGCAAGGTGTGCACAGACCATGCCTGGACGATTGCGAAAGAAATGTCAGTTTGGCTGTCTGCAACAAGCACATGTTTTGACCCGCTGATATATGTATTCCTGTGCAAACCCTTCAGAAACAGATTATGCGAAATCTGGAGATGTAATAAGGTTATGGCTATCTCATAACATGGATGTCATGCATAGGCTTGAATAGATTTCCTGTACATATTAAAAAGGATTTAAGAACACCGAAATGACTGGAACCATTTTAGCCATCTGGATTTTAGGGAAAAAAATAGAATTCCATTGCATGTCTCCTGCGTTTGAGCAAAGACACTAGAGAACATAAAAAAATAAGTTTTAGATTACTTAACATCTATTATCAGCTTATTGATGAAACGTCTGACTATTATGAATTCGCAGGGAATGGTGAAAACAATGATGTGAATTCTTGGTTTTCAACATCTTTTATCTTGTATATTGTTCTGTATATTTTATGTGAAGGTTTTTCATCGTCTCTAACCTGAATTTATAAATGCCTTCATTATCTACTTGTTGTGAATACTTTCACTGCTGGTCAATACATGATAATAATGAGGTAAAACTGAAGCAGAGAACAGGGCGATCTGCTGACATATAAGACAACATAAGAGCTCTATTGCTTTGAGTGGAGTGTCCAGAAAAGCGCTATATAAGTGTAAGCAATTAGTAGTAGTAGTAGTAGTAGTAGTAGTAGTAGTAGTAGTAGTATTGATCTAAATTATTAACTATATAAAAAGGAAATGAAAAGGAGAAATATGGAGGAGGCTGTTTCTTTAAATAGTGGTAATGATGGAAATGCAATTGTGAAAGTCTTTATTTCCTTTTATTATAAGAAGATTCATTGCAATGTGTGCTTCTGGGAAATTCTGAACCTTTGGTTACACCAAATCCCCAGGATTGGTAAACTATTTAATGAGCACATTAATGAGTATTTAATGAGTAACTTTTTAATGAGTATTTACTCCAGTCTGCTTAGAAGTATTGCATGTTACCTTCTTTATTATAAGTTAGAGACAGAGTTGACTTTTGAAACGATTTACTGTTTTTCCAAGTTCTTCTTACTTGTGGTATTTTTCTAAATTAGACTATGCATTTTGACCCCATTTATGAATTAAGGTCATAATTGTTTTTCATTCACAAACTAAAAATATTATTTAAATTTTGTTCAAACCCCTGTGATCATTATACTATTGCAGGCAATTGACATGAGGAAAAAAGAAAGGACAAAATGTCATTAAGACTGCCACAGGCTTCACCTAAATTAAGTTAGTCAGAATTATTGACTGGGATTGGATCTTTAGGACATCTGTAATATTATAGATATTGTAAGTACTTTTTAGATGCTGTTCATTTGCCAAATAACAACTTTAACAAATGAGTCTTCTACACTATGAATCTTATTATTAAAAGGACTATATCTTTATTATAATTCAGGATCCTGAAATCTTGGTATCGTGACATTAGAAAATGTATCAACGTATCTGGGACTTATAACAATCTTTGGGATTACTTTACTAATGTCCAGTTCTCTGTAATAAACATTTGTTGAAAAAATGTCAACAGAGGACAACATTGAAGAATTTTTCATGTTTATTTTAACTGGGAACACAAGAATTTGTTTAGAAGTTTCATAGTCCGTTCCAACCTTTCAATTAATTTCCCCGGAACAAAAATAATGTGGTGTACAACTTCTGTTTCTTCAAATTTCAAACCCTCAAATGGTGATAATTCAGCGCCTGAACAGAAAAATGGTGCTGAATACTCACATACAGTAGTGAACTGTTGTCTAATGTAACATCCTCTTAGTTGTCCTACCAGAGCAGAAGGAGATAATCGGTCTGAAAATAAACAGTCCCTGTGCTGTTTCCAGCTATGGTATAGCACGACTGGTAGGTAGAAGGGCATATGTGAAAAACAGAGATCACTCTTCTGGAGTCCCCAACAAGCCCTGGCGGTTTCTTTTGCAAACCTTTCCAACGGACAATATCTTCTTGACGAAAACAAACATCTCCAGTTACTGTATGTTTGCTCTTCTGAATGATCGGTGCTGTAGTTGAACCTGGAATATAGTTCCAACGAGTTGTGCCTTTTCAGGAGCAACATAATCGCTGACCGATTTGAGATGTCCCGTGTTTCTTGTGTCCTGTGGTGCCCAGGGCCCTCCATGTCGGCTGACAACGACTTTTTATTCCAGCACAGAAAACAGAGGAGCAGGTCTGATCTGAAGGTTTACAGTGTCAAATCAGATGCTCTTTTTCCAAGGATACTAAGACTCGTTATGGCACTCCTTGGCTATAGCTGGGAACTTGTGAAGATAAGGCCTTGATGTCTCCTTTTCTTTTGTGCCACATTCCTTGTTCAAATGATTTTTATTTCAAGATGGTGTAACTGTTTGTTTTTGGCTGTAATGTTCAAGGCAGGTGTGTCAGTGTTTTGATTTGTGGTCATGTCAGTATAGGATGTCATGGATTCAACAAGGTGAGGGGATCGGGAGAAGAGGATTTCCAGTTGGGGTCTCTTCTCTTCATTTTGGGGGTTTCTTTTGTTACTGTTTGGGATAGGGGAAGTCTATAGTACTGTTTTAAAAGAAATGTTAAGAGTTTTATTTCCATCGGTTTTATTTTTTCTCTTCCTTCTTCAGCTGCACATTCAAATCATTAGCTATTCCTCTTTGACCAATGAATAATGTCTGTTTTTTCAATAATGACAATAATGTCCGTCATTGAAAGCACGCAGACTTAATTTTTAAAATGTTATAACCACATATACTAACTGTTTAGATTTATTCAGAAAGAGAAAAACAGATGTCACCATTAGACAGGGGGGTCACCTTTGAAACACCAGATATGTCTGTTAATTGTAATAAATATCACATGTCAACCTGCAGAGAACAAAACAAAGGGGGGCTTTAATAATTGTACTGCAGGTTAATTTTCATCTTGCATCTGCTGATGTTCCCCACCTCTGCCACAACGGCTCGGATGATCAGCTCATCCTTTGATCACACATCTTTTGATCAGTTCAGTGGGAATCTATGGTCAATTCTAGATCCTATGGGTTCAAAATCAGGGTTGATTAATATGGTTAAACTTCTTTTTACCACTTTGGCAATGGTGACAGGCACATGTTCACGCATGTCAGCAATAATCACTTTCCTTGTTTGTTTACCCCGTCTTTGGAGCCACTATCTCAAGCTAGTTCAGGTGGGTAGCTGCGTCAGTATGCGTAGGCTGCAAAGGAACAAGTAATAGGTTTATTCCAAGCTGAAAAGAGAAGAAAGAAAACACAGCATTTCGGCCAAGCAGCCTATAACTATCCAGTCTGTATCCCGTTTCCCTTTTAACAATGCTCGGCATTGCATATCACCCTGGTCTGATGATATATTGTCACATGTAGGCGGTGTAACCCATTTCCTGCCTCATCTGCTAACTATTAGCAATGATTTAGTATTCTGTCAGAGTATACTGTAAAATTAATTTGTCCAAGTATTTCTTTCTTTAAATATTGCCGTGGAGAAAATAAGCTTGCCTCCAACTGGTGAGACACTTCAGGCACCTAACTACTGAGTTTCTCTGTTCTCTATCTGATATCACAGTGAATACGTTCAGTAATGTTCTTAAACGGATACACACTGACCTGAACAGATGGGCACATAAGAACAGTGAATGTATTTTCATGCCTTCTATGCTTTTAGGGTCCATGGAGAGATTGCATACTCAAATTTCTAAATCTGTATGGAAAGTTAAATGACTACAGTCTAAGTTCTCCATTCAGCCACATGAAAGATCTTTGGGGGGGGGCAGTTTTGCCTGACTTTTCTATTTCTCCTTTGTTTTGCAATCACTCCTGTGTCTTGGCTCGTGCTTGCAGTAGGTCTCGTGTCTGTATAGATCTCTACATCAGGATTTAATTTACTCTAGTGGTTCCCCTTAGACACTATAGATTGATTTTTGGCCCAGAACCTATGCACATAATTAAACCTTGGAATCCGGTGGAAAACTTCAAGAAATCTCAGAAGACAAAGCCATCTCACTTTCCTAATTTCCATTACCACAAATTATTTAGTAGTAATTCTTTTTCCTCTCGTAAAGGGATTGCATTCTAGGACAGAGAGTATTTTGAAAGTGGACGGTCTTTGCTCATTCCAGGATTTCCAGTCTAAACAGAGCTTCCTGGCTGTTGTTCCTTTTGGTACTAACTTTAGTTTCCATTCTGCAGTTCTGGCCTATGACTTTCCACGGGGGGTGACCGTCTACACACCCAATTATCCATAACCTGGCCGATTCCAGGGATAATGCAAAATTTTTGCAGATGTTTCATACAGTCCTTCCGCAATTGTTACTATATGGAATGAGGATGTGAATGTTACAGGGATGTCCTGGGACATTAAGGACAGGACAAGTGCATTGAAAGTGAATGGACGGTAATCTGATACAATAAAAATTTAACAACTGATCACACAAAATCCTGGGTTTCTGATATTCAGGGTATGGCTGTTACACAGTCATGCAGATATACAGTACATAATAATGCGTGTTATCATTTGTTCGTATCACACTATCAAGTATTATTATATTTCACAAAAATCCAGCAGCAGGCAAAGTGCAGCAGTGAAAGTCATCGGTGTTGCTTTATAAGAGTGTGCACATTTGTTAGATATCCCACACAGGCAAACGCCTCATTATAAAGAGGGTTTTCTGATCCTTATGCCCTTAGCCAGCTGCATCTAAAATGTTTGCCGCAGTTTCAGAGCCAAGTCTAGACGCTCCTAGCAAATATGTTGTTCTGCGCCTTGTGTATTTGATATATGTAAAAAATTGGTTTACAAAGGCGGTGTGTGTCTCTATGTTTGTTTCTCAAATGCGTTATCAGCCATTTCCTAGTAAAACAGCAATAAACAAATCATGCCGACTCATGCATAAATTATGAGACTCCACAAGTGTTTAAAGCTTACAAAACACAATGGATAGCAAGTATTTTTTCTACATCATTAAATTTAACTCATCCTGAGCACCTAGCAGGAATTGCTTTTCATCAGCAACAGAGAGACTGCAATTGTCTTTTAAAAATGTATTGTGAGAAACCTGTCTGTCAAACTCAGTCGACACAAGATGAAACACCTGTCTCTCCTCTTGGTCATATTTGTTGCCTACAGCTGGCTTATTAGATGTGTAAACAGCAACCATTCATTCAAAAGGTAAAATTACTTGCAGCTTGTTTGACATCAGCCTTTTGGACATCACTTGAAGGTAAAGGCAAACCTTTTGTGGAGCTGGATGTTATATATTATGTATATGTTATATTGTACATACATATCTGAGATATCTGAGAACATGTAAGGCAAATCTTTTTGTATACTGTACTGTTAAGATTAAATTGTCATTTTAGCTATTTAATATACAATATTCCTCTGTGGTATGTGTATGATTGATGCATGAAAGTGATTTAGCAGTGTCTGCTAGCTGAATATACTGTATATATATATATGTGCATGTCCTGCATCTTATATTTTAATATATTGCACAAAGAATTATAATATATTGTACAAAGAACCATGTATAAAATATACCGTTCATCTAATATTAAAGAAATTTAAAATAGTTAGACAATTGCAAATGTAATCAAATAAAACAGCTTTTAAAATGGAGCATCTGTAAAGAAAAAGAGCAGACATTGCTTTCATTGTCTAATTTTAAAAATTCTGGGACAAGGTTTTTTCTTTTTAAAAGAAATGATTTATTCTGACAGTCTGGCAGACTGAATAATAGCACTGAAACTAATTTATGTGGAAAAACATTTCAGAAAACATGTAAATTGGATTTTGCAAAGATCTTATTGATATATCAACATGGTCATGACAACTGTGATGACTTAGCAGACTGAAAAAGTTTCAGGTTTCTCTAAAAAAATATGCTTTTATCAGCCTTGGCTGAAAAAAATGAGCCATACACTAAGAGCTGAGGAATATTAAATTAATGTTACCAGTTAAGGTTTTGTGAAAAACAGAGTTGATATTGCTGCATGAAAAATGGGCCTTGATGCATTTTAAATTAAGTTTGAACTGTATTTGTTTTGCTTCTTTTCCCAATTGGCATATTGAATCATCCTGAAATCTTAGAAGAGAATCTAATTTGCTGGAACCAGGTATTCAACATTCTAATTTCAAACAAAAGCATACAGTGTCTCTGTCAAAGTCATCATTAGGTAATTACTATTTTTTATTATTATTTAATTATTTACTATTTTATTATTCACAGAAGGTGCCATTCTTCTGATGAGATGTAAAACCAAGGTCCTGACTCTCTGTGGTCATTAAAAATCCCAAGGTGTTTCTCGAAACGACTAGGGCTGTTACCCTGGCGTCCTGAATAAATTTTCCATTGGCCATCTCTGAACTGGCTTCATCACTCTGCTCTCCTCCCCACTGAGAGCTGGTGTGTGGGGAGAGGACTGGAGCATCATCCAGGTGGGGCTGCACACTTGTGGTGGTGGAGGGGAGTCCCCATTACTTGTAAAGCACTTTAAGTGGAGTGTCCAGAAAAGCACCATAAAAGTGTAAGCAATTAATATTACCAGCCCAGAACCCTGACCACTGCTGGACTCTGGCTCATCTCAGCAGGTGGTAGTTGTTCTTAGATCTTAGATGTGGGGACAGGAGAGAGAGAGAGATCACTTTATTTAAAGAGAGAAGATTGTTTTTGTTGAACTGATGTTCACAGAATTATTCGTATATGTCATCACCCCTGATTTCCCTACAGTAAGTGGTAACGAACTCTTGGGCACCCTCTCTGTCCCTCCCACCTCGAATCTCCATGACAGAAATGACACTGACCATAGGCACTTCCCTCTTCAAATCTGGGCAAAATAACTTTCTTCTTTGTTTACCAGGATATAAGAAGCAGAACAATCGCCATCTCCTATCACTTTTATATTAACATGCGTTTGCTCACTCCTTAAGGACAACTAGGAAATAAAAAATGCTGATTTCTGAAATCAACTCTCATACGCTTCACAAATCTAGGTTCTATTAACCTGCAAACTGCAGACGAGAAAATCAATACAGTGTTTCTCAACAATCGTTGATACTTTCCACAGCCACAAAACAATCTGCCGAGGAAAGTGAAGTGAGTAAATCAAATATTTTATTGTTCTGTACCGTCCTTATTGCTGTGGATTAGATATTCATTTTCTCACGTGATTTATTCTGCCTTCAGGACTGTTTAGATAAGGCAGTGTTACTACCGGTTGAGTTTTTAGTAGAAGTGAAGAGGATATTACAAAATCGCTTAGAGGTTTAAGCAAGAATGCATTGTTCTTGTACAAATCGTGGATGAATTTAGTCAATGATACTGTTAGTAATCGTTCCATCATTATGGACATCCTATAAAATTTGTATTTTGTGGTTCACCATTCTTTGTTTCTAATGTATTGACAACAATTTTAACAACTAATTTAACAATCAAATGAATCGATGAAGTGAATAGAAATTGATTGCCAAGTCAAATTGCTTAGTGGAATTACAATTTCACTTTGCTATTTGATTTTGGGCAATACTTGTTTCACTATATCAGTTAACTATGATGTATGTCTTATGATGCTTTTCAACAAAACAGAACAAACTGAAATATTTAGAAAAATAAGATTAAGTTAGCATATGTCTACCGCAACATTGGAAATCTACTGCGGTGGCCAACTGTTTCTTATTAAAAGACAAATAGTGGGGTGTATTATCCCATTCCCTTCTGCAGGGCTGTGCCAGGGTTGTATATCCCAAAAATCTGAATCCCATTAAGATTATCAGTATAGTCATAAGAACTTTTTTAAAATTTTTTTTGTAAATGAACAGAAAGTTTTTTTTTTTCAGTTTGACCATTTTTTTCCTTTGATGCAAAACAGGTTGAGCCCATGGAAGTCACCGAAAGTCCTGGAGACATTTACAACATCAGCAACTCAACTCAGCTAAGCATCAACTGCTCAAGGGACAGCGCAGTGAGCAGAGTTGTGTTCCCCGTGCTCTACACTGTGCTCTTCATCCTGGGGTTGTTCCTCAACAGCCTGGCCGTCTGGGTGTTCTTCCAGATCCCCAGCAAATCCAACTTCATCGTCTATCTGAAAAACATTGTGGTAGCCGATGTGATCATGACTCTGACTTTCCCCTTCAAGATTTTGCGCGACTCCAAGCTGGGTCCATCATACCTCAAAGTCTTTGTCTGCCAAGTGTCCTCCGTCGTGTTTTACTTCACGATGTACATCAGCATCATCTTTTTCGGATTAATAAGCATTGACCGCTACCAGAAAACTATAAATCCATTCGACAGGGCAAAACCTCTGAACCTGGTTGGCGTGAAGCTCCTGTCAGGGGCGATGTGGCTCGTCATGTTCTCGATATCACTGCCCAACATGATTCTGACGAAGAAGAGGCACGAATCTCGCTCTTTCAAGTGTGCTGACCTCAAAACAGAGTTTGGCTTGACCTGGCATGAAGTGGTTAACTACACCTGTCAGATCATTTTCTGGGGCAATTTAACGATAGTAACGTTTTGCTACATTTTAATAGCGAAAGAGCTGTACAAGTCCTACGCCAGAACCAGAAGCTCAAACCAGAAAGGGAGGATGACCATGAAAGTCAACGTGTTTCTCGTCCTAGTGGTGTTTTTCATCTGCTTCGTGCCTTTCCACTTTGCCAGAGTGCCCTACACCATGAGTCAGACCACGCTCTTCCGGTGTTCCCTGGAGACTGCTCTGTTTCACCTGAAGGAAACCACTCTCTGGCTGTCTTCCCTCAACTCCCTCCTCGACCCTCTCATCTACTTCTTCCTGTGCAGTTCCTTCAGAGCCTCGCTCTTCAAAACGCTGAACTTATCCACCCTTTCAAGGCCCAGTGTCGGGACTGCGGAGCAGAGGCATGACACTGAAAACACTCATTTGGGAGATTCTAATGTGTAGAAGTGATTGACTGATGTCACTGTGTTCTGTACATTACAATACAAGATACTGTAGCTTGTGCTAACTCTGTTAACATGCATCACAGTAAAGAAGAACACGTATGTTTGTTTGTAATCTGTCATTGTGATGTGAATTCCATCTAATGTTCAACATCTAATTAAACTAAATTGAGAGTGTTTTTTTTGTTAAGTTTAAGTTTTAAATTTAGATAAGAAGTACTGTATGTGTACCTCAATTCAGAGGCTTGCATGTGAAGCACCGTGTTCTGTTATCGCTATTCCATACATTATTGTCTTGCACAATGTCAAACTAACTGCATGCAAAGTTATCATATTAGGTGATAGACTAGGCATCAGCGTGCAATCGTCAGCACACAGACTGTCTTGTCATTAGAGACCATGGAGCACAGCCCCCTCCAGAAAGAAAGAGATGGAAGAGAAAAAACGGACACTGAAAACTAGACAATGTCAAGTTTCACATTTTGTACTAAATAAAGTTCAGCAAAATGTGGATGGTAGTACCTGGGGTAAATAATAATACAAATTTTATTTTATACAACACCTTTAAATAAAAGTAACTTCACAAAGTGCTTTACAGTAAGAGGAGAAGAGGTAACAAAGTTAGCACAATTAAAAACGATAATTGAATAGAATAGAATGCAGAAGAAGATGCAGACGAAGACACAGATACTCAAGATACTGATCTGTTCACTCAGGATTTACATACCCCTGGAAAAAGGGCGTTGCAGTAATCAAAAAATGAAACTGTTGACCAGTCTTTTGGCAACATTCAGAGACAACTTTGGATGTAGTGTGGTGATATTTCTGACTTGGAAGAATGATGTTTTTACAATATTTTGCACTGGGGGGTTAAATGTCAACCTGCATCAAATATCACTCCCAGGTTCTTCCATTTAAATTGAAATTCAGTGCAGTGCTCTTCACAGATAGGTTGTCTCGTCTTGAATGGTCTTGGATGGATCTCCCAGTTTTGGACTCTGGACCGCGCCCCAGATTCCCACTTTGGACTGTCTGGACCTGTTTGCCCTTGCCACGCCCCCGAGCCCCGGATCACCATCATCATGCACCCCTCTCTGTCTTCCCGTCCTATCCTGCTGTACCTTCCTCAGATTTCCTTGTCCACTTACTTTCGGATTATACCGTCTGCACAGGGTCCTGAACTACTTTTGCATTACACAGCTTTCACATGATCAAAATCACTTTTTGTGCATGTTGTTCGCGTACTTTTTATACCTACAAAATAATGCTTTATTAATACAAAATAATGTTTTATCTTCCCTTGAGAAAAACAGAACAGGAAGTTGTGCTGCAAACCTCTTGTCAAATCTTGTCAGTTACTTAGCAACCAGTGAGTTAACCCCCCTGTGCAGTGATACAGTATGTCATAATCCCCAGATATTAACACTGGAGGTCTAGCACTGGAGAGTAACTTTTCTCCTTTGGCAGTTAATAAAAACTTTAAATAATAATAATTAGATCTTTGATCTCTTGATTATTCTAAAGGAAAAAGAAAACAGCCTGCACATTTAATAGCGAGCGGTGGGTAAGTATTAATATATTTCTTATTACTCTTGATAGATAAGATACATTGATTCAACAACCCACAGTAACATCCGTTTGCTGCTTTGTATGATTCGGTACAATCTCTACATTGGATTTTAATTGAGTGGGAGGTCTGTAAATAGTTTGGATTTTAATAGCAAAATAATAATAATGATCTTATTAGTGCAATTATTAGTAGTTTAAAAAATGTGGTGTCTCATCAATTCTTTCAACTACTGTGTATACACTTATGCAAATACACACAGTGTATGCATAAGTGCACGTACCATACAATGTATTCCTAAAGCTTTATAAACATTATTTCCAATTAAGATAAATTTACCCATGGCTTGGCAAGTAGATTGAGCACACAAATGAATAAATATGCAAGTAGACTGAAAACCAAGCCTTAATAAACCCTACAATGCAAAAGACACTCAACAATTAGACTGACTGGGACTAGCAATTATTACTAAGCTAATAAACATTAAATTAAATGCCCAGCGATCTTAATATCAAATATTCTATCACTTAATTCAGGACAAATCGAGATAATATTATTTTGGTTTCTACAGTATATATATATACACTCACTGCTTGTCTACTGCTGAAAACAAATAGCAAGGTTAATGCATGACATTACAAGAGTATTCTGAGGTGTTTGCATATAAAAATTGTAATGGAATTGTGCAGAAGGAGAGATTCTGGGGGCAAGTGTGTGAGAAATGAAAAGTCCTGCTAGCTTGAGCATTCAGCATGCATGCAGCTAAAACACTTCTTATTTTCTTCCATAAGCATTGCACAGCCGTTGCACAAAGTATTGACACTGAGGCTGGTGCCTTCCCGTTTGTGAAAGAGCACTCCGAAGTACTCTTTTCTGTCATGTTCTTGGTGTTGTAAAGCAACAAAAGGATTATATGAGTCCACCATCTGTGCCGGAAAAATATCTTCTGTTATTTAGCAATTTTAAAACCTTATCGCAAAATGCACATGTATTACAAAACGTAAACTCATTACAAATCTGTAAGCTGCATCTGTGATGTATTTATCTGATTTGTCACACCAATACTGGATTGACAAGAGAACTATGGGCGTTGAAGAAAAGGCAAAGGTCTTGCAAATTATAAGGAACATGCATTGGAAGAGTGTATCCCTGCTGCTTTGCTACCAACTACCAAAGAGCTCGAAGGCATTGGGTGAAAACAAAGCAAGCAGACCCTTATTAATAGCTAGAGAGGTGCAGTGAAACCCCATGGAAATAGTGATCACATATCGGTTAAAGCAAAGGCGTTGAAAGCTGCAAAATAAAGCTACATAACACCTCCTGGAATTCTTCTCGGCCTCATTGGAAAAAATAATGTCAGCACACATAAAGTCAAAATGAGTTGATTCACCCATTGACCTACATTTTGAGATTTTGGTGCTGATGGCTCCTATTATCCTAAAAACTTATTTATCCTCCCGATTACAATCATTTTTCTCCCAATTATGCACAATTGGAATTTCTTGGATCTTCAATGCACAACCATGAAGGATATAGCCTATGTAGTTTCCTGTTAACCTGAATGACTTCTTATGCTTTTGTTAAAAATGATGACGTTTTGTACCTTTGTAGGCAAAGGGCTGCATGACCTTGTCTTTGGCAAGGGAGTTTTCTTATGCTTTTGTTTCATTTAAAATGAGACTTCTTATCACTTTTTAAAACTAAAACTACTTTTGTTTTGAAACTCTGTTAATCGGCTTTAACATTGATTATATTGTTGGATGTCTTAGCTCAGTCTCTTTTAATGGCCTCATTAAAACATGCTCTCCTGCTGTATAGTATCAGAGGTGCCAGACTGGCCTGGGCCAGACTTTATTTCTCTCTAGTGTCTCCCGTTAAACCATCATCATCATTATCAACAACAACCTTATTTTGTTTGACCGCCTATCTAAATATTTTTGGCTTCTAGCACATTTGATTGATTCTACAAGAAACAGGGCTTTAGAGACCTTTTTCATACTCCTGATGAGTTAACAAGGCCTCTGAAACCTGCAGCAACAATGCCAAAGATAAAAGTCAGCTCCAATTTGTATGCTTGATGTGGCGCTGTTTCAAACGCAGACACCGCAGGATAACCAGTGCACAGTTGTTGCACGATTCCCCCGCCACCTCACTGTCTCCTTTCCCTCACCCCAAACTCACATTAAAATTCTCCTTTATGCAAAATTCAAAGACCCTCTGGAACGCAGCCTTGCTCTCTGAAGATGTGCTTTCTTGCTGCTGGCTGGTGGAGAGGAAGTGGCTTTATCAGATGTTGGTGTCTGTGCAGGGAAATGAAACTCCCAGAGGAAGACAAAACTAAGTGCTTACTGAGCACAGACAGGTGCTGAGTCATGAACAAGGCAGGGCATGTAGAAAACAAAGCAAGTACAAACTAATAATATATTTTCAAGAAGCACCTTTCATGACAAATTGTCTCAGGTTGTTTGCTCTCAAGTCACCAGCCTTGTCACCTGTAGCTCTCTCCGACTTGAGTGAAACGTTTCAAATTTTGATTCCTGTTAAACCTGTTCCCTTCTTCCTCTGAGCCCTGAAAGATGTATGAAGCTTGTAAGATCCCAGTCTAAGGAGAGATCTCTTTAGTGGCCATATACAATTTCCTGTATTAGGAATTTGTCTTTGCACAGACCCCAGCTCGCTCTCCATGAGACACACAGACAGGGAGAGAAGCTGGGGGCCAGAGCGCAGGGTCAGCCATTTATATGGCACCCCTGGAGTATTTGGGGATAAGGGTCTTGCTCAGGGGCCCACAGGAATAGGATTCCTCTGCCGGCCGCAAGATATGAACTGGTAACCTTCCACCCACAGGCGAAGATCCTTAGCCACAGTGCCACCACTCCGCACTGCACTGCACAGGATGCTAAGGATAAACTGACATAAGCCTGTTTGTCTAAAATAGAGACTAATAAGCAGTGAAATAATTCAAATAGTAAGAGAAATTATTGGAAGAAGTGCTGCAAAGCCTTCCTGTGTAGAAGGAGCAGGGCTGCTGACTAGTGGACAGTTCATGTAAGTGCAACCTCAGTGCCCCTCAAAAAAATGGCCATTTTCCTCCTCTTTAAGCAGTAAAGGCCCTGAAGGACAGAGGGATGTGTCCAGCGAAGGGCTAAGGGGAAATCTTGGGCAACACACTGGTCAAAGTTTGGAAAGAAAACAGACTGAACTGCAAACGATTCTCTGAGCCTCAGCTGAGAAACAAATCTGGCTGCTGAAGCAGTTTCTCACCTCTCCACCTGATCTGCTGGAGAGGAATGTCTCCTGCGAGCCAGAAAGGTGGGTCTTGTGCTTTGGGGGTGGGGGACAACGTGGAGGGTCCCCTGGGGGTTGTGGGGGTGAAAAGAACTGTTTTAATGCATGCAGTTATCATTGCTAGTTAAAATAGGGACCTCGGCTTTTCCCCGTACAAGATAACAGTACCCTATGATGCCAGAGACAATGTATCATGGAAGGTGTGCAATTAAGCAGACAGACGAAGGGTTAAACACTTCAGAAACCTGCAGTGCAAAGAATCACGCAATGGGCAATTGTCTGAATGCTTTTTTTGTCTCCATGAACAACCAGCAGTTATGTTTACGATGCTTTGTGCTTTCGAATTCCAAGAAGCTGAATTTCTGTAACCATATTTCCCTAAATTTGCATGCTGCCTAATCCTGTACAGTATATTTATGTTGAATGACAAGTCTAAAATGACTGGAATCTCTTTTTTTTTTCCAAACAGACAAAAGCAAACCAGTAAATCATGCCCCGCATGTCTCAGATCAAGAATGGTTAAGATTGAATGTTTACATTTCAAAATAATTCCACAACAGATGCTTCAAATTGCATAATGGAATTATTTTACTAATACCAGAGGGGATCAATAAACGAAAAACAAGTCTGCTACCCTGTTTTAATAATCTCCAAATCTTGGTAGGTATTCTTTGTTCATTTAATGTTCTGCAGGCTATTTTTCCCTCTTTGGTGTTGTTTGAAACTCTAACTTTGAGATCATGAAAAACTGAAGCTTTACGGTGAGGATAAGGTTAACAGTTCAAAGTTCCACTTTCAGATTGACCAGAAAGAACCAATAACATGTTAGTGACTTGCAAGAGGGACAAAAGTCACTTGTGAGCATGGTGACAGTCACTGGAAGGTGACTGCTGTAATTGCTGCTTCATGCATTGTGTTGTTCACTGTACAATGCACTGCTGTCCTCTAATCTTTCCGTATTATTGGGCTTGTTATTGTTATTTGTTGTTGTTGTTGTTATATTGTTGTTATTCATTGTTATATTGAGCTTATATTGTTAGTTATTGTTATATTGGACTTTTCCCAATAACAAACCCATGGTAACAAAAAGCCTTAATCATGTCCTCCTAAAAAAGAAACAAGCTTTTTCTCAAGAGGACACCCAGTTCAGGAAGGAAGTGCAGAGAGAGGTGAAAAGGGGAGATCAGGAAAGCTAAGGAACAGTATAGGGTACAAATAGAGAACACCATGACAACAGGTGACACCAGGATGGCATGGCAGGGCATTGAAATCATGGCCAATATCCCTCAGAAGCGTAGTGGCAGCACTGTACCCTTTTAAATGGTATGGATGGGCAACAGCTGGCCAATGATCTGAATGTGTTTTATACCCGCTTTGAGTTGAAATCTACAACCACCTCAGCTCATATTGCTATTCACCCTGTCTCTGGAGAGGTTTTCTTTAATATTGACACAGCAGAGGTACGTAGACTTTCTAGGAAAATCAATATAAGGAAAAGTGCAGGTCCAGATAATGCATGTGGTAGGGTCCTACAGTCTTGTGCAGATCAGCTTTGCAATATTTTTAGTTTCTTATTCCAGATGTCCTTAAACTTACAGATAATTTCCTCTCTGTGGGAGAAATTCATCAATATTCCTATTCCCTAAAACTGCCCAGCCTAGTGGCCTTAAAAGCTACAGACCGGTTGCCCTCACCTCTCTCCCAATAAAAACTCTTGAGAGAATAGTGAAGCACCACAAAGAGCACACAAGCCCTCATCGACCCCCTGCAGTTTGCACACAGGGACAGGAGGGGAGTAGACGATGCAAAACACACATTAAATCTGGTCTATCAACACCTGGACCAACCAGGGACCTTTGTAAGGATTTTATTTGCTGACTTCTCCTCTGCTTTCAACACAATACAACTTGCAATACAAAATTGCACAGAAACTCTCAAAGTACTTCAATCTGAAAGAGAACCTGAAAATGTGGGTGCTAGACTTCCTACCTAACAGGTCTCAACAGGTCCAATTGGGGAAGTGTTTATCTGACATTCACTATATGTCAACTGGATCACCGCAGGGCTGTGTCTTGTCCCCTCTTCTGTACATTTTGTACACTGATGATTGCATAAGCAAGCACACAGACAGACATCTCATTAAGTTTGCTGACGACACAGCCCTGGTCAGTTTATTAAAGGTCACAGAATACCATCATGGGTCCATTTTAAATTATTTTACTAAATGGTGCAATGAGTTCTCCCTAAAGTTAAATGTTTCAAAAACAAAGGAACTGGTTATTGATTTGAGGAAAAATACCACACCCCCACTACAATTGATTGTCAGCCTGTTGAAATTGTCGATGACTATAAGTACTTGGGACTGGTCATTGACAAAAACCTAAAATGGGACAAATGTTGTGACTATATATCTATAAAAAAGGCCAACAGAGACTCTTTTCTTAGGAAACTCAGCTGCTTTAAAGTAGATAAAACTATCCTTACACATTTCTACAAATCATTCATTGAAAGTGTCTTAACATACTGCTTCACTTGTTGGTTTGGTAACATAAGTATCGCTAACTGTAACAGGCTGAGTAGATTAGTGAATATAAGTGGCAAAATAATCAGGAATAATCAAATCAACTTGAGCATCCTTTACAAACAGAGGGTGACTAAGAAACCCAAAAGCATCAGGGAGTGTGTGTCTCACCCCCTCCATTGCGACTTCACACTTCTCCCATCTTGGAGACGCCTCTGTGCTCCCAGTTGTAAACCCAACAGAATCAGGAAATCTTTCATCCCCACTGCAATTACACTCTTAAACAATGCAAAGTAACTACCTTGTCTCTTTTCTCCTGTAACACTACTGTATTCTCTTCCCTTTTGATGATGTGTATTTGTTATTGTGTTGTGTTTGACTGTGCTGCAAAAACAATTTCCCCTACGGGACAATAAAGCTTGAATTGAATTTAATTGAATTGAATTACTGCTCTGCAGGAATATAATACATTTTGCACTGTGCATCTTTAGAAACTTTAGCAATTGTGTTTTGAATGCAAGGCACCTAGAGTACCAATGCCAGCTAAATAAATTTGAATATCTGTCAATTTTCTCTCTGTCTAAAAAACACACTGGTAGGTTAATTGGCTTCTGGAAAAATTGGCCCCGGTGTGAATGTGTGTGTGCCCTGCAATGGACTGGTGTCCCATCCAGGGTGTACCCTGCCTTGCACCTGTTGCTTGCTAGGATAGACTCGAGCTCCCCTGCCACCCTGAATAAGACGAAGCGCTTAGAAAATGTATGGATGAATGGCATCTTATGCAGACAGCTACTGAGAATAAACATAGGTAAGACCAGTGACTTAAATGGTCTCAATTAAAACTGGTTCCAAATGTTTAGTAATCGAGTTTGAGCCCCCTATAAAACCCACAGAGCTGTAGCTCCCCATGACCAAGGGTAAGGAACAGTGTTTTAAATCCAGATTAGTGGTTTAAAAACATCTAAGGATGTTAAGGAAAGACCCAAATTAAAGAACCCTATACTGTATATTGTTTCCATCAAGTTTGACGTGTTAATAAAGGTGAATTAAATGATGTTTCTATTAAAATCACCTACCTTAGTTAACCCATCTAACGTTTTCAATGTGTGTTCTGCTTTTATTTTTCTAGACGCAAGCCATGAATTCCTCTCAACCTGAAAGCACGTGCTACGAAACCTTTCTTGAGGTCATTCCAGTCCTTTATGGTTTGCTGTTCATCCCTGCCCTTGTTTTAAACTGCTTGGCAGGATGGGTGTCTTTTCAGATTCGGACAGAATCAACTTTTATACTTTATCTGAAAAACCTGATTGTTGTTGACTTCATAATGACCCTGACCATTTTAACAAAAGCCATCAGCAAGTCTAAGTTCGGACAGACACACCTGGTGGTCTTTGCGTGTCGATTCTCTGACATCCTCTTTTACTTCTCTATGTACATCAGTATCATCTTCCTCGGGGTGATCAGTCTGGACCGATACTTTAAAATCGTGAGGCCCTTTGGAAAATTATTGGGCCAGAACTTAACCTATGGAAAATTCTTGACAGCTTTCATCTGGATTTCATTTTTCTGCACAACAGCACTTCCCAATATGATTCTGACCAATAAGAAGTGGAACGGGACTGCAAACTGCATATCACTGAAGGACAGGCCTGGGATTATTTGGCATGAAGTGGTCATCTACATTTGCCAAACAGTTTTTGCAGTTGTCTGTGTTTTGATTGTATTCACCTATGTGTTCATCAGCAGGAAGGTTTATGAGTCGTACAAGAGATCCCAGAGCTGTAATGAGAGGTACAAGAGACAAACGAAGGCGAGGGTGTTCATCGTCATAGTTGTTTTCTTCATCTGCTTTGTGCCGTATCACCTGGTCAGAGTGCCGTTCACTAAAATTCAGGTTGACAAGAACACCACATGCATAGATTATGCATGGTCGTTTTCAAAAGAACTGTCTCTTTGGTTGTCAGCAACCAACACCTGCCTTGATCCGTTGATCTACATATTGCTGTGCAAATCTTTCAGAAATAGGGTGTGTGAAATCTTTAGACGTAAAACATTTAATATCTCAAATGATAATGATGACTCAACTCAGTAGTGTTGGTTGGTTTGCAGACACTGATACAAGAGCATGAGAAAAGCAGGCTATATACTGTACCTACAGAATAGCCAGTGCTAGTTTTCCTGGTCACCATTTCTGACATCCAATCTTGCTGATCAGTAGAAAATTCATTAGGAAAGGCAATGAATAATTATTAATTAGGCTAGGTAAGGCTGAAGAAGGAAGAGTGCAGGCAGGGGATTTTTCTTGAACAGAGAAATGCTTTTTGTTCACAGAGGGGGCATGGTGGCAGAGTAGTTAATCAGACAGGAACAGGATAAGGACGCCAAATGAGAAAAAAAAGTTTTCCTATTTTATTATTACCAATTGTCGCAACCGAGAAAACATCTTGCTTTGTTACCAAAATAGCTTTTTTAAATTCATACTGCCAATTAAATTTGAAACCCCTGTAAGTAGAATTTGCCAAGAAAATTAAAAAAGACAATGTGTTTTCTGCTTTTTGTATTTTGTATTTTAACTGGATGTGCGGAGGAGTAATGTTTACTGAAGTCTTCTAGTACGTTCGTACAAATCCCTGTGTTATTTGTCCCAGAACATTACCGGGCAAAATATCCTTTTAGACACCTCCAGTAATGCAGTGTGTCAGTGCCCTCTGATAAACAGTGTAAAACAGCTGTGTTTGTATTGACACACTCCACCTTTGAGAATATTAATTATTTTTTAATAATAAATATTGTTGGTTGAACTGTCTATCTGGTGAATTAATTATTTTGAGACACAGATGCACACACTTATTTCTACAACTCCACAGATCTCAAGTGTTCTTCATGTCTAGGTCTGTATACCACTCAAAAGTTCTTTACATAGCCCTTAACCTCCACTCCCAAAACCCCTGAGAGCCTTCGGGAGAAGAAAAAACACATGGTCATACAATGTCACTGACAACTAGTAGCATGGACAGGGCAACCAAACACTTTCAACTTCACAAAGTCTGCTCACCTAAAAAAGACAAGCAGCTAAGACGACAGAACACACTACAGCCCAATCACTTCCCAACACCACGGTTATTGATACGTGAAATAGGATCACTCTGAAAAAAATCTCTTCAGTCCTGATCAGAGGCCTTAGCAAGGGGTCTTCATTCACGTGTCCATAGTCCAGAAGAGTACTCATAAAGAGCTCGTGCCCAGAAGGTCAGGGCACAAGAGGAAGTGTTTATGTGGAGCCAGGAACATTCCAGCCACTTTCTGACCAACACTGTCTGAATGAGCTCCTCAATAACAAACGAGCTCTTAGCTGCCATCTAAATACAGTTTGATGCATCAAAAGGCCAACTCTCATTTGCAGCCTGTCTCATAATAGAAAAATGGCATTTGTGCATTGATGCCGCTCCCCTGTGCCTCTCAAATGCTTTCAAACTCCCCATGGCACTGTGGACTTGGCACGTGTCCGGACAGTGCGGTCCAGGTTCCCCTCAAGGTGATTTGAATTCAGCGGAATACTAACCATTAGCAGCTGTTGACATCTGCCAGAATATGCGTGGGCGCTCAGCCTTACCCTGTTCCACGGGACCCAGATTTGCTCTTCAGAACTTCCTGTGTCCCTGACACAGAGCAGGTGCCCTGCCTCAGGACTGGCAGTGCCAACCCACATACAGTAAACATGACTGGACGACTGTGATGCGGTAACGGTGTCTAGACAAGAGTCGCTGCCATTCACCACTTTGGAACAAGATTTATTTTCTTAGTACCACCATCCACAGTCTCCTCTATATATTGTAATTGTGTTTTATCTTTGCATTCTCCTTATTTATTGTTGTTGTCATCCTGTAAAGCGCTTTGAGAAGCCACCTTTAAAGGAGCTACATAAAATAAAGTTGTTTATAATTATAATAATTATTATTATTATTATAATTATTATTATTATTATTATTATTATTATTATTATTTTAAGACGAGCATTAATACAGCACTGCAAGCTGAATTAAAGAGGAGAGCACTGGGCATATTCCAGACAGTGCTGCACTGTTACATCACGCGATGGTCTGCCTGCGCAAGGTAACAGAACAATGCAAAGCTAGCATACACAAATGTGAAGATAAAGTTCACATGCATCAGACACTCATTCCAAATGAATAAAAGGCACAGGACAGACTCTGGCATGTCTCATTGAGTTTGCATACACCTCTTCTTATCAGATTTATCTCTTATTTAAATAAAAAGGGGCTGCAGATGAACTTTAGAGATTACATTCATTGTTACCACATTCTAAATAAAGATGAAGTTACCTGCTTCCAAAGTAAACACGTTCAGACACACGTGCTTGAAAAAATACCAGAAGAGAAGGCAGAGGCACCTTGCACACGAAATGTTTCTATTTGGAAGCCTCATCAGATAGCACAGTCCAGCAAGGAGCAACTGAGAGACCACATTTTTGGCCTAAAGAAAAAAGTGGGTAAGTACACTACTTTTTTGAAAAAATGGCAAGGTAATAAATTAATTGATTGATTAACAGTTATGTTGCTTGGAAACATGGGGCTTACCTCCCCTAGCAAATATTAATGCTAAATAAGCAACAATCTCCAAAGACGGATTTAAATTTTGCAAAAAACAGACTTTGCCCGTTTTCTAATTTCAAGGTGAAGCTCCATCATGGATAAGGCTACTACAAATCGCACATCTTCCAACGCGACAGAGTCCGACACCTTCACAATGTATCTCTTCCCCTGCCTGTATGCGCTGGTCTTTTTGGGATCTGCTTTTTTAAACACAGTGGCCCTCTGGATATCCTTTCATGTCCAGTGTGCATCCTCTTTCCTCTTCTACCTCAAGAACTTGATCATAGCTGACCTGCTGATGACCGTGACCATACTATTGAAAACCCTCAGTGAAGCCAGTTTCGCGCCGAGGCAGCTGAAAATCATCACCTGTCGGTACTCCAGTGTGGTCTACTACTTCACCCTGTACATCAGCATTATCCTGATGACGCTCATCAGCCTGGATCGGTACCTCAAAATCGTGCGCCCGTTCGGGACGTCCTTCGTGCGGAACAAAACCTTCAGCAAAACGGCGGCCGTCATCATCTGGGTTGCGTTATTTTCTACGACGGCCATGCCGAACATGATACTGACCGACCCGAGACGGGACAACGCCTCCGGAACGCTCAACTGTATCTGCCTGAAGGAAGCCCTCGGCCAGGACTGGCACTACGCAGTGATAAAAATCAACATGGTGATTTTCTGGGTGTGCTTTGCTGTGATGGTTGTCTTTTACTTGCTAATAAGCAAGGAGATTTACGAGTCTTATCGCAGATCCCAGAGTAACAACAAAAAAGACAAAAGGCGCGCCAAGACGAGGGTGTATGTCATCATCGCCGTGTTCTTCCTGTGTTTTGCACCCTATCACTTTGCTAGAATACCTTACATTCTGAAGACTCCCGGGAGGAGCTGCAGCCTGTCCAAATCCCTGCACTTAGTGAAAGAATTTACACTCTGGCTGACTTCAACTAACACCTGCCTGGATCCCCTCATTTATTTATATTTGTGCAAATCCTTTCGGAGAAGGTTCATCCGGACCGTGAGCATAAGAAGCAGCCGGCCAGTAAAAACGAATTACTCAAAGGGCCAGGAAGTCTCTTCAAACTACTATGAGACGTCCATGTAACACAAACACATCGAAACCTCGGTGAGCAATATACAGTAGGAGCCACCAGAACCTGCTAACGTGGTCCCACAAGAGAGAATATCCATCTGCACATCGAGATGAGTTCTGTTGACATACTGTACACAAAAAAAACTGTATAGGTGGATGCTTTGATTTTTGGCAGTTATTTAAAATAGTTTTTTATTGAATTATAGTTACAGTTGGTTAAGAATAAATATGTATACTATGTATATCAGTGGTCATTCAATTTACTATAAGCATTTTTGTGCTATGGTAATCAATGTCAGTAGTTATCAAAGACATAAGCTCTGTAACAATGTACATTTTTGTTTCATAAATAAAACTTTTAACAGTTTGTACTTAACATGCATTTTAAATTCTTCACCGTCTGTTAATCAACATAATCAGCAATTATGGACAACCATTTTTGTGAAGGTTGTGAATATTGTAATGCCTCTGAAATCACATCCAAACGTCCTATAAAATTGAAAAACACAGAAACACGAGCGGGCACAAGTTTGTGTCCAGGATACTCTAATGTAACAAAGCCCGACCCAGAAAGTGCCCCTTCTGCCCTTTTGAGCCACTGCCCACCATTTCTTGAATGCAGTCCTTCATACACATTTCTTTCATTTCCTCATAAAATGCATCTGACATGACAAACTGCTTATTTAACAGATCGTCATGTATTTGAAAAAAAAACGATTTTGTAATGGAAGAACAATGCATATGTCACGTACAGTTCTTTCCGGGCCCTATGCGGACGACACGATCCAGAATAGTGACGACACAAGGGGGAAAATGGTCATGCAGGAAAAGGGTCTGGAGACGGGGGGCGTGTCCATGCCGTGCAGGTGTCCAGGGGAAGTGAATCCAGGCGAACAATCCATGTAGGAAATCCAAACGGGAAATCAGAAACAAGGGCTGAAGTCCATAGCCAGGCGATCCATCCGGAGAGGGGGGGGGGGGGGGGGACAGGAACCGGGTCGGAACCGGCGAGGGGAACCAGGAACTAGGAACAGAAAGTTAAAAGCATAACGGAGCCGGACGCAGAAAGACTCCCGGGCTCTCATGATGTGGAAATCAATGAGGAACCAGGAGTAAGGTCCACGTCTGGCTTTTAAGGGGGAGCGGGATTAGGGACCAGGTGCAGACGATGGAGCAGAACAAGGAAGGGCTGGAGCGCCCTTAAGAGGAGGGGTTAGCGATCGTGACAGCATAATAGCATCTCCCTTGTTTATTTTATTTGGAAATTGTGCAACTGCCTGTTTTAGCAATCACTTCCTAAAACATGTATGCACATTCAGGAATTCACCCAAAAAAATACCATAATTAAATGGATGCAACTTGTTTTCTTTCAATATCTCACATTCATATATATTTCAATATAATAACAATTGCTTACACTTATATTGCACTTTTCTGGACACTCCACTCAAAGCACTTTACAGGTAATGGGGATCCCCTCCACCACCACCAGTGTGCAGCCCCACCTGGATGATGCGACGGCAGCCATAGTGCGCCAGAACACTCACCACACATCAGTGGGGAGGAGAGCAGCGTAATGAAGCCAATTCAGAGGGGGGGATTATTAGGAGGCCATGATTGGTAAGGGCCAATGGGAAATTTGGCCAGGACACTGGGGTTACACCCCTACTCTTTTCGAGAAACACCCTGGGATTTTTAATGACCACAGAGAGTCAGGACCTCGGTTTTACGTCTCATCCGAAGGACGGCCCCTGTTTACAGTCTAGTGTCCCCGTCACTATACTGGGGCATTAGGACCCACATGGACCGCAGGGTGAGCACCCCCTGCTGGCCCCACTAACACCTCTTCCAGCAGCAACCTTAGTTTTTCGCAGGAGGTCTCCCATCCAGGTACTGACCAGGCTCACGCCTGCTTTGCTTCAGTGGGTTGCCAGTTGTGAGTTGCAGGGTAATATGGGTGCTGGCAATATATAATATTCACAGGCCTGCTGATAAAATGATATAACGAATGAATAACCATGCCACCTGTGCTACAGAGAAATCACCACAACTTCAATACAGGAGCACTTTCAACATAAAATTGCAAGGTAACAAGCTCTTTGTTGATAAACTAATCCCATCTGAACTTTTTAGACCATCTTTAGACCTGCATCTAGCTGGCTCAAGTCACATAAAGTTGATAAGCTTAGTTTGCAAAAGGACAGCCTGCAGTCCGCGGTTACTGCTTCAACCTCACCAGGCCCTTTAGTATATATAATGAGGGTGGAACTTAAACTGCATTTCCTATTAGTACGCCCTCCCAAATCCTCCGTCATATCTAAAAAAATACATTAATATAGCACCTTTGAGATGTACACCAGGGATAATAAATGTTTATGTGAAGTTTTATTATATAAAAAGGCCTTTTGAATTTTTAGTAGAAAAACTCCACATCAGAATAACCCATTGGGCAAATACAAATATTTGTAAATCCTTCCACGCACTTGTTTTTCTGATGTAGACTATGTTCTGATGTTTTTCTGTGACTCCCTATTTACAGCACAGTCCGCAAAATCCTCAGGAAGAGGTAAAGGTCTATTCCATGCTGAAAGGAAAAGAAAAGAGATGCAATGTTTCAGCTGTGGAGCCTTCTTCACGTGTTCTGTAAAATGTTGTGACTCTATATACAGTACAACAGTCTGTAAAGGGCTGCATAATTCTATTTACAGCACAGTCTGCAAAAAGCTCTGCAACGTTCAGTTGGAAAATGCACCAGAAAACATTGTGATGTGGTTCAAGTCTACCTGCTGCTCACAGAAACAGACATCAAAGAAACGCAACAGGTGTGGATTTAGTTGCCAACAGCTGATAACTTCAGAACACAAAAGCTATCGAACTATTGTCACTGTGACGATGACATACGACACACTACAGTGGTGAAATTACATCAACTGCCAAGCTGCGCAAGGAGCAGAGGCTCAGAGCTCAGAGCCATCACTTCTCCAAGAGTGGCTGAGAAAACTTTAATTGCAGGAAGTAAACTAGAAAAAAGGAACATTATCGCACCGTAAAGTTTATTTCAGTGCCACCACAGCTTTTAAACTCGTCGCTTGAGAGGTGAAGCTGTGCTGAGATATTTCCGACTGCCTTACTGGTAAGTGCTGTTTACATTTTGTTCTTCACTGGTGAATACAGAAGAGGTAATAATTACGTCTGCGGTGACAGCGATGAGATGTTTGCGCAAAACGTTGTCTATTATTTTCATTTGAATAATTAACCACAGGAACTTAATAGTCCACAGCGCTGTTGAGACCATCTGTGCTTTCACAATACTAGACTTGGAAAATAATACTTTTGTTTTTTTAACATGCTGGGTTTTTCTTACCACGTAAAAAAACATTTTACCATGATGATGTACATCATCTTATGGTAACTCTGAAAAGTGTGCTTTATTTGAATTTTTGGCTCAATGTTTTTTAAGTATGCAGAAATAGGAGAATTATAAAATGTTTTGCTCGCACCTTGGTGAACTGAGTGAAAGAGATCAGGTTCTATCATATACTCTTTTTACACAAAAAACAATAGAAAGCCCCTTTTTCATTTCAATCTACATTCTACTTTTTAACTGAATTAGCTGTATGATTTAAGCTAACTCATACGGTGTGAAATACTATTGTTCTGTGAAACAACTTGTCACAGAGCAACACGTCTACACAAGTGACTCTCCCAATCTTCTGATAGTAAGAAGTTGTAAAATGTTGAAATGGTAAATGTATAGGAATATATATATTGACACTCCTGTGCAAAACCCTTAAAGAGAAATTGGAGCTGCAATATATGTATCTCATGAACACTTCTGGTAGTTTTAGACAAATAGTGCTTTTTGCAACAACTCTCCTTGTAATAAATACAGTACAGTTTAGTTTGTCGGAGAAGAAACATTGAGCGGAATCTTCAAAAGCTTACCACAACAAAAGATAAACTATATATTATCAGCAAATATGAAGAGTTGCAGTAGTAAATCCACCACAATCACCATTGGCTCATTGTTTGGTGTTCTTTATTTCAGCCGAATGTTCTTCCTCTCTACATGTACAAGAGGCTACAAGGAGTTTTTGTATCTAAAAATAAACATCTCTCAGACAGACTTCTTGTGGCTGTTACAGAAAGCTTCAGCAGAAGAACAACATGAGAGTTTCTGCATAACGATGGCAAAGCAATGGGTGAAAAGAGTCGATTGTGGCGAAATGAGTTAGGCTTTTGCACAGCAGAATTGTTCTTTTTCAATAACACGCAATGAGGTCCAATGAAAAGGAATTTATTTGGAGTTAGAAAGCAGCAAACTGAATGCTGTCCTGTTGAGATAGATGACATGCAACACTTCTGTTAAAGTTAAAAACTGTTCGACATTAACGAGTTATAAAATATGCAGCAGGGTGACTACCTTATTCCCCCCCCCCCCCCCCCGAGAGACTAGAACATTTTAACATTTTAATTATTCAAATGCTGGCATTGACACCCCCAGTGCATGTAACAGTGCTTAGACTGGTGGTGGGGAGCCGCGTCAGCATGCAGAGGCTGCAAAGGAACAAATAATAGGGTTTATTCCATGCTGAAAAGAGAAGAAAGGAAACACAACGTTTCGGCCGTGAAGCCTTTTTCAAGTGCTCCCTAGAGATTGTGAAAGTAACAGTGGGTTCTGCTTCTTTTCCAGGAATGTTTTAAATATGAATGCAAGCCAGATCAACGAGAGTCTCTCCTCAGCTAAGTGCACGCGGGACACCAGTGTCACCGGAGTCGTGTTCCCCTGTCTGTATTCACTTCTGTTTCTGGGGGCCCTCCTTCTCAACAGCCTGGCCGCCTGGGTCTTCTTCCAGATTCCCAGCTCTTCCACCTTCGTGGTGTACCTCAAAAACGTGGTGGTCGCTGACCTGCTAATGACCGTGACCATACTGATTAAAGTGCTCGGTGACTCTGGCCTGGGGTCCTGGCAGCTGAAGGCTTTCACGTGCCGCTACTCTGCCGTGCTCTTCTACATGACCATGTACATCAGCATCATACTGCTGGGGCTGATCAGCTTCGACCGCTACCTAAAGATCGTGAGGCCCTTCGGGAAGTTGTTCATCCAGAAGGTGACCACCGGGAAGGTCCTGACCGTTGGCGTCTGGGTGGTGATGTTCTCCATGACCGCGCTGCCCAACATGGTCCTGACCAACAGGGACCCACCCCTCAACACAACAATAAAGTGCAGCTCTCTTAAGGGACCCCTGGGGCTGAAGTGGCATGAGGCCGTCAACTACTTCTGCCAGTTCCTCTTCTGGGGCACCCTGGCTCTGATGGTCTTCTGCTACACGTTCATCAGCAAGAAAGTGTACGAGTCCTACCAGAACTCCCGCAGCTCCGCCAAAAACGCCACCAGGAAAACAAAGGCGAAGGTGTTCATCGTGGTGGCCGTGTTTTTCATCTGCTTCGCGCCCTTCCACTTCGCCAGAGTGCCCTACACACTGAGCCAGACCCGGAGCACGAGCAGCTGTGTGCTGCAGACCGTGCTGTACATCACCAAAGAGACTACCCTTTGGCTGTCTGCCACAAACACTTGCCTGGATCCCCTGATATACATATTCCTGTGCAAATCATTTAGGACAAAGCTGGCTGAAGCCCTGCGGCTCAAGTCTAAATGCCTCTCTGCTGAAGGAGCGGATTCGTTTGCTGAAACCTCTACCAAAGTTGAGGCAACATCTTTGTAACATGCGGCCTTCCCATCAGAATACAGTAGGATTATCTTCACAATGAAAACCATTCGTAGTGGTTTTGTAGACAAGCACAGCACATTCTGCACAAACCCAGTGAATGCAGGGTAGCAGCTGTAAGACCTGGCTAAAATAAAGAGACGACAGGCATGTGAGAAGACAAAGTCGTGCAACACACGAATATTCACACAATTCTGCAAAACCATCAAGTTAGTCGGGGCTGTTGTACCAGTGCATCATTGCGTTTTGGCGTACATCGTGCTTTGTGAATTTGTTACAGGACCACATTGTTTCTGCATTGTTGATTTACTAAGGCCTGCTGATATCTAAGATATCTGGCCGTTGTCTGACTGTACTGAGGACTGAAATACAGTATGTCACTTGTGCAAATATTTTAGTTCAGAAAACTTGTAAAATGTATGGGACATTGTAGAAGCTAATCCAGATAAGATGCATTATATTTTACTCCATCATGCTGTCCCACCTGGGCAAAAGAATTTTTTAATTTTTAATTTATTTTTGAGTGATGAAAAATAGTCATGGAATTCTAAAGTATAAAACTACTGTATATATGATCTTCATACAGGTGGCTACCTTTCTTTCTTTTTCTAACTTGAAACGTGGGTTTTATACATATTCAAGCTGTTTTGTCATGTTTTTATTATACTGTACATGACTGAATACATCTTTTTCCTTTATGATTAGTTGGCTGTTTTTTTTTCCTTCGTACACGAATAAGCTTGCTATACAGTGGTGTGAAAAAGTGTTTGCCCCCTTCCTGATTTCTTATTTTCATACATGATTGTCACACTGAAATGTTTCAGATCATCAAACAAATTGAAATATTAGACAAAGATAACACAAGGAAACACAAAATGCAGTTTTTATTATTAAGGGAAAAAATCCAAACCTACATGGCCCTGTGTGAAAAAGTGATTGCCCCCTAAACCTAATAACTGGTTGGGCCACCCTTAGCAGCAACAACTGCAATCAAGCGTTTGAGATAACTGGCAATGAGTCTTTTTGGCCCACTCATCTTTGCAGAATTGTTGTAATTCAGCCACATTGGAGGGTTTTCGAGCCTTAACCACTTTAAGGTCATGCCACAACATCTCAATCGGATTCAGGTCAGGACTTTGACTAGGCCACTCCAAAGTCTTCATTTTGTTTTTCTTAAGCCATTCAGAGTTGGACTTGCTGGTGTGTTTTGGATCATTGTCCTGCTGCAGAACCCAAGTGCGCATCAGCTTGAGGTCACGAACAGATGGCCGAACATTCTCCTTCAGGATTTTTTGGTAGACAGCAGAATTCATGGTTCCATTTACCACAGCAAGTCTTCCAGGTCCTGAAGCAGCAAAACAGCCCCAGACCATCACACTACCACCACCATATTTTACTGTTGGTATGATGCTCCTTTTCTGAAATGCTGTGTTACTTTTACGCCAGATATAATGGGAAACACACCTTCCAAAAAGTTCAACTTTTGTCTCGTCAGTCCACAGAGTATCTTCCCAAAATTCTTGGGGATTATCAAGATGTTTTCTGGCAAAATTGAGACGAGCCTTTATGTTCTTTTTGCTCAGCAGTGGTTTTCGTCTTTGAACTCTACCATGCAGGCCATTTTTGCCCAGTCTCTTTCTTATGGTGGAGTCATGAACACTGACCTTAACTGAGGCAAGTGAAGCCTGCAGTTCTTTGGATGTTGTTGTGGGTTTTTTTGTGACCTCTTGGATGAGTCATCGCTGCGCTCCTGGGGTAATTTTGGTCGGCCGGCCACTCCTGGGAAGGTTCACCACTGTTCCATGTTTTCGCCATTTGTGGATAATGGCTCTCACTGTGGTTCGCTGGAGTCCCAAAGCTTTAGAAATGGCTTTATAACCTTTTCCAGACTGATAAATCTCAATTACTCTGTTTCTCATTTGTTCCTGAATTTCTTTGGATCGCAGCATGATGTCTAGCTTTTGAGGATCTTTTGGTCTACTTCACTTTGTCAGGCAGGTCCTATTTAAGTGATTTCTTGATTGAGAACAGGTGTGGCAGTAATCAGGCCTGGGTGTGGCTAGAGAAATTGAACTCAGCTTTCCAAAGATGTGATAAACCACAGTTGATTTATGTTTTAACAGGGGGGGCAATCACTTTTTCACACAGGGCCATGTAGGTTTGGATTTTTTTTCCCTTAATAATAAAAACCTTCATTTAAAAACTGCATTTTGTGTTTACTTGTGTTATCTTTGTCTAAAATTTCAATTTGTTAGTGTGACAAACATGCAAAAAAAAAAAGAAATCAGGAAGGGGGCAAACACTTTTTCACACCACTGTATACAGTATGTTATGGCTATTGCATGCTTTGCTGAAAATGGACAACAATTTCCCTTGATGCTTAAAAAAGTCATAGAGACTGATTTAGGTCACTCCATCTAGGTCATGCATGATGCCTGAGTGTACTTGCCTGTGACAATGTATGCACAATTCAACAAAAAAACTTTTTTTGAGGCAGCAGATTCTTTAACACTCACCCTGTACACATAACAATTAGCAGAACTAATTCACCAGTTTGGACCCTTGTTGTGTAATCTGTAACGAATTCATGACCTGCAAATTGAAGATCAACGTTTTAGTTTAGGATTTAAAAGGCTGTTTTTCTGATTAGAAACGTCCAGTGGAGCAAAAGCACTCACAGAGGTTTCCCTACAACATCAGAAGGATTCCTGCCAGCATCCAAAATGACACTTAAATGTCAACTTAAAAGTCATGACAGTTCTCTGCTCTTGCTTTCACTAACGGGTTTGTATCTTTAAACGTTCGCAGTCAAACTTCACCAATGCCTTCTGCTGTCTGATTCCTCATCACACTTGAAATTTGTTTAGGAGGAATTAAGAGTACATAAAGTTCATCCCATCCCTTTCATTTCCCTAAACACGGGGTGCTCTTGTGATTACTGCCACTGCTCTTCACAGTAATTCCTGTTTCACAAATCAGGAAGCATTGAGACATTGAAGAAATGTTACTAGATGTTTCCTGAGAGAGGTTTAAAGGACACATCTCCACACTCCTCAGTTAACTGAGCAGAGATAATGAGTCCATGTGTCTGGTACACACAAACAGTAATGCTCATTGAATTTGTGTGAAAAGTACATTTAATCTAAGGGATTACTTCAAGGGAGGCCACTGCTCAAATAGTGTATTGGTTCCATAGTTTCTTATGGTATTATATGTTTTCTGGACTGGCAACTGTCCCAGTAGCGTTTCCTTTAACACAGTAATCCACCAGACTCTTTAATGGGACAGGCGTACTACAACTCCATTGAAAGCAAAAACTTTCACAAACTTCACAACACTACATTAAAGGAGAGACGGTTTAAAAAACATTTAAAAGTCTTAGGTTTTGTTGTTACCTTTCTGGGCCAGTGAGGGAAGACACTTTTAGCCATATAGAGTCAACATAAACGGATGAGAAAGGTGAAATTAAGTACAGAGCCATACAGTATCTTTGGATCTCTTGCAAAAAAAAAAAGGTAATAAATAGCAGCTGTTGAACAGAAAGAAACACCACACATAAGCTTTTACATCTTGTTTTCTTTTTTAATTGCAATCTGATGTACCATTAGATGTTTAAGAAACAGCACTCTCAATGGAGTGAGATAAAAGTGAAGTGTGACCTCTTCTGAGTTATTAAAAAGCTTTTGGAATACTTCAATCACAAAAAAAAAATATTGTGATGAGATTACTGATGCAATATTAACACATATTAAGCACTAAAACAAACATTTCCTGGAAATGAACATTTTGTGGCAGCCTTCCAGGTGTCTCCAATGGGCCCCCCTCCTTTGGGATCTTCAGGATGAAAACTGCTGAAAAGAGGTAAAATCAAGGTCTTATTCTTATTCTTTTAATTCTCACAATCTGTTCCAAAAAACAAAAGGGGGTATATACATGCACTCTTGACCAAATAAGACAGGTCAG
This sequence comes from Lepisosteus oculatus, assembly GCF_040954835.1. NCBI lineage: Eukaryota > Metazoa > Chordata > Actinopteri > Semionotiformes > Lepisosteidae > Lepisosteus > Lepisosteus oculatus. The sequence continues at coordinate 2,677,189 of NC_090708.1, read as the reverse complement.
CAGTTCAGAGGACAAATGCATGGGGGTCATGCAATGGCCTTTGTAAAGGTGTGGTTTGAATCTTAATGCACTGATGTGGAGTTCCATAAGAGGCATTTAAAGTTCCGGTAGCTACCCAGGAAATTTTAGCTAAGCTACAGTAGATGCAATTTCAAGATCAGCTTCTGAGTGTGTCGAGACATCCTGAGAAGACATGCTGTCCTGGACAATAACCTGTTCCTCACCTGCTACTGTATGTAAGATAAGCCAGTGTCACAGCAGATAATAGATCCGGTTGGTGCTATTGACAAATAGGTGGAGTGCACCTGCGTGAGAAATTCTGATAACAAAAACTGCAGAAGCACAGCTGGATGGTACAAGCGGGATATCAAAACATTTTGCACAGTTGTTTTGTTCACCCTGCGCGAACTGTAAAGCCTTTTATGAGCCCATCATTCAAAGCAAAAAAAAAAACTTCTGTTGGATTTAAAACTCTGTGGACTTTGCCATGAGTGTTGGAAGAACTGAGCTCAACTGTCCAGGTTAAAGTCCAAACATTATTGTTTTAGTGGGCGTTTGTCTTGAAACTATCAAGACCAAGAAGAGAACACTGTTTTCAAAATTAATCATACACTGCTAAGACTCAAGATTACATTGCTGGTGCTTTTTTTTAAATATTATGCAAACATTCTCATCTGCTTAAAATGTATTGGGTATGTATAAACACTCTCAACAGTTCACACCAAAGAATGAGTACAGAGAAGCCAGCAATCAAAGCTAGAACATTTTTGAATTATTCTACATCTGATGAAGAATGTGACTCATTTTAGCAGAAAACAACAAGAAATGTACAGTAAGTAATCCAGCTAAACTATAATGTGGGGAATAATTTACCATCAAACTTGAATGAGATCACAAATCACCTCTTAATGCAATACACCTTTATTTCTTAACTTTGTCATCTTTAAAGTGATTTAAAACATCTGCAGTCACTGGATCAGTTTTATATTTTTCCTTTGGTCAAAACTAGCCACTGAGTCAAATTTTGAAAGGCTTCTATCAGCAGTGCATATATTTTACTTGAATCTGCTGATTTGGTCATATTTGGGCAATTCAGAGAAAACTCACAGGGTTCAGAACAACACTCATAGTGACCTCAAACATGTTGTTTTTGTACATCTGCAGTGTTTGAAATAATAGCAGCAATTTGAGTGGAACGTAACCTATCTAGCACAAGAAACATGAAATCATAATGTTTAGGGATAGCTCAGGATGTCTACATTAGTCTGCATGGAAAATGAGAACCATTGTCTGGCACTTGATAATCATTAATGTGTATTTATGTGTATATCATGTATTGCTGTTGTTTAACAGAAGAGAAATAGGTCATTTGTTTAATACAAATGACCTATTTCTCTTCTGTTAAAAAACAGCAAACAGCAATCGTCGGGCATGACGATTTAACTACAGTACCTCCCAGGGGTATTAGGGAATCGGATGTAACATATTACAAAATTTATGAATTAAGTAAATAATTCTTATCAGAAGTAATACCACTTCAGAACGTAAGAGCTCTGATCATATAACTCCGAACACAGCGTGGCAAGGTCTGAGCGCTGTCTTCTTTTTATTGACACTGGAGTTCAAACTTTAAGTAGTGAACATTGTGAATCTCTGTTTCCTTTCTCTCTTCAGGCCACACTGAGAGTTTGTTTGTTTGTCTAGAACATATTTCTATTCATATATGGCAAAAATAATTCAATTCCTCTTTCCCAGCCCAAGCTTTCTCTTGCTAGATTCATACCATTTACAGTATGTTTTGAAAGCACTTTCAGTGAACAGGGAACATTTTGCTCAAGAACGTGTTAACTGGGCCAAATCCCCAGTAAATATTACCACGACCTTAATAATCTACCTATAAAAATGATTCTGCAAGGAAGATTATTTGTAAAACTGTATACATTCTTTGGTTTGGTACTTCACATTGCTTGACTGTGTAATTTTGTGTTATAGGGTGCCCTTTTTCTTGTAACTTAAATGATTAAATTATGCCCTAAGATATAAGAAAGTGATTAGTGTAAAAGGAGGAATTTTTTTTTTAATTTTTCAGCTAAGATGAAGAGAGGTATTCACTCCATGTAGCTAATTTTAATAATTGATTTATTCCATATTCTTACAGCTTTATGTACTGTACTTTGATGCATTCCAGGACAAGATTGCACAAACTGAAATCTAGTGCCTTAGGTTGTCTGCACATTCATAATCGCTGAATGTATCTACTTACACAGCTGGGATTACAACTTCATGTTAAAACATGATTTTGTCAATTCCCTCCCACTCGCAGGAAACAGGTAAAGAAACTGGACTTCAGAAGAAACGATGGCCAGGGAAATGAGTCATGATGCAATATAATCAGCTAAACAATTGCCTTTTATAGATCAGCAATGGCCATTTTCCATGGTATTCAAGAGAGACCGCTCAACAGGGATACTCTAAATGCAGCTAAATGAAGGATATTCAAGGGAATGAATGTGTTGTTTTAAAAAGGAATATGGATGTGCATTAACTTCCTGTAAACTTCAGGTAAGTTGTTATGCTCTGTGTCTGCCTTTGAATTTGCATCAGTGCGAGGTTGCTTGTCAATGTATGCTTAAAAAAAGATAGTCCAGAACTGCATTAGTAAGCAAACCAAGGTTTTTCAGTTATTCTGTAGGTAGCTTTAAAAGTGTTTTCTCTTTCTTCGTGACGGTTTAAAGCTCATCCTGTATTCTGTGTAGAAAATACGGCATTTTGTTTTTTTATTTAATGTTTAATAAGAATCTGCAACAAGAATAGACTTCAGATGAAAATAACTCTACTTTTTATCACCACTCTGTACTGTGTATAAAGAAATGTTCCTATTCTGTACATTGACATTGGTTTACGCAGTGATTTCAATAACGAGTTGATTAATGACTAATGAGTTATTTGGAACATATGAAACTATGGCATTAGGAATTACAAAATAGGAAATCTTTATATCAAAAACATCGGTGTTATTCTGTACTGTATACACTAATATTTGTTGAGAGCTAAAAACTTTTTTTCTGATGCTGTAAAACTATTTTTCTACTGTCTTCTTTTATAACCACTGCAGTTAAATGTACAGTATTACAACATAAAGGAAACTCGCACAAGAATATATTCTTACTCATTAAACATTAACTCTGAATTTTAGACCTTGCAAATGAGATCACTATCCTCCGAAGCAGACAATAACGTGGATTTAATAGGAAAGCGTGTTTGATGTTAAACCGTCAGTGCGTAAGTCACGTACCGGTTGTACTGCATACAGGTAATTGCACAGGTATTCCTGGCAGTTCTGCGGAATAAAGAAAAGTGAAATAAGGAGAAGCAAGGTACAGGATCACTTGCTCTTCCACAAACAATCCCGCCGCTTTGCCAACGAAAATCCCGCTTTCTCCCTGGTGCTGTAGCTCCATGGACACTGGTCACAAAACCACGTTGCAGAAAGAGCATTGAGCCTCGTGACCAACAGTAAAAGATCCAACATTTTTTAGATTTTTTATTTTTATTTTCAAGAAATCCAATGCGGAAAAAACGAATGCTGCATTCAACTGCAATGCATTTAAAATATAGTTTTAAAACATAGTTTTTCCTAGTACTGTTACTAACACATCGGTCCGTACCTCCTGGAAAACGAACAAAACTTACATTTTCTTCCCCGAGTTTCTAAGCCAAAAAAAAAAGCTTACCAGGTCAAGAAAGACCCTAATCACCGACAATGATTGAAACAAATTACATGTAGATTACGCCCAGGAAGAAACAAATCACAGAGATTGTATTTAGAAAGCAACAGCAGTGACCTGTTCCAAACAAACCTTCCAAATGTTGAATTAGTGCATCTGCCGGAGTTGTAAACAACTCGTTTTTAACTCACGCACGCGTTTAATCATCCGAGACAGAGAGGATTTTGTCTAAGGTGCAAAAAATAGTCGAACTACAGTACATTTTTTTGCCATTGAATAGGTTCCTGTGGGATTATCTGATTGCAAAGAAAGACCGAATAAACAAAACCCTAAAACATTTAATTACAAACAGCATTACCAACAAAGTTATGAATGAGAGGAGCCCATTTACCAAATTCATACATTATCGTTATCACACAATATTAAGACAGGCCAGACGATTCAGTATGATCGTTTTCCTTGTGTGTGTGAAACTGTTCGTGTTCTATTATGGTTATGTATATTGTTGTATACACATTCCTTCTTTTAATTAAATACTTGTACAGGCATGGTACAAGAATTGAGATCTTTGCTCTTTGACAGATAAATCAGCAGTTATTCTTAAGTTCATTTTTTACTGGCATTTTTAGTAGTAACTAGAACAGGGTGAAAGATTCTCCTAGCTTGGCAGTTCAGACCATTCTGGTCTGTTCTAAACAAGTCAGCACCGGGCATATATATAGTGATTTAATTTTTATGGACAGAGGAGTTCGAAGGGCACAAAAGATAAGATAATTCGCTTCAGCAATACAATTTTTGCACAACGCAACAGTTTTAATTTTACAAAAAAAAAAATGGGAAGTAGTCATTGTTCGAAAAAGATGAAAAGGGTTTGTAAGGGGTAGGGCTCCACGATTTTTGCAATCATATCAAGCTGACTCACTAATCGTTGTAAGTAGCAGATGTCACTGTCCACGTTTATGTAAACAGTTGTTTATGCGTTTCACATCTGACAGAATATCCCACTGCTACTTTCCACAGCTCTGACAGATCACTGCGGTGTACCACGCCCAGCCAAGGCGGCTGCCAGCCACGGGGGATAACAACACCCCAACATGAAATGTATCTGAAAAAGGTTTGTCGAGTGGTTGAGTCTTAGTCAATTTGGTGCGGCTCTCCCGGCTGAGGGCCGGCCCCCCGGCTGTCAGACGAGGAGGCTGGGGCCCTCCGGCGGAGCGAGGGGTGGGCCAAGGTGTCATCGCAGAGGTGGAGAAGGTGTGGGGTTTTCATCAAATTCAGGAAGTGACATCAGGACTGAGTCAGGGCGCCTGAGGCAAACTGAACTTGGCGGCTGGCATCCCCCCCCCAGACTTGCCGTTGCTCAACTCCACTCTCTCACTGCTGAAGGCCCAGCTCACATCATCCCCCCCAAAAAAAAGAGAGTGTTAGAGCAGTGAAAACGAACAGGCACGGCCGTCAACCCCCCCCCGGACAACTCTCTGCGCCGCCACAACCAAACCACAGGCCCGGCACGCTGCTTGTGAGCAAAGGGCGATGGTGATGGCGAAGAGCTCAAAACTGACCGCGCTGCTCCAGACCTCTTGTTGAGAACTGTTGTTTCTCGTCCCCTTGTAGACATGGATTCCAGCTCCAACGGCTCCTGCGGGAACTCCAGCTCGATCCAGTCTGTTGTGTTCGCGGCGCTGTTCCCCACGCTCTACGCCATCATCTTCATCGGGGGGCTCGTTCTCAACAGTCTGGCCGCCTGGATCTTCTTCCAGATCAAGAATCGGAGCAGCTTCATCCTCTATCTGAAGAACATCGCCGTGGCGGACTTGGTCATGACCCTGACTTTCCCCTTCACCATCGCCAGCGAGTCCGGCCTGGGGCCCTGGCAGCTGAAGGCCTTCGTGTGCCGCTATTCGGCGGTCGTGTTCTACGCCAGCATGTACGTCAGCCTCTCCTTCCTGGGCCTCATTAGCCTTGACAGATATCTCAAGATAGTAAAGCCCTTCGGGGAGTCTAAACTGTATAACTTCACTTTCACGAAGTTTGTGTCGATGGGCGTGTGGCTGGGCATGATATTCCTCTCGTTGCCAAACACCATATTGACCAACAAAACCCCAACATCCGAAAACGCCCACTGTTGCACCTACCTGAAAAGTGACCTTGGCCTAAAATGGCACGCAGCTGTGAGCTATATTAACATTTGCATTTTTATAGCGGTCTTGGTCATTCTCATCGCCAGTTACATATCGATCTACAAGCACGTCCACAGGTCGAACCAGCAGTTTGTGTGCACCGCCAAGAGGGAAACGAAACCCAGCCAGAATATTTATATCATCCTGGTGGTTTTTTCCATTTGCTTTGTGCCCTACCACCTGTGGAGGATCCCCTTCACCCTGAGTCAGATCGACAAGCACTTCGGCGAAGTCGGGGACGCCGTCCTCATGTACGGCAAAAGAATCACCCTGTTCATGTCGGCCTGCAACGTCTGCCTGGACCCGGTGATCTATTTCCTGATGTGCAAGTCCTTCACCAGAAAGCTAGGGAGAAAACTCCACCTGGGACACCACTCCTCCCTGAACGATTCCCGGCAGAGCACCCGGAGGACTCAGGTGCGGAGATTTCGAGAGTACCCCTCCGCCAGAGAGTAGGGACCACGCGATCTCTCGCATCTCCCAGTGCGTGTGCGGAAGGCTGCTTGAGGAACCTTTCAGAGTTTCTAGCAAGGACAGAACCCCCCCCCCAGTAAACAGGCCAGCACTTGTGGAATGTGCTGTAGGCAGAAACTGAGCAAATACAAGTGTTAAAAAGCTACTTTGCAGTAAAACCGCTGGTGTTATATACAGTAAGAATAGACTGGCAGTGCACTGTATGTTTCGGGCAGGAAACCCAAAAACAAAAGTCTGACACATATGTATGTGACTTTAAAGTAATATTTCACAAAGGGACGCTGCACCATATTTTCTCTGCTCTCTGTCGTGTCTGTAAACAAGAGTGGATTGCTGTGATCTCGGAGCCAAAGTCAGAGAGAGCTCTGAAGCCACACTGGAGCACTCTGAAGCAGTGAGGAAGCCACAGACACGAAGAAGAGCTGGGAGAGCTTTCTGCAGAACTAGCAGACGAACCTCGTGCTCTATTTCTGGCTGTGCAAAATGGGTCACAGCTGAAAGAAAAAAATATATATGTAATGTATGTGTGCGTGTGTATCTCTGTGTTTGTAAAGTGCTTATAAAGGCAGCTGGCCAATTCAAACAGCCCTACGGTAAAAACAGACCATCCTTGAACAACACCAGCGTCCACCACATTTTGTACCCCAGAAATTCGTCTTGATACCGATAATGTTCTTTTTCAAGAGCAAAGTGTATTTGTAACAAGTACAAGTAACAAGTGTAACGTAATGTAACAAGTACATTGGAAATCTCATTGGTGCTTGTTCTCTCTGTGTACAGATAGGTGAAGACAACAAGAAATAAAAACAATATTCAATGTACAATAGTAAACAACATTGTTCAGCATGCAGTGCACAAATACAACATTGAACAGCTAGTGTTAATCAATAATAGTTGGTAAATAATTTTGCATTTAGCATTAAGCTCCTGAGGCTAAAAGCTTTTTCTGAACCTGCCTTTTTCTGCCTGCCAGACCATAGAGGTGAGAATAGTGTGTGTCCAGGTGGTTATAAACCTATATCATCGCACAGGCTTTATTTCATTAACGGCTGGTATAGATCTGGCATAGATCAGCGGATGATAAGTCAGATTCACAAGCCCCTATATGGCCCTCCTGTCCTGTGTGGTTGCGTTGTCACACTAACAGTGATGCCACAAGTCAGTACACTCCCTGTGGTCCAAGAGTAAATGCTTATGCTAAATGAACATGTTCTGCATGGCCCTGTTTGTATGGGGGCCAGGTTTCAGGGCTGCACAGTGCATGGTTTCAGTGCAGCGCTTTCAGAAGGCAAACTGACTTTATCTGCACCCTGCACATAGCAGAGATAGCACAGGAAGGAAGTCTTTTCTTAAATCTATATTACAGCCAGGGAAGCCAGCACTCATCAGTAGAAAAAGTCCCTCTGGAAAAAAAAAACACATGGTGTATTGACTGCAAGGCACATTGGCATGCTTTATTTCTTTATTTTCGTAAGCCTTTCTAATGACCCTGTAAACGTCGCTAACAGATGTCCTAGGTGAAACACACAGACAGCTGGTGGCCGTAGAGGTAGAAGAATGGCCCATTTTCACTTGAGCATCACCCAGATCGCGCTCCAGGGTCAGCTCTGACCTATTTGCCCTGCAAAGCCACTGCCCTTGTTCCTCACCAATTAAATAAAAAGGGTGATTATCACTTGTGATTGCGCCACTGCACCCACACTGTAGTGCAGGGGCCAGCATTCGTGCTTCAGTCTAGATGGAGAACTAGTCCCTGATCTAAAAAAAACTCTGGCTCACCCACCAACCTCTAACCTGTACAAAGGCAGTTTCTCAACAGGCAGAATCAAAGTGCTTGTAAAAGCATTGAGGAGGCAGGCAGCTATTTGATTTCTACAGGCCTGGAGGTCCGAAGCCCAGCTGGGCCAAGCAAACCCTCAGCACTTCCTCTTGTTCTACCTTGAAAAGCCTGTTTTTGCTGGAACTGTTCCATGGCCCCGCAGGAAGAAAAAAAAAAAACTCAACAGGACAAATGGCAGAAACCCACAGAGCACATGGTAGGAAAAAAAACGGAACTGGGGAGATGTGAAACCATTGCAACCATCAGGGAAACTGCTGCCCAAGGCTTTTCAAAGCAGCACTGCAGTTTGGCTAAGTAAATAATAAACCTTGGGTGCTCTCACTACACGGACATTCACTGACCAACAATTACAGGTTTCATGTTGTGTCACAAAACCGGTGGACTGCTCCTTGCAGCCAGGTTGTTGCTCTGTGCTACAGCTCACCCTGCTGGTGACACCAGGAAGCCTCTTTTCTGTTTTTCCTGGTCTCTCCTCTGCACTGCAGGATTCCATGAGCAGGGCCAGCGACACCTGCGCTGTTACTCCAGTGGAAACGGTATCCCAGCTGGTTCCCTCCTACTATCAAGGCCAGGAATTTGATTTTTGTGCAGTTCTCTCCTGTAAACTGACACACAGACCTTTCGTTTGCAGTGCTTGCTCTTGTGTTTGCCCAGTATGGATGGAATGTGTGCTGGTACTGTTTCAATGTGCAGAGCTTCCACATCATACAAGCTGAACAGGTGTGCCCCTTTCCTCTGAAGGTACATTGCACAGTCTTAACCTACATCACTGAGCAAACCCGAGGAAATCGAGATAAATCGAGGAGAGATACAACAGATGTTTTCCTCCAAACCTCTAGAAACCATCTCCTTCATGATCAGTCCTCATATCGGCCACCTCAGAGCCACATGAGTGCCAGTATTATATCCTCAGCAGGCTACTCGCCCTCTGGCCTGTTACACTCACAGAGTATTAAATCACGGATGTTCATGCCACTTATTACTGTGACAGAACAGGTGAGAGAGGGGAAGTAAGAAAAACTCCCCTGAGGGAGGAGAACAGCTGTTCCAAAGAATTGATTTTCATACATTCAATTGAGGAAGAATGCCTGTTTCTTAAAAAAGAAAACTTAGATGCATCAAAACCTTACTAATATATTAGTGCTGTATATTGGTCACACTGTCCTAACTTGGCGCTCTGTGTGAATTAACCACTGCCTTTTTATCACCATAGATGAAAGTTCTCATAGACTGTGAGACCACCTCAGGATAAATACAGCCCTGCCATATTAAAACGAGCAGTTGTGATCTTGTATACATGTATCACGGCAGTAATCTCAGTCACACAGACAAGCACAGCACCATCTGGTACAGAACACCACTGAAGAGAGCCATCATTAATTAAGCTGGGCACATGGGAGATATGATAAAAACACATTCCCCACACTTTAGAACTTTAATTAGTTTGAGTTTCAGTCTCTCAGCTTCAGACTTTCAGTCATGCTTCAGATATTTTGTTGGTGAAGAGATTTTGGGATTGAGTGCAATGGGTCATGTGCACTCTTAGATCTGCCAAGTTCTTAAACAACAGGAAGAAAGTTTTTTTTTCTTGAATGGTCATATTTACGAAAAGGAGAAGTGATACAGCTATTGCTTTCTGGTTTCAGAAGAGCCTTTGAAGAGCTGGTAGCTGTAACACCTCTGTAACTTCAGGTACTTTGTGTTTTCATCATTCATTTGGGCTCCTTTAAATCAAGCTATACAGCTGTTAAAAGCACAAATCAAACTTCATCAATACTTTAAATATTTACGTCTAGTGATATCAGTAAGTATTCATTCCTTAAGATCTCTTTAAAAAATCAAACACTGTATGAAAATGATGAAGAAGGTATGAAAAAACTTTGACTGTCTTTAAACATGACATTATATATCGCTGGTTTATAGACAAGGCATTTCTTGAAAAGAGTAGGGGTGTAACCCTGGCCACATTTCCCATTGGCCCTTACCAATCATGGCCTCCTAATAATCCCCATCTATGAACTCGCTTCATTACTCTGCTCTCCTCCCCACTGAGAGCTGATGTGTGGTGAGCGTTCTGGCGCACTATGGCTGCCGTCGCATCATCCAGGTGGGGCTGCACATTGGTGGGGGTGGAGGGGATCTCCATGATCTGTAAAGCGCTTTGAGTGGAGTGTCCAGAAAAGTGCTATATAAGTGCAAGCAATTATTATTATTATTATTATTATTATTATTATTATTATTATTATTATTATTATTATTATTATTATTATTATTACACACAGCATGGGTTCCAGTCACGCCTGTGTGCTAAACGTGCACAGTAGGCCAACTGCAGCCCAGGGTGCAGTTCCAGCTGCTGCCTCTAGAGATCTAAGGTCACAATCCTTGTTGACACCATCTAAAAGAATTTCGTCACCATTCTTCATTTAGAGCTGCTGCAGTTAAAAGTCAAGACTGAGAAACCTAAGCAGCCTACAGTAGTTCTTCTGCGTGGAAAAGAATGGGGTGAATGTCTCCTCTGTTTTGAGGGATAAGGAAGATTTTTTCAAGAGCATGAACACAGGAAGCTGGTGTTGCAGTTCACTGTCTGCGGTCAGCTTGTCCATTGAACGTGCTTTATGTGCACAGTATTGAATTGGGCGAAACACAGACATAAAAAGGCATTGTATATGTGAATTACAGATGAGACACACCCCACAACATAATGAAAATACACCATCTGATGGTTTTTGATGTATACACTGTTGTTGTTGTTGTTGTTGTTCTTGTTGTTGTTATGTGTTTATAATTACATACTTCTTCAGCCACAATGAAACTGTGACTCTTCACAGTTTTTAACACAGAGAGAGCGGGACTGTGTTCAGACGTTATGGCTGTTGCAGCAGGAAGCCCTGGTCAGCAGGAAAAGCAAAGTAATGTACTTGAATGCATTCAGAATTGAGAGACTCTCTATCTTGTGAAAAACAGCCCTTGGCTACCACTACAACAAATATTGTACCGTATAACATGCTGGGAAATGCGGTTGTGGTAGTTTGGTCCTGTTACAACTGGATCCACCACACAATTCGGAATCGCCAGCTAAAAATCAATGTCAGACGCCCGCAGGAGCTGATAAGCCGTACAGACAAAGAAACAACACAGCTCGTTCTTTATCGTGCTGTTACAGAGGTGTTGCAGTTAACTATTTTGTTGAGGCTTTTTTCCTCCCAATAATACACTGAAATATAATACGTGTTTCGAAAACCAAGGACTCCGAATCATTCACAAAGATAAGCCTCCGCAAACAGGAGCGCAGTGCAGCGAGTCATCGGAACTTGCGTCTGCAAAATACGAAACCTTCATTTTCGTGTTTGTGTCGTTACATTTCAATGAAAGGCGTTTCAGTTAAAGTTTTATTCTATTCTAAAATCTAAAAAAAAAAATAGCCGATGATTGAATCGTGCAAAGATCTCGGACGGTATTCGTTACAGGCTTGTTTAATCAAAGAGGAGGGAAAAAATCCTCTCAAAACCTGTCGCCTTGTGTTAACTGAATAAATGTTTTCCTTAAATGCAATCCGAAATCGCCAGCCTGCCCGTATAGCAACCACACGCAGCAACTTAGGAAAACCCTCAGCGCCTCCTCGTTCCCCGAAACACACTGCCTGACACAAACATACTTCCTCTCTGTGGGTGACGAGCAGGCGACTATCCTGCAACTGTTTCCATCCCGTCCACAACGAAGTGACAGGAAATCAGCTGACGCTGACAATAGTGTTTGTTTTTTTAAAATTCGCTCTGAGGAGCAACATATCAACACCAACTGTAAAACATGTTACAGAACTGGAAGCAAACAGCAGTGTTTTGCAGTGACACCTAAAACGTCTCGTCAGTTTAAGTGTGCTCACAGGTGATTTTTTCGGGGGCGGGGGGGGGGGGGGGGATTTCATGTCTGAAAATCAGAATGCCACCAATGTTTAGAAACGCTTTTCTTTGGGAAGGACACCACAATGATTTTCGTATTGGGAAAAAAAATTGTATCTGCCCATGAAGCGCAGCACATCCCTGAATGAGGCCGTTCCGTGCCACTGAACATCGTGCAGCTAAAAAAACTAAGAACTCAATCCGCCTACTTGCTGTAACACTGACAGTTTATTGAAAGCGTGAGGTACTGTGGAGTGTTCTGTGCATTTTATGCTTAATTATCTGGGTGTACAATCTCAGACGCTGAAAATAAAAAAAGCATGTGAAAAAATCAAGTGGTAGGTACAGTACACAGCTCCTTAACACTAAAGAGAAGTTATGACATTGTTCGTATCTCACCTTGGGCTTGGCAGTCTCAGGTGTGAAAACCTCAAAGACAGCACACAGCACTGGGTTTCTGTTTTAGTTCGCAACTTCCATTGAATTCAGCAGTTCGGTCAAACGCTAATTCATGAAATGTGGCAGCAAAGTTGATCGTTCACTGTAAGGATGATGTAGAGGGTGTTTTCCCTGGCTCCCCAACTCACGCGACAATACCAGCCTGGCCGCACAGATGAAGGGGGTTTGAAGGGGGTTTGAAGGTCGCCCTGTGACCCAAATGGTAAAGCCTCATGGTAAAGCTGTTGTTGCACAACATGTTGGTTGATTAGGGTTCGGAGGACCAGCGGCCTAGGGTAGGGTCTGATGGCAAAGACTGAGATTCCCAGAGGCATCCCCGAGTGAAGGTGCTTCACTGACATGGCAGAAGCTGACTCCTGTGTGGACAACTCCACCGAGTACCAGACTTAAAATCTGAATTGGTAGAAACCTGAGTGCCACATGCATTTGACCATATTAAAGGATAGTATGTCTGGGCTTATGCATTATAAACTATGATAATAATTATATAAATAAACTGTTCAAAGAGAAGAATGATATAATTGCTCCTTTGGTGTCCTTCCTAACACTGACTTTTATTTGTGTAAACAGTGACAGGGCTGCACATTTGTTTAAGAGGCAGTCATGCTATAAACTCAAGATGCCGGGAAAGATGCGCAGATCAGAGACCAGCTAGAGAAAGACAGGACTGGCGTTCCAGTTATGGGATAGTGTAAACTCCAACTCTCCGTCATGGACTAAAAGATTATAGATAGGAGCCTCAACATTAGTTTTCCATAACAACGAAAAACAGATGCCTAAAGATAAATGTTCATGGACACCCTTTGAGGTAAGAAATGTGACTTAAGTTAATGGCCATCAAGTTTCATATTTTTAAACATTCTTAATCCATGATTACTCTTCCCTCTGGGTTTTCATAACAGTCTTAGAACAGTATTAATCCTTTCCTTAAGTGCAAATGATAGAATATTATCCAGCCCTGGAGATTTGTCCTTAAGCACTTCTGAGGAGGAATGATTGACGGTTGATATGTTCTGTACTTAAAGGTCATGTTCCAATTCTTAGAACACAGTCACCCCGATAAAAACACAATGTTCCAGTGTACTGAGAAACAAACACCCCCCTCTCTCTCTGACAATTAGTTCCTGGTGTATTTCAAATGAGTAAAATAGTAAAATAGTGCCATGCTGAAAAAAGTTAACTGTAGTTTCCTTACAAACTTTCTCTTTCGAAGTAATATTTGCATTCACACCTCAGCCTCTGTGCTGTTCCTTTGCTGCAACTGTCCAATGTTTCGTCTTTATGAGAGGGGTCGTGTCACATAGCATACATGAACCAATCAACCACACCAGCCAAATACATAAATACCAGAACTCAAGACAGATACTTGCTCACTGCACAAGGCATTAAGACCTCGATTTGTGGCTAGACTGACATTTCCTTTTTGTTCATTACATCCTTCCAAAACGGCGAGGAGAACACAACTTTTTCCTGGTGTAGGTAATGTAATAATTGCATAATTCTTCCTTCCTCTATATTTTTTTAGTATTCTTCATTATTCAAGGTTAATAGATAAGCATCAATGACTCACTAGCTGGACATTGCAAGAGACACCAGTAAGTTATGTAATTTTTTTAAGAGTAACTGAATATTTGTGAAATATCTGCTTGGGTAATTTTTCTAAACTGAAACATGCATTAAAATGTCATGTAGCCTGATGTTAATATAAATTCAGAACTATAAACTATGCTTTGCACCACAACTGAAAGTCTGGATTTCAAAGAAAGAGCAAACCAATTCAATGCCAAACATGTGCTAACAAGTGAGTTAAATTAATATATGGACCTAGAGATAAAACATGTGTTCAAAAAAGAAATCAGTGCAGATCTCAATGCATGTGCCTGCTTAAATAAAAACATTTGCAACTACAGTAACATGATGTGTCTCTTGTTTTCTTAAAGGCTGACATGGATTCAAACAACCTCACTAACTTAAACAGCAATGTCACGGACTTCAGCAGTGCTTTTATAAAGACAGCACTGCCCGTCTTCTACTGCCTGATCTTCGCTGGGGGACTCATTCTGAACTGTTTGGCTGCCTTGATCTTCTTCAGAATTCCCAGCAACACCAGCTTTATCATTTACCTCAAGAACATTGTGGTCGCCGACCTTTTGATGACCCTGACGTTTCCGTTCAAGATTGTGAACGATTTTGGCTCGGGGGGCTGGCGGATGAGGGTGATCGTGTGCCGTTACACGGCTGTCATTTTCTACATGAACATGTATGTTGGGATCACCTTCCTGGGGCTGATCAGTTTGGAACGATACCTGAAAATCGTCCGGTCCTCTGGTGCCTCTGTTATGCAGAATGTCACCTATGCTAGAGTGATCTGTGCAGCAACCTGGTCACTGTTCCTCCTTCTCCTTCCAAACTCAATACTGACCAGCAATGAGGCAACTGAAGAGACATCTCGGCACTGCATGAAACTCAAAACAGAGCTGGGGGTGCAGTGGCACAAGTTTTCAAGTTATTTCTGTGTGAGTATCTTCTGGGCTGTGTTTCTGCTGATGGGGATTTGCTACGCCTCAATAACCAAGAAGATCTATGACTCCTACCAAAAGTGCAGGAGAGACAGGACTGAGACCAGGAAAAAGTCCAACCAGAACATTTTTAGCATTTTGGCAGTCTTTTTTATCTGTTTTTTTCCCTATCATGTTTGTAGAATTCCCTATACCTTAAGTCAGACAAACCATTCATTCAGCAGACAGAGCCGGTTTGTGCTGCTTCACCTCAAGGAAAGTGCACAGTTCCTGATGTCTCTGAATGTCTGTCTAGACCCCATCATTTATTTCCTGATGTGTAAGCTGTTCAGAGAATTACTCATCAAAAGATTCTCGAAGAAAGCCCCCGACGTGAGGGGGAGATCGCTCTCTGTTGTTCCTAGCATTAGGACAAACTGAGTTGAAGTGGAAGAAACTACTGTGGATTGTTAGCATAAAATCGCTTAGGTGTTTGTTAGTAAGACTCAGGATGAGAATCTGAGCCCAACCACCAAGAAAAGATTCATGCAGTTGGATGTCATATTCAAAAAAGTAAATTAATTTACTGCTGGGTTACAAAACAGCAAGAGGATGTAATAATTCAACCTAATGGCTTTCTGGGGAACTTTGATGCTTTGAAACCGGAAGCGTAGGGAGGAAAGTGTGGTTAAAACTAATTAAACCTAAGCCAGTGAACCACGGATGTAAAAAGAGTTCAAGTTAACAAGATGAAGATTATAAATATTTCAGAGCAAAAGCCAGGTACTGCAGACTGCGAAAACTGGATAATGTGGGTTGATTCATCACACAACGTCTGGAAATGTGTTAGAGGTTCCCTCTTCTCGTGAAGCAACTCAGGCTTCGTCTGACAGTACCCAGGCAGAAAGTGTGGTTTTGAATAACCGGACACCCAGAGCCCATCTAAGACACCCATGTTGTTCGAACAGGGGCTCCTAGTACTTGTCCATGAAAAAGACGAGGATTGGTGCTTGCAGGGCATCAGTGTTTTGAATTAATTCGTCTTTTATCTCACACATTGTCCTCCTTTTAGTACAGTTCTTTCCTCACCAATTTGCACCTCTATGAATGTCTGAAAGGTGATCTCTGAGTTGATAGACATTCCAGTGCTCTCCGGGGTAAGTGGCTGCTTGCACAGAGATCGAAAAGCTAGGATGCTATCAAGAAGCCCGTGAGCCGATTCTTCAAAACCAGGTAAGTACAAGTATAAGTGACAAAGGCCAAGACATCATACCTGGTTGCAAATTTGTTTAATGAATTACCTTTACTATTTACAACAGTCCTTGTACATGAATTGTATGTTCTATATAATTTCGTAATATGTTTGATGAAAGTTGTAAATATTTTTTTCACCGGGGGGGCAACAGCATCCAAGAACTGAATGCTTTGTGACTGGAATATTTTGTGAGATGAAGGTTAGGCTTGGTTAGTGGGCAGCCTCCTGGCCACAGGACGAGAAGACTCGAACCCCATTCAGAGTGAGTGAACCAGGGGGCAGCTGCCCAGGTGGAGATGGGCTGGAGGTGTGATTCCTGAGACGAATGCGAAGGGAGGTGTTTGAGTTCGATATATAGAGCTAATTTCCATCATGGTGGGGATAAATAACAACTGCGAGAGATTGACTTGTCATTGTTATCCCACTTGAACCTCAGTTAATAACTTCCTTTAATCCAGCATCCTCTTGTAAAAGTCTTCTGACCTTTCGTAGAGGATGTTCCTTGAACAAAGAGCTCTCAATGTTCAGGGGGACATTAAGGGATACATGCACTTTATGTAAGGATCAGGCCAAGACACACACTGCTTACTTTTTAAACTAAGCCAGATGTGCTGTCTTGTGCAGTGCCAACACAACCTTTCTGATCTTTATCATCCTACATACTTTTTGCAAAACAAGTAAATGATAATGTATACATACAGGAGAATAAAATGTTTGAAGGAAACACTGGTTGTCTCCTAACCTTTTTTTTCTTTTCAATCCCAATACAGATGTCATTGTCATTGAAGAAAAAGGCTCAACATGCTTGAATATACGAACCTGTTCCAGAGCTGGCCATTGAGGAGGAAGAGATCAAAGCCATGAGGTGAGGAACCCCATCACCCCAAATTCATACACACCCAGGCCGAGAGTAGTCAAGATACATGTGTCTACACGTGATTAGCTCTGTGCAGAGCAACACTTTGGACATGTGAGACTTGTTTTTGCCTCTCAATCTGAAGTGCAATCAAATCTACAGAATACATCTCCTTGCATTGCAGAGAGTATTTAAAAAGCACATGCAAAGCTGCTGCAAACCCATGCATGTTCTGACAGAAGAAATGCAAAGACTGGAAGACTCTAGCAAACTGCTTTGTATATAACACTGTTGTCCCAGCACTTCTCCATGGCTGTAAAAGCTGGGAAATGCAGTTGTGTGGAGCAGAGGTCAGGGCTTTGAACTGCAGGCTGGAGTGTTGAAGGTTCAAGTCCCGGTTGTGTCCTTGAGCCAAATATCATGCAAAGTGCTTCAGTAAGTGTCCTGCTGCATGAAGGGGCCTCCCTCCAGGTCATCTGGTTTTAAATGAGAATCTGCTCTTGAGTGGCTTGCCTTGTAAAGCAAATGAGTGCCTCATACGAAGATCTGCGTCAGTGGGCCGCCAGCACAGAAGCTCCTGCAACGAGCCCACCACTGCATGCGTATGCGCCACGCTCCTTCAGCACTGCAGCCTACACAGCTGCAGTGTGGCTCAGCCCACTGGCCAAGATCCCCACCTGATCCCCATCTGCCACCTGTGCAAGAGGGCACCCGTGACTCTGACTGCCGTGGCCTCCAAAGCTTTTGTTAAAGAAGAAATGACACATGATGTGGGAAAGTCATGGTACCGTCACCACGGCAGCGTTTTTTCAGTTCTTGCATCAGGAGGCCATCTCTGTCTGCTGGGCTAGGCTCCCGCTCGCTGTGATCCTCCACAGGGTGGAAGGAAAGATTATGGCTTGTGGGCTGGTTTTTTATTTACTGTATGTACTACTTAGAACGAAAGTGAATATCCTTGTTTCTGAAGGGAGAATTCCCACAAGTGTTCAAAACTAAAAAAGGAAACTGACCCAGAACAACCCCTTACTCGTGGAGATCTCAGAGTTAGGACTTCTCCAGTAACTCACAGGAAGATACTGTTCATTTCTGATCGCATACACTCAATCCCTTGCAGTCGGAGGCAGGGGGCATCTTGCAAAGGCAATGATTTACAGTGTAATCATGTCTTTCCCAGAGCCTTCTGAAGAGTTCTAGCTCGAGAGATTTTCCTCCCATCCAAAATGAGAGACAACAGTATTTTGACCAAAGCAGTAACAATACAGGCGTTTTCTTTATTGTCAATGTTTTCTAATCTTATTTTTCAGTGCTAATCCAATGATTTTTTAAAAGAAATTAATATCTTACTTAAACATGAAGGAGCCCTAGTGTTATGATCCACAGAGGAGTGGGTCCACAGTGAGTTTACAAAGACTTTGTGTCAAAATGCTCAAAAAGGTTATGTACAAATCTTACAGGGCTACTTTAATCTTTTAGACCAGTGAATGAAAAACTGGTAACTGGTCTTTAGCACTTACCAGTGTTACCAGTTTCCGGATTAGAAACATGACTGACAGCTGCTGTGTCCGACAGCACTGCATTGATATCCTGTTCAGGATCTCAGAAATAGCCTCACAATGTTCTAACGATCTGTGAAATTAGAACAGCAACTGTCATTTCCTCTCTCTCTCTGATGTGTATAAAATACGATGGACCATTTCCGATTTCTAAGAAGAAAGATAATACAACACTTTGCCCATTTCTAAGCAAAACAGGTGCTCTCTAAAATACCTCCATTTCAATCCTTTTTCACTTTCCAAAGTGACTGGGTGAATGAGGAAGGACCTATCATTAAGTAGGAAACCGAGAGTACCCGTTTTTAGTACAGAAAGACATTGAAACAGGGAAACATTTGATTCTTTCTTCCTGCAGCCACTCAGCTTGTTGGTCATGGAGAGGGAGGTGCTGTGTCAGCTGCAGTGTGACTGAATACTCTTGAGTTGTATATACAGTATCTCTGCAGTCTGCCCACGTCCCTGAGAAACCAAGCCTGGAAATATCTCAGTGTCTATGAGCACTAGAACATAAAGGACGGACACTCGCAGACTAAAGAAGGTGCTCATGATTCATACTGAAGATACAGATTTCAAACTTGACTGAAACACTTATCAATCACATTCTGCTTTTTTTAAACTGTAGCACCCGATCAACAATTTCGCAGTGGGAAAGACATGAACAGCTATGATTCACGAGGTGAACATCTAAGAAGATTATGGTGAGTTATTGTATCTCAAGATTAACTCGATGTGTCACATGGAAATGTTGAAAATGTCTGAAACTTACTGTATCATAGTATAAAATTATTTGCCTCCAAAGGCAGTAAGAAAAGCAGGGATAAAACAAAAAAAGGAAGAGTTTGATTTTAAAACATTCCTAACAACCACAAAAGAATGTGACACTGACTAGTTATCATAACATTTAAATGTTTTATATATTTAGATCACAAACCTACATTCTTTGTACGCAGACTCGTTTGTCAGAAATAACATTAGGCAGTCCGAGATTAATCCTAATCAGACTCTGTAAAACCACAAGATGTTTATTTGAATCAGGACAGATTAAAAAGAAAAGAATGTGAAACCATAGTAACGTGTTATGTGTCTCTGTTGATTCTAAAGGCTGACATGGATTCAGACAACCTTACTAACTTAAACAGCAATGTCACGGACTTCAGCAGTGCTTTTATAAAGACAGCGCTGCCCGTCTTCTACTGCCTGATCTTCGCTGGGGGACTCATTCTGAACTGTTTGGCTGCCTTGATCTTCTTCAGAATTCCCAGCAACACCAGCTTTATCATTTACCTCAAGAACATTGTGGTCGCCGACCTTTTGATGACCCTGACGTTTCCGTTCAAGATTGTGAACGATTTTGGCTCGGGGGGCTGGCGGATGAGGGTGATCGTGTGCCGTTACACGGCTGTTGTTTTCTACATGAACATGTATGTTGGGATCACCTTCCTGGGGCTGATCAGTTTGGAACGATACCTGAAAATCGTCCGGTCCTCTGGTGCCTCTGTTATGCAGAATGTCACCTATGCTAGAGTGATCTGTGCAGCAACCTGGTGCCTTCTCATCTTTTTTAATCTACCAAATTCAATACTGACCAGCAAAGAAGCTACAGAAGAAACATCTTGGCACTGCATCAGACTCAAAACAGAACTGGGGGTGCAGTGGCACAAAGTGACCAACTACTTCTCCGTCAGTATCTTCTGGGCTGTGTTTCTGCTGATGGGATTTTGCTACGCCTCAATAACCAAGAAGATCTATGACTCCTACCAAAAGTGCAGGAGAGACAGGACTGAGACCAGGAAAAAGTCAAACCGGAACATATTTAGCATTTTGGTGGTGTTTTTTATCTGTTTTGTCCCATACCATGCTTGTAGAATTTCTTACACCTTAAGTCAGACTGCAGGCTCATTCAGTGCACAGAGCAAGTTTGTGCTGTTCCACCTAAAGGAAAGCACCCTGATGCTGTCAGCTTTGAATGTCTGTCTTGACCCTGTGATTTATTTCCTCATGTGTAAACTGTTCAGAGAGCTACTTCTAGAAAGATTCTCTGAGAAAAGCACCGAAATGAGAAGAAAATCCGTCTCTTACAGTGCCACTACAGTGTGAAGAGCTGTAAATGTTTTTCAGAAAGGAAAGGCGCAGACTTGCAGAAAGACAAAGTCTTGATACCACTCTCTCTGTCCACTCTCACTGTCCATTAGTAAATCTGAGTAGGGCTTGACCCAATGGTACCTGCAAGTGAAGATCTCATGTTCCATGTCAAAGTTATGATTTATTCATAGCTTAATAATATAAGGGGATAGGATTTGGGAAGTCTTAGGTTTGATGCTGTTAAGTACTTAACTTAATATTTAATCAATAGTAGTAACTTCTCTTCTCTTGACAAGTACTGTACATATGTATGCAGACAAGGCAGAGGATCGATTTAATGTCTTGAAAATATGTTGTATATGTCCTGTTTGAAAGTATTGATTTAATTATTTAGAACTGTGAATGGGTGAGGTGGGAAAATAAATAAAATCTATTTAATAAATTCTGTGATTACATGAATTGCAGTGTTCTGGTACGTTCAGTTCAAGTTTTACCAGATGGAAGAAAGCTACCCTCCTTGTTACTAATATTTACTGCTCAGAAAAAAAAGCTTTTAACAGGTTTAACTGAAAATCAAGTTAAACATCATGCAATGTAAACAAACAGCCAAGCACGTTTTTTTCCCTAATGCAAGGCAACAAAAAGAATGTCTTTACAGCTTAGCAACAGTCAGTACAGTTTCGATATGTGCCCACTAGGGGGGGCTATAGGCACATAATTCCTTTTGTTGAGGAGCGCAGATGGAAAAGAATCAGGTTTGGCTCAGTGTACGTTTTGCAGCCCCTAGCGGAAGGGTGCATGAGATGCACCACAGCTCAACCAGTGTGGAAGTTAGCAGACAACAGCCTCTGCACATCACAGCTCTTAGATTCAGCACAGCTTAATGGTCTGATATGTTGTGGTTATGTTCTGTTTCACCTCAAGTCGTGTACTTCCTTCGATCCCCCTCAGTAAAAAAAGTTCTCTCTCAGAGCCAACAGCTTAATCACAGGTTTCAAGTTAACTACAGCCATCATAAAGATCACCTGTAGAAACCAGGACTGACTCAAAGTGCCGGTCAACTAGGTGAGTAAACCCTCTTTGTCCGTTACTGATTGTTAGCGTGAAGGTCCTCTCTGTTTGATACAATACGCGCTTTTGCTGAATGATGCTGCATAGCATATGCGCAAACCATGGCAGTTTAACAACACATTACCCGTGTGCATAGCATGGACACAGCACAATAATGTGCAAATCTGTACAGGTTAATATTATACCCCAAAAGACCAATTGAACTAGATTTGAGTGGGAAGCTACATCAGCTTGTGTTGGCTGCAAGGAAGCAAGCAAAAGTTAATTCCTTTCGACATAACATAAATAAACAAAAAGAATGGACTGACACCTTTGATGACACCCGAAGAAGGCTCGACAGCGGAAACGTTGTTTCTTCTTTCTATTTTTCACTGATTAACCTTTTCTTGTTCAATTGTGCTATACTACAAAATGTGCTTTTTTTGCTGTAATTTCCATGAATGTAAAAAAAAAACATCAAAGGACAAATTCCAACATGTGCTGCAGACAAAAAAACAAAGGTGGGAGAAGAGGCATTTGGCTGAGGTGCCTCGGTTTCGGTGCTGGCAAAAAGCAGCATATCAGCGCTTCCACAGATAAGAGTGGCTTCTGCAAATGAGCTAGGGAAGCCTCTGTACTGTTAAGTAAAAAAGTAAGAAGAAAACTGCAACATTTCAGATGTGGAGCTTTCTTTCGAGGTGAGAAGGAGCAGGAATGTAAGGATTCGGAGGACACAAGACAATGTCAATTACAAAGAGATGGACGTCTGGGAGGTGAATTCTAGGCAAAGTGTGGAAGGAAGAAATCTGTAAAAGGAATGGAAAAACTGAATTTAAATCAATTATTGAGAATGTGGGAAGGTGCGAGTCACGTTTAAGGCTTATTTTGGTGATGGCTTTCTGGAGTAGAAGTCTTCAGATCCCAGTGAAAGGATATGGAGGCAGGCAGAAAGATCATTGTAATCGTGGGCAGGAGAGGTAAATGGAGAACTGCCAGCTGTTTCCCCATTTGACCTCTCCCATCTATGACTACACTCACCACTCTGTGACATTTCACAGAGATAGATGCAGCACCTAAAGTCTCCAGGAAACTTGAGGTCACTCTGATCTTGAAAGGTCTGCTGCTACATTAACTTTCAGCTCTCATGCAGAGCCAGAAGTCCCTCAATTAATTAAGAACTAATTAATTAATGGAGAACTCGGGTTTGTAAGGGAATCTTAAATTCAGGTGGAACAAAATCCATCCAATGTTCAAACCGTGTGGTGAGGTGTGTCAAAAAGCTGGGATATATTTTTGCAGCACATCTGAATTTTGATATCATCCTCCGATTCTACCTGCCTGCAATGCAGTGAAGAGAAGGCATGCATGCTGATGATTTACTGTGTGTGGTTTTATTTATTTATAGGAATGCCAGTCATGGATATTCTGGTAAATGAGTCGACAAAGGATGGCCTATGTGACTATGAGAAGGGTCCCATCCACACTGCCCTCACCATCGCCTACTCCCTGGTGTTTGCTGCAGGAATTGTTCTGAATAGCCTCACCTTGTGGGTGTCCTTCTGTCACACGCACAACAAGTGCTGCGTCACCGTCTACTTGAAGAACCTCGCCATTGCAGACTTCCTGCTGGTTTTATCTTTGCCTGTAAAGATCGTAGATTATTCCATGGACTCTGAGGGGGTCAGAAAGACCTACTGCACCTTGGTAGCTTCCGCGTTTTACCTGAACATCTACGCCAGCATCCTGTTTATGGAACACATCGGGGTGAACAGATATCTCAAAATCGTGAGACCGCTGGAAAATCATGTGTTTCAGACAGTTCGCGCCGCGAAATACATCTCGCTAGGAACCTGGGGGCTCCTCCTCATTATAGCCTCAACATTTGCAGTTCTCTCCCTGGAAACATTTTGGTCTTCTCTTAACTCTACCGCTGGCCAAAGTAAGATGTGTGACATGGTCCTGTCTCCAGCCGGGAAGCAATTCTACGTCTTCATCCACTTCCTCTCCATCGTCTTATTCATTTTCGTGCTAGCGTCTCTGTCCTTCTTTTACTTCCAGACCGCGAAAAGGCTGAAGGCCACCAAGCACGCTGCCAACAAAAAACTGCAGAAGTCGAAAAAAAACATAAGCGTGCTGATCACCGTTTTCTGCGTCTGCTTTGTTCCGTACCATCTGCTGCGGGTTCTTTACCTCCTCACGAAAAACAAGGTGATTGACGACTGTGACGCAAAAAGGGTAATCTATTACCTGAAAGAGTTCACAATCGTTCTCTCCTCTCTGAATGCCTGCCTGGACCCCTTCATTTACTTCATCTTTTGCAAAGCCTTCAGGGCCAAGATAGGTTTGTTAAAATTCCTAAGAAGAAATGAAAAGCTGTCAGCTGACCACCCGAAAGTCAGATCAGAGGTGAACGATTCTGTGTATGATTTCACAACTAGACCAAGCAGCCCTTCGATGGCAGTCAGAGAGTCCTTGAGTATACAAGGATCCTGAAGTTTCATCCACCCCACCGCATTCTCACGGGGACGCGGCCGCATGCATGGCGATCTGAGAAAAGCCAGAGTCGTGTCCAGCGATGTACAGCATGTGCACATGCAGGCCTGAAAACAAGCGGCGCGTGCTTGCACAAAGGGCAGTGGGTGCGTGGAACAAGCTGCCAGGCGGTGCTGTTGAAGACACTTCCCTTGGATCCTTCAAGATATGGCTGGATGAGATACGCAAAATAATAAGCAGCCCAACAAGCCATAAGTGACAAATGGCCTCAGGCTGTTCATATTATTCTTTTCTTATGTTATTAAATTAATTAATCAGCTCTATTGGGGCGTCTTCAGTGCCAAGACTTTTTTGGTCTGCGTGGAGGCATTTTTTCCCATAATGCATTCTCATCATCATTTCTGTCGTATAAAAAATCTAAGTATACGTGGCGTTAATTTGTGGCTACTTTGGCACCAGTTTCAGTAGATTTTAATTACAATAGATCTATAGTGTCTTGATCTATAGATCTATAGGGATTTTTACAAAGTATTCGAGCTATGTGCTATATTTACACCATAATTTTTAATTGTATCTTTCCTAATAAAAAAGCAAGATTCTGATCTGAGCTTTTGCTCTGCCCCTTTTCTTTCATTCTTCAGGGTTTATGTACTGTATCCCTTTTACATCAGACCCTCCCAGCATCTTATTTTTTTTTTATGCATATGAAATATCTGCCAGTTCACTGGAGCAGACGGGAGCTCAAACACTGAAGATCTATTTCCTGAAACTTTCCTTGACTTTCGCCAGTCGGGTGTATTTCAAGAAACATGACTAACACAGAATGAATGAGAAAGTTTATTTATAAAAAAGCAAAAAGGTCATATTCTTAAAAGTTAATACCATCATGTGGTTGTTTAAACACACGACGGTAAATTAAACATCAATAATGTTCAACATTGTGGCTCCAGTCATGACCCTCTGCATTTTAAATGAAGTCCCTTGACCTGGCATTTCCTGTCTCCATTTTGTCATAGTTTTTTGTTGGGGTTTTGGTTTCAGAGCTCCAAAGCCACACCATACAAACACTGCGAGAGAAAGATCTGCTGTCTCATTTCAACGCTGCAGGCGTTGGCGAGCAAATGTCGGGAGCTTTCTGAACAAAAAGGGGGCTGGCCCTTAACCTTAAGCAGGTTAGGACGACTCACTGTACCTAAATTCTCATTAAACATCCTCAAACGCAGCCAATCCCTGAGTCCCGTAGCTCTGGCAAGGAGTTATTTTCTGCAGCATGACTGTGTCCTCTCAGTCACTGCAGTCCGCAAGATTATCGAGTGCATTGAGCTGGTGTTGGCCTGCACTGTGTCAGCTGGGCTTATACCAATGCTTTTAACTAGGAAGCTTGAAATAAAAGGGTACTGCAAAGCCACATCACTCCTACTTCCTTAATGTTCAGCATTTTAGATTCTCTCCAGGTCTCTGCTGTGATGATACTTTCTCACTATGAGCAAGAGCCCCAGTGTCTAACACAGGGCCTGATCCACACAGAGATTTGAGGTCAAAGTGCCGAGAATGGATAGTTCTGTGTAACCTGTACTGGCAATATCTCACAACAATAAGAACACAGCAGATTCAGGGAGGAAAAAATAACAAAGTAGAGGTTTCCACTTGCTTTCCAAGCTGGCTTTCATACACAAAAGTAGAAACTTCCCCTACATTAGCAATATTAGCTAACTGTCTAATTATAAATAGTTTTTTGCATACTGTACAGGAAAAAGTGCTCGGGTGAAGTTTTGTATCAGCTGTTTAGTCATCCAAAAGAAGACTTCTACCAGTTTACCAGAAGACTGTCAGTAAACTCCACATCAGTCACTGTTCCCAGCATGTCTATTACACATTCAGACACACAGACACACACACACACGGCACGGCACGCAGAAAAAGGCTGCCTGAGTTCTGTCTGAAGCAGGCTTGGTGAGGTTTTGGAAAGTTTGGGTTTCAGTTACGTCAATCGATTGTGGTTACCGAGACACGAGAGGCCCGGAAGCTGCTGGAGGAGCTGTGTCTCTCTCAATTAAATGCCACATGAACTCTCGCGCGCCAGCTTGCCTTCGGACCTGGAGTCTGAAGGGCTTGCAGTTTTAGATGGTTCAGACCCTGTACTGCACTGAAACAAAAAGACGAGGTAAGTCCTCTTCAGTGAATTCGCTGTGTGTGCTCGTTTCCTGTGCGTCTCACTGCATTCGTGTGCTTTATTTCCTTTAAGAGTTTTCATGAGCCTCTGCTCAGAGCCTTGGATCAGGTAAAGCACGGCACAGAGAGCGGCCTAGAAGAGCAGGATCATTCAGTGATTTTCTTTATGATCTAAATTAAGATTTGTACTGCTTTTTTTAAAAAAAATATTAAACTGAACATCATAATGCCTTATCTGCTCAACGTCGTAAACGTGCCTAGCAATTTTAAGGACTTCTATCAATTTATTCTGGCTAAGATCGTGTAGGCTGATGTATAAATAGGGTAGTTTTGTACTAATCTCTGAGAAGAGTATCTCTATAGCTGTTTGTCACAGTACAAACACAAAATCCATAGGTTTACATATTGACTGTTTTTTCCAGTTAACAGCTCCCCATTCTGTTCCTCCTCCATATGGGAATCATGTTTCCACATTTTTCCCTCAAGGCCAAGTCCCTGTAATCTATCCTGTCTATAAGAGCTTGGGGAAGACATGGCCTTCAGTGTATTTCTGCAACAGAACCATTGGCCTGTCACAGATAGTGTTGGGTTCTTCATGTCTGGCACAGAAACAGCTTTGTGTTTCTAAAACATACACAAATTTTTCAGTTTTGCATTAATTAAATAAAACTCCAATTTGAACAAAGCACCACGATCTCTCCACTTCATGAAATTAAGAATTCTGCCTACAAAAACAGCCTTTCTCAATCTGACCACTAATCACAAAGCAATTCATTATTCAGATGAACTAAAATTAGCACTCAAAGAGACATTCAAAAAGGTAGATGGGCTCAAAACTCCTTTTACTCATTAGCAAACCTTTAACAAGCTTTAAGGAAAAAGGATCACAGCAGCACTGACCTAGGTTTTCGTGCTGTGGAAACTGACTGGCACAACCATAGCTGACAAGGTGAGTGAATCCCAGATATACAAACTTCACATTTTAAGATGAGCAGGAAGATTTGTAGTCCTTAACATCACTTGGAGAAAACTGTTTTACAGAAACAGAGAAAACCGTAGATTACAGTCTTGGATCTTCTGAACAGCAATAGCTGCTGGTTAGAAAAATAATTCAAAATCCCAGTCGGAAATGATGTTGATGTGTTATGGGAAAAAATGCCTCCACACTTAATCAAGCAGACGAAAAACGGGCTAAAGTAGGTTTAACTCTCTGACCACAAAGCAAGGGAAAAATATCTCTGCGTTTAACACTGTCTATCTTCATTTTAGTACGCCTTCACAGATGCAGACGGAAACCAGACACAGCTCTTCAACTGTTCATGGGGGGATCCACTAGATTTGTCCGCTTGTTGAGGTAGGACTTTGCTTTGCTGTGGCTGGAAAAAGGCTGCTCCCTAATATTAAAGCACTGATAACAGCACTGCTGTTGGATTTCATGTTTTAGCTGGAGAAGGCATCGCCATGGTCAGTAAAAAGCATTTTAATTTGCAGTGGGTCCTGTGAAAGAGTTCATTATGTGTAAAGTGTTGATTGCGAAAGCATTAAGATTTATCATGATATGCATCTATGAAGACGTGGGGTGTTTGTTCGATCTCATGGTTCAGGAGAGCCATCTAACATTTAGTGTTCCAGACTGGCTCTTAGTTCTATTACATTTGTATTGAAACAATTCAATATATTAATGGGGATTAAACTGTCTTTTTTTCCTGATCTTTGGCCAAATTTCAGGTTCTGTATTGCAAGGACTAGAAGTACCACCAGTAGAGCACAGAACTGTATTGAGTGGATTCAGGTGAATGTCATGTGGATTCAGGTCCCCTTCTTCAGTGACACTCATTCAGAATTCGCTGCAAATGGACAAACTCACTAACTGGATCAGCAGGGAAACACGAGGACAGGACCACCTTTTTGCAAAGGCAAGGTTTCATATTTTATCTTAAATGGCCCGGGTTTACTGAGGATGTTGGTCTTTTTTGCACCATATGTACACGATATCCTCATGGCCTTAGCACACACCAAGCTTTGTCACTCTTTAATGTTTTCACAACTGTTACACTTTTTCCTGCTTTTACACCACGTACAACCTTAATTTATAGGAGATTGTGGAACCATCAGGAGTGAGAGAAATTGCACAAACAACTGAGCTCTTGGCAAGAGCCGAGTGCTTTTTGGCACAAGGAGGTATACAATGTCCCCGTAAAAACCAAAGAGGAAACATTCTGTAAAAACAGCTGTAAAGTGAATCACTATCTGATTTGTTTTGGATGAAGCATGAAGGTTAGCCTTTGTTGATGAAGATACCTAAGCCAAGTATTTCTAAACAATTGTGCCGAAGAGACCTTAAACTGAGCGTCCCTGCTATAAGGTGAAATCTAGTTTAAACACTAAAGCACATTAGCACACTTAAATTTTCCATTTGAAATCATTTCCTTTTTTTATCACTTTTCTTTTGGACTCAGAGAGACGTAGTGTGTTTTTAGAGGGCAAACTAAAATCATTGTTTACGACCAAGAGTCATCTTAAGTCAAAGTAAAATTCATGATTTATACATGACCTAATACTTAACTTTATTTTGCTGGGGTTTTCTTCCACAGGCCTGAATCTAGTTTGGACGGCCCTTTCCAAGCTCTAACATGCAGGGAAACTCTACGGTGTCTCCTAGCAGTGGATACTGCACAGTGAATGACCAGATGGTGCCATTCACCTACCTGTACTACCTCATCTTCCTGATAGGAATCCTCGGCAGCTCTGTGGCCCTGTGGGCATTCACCCGCAACTGCAAGAACAAGAAGTGCATCAATGTCTATCTCATCAACTTGCTGACATCGGATTTCTTGCTAACTCTCGCCCTGCCCTTTAAGATTGCCGTCGACCTGGGCATCGCCCCGTGGAGCCTGAAGATCTTCCACTGCCAGGTCTCCGCCGTCCTCATCTATGTCAACGTGTACGCGTCCATCCTGTTCCTGGCCTTTGTGAGCGCCGACCGCTACCTTCAGATCTCGCAGGCTTCCACACTCTTCCGGATCCAGCAGGTGGGCTTCGCGAAGGTGATGTCAGCGGTGGTGTGGGGGCTGGTCCTGTTCATCATGGTCCCCAACATGGCCATCCCCATCAGGAGCGTCAAGGAGAAGCCGCTGGTCACTTGCGCCGAGTTCAAGCAGGAGGTGGGGCTCCACTGGCACACCTTGACCAACTTCCTGTGCCTGGCGATCTTCGTCAACGCCTCGGCCGTCATCCTCATCTCCAACGGGTGCATCCTGAGGAGGCTGTGCCAGGCCCAGGAGGAGGGCAAGCACAGCACCGTCAAGCAGGCCCTCTTCAACATCGAGATGGTCACCGCGGCCTACATCGTCTGCTTCGTGCCCTACCACGTGGTGCGCACCCCGTACACGTTCGTGCAGAACCAAGTCATCACCGACTGCTCCCTGCGGCGCCGCCTGTTCATCGCCAAGGAATCCACCTTGTTCCTGTCAGTGCTCAACCTCTGCTTCGACCCCATCCTCTACTTCTACCTCTCCCGCTCCTTCAGAGAGAAGATAACCGAAGCCTTCAAGCCGCAGAAGAGGGCTCCGGTCAACGATGCCCCCGGGACTGCACTGTAAATTGGAAGGAACACTGGCGAGTTATCTAGAAAGAACTTACAAAATTACAGTCGTTTTAAAAAGAGATAAATATTAGATAGACGAAAGATATATATATATGTGTGTATGTTTTGACGGCCACAGCCCGCAAAGTCTCGATTTGTTTTTTATTTGTTTTTGTTTTTCGATTTGGAAGAGCAGTGGTAACAGAGCAGGTGAAAGAGCAAAATTCCGCCAATTTCAGGGAACAAAATTGAAAACAAAACTGATAAAGGGGAAAAATCTTTTGGATACCCTTTTAAATTGTTGGTTTATTATAGCAATCATTTTTTTTTCTGAGAAAAGAAAGGCCAGTGCCAAGGTGCTGAGAATGTTACTGTATATAATGTTGCAAGAAACAGATTTGGTTTTTTACAGGTTACAGGTTACAGGTTTTCTTTTTCAAATACCTGGACACTGAAAGGGTTCGGAAATGCCACGCTTGCTACATGACATCGTGTCTTTGTGTGCCAAGGAGTCCTGGTTCTCTGAGCCGAGTTCTCTGACCAAGCTGCTGAGGATCATATTCTGAGATTCTTTGAGAAATGGATTAAATGAGATTGTAGGATGAATCAGTTACTAGCAAGTCAAGAAACCTTCTTATGTTATTAAAAGAGAATAAAGACAGCAAAAATGTATGAGCTACACTGGACTAACTAAACAGCTTTTTTTCCAAAATACTTGAACTTTACAACTGCATAAACCACCATGTTATGGCAGAAGTGAAAACATCACATCTTGCATTCTGCTTATGGGAACACACCCCTGTCTTTCTGGGAATGTGACAAGCATCGCGTTTCCTATTCTGTGGGTGAATTGTGGCTGATGTCTCATGAGAAGACTTCACACATGAGAAATACCCACTTGACAACGTAGTGATCGAGGCCTGATAAAGGTCTGACCACCACCACTGGACAAAACAACACCAGCAATTCTCATGAAGTGTGCTGTGTGACATCAATCCCATCTCCTTAACATTCATGCAAACAACAATATGACATTTTCCCAGGTGTCCCAAGAAGTCATCATTTCCAGTGAGTTCATCTCTGTTTTATGGCCTTTCAAAGACTGTAAAACCTGACTGTCTAATCATGTAAGAGTGTCACCACTCCAGAA
Source organism: Lepisosteus oculatus (assembly GCF_040954835.1). Taxonomy (NCBI): domain Eukaryota; kingdom Metazoa; phylum Chordata; class Actinopteri; order Semionotiformes; family Lepisosteidae; genus Lepisosteus; species Lepisosteus oculatus. The sequence continues at coordinate 2,645,911 of NC_090708.1, read as the reverse complement.
TGAAAATGGCAGAAGCTGGAGAGGGAAAAAAAAAACGCACAGTGAAAGTAACAGTTCATTATAATCTGCAAACCATATAATTTCAAAATTATGTTTTACTGTGCTCATTTTAAAATTAAGATTAAAAATTGATTACCACCATAATACAATGTATGTGTTGATAGTTCTGAATTGCATAATACTATTATTGTGGGCTAAAGGGGGACAATATGTTCATTCTGTTCTTTTGTAATTGGTCACCACTGCATGTATTCAGTCAGAGCATTGATACAGTACCCATTCCAGTTTAGAGTACAAAGAACTCAGTACTTTGTGTACTAAGTCTGCTATATATTATAACCACATTTAAACTTGTGGAAACATCAACATAAGTAATTTGATACTACTTTTTCAAATAAGTAGTTTGAAAAAGTCATTAATTGGCTTTTTAAAAAACATCAACAGGTTATATTTTCTACTATAAATTTGGTAGCTGTTTATTTTAAGGGGTGGAAATTCCACTTTGTAACTGCATGAAAAACAGCTGTTGGCACTGAGGTCACCGTTAAGAAAGGTAATTATAAATGAAAAATATCTGACTTCAGTTAATCCTGAGGAAGAATTGTTCCTGGCACTGAATTATGAGACAGAAGGGCTTTTTGCATGAATCTGCACCCCCCAGAGTAAAGTGCTTCCATGATGTTTTATTTCAGCCACTCTTATTTCAAACTACTTTAAAAAAATGTGATTAGAGTATTTCCACATGCAGATAACTAACTGTTTTGGAGAATCCTTGCACTCTCTTTTAGTTTTATGTGGTCAACCCTGAAGACACAACCGTACATACCTTACGTGCATGCCCTAAAGAAGCAAGCTTTTACAGAGCGCTGCTGACCACAGGCGTACAAACCATAGGTGATAGATGCCGAAGCAGAGTCAGGGGACGGAATAATTCGTCTGTAGGCTGACTGTGATCGGTCCCTGAACTTTGAATGCATGACTTCCTAGTAAAGCACTGTAGAGGCTACAGGCTCTCACGGCATAAAGCACAACAGAGGCATCTAACTATAGCCTAGTGTCCTATTCTTCTTAACTGACTGAATGTATTGTTATGATTCAATGGAACTAAGAAGAAGCTTGATGTATTTGTCTTAAAACTGCGACTGTTAAAAATACTACAGACTGTACCTTAACCTTGGTCAAACTGTACATCTTGTACCAGCTCAAATTGAGGTACAGCTTGAAAAAAAATATATTTTAGAATTGTGAGTCTATATTGCATACTTTCATATTATTGGCACGGAGAAAAAAAAAGGTACACACAGGAAGTCTCACAGACTTTTATACCTACTATCAGCTGGGAAAAACGCACATTCGCTGTATGTCTGAATAGTCCACAGCTGGTAGAGAGTTCCAGGCTTCTATTGCAATGGCGAATCTGTCTGAGCATTAACAGCAAGTAAGACTTCTGTGACTCTAAAAACCTCTTCTCGCGACGTCTAGTAGGCTAATTCACCCAGCATGGCTGTTTCACAGAGGTCTTCAGTTCTGACACACAATCCCACCTCTGACGAGCACAAGAAGGTGAGAACTCACAAACACAAACTGAGTGCTTTATTTTCCTCCAAAATAAAAAAAACAAGTTTTAAAAACAAATTTAAACAGCTTTGCCCACTACAGATGAACCTGGCGCTTTGTATCAATGGGATGCCCAGTGTTTTTATATTTCTTTTGCTGGTCAAGTTTACGAAGTATATTGTGAAGGTGAAAGCACCACACAGTATAGGCATCATACCAGTGACATTTAGTGCTTTTTCTAAAATTAAACTTTTTTTCTGCTTTTGAATATTATAGTAAATGGTCACAAAAGTAATGTTGTTTGACTTACAGTCAGTTCTATGTTAAATGAAAAATAGATCATTTGAAATGTGTGTCGAAAGGAAGTGTTTAGAAAGAATCCAAAAATATCTTGATTGAAACTGAGGGCTAGCCTTCCGTCCTCACTTCGCATATTTTCAGACCACAGTAGCACAGCCTCTGTGCTTCATGTACTACTGTAGTACGTTTTTTGCCCAGTATGTGTGAACACAGCTCTGGCACCACTCTGGCTGCAGGGCTACAGATTAGAAATATAATCTTTCGTGCAAGGTGCCAAACACAGTGGCCACCTCTAGACCATAATACAGAACATAATAAAAAGACAACAAACTAAATTGTTTTCTACTGATGCTTTCTTGCTTTTCTTCTACTGCAGACCCCTCTGGTTTCAAATGAACTAATCTTGTAGATCCTCTTATCTCTGTTTCTAAAACACCCAGGAAACAAAGCTATCGAAATCACTTAGATATCTAAATCAGATCATCTAATGAACTCTGCATTTTTAATTATTCAGTGCACTGCAATAGCTGTGCTACCACATTCTAGGATGAACGTATGTGCAATAAACTCAGAAGAGGCATCAAAGAGTTATCAAACATTAGAAGGAAATAAGGCCACATACAGTAGGTAGTTAAGATTTTAGTAATCAAATCGAACAAATACAAGGTCACAGTAGTAAATTGGCACTGTTACATGCACTTGTTTAAAGAACAATATAATAATTGTGCATTTTGTTTTCTGGATCACAATGGCTTGGCTTGGACAAAGATAAGATTTTCACCACTCACATTGAAAGACAAGGTGAAGCAGGAAGCAGGCTACAGAATTTCCGAAAGGTCCTCTTCTTTTAAAACAGGCTTTATTTCTGAAGAAGAATGAGGTTAGCAGGCTGTCAGTCCACAGTTAGTCACAGCACAGACTGAGCAGGACAATCTCCATTTATCTCTGGATCTCTCTTCCACAAGCCTGGCTGCACTCCTATCCCAGAATTCCCCACTCACAGGCAAAAAATCGCTCACACTGCACACTAGTGCTTCATCACGGCACTCTGAGGCAGATTCTGTGTTCCCTGTACAACCACAGTGCGAAACACTTCATGTTGCTTGAAAGTCAATTTCCTTTAATAACGGAAAGCAGTTGATTATTTATCTAAAAAATAATAAAATAGAGGGCTGCAAAGATGTTTAGGCACAGTGGTATTGGTTACCTGTTGTTTCCCTAAACTAAAAATACGCTGTGAAATGGTCACATGGCAGTGACAGAATTTCTGAGGTATGTGGGCAGCATGGAAACTGCTTGTAAGACTGTCGTGTTGACTTGAAATGTACAAGACAAACAGTTCAGGTCTCTGAAGTGAATCAGACGACAAATCTGAGTCTTCTGAGTTGTCTACAGGATATACTGTCTAATAAACGAACCCAGGTGTAAGAGAGAAAAGACATTGCAGGTCTGCTCTGAGCCCCATTTCTCTAGTGGGAAAGTGACACTTGACAAAGCTAATCTGCAGAAAAAGTAAGAAGAGGAATGTGCTCTCTTGACTAAGTCTGCATCCAGTTGTGAACAACTTTCTTAAATAAAAAACAAACATTTATGTGAAAGATGTTCAAAAGAGGAAAAGCCATGTTTCAGTTCATCATCATTTCACTTCTAACCACTTTTTTTATCATTCAGCGCAGTGTTGAACAATATCTCTTATCTAACACTTCTGTTCAGTACCGACAACTCAGTGGAAGGACTGCGTGAACTTCACTCCCATCTTCGTTTGAGAGCAAAGTTTTATCATCCCCGACACATCAATAAATTCGAAGTTCCTTCTTGAGTACCGGGTTCTTAACCGCAAGCGTTACCACAAGAAAGTCACAGATGTGTAACACTTTCATGTGTAGGTATCGGGTCCTTCAGCTCTGAGCACAGACCACACACTTTTGAAAAACACACTCAGCTCCGTCACATGAAACTGTGTACGCCCCTTCCCTTTAACACACAGTGGAATTTTCCCAAACTAAAATATACAGCAACCTGTGGTATTAAATACTAACCTTCTGAGCAACTGTCTACATCAGGCCCTGAGTGGTGCCCTAAGCCAGCCTACCAGATACTGTCGTGTTTGTGCCTTTTCCATTTTGTGCTGGGTGCTATGTACCCACTTGTACAGCAGTCCTTCAAATCCATGCTGCTCATATCCAAGCACAGAAGGACTTTTAAAACAAAGACACATCCATGGGAAATCAATCAACCAGGGAACATACAGTAAATGACTGCGACCGTCCTGACAGTTTCCAGCTGCATACGAAACTAAAACCCTCCCTCTCACAAGATTCAGAGAAGCTGCTGCTGATCGCGCCCACTTATTAAACAGAAATACAAAAGAAAAGATGAATAACATTGACAATCAAATGATCACAGAGTTTCTTCTTGGAAATGGGAGGAGGTCTGCTGCAGTATCTGTGGATGTGAATGTTGACAGTATTTTCCCATCCACATGCCTTTCACTGTTCTGTCGGGCTGCCAGTAAACTCCACAGCCCATCACGGTCTGAATCACAACTGAGCCTCGTCTGGGAATTAAACCACTAGGTAAACGCGGCACCTCCTACTCATTCCTGCCTCCTCCCCCTCAAAGCAAATCACAGGCACTTCCGATGAACCCACTCCTTAAGAAGGATAAAAATAAAATCTCACCCCTGCCGTGATAAATGCCTAAAATGTTTCAGCATTTTTCCCTAGAATTGGGCTGTAATGTTTAGTCTGGAAGGGACACTGGTCCTGAGAAAATGTGCAAATGTCACAGATCATAAACAACAGATCACACAGTGCTGCAGCTGGAAGGATTAGGCGAGATTTCCCTTTCACATCCACATAAATGTCATTGTCCGATGGTCTATCGGGATGCAGTAAGTTACTGACAGACTGCAGCTGTGTTTCTGGCCAAGAAACGGGTAGTCAAAAAAGTGCTTATGCACTGCCTGAACAATAGCACCTAAATCATTTATTTTTTATTCATTGGCAAAAGAAAAACTCATTATACTGTTATGCATAAGCTCTAAAGGCATGACTAGCTCTTATATGGTTAGAATTGCTAGGACCTTTTAAGAGTTTATATATTTTTTTAAAGCAATTGCTGGTAAGAGCTGTACCATTTCTGAAACAGCTGAAGAGGAAACAAATAATCAATTTAATGGATATCACAAAGTGTTAAATGAGCTTAAAATTACAGCTGACCTCTTACATACTGTAGTTACGGTCACAATCGTAAGCCCCTCCTCTTAAGGGTGCTCCGGCTCTTTCTTGCGCGTCTTGATTTTTGCACCTGCCTCCTGTTCCAGCCTCTCCCTACAGAAGCCTGACGCCCCCACCAGTCCAGGCTCAGCTTTGGAAGATGGACACCCGGAAGCCCGCCTACCAGCGAGTCCAGGAGAGACCCGACGGCACAGGCTTCATCACGGCGTCCTGACCGTCTGGGTCCGGGCTGGAGCGCCTGGCCCCGTTACCCTTTTTATTCCCCCGACCCTTCGCCGGACCCCGCTCCGGCTTTTAACTCCTGTCATGTCTCTGTCTTGGATGGATCACCCGGCTGTGGACTCTTGCCTATTCTGGATTACCCTACGGACTCCCTTCGGACTTGTTTGCCTTGGTCACGCCCCCCCGAGCACCAGCCCAGCCCCGATCCCAGTCTGCTTTCCCCGTGTTTGTCTCTCTCCCCTCCGGATTCTGCCGTCTGCAGACGGTCCTGAAAAACGCTTCGTGACAGTTACCTTGCTTCCTGCTGTTCTGAAGAACCGATTCAAAATCTGTAGGAATTACAATTTTCTTTAATGACTTTAATGAACTGTGATGGACTGGCGTCCCATCCAGGGTGTATCCTGCCACAGGTCCGCGGTTTGCCAGGACAGACTCCAGCTCCCCTGTGACCCTGTATCAGATAAAGCACTTAGAAAATGGCTGGAAGGCCTGTAATGAATCTGACTCCTCCTTAGCAAAACAAGTGATCAACAACAGCGGCAAGAACATCTAATCTAAAATAACATAACAAACACTTATGAGTTTCTTTAAGACTGCAGAGAGATAATTGGGTAAAGGCACTGAAATCTAATAAGAGCGCATGGCTTGAATCAGAGGTCTCTCACCCTGGTCCTGCAGGGCTCCTGTCCAGTCAGTCTGTACGTCACCCTGAATCTCCTGTTCAGGTGCACTTCTCAGTTGTCGCTCAGTTATGTTTTGAGCAAGCAAGCAATTTCAATTGTAGGAGCTCTGGTTCTTTGGGTCTAAAAGTTGCTTTGATTTTTGCCCCAAAGTGAACTCTAACCGACTGAATTGAACTGTTTAAATGGGTCACAGTGACATTATTCCAGGTCTTTAGAAAAAGATGGGATCTTTAACACCTGTGTTCGATAGGGACTCCCCAGAGCCAGGGCTGGAGATCTTTGACATAAGGTTAAGGGTGTCTGGCTATAGCAGGGTCCCCAGTCCTGGTCCTGGGATCCCACACACATGCTGGGTTCTCCTGCAGCTGAGCTCTTTACCGACTTGAATCCTCAACTGGACTAGCAAATCACCGAGTTCGAACCTTGGAAATATGATTATTAAAAGACAACCTCCTATGTGTGTAGGAACTCAAAACAATTGATATATATGGATAAATATAAGTGATGAAGAGCCAGCAACCATATCACCCTGCAGCTGACAGCTGACAGCTGGCAGCCTACTAGAGCTCAGCAGGTGTGAGCCTGGTCAGTACCTGCATGGGAGACCTCTAAGGTTGCTGCTGGAAGAGGTGTTAGTGGGGCCAGTAGGGGGTGCTCACCCTGTGGTCTGTGTGGGTCCTAATGTCCCATTATAGATCACCATCTCTGAACTGGCTTCATCACTCTTTTCTCCTCCCCACTGAGAGCTGGTGTGTGGGGAGCAGACAAGTGCATCATCCAGGTGGGGCTGTACACTGGTGGTGATGGAGGGGATCCCCATTTACTGTAAAGAGCGTTGATTGGAGTGTCCAGAAAAGTGCTATATAAGTGTGATGAATTATTATTATTATTAATTGAAGAGTGCAAAAGAAACCTATTATTTGGTCTGTTAATGGTTTGGTTATTTCACTGAGTGCTCAAGTTGAACAAACCCCAACAGACTGGGAACTCCCAATCTGCAGAGATGTGTTGCCTTGTCTTTAGGATACAACCAGAAGAGTGCACTCCCTTCCAACAAAAAAAATGATTCACTATCTTTCAGATGCCTTTGTTTCCATAAACACAGGAGGGAAAGTTCCCCAAGTCAGATCACAAGGACAGAATCCTGGTCTCCTTTTCCACTCGTCTTAAATATCCCTTTTCCTCCTTTTATTTTCTAAAGAGATGTAATATACAAAGACAAATTTGAGACAAAACAGTACTGTATTCTTCGAGATACATTTACATTGAACCAAATGTCAGTAAATTAAAAAAAGAGCAAAAAAATCATTTTATTTAAACTGCAATTCAATTGAAAAGAATCAGATGCTTCTACAACCCCTCTTGCTAACCATCATGAAATAAATGGATTGAGCACATAATATTCAATTTGTTCTCTTTTGCTTAACAACGCCAATTCTCTTCAAATAAACGTTGTATGATTCTTTCAAACAATAATTGATTCATGCTTCCTGTTCTCCCTAATTGCAATCAGAAATGACTCCAGATAATTAATCTTAATGAGGCACAGCTGTACAGCCCGTTCTAATTAAACCTTAAGCAATGATCCTGAAGCAAGATTGGACAGAAGGACTATATCTCTCTTAAAACAGCAGGGAATTCACTTACTGGGTGGAAAATACCTGTTTAAATCATTGCCGAATGCATCTTTTTTTTTTCTAACTTACTGTATTGTTTGTATCAAACAGTCGTAGCTGGAATTTGAGTGTCTCGGATAAAAATGTGCTTTCCACATCTTCGGTGCTGAAATCCAGAAAACCGTAGCTCCCTTATCAACACCACACCTGGATTTGAAAAATGTTATTGTTTTCGAGGAAGTTAACAATGCACAAACCTGTGAAGTCTGAGCGTAGTTTCCCTGGAGGGTTTGTACAGTACGTTCGGGTGATTGCTGTTGCGTAGAAAGTATTCCTGCAGTTGGGATTTTTTTTTTCATAGGTTTGCAAATCCTGAAGAAGCATGATCTTAAACCCATCACCAGCGGAGATGCCCAATCAGGGAGAAGGTCAGGGACAGGATGGTCTTGTCGGATTTCCCTGGGGAGCACTGTACACGCTCCCCGAAATGTAAACCTTGTAGTTACCTAGAGACGGGAGCTGGGCAAGAGAGACCTGTAACTCAATGCGCTCGGTACGACTGAAGACCGAGCGAACCCAGAGCTGTGCTGTGCGTTTCGAAGCCTCCTCTTTGTACAAAAAATAACGACATGATGCAGGACGTTGTTTTAGCAAAAGGAGCCCGACGTGGCGAAATGCTTGAACCCAGAGCTTGCCACTGAGAAACTTCTATCTTTGATTGTAGAATAATAATTAAAAAATGCCGAGTCGCCAAAAGAAAGTGATATTCTTTTTGGCTGGTCTCCTGAGCTTCGCCGCGGTCTTAATGGTGGCAGCGTCGGTGGGAACTCAGTTTTGGATCAAGGGGACAATTCTGTGTAAGACAGGAGCTCAGCTCGTTAACGCCACGGGCCCCGAACTGGAGAAATTCATCGGCAGAATCAACTACGGTCTTTTTCACGGGCAGAGACTCAAGCAATGCGGTCTTGGTGGGCGACCTTTCCGTTTCTCGTGTAAGTAACCGCGGCGATTGTATAGCGGGTAAGAAACAGATGTATCCGAAGTTTACCGTTCGTGAGGCAGTGTTGTTACTTGTGTACTTGATCATTAATGCCCAGTACAACGTAAGGCAATGTAGCCAAGACTATCAATTATTCAAATACCAAAGTCAAGTTAATTATTTAAGACGCAGATATGAATATCACCTTCCCACAGAAACTTTCACAAGCCGTATACAATATTAGAGGATGGTTAAAACAATATGTTATCCGACTGACAAAGGAACAATATATGTGAATGCTCATAGATTATATTTTCTTTCGCCAGAATTGCATTATGCAGCTGGCTTTATATATAGTTTATTAAGAGTGGCTCAAACCGTTAGCTGATATTGCTTCAGCCGTAGGCCAGATGTGATATCCCCTTGGTATATTAGTCTCTGGGGAACCGTAAAAGCAATTGCTATGAAGTATGGAAGCCTGCAATACATAAGATATATTGAGCTATTTGATTAATGAGGGGGGACAGGCAGATCTTCCTCAGGGTTTCAGTCCTGTTTCAGACGCCTCTCAACGATTTTCACGGACACGAAAATGTTCATAGCTTGATCGTACGAGGCTGTCCTAAGCGTTTCTCTGCCCTAACTAGGGATCTCCAGCACGGGTCCTGCAGGGCCGGTGTGTCTGTGGCAGAGACGTGCAGAGAGGCCCTGTGGTGGGCAGTAGCTCAAAAGGGCAGAAGGGCCACTTTCCGGGTCAGGATTTGTTACAGTAGAGTATCCTGGACACAAATCGGTGCCTGCTTGTGTTTCTGTGTTTTTTAATTTTACAGGACGTTTGGATGTGACTTCAGAGGCATTATAATATTCACAACCTTCTCCAAAAATGGTTGTCCATAATTTAAGTTTAATTACCAGACAAGATATTACACCCCCTCTACCGAGCATGTACTTTATTTCCCTGATGTAACACATCTTAACAAGAGGACAGAGCAAATAAAAGAATTACCGTCTAATTGCATGCAAAACCAAAAGCAAGAGTTTACATGATAACACATCAAATCAAAGATTTTTTTCCCCAAAAAAGTGCCTATTGTGGGACAAAATTCAGGTAGCTGCTAGAAATTACAATTATTATTATTATTATTATTATTATTATTATTATTATTATTATTATTATTATTATTATTATAGTTCAGGTGGGGAGCTGCGTCAGCATGCGTAGGCTGCAAAGGAACAAGTAATACTGTAGGTTTATTCCCTGCTGAAAAGAGAAGAAAGAAAACGCAACGTTTTGTTCCTTATTATTATTATTATTATTATTATTATTATTATTATTATTATTATTATTATGTACTGGATATCTCTTGAAATTGCTCAATATACACTACTCAAAGTTTAAACATTATTTTATACATCTATTTTTATAACATATTAAGCTATAAATTGAATTCCAGGAGAAGTATTTATTGGTCGTGTCATAAAAAAACTTGGCAGACCTGTTCGCCTGCCGCTAGTTGTGACCCAGTTATAAAGCGATGTTATCCCTTTAGCTGCCTCCCTAAATTCTTTCTTTTTCTTCTTTTTTCTGAAGGCAAGCTCTCCTGTTTCTGTGACTGAACCATACTGTATACACACCAAAGAATATGCATGTTAGCTGTTTATATCAAATACAAAAAGACTGGCTTGTGTACTCAGTTAACTACATTTAAATCTACATCTCAAATCTAGCTAATCTCATCGAATCTAGTGTTGAATTGAATATACCTTCACTTCTATCTTCCATCTAAAATATTGATTCCGGTGATATCTGCAGATCTACATCACATCCCCAAATGCAACTAAAGATTCAATGCTCTATATACTGCATCTTAAAAAGGATATTTGTGTGTAATTCGTTGTAGCCTTGGCCTCACTGGGCTGTTCAGTTAGGACAGCATTTCGTGCTGGTATCAGACTTGGCAGGATGTGAAAAAGAGCACCGAAACCATGCCCCCAAACATAATCACAGTGAGTCACCATCCTGTCCTGTTTCTGGTTAATTCTTCGTTAACAAGCTTTAGAACAAAGTTAGGGGTGAGGAGCCCTCAGTATTTACGGACTGATTGATTTCTCTTCCGCATGACTTAACGTGATGTCGTACAACAAAGATGTACTGTTTCAATTATGCAGGCAGGTTGCTAAATGACAGGGCTGGTTCCTGCAATCAGAGCTGCGCGTAACGAGTCCCTCGGATTAATTAATATTCCATGGAAGGCTGTGGAATGTGCTGAGAGAATGGGCAGTGGGAATGGAGGGTGACAGGACATGCCCGTTCTCTCTCAGAAACAACAGTCTATCAAGGTACTGTTTCCACTTCGTGGTACTTGAGTGGTCCTGAGGATATTTAGCTTTTCCGTACATTATAATTAGATGTTTTCACCTGTCAATGACATCAATGTAAATTAAATGCACTTTAAAAAAAAAAAGATGACGTCTTTTTAAAAAGTCTTCATTTGAGCCATGAGTGACGGGACAGCCTTTATGATCTCCCCGTGTGGGGTCAGAGACTGTCATTTCATTTCAACATAATGAGATACTGGATCTGCCAGCACTCCTTCCACAGGACAGGGTCCTGAGTTATTTTTTAAGACAACGGTGGTCCGCGAGATCCGCTGTCTAGCGGAGTTTGCAGGTGTGTGTAAGTCTCCAGTTTTTCTTAACAAGAAAAGGCTTCACCCTGCTCAAATAGGCAAACAATAAGCTCGATTAAGGGCTCAGGTGGAAGGAGAATGAGGACTCCGGGAGTGGAGTTGTGCACTGCTGTCTTCAGGTCATCCATGTCAGTATAGAGCAGTGATTCCCAATCACTGGACCCAAAGGATGCTATTTAGTTTTCTGTCTGGGGATTAATGGTAAATTTGCTTTCAGCTCTTGAAAGGGTCCAATGGGATTTGTAATTGTTACCAACCCTGGACCAGTGCCTGAGCTTCAGAAGTGCACTCACTCAGGTGTGCTGCCTGAAAACCAACCCAACCTCTGCAGAAGGAAAAACCACTCAGGCTGACGGTAACTGATACAGCGTCATCCCCGCCTGTGTCAGTTCTTCCTCAGCTCATCAACTAGACACAGCTGTTTATGGCCGACATTACGGCAAACAAGCTTTGTATGTAAAACACGCTTTCGGGAAAAATGCTGGAGTTTATCAGTAGGTTGACCTGGAGTCAAATAAGCTTCGAAAGTGGTCTTGGAAGAGTTGCACAGCAGCTGCTTCTGCAGTAAGTCACTTGTGCTTTTGTCAAGAAATGCAATGTCACGCTCGTAAGCCCCTTCCTTGTTTTTTACTCATCTCCCACACCTGCTCCGTGTTCCAGCCCCCTTTTCAGTTCCCCTTAAAGGCCAGACGCCTACTCTGTTCCATGCTCTGCATTGGTTCCTGTACCAGGCGAGTCCGGGACCTGGAGCGCCTGGTCCCGTCAAGTTTTTAGTTCCTGTTCCTGTGCCGGTTCCGACCCGGTTCCTGTTTTTAATCCCGTTTGTCTTGGATGGACTGCCCGGCTTTGTACTTTTGCCTCATCATGGATTCCCCCCTGGACTCACTTCTGGACAGTTTGCCTCGGCCACACCTCCCCGAACACCAGCGCACCGTGGGCACGGCCCCTGTTTTCATTCCCGACTCCCGCATGCTTCTTCCCCCCGTGTTTTCCTCACTCGTCCCCGGATTGTGTCGTCTGCATAGGGTCCTGAAAGAGCGCTTCCGTTACATGCAATGTCTTTTTCACTTGGCAGTTTTCCCCGAGCTCACAGGCGTCATCCCTACCAGCCTTCACGCGAGTGTGATTTTGTTTTGTGCCGCCATGATGGTGTTCTCCTCAGTGACATCGGGCTTCTTCATGTACAACGCCTTCGGCAGCCCCTATGAGACACTACACGGCCCTCTAGGGTTGTACCTTTGGAACTTTATTTCATGTAAGTATTTGTGAAACATTTCTGTTTTGACATGATATCGATATTCGATATTTCGCTTGGAAGATACCTACAGTATTCAACACATCGCCTGGGGTCATTCTTCCAGTGCTGGCTGCCTTAGGTGTAGAAGTGTGTTTGAAGAATGATCCATTAATATACTGCAATAGATCACACATGTGCTCACTAGTAATAGTCTAGAAGCAGCATCAGCCAAGCATATTTGTATTCCCTTTTCACTAAAACATCTTTAGTTGTTTGCCATGTCTTCCTTCGTATTGATTTTGGCCAAGGAAACCAACTGCTGCCACGCTGGAAGACGTGCAGGCTCTAGTTTTGCTGTATCGGTGTTCAGCACAGCTGGTTTAAAGACAGAACACTGTTTCAGCTTTTAAACAGTTAGCAAGACGCCAGGGGCAGTTTTGAAAGCCAGAGGATATGTTGTCCCCTGTAGGTTTCTGCGGCTGTCTGGTGATGATCCTCTTCGCCTCCGAAGTCAAACTCCACCGGCTGTCGGAGAAAATCGCTAACTACAGGGAAGGAAGTTTTGTGTACAGGACCTACAGCGAACAGTTTGACTGGTCCTTCTGGATCGTTTTGTTCTGCTTCTTAGCACATGCCTTGAACATTCTCCTTATCCGGGTGGCTGGGATCCAGTTTCCCTTTCAGGAGACGAAGGAGTCCGATGTGATCACAGGTGCGGTGGATCTCATGTACTGACAGCGCTTTTGTCTCACTGCAGTGCTCTGCAGGCTCAATTTCCCTGGTTGTTCATCATTGAAAGAGCAGTGCAAACAAAAGAAGTTTCTTTCCATGCCTTTTTTTTTCTCCACAGTATTCTGGCTTTCAGGTGATAGCTATGCTATCAGGAATAATCAGGTTAAGATGTATCACTGCATTAGAAATGTAAGAAAATTGCTTAAAGCGCAGTGGATCTTGTTCTGCACTGTAGACGAACTGCCCACTGCACAGAGAGTCACCCCAAGGAGCATGCAGCCCACAGTGGAACTGGGGTTGTTGAGGAACCAAGTTTTGTGGTGCAAAAAGTTGAGCATTTCTTAGCAAACATTCTTTTTTATTTTGGTTAGTTCTCTGACGGTCTTTAAGCCACTGTCATTAGATGTATTGTGCTTTCCTGCAGTTGAAGGAGACACGACTCAAGGCTGAGGTCTGCATTGGGTTCCCCTTGAAAACAGGAATTGTGATTTCTCAGTTATTTTTGAAGAGGAAAGCTAAAAAAGAAAACAAAAAATGCATTTTTGTTTAGACAATGTTTACCTAGAAATTTTCAAGAAAAGAATCGGTTAGTATGAAATTCCTCTTCATCTCCTTGCTCAAGTGAATGGAGAGGACAGAAGATTGTGAGTATTATGCGAGTAGATAGGATCTTCTGCACAATGTGCCAATGTTTGATTTGATTTATTGATTTTTTTTTAATCAGGCAACATTTGTATACGTTTTATAGAAAAAGCAAAGAGAATGAATGTAGATGGACAATTATGATTCCTTTTATAAACAGAAGTTCAATATGTTCAGGTAAAATCAAACTAGACATCATGTTGTTATGTAAAATAAAAATTGGTTTATGACTCACATTGTGTTTTAACAGTTAAAGAAAGGTTCTGGGAATGTCTTTATACATTGTATGGTCCCCAGTTGAATACTGTACAAAATAAATGTTTTGTGTAACAGAGATGTTTGTATGTGTGTCTGATGAAAACGATGTTTTAACATTCCCAGTAGTGCACTTACTTTTATTTCATATTCGGGACACTTCAAAATAAACTGTGTAGTAATAAAATACTGATTACACCTCCAAGTTACTCCTGATTACTTCTGCAAAAGTATGTATACTCTTCTATTTAATTTGAATCTGTAGCATATTGCTTTGTAAAAATCTTAATTTTGTGTTTAAATATCTTTTATGATGATTTTTTGATCATCATCACTCAGGCTTGACAAAATAGTTTATTTCCACTTTGGGACTTTGATATGCATGTATCAGTTCACATGAAACTCTGTGTAACGTCTGCACTTATGCTGCGGAGTTGAACTCGGTAAAATACAGCACACTTCAGTACTGGGTTTCTTTTAATTCAGGGCTAATGTAATGGCATGCAGGGGGCAGTGTTAGTATACACAGCTCAGGTTGTTTTCACGAAGGCACTGAAAGGTTCACTAAAATGTTTTTAGTGCAGATTTTCATAACAACTGTCTTAACCAATTGCTTAACCTTCAAGTAATTAACAGTTCAGACATGCTTTTAAAAATATTACATATTTAGTAAATATCAATCTCATTTCAAGCTTGGGTTCCTTATATACAGTATGTATGTGCATGCATTCAGTGGAATTTTTAGTTTTGTAAGTAAACTATACCAAAACATATTCCTAAAATAAAACTTTATAGTACTGAACACACAGGGCAAAGTTCTTTCTATGTTAAGACTGTCAAACAAATCCCACTAACACAACTACACTGAGTTTTTCCTTAAATGTTACACCTCCAGTCCACACGATGATATCGACTCAAATCAGAGTTTATTTATCCAATGCACAACAATACAGCGTGCCGCAGCAGTTGCTGGCAATGAAATGTCTTTTCTACGAGCTCACTGGAGGGGGATAAAAATCACAAAATTAAAGTAACAAAATAAGGTCACATAATAATACATAATAGTACAATAGAAATTGAATAAAATAAACTCAGACAGAGCTCAATATAAACAGAGCTGCGATGTGTCCAGGGTGTATGCAATACATTATGTCCAAGTAGTGCAGTATGCTGAATACAATGAAAACAGTGTGTCCATGTAGCCATTACGGGTGATTTGCTAAAGGAGCCACAGCTTGGCTATTTAGCAGTCTTATTGCCTTATATAACGTCCATTGTAATTCAATAGTAGGCAGCCCTGCCGATCCAGAGACCTAGATACACACTGTTGCTCTGAGCAAATGCCCTGCCCCTTCCAATGAGAGTAAAAACCAAGGCTCTTACCCAGGCGGCTCTCAGACGCTGGAGCAGCCCCGGTCTACATGATCTGCTGGGTCAGATTAATGGTCCGTCACGCCAGGCTGCCTTTAATTTCATGCAGAGCACTGATTTCATCTTTCTAGATGCTACGTCCCGAAGTATAAGCGCTGACTTCCAGTGCTGAGCGGTAAGTATTGTTGACCTCTGTACATAGGGAGTGATTTGGAGGTGCAGGCACTGGAATAGTTTGTTTTACTTAATTAGGAACCTTTAGGTAAAACAGCACCACATGAGAGTCTCCCAGTGTCCCAGCTAAATAGATGTGCAGTGTAGAGTTATATTCCACAAGTCTACAAGTAGGGAAGGCATCTTTTTTGCTTTAATCACAAGTTCCGAATAAATGGCCTCTTTAAATGAAACAGACCATTATTTGCATATATCTCTTGTGTGAGTACTCAGTCTCAATTGAAATAATAGCTGAGCAAAGACATTTTGAGCAGTGAATAGGTTGAATACAGGAAACCATTAAGTCAGATGAGGAAAGAAACAGAGGATGTAACACATACTGTCGAAATAGCCCCTTTGTCTTGTGGTATAAAATGCAAAAGAGGTCCGATTTCTAAATACCTGTTAAACATGGCACTTCGGATATTTACACCTGACGTTTGATCGCTATGTCAGGGCAAATTCCTGGTGTATTTTGTCTCTCAAGGCAAATGCAGTAAGCTGTAATTTGTCTCTTTACATATTGTTAAAAAATAAAAAGGTTTCTCATACCCTCTTAATGCGAGATGAAGCACTGCAAGACCAACAGGATAAGAATTCCTACAGGTGTCCTGAGTGTGAGGATGGCAGAGATAACATTCTTATTCAATAAACTACCTGTAGTTACCAGATAGCACACAGTGAGAGGCTTGTAAGACACATATTCGGTTTCACTACTGAGATTCTGTTTCCAATTTTGAATTTGTGAGATTTGCCTTGATGACTTTCTTTACTTACTTTCGAAGAGAGAGACAGATTAGCTTTCCTAGTCTGCTGGTCTTATTAGAGGGACTCTGGGGCTTCGCTGATCGTCAATGGCGAATGGCTACCAGGCACTGCTAGTGTCAAACCTGAGCGAAGATTTGGAGCTCCTCAGGAAGGGTAATATCAAATGGTTTAGACATTTTATGTTCACTTTTAAGACTTCCTGAATGCGCAGAACAAGTAAAAAATTATGTTACTGCTACTTTTGGTGTTATTTCCTTCTTGCTGATGTTGGTGCTGCTGCTCCTACTGCTGTTAATATTTGTTCAGTTAGGTGCTTCCATAAATCTCATATTACAAAGGTGTGTGCAAAGAAATGCAACTCTTAAAACACATTGTACAGTGCATGCAAACAATATATCCTACAAATTTTTCAAGAATGTAAAATCTTACTTGGTTGCACTGCAATAACATATGAGTTTATTGTCATAATAAGTGCTAGCAATTGCATATTTCTTTTTGCCTCTGATTCACATTTCCTCTTATAGCACTCTGAAATTCCACTGTAATATTTCTGCTCACATAAATACCTCAGACTTTAATATTTTGCAGAGCTTGTTAGTTGTCAATTTAATCCTGATTGATAAATACCATGCTTCTTTCTTATCTTGACATGAACCATCAGTAGGCACTTTCCAAACTGCTGCTCTGCATGAACTAACTGTAATCAGAACGCAGACTTAAACTCATTCTCTCCGTACATGCATGGAAGACATGGTACATGCTGCACCCTGTATACGAGCTTTTCATTTCACCACATAAAAACTACAGATTTCTACAGTACTGCATGAAAGCCAAGAGTGTTGAATGTCTACAAAACTACTACACGATCTTATATAAAGCATCACGTTACCAATGAAGAAAAGATATGACTTAAATACCAGTCATATGCATAAAGTGAGATAATTTTACATAATGAAGTAACTACAAAGTAACCCTTAGTAACATCGTGCATGATATTTTTTCTTGCACAAGACAGGACAGGCAGTGTCTTCATTTTTGAATCCAGTGATCCGCAGGTCGTGGTAGCAATTGCTAATTGCCTGGAGTTTTCTACAGCAACGCTTTTTGTGCCTTTATGAGTGCCTGCAAGCATGTGTGTATGTGCACATGTTGGTGTGTGTGTTTGTGAAAGAACAGAGACACATGAAGTGACTCACACTCTAATGAAACATTAATCAGGACCTGATAGAGTAACTGAATGTGCAGAGCCTGCGTCTGTCACTCTGTGATTGATACTGCCACTGATCAATGGTGTTTCTCGGTAAGCCGCAACAGCCAGAGTTGTTTCAAAGGCCGGTGGCTCAGACCCAGACGCAGGCAGTCGTGTAAATGTTAACTCTTGCAGCATTTAATCTGTGATGCTTACAGATGGAAGAGAGCAGTGACTGCAGTCGGCATGGCTGTGACAGCCAGGAGTTTGAAGAGATTGCAAGCAGGATATCTGACCTGGACAAATGGAGGGAAATCTTCAGCTCTCGTGGGTAAGAAAAGCTTTGTGCACGATGGTGACAGGCAGGCAGACAGAAATGCAGACAGCCAAACAGAGATTTGCTAATTTTATGTTACAAGTGGGAAAAAGGCAATATTTGTTTCAATTATATTTTGCCTTTTAAAACTTGGCAAACACAAAAATCGCTGAAATTTACCATCTTGTCTTTTGCAGGTTGGAATTAATTGATGGAGTTGCACAGGTAGGTTGCTTTAGTTTTTAATGTCTCTTCACTTCAGTGAAATGCTCACCTGAGTTTTGAATGAGAAAATACATTACTGGTTAACGAAGAGCAGGATTCACAAATGCGGAACGGCATGTTTCCCATTGTAGTGCTGCACCTTCCTTTCCTCTGTATACAAAGTCCAAGCACATGTCTCAGTCCACAGCACAGGAAGACTTCTCATAATTAACTGAAACGGTCAAGCTCCCCGTCGTTTAATTGAGGGGAAAATGTGACCTTTAACACGTTCATGTACAACGACTTATAGGAACTCTATTACAACGAAAAATTAAAGAGACGTGTACGGAAATTAAAACAACTCATTCACACTTCATGAACTTTCTACAGTAAACAGAATGTTTTTTTTAATTCATTTACATTACATATATCTACAATTTTGAAATTTCTATATCTAAAATTTCCAGCAGAATAAATGAGATGAAATGCAAGAATCCCAATGGCTCCTTTGATCAGCTAGCGATCCTTACTTCTCCCTAAAGCAGTCCTTGGGGATACCTCCTTGTTTTTTCCTGGTCTCATCACAACACTTGATCTTCCCTCAATGCCATTAAAGTCCGGTGTGTAGCATGATATAGCTGCTCCTGGCGAGCCGCAGGGTGGGAGGCTAGGGAAAGACAGTCCCCTCCCTCGTAGACTCTCGTTTCATTCCCGGAGTCGCCCTAACCTGCGCAAAGCCAGTGTTCGCCACCTGCGCACGCCATGGATGCCAGTCTGGACGTTGAGCCTACAAAGAGAAGCCTGAAGCTCGGCTACATCGAAATACTGCAGGAAGAAGTGACGAAGAAACGAGACGTGAGTGGGCGATCCCTCGCGCTCTTCCACACTTCGTCATTCAGCCTCTGGCCAGGAGCCGGCACACTTGCAGTCATTGGATACGAGCTGCTCTCCGAGCCACAATGCCACTGTCACAATAGAGAGCGTGTAGGGATAAACACGGAGCTAAGAGGAGAGCTGAAGTTACAGTCTGCGCTGTGGTTCCGAGGTTTACTCAGAGGGCTTTGAGGCTATGAATGAACAGAACCAAACCAGTTCTGGATCCTCTCACGCGCTGAATGCCAGTGCTGCGTGGCGCACGGCAGGAATTAAAAGCAGCTTTAGAAACGCTGAGCTTCTCTTTCTTCCACACAGAGGCACCAGGAGGGCCGCAAGAGTGAGGAAGAGGCCGAGGATGCGGCGGGGAGGCCTCCGTCCACTGGCTGCAAGCCGTGCAGGAGTGGTTCCTCTTTAACAGTGCCTTACTCCATCCCCCAAGCCCTCACTGTCTCCCCCAGCCTGGGCGGCCAGCCCGTCACACTGGAAATGGCTCTGGTGAGTCCAGCTCATCTCTAAAACATGAGCTGTAAGCCGACCTCGCTCGAAACCACAGGAACACAGGAGCCTCAGAGGCACCGCACAGGGCTCTGCGCGGGGGCAGTGCGTGTTGTTCCAGCAATGCTCAAGGACAGGAAAGGTAATTTATTCATGACCCTCTTAAGCAGGAAATTGAGCGCCATTCAAGGAAGGCTGAAATGGGCACAAAGCGCACCGAGAATCCGATACAGGAAAAGGATGATGTCGGTGCAGGTTGGAGAAAGAGGCCTTCCTGCTGGAAAGGCTGTTTGTGAAGTTCTAGGGTTTGGTTTTCTGACATGGAGCCACATCAGGAAGAATTCACTCTGCTTCCTTATTAATAGGCTACCGTACAGGCAACTGTAGAAAATAATGTCATTTTGTACAGAGATATATGCCAGGTAAAACTAATACTGAACATTTTCTGCGGTGGAGACCCTGCATGAGCACTGGGGCTACAGCCCACTTGTCTCTAATCTCTGGAAATCTATCTCAATCCGCTTTCTCTATAGCTGTATGTTAGTCTTCAAGGGATTTTTACAAAAAATCGTAACCGTTGTTTCTTGGTCTTAAAGCTGCCCTTGATTAAACTCTGCAAAGTTATTTTAGAAACGGTTAGGTCTTTTCAGCCAAGCCCTAAATTCAGGTGGCCTTCTCCCCCAATTTGCCTTTATGTTTCAGAATCTCAGGAAGTTTTTGTTTGGAAGCGCTCTTCACGTCTTCAACTATGAATGGAAGAAATCTTACTTCAAGTTCCGGGAGCCCCACTCAGACCTGTCCTACGCTGTGGAAGCAGAACGAGTAGGTTTTTTAAGGCAGATTATTTCTTTAACCTCCTGGCTGATTTACAGCCTAAAACTGAGATTGAGACGTCTTTTCACATGAGTCCCTGGGCAAGCAGCAGCTTGTTTCAGCATCAAGACCGAAACAAAATAAGTAGTGTCAACAAATTAAGAACAAACA
Organism: Lepisosteus oculatus; assembly: GCF_040954835.1. Lineage (NCBI taxonomy): Eukaryota > Metazoa > Chordata > Actinopteri > Semionotiformes > Lepisosteidae > Lepisosteus > Lepisosteus oculatus. The sequence goes on along the minus strand of NC_090708.1, from coordinate 2,625,343 downwards.
TTAAATGACCAATAGGAATCCATTTCTCTTTGGCAAGAACGGTTTATTAATTCCTGAAAATGTGGTCCGCAAAGGTCACTGAATGGATTCCATTATACTTAAACCCTGTTGTTCTGTTACTGAGCCAGGCAGTGTTTGCACTGTTTCGCCTGACTGTATATATAAGCAATCGCCATCAAAAGCAGTGAATAGAGGCGTGCAAAAACGAATCCCAACAGTCCTGATCATTCACAACAGACAGTGCCAGCTTTACTTCAAGGGCGATGGCATCTTAAAACTGGGACATCTCAAGGCATAAGGATAAAAGAGATATTATAGGGAAAAAATGCATGTTCCTTCTCTCCCATTTGAGATCAAGAATGACCTTGCATTCAATCATGTTCATGCATCCATTATCAGTCACTTATTCCTGGTACGTACCTACAGTAGGGCCTATCCAGGACACACAGGGCACAAGGCGGGATCACACAGTGGACAGGATGCTAGTCCACCACATGTCTACAGAGAGCACTTAGAGACACCAATTAACCCATTCAGCATGTCTTTGAGATGTGGGAGGAAACTGGAGCTCCTGGGGAAAACCCACAGGGACACTGGCAGAACATGTACACTTTCCACAGAACGTCCTCCACCGAGGGAACTGCACCCAGGACACAAGACCGAAGAAGACTAAAGAACACAACTGCCACATCACCACACTGTCCATCATTGCCATCAATATACAGCATATGTGCAAAATCAGACTAGAGCTCAGTACTTCAATATGTGGACTGGATTGGCGGACTGTGTCTGTTCTTTGTCCTTGCAGGGCGGGGCCAGAGCCATCCAGATGGTGGTTCAGGCCAACATCATCAAACACCTGCTCTTCACGAGAAATCAGGGTGCAGAAAACGGAAACTTGCAAAGGTAAGAATCCCTCCAGCAAACACACGCCGACGGCTGATTGTGATCCTGTTCTGATCCAGGGCAATGAGAAAAGAAAAGGCAAAAACGTCCGTTTGTACTGCTAGCGCTGACCTGGTAGGAGTCAGCGTAGACGGCTGCACACCGAGAACTGCGGGAGGCTAAATCTCTCCAGCAGGAGCAGAAAAAAGTATCGGAAAACTTCACCGAAATGGGAGGGATTTTCTTCCCTCTCTCTGAAAAGCGAATGCACAAAACCAGCGCTAACGAGAAAAGTGCGAGCCAGGAGGGTCACGCGCGCCTCGTGTTTGTTCCCAGGCTGTATGACGTGGGCGAGAAGGAGCAGGAGAAGGCCCTCGCTGTGGCGCTGACCGATGCTCTGTGGGCGGCTGGAGAAGGCGTGGGCGCCACCGTGTGTCTGGTGACCTCGGACTGCTGCTTCACCCCCAGCGTGGACTACAAAGTGGACAACTTCACCGAGAGGGCAAGTAGAAACTGGGACAGACCACTTTATCATGAACCAAAACTTGTGCTGGCAACTCCTGTCCACACAGGTAATGTCCAGCAGGTGATGGATTTAATGGGAGGACTAGCAGAGCAGAGAGTGGTACGTCTAGGGATATCCTGAGCCACAACTACTATTTTTCTCTTTTGTCGTCGTTAAAATTAAAATTCAGACATTTTACAACAGCTGACAGGGAGTGAGAGTGGAGTTCTCTGCATTTTTTATTTGCATCGTATAAGTGAATCGATTGAAATTGACAAAATATTCATGCAATTTTCCAGATGCAGCTGTTTAGCTTCAATGAGAAAGAAGCCACCTGGTCATTTATCTATGAGCATATCCAATGCGTAAGTGTACATCAGAAATGCCTTCCCAGCACACATTGGTTATTCAATAATTATTTATTGGCTAATATTAATTACAATGATGCTTCTAGAGAGATATCTTCCAAAACAGGCTCTTTTTAAACAGAATAGGACAGAATGCCATTGTTAACATTACGTCATTGTAAATACAGGGTGGAAAACTGAATGTTGCCTTTAGTTCAGAGGATGACATTGTGATTTTAGTTGTTTTTTTTTGCTTGTGCTTTGTTTGTTAAAAAAAAGTATAACCGACACTGACTCTGAAGGTTCTTAGCGGCAATTTTTAGTGTTGGCGAAGCATACCTAATTAAAACAGTGCAGTTGGAAATTAGTCTTGTAATTCTTTCTTCCTCTTCCGAGCAGTTTAAAGAGGAAGGAAGCCATGGTGTCATTCTGTTCCTGTACAGTTTGATTTTCTCAAGGACACCAGACAGGTATTTATGAAACAGCGATTTCTGGACATATTTACTGCTGTTACCTAACCTTTCCAAAAACACACCTCCTGCCGATCAGACAGTGTCACACAGATGCTGGTTCAAAGCATCAGACTGAAGCAGCTCTCCACTTATACACTACAAACTATACACCATTCAGCTAAGACTGACATGTGTTTCGAAATGTTTATTGAGTGCTTAGTCATTCTCAGAGTTGACTCAGCCCTCCTTGGCTGAGGTACAGACCCAGCTGGGAGCTCCTGCAGAGTGAGGACAGGTGAAGATGGGGAGCAAAAGGTTCTATAAAAGATGAGAGGGGAAGAAGAAAAAATTTATTTCTGGTATTTATATTTTTCTTGAAAAGTTACCATGATTGATACAATTTAAGACACCTGAGATGAAAGTAAACTTAGCTGCTGTCTCCCCTCATGTATTCAGTGTAAACTCTGTTTCTGATGTTTGACAAAGTTTTTCCCAGCACACGAAATGAAGCGTCTGTGCAGAAGAAATCCCGGCCACTCTCACTCTGAAAGAGCTGCACACAGTGTGACCTGCTCGCGGTAGCCTGTTAAAGAGACAGCAGCATTCATATTAATTCATTTTTGTTATATGCTTATACTAATGATCCTGCTATGTGCTTTTCAACTCAAAGGCTAAGAGACGACCTAGACTTCACCACTCCTCACCTCTTGCAATTAAGTCTGGGAAACTTTGTGTGTCGGCAGGTAATTAAAGGCTTTTTTGTTGCATGAAGAACAGCTAAATCTACATGTGATGCTTTGAGTTCTAAATGATTGAAACTCCATTCTTCAAAGGACAGGGCTTTACGTGTCTGAATGGTAGAAATGAAAACATCCCCCCCTATTAAGCCATTAAAGCTCAAATCTCATTGACTTCCTGTTTCACTTTTTATAGATATTACATGCAATGTCAGTTGAACCTTTAGCACTGTGGAGCCGGGCTCAGTGCACTGAGCAGGTTACAGACATGACATCAGCCCTTGAAACCCAGACAGTGCAGGGCTCTGCTGTGACTGACGCCTGGTCCCGCGACCTGGTGAATGTCGCCGCTGTGTAGCGAACGCTGCAGTGTCCTCTCCGAGCCTCCAAGCGATTGTGATAGAACCCCAGCCGGGGCTTAGCAGAGCTGCACCCATCAGATTTGTCTGTGCACTCTGCTCAGAAATAGCACAGGTGCCTGGCACGTGCACGACCTGGTACAGCCTTTTTTAATACAGACAAACGGTAACTACCGATGAAAGCAGCAGGGGTTTCGTGTCTCCCAGCCTTTGCCTTTTCGCTTGGCTGTCCCAGGCGCTGCTGAACCTGATGCTGACCGGCAGGGCCAGCCCGAACGTGTTCAACGGGGACGTGCAGCACGACGACCAGGGCTGCCTGCTGCTGCAGCCCCTGCGGGGGGTCCTGGCGCGCAGCGACGTGGGATACCTGCACTGGGACCGGGAGCAGCAGGACCAGGACAAGCTGCCAACGGTAACCGCCCGCCCCCCGGGTCAGCGCCGCAGCCGGGTCACAGGCCCGTGCTCCAGTGGGGTTCAACGAGCTCCCAGCATCCTCGGGAAGCTCCTGCATCCCGTGGCTGGCTCACACAAGCCTAGCAGAAGCCCAGCCTAGAAGGAAGCAGCCCCATGTCTGCAATCTGTAGCCCATGGGTCCAATTCAGCTATCAAAACTGGATCAATTTCATCTGATTCTGGCATCCCGTCTTCCGCAGTTTATATTTCTGCCACAGAACCACAGAAGCTGACCGGGTGCCGGTGTGGTTATAACAACGTCTACAGTTAGCGGAAAGGCAGCTTGAAGAATTCCATATGTGGCTGGCTGTGGGTCATTTCGGGGCTGCCTCACATCAGAACCTCAGAAAGACCGCAAAAGAGAGGAATGAGACCTCTCAGCCCATCACCAGTTCCTCTCAGCCCAATAAGCTTTTGCAGTTCTGTTGCTCTATATTTCCATAGAAGGCCTTGATAAATCTGCCAGAAAGGCTTTTGCCCTTTGAACAAGGTTCTTCTGTGGTTTCCACCAGGTTTCAACAAGCCTTTGCTGTGCTTTACCAGACTGGACCACGGGCAGACCTTGTTAAATACTTGGACTAAGGTTTCCTGACTCACTTATTTTACCCCCATCCAGCCTACAATGGAAATCACGATGTTGAAATCACAACAGAATTCTGGTAAAACAACCTTGGTTTTTATCTCGGCACCAGACACCTTTAATTGTTTTATTAAGAAGGCACCTGGAGAGCACATGGATGCCGAACTCCTTTCAGGTCAAAAAGACCTGAACTTTTTCTATTTGGAATACAGTATGTCCTGACGAAAACCATATTATTCTTTGACTGGTTTAGAACGGGTCTCTTTTTATCGTTTTCTGGGTCCGAACACACTGTCAAGGAGTTGGGAATTGAATGTTATATATCTGAAAAGAACACTGGAAGTACAAAGAAAGAGAGTAAACTACCCGACATTTTGGCTGTGGATTCTCTTTCATTTGCCTTTTTAGCCATGCCTCAGTCTTTGCTTGTTCCTCTGTGGCTCACATGCTGAGGAGAATCCCTGCTCTGATGCCATGCTTCTGTTGAAGAACACAAGAAAGGTTACAAACGATTTGGCCCATCGTGCCTGTGTGATAGGTAGCAGCTAACTGATCCAAGGAGCTCATCCAGCCATTTCTTGAGAGAAGCCAGGGTATATTGGCTTCAACGACACAAATGGGTGTCTTGTTCCAGACTCCCACAACCCTTTGGGTAAAGAGCGCCTCTTGTTCTGGAGTTTTAAATGCACTTCCAAGTAGTTCCCGCCTGTGCGCTCTTGTCCACGTTTCAGGTGAACAAAATGTTTTTTTGTGTAGAACATGAATGAAACATTTCAGGTACCAGGTAGCTAGTATGAACGACCTGCTTGCACTCAGTTAAACCTTAAAATTGTGTAGGATAGAATTTTAGGGGCGGGCTCCCCAATAGGTTAGTATTATAAAACAAGGACAAGGTTCTAAAGACTAACAGAGGTGAGCGAGTTAAAAGCAGACTGTTTCCAGCAGTACTGCATGAGTTGCTAAGCAACAAGTTGTTGGGCTATGATGGGAGCTCTGGAATACCGCTAGCTTTCTATGCTTACACAACCTCCAAATATTTACTTCACAGACTTATTGACTTTTCTTATTGTATTTACTTCTAAGAGCTCTTGAATTCTCCTGCTACACACTGTATGTGAATTTGTGCTGTACAAGGTTTGTCTAACCATGTCGCTATGATCTATGGAGCTGACAACACTGGCACAACTGATTTTCATATGTATCTGCGGCTACAATATGAGTGACGCTGAAGTAGTGTGGGCTATTAGGAGAACAATCCAATTGATCCACTGCTGCTTCTTTCCACTAATTAACAGAAAGAAGGATTTAAACTTCTGATTCTATTCCTAATGCAAGACATTGTATATGGCTAATAAAGTGATCTTATCTTATTCTATGAATTCCCCAAGGAGAAAACACAGCAAAACAATTTAAAAGACAGACCCTGCAAGTCTAGCGCGATATGTGAAGATGGAAAAGATGATCGCTTTCGAGAGTGCCAAAGCACCACCACTGCATGGGCTGAGAGATTCCTCCAATTTTTCCCGATCTGCTGCTTTTCAGGACCCGGTCTCAGATTTCGTATTTCCTCCTAGGTCGGCAGTATGTTGAAAACTCCAAAACTGCCCATCTGGCTCTGCTGCATCAATGGCACCTACAGCGTGCTGTTCAGCACAAACCGGTCTCTCCTGTCCGACTGGAAAGTGGAGCATCTGTTTGACCTCTGCTTCTACAATGGTCAGCCATCACAGAAAAACACAGTCCTGCTCACTATAGGTAGGCCACTCAGTGTCAGGCACCCTGTGCTTTGAGATGGTGTGGCTGTTGTTGTGTTGTGTTGTGTTGTGTTGTGTGTGGGTAGTGTCAGCAGAAACATGCTTGATCCAAACATCATTTAGTTTTTTAGTCTCGAACTCCACTGCATAATATTCGGTATTTGATTATAACCGTGATTGTACGAGCAAACATCAAAGGAGATCTCATGAGTGAATCAGTTGGGGTTTTTTCTGTCGCACTCCTGCTGAAAACACAGTTTGTTCTTTCAAAAGCACAGCTGTCTGTCCTCTGCTCCTTGTGCAGAGGCGGAGATTGTCGACAGTATCCAGCCACCATCCCTGGTGCTGGTCACCATCGTAGGTGACGAAGAAAGAAGTTCAGTTCAATACTTCATTCCTCTCCAAAGGGGACAATTTAATTAAAAAAGAACTGGATAACATGGTGCTTTAGAGAAAGGCATGGTTCTAACTCAAGAAAATTGTGAATTGATTGATTGGTTGATTGGACGATTAGTTATTGTTTCTTACAAATTAATTCTGTTGCTCTATTACTCAATTTTTTACATGATAATCAATTGATGAATTCTTGTATCTTCTATAGATCGAGTTTTACTGATTCACTCCATTTATAACTTTTTAAAAGTCAGTTGATGTTTAGTTCTTGCTGACTTCCTAATACGGATTTGTGACCGAGATTCGCCCTTTATGAATTCAATTGCTTTGCCGTGAGTCACTGGGAACTTGGGCGTGAGATTTTGGGGTGCGATTCAGGTGTGGCCTGAATACCTGATACGAGGCGTGTGGAAAAAAAAATGCTTTGGGTGTCGTCTCTCCCGTGTTTGCGCCAGACACTCATTCTCACCACTGGGAGGAGGAGCGCGGGGTGTCGAAGACTGTGGTCGACCCGGAGAAGAGATTCCCCTCGGTGGAGATGACGATAAGAACGAAGTGGGAAGGAGCGGCCATCGACTGGAACGGGACTGTCCCGTTTTTCTGACCGCACACTGCCACCTTGTGGCGGTCGCCCGTACTCTCGGCCACCTACAGTAAACATCTTTTTTAAAACTCTTTTATTTGAAGAACAAAAATAGATCCGATACAAACAAGAATACATATCACATATCGATGACGCCGTCTGGGGCACATACTATAATACAATTACACTTTATGGAAAAAAAAGTTTCAAACAAGGTAAATAAAGACAAGCTCCGCACAGCTTCCATGTCTGTATCTTTGGAAATAGTCTGCAAACACGCCTTTACGTCTATTGAGGACTGTTCAAACACGGGGCTCTTCCCAGAACATTTCACTATACGTATATAGTGACGTGCAAGTATAATAAGTCAATTTCAAAGGATATTTTCATATTATTTGCAATGGGATTAAAATTTAACATAACGTCTATTTCTTTAAAAGCAATATCGATATTAGCCTCTTTTTTATACAAGTTTGCAGTCCAGAAAGATTTTACGACAGGACATAATAACCCAAATAAATGTTGGATGTTTCAATGCTACTTTCACAAAAGACACGGTTATCATCTGTATTAATTTTACATCTCTGCACAACAAGGGTCTTTACGAGGTAAGTTCGATTCACTATTTTATATGAAACCTCCTTAACCTTATTAGTAATACAATATTTACCTGACATCGTCCAAGTTTTTTTTTTCCAGTCAGTTTCCCAAGTGAGATATTCCAAAATACTTTTATTGACAGAATATTTTCAACTTGCAAAGGGGATCTTAAAAACGTATAATTACACCCATAACTCAAAATATCCTTTCCTTGTAGTCTTTTACAAGCTGTAAATTGTTCCAGAGCTTCTAATAGACCAGTGCAATTCCTTCGACGAGTCAATACTTCCTGAGGATCGCATCAATTACCAATACAATAATTAATCAGACTTAAAAGAAATATTATATCTGTTCACAAAGTCGGTGTAATTATACAGTATATTTCACCGTCGATATCAATTGTTCAACCCAGTTACCACTTTTAACCCAAATTACAACCCAAAGAACAAGTTTTTATTGCTAACCTTTATATCTCTATATATCTATGAGGGGGGAAATTATGTTTATACATACAGAAAGTGACCGTGTAAGGAGTACTTGTTTATGGAAACTGGCAAGTTTGAAGGGGATTTTCCACCATCAAAGTTACATTCAAGTAAAAACTCCATACTCCCTACTTCTTGAAATATTAAGTTAGGAATTATATACCACATACTTTGCTTATTTTTTAAAAAAATACTGCCTCTAGCAAACTGCACGGGGGTGGAAACGGTTTACTGATGGATATTCCAACGCCGGATTTAAAAACCGGAGTTTCCCTTGTGCGATGTGTTATTTTTAAAATCAGTGACTATTCGACTCCGGTGACTATTGAGCGTAACTGAAATGCCCTGTTTTTAAAATATATTTGTTTTTGCTTTGGGTAAACAAGTTGTTCATTGTTTTGATGTTTTTTTTTTCGCTGTCACACCTCTGTCTTCTATTTTACGAATATGCACATGGTACTGTTCGTACGGCCGTCTTGCTGCAATGTCATGTAAATGGGATCATTAAACTTTCCGTATCGACCCTTTGTGTGTCACACTTGATTTTTAACATATTTCAGTGTCTTATCAAATGATCAGTTTAAAGTCAAAGGGTTTTTAATATTTTCCTTTTGTCACGATTTCAGTGTTTACCGAAAAGCGTAAATACCTGTTCAGAGTAAGATCAGATACAGTAAGACGGATTTAGAGGTACTGTAATTTCACTATACAATAGCGAATCCTAGCTCGATCGCAGGTTATGCCTTTGAGTGCATGCAGATATCCTTGATTATAACTGCATAAACGTGCATCGGATTGTATTGAGGAGCAGTCAAGCAGCAAAGACAAAAAAAAACTACTTAACAACGACGAGTCGCAGGAGGTTAGGCTACGGCAGGTACCCCAAAAGCGCCACCGTGCCGAGCAGAGCCGCCTTTTTTAAAAAAAAAAAAACTTTTTTACATAAAAAAACATAAGATATAATTAATTGCTTAGACTTATATCGCGCTTTTCTGGACACTCCACTCAAAGCGCTTTACAGGTAACGGGGGACTCCCCTCCACCACCACCAGTGTGCAGCATCCACCTGGTGGATATAACAAACAAGGGTATAAACATACAGATGCCGGAACATGACAGAACAAAGGGCAACATCAGATGAATGCAACTGCCTCAACACCTGCACAGTCAGGCTGAACACGCCGGAAATGACGAGGCGCCCCTCTTCCCTTCACCGACCGGGATTTGGCTCCGCCTCCGTGCCGCCCGGCGCAAGGGGGAAACCCCCCGAGAAGTACCGCCCCCTCTCCGCCGACGTCATCGTACGCTCACGCTCTCTGACGTCAGGCCGGCTTACGACGTGGTGTCGGCGTGTGCAGCGACACCCCTCCCTCCCCGCCAGAGCCCCGGGCACGGCGCGCCGTGGAGGGTTGGTTGGGTCCGTATCTTCCCAGCGTTTAGTTCTTATTTTTGCTGCTGCTGTCGTTGTACCAGACGTGTTTTAGTAGGGTCGCCCTCGGTAGCCCCCGGGGCCGGCGGCCTGTGACTCACCCAGGGAGGGGCCGGCGGCATGTGGGACCGGCCGGACCCGTGAGCCAGCTGCTGCAGGGGCTCCCACGTCAGGGATTTCGGGAGCTGCTTGCGCTGCCTGTTTTGCCGGAGGAGGGGAAAAGCGAGCAGCGGGCAAGCCGAAAGAGACGACAGCCACAGACCCAAGAGACGGCCGCTGGAGCTTCGATGGTTTATCCCGCCAGCGATGAGCCGCCCGTCCTCCGCCGGACCCAGCGCGACTAAGACCTGCATCAAGCCGCCGCCGCCGCCGGCTCACCACCCCGCCCCCGCGGCGGCGGCCCCGGTGTCCGTCCGGCCCAGCGCTGCCCTCCCCGCCGCGGCCGCCGTGCTGCCGGGCCCCGTGTCCCCGCAGCACCAGGAGCTCACCTCCCTCTTCGAGTGCCCCGTCTGCTTCGACTATGTCCTGCCGCCCATCCTGCAGTGCCAGGCCGGACACCTGGTCTGCAACCAATGCCGACAGAAGCTGACCTGCTGCCCGACGTGCCGGGGCTCCCTGAGCCCGAGCATCCGCAACCTGGCCATGGAGAAGGTGGCGTCGGCGGTGCTCTTCCCCTGCAAGGTGCGGTCCCGGAGACGGGCTGGTTTGGGCCGGGCGTGTTCACGGGGGTCCGGGGGGGGGGCTGCAGGTTGCACGGTGGAGACCCCCAACCCCCCCCCCCCCCGCCCCAAGCAGGTGTATTTCGCCAGGAAGGTCGAGTGAGAACACGTCTTTCCGTTCGCGGTCCGGGTGGCGCTGTGAGCCTGTTTCTGTCCTCCGCCGGGACTCGCTGGTGGGGGTCTGTGTCTTAGACGTCAAGGGGTGTCTCATCGCTGACCCCTCCTTTAGAGAGTAAAGTGAACCAGGGAGTGTGTGACTCGGACACGGTGCTGCCTTTCAGGTACAGTATATTAGGAGAACTGCAGGCCAGCTGGTACTCTCTGACAGACTTGGGGTGACCTATCTCTATGTTTTTGGGGAAAGGGCTAGAAAACCTGACCTATGCAGTGTTTCCCTTCATCAGGGGCGAATTGGTGTGGTGGCTTACTCGTGTGTGCATGGACCCCCTTCGGCCTTTTCAACAAGATATTCCTGTCCAGCGCTGGCCTTTCTATTTCGAGATCCCTGGATGGAGGCTTGTTCAGTTCAGTAACAAGCTCAGGTCACCTGAAAAGGTGCAGCAGACCTTGATTTTCAGAGGTGCCAAGCAGCTGTGCTCCAGTGATGGAAGAAAAGTAAGATAAGATCACTTTATTGGCCGTATACAATTTCTTGCATCAGGAATTTGTCTTTTCGCAGACCCCAGCCTGCTCTCCATGAGACACACAGACAGGGAGAGAAGCTGGGGGTCAGAGCGCAGGGTCAGCCATTTATACAGCGCCCCTGGAGCAGTTGGGGCGAAGGGCCTTGCTCAGGTGCTCAACGGAGGAGGATTCCTTTGCCGGCTGTGGGATTTGAACCGGCAACCTTCCAGCCACAGGCGCAGATCCTGAGCCACAGAGCCACCACACTGTCCTCCTCCTGTATGTGCAGTAGGGGGGTTATGTAGCAGACACTGCGGAAGTCACTGTTCACTGTTACATAGTCGCTACGGAATGAAAAACACCAACTGCAGTGAATTATCCATATAATATCATTCGTAATCAGAAGGTAGAAAGTTTTCAATTCCTATTTACTTACTGCCAGATTCCTGATAAAGTGCTTATTCTCTTTATTCACGCAGAAAGCAATCGCACACAGACTGCGGACCGCAATTCTGCGGCGGCAGGCGACTGCTGTTTTTAACGGGGTAGGTCTTCAGCTCGGCGCGTTGCTAAGGGAGCGGCTTGTCACTTATTTTTCTCGGAGAAACCTGAAACAAAATCAAATGCCTAAATAGGCCGAATGCAAGTGCTGTGTCTCGTGCTGCTTGTCCTGAAGCTCTTGGCGTCGGGTACCTGTGTCCCTTGGGGTGACGAACAAGAGGGACTTACAGGTGGCACAGCTTTTAACTGGTGGGTGACAAGACCAGTGCGTTAGTCCCGGGACTGTGTGTCGTGCTGCCCTGCATCGTTTGATCTTCATTATTTTCTCTGCCCAGTTAAACACAGTTGTGATCTTTCTGCCCACCTTGCCAATGCGCTGCGTCACAAGTCGGACACATTTTAAGATGGGGATTGAGCACAAATTGAGGGAGGGAGGAGAAGAAGGGAGCGAGCCTTTGTTATTTTGGCACTCGGATCATACAGCGTAGTAACTAAAAATTGCTTTAGACGCCTTAATTACTTCAGTTGTTTTGTGTACAGATTGATAGCCAACTAGCAATCAAAAGAATATCCATTAATTGCAATTGTCGCTGTTCTAACCACCCCTGTACGAATCCAATGGTAGGTTCCTCACTGTCCCAGTTATACACGATCAACATTTATACCATGGTAAAGGTGACATCTCTGTTGATAATCTTGTGTGACCACACGCTCTCTGCTACAGATGGTTTCAGCACAGTTAGATTAACCACTGGTGTGTTAAATGCAGGATTAAAACTGTGTGTCTCTCTGGAGTTGTGGAACTACTGTGGATCCACAGTGTTGTTGTAACTGGTCCTGCCCTTTTGCGATCTAGATATATATTTATATCCTTGGCTGATTACATGTGATTTGGCTAAACTATTAGGGGGTAGATTGGAAGACGTCAGGCTCTCTGTTCCAACTTTCCAGCTCAGAGGATTTCTTGTAATCTGGGTTAACCTCACCCAAGAGCACTACAGATTGAGCGCAAATGTTTCATGACAGTTGTTTCCCAGGCAAGTAAGGGTATCTCTAAAATATATGGAAAAATATCTAAAAGTCTCATTCTCATCGAGGCCCCTGAATAGCTGTTACCTGAATATTAATGATAAGCTTGCCCAGACGTTTTTAGGTCGCAGAGAAGGAAGTTAAGCTTGGAACTCCTTGTGGCTGACCTAGATACAAACCCAGTGATGGAAGTATTCTTTTATCCTTGGCTGATGAGTCTTTAATGCCGTTAACCTGCTGATTGATTTGTTGTTGTTTTGTTTTTTTTTACAAGACGAAGACTAGGCTACTAGAAATAAGCCTGCCTTCATTAACATTGGTCCCAAAATATCAGGCTTTGCCTCGCATCTGGGAATAGTAGGAGCCAGTCTGCTGTTGCTGTCGCAGGTCTTGATGATTTAGTAGGCCCAGCGAAACCAAGTATGCGGCTTCATGGAAAATTCCGTCTGTGATGCTGAAAAGTAGGAAAAACAAAGCGAAGGTTAGCATGGTACTAGCCTCCGTGCGTTCCCACGCACGCCGCTCTCCGCTCCAGCTTCTTCGGTTTCCGGTGTCTGCCGGCTGTCCGTCCTGGAGCCACAGCCTTTACGGTTTTAAGCTCAGGTAACGGGGGGGGCGGCTGGCTCTCTAACGGCAGCGCTTGTCTCCCTCAGTACGCCTCCACGGGCTGCTCCCTGACCCTGCACCACAGCCAGAAGCCGGAGCACGAGGACGTGTGCGAGTTCCGGCCCTACGCCTGCCCCTGCCCGGGGGCGTCCTGCAAGTGGCAGGGCTCGCTGGAGGCCGTGATGCCCCACCTGATGCACGCCCACAAGAGCATCACCACCCTGCAGGGCGAGGACATCGTCTTCCTGGCCACGGACATCAACCTGCCGGGGGCGGTGGACTGGGTCATGATGCAGTCCTGCTTCGGCCACCACTTCATGCTGGTGCTGGAGAAGCAGGAGAAGTACGAGGGCCACCAGCAGTTCTTCGCCATCGTGCTGCTCATCGGCACGCGCAAGCAGGCCGAGAGCTTCGCCTACCGCCTGGAGCTCAACGGCCACCGCCGCCGGCTCACCTGGGAGGCCACGCCCCGGTCCATCCACGACGGCGTGGCGGCCGCCATCATGAACAGCGACTGCCTGGCCTTCGACACGGCCATCGCCCACCTCTTCGCCGACAGCGGCAACCTGGGCATCAACGTCACCATCTCCACGTGCTGCCCCTGAGGCGCGCGCGGGCGGGCGAGGGACCCGGCCCGGGAGGAGGAGCGGAGCCGCGCCCCGCCGCGCTCTTCGTTTTTTACGTCCGTTTTTTTATGATGTTCCGTCGGGATTGGGGATGGGAGAGGAGAGAGTCTCGGGTTTCGAGACCGGCGTCGCCGTTTGTGAACATTTGCCGTTTTGTCTATTTAACAAGTGTGGCTTTAGTAAGTCCTTTTTTTTATTGTAAATGATTTTAATAAAACCTGGAGTTTTTATGCACAGCGCTGAGCCGCATGGTGCCTGCGGGCTGCGGGGTTATCCCAGTCCTGGGGTCTTGCCTTCAGGCTGGGGGGGGGGGCTCTTTAGTTTGAAAGACTTGGGAGGTACTGGGGAAATGGAAGAAGTAAATTGGTACTTTTCAATGTCTGTTTGTTACAAAACAGATAAGATAGGTGTGTTTCACTGTCAATAAAAAGATGTGGTTGAAGCGCTTATTTACGGTTCTCTTAATGGACATGTGGAATCCCAGGAAAATTTGATGGTTGCAAGTCCAATGAAAATAAGTTAAGAAGGTCAGAATGTTTTTTTTTTCCAGAAAAAACATGAACTCAAAAGATATAGTTCAAGAACTTTTTGGATCCATTGCTATACGCAGCTTAAGTGAGATAGCAAGGAAATATGTAAGTGGAACCCAAGAGGTCTGCGGCTGCAGTTCTATAAAAATCGCAGCAAGGCCATTGAAAGAGAGCCTTTTCCTTACCCAAGGTAACAAATGTCCCTGTGACATACACTTACCAAAGAGACCAGTAACATTATTTTACTTCATGCTGAGCACTTTCCCTTTAAGCAGTGGACTGCATTCCAAGGGTAGCCATTAGCTACTAGATGTGCTACACCCACCATCTCCAAGGATACTGCAAACAGTGTGATGTTAATTCTAGGCTTGGAACGAAAATCTCAGGCTATAGTTCAGCACTGGTTTGTTTGGAGAAAAATGCAACCTTCAGTAGGCATGCAACACCTCACGTTCTTTTAAATTCTCCATGAGGTAGTTAAGAACTGAGGCAAAGACAATAAAGCAGGGGAGACAATACCTCAAGGTTATTTGGAATCGGCGTTAATGTGTGAAGAATGGAGGAGGAAAGTGTTCAAAGCTCTCACCTGGAAGGCACAGAGGCAAGAGCACCGCCTGGCCACGATCGAGAAGACACAGTAGTAGAGCAGAAGCCTAAACTACAAGGTAAATAAGGTGTAAAAGTGTATTAAAAGGATGGGTGTCATTCAGGCATCAAGCATAGCTCAGGCTGAACTCATCAGCGTGAAGAGGTGCATTGCTAAGGAAGTACTTCAAAGGAATGCAAAGTTTACAGAAACTCAAAAGAACGAGTGTCGTTAAAGCCAACATCATTCATCCTGCTCAGCTGTTGCGTACGTGCTGTAATAGCTTCTTCGGTTCTCAGGTTTTCCCAGAATACTCCAGGGGTTTTCTAGAGAAGATTGCATCCCTTCCTCATCACAGTCGCTGGAGAAGTGAGTTGACATCCGCCAATATTGAAACCTGCGGTATTTGGGCATCTCATCATTCAGCGGATATTATGGTGGTAGGACATGTTATGTGACAAGCACGTCTCTGAATTACATTGTCAAGTGCCATGACAGTTCAGGATGTTATCTGTTAACTTTTGACGTAAAGATGTGAGATAATGCATTTTTAAATTTGCATCTTATCCACTGTGAGATCCAAAGATGAGACTGAAACCACTGCATCTGTACCATCACATTAATGTGATTCTTTTTGCTTAAAAATAAGCCCCATCAAGTTCAACGGGTCAGTGAAACAGTCACTCAATAATAAGAATTTGCCTTTTTTTCCTTAATAAAACGATTAAACGTTGGTACAGCCATTCAGAAACAGATCTCGGCCCTCGGTGTGGAGTCCTACTGGAAGGAGAATCCATGATATCCCAACACGGAGAAAGGTGTCAGTGTGACCTCTGGCCTCAGGACTCCGGTAAGGTGCTCCTCCATCTCCGGTCAGTTATCTCCACATCTCGGATGGGCACCTCTCCCGAAAGGACAGAACGAGTGCTTTCTCAAATAAATCAATCCAGATTTTATTTGTGCTGACAAAAGGGTTTGTGGGCCTTTTTTGTCGATGTGTTTGGTTCAGTTGGTCTGTTAGGATGGTGTGTATATTACAACTGAATCCCAGGGAAGTGAGGGTAGCCTGAATGCAGCTAAAGACTTACTGTATACATGTATACTAAAGTCTTAACCTCTTTACTTATAAAGAGAATACATTAACTAACCACAATTTCAAACTTTTAATTTTTAGTGACCTACGCTTCCACCTATTCATACAGCTTTACATTTTACTGCAATAATTCAGGTCTGGTGCCTCGCTCAAGGATAGACCAGCAGTGTCTCACTTGGTATTTGACCCCACAACCTTCCAGTGATGGGACTAGAACTTTAAACACGGCTCTACACTAGTTTTGTGTGACATGTTTAGAAAAACAGCTTATGGTGGCCTGTGCTACCTGCGCTTCGATAACATGTAGTGTTCTTTTATCTGTCCGCTCAGATTCGGTTTCTTCATGCTCAGACCAGGAGCTAAAGGAGATGGGCACTTTCACAGATGTGCAAGTAATACAATTTATTCTCAACTAACTGATGTACAGTTTGCAAATGATAATTGTTATAACGTACACTACCATGTGCACATGAATCACATTCTGTTTCAAAGCAGAGGCACTGAATGTCTCTACGTTCTGTATATATGGCATTTGTTTTGTCTGAAAGCTTACTGAAGACTTACTGCAGCTATTCGACTCCCCATTAATCCCTGGAATTGGAATGCCTGCTATACTGAGCTACAAGCAAGAATCTAGGGACCTCAACTCCAGTTACAGAAGTGTTGCTGATCAGGTACAGTGTCTGCTTCTGCTTTATTTATTCTTCTCTATAATAATATCCTAAATCCAAATACTTTGTTTTTTTCTAAAGACATGGACTTTGCAAGACATTTATTTTTCCTCTCTGTGTATTTTTATGGTGGTAGTAATGTCAAAGGAGATCTTTGCGCAAAAGAATTTGCACTTGACTCCATCAAATTAATTCTTCACAGAATTTTAGAAAATGACTCATTCTCACGACTGCAGAATCACAGAACCTAGCAGGAGTCTATAGGCCCAAGACTTCTAAAGCACAAAAGTTGTCGTTACTGATTTCCATACATCAAAGTGATCTCTTCCATTAGAAGCATTGGTCTGTAGCTGTGACAGGTGTTTCTGGGCAATAGTCCCTGGACCTCTGCTGATAAGTTTAAGCTCGATACCTGAAAAGACACAACCAGAGCCTGGCTGATCTCTTCTGTCTGTTCTTGTTGTTTCACAGCCCCCTGAAGCTGTGGCTTCAAATGCAGAATGTGAATTCTGTGGCAGACCAACGCTGCCATTTCCCACCTGCAACCAGCTCGGAAGCGGACGTGCCAGTGAGGTGAAAAAGTGGACAGAGACCTTATTGTACAGCTCTGATGAACGAGAAAGCAAATATCAAAAACAAGTTGTGACCGGCTGTGTCCTTTCCTTATCAGCTGAATGCTTGTGTGCACAGAAATATTACTTCCTGGAATCTGTGTTCGTTTATCTCCTGACACTAGGGCAGAAGGAGGGGGTCAGTTCCTGGCACGTCACTCTTGAGCTGTTATCACACCACCAACCCACTAATACCCTCTGACGTTTTCGAATACAACAGCTTCAGACTTTTCCCTTTCATAGCAAGTCTCCTGCCTTTCAATGAGCTGCTGCTGTAGGACCTGTCCATTCATATAGCAAGGGTCACTTTGAGTGGGCTGTCTTTCCCACTGGCTGTGCTGAGACCAAACCTTTCCTTTACTCGTGAAATGATCTTCCTTTTGCGCTCCCTGACTTTCACAGACACCCATGTTTATTCTCAGGAGCTGTCGGCATAGGACGCCGATTCAGGATGAACACCGGAGAGCTGGAGGCTTTACCAGCAAGCAACGGGTGCAAGGCAGGGTACACCCTGGATGGGACACCAGTCCATCACAGGGGAGACACAGACACGCACACAATTAACCTACAAGCATGGACATCAGACGTCATGACTTGAAAAACAATTCTGCTTAACTTTACCATCTCCTTATACTCACATGGTTCTGCATATAGAGGAAGTGTGGTGTATACCCCCCCAAGGCTCCTGTATCTAGTGACCTGGCTAAACCCCACTCGATTTGCATGCTCCCCCCTCTATGGAGCCCCCTTAAATGGTGGAGCAATTTCTCACTCCTAAACCTGAACTGCTTTAATGTCAGGCTGCTGGTTCTTGTGAAAAGTGCTCTACAAATACAATGAATTATTATTACAAATGTGTAAAAATTAAACTAAACGTCAGGTAAAACCAACCGTTGCATGGGACAGGGTGGTCACTCAAGTTTAATTGCAATAACCTTGAAATACACAGAACACAAGGCGTCACTTGTACTATTGACAGATCTGTGAATACTGTAGTCTGTAGTACTGCCTTCTACAGATGCAGAAAACACAGAGAGCTGTGGGCAAGTGAGGCACAAATACTGTCTATTGAACAGGAGTAATAAAAATAGTATCCTGTCAGATTAAAGATTACACACAGAACTACATCACTCTCTGTAACGGAGACTGAACAACTGGGAACACATTTCCCTATTCAGATAATGTATCACTCAACAATGAGAGATTTATTTTAGCCTGATATATGTTACAAACCGAAGACAACAAGTCCCTTCATCAGAGCCAAGATTCCAGTACTTTTTGCTGCTCACATTATCTGGACAAACTCTGGTTTCTGGGTCGGTTGAACGAGGTGCGCTCTCTCCGTTTCGTCTCTCTCCTGTTCTTCTCTTCGCCACTTTTTCCCATCTCTGTCTGTTATCTTTTAATCCCATCTTCTCCATTGACCCACTAGGAAGGCTATCTTAATGAGTCAACCGAGACTGGCGTGCTGTTAAATATTAGTACAATTGTGTGACTGCCTGGATTTTCAGCCAGCTTGTGCATATACTGCCTCAAGGCTGCTTGTTGTTTTACTTTTTTTAGAATGCGAAATTTAAACGTTTGAATATCCCCCCAAGGGACGTTCATCCCTTACTAATCACGATTGTAATTGTTATTGTTTTCACCATCCATTTAATTCTTGATTCAGTCTAATATTTAAATGTCCTGCAATTCAGCTGGCGGTGTCAGCAAGGAAGAGCTGGATGTTAACTGTAACTGCTGTTAAGAGAACTCTTAACTAAAATTTCTCTACATGTAATTTTAACCGTCAGAGTCATACTGCGCTTGTTTTTCATTATCCCTCCCAGCTTTTCTGCTGTCCAGAGTACCAGCGGTTGTACGAGTTCCTAGTAAGGGAGAAGAGTGTCATTCTGGAGAACCAGGGTGGGGAGGCCACCATCAGCCTTCACCCCCCCGACGAAGACACACAAGAGAGAGAGAGAGCCAAGAAGAGAGCAGCCCAGAGGCACGTTCGGTCTGAGACGTAGAGCAAGACAAAGTCATCTTCTTGCCCCTGTTGCAAGAAAAGCAATGTTTTTTTTTTCTTGCATTAAACCTTGACCAAGATCAGAAGTAGCCCAGGGAGGAGGAGAAGGGATGATCAGAAGTGTTCTTTACCCAGCCAGTGCAGGCAATGTCAGCCTTACCCTCACAACTGCAAAGAAATCCAATAGCCTGCCATCCTCATTAGTGAACTGCGCGGTGAAACACTGTAGTAATATGATGTTTGTTCTGCCCTACAGTACAGCAAGGCTTTGTGCTTCACACCTATACTGAGACCATGGGGAGAAACCCCCGAAAAGCACTAACTTTCACCTGTGTTTCCTTCATTAGGCTACAAGAACGAGCCCTTGAGAAGTATTACCAGACAGCTGAGCTGAATGATCCCGTCCCCAATAGCTGTGAGTTCAACTACAGTACCCCGTCTCTATACCCGATATGTCATTCCATCTCATTAAATTGTGACTTTTGATGACGCTGAGCTAGTCTGAGAAAAAAAACATGATGCAGGCAATTGAAAAACTCAGATATTTGCAGTTATAACCATAGCTTCTGGGCTGCTTAAAACGTATCGGCAGTTTTATCCACAAACCTAGGAAATACACTGTATGTGAAGACGTCCTGCTTTCCCTTTTCACTTGTGTTCTTATCGACATACCCAGACTCCAAATCCATGAAAACCATTAGCTACCAGCTGTCCAGCTGTGTGCCGAAGGAGGGAAGCTGGACTGTAGTTCAGGAGACGGAGACGCCGGAAGGAGCCGGAAGAGAAGAGGAAGTCTTCTTCACATTCGAGGGGGGTTTCACCCTGACACACAGCAGGGTGAGTCTGGCCTCCTCAGACACAACACCTCTGCTGAACCTTTTACCAGTAGGCTGGGGGTGCTGACTGTGTGCCACAGGGCACTGTTAGCTCTCCCACATAATCACAAACACCAGCCTTAAATCTACCACAGTATTTTATCCTTCCTTAACAGTCTTTTAAAGCATTTTGTCACATGCTTTCTGTCTTTTACAGGATAAGGAGAAATTCACAGAGAAATACTACGCCAATGGGAAAAAGTTCCTGACCATTTTCCCTGATGGCTCAGCTCAAGTCTTGTATCCTTCCGACTGCAGGCACCTCGACTTCAAATCCTGAGCAGGAGTGGGGTCAGTATTGTGACCCCTCACAATCAAGACGTTATTGCTCTCCATCAATGGGAGCTGCATGTGGTGGACTACCTCTGTGCTATTTCTTTCCCCCACACCTGTCTGCACACCTTTCAGATCAGGCCATGCATTCAGTGCTCATTCTTCTCCTTCTCGAGGAGGAAGAGGAGTGAAGAACACAGGTGTGTGCCTGTATTTAGACAGCTCAAGATATATCCATTGTGCAACTAAATAATAGTCTGTTCTTTAATTCTCTGTAGGCCTTGAAATGCAGATGAGGGTTTGTTTTTCTCTTTAGTTTGCATAAGTAACAAAGCAACCTAGCGGAGCTCCAGAAACCAGATGAAAGAATATGAGAATCATTGTGATCATCCCAGCAGAGGGGAGTTATATGCAATGCTAATGAAAAACCCTCCTTGATCTACAATGTACTTGAATTCACTAAAGAATAATCCAATAACTATCTTGTAGATTTTATATATACCCTATTCCAGTGCTAGGGAGGCCTTCATAAGCTTTTTGTGATCTTTGTCTTAAATATACTTACTGGTACTCTGCTTTTCAGTATCTGAAATGCATAAAGGTGTGGTAAAAGACAGAGTCCTAACCTTGCTTGTCAATTTAATTTCTCCCTGTGCCAGAGATTGCCATTGTTTGCTTTTATAAGCGTATGTATCAAGCACTTGGGATAAGCATCTCTTCAATTTTTTCCATCACTCGTGCTGATTTACCCTTGTTTTAACGCGATATAGCTTGTTTCATGTTCCTTATCATCAGCATCCTAGTTATCCCTCTGGAAACCTGTCAATCCTGGTCATTGTCAATGAGAAAAATGAATCCGCATGCGTGGTGCAGGAGGACAGGCTGGGAGAAGCGGCCATCCGGGCCATATTCCAGTCCAACGGAAAAGCCACTTGCTATCACCCGAATGGAGTTGTTTGGTAGGGTCCGTCTCCAATTTCCGGTTAGCTCTTTTTCTGTAACAATTCTTTGCCCTGAAGTGCAGTGATTGAATCAACATTGCTCATGCACCAATGAACAGAAACAGCCCAAGACGATCCATTTGAGTCTCAAATGCAAAAGCATCGCCATGATGATCATTTCCCCCCCTGTGCGGCGCAGGTTGAGCATCGATCTTTTCGGCGGGCTGTGCCTGGATGAGAGGGGCGCCAAGCTGCGGAGGTGGAGGTGGAGCGAGCTCCCTGCCTCCGATCGGCCATCCCCCTTCAAGCCCCTGTTCCTGTCGCTGAACCCTCACGTCGGCGTCCGCGTGCTGGAACAAAGGAAGATGTCCGTGTCCTTCCTGGCTCTGGGGCAGCAGGCCAGGTTCAGCGTGGGCACGGTCCTGCAGGTGCAGCACGCGTTCTGGAAGGCATGAATCAGACCCGTCCCCCGGTGTTGGGGAGGGGCTCTCAGCTGCCGTCAGCCGGTAACCGTCTCGTCGTTCCCCCAGGTAAAGGAGCCCAGACTCGCTCCCCCCGTCAGGCCCGCCCTGCTGAAGGAGGACCTGCTCCTGCTGGCGGGGAGGATAAAGCTGCACTCCGCCTTGCACAAGCTGCACAGCTGCCTGCGCTTCCCCGCCCACGGGCAGCCGCCCAGACCCAAGCCCCCCTCGTACCTGACCTCGCTCAGCCGGAGGCTGTGGAGCGTCTGCTCGGCGGGGGCCCTGCCGCTGGACGAGGGAGAGAGGGCGTTCATCGAAGGCTCGGTGAAAGACTGCCTGTGACCTCGCCGGCCACCCCGCTCCGCCAAAGGCCGCGCGGGAAAAGCTCGCGCCAGCCCGGCAAAGCAGCTGCACGATCAACGGGAAACTCTTCCATTACCGCCAGCTGTGAACTGACAGGGCTGTGTTCAAGTAAAGGCGCGCCAGTCCTTTTTTCTTCGTATATAGGAGTGTAACACACGACCCTGGAACACGCTGTGCAAACACGACAAACACAGCCGTCTCCTCTCAGACTTTCACCCATCTCTTCTCTTAACTGCTTCACCCACATCAGGGTTGTGGGGGGGCCCAGGAGCCCATCTCTGCAAGCAACAGACATGATGCTTCTAATCCTGTCTGCGTGGAATATTAAAACTGCATTCCTCAATCACAGTTCTCACGTGCTAAAGCTAGATTATGCCATGTATGTTAAACAAAAGAAAAACGAGATTTCCCTTAAAAAAAGTCATTTATTGTCTTTATCCATACAGAACGATACCCCCTCCTGACCACTGGATTTTTATTACTCCAGCTGTGCAAGTAGCAAAGGCGCAGAACTCCGTCCAAGCAGGCTTGAGGTTCGTCCAGGTTAAAAGAAGAAAGCCGACTCCGAAGGCAGAAAGGCACATCTGTGAGACGGGCACGGGAACGGCGCAGTGCTGGCAGGGAGGAAGGTCATCTGAAAGGCCAGCCTGTGCACACTTTCCAACAGCACCCTCGTCATCGGCGGGACCCCGGGGCGTCCCTCCGCACCCCACAGGAGCCCCCTCCTCCTCACCGCCGCCCCCACGCCTAGACCATGCCGCTCCACTGCAGGGAGGTGTAGACGACCCCCCCGCTCTCGCCCGGGGAGCACAGCAACACGGTCTTCTTGACGTTGGAGCCCAGCCGGGACAGAGCCAGGAGGTCGCTGAGCGGCGTCTCGGCCTCCGGGGGAAGACACACGGCGATGAAGTGAGCGTGGAAGCGCAGGGGGTCCCCTGGAGGAGAGGCGGACAGGCACTCTGAGGCGCGGACACCCCTCTGTGCGCGCGGTCTCGCGTGACGCAGCACAGGAGGGTCCGACCCCGGTCCAGGAGAGCCCCCACCCAACGGGTTTCACAGCTCATCGCGAAATCACCGGCTTCTACAGGCCTGCCACAGGCTAGCCCTGACCAGCCACTTGTTAAATTAAGCAATTTAGAGATCGTTAACGAATCATTTGCCTTCATCGAATACGTTACTTGCTTATTTGATTACTTCCGGGAGTTCCCTAGGAGATCAGTCACTCCAGGACCGGAGTCGGAGGCTCCCGGTGAATACATACCTGGATAGACGAGGTAGTCTCCTCCAAATTTGCCGGCGGGCGTGACGTAGTAGCCCCGCCGCCGCAGGTCCCGGTACACCCGATACCGCGCTTCCGTTCTCTCGTCGCGCGGCTGGGGCCAGTCGGCGGCCATCAGGAGGCGCTCCTCCGGCTCGTACCCGAGTCGCGCCCTGGCGGTGCACAGCTGCACCGCCGTCGCCGCCTCGGGGAACGTGAAGGAGCTCTCCAGGGAGCTCAGCCGATCCCTGAGTGGCAGCTCCGCGCCGGCGGCGCCCCCGTCTGGAAGAGGAAGAAGGGTCAGAGTCCCAGAGGGCCGAGCGAGCGGGCCAGAGAAGGGAAGCCAGCTCCTGCCGCGGTCTGGGCAGCGTGGAGCTCCGCGGGGGCCGAGGAGTCGGCGGAGCTCAGCTGCTGCCCCTGCTGGCACTCGACCACGCCCGCTCGGCCGCACAGCGCCGCCCCCTGGACAGCAGCGAAGGCGCGGGTCCTTTTCTGCCGCGGCACAATTCGACACGGCAGCCGCGAGGAGCGCCGGGAATCGATCGCGGTCAGGAGCGGCGCGAGACTGGGGCCGGCGCACCCAGCAGAGCTGAACACGGCCTGGGCTTCAGACGGACAGTCCCTCCCGTAACCGGCTCAGCGTGCCTATCCCCGTTCGGCGGAGGAGATCGGCACCCCTTCCACAGGCAAGGACGTTCCCCCCCAGCTGCCCGCAGACAGCAAGGCGAAGGAGTCTGGGACGGGGGAGAAAGACAGACTGGCATCTCGGAGCGAGTGTGACATGAACAACCCCTCTGAGCTGGGAGGCTGCCAGGAGAGGTCGGCCAGGCAGCCCCAGCTTCGTACAACCGCTCGGCGTACGCCTCACTGCAGCCCTTTACCCTTCTGTTTCTGGTTCATCACTCTCTGCAACACCTGCTTCCTGTCCTCCAGGGCGATCTTCTTCTGCTCCAGGAAGCTGTGCTGCAGCCTCTCTCGGTATCTCTCCACCTCCTCTGCCCTCACGCCATCTTCAGCCTGGAAGAAAAAAACTTCCTACCTGACGTTCAAACTCAAACTCCGGACCCCCATCTGGAGACTCGGGGGGCACTCGCATGAGGAACTATTCTGAACAAGGTCACAGACTTTCACTTATTTCAGACAAAGTCAATACAGACAAAGACTTCAATAGCAAGAGAGGCAGGGGGTGAGGCAGCCAAATCCAGTTATTAATAATAATCCTTAGACTTATGTAGCGCTTCTCTGGACACTCCACTCAAAGAGCTTTACAAGTAATGGGGATCCCCTCCACTACCACCAGTGTGCAGCCCCACCTGGATGATGCTCCAGTCCTCTCCCCACACACCAGCTCTCAGTGGGGAGGAGAGCAGAGCGATGAAGCCCGTTCAGCCAGTTCTTAAGAGGAAGCCAGTTATTAAGAGGCCAATGACTGGTAAAGGCCAGGTGAAAATTTGGCCAGGACACTGGGGTTACACCCCTACTCTTTTCAAGAAACTCCCTGGGATTTTTAAAGACCACAGAGAGTCAGGACCTCGGCTTTACGTCTCATCCGAAGGACGAGGGGCATTAGGACCCACACAGACTGCAGGGTGAGCGCCCCCTGCTGGTCCCACTAACACCTCTTCCAGCAGCAGCCTCAGCTTTCCCAGGAGGTCTCCCATCCAGGTACTGACCAGGCTCACACCTGCTGGGCTCCAGTGGACTGCCAGCTGGGAGTTAATTTACAGCCAGTTTATATATCAGTGTACCCCATGTACAAACTGGCTATAAATCATTATATAAACATTCTTCTCGTGCTAGAAGAGCCAAGATGAATTAAACCAGATCTTCCCCGTCACTTGGTCACCTATCAAGCTGACACAGCCAGAGCCTCTCACCGCGGGGTGTCGGGAAACGGAGGCAGGAAAACCCAGGACGGCGCTCACCTCCGGCGGAGCTGCGGTGACCAGCACGGCGCGGCCTGTGTCCCTCAGCAGGCGGGCCTCCTCCGGCAGCAGCTGGGCCGGCCGGCCCAAGCGGAGGTTCTGGCGGGGCTGGCGGGCCAGGGATCCGATGAGCGTGCCCACCACCCCCGCCCGCTCCCGGGCCCCCCGGACGTCGGCTGCCCTCCACAGCAGAGGAGTGGAGCCGCAGAGATAGACCTGGGCTGCCGCAGTTCCCGTCTCCAAACCGGGCTCAACCGGAAGCCTCTCCTCTTCGGACCCGGGTTCGGCTGGCTGTTTGCATCTCCCGTCCCCCCTAGTCTCTGGCTCACTTTCAAACCCCGTCTCTCCTGGGTGTGCGGCCATGGGGTACACAGCTATATTATTTCATCTGTTCCTCTGAAACTTTTTCTCCCGTTTCCTAGCTCCGTTTATCTCCGACCAGCAGCCTTCACGGAGCGTGCATAACTCATCAAGCAGCGGGTTTTCCCTGCTATGTGCCTTCGGACTTGAAACTCAGTCTGCAAATCTGCAACCCTTCCTCGCTCGAGTCCGACAGTGCAATGGAAATCTTGAAGAGACACGTTGATATTATAATCTTAATCAGAATATTTAATAAAATAACCCTGCTGTACTGTGGTGTCTAGTACTTGTTACTTTGTTATGCAATATTCAACTTGGACAGTTCTTAATTTAACGCACGCGTTGTATTTGAGTGTAAATAACTTGCAATCCGGAGCATCTATCTAAACAGACAGCTCTCCACGTGCACATTACGCTTTCCCTAGAAATACTGGATCTCAAACTGAGGTTAAGCTGCTTAAGCAGAAGTGGAACATAAGCTCTAATGCAAAACCCTAGCTGTTATCTCTATTTAACGGCGAGAGCACGAAACCTCTAACTGGTTTTGCTCACCCGGTCGGAGGAACACGACTCGATCCCATTTCAACTCTAATATGGCAGCCTTCGGTCGTCTCCGGAAGGGCTCGGGCGTTTCCGGCGACCTGGGGGCGGTTCCCATGGACGCGGTGACGTCAGTCAACATGGCGGCCTCCTCGGCTGGGTCTGATCAACTCTTTTCTTAATGTTTTCTTAATAAAGAGGTAAGTTGTATCTTTAAGGAACAGGTAAAGGTTTATTCTAGGAAAGGAAAACGTTTCGGTTGTGGAGCCTTCTTTGGAGGTGTCAGACCGAGTTTAGGTCATTCAAGTAGCAGGAAACTGTTTTACTGTGTTCTCACTGCGACTCTTTATTCAAGACACTGGAGAAATCTTATTTCGTTTACCTTGCTGAAATGTTATTTGAAACTTGAAGCGCTCTGCGGTACGGTGATTCTTGGGGCGCATTTCAGACAATCCGTTTGCAAGCTTTTTAAGAAAAACGCCGTGCAGAAGCAATTTTATTGTGGGGTTCTCGTCGTCGCCACACACGGCACCGCAGTTTAAACAGGAGTGAATTATTTTTTAGTTTTGACTGGGAAAATAAGTTACGCTTTAAATTCCTTACATGAGGTACTACGGAGCTGAGGAAATCAATACATACAGTTAATAAGTGAACCTAATGCAGTAACAATATTTTAAGTAAATGTGTATTAAGAATTAACAATAAAAACAATGACGTTTCCATCTTTATTAGCCTCCAAAATACCGTAGTGTAGGTCTTTGGCAAGGTTTTTGTTGTAAAATAATGAATTGATTACAGATCGAGAGAGAACATTATTTCTTGTTTTTAATCCATACTGTCACAGGGGTTAAACAACACGCCTAAAATACTTCAATACGTATTTTGGAGACTGTCCTATTGTTTTATAAGAAATATCTTCATCGGTAAAGGAAAACCCTGTAGCACCACCTAGTGTCTGTAACAGCAGCCTGGACGTGTGCGATTGTTTCTGTCTCGGTAGTATGAAAACGAGTCCAGTTTCTTCTGTCTGCGTGGACAAGCTGTGATGTCTTATTGCTATCACTAGTGCATGTGTAAAAACGCGACGTCCATTAAACAATCACAGTTCAAAGGTTGTGCTTTATAACAAAAAGCTTGAAATTCCTCAATACGACAACCTCTATCCTCGATATTCGAAATAATAGTTTAAACGTTGCAAGACACAGCATTCCTAACGAATAAGGTATATAAGTAATATATACAATATATAAGGTAATAGGCACACACACATATATATATATAGTTGGAAAACACTTAAAACCGTTAGGGAATTGTATTTAGCAGACACAGGGATGTCTTACAACGGTCCCCAAACCATTGTCAGTTTTTATTGTGGCGGAGCTGCAGTGCACGAGCCCGCGATATCTTCTTCCACCAGCCAGCTTGACACACGCGGGACTTGATGTCGTTGCTGCAGAAGGCGTAGATGAGGGGGTTGAGGAGCGAGTTGAGTTCTCCCAGCAGGAAGAGCTCGTCCCTCAGCAGGGCCTTCAGGTGGCACCGGGCGCAGGAGGCCTGCACCAGCCCGGCCATGTAGTAGGGCCCCCAGGACACGGAGAAGCAGACGATGACTACGAGGACCGTGCGCAGCGCCTTGAAGTGTCTCAGGTCCGCAGACCGCGGGGGCGCCGGGCCGACGGAGACCTGCCGGATCCGCTGGCGCTGCAGGTGAGCGGTCCGGCCCAGTAATATCTGGGCGCAGATCAAAGTGAGGAACACGGGCATAAAGACCACGAAGCAAATGATGTACAGATACTGATTCTTCGTCGAGTATAAAAGGCCACAGACGCCCGTATAGTTAGTCTGCTGCAGCTGCGGAGCAATTAGCGGCAGGTTGCCCACGGAGAAAGAGAGACCCCAGAGAGCAGCGAGGGCCGCCGACACAGTCCTGTTGGTCACGGTTTTGTGGTAGTGGAGCGGACGGGTCACAGCCAGCCACCGGTCGAGAGAAATGAGCAGCAGAGTCAGCACAGAGCCCACGCAGGGACTGATGGTGAAGCAGATCCTCAGCAGACAGAAGGTCAGATTCTTGTCGAAGTCGCCGTCGTACAGATCGTCCAGGGTCTCCACCACGCACATGAGCCCTACCAGCAGGTCCGCCACGGCCAGGTTGATGATGAAGACGTAGCCCTTCGCACGCTTAGCCTTGATCAGCTTGTACGCCACAATAATCACAACTATATTCGGAACCGGAATCAAGATCCCCAAAGTCGCGTGCAACACGGCGTACACAACTGACATTCCTAACAGCGCTGGTTCCCGGCGGGATTCACCAGACCGTGATCGCTGCAGTCATCGCTGTGCACAAAGTGACACGGGTCTCGGTTCTCCAGAGGTCGTTTCAATGCTCGTGAAACAGCATCAGGCAAGACGGCCAAGATTTGTTAGCACATCTCTCTGATTATTCAGAGGAAAATCCGTCCGTTTCACTGTGAGATCCCCTCTGAATGACAAGCCCGATGAAGTTATTTAGTCCGGTTTTCTCCCGTTTTGGAGTTGTATAACTCACAGGTTCTCGGACTGCTCTCCACACTTTGCTGCAATGATGTGATGAAAGGGGGGAAATTGTTATCACAAAATACACAGGTAGATCTTCCGTTTCTCTCCTTGTTCAAACAAGGCTAGATAAGCTATCACAACTGGTCATGCGCAATGTGTACTTGAGGGTACACGCCTTTTCTGTGTTGCTTCCAGGAAAACCATGTTGTTTTTGCTCTCTTACAATAATCGGTTCATATTTAGGCATCAAGCTGAAATATTGGCTCTGTTTAAAACTGCTGTATTTTGTGCTTCCCTGGTGTCTTTGTATTTCAGTTACTTAAGGATTTTCAGCACCATGGGTTAAGACCTGTGAAAGATTTCACTTTTCCTCGCATGTCACGATGACATGCGTCTTGATTCTGTCAGCATTATTTAGACCAATAAAACTGCTTTAGTGTCAGACGCAAGCAGACTACGGTTTAAAAGGGAGGAAAATCCCTCCTTGCTGTAGTTTAATACAGAACCATCATCCAGCCATGAGGAGAGGATGAAGTAGATTTTTAAGAGTTCTTGTTTTTAGGTCCATGCATTGGGCAGTAGGCACTGGGGTGCTTTTGTAAAGCTGAGGCATGGAACAGCAACTTTATTGGCTTGTACTTAAAAAGCACTTTTCATTACAGTACACTCTCTATATATGGGATTCATCCAGTACTGAAGTGAGGCATCAGTTCTCCAGTTGAGTTAAGGGGAAACGTCAGGGATGCCCGAGTCAGTGTGTATCTAGGACACACGGGTAACAGTCCTGCTCTTGGGCACAGCGCTAGGGAAATTTCAGTCCCCCGTCTTGTGGCGCAAGCTGGCACGTTCCCAGATCTGGCTAAGGCAAGAATTCCCTGGACTTCTCACTCCGGAGGTGAATGGGAAGTTTAAATGCAGCTGCAATGCCCAGTTTGCACCCAAGGTCTCCTTTTATAAGAATATAACTGGAAATGGAGTGAAGATCAAATATAGTTTTACAGGTATGTCTTTCAGACTTACATTCCAAATTTGTCGGGTTGTTTTTTTTTTTTACCATTTTTAAACAGCTAATTTTATAGGATCCCAAATTCTGGGGCAGGAGAAAAAACAGTCTGGAAAAAGCAGGTGTCCTTAAACTAAGGGCTCTCGGCTCGGGCAGGTGTGGAATGTACCCGAGTCGGCCAGGACACCTCATGTTGGTCCGTGTCACTGCTGTATCCTGATCAGTAACGGCTCTAAGAAATACTCCAGCCCACACCAGGTGTGTAAAGAATGTATGAAGAGAGACAAATGTTGTGCATTAAAGTTCTCTGCTGATGTTTGGCTTATAAACATTAAACACTGTACATCTCTACACCATTCAGGATCAAAGACAGCTGCCAAGAGCATAGGTTAATGTATCATGGAGAGAGCTGGAGAACTGAAGAGGTTCAGTCCAGAAAAGTTAATCAGTAATGAGTCCTACAATAAAAAAGAAGTCACCTTAACAATTCTGTTGCCTGGTGACATTTGTTCTGTATAAAAACTGTCCCGCAGACCCTACAATATTCTCATCACCTACAGATCTGCATTTGCTTTGCCTGTGCCAACAACAGCCATGCAAATTCTGTGAAACCCTTTTAAACTTTTGTCACAGGGGAAAAAAAACATCAAATCATTTCTGCTTATTTAGCAGAACTTACCAAGAATTGTAAATGACATCAATGTGATTAAATGTTTTGATAGGAAGAAATACAATAAAAGCAAACAGTTCATCACCAAACGACGATTCCTGTCATTTATATGCAGGGAAAAACAGACAGCCATCCAAATCCATCCAAAGAAAAGCAAACAGGATTGCTTACACTTTATTCTCGATCCCATTTATAACTCTCTGTAAGGAATATATTAACACGATTAATTTCTGTCATGAACCATTAAGAAAAATTAGTGCACACCCTAGGTTAGGAGAACAATTCAGAATTTGGGATTTGTTGCTAACATCTTGTACAGCAGAGACTGGTTATCATCTAATACATATCAGTCTATTAATACCTTTCAAATAGTTGTTTTATAAATGCCAAAGTGATAAAGTGGTAACCATAAAATTATCTGTTTTGTGTACCATAATCTAACATTTAAAGTATTTCATAAAAGGTACTTGGTAAATCACTAACTGCATTATTCTGTTACACTTCTGTTTACAAATGTCACATGAAATCCTCACAAGTCTGAACTTCCAAAATGACCAATTAGTTGATTGGCAAGCAGTGGACATAAAAAGACAACAGTCTCGATGCAACAGTGAACAGATAACAGTCTCAATGCAGCGATCCTTCTTGAAACACCGTTAAGTTAATTGCACACCCCTTCAAAAATCCCACTTGAGTAGCAGAGATGCTCAACAATCAAACTTTTTTTTCCCTGTTAGACATAATCCACTTTATTATAATTTTAATTCCACTTTATGCTATAAAAAGAAATATAAAAATTACAACCAATCAGAAATCAACTTAAAAATGTCATTTGGATGTTTATCTGACATTTTTTTGAACTGCGAAATACAAAATACAACAAACGTACGTTAACATTTAGCTATACAAAGGCTCAAATTAGTGAATAAAAAATTGAAACTATACATTTTATTGCACCCTGATGAACGTGCTGCAATAAAAATGAACATCCCCAATGCTCAAGGTCACCCGTTTCAAAGGAGCACTCCCAGAGGTTCAGCAAGACTGATAAGAGCTTCCAGCCTGCACTTGCAGAAATCTGCCTTCAATGCAGTCCTTCATAGACATCAGCTCACTGCCCGTGGAGAGAGCCATTTAAAACCTGGAACACAGGGCAAAGCGTTAAACATTTCTTCTGGAGTTAGTCTACATTCAGAACTCTTTTCCAGCATTGACCGTTCTTGCCAAATCGCACAGAATGAGGGGCGAGATTCCATACAGATGCAGGAATATATAAATCATCTTTCAATAAGTGTATTCTGAAATGTGCACAAAAAATTTGGATATCTTTAACAGTGGGCCAGACGTATATATAACCCTGGTCCTTGAAGGCCAGTGTGTTCGCAGGCTCTCATTCCAACTCAGCTCTTAATAATGGCACAAATTAGCTTGTAACAGGCTTAATAAGACAATGTTTAACAGCCTTTCCCAGCTCTTGAGATGCAGCTCCTATAAACAGACCTAAGCAAACCTGCAGACACACCGGCCCTCCAGGATCAGAATGGGACAACTCCTGCTCTAGACACACAAGTTAGAACCTCTTTCATCTCTACAATCAATGAAAAACATCTCACGATGTCACAGACCAGAAACCTACAGGAGGGCTCTTCGCCGTTAGCAGACCAGGCTATGACCGGTGATGTGGCAGTGAATCCATGCGGGCGTTCAGCTTCATCTCGTTCTCCAGGATCTGGACGAGCTGCTGCATCGATGGGAGATGGCCTGATTCCAGCTTAGACCACACTGGAACATCTGCACCAAGCAAAAGCACCACAGTCCTTTTAAGGATGTCCCAGTAACGGCTCACCCGCAAGAGCCATTTATGTGCATTAGAACAGTAGTGCTTAATAACTGATAAAGACCTTTCACTATTCTATCAGCAACGAGTGTGTCTGCACACATTCACTGTACTCGGCACTAGTACGTTCAGGGCCACGCTGAGGATGTCCCATGGTGCTGGTGAGGTGCTTAAACAGCGTCACGTTTTATTCAAGGTGAAACATCCAGCCTACGGTTACAATTTGAACTTCCTGTGTTTTTACTCAGAAGGAGGGCCGACGATACATTCCCACAAACAATAAAATGAAATTCCGGAGCATGACAAGCTTACCGTTCAACGTGATTTCAAATGCCCCTGTGGACATGCACTGATTCTCAACCATGTTACTGAGGAAGAAGACCATCATACAAGCATAGATCTACAAAAAAGAAATAAGCTGAATTGAGCTACAGGTTACTGAGAAGACTCCAACCGCAGCGCTCGCCTTATTTCACAAGTACAGCGGCATAAACAAGGGCACTCCTGGGACCAACTTATCTAATAAGTACACTTGAGGATATACTGCAGTGATCTCCAAAAAGGTAACCAGGTATATTAGATTTGATCATTTACCTGCTTTATAATGCAGATTTATCATAAAACATTGCTTACATAATTAGGTGTATTTTATATATACCCCAGATACACCTATATACATATATACCTACATTTCTAATGTGTTTTCAATAGGAGAAACTCCAGATAACACTGAAGCCTCAACTTCCCAAAACATGCCAAGTGTGATGTAAATATCTTAGTTTTGTGCTTTACATTGCAACCAAAATGTAGCCAGGCAAAGTCGCAATAACAGAGCTACATGAGATACGATCCAGATGATGATAAATTGTTACATTGTCTCTCAGTTATCAGCCATGTTGCACCCACGGGGATCTTCTTCGCAGACCAGTATGATGAAACCGTGCGAAGACCACACAAACACACACATTCCCCGCAGATGTGGCTAATGAGGCCCGAGACTCCAGGGAGTGAGGGACGATGACTCCAGAGAGCGTTTACAAGCAGACACGGGCCTCTCACCTTGTTCGCCTGGCCCCACTGCCACAGACCAGGAGCCTGCATACCAAAGACAGCAAACGGATCCTTGCCAAGTATTATCAGGCCGATCACAGCTAGTTTGAAGACAGAAAGGAAGGAAGCAATATGCCTGTTGACACACAAACACAAGAGAGCACACAGGAGGGATTAACATTAGGACTGGCACTGCATACACCACCTAGACAACCTGGACACCACATTCAGTCTACCTTCGATCCCTGACTGACTGAGAGGATGTGCATTCAGTACTGCACAAAACGTGTGCATCTCAAACATACAACTGCAGTAAGTTTGAAGAGATGGTAGAATATTAAATTCAGGTCCCTCTCTCTGCAATTCTGTGGGTGGGGTTTGATTGGGCTCAATCAAACTGCAGAGACAAAAGAAACCAGACCTGGCTTCTACTACTGCTGTATGGGATTCTGTCATGTGGCCCTCTGTTACCTCATTTTGCAAGATCTGCTATCCCCTCCCGCCCACAGCTGTCGAACTGTCTCTGTTGGCCTCCACAAGAAGAATACAACACAGCAGAGATCTTCCGCGAAGCACAGAGGGGAAAAGGAGGAAGGCAACTATCGTCCTCCTCCCATCCTCGCAACCTTCGCTCCTCTAATTCTGGTCTCCTGTCTGTCCCCCAAGCCCGTCTACACTCTGGGGGTGACAGGGCCTTCTCCTGTTACGCCCCCAATCTCTGGAGCTCTCTCCCCAAGGATATCAGAGAGTCACCTTCTCTCAACTCCTTCAGATCCAGACTCAAACCCTTCTTCTTCAGAAGAGCCCTTACTGAACTGGTTCTGTTCTTTACCCCTCTGCTTATCCTGTATTCAGTCCCCCCCTCTGCTGTCTCCTCTCACTGTGTATTCTCATTGTGCACATCTTGTGTATTTTCTATTGTCGTCACTCTCTCAAGTGCTTTGAGAAGCCACCTTTAAATGCGCTTTATAAGAAAGTTTATTATTATTATTTTTATTATTATAAACCAGCTTGTGCTGGCAGAAGAACCTATTGATCATCGGGGGCGGCTGCCAGACAGCAGGGGGCGCTTCTTACCGGTAAACGGGCAGGGGAAGGTAGTTCTCTCCCTCGATGCGGATGTCTGGGTACCGCTGGTTCAGCACCCGCGTATACTCCTCAAACACCCGCCGGTACCCTCAGGAGACGCTGCGGGGAAGGAGCCGCGTCAACAAGAGCCCTTCAGCACCAGCTACGCCATCGTCTCAGGGCCGCCAAACAAACACAGACTCCCGCAGACAGCTGGGGTCCTGTGGCCCAACCTGCTCGTTGGATGGCTTAGTAGCTCTAAATCTAAAAAAATCTTGAGTACATCTAAAACATCATCCAGCTGTTTTTTTATTTTTAAAAAGGAGCCCAGAGTTTAGGCCTCAACCACCTGGCTGGGAAGTCTGTTCCGGACACCCGCCGCTGTTTGGGTAAAGGTCCGTCCTCCCCTACAGCCTGTCCTAAATGTTTTCTCCTCTGTTTTCTAATTTGGACCCCACAGAAGGGCTAACAAGCCACAGGGCACGAAAAGAGCCCCAGTGGGTGCAATTCGTGTGGGAATTGCAATCATGTGCTCAGACACTGAAACAGACACTGGCCCCCAAGTCTATGTGAGCTCCATGTGGCAGCGTGTGTCTCCTGCCGCCAGTCTGTTTTGTCCACTCAATCATTAATGAAACGCAGCTGAATGAATGACAGGTCTCTCTGGCATTTTGTCACTGCCGATTAAATTCAAAGCAGAGTCTGAGACTGTCGGAAAGGGATCTTTGCACCACAGAAGCATGATTATCTGACTCGATAGGACTGGAGAAGTGTTTACTGCTACAGTAATTAGCTCAGCCTGGGAGAGAGCAAAGTCCACTTGAACTGGCACAACCAGAGGAAAACAAAGCACTGGGATGTGCGGACATCAGTGTCTCCTCTACCCAACACCACATCGAGCACACAGCCACCCGGAGAAAGCCTGGATGTGCAGTATATATCTGTCCTCACGGGTCAGGAACCTCCTGTCAGTTCTGAAGCCGAGTGCAACACAAGAAAACACACGCGTGGGGCTTGTGTCTAGTGCTCAGCACGTCAAACACCATCTTCCATTAAATAAAAAGGAAACTGCAGTTTCTCTGCCTGCCACCAGCGCCGAGACCCCGCAAGCAAGACAGAGTGTCTACAACGCAGCCCGGCTGTCCTGTGCTCGGACTGTGCCTGCTGGGGACCGGGGCGCCTCTCAGAGTCTGAGACGGGTCTGGGCTGCCTTGCACGGCGAACAGCCTCCACAGCGACGGACAGGACGAGGGCATCAGGCTCATACTCTGAAAGATCAAGTGTGCTCCAACTACCAGCGAGCCCGTCGCCTTGTGCGAAACCCGTGTGCGCGCCTGGTTCACCCTTTTAATCTTGCACGTCACCCAACCCGAGGGTTAATTGTTAACTGTCATCTTCGTGCGCCCTTGCAGTTCACCGTAGAGGCTACAGCTCGCTTCGCTCCTTCAGTGCCAGAAACAGGCGTCCTCGGATCGGGAGTGTGCAATTATCTGAAAGCACAGATTGCCACCACCAACACCGAGCAAACGCCGACAAGCGCACGGCCACCGGCCGCGGGTGTTTAAAGCTGCCCCGCACTGAATTGAGCCACTTCACGTTGGCAGCCAGATGGACGAATGACGACGATCGAAAACGTTAAGAGATAAGAAGCCGGCGGCCGGGGTCAGCAAACAATTAAACGGCTTCCGACGCAGGTCTTCGCTTCCTGGGTTAAAAACAGAAATGCAACAACGCCGCCGGCTAGGCAGAGCAGCGTTTACTGTCGCCCTCCCAAACATGGAAAACCAGGAATAAGATACGGGGCGAGTGCCCGAGATGTCCACTCAATCTCGCTGACATTGCCCGGCGTGTCTGCGCGTTAGTTAGCCAATTAAGTCGATTTATCGTTACATAAGCGGGGGAAGAAAAAAAAAAACACCCCCAAGGCTCAGTCCTCGCTTCCGGACGATGACAGGCCCTGCACTTCATCAGCATTTCCTCCAGAAACATTTCCTCTTTCTTCGCCGCGGACCCGCGCTTACCAGATCTGAAACTTCAGCAGCGGCCCCGTCGAGAACTGCATCTTCAGCTTCTTCCCCGGGTGGTCCGCAGAGGCGGAATACAGGGCGAGGAGCCCCAGGAGCAGGAACGCGAAGGACAACCGCCGCCTCTCCATGCCGCTGCGCCTTCCTCCCGGCTCAGGGAACAGACACAGCCCGGCCGCCGAGCGGAGGAGGGGGAGGTGTACTCTCTGCGTGCGGGGTCACGCACACGCACACGCACACGCCACGCCCCCCGCGTAGACGCCGCGCAAGGCGCCCTGGGAGTTGGAGTCCAGCCGTGCTTCCATGCTGAGATTCCTCGCATCGCCCCGGCTGCAGTGAGCGCCAACGTTAAACTCGGCTCTTCAACCACCCTTAAGAAATACGTCGCGTTTTTAGAATGCGTTATAAATCTATCAAATAAAAAAATATTTATGTGTAATAACGTAAGCAGATCTGCAGGTCAAGAGATGCAGTGTGATATGGCGAAGTCCTATTGTTTTTTTTTACTTATGCTTCAACAATAACAAAAAAAATACAATATAAACAAGAGTACATATAACATTTCAAGACAAAAAAAAACTCGTCAGGGGTACATATTACAAAATAAATTCAAATTACGAAAAAAGTTTAAACAAATGAAATAAAGATCGCGCCCGCACCCCTTTCATATTTTTACATTTTGAAATAGTCTGTAGATATTCCTTTACATTCAGTTTTAAAATGCTCAGACAGAGGATTCTTCCCAGAGCACTTCAATTTGTGTATATAATTACGTGCCGTTAAAATTAAATTTATTACAAACGATACTTTAGTATCGTTTTCGATGGGGCTGAAACTTAACATCTTTTTCTTCAAAACAAATATCAGTATTGGTGTCTTTTTTAATACATGTCTGCAACTCAGTCCAGAAAGGGTTTACCCTGGGACATAACCAAAATAAATGCTCAATAGTTTCAGGGCTACAGGCACAAAAAAACGCATTTATCATCTATATTAGTCTTAAATCACAGGACAAAAAGAGTCTTAACGGTAAATTCGATTAATTATTTTGTATGAAACCTCCTTAACCTTATTTTACAATACTTAGGTTCTGCTGAATATCAGTGAACTATATCTGCCATTACTAAACAGTAATTAAGCTGCTCACTGCCTTGACTGAGCGATAATATCAGTATATCTGATCTATAATAAATACAGATTATCTACCTAACAATGGAAATATGTAAGTGGGTATCTGTGCTCTTGGGGGGTGATGAACCAGAGTCCCACGGCAGGGAGTCGCGTGATCTTTAATCTGCTGAACGCTACAGGTCCCCGGATGAGCTCGGGTCAGCGGACTGCTCGGGTGTGGACTTTGTCTCCTACCCTGGGGCAAAAGAAGTCCCGAACAGACGCTGGACGACATTCCCCAACCCGATGATACGTCTCTCTCCGTTATGCCCACCCAACGCTTACAGTTTCTCCGTTTTTCCCCCCAGTAACAAAGCCGTGGGAAACCAAGCGTCTCAGACTTCGGTTGCTTATGGAAAAGATTTCCTCTTCTCGGAGGCGTCGAGCAGGAAGGGGTGAAAAGGGATGGAGGGAAGAGGGAAGCTGGATGTCAGCCCAGGGAAGACACAGGCCGGCACCGTGGCTGGGGGTGACACCACAGTGACACGACAGGGCCTGAAGCCCCTGGCCACTATCTCTGAGGGGCAGCAGTGCTAATGCTTTTCCTGGGTGAAATGGTAAGCAGGCCAACAGCTGGCGAATGACCTAAATGTGTAAAACACATGGCCAGCAGCCATACCGCCCTGCAGCCCCCAGCTGGCAGCCCACTGCAGCTCAGCAGTGTGAGCCTGGGAGGTGGCTGGATGGGAGACCTCCTGGGAAAGCTCAGGCTGCTGCTGGAAGAGGTGTTAGTGGGGCCAGCAGGGGGCGCTCACCCTGCAGTCTGTGTGGGTCCTATTGCCCCAGTATAGTGACGGGGACACTGTACTGTAAAATAGGTGCCGTCCTTCGGATGAGACATGAAACTGACTCTCTGTGGTCATTAGAAATCCCAGGGTGTTTCCTGAAAGGAGTAGGGGTGTTACCCCGGCGTCCTGGTCAAATTCCCCCCCTGGCCTCCTAATAATCCCCATCTCCGAACTGGCTTCACCACTCTGTTCTCCTCTCCACTGGTGTGTGGGGAGCGGACTGGCGTATCTTCCAGGTGGGGCTGCATACTGGTGGTGGTTGACACATTACCTGTGTCCAGAAAAGCGCTATATAAGTGTTAGGAATTATTATTGTTGTTGTTGCTAGAAATCACACAGAACCTTACTGGCCCCCTGCAGTTTCCATACAGGGGAGGAGGTGACACAACACATCACACCGTTCAAGACCAAGCAAAGACATTTGATCATTTTATTTGCTGATGTTTCCCCTGCTTTTACCATGATTCAGCCACTCCTGCTGGCACGGACATTGTCAAAGAATTTCAAATTAAAAATTACAATTTGATTAGACGAATTTCAGATTCAATTCAAAGTTCTCAACGGGTCAAAGTGAGGAAATGGTTATCGGTTGTATGCTGCACTTCCATTGAATCACCACTAGGCGGTCTCTTGTCCCCTCATTGTGCACCAATTATTGCAAGGGCAAACAGACATCTCATCACATTTGCTGCTGCCTCAGCCCTATCATCTTAATCAGAACCCAGATCACCATGATTGAAATCGAGTTGTTTCATTGAATAGCACAATATACCCTCTTTAGAGTTAAATGTTTTGAGAACAAACATCTTTAATTTTAGAAAAAACAAGGAATCTCCCATCCAAGTCACTGTAATAAGTGGTCTGATTGAAGAGGTGTAGCCAGTATATGGGAACGATCATAGATAAAGGCTTAAGATGGGAAGAATCTCATGTCAGACCATTTACAAAAAGGTCAAACTTTTCAGTTTTTAAAATAAATCTGTTATATCTTTTATTGAAAGTGTCTTAACATACCGTTTTAACATCAGTACTGTGAACTGCAAATATGCTGGGGAAAATGAACATTTTTTAGTGAAACCATCAGAGTGAATCAGGTTTCTCAATCTAAATGCAAGGGGCTCTAAAGAAGACCAGCAGCACTGTGGAGTGTGAGACTCCCCACCTCCTCTGTCATCAGATCTACCTCCACCTGGGAGACACCTCATGGTCTAAGGGCAATAAATGTAGAAAGTCATTCATCTCCCTCTTTAATTTAACTTTCGCATCATGTAAAATAGTCTATAAATCACTATAGGACATGTTCCTTAAATAGGCTGACCTGATATATGACTTGACTCTGCCATAAATTCTATTTCCCCTTGTAACAGAAGATAGTTTGATTTGAATAGGAAATTAGTTTGAGGCATCAAATGTAATAATACAATAAAATAAGAACATGACCAAAACCTCTATAGTATTATAATAGATGCAGTTTTTTCCAAACGTTGAACTCACAGAAGGAACCATTTGTGTAATGGTATAGTTCTCTTTCAGAACTGCTCTGAATGTGAAGGTTCAGGCAGTGATAATCAAATTTATGTCC
This sequence comes from Lepisosteus oculatus, assembly GCF_040954835.1. Classification (NCBI taxonomy): domain Eukaryota; kingdom Metazoa; phylum Chordata; class Actinopteri; order Semionotiformes; family Lepisosteidae; genus Lepisosteus; species Lepisosteus oculatus. The sequence goes on along the minus strand of NC_090708.1, from coordinate 2,585,451 downwards.
CCGCCCCCCCCCCCCAAATTCTACTATTCAACACTGAGTACAGATTCTTTGACATTTCTTTTATTTTACACTGTCCAGTTCATACAAATGGCATAACCGATTTAGGCTTCTGAAACATGGTAAAACAATTTCACAATGTTTTATCTTAAGTTTTTCAACTGTTGAGCAGAGCAAAGCATTTAGTACAGTATGTACAGTCCTAAAATATAACTAGGATTTGTTTTGTTTTTTTAAACTGCATTGCATAGCTTTACTGTCTTGTGCTAAAGAATAATACTTATTCGTGGCTCAGACATTTAAATTAGTCCATACCAAAATAGAAGAATCTTGCTCTGTAACACCTGCCAGATTGTAGCTTTTCTGTTCGGCGAGTCACTTCATTTAAACAAAACAAACTGCGATTGTGATCGGTGAAGGAAGTGTCCAGAGCAGATGTAGAATTCTGAAAAATAAACCCTGCGATTTATATAGCGCTTGAGGACAGAAAATGGCCAAAGAATTCCTTTCTAAATTACAATCCCAGTTCCAAATCCTCCAATTCCTGTAACAACTGGGACTCCTTCTGTATCTTCTCAATCTAAAAAAATAGGGATAAAGACAAAAACGTCAGAACACGAATGTCACAACCCGAAACGCAATGCACGATTCACGAAAAATACAATGTACAGAGACACATTGGATTTCATCAGATGCCCAGGGGAACATAATAGCAAACTCAATAAAGCTTCCACAATAAGAATGATGACAGATTAGGCGGGGTGTACGTCATTTCTTTGAAGCTGGAACTCCACTTACAGTCTGTGTAACTCACTACATACTGCAACTAACTCAGCAGACCTGGGGTTTGAAGTACCCAACAGGAATCAGTATCTGGCACACACGGCTTCCTCCATAAGGTCCACTGTTCCTGGATTCCTGAGTCCTCCACACACCAGGTGGCGCCGCAGGGAGAGAATTCCCAGGGCCCCAGCTCAAGGCACCTCACCTGGTTTTTCTCCAGCTGCTTGCCAGTGGCCTGCTGCTCCTTGAGCTGCTCTATTGCCTTGATTTTCTAGGGGCGAGGAGGAAAGACAGGTCAGTTAACCCAAAAAAAAGTTTCATTTCAAGCCACTAACACGGGGGTGACGCAGAGCCAATCTTTTTTTTCCCCCCCAGAATAACTTTGCTAAAAGAAAGCAAGCACTGGGTCTCGGTTCCAGAGCTCGGAGTTCCTCGCCATGTTGCTCACAAAGATTTCCTCGAGATCCTTCAGGGAACAGCCAGCAGGGCAACCCTTGGATCCATAAGCTACCAGCATCCAAGAAGCAACACAGACTGAATGGCCTCTTAGCATTTGCAACCTAAAAAAATGAAAGGTCCCCATCTTAAGCGGAGACCGCAGAGTCGTCATGAAGTCTCAAAGGTCAATGGGCGTGCAGTGCAAACCACTCCCAAACGACAGACAGTCCATTTACACCAGCTCCTCATTTTATACCAGGAACAAGCTCCACACTACTGCTCATCAAGCGTGCGTTCCTACACGAACGTTACATCAAAAACCTTTTATTCTCACGTACCACAATCTGAGATACAGTACACGTGTAAATCATGGTAAGGTAAACACGTACCACAGTTTTAGTAAAATATTATAAGAAAAGGAACTTAATGAAAGCAGAAAAAGTATCTGCGATTAGTGTTCACCTGTTTCCACAGTATTTAGCTTTACGTCAACACTTAGACTCCCTGCACTGGTCCTGGAAGAACGCCTTCTCTCCTAGTTTTCATTCCAGCTGAGTTCTACATTTATGACTTAACCCGTTTTGTTTTCACAGACTTTTATTTACCTGGTTTCTTCTGTCGGACCTGAGTGTCGGAAACAGCCGACTTTCAAAGGCACCATTTTCAACAGCTTCAGCACAGAACCTCACACGGCCACTTCACAATTTGCTGGCCATTATTTCTGACTAATCAGCTCTTGCTGTCTGATCAGCTGATGAGGCAGGGATGGGGGAGCGACCCTGCATCGGAACACCCACAGTGGGTGTGACCCAGTAACCAGACAGGTATAAGTGGGAGTGACCTTGTATCAGACACACCCATAATGGGAGTGACCTTGTATCAGACACACCCATAGTGGGAGTGACCTTGTATCAGACACACCCATAGTGGGTGTGTCATGTATCAGATACACCCATGGTGGGTGTGTCCTATATCAGACACACCCATGGTGGGTGTTTCCTATATCGGACATTCTGCACACCTGAATGAGGGCAGTTCTGAAACTGAGACATTGGTCCAGTATTTATAATCATTACAGACCTGAACCCTGAATGCAGCTGGATGGAAGCTGAATACAAATTTACAAACAGGCCCGAAACAGAAAACTGAAAAGATCCTGGGATGAAGAACTGGGCTGGGTCAAACATCAGCAGACTTCCTGTCTGTAGTACAAGCCGGTGATGATGCTCTGTGCCTGAACAAATAAAACCCTAAAACACGGCTACATATCTGAATACAGTGCTCAGTGATACAGTAGAGAGAGCCTGGCTGTGTGAAGGATAGTGTCCAGAGCCAAGAGTCTTCACAAAGCTGATCATGCTCTTATTTCCTCTTAATTGTGTATCCAGGTCATGTGAAATGTACTTGACATTCAGACATGCACAGACAGAACATCACGGAGGCCCCTCTGCGATCTGCCCCACAATCTCCCAGACACCGTGACTGAAACACAAGGGCGCCCCCTGCTCCCCAGGCGGAGAAGGACACGTCAGCCCCAGCTGGTTCAGCCAGAGAGACTCGGCGGTGCAGCCGGAGAAGGACCTTCCCTCCAGGAGGGAAACGCGGTGCGCACACACCCGCAGAACAGGCCCCCCCCCCGAGGACAGAGCGCCTCCTGCAGGGGGGGCGAAGCAGCCCCCTCCCCCGTTACCTTTCTGAGGTTCTTGATCTTCTTGTCCGTCTCGGGGTCTCCGGAGGCGGCGGCGGCGGGGGTGGGGGTGGGACAGGCGGGAAGGGGGTCCGGCGGCTTGTCCTGCACGTCGTCAGACTTCCCCTCCTGCGGAAACGACAGCGTCACCGGGATCCGCGCGCACGGGGAACCCGCGGGTTTACGGACCCCCCCCCCCCCCGCCGCGGCCCTTCCGCGGTCTGTGCTCCAGCTCGGGCTCGCGAGCCGTCTCGCGGGGGGGGGGGGAGGAAGAGGAGAGAGGCGGCCCTGCGCACCTGCTTGGCCGCCTTCTTGGCCTCGCGCTTCTTCTGGTTCTTCAGAGCCGCTCTGGACAGGGGCCGCTCCCCTCCGGCCGGCTGCTTCATGTTCTGCGGCGGCTCCTCCTCGTGCTGCAACGACAGGTACGGCCCCGTCACGGCGGGACCGGGGACCCGCAGGCCGTACCCCAGCGCAGGGGCTCCCCGACGCCCGCTGGCTGTCATTCCGACCCGCCGTCCGCAGATCTGTGAAGACCTTCTTCACAAGTGGCCTCAAGTGGATATTTGCATTTTGTGTACTGTTCTGTCCTGGTTTGTTCTTCGTGTGTTCTGGACTGTGAGTAACTCTTCTTAGTGCACTTCTCACTGTACTGATTGTATTGTATTATTATTGTATAATTCGTTACACCATTGCTGTGTTGTCTGTGTTAAGCTGCTGTTGCACTGTCATTTTCCTCACGGGATCAATAAAATATCTATCTATTTAACCACGTGTAGGGCTTGTGCGTTGGTGGTTGAACACCCGGCCTGTACGGATGGGGTCTGGATGGAGACGGATATTCTTTGTCCAGTTTACCGCTGAACAGCCTCGTTTCCACCTGCTGAAGCCTCACTCCCTCTCCTCCTGATCTTTCCTGTTTCTCAGTCATGGTCTCCCCAGTAACCAATCAGAAAACACAGAAAGCCACATCGACCTAAACCTATCCACCACCTGAAACGAACTCCACACAACTCAAAAATATTTCACACTGCTCAACCCCATAAACCTACAATAACAGGACCTAAGCTTACATGTTTATAACCAGACTATTTTGTGTGTTCCTATCTCTGTATCATTGTAAAGCTCCATGACCTGAGGTGTCTTAAAAGGTGCCGTACAAAATGATATTAATATAAAGTAGGACTTTGCAGCAAACTAACACAACACACCAAACCACTATTTGCAACTTGGTTAACTTCCTCTGCCCCTGCTTTGCCGATCGCTTGCTCCCCTGACCCGTCTCCCCCTCTGAAAACCGCTTACCAGCTTCGAGCTGGCGGCTGGTCTGTTCCTCAGCGCCGGGGGTCTGTACGCCTGGGCTGGCTTGGGCTCCGCGCTGCCCAGCTCGCTGGGCGCCGCCTGGTACCTGATGGGCTTCTCGGGGAAGACCCCCTCCGCACACGGCTGCCACAGCACCTCCCAGAGCTCGGCGTCGGACGGCACGTCGGACTTGTGGAGCACGGTGCCGGTGTAGTGCCAGATCTTGTACCCGTTGCCAACCCTCAGTCTCGGGGCGCACGTCGCCGTGACGATGTGCTCCCCGTCCGGGCACCAGGAGAAGAAAGTGGAGTCCGGCGCCTGTGGCTTGGAGATCTGCTTGTACCTCTTCGCGTCCCAGACCTCCATCTGCCCCCGGAGGTTGCCGAAGCCCGCCAGCACCAGGATGTGCCCCTGGGGGCTGTAGTAGGCGGCGTTCCTCGGGCCCGTGCCGAAGTCGAACACGGGGTCGCACTTGAGGTTGAACACGGTGGCCTTGGCCGGCATGAAGCCGTAGACCACGCAGAACTCGGCGGAGCCGGGGCTCCAGACCACGTCGTAGATCGGGCCGCTCTTCGCTGCTCGGGACAAGAAGGGGAGACGGCTCAGCTGGGGGCCGAGGACTGGGGGCCACCGATCGGGGGGGGGGGGGGGTTGACACTTACGCAGCTGCACGACCGCACTCTCGCCGTTGACCGCCAGGTAGTGGAGGGTCTGCTCCCCGTAGTACGACGCCCCCGTCTTGTCCACCTCCGTGCTAGCGGTCACTAGGACGGCGGAGGCTGCGGGAAAGATCGAGACGCCCCCCCGTCAGGACTCGCACGCAGAGCCACGAGCTCGATCGCCCCCCCCTCCCCCGGCAGCTCACAGCGCCTCCCGCTGGCCTTCAGGTCTGAGAGCCGGCCGGGAAATCGAAATGCACATTTATTATCTACCGGGGGGGGGGGATGGTAAAAGTGTCGATACACAAATACGAGAAAACAAATGAGTCAAGATCGATTCTTGCTGGGCCGTGAAGGCCCTCCTGTCATGTCGTGGAACGGAGTGCTGCTGATCAACACAGTACGATCAGCTCAATGGGGGGGCGTTTCATGGAAAATAAAACGAGCCGCTTAGCACTGTTCAACCCGCACTCTACATGCAACTTGATTAGAAATTATTTTTACGGGGGTCACGAGTGCTGAACAAAGGGTCTCGCTGGGGGGGTCACACCCTGCGCTCCTGCGAATCGGCGCCGGGACCCGGGTCAGCGCGACCCACGAGACAAAGACGGGAGCGCTTGCGCGCACGCGTACCTTTCTTGTTCCACAGCATCGTCACTTTGTCAGACTTAAAGAAGCTTTTGTTGGCCAAAGCTGAGGTCGGCCCTGCGAAGTTGGGGTACTGGTACAGCCGCACGAAGGAGGGGGCCCCTTTGCTTCCTGGGACATAGACAGCGACCTCAAATGGCAGCACAACGCCTCGGGTTAGTCTTTCCACGGCCGACGGACGAGCGCACAAGGAGAGAGAGGATAACAGAGCACGGCCTGGAGCGTCTCAACTCACCTTGCTGGGCTGAGCTCCGGGAGACAGGACGAACTCCGTGACCTTCTGCAGGTGCAGCTTGTTGGCGATGGTGTCTGTGAAAAGACGGCACACTTGACAGGCTTGTCAGCAGGGACGAGCTGATCGTTAAAGTGCAACGATCGATACTGTTCTGTACAGACTATGTCTTAGGACTGGGGAATTAAAGAGATTAGCCTGTTATCCAACATGGTGACCATGAAAAGCAACTTTGCACATGCAAGCAGTAAGAGGTACAAGCAAGCACCCTGAACACAGGCAGTTCAGACACCTAGAAACAATCTGTTCAAACCGAGAAAGTGAAATATGCCTATACCTGAATCTCTGCGTCGATTTTTTCTGCTACACAGTGCTTTTTACACATGTTTATACTTGAGGAAGCGTGATAATTGCCTCTGAGCTTCACAAAAGTCTTTAAATATGACACATTGACACACCAAATTTAGTTATATAGATGTTGACTCAGATGATAATTTACAGCTGAAAATTGGCGACAGAAAATATTATTTCGCATGCCGATTTATAAGGACCAAAGAAAAAAGCACATCTTCTCTGAAAGCACTGCTCTGAGGAAATCAGCTCTCAGGTTTTAATACGTTTCCCACAAGGAAACCAAGGGATGAAATTTAGAAGCGGCTTCAGTCCCCTTGTAAACAGATTTTTATTATCCAGCCACTTTCAATTAGCACCCAGTGTAGGTCGGGGTCAGCGCTGTCACAGAACTGGGGCCGCCACCGCGGTTTCTTTAACTGCTGCAGTAGCTCATGCTCTTAACGTAAGCGCTGCTCACCAAATTTGTTATTTTCGAAAAAATGGAGCTCGTTGTTTACATTCCTGACGGCGATACTTTCATCATCGGACCAGGTTGGGCACCTAAAGAAACAAGAAAGGGAGTTAAGCGCCACCAGTGTGGAACGAACCCTCGTTCGACACCTCTAGGATTCTCTAGCATCACAGCAGCTCTTCACTTTGGGGTCATCGGACTCGTCAGCAACATTTCACCTGCTGTGTGTCACTGTGACCGTTTATGCATTTAATAATTGTTAGTGCATTTAAAACCACGCACCTTTTGTTTACGTAAAGGGTCTAGAAAAGGCAGCCCAGCCATGTTGTTGAAGACAATTCCCTGATGATCGAGATCCCTGGATCAATTAGCTACCAACTACCAGACGAACGAGAGGGGGCTGAATGAACTCCTCTCGTCCGTAAGTGTAACTCTGCTCTGAAAACCCCTGCCACACTTACCAGCCCTGCATTTTCTTCTGGTAGAAAGATTTAAGACACTTCCCAGTCTGCAGATCCCACAGGTGAAGGTTAGGGTCTCCTTGAGCACTCTCCTGCGTTTCTGGGACAGACCAGAACAACACTCTGATTTTCTGATTTCCAGCACAGAGCCAGAAACATCCTATTTTCTTCATAGAGGAGCATTCTGCCCCCAAATACTGAATGTGAGACCTTTTAAAAAGGAATAAATGTGTGTTTAAATGTGACGGTAGCATAAACACTCAGTTTAGACAGAGTATCCTAAAAGGTTTGTGCATGAATGTGGCCGTATCAGAGACAAAGGAGGGTGATTGCTCTCTGTGCCACAGAGACAACTGCGTCTGTCAGGCAAATGCAAGAAAGGAGGGAGCTGTGTCCGGGGATACATACTGCTATAAGGCTGCCATGTTGCCAGAATGGAGCTCTTGGGAGAGAACTCCAGACAGGCCGTCTTTGGGAGGTCGAGAGACTGCAGGACTCTGCCATCTGCCACATTAAGTACACTGACCCTGTGAAGGAGAAAGCCACACGCTTCTGTCCGGGCTCATGCTCCAGTACCGGCATTCAGTTTTATTAAACACCGGACCAGTATCCCTTCATGAGCAACAACACAGCTCGGCACAATCGAAATGCACACAAAACAGAGACCAGTACAATTTTACTGAAACACAGCGACAGGATTCATGTTTAGTTAGCTTATTTATTCTATTGCACTACTTCATCGACAGACTCAAGACTTCATCAGCAAACAGGCTCAAACCTGACTATTTGCTAGAGCCAGGGCTGGTCTGTTCTCCCCTCTCGGGGCCAAAGGCATCACTCACTTGTCTCCATTGCACCAGGCGAACAAGGAACCATCTCTGCTAAACGTCACAAATTTACTTGCTCGTCCATCCCTGGAAAAAAAAACCAGATCAAACAGGATTTAGGAGAACGCCATTTAAACACAATTGTTGGCGTTCTCATCATCTCACCACTGAAACAGCACTGACAACAAGCAGGGACATTTAAGTCATTCCAGAGCATGTTTGAACTTAGATCGTGCACCCGTATCAACCTAAGAACAACTTTATCATTTCAATTTCCCCCTTTATACTTGTTTTAACCTGGGCGCCAGACAAATCAAGCGAAATGAAAGTTTTTAAGGCAAACTGACATGTTTTGAGTAAAAACGTTAACTGGAGAAATACGCACTGTCTGCAGTCAAACCTATAACCCTGCAATAACATACCTTTTAAAGACAGTATTTTCGACACAGTCTGGAGGGCCATAGATCATGGATGTTCCATTCGATGCGCGAACTGTTGACAGCGATAGTGACAGAAACAATGTCCTCTTAATAAAAAAACTGTAAACGCCAAACACAGTGTCTGCACCTGAAACCCCGGAAGGGCAGGATCGCTGCTTCGTGTTCGCCAAGCAAATTGTGTAAAACGTCGGGCGATCTTTTATTTCAGAGCATAACCGAATATAAAGTCACCCGAATATAGCTTTATCGCCTTGAAGGGCACATACTGCTTCTGATCAAGATCACGGTTACACATATAATACCCAAAACACACCCAGGGTAGTACACAGTTTAAGTTTATTATTTCAGTTTATTTACATTTATTATTTCTTTAGTTTTATGTTTGCACCTAGAAATAGCGTGACCAAACTGTGAATGGTGTAGTGAACGGTTCTACAGGGATGTTGAGCAAAAAACATCTCTCTACTCCTAGATAGTTTCACTGGGCAATCTCGGACATCCACCCGTGTTACACGGCCAGTTAACTAAATTTGTCTTCCACATTTTGCCGACTGCCTCATAACCACACACGACCAACAAAGCAACATAATCACGCTACCGACCTGCCAACACTGGTGTGGGGGGCGCCATCTTGCACCGGAAGGGGAGGGACAGGAAGTGAGTGTGGGCCCATGAGACAGACACAGGGAAAAACACGTCGACAAAACCCGACCGCATCACCCGAAACGCGTGTACGTGTATCAATGCACACGTCAGGAAAAAAAAAGGTCCGGCCGGGAATTCCTGCTGGTTTCGGCTTCAGAGTGCTGCTGTATTGCGATACATAGATATAAGAGTATAACACCTGATTTAAAAGTAATACTCTGCATATTTTGATTGCTGTTGCAATGAAAATTAAATGGCTCTGATATTTCAAAGCTTTTTTTTGTTTTTGGCATAAGAGATGAATCATTCTGTTGCCAGAGCAGTAACAATTTGGAACATAATTACAAACATTCAGAACAAAAACATAATTCTATTATTTGAGTGTCCAGTTTCTACATCCAGGCTGTGGTCAGTGAGCCCGTCCTCTCTGGGCAGCCAGGTCTGCGTGTGTCCAGTTTCTGTGCCCAGGCAGTGGTCACTGACCCTGTACTTCATCGGGTCTGTCTCTGCTCAGTGGTCTCTCCCAGTTTGCGGTGTCCCAGTGTGTGAGGCAGTCTTGTCTGGGCAGTGCTGTAACTTGGTTGACTAATTTTGGGGGTTTCAGCAAAAGCTGGTTGGTTAAAGCCGAGCGTCATGGTAGAGATTTAAAGGAACTTTTAATTAGCAAATACTTATCACTAATTAACATTGATACTTATCAATTTTACTTCTTGTCCACATAGTTCTCACGCGCCATTGTTATAATTCTTGTTAAAATAGGAACAGTTACAAAGGAGAGGGGGCACTAACCTCATCTATCTATCTCAAGCCAGGGATTGTGGGTTTGTGTCTCATCTGGGGAGCGTGCTTTTAGGGCGGAGTGGTGGCTCTGTGGCTCAGGATCTGCGCCTGTGGCTGGAAGGTTGCTGGTTCAAATCCCGCAGCCAGCAGAGGAATCCTACTCCTCTGGGCCCCTGAGCAAGGCCCTTCACCCCAACTGCTCACGGGGCACTGTATAAATGGCTGACCCTGCGCTCTGACCCCCAGCTTCTCTCCCTGTCTGTGTGTCTCATGGAGAGCAAGCTGGGGTCTGCGAAAAGACACATTCCTAATGCAAGAAATTGTATAGGGCCAATAAAGTGATCCTATATTATTTAGTGGTGGGAAGATAACTGATCTGAGCATCTTGCCCTGGCCTGGGCAGCTTGTTCCAGACGCCACACAAACCTTCATGAAACAAGCGCCCCAAAGTGTGGGGTTTCAAAGTGAACCCCTCGTTTCCACCTGTGTCTCACGGCTCATGTTCGATAGCTCAGTCTGAAGAACCCTGCTGGGTCGACAAGAGCCTTCGAGGACTCTGAGTAACCGGGCCGGGTCTGGAACATAGTCTCCTCGCATTCGCGGGGTAAACCAAAACTTTCTTCTCTTTAACCTCTCTCTCATACAAATAAAAGAAAACACACAAACTTCCACAACATGACAATTTTCTCTTTCAATACACATATAATATCGGTGTGGCTCTGTGACTGATTTTTTTTTTCATTTTAAGTTAAAAAGGATACAAAGGCAGGCTCAAGTAAAAAGAAAGAGACAGAATTCCGTCAACCGAACCTCTCCCGCGCCAACATCATCAGTTTCTTTTTGCCTTTGTATATCCGTTTCAGGTTATCAATAAACTGTGTAAACTGGATTTGTCCATCATGAGCCATTAAGAAGGTCTCTCTTGCCCTGCTAAGGAACTCGATGAATTCACTCGCATTTCACATTCTCTAAATAAATAGTCTTCTCCGATCAAGACTTGAAAAGGTTTACTTCCTGTTTTCAGCTTGACAAGTTCTCCTCTTGACCCCGTCACACAGCTGTCGAACTGTCTCTGTTGGCCTCCACAAGAAGAATACAACACAGCAGAGATCTTCTGCGAAGCACAGAGGGGGAAAGGAGGAAGGCAACTATCGTCCTCCTCCCATCCTCTCAACCTTCGCTCCTCTAATTCTGGTCTCCTGTCTGTCCCCCAAGCCCGTCTACACTCTGGGGGTGACAGGGCCTTCTCCTGTTACGCCCCCAATCTCTGGAGCTCTCTCCCCAAGGAGATCAGAGAGTCACCTTCTCTCAACTCCTTCAGATCCAGACTCAAACCCTTCTTCTTCAGAAGAGCCCTTACTGAACTGGTTCTGTTCTTTACCCCTCTGCTCCTCCTGTATTCAGTCCCCCCCTCTGCTGTCTCCTCATTGTGCACATCTTGTGTATTTTCTATTGCCGTCACTCTCTCAAGTGCTTTGAGAAGCCACCTTTAAATGGCGCTATATAAAATAAAGTTATTATTATGAATCATGATTTTTATGGCGGACTACATCGCAGGCCAGGCTGCCCGGCGGAAGGATTGCGCTGGCCGCGGCGGCGTGGGCAGGCGGCGGGAGGGGCCGAGCGTGTGTCGACGCAGGCAGGGGCCCCTGTTTATTACAGCCTGGTGCGGGGCGACACATCGCAGCTGGCGAGCTGGCAGTCCTCTCCTGATATCGGCATTGCACACATCATCACTACTACTACTACGACCACCACCACCACCGCCGCCACAGCAGCAGCAGCAGCAGCAAAGCACAGCCCGGCCCGGGGACCGAACACAGACGCACGGAGGAGAAAAGCAGCAGCAGGTTAACAAGATGGTGGCGAAGCAGAGGATTCGCATGGCAAACGAAAAGCACAGCAAAAACATCACGCAAAGAGGCAACGTAGCCAAAAGCACGGTGAGTCCTGGCGTGTCTCTGACGGAGAGGAGAAGGTGGGGGAGTCGGCGGCGGCGTTAAAAAGTGCCCGAGTTCCCCCTCTCCTCCTCCTCCTCCTTCCTCTTCCCCCCGCGGGGTCCGTCTGGGGAGTCGCGTTTCTTTACTCCCCCCCAGCTCTGTGCAAGTGTGGGGCGACGCGGCGATTCCTGCTCCGGTCCTTAAAACGCCATCATCATCATCATCATCAGCAGCAGCAAAAAATCACAGCCCCCCGCCCCAGTGCGAGGAGAGCGGCCGGGTGGTCGGGCTGGAGCTGGCGAGGAGAGGGGCGATTGCGCGTCTCGGTCGGTGCCGAGTAGATGCGCGACGTGTCCGGCTGTCAGAGGGGCGACTTGCCCCTGAGCCCCTCTACCCCCCCGCCCCAGCAGCTCCTACCCTGGGGGTGTATCTTGTCACTTTCCACATTTTCATCTCGGCTTTTTTTTGTTGTCTGTTTGCTTTTCAGAGAAACGCTCAGGACGACAAAGTCTCCGTCGGACCCTGGTTGTTGGCGCTGTTCATTTTTGTCGTCTGTGGGTCAGGTGGGCTGGAGTCTTTTTTTTTTGTTTGTTTGATTGTTTGTTGTTGGGTTTTTTTGGGGGGGTTTCTGGCAGCTTCCCCCCCACCCGGGAGGGTCGAAGTTCAGTTTAGTTTGCTTTCCTTTCCTTTTTCGCATGTTCTCGGTCACCCGAGCGCTGCTTGTTCGTGGCGTTGGCACGCAGAACCGGGCGAAGGAGGATCTCCTGTGTACAACAAAACAAAACCAGAAAGAAAAAAAAAACTAAGAGGGGTTTGGCGTCGGAAAGGTGAGAAGTCCGAACGCCAGGTTCCTTGCACGGACTTCTCAAGTCTCCCGTTGGCGTGTCGGATAGTATCGAAACCGTCGGCTGCGCGGTGCGCCCCTCGGAGGGAGACTTCGGGTTTCAGTACGACTGCACTTTCGTGTCTGCTAGCGCCGTGGAAACACCTGGGGACACGCGTGTTTCCTGCCGTGCAGGGCCGGCGGGCGCAGGGTGCTGCTCTCGGGATCGACTCGCCGGCTTATCTCGGCGATAGGCGGCCGGGCTTGTTGACACTGTATCTCTAACCTCCTCCCCCCCCAGCGCCCTTGACTCGGGATTAAAATTTAAACTTTTTATCTGCACTGCTCTTGTATGCAGATGTCAGATGCCTGTGGGTTGCGTGACTGCCGAGCCCTCAGCAGGCCTTTGTGCGGGTGTTTGGAGGACTGGCATCTGGAGAAATTGTTTGTTTTTTTTATCCCTCCGCTCCTGCAGGGAAGAGGGTAACTTCTCCAAGATGTGCGGGGAGAGCTCTGTTCGGGAAGCCCGATCGGGTTCTGAAAGCCTCCGAAATGCCCCCTGTGCCCTCGGCAGCAGGTCCCACGAGCTGGGCTTTAGTGGCCCTGTCAGCAGGCTGAGGAGAGGAACAGGGGGCAGTTGTCCTGGGGGGGGTGTGGCAGTGTGGGTGTGCCTGGGGGGGGGGGGTTTGGGGGGAGTGCTGAGTTTTCATTCACGTTCAGTAATGAGGGCTCATTTCCCCGGTAAACGAACAATTTTTGCAGCTCGTCCGTGATGACACAAGTACTGAACGTGTCTGGTGTTTCGTAAAATTAAAACACGGGTCACTTTTCACTTTCGGCAGTAAAACGTGCAAACGGGCCCTGTTCTGTTCTGTCAGAAGCTTGTCCGTCCGGGTTGTGTAATGGGTCCGCGGGTCGGCGCTGTGAAAGACGTCTCGGCATGCGGTTCGCTTGCCTGGCGCAACAGAGGAGTGAACAACAAGGTCACGTGGAGCTCGGAGTAGTGACAGGACCTCCACGCGCGGCCGTTGTTGTTGTTGTTTGCCTGACCTTCCTCATATCTGAAGGTCCGTCCGGCTTCGCCGCCAGTCCTGCGGCTCTTGGCCGGAGGCGTCCGCAGCACCGCCCTGGACATCAGGCCTGGTGGGGTGCGGTCCCCTGTCCTGCCAGCTTCTGGGAAAACACAGACAGGCACGCAGCTTGTTCTGGTCTTTCTACTGCAGGCTCCTCTAACAGAATTCCTGGTGTTGTTGCTCTTCCCTACAGCGATCTTCCAGATTATCCAGAGTATCAGGATGGGGATGTAAACTGCAGTGACCAGGCCTCTGTCCTTCGAACCCGAGCATTCCAGCCCCCGCCCCCCCCCCCCCCGAACACTGCACAGCTCCCGGCTGTCCTCATCATTCCCGTGATCGTCATTATTCCCGTTCCAGCTCCCGGAGTCTGGGGTTCCTTTGGGCCCCGTCGTGCGGCTGACAGGTCTCCCCCCACCCGTGCCTTAAATTGTGTAACGAAAGCCATACGATTTGTAAACTTCACATTCCAGTCCGGGACCATGATCGAGTGTCATATGCTGTAGATTCTGGGTTGCGTTGTGATTGTGACGCAAAAGCTTTCTCCGCCCCGTTTGTACGACCTGCTTTGTTAAGACTTCTTCCCCTCCTGCTTTCTTTTGATTCCTCTACAGTCCACCTGTGTCTGATTTCCTCTTTATTTTAAAAGAAGGATAGTATGTTTAAAAGAATAACGATGATTTGCTTCTGGCGTCTGCCTGCGTCCACTCTGCTGGGCGCTGGGACGGGCACGGCTGCCGTACACACCACTGTCCGGAGCCCGGAGCACCTGCTGGGCCGGACGCCTCCCAGGGCGTTCCCGGAGTCCGAGACGCCGAGAACCACCCACGACTGCGACTTGACTGGAAGCAAGTAGCAGTCCTGTTTTTTTCTTTCCTGTAGTATTTATACCTCTCCTGTGATGTAGGCGATCAACCGGAGGATTTGAATTGAATGAAAGGGACATCAAGACGGAAAATGTTTGGCTTGCACTCTTTGTACAATCTGCAAAAAAAAAAAAAGAAGAATTGTGTGTTTGTTGCCATTTCAAGCCCCCAAAACAAATAAAAGATGAAATTAAAACTGGGCTGCTTGGGTGCCACCAGGTTGTACATAAAGTTTTTTGCTTAAAGATGCAGTTTGAGCTAGGGCTGTGCCTGTGTTGTTCTGAGAATGTTTATCGCTACGCCACCGTGTAAAAATACAACTAAACAAACTGGGCACTTCAGTAAAGTTTCCCACCCACATTCTGAAACCGTGATGCAGGCCAGACAGGTCACGTCACTGTGAGGAGCACTGCGCCGGTCACTTGAACTGAGAAGTCCGTTACAGTAGTGGCCAGAATCGGGCATGAGGAGTGCTCGATTGTTTTAAGGCTGAATCTCTAGCTGTGACGCACATCCAGGACTCCTGCCACGTGAAGAGCTGGCACGTGTGTTTGTGCCTTACAAAAGGAAAACAAGGGGGGGCTGACCTGTCTGTGCCGGAGAAAAAGCACGTGCACCCCAGTTTGGGCCAGACTGCCTGGCTGTTGCAGGTACAGCTACGATGAGATCCTTATTCATGTTGTCGTCTCAGGACGTGAGCAGTACAGTGGAAACGCAGTACAGCAGTTAACACCATGCAGTGGAGACAGTACATCACGGAGTTTTTACACAGAGAATGAGACGACACCGAAATAAACATCAGAAATGAGACATGTGACACGTTGCCATGGAAAGCACCATCTTATGCAGGATGTTCCCAAATACCTCCGAACACGTGGCCAGCTGTATAGGATAAGATCACTTTATTGGCCATATACAAGTTCTTGCATTAGGAATTTGTCTTTTTTCACATCTCCCAGCATGCTCTACACGAGACACACAAGCACACGGAGAGAGAGAGAAGCTGGGAGTCAGAGTGCAGGGTCAGCCATTTATACAGCGCCCCTGGAGCAGTTGGGGTGAAGGGCCTTGCTCAGGGGCCCAACGGAATAGGATTCCTCTGCCGGTTACGGGATACGAACCGGCAACCTTCCAGCCACAGGCGCAGATCCAGTGCTCCGCCCCTATGAGATGAGGTTCAGGATTAATGTTAATCCGCGACATCCGGCACAATTCTTTAGTTATAATTTATAATTCTATATAAATGTAGTCATTTTTCTTCTTGCTTCTATACGAACCGAACAGCTGGTGTTGACGAAGGGAACTGGAGCATCCATCCCTCCATCTTATATCCCAACAAGCAAAGGGTGCAGGGCAGGGCACACCCTGGGAGGGACGGCACAGGGAGGTCAGGACTCACACTCACACCCTGGGCAGGACACCAGTCCATCACAGGACACACACACACCCTGGACAGGACACCAGTCCATCACAGGACACACACAGACTCGCACTCACACCCTGGACAGGACACCAGTCCATCACAGGACACACACACAGACTCGCACTCACACCCTGGGCAGGACACCAGTCCATCACAGGACACACACACAGACTCGCACTCACACCCTGGGCAGGACACCAGTCCATCACAGGACACACACAGACTCGCACTCACACTGGGCAGGACACCAGTCCATCACAGGACACACACACAGACTCGCACTCACACCCTGGCCAGGACACCAGTCCATCACAGGTCACACACAGACTTACACCAGGGCCAATTTCCCCACCAGCCCTGTGAGGTCCTAACCACTGCGCCACTGGGATTCTGGGAACAAGGTGTTAGAGGTTCAGGCTTCTGGAGCTGCCCACGGCAGCCCAGTGGTCCAGAGCTCATCTTTGACGCCCCCCCCCCAGGAGGGGTCAGTCAATCAGAGAGCCCCCCCTCCAAAACCACCAACAACTGTTGTTATTCTTGAAGCTGCATGTTTACAGCATTTTTCTAGACACTCCACTCACAGCACTTTACAGGTCATGGGGACTCTCCTCCACCACCTCCAGTGTGCAGCAGCAATAATAACATAGCCCCCGCCTGGATGATGCAAAACATCGCTGCTGCCCATCCCTGCAGCTGGGGGGACTGGAGCACCGGGGTGAAACACATCACTCGGGGCACAACGGGAGACTCTGTGGGTTCAAAAAACTGCACCCACTGCGCTACACCACTTTACCGTTAAAAAAAAAAAAACAAAACGACTTTTCTGCTGGTTTCTTCCACTCGTAGTTCGTAGCCTACAGGACTCTCTCTCTCTATCCAGAAGTACCGATGTCTGGAGAGTCTGAGAGTTGCATGAGCCCCCGAGAGTAATTCGGAAATTAAAAGAAATCAACTAGATTATTCGGACCAACTTTATTTCCAGCAACTCAGAGTGATTCCGTTCCTCGTGAATTTAAATAAAAACATCTGCAGCCATCTGTCCTACACGAATTAACGGTAGCTTCGAAACCTTCCGTTGTTATTGAAAGGTCATTTTAGACGTGGCCTGCAGCCGCTACTGCGCATGAAATTAAACCACAGCTCTAATTGAGCAATCGCACCCTTTGTCCGCTAGATGGAGACAAGCTCTTGCATTTTCTAGAGTGAACACGGCGGAGGCAAATACTGTTTTTCAATCTTGGCAGTTTTGGAATGACTCCGTAAATTTTTACTAGATATTTCTTCTCCGAAAATATTTGGGTTTTTTTCCCTCTGTACCTAATTTATGATTGCCGTAGAAAAAGAAAAAAACTTTTTGTACGCAAAGAATAAAACACGCCATGCGTTTTGTAACGCACCTAGATGCTGTGTTAATAATAATATAATAATATAATAATAATAATAATTGCTTACACTTATATAGCGCTTTTCTGGACACTCCACTCAAAGTGCTTTATAGGTAATGGGGATCCCCTCCACCCCAGCTTCTCTCCCTGTCTGTGTGTCTCATAGGGAGCAAGCTGGGGTCTGTGAAAAGACAAATTCCTAATGCAAGAAATTGTATATGGCCAATAAAGTGATCTTATCTTAGAATATGCAATCCATTAACAAATGATCACAGTACACCATGTGTCCATCACCATGAGATAGTTTGTACTTTGTAGCCAGCCGAACCCAGATCATTTATATGACCTAACTCATATAAATCGGTTCTAATTGATTTTCAAAAGCCATAGAACAGTCCCGGAGAAGCATGACCTCTTAGGGGTTATAAATCAGTCTGAAATCGTCAGATTTAAAAACACTGTTTTGCAACAGTTTGGTCTGGGGCTTTACCGCGCGTTCGATTTAATTTGTTCTATTAAGCAGTTTAATTTAAAATGTTAAATCCCAGTTCTCAAAGTCCGGCGCTGGCTGCTTCTAATTTACTTCATTCTTACGGTGCTTAAACCAATTAAGTCCGTGAAATGATCAAAACGCCACGTGCTCGTGCTTTCGCAGTGGGACGATCTCACGGGCTGCCGCTCCCCTCTCCTGGCCTGAAAGTGTAGGATTTAGGATACAGGCCCGAGGAACAGAATTTGAAAAGTCGTACCTATCATAATGGCTGCATATCATTTCTCAAAGGTAGTATCGGCACATTTCTTACACGTTGCGAGCTGGGCAGGGTTGGGGAAGCGGGTTTGCAGCTCTGAGTCCGTGGATGTGTTTGTTTATGATGGTGTTTGCTTACCGACGTCAGGAGGAGAATTAAAACCAGCTCAGCGCCCACAATTCATCACGCTCTTCCCCGAACAGGTGAGCCGGTGAGCTCATGATTCAGGTGCTCAGCTGAGTTATGACTCTTCCATTTCTCTCTCGACCGCAGCGGCCGCGCCTTAAAGCACATCCCGTCACACACTCTGTTTGCCCGAAGAGCTTTCCCATGACAGCTTCACCCAGACAGAGGGCTTAATCACCCAGCCCTGCTCCCGTGTGCGTGACGTGTTCCTACCTTCCAGTCCCTACCTGCCAGCGCTGCTGAGGCGATCTGGTCAAAGTGCTCTACTGTGCTGCCGTCACAGCTGTGACCTGACACACGCATGTATATGAAGGCAGAGGTGGCTTCCGAGAGTCCCTGGCGTTAACAGACAGCATCACCTCTTCCTCCCAGGAGCCCAGGAGAGGGAACGTTCCCTCTCCCAGTGAGAGGAGGCACACAGCAGCTCAGCTGGGCTTCACCTGCTGGACAAAACAGCTAACTTCAGGAAGGTCAGACCGTGCAGAACTAAGGAGCAGCAAATGGCCTGTACTGTCCTAAAAGGGGTGTGAGATTTTCCCTTGCAGGCCCACAAGTTTGAAAATTGCACAACCGGTTGAGTAAGTCCAGGCGTCGACATACATCAAAGGAGTCCGACATCACACTCCTATCTGCTCACTGGTGACCTTTGGGCAGTTTTAAATGTTTGGTGCAGCACGTTTGCTCCATTTAGCACCTGACCAACTACACTTGAATGCTAATTTACTTTCAGAGTTTCAGGTTTTCATTTCTATTGAGCTTTAACCCACCCTCCCTTTTTCATTTCTCTACAGCTTATTTCCAAATATGCAGTTAGAGCTTAAAACTCAACATTTAATGTTTTCCAATAGCAGAGCAAAACTCCTACTTATTTTTATGGGCATGGTGGCACAGTGGCATTGCTGCCTCACAGCGCTGGGGCCCTGGGTTCAATTCTGGACCCAGGCTGCTGTCTGTGTGGAGTTTGCATCTTAACTGTGTGTGTGTAAAATTAGTCATATTATCATGGGTGCAACACACGGACCATGTGGAGTGGTATACGCACCATTACAGACTACAAAGCGCAACCCAGCTATGTCGCACAACAGTCTGCCTCTCTTCCTGATGAGCTAAATTCATTCTCTGCTCGGTTTGAGGTCGGTGACGCAGATCCAGTCAGGAAGATTCCAGAAATCCAAGACGGAAACCCACTGATCATATCCAGAGCGGATGTGTGTAAAGTTTTTAAAAAGACCAATCCACACAAGGCTCCTGGCCCTGATGCCATCCCTGGCCGCATTCTGAAGGCATGTGCAGACCAGCTGGCAGATGTCTTCTTGGACATATTCAATCTCTCCCTAGCTCAGTCTATAGTTCCTTCCTGCTTTAAGAAAACCACCATTGTCCCTATTCCTAAGAAACCCAGAGTCAGCTGCCTAAATGACTACCGACCTGTTGCACTCACATCAGTTATCATCAAGTGCTTTGAGCGGTCAGTCAAAGCACACATCACCTCCTCACTGCCAGACACCCTTTGACCCACTGCAATCTCCGTATCGCCAGGTGAACAGAAGATACTATTGCCACTGCCCTCCATACTGCCCTCTCATACCTGGATAAGAAAGGAACATATGTGAGAATGCTGTTGATTACAGCTCAGCATTCAATACCATAGTGCCCTCGAAGTTTGTCATCAAGCTCCAGGACCCGGGATTGAACATCTCCCTCTGTAACTGGGTCCTGGACTTCTTGACGGACCGTCTTGCAGGTGGTGAGGGTGGGCAACAACATATCCTCTACCCCCACTCTAAACACTGGAGCCCCCCAAGGCTGTGTGCTTAGCCCTGTCCTCTACTCCTTATTCACCCATGACTGTGTCGCCAGGCATGACTCAAACTCCATCATGAAGTTTGCGGACGATACAACACTCATCAGCCTGATCACAGATGGTGAGGAGTCTGTGTACAGGGAGGAGGTTGAAACTCTGGCAGCATGGTGCCAGGAGAACCGCCTCTCTCTGAACATCAGTAAGACTAAGGAGATGACTGTGGACTATAGGAAACACCAGGGGGGAGTTAGTCTGCCCCTTCCCCTCTTTAGGATCTGAGTGTAGTCTCTTGCATGTTTATAGAGCACCCCAATAAAGTGTAACAAGTGCACCTCATTCATGGACTGCAGAGGTAAACCCCCACCCCCAGAGGAAGTCCTAGAAACCCCGACACGTACAGGCTGTTTTCTTACCTAGCTGGTCCACTCCGATCCACTCAGTGGTTAAACACGGCTGCCTTGCATTAGGGGAAAGCTGGCAGCCTCGTGGGCCAAACTGCGATTTTTACTGGCGCCTTCAGCCGAGAGCTCGGGGCGCATTAACCCTTGTTAGAGGAGGAGACCAGACACGCTTCCACTTTCTCCAGATAGAAAATTTAATACCTTCCAGTTTGTCAACTTCAATGCACAAGTAAGGCCCAAGAGCAAAGACTGGAGCATGAACCTTCTGCAAAAAAAAGCAGCGCCGAGGAGGAATCTTGACCACAAATATTTCACTCAGGAATCACGAGAGCTACACAGCAAACAGCAGGGACAGTGACACATGCCATTCTCCACTGACGGGAGGGCACGATCCAGATCTTACAGGGAAGACAGAAGGTGCAGGATGGTTTTGACATGCACCAGTGCTGCAGGTTTTGATCCAGACATCCACTACCCATTCAGGATTCAGTAAGACAGTGAGCAGCGATTCATGCCTTTTTAATGAGCATCGAAAGACATTGGTCTTTTAAATACCCTCAAGCTGTCCAAGGTATTTTGATTATGCAGAAACAAAACAATTTTAAAGGGGATTGCTGAGGAAAATTGAAAGGTTACAGTGGAAAAAGTCTATATTGCACCCTTAGCACGTGCAACTGTCTTGTATTTATTCAGTCTAGGAAAAACAAATCGAATTGACAAAATGTACAATTTCAATTTAGCAAATAAGGTCTTAAAAGAGTGTAATGACCACTCAGGGGCCCTTTAAATACTCAGTGTACACTACACTTGGAATCTGAATGTTGCATTTATTAAATACATTAAAATTTGCAATGTAACAAAACGTTTTTTCTGCATATGAAATTCAAAACACCATTTAAATGAACAAAAGATGGCTCACTTCATTTCTCTGACTAGTGTGCATCCCCACTAGATTCACCTCCATCACTGCCAGCTCTTCGTTCGGTTATTTCATCAACATTGTTCACAGACTACTTACAATAAGAGTGCTGAATAAAAACATGAGGTAAGAAAGTGGTTTGAAGATTACAGATCATGCAGAACATGCTAAACAGCAACAAAAGATTTTCTTTTTTTGTTGTGAAGGAGAAAGTAACAAAACTAAAAAATACGTATAGAGTGTGCATTACAAAATAAAATTGAATTACACAGCTTTGCATCTTTGGTTACAAAGTAGGTTGAACAATTTCACAGCTTTTTTTCCCCCAATTCCCCCCACCCCTCCAGAATGCACAAGATTTATTTAAAAAAGGTTTAGGGCATAATGGCAATCACCTGTTCTTAAAGAAACTAGCAACAGACACGGCATAGTTCTCTTCATCAAAACAGCCCACCAGAGATTGGTTTAAGATAACTGATGTTAACCTGTACAAACTTGCTATGCTCTTTTATACTTTACACTCTATACAAAATGTACATTCAAACTGGGTCTTAACTATTGTAAATAATCCCAAAAATAAAATTGCCGTTAGTGTTAGTACTACACCAGGAATTTCTTTATTATTGCCTACATTTTACTATCTCTCTGCAATACCGCTCATCCATTTCATTTCAGATTACTTTACATTTCAGAACGTTCAGAACTTTCCTTTCAAAATGATTCTGTGACATTGTTCATTTACATTACGAAAATAGCAGCCCTGTAATAAATAAACAGCAAAAACAGTAAAAACTGAATGGATGTAATTTTTTTTTTTCTAACTCATGTTGAAGTATGGTGGGCTCTTAAAACAGACTCGCACTTCTTACAACATGAAGACAGCTCCATTGACCAACTAAGGTTTCCACAAAAAAAAACCCCGCAAGCAAGCCTTAAAAAAAAAAAAAGGATGAGAAGTACCACCCACAGCTCGGCCCTCTTCCAGGTACAGCCATCTCCGCCAGACGCCCACCCCTTCCCTGTGCGCTGCACCCGCGGCGCCGCGCGAGATGGGCAGGACACAGAAAGCTCTTGCAGGATGATTGTCTAATACTGGGAAGGCCAATGACTGCACGCACTCTGAAGCATGGCTCTTCGCTTGAAGACTGGTAAGAACACTGGTGGCGGACAAGACTCGTATTTTTTTCCTCTACTTCCGTTCTCTTTCCCCCCCCGCCCCGCGCGGGGGGCCGGGGGGGGCTTCACGCGGACGAGGCGTTGGGCTGCTGGTGGGGGGCCGGGGGGCCGGCCTCGGCGGGGGCCGGGCCCGGCGGCGGGGTGCCGCTGGGGTTCGCGATTTGCACCGAGAGCTGCGACAGCTGCTCGGTGTTGGCCAGGGACTTGAGCAGCGCGTTCTCCCGCTCCAGCACAGAGTTCCTCTCGTACAGCTCCTTGATCTGCTCCTTCAGCACCTCCACCTCCTCCCGCACGGCGTACATCAGGTGGCTCTTCACCAGGTCCTGCAGGGAGGGAGACAGGCGCGCACAGGAGGCACGGCGTCACTCGGGGTGCCCAAGGGAGACGGGGCGCTAAGGCACTCGGAATCCTGAAAGCGCCTCGACAACATTTTTGGGCCATGACGAATCCTAAAGCAAAGCGGGTCTAAGCGAGAGCTAGGTTAACCCAGTTATACTTGGGCCCGGGAGATGAGTCTAATATTCTGACCATCTCTTGAGCTACCTGCACTCCTACGATCTTCAAGTCATTAGAGACATTGCTGCTCCACACTATACGTTTAGACTTAACAGTCGCCATTAATGTCCAGTTTGGTATATTGTACTATAAAACTGGATTAAAAGTAAAGGTAAATACTCTAAATCAACAAACTAAAAAATGCTTTAAAGAACGGTGTAAAGTGTTTTTACGGGTTTCATTTGCGATACAGACGACACAAAAATATCAGTGCGTAATTCGGCAAAACAACAACAAAGTGACCGTACTTACCATCGCCTGCTCTATTTTGTTATCGATGGCTACAACGCTCGCTCCGGATGTACTGCAAAGAGGAAAGAGAAGAAGAAATGTACATAAGCGCGGGCACTGATATCGCATTCTTCACGCTCCGTGCTGTTACGCTGCTATTTCAGAACCTCAGTCAAGTTCAGACAGGCACAGCACGCCATGGGACCCGACTGGACACACGGCCAAGCCTTCCGAGGAAGTCTATCTGCACCACGGAATCGCTGCCGCCTTGCCAAGACCGCCTCCGCAGCGATCTTCTCGATCTTCCAGATCTGGCACCGCCTCCGCTAAATACCTGACCGCGGCATGCCAGCTCCCGGGGGGCCACCCGAGCTCCTCTACCAGGACGGGGCCGCAGAAGCAGGGCACTGAGTAGTATGAACCAGGGCTGCGGTGCTGTCCGCCACAGCGCACCGGAAACGAAAGCAAAGCCTGCCGGTCTCTCGGGGCTGAACGCGCGCGCGCCTGCCCTGCCCCCGAGGAAGCGCACGGGGCGGCGATCTGGCTCCGCGTCCAGGAAGAGAAGACCTTTTGTTTTTCCCACCCCTCCAGCAGCTGCGTAAGAAAATCAGGTTCCTGCCAAGCCGGTCACGAATGCAAAAAAAAAAGTCTCCTTTTTGGCACGGGTTGTCCTATTTAAACGCCCCCCCCCCCCCTCTCCATTACCATCTACTTGTTTCCACTGATCACAGACCCGGCTCCTCCCGCAAAGCGCACACGATCAATCTGCACACGAAGAGCGCGTCACAGCGCGGATCACCGCGAACAGCACAGCTTTCGGAACCGCGACGTCACAGACGTCCAGCCCGCACAGCGCGGCCCCTCGAGCGACGAGCACCACGCACTGGACGAGATCGGAACAACCCCACGGGACACAGCGATGTTCGCGCTGCCTGGAACCGAGAATTGAGGACCACTTGCGCAAACCGGGACCGCCGCAGTGCTGACACTCGCCTCTTCACTGAGGCAAGGAAGACGAGCTGAGCCGCAGTCCGCCCGAGACGCTGGCTGCTTTTTGTTTGGGGGGGGAGAGAGAGGGTTCTCCGCTCGGCTGTCAACGTTTATTTGGGGGGCGTCGGCACCTCGCCCGCGAGCCCGGCCCCCCTGCAGCAGAGCCGGGGGGGGGGGTCCCGAGCGCGCGGAGGGGATACTCCCCCTCGCTCACGCGGGATTTAAAGCACAGCGCAGCGCCAACTGCGGCCGCCCCAGCCCCGACAAGTGTCCAGCGCACTGGACGGGCTAGGGTCAGGAACACGGACACCAAGACCGGCGCAGCTGTGCGGGGGAGTGGGACCGGGCTTGTCCGGGGTCACAAAGCGCGCGGGAGCGAGTCGAAGCAGCACGAACACAACTTCGCCCAATGGAAAGCTCAGGCTGAACACAGGCACTCGCGTAAGAGTGTCCATCGAGCCCCGCCACGCGAGACGGGCGAGCGTCCCGGTCCCGGTCCCGGGGCGGACAGGTGCTCCCCGCGGGAAACCGGCGGGTCCCCCACTCCACGCGCGCCCCGACCTCCCCGCCCGGGTCTCGCCGTCAAGAGTCACTAACGCCGGGCGCGACGACACTCGGGCAACCCCCACAGCACAGCACGGCGAGCAATGACCCCTCTCCCCCCCCACTAGGGCGCGGAATGCAGCGACACCCCCGAGCTGGGGTTCGAGTCAAACACCTCCACCCGTCTTTTCCAAAAAAAAAAAAAAAAGTTTTGAAAAGTTACCTGCAGCGACCGTGGTAAGGTATCAAGCCCCGGGAATACGGGGGCGAGGACCCGGGCGAGCAGGGCAGTCGGTAAGGCATTTTGGGGCGCATGACACACAGTCCGGGGGGTCCACGGCACGGGGCGACTTGTCCAACTGGTCCACGGAGCCAGAGACAGGGCAGGAGCCGGAATCATCTGAGAGCCGGAGTCACAGGAGCCCATTTAACTCCCCCAGCTCGTAAACACACGGGAGGAGCCCGGGGCGGGCAGCTGCAGCCTATTGGTCCGATCGCAGCTAGGGCCGGCTCTCCCGGGAAACAGGGACGACCCGATCTGAGCGACACCTCCGCGCACGCCGAGCCCCGCTGGCAGCACAACCACCATCGCAGGCCGCCCCCGCTGAGACCCAGGCAAACAAGCGGACCGGCTGATAGGGGGCTCCGGTCTCGGGAGACGCGGACGTGCGAGAACGGTGCTCCCAGTGTTTACATTTAAAAAACAAATCACGGCACTGCGTTTACTACTGCTATCGCTCAGGAAGAAAAACCCACCCAAGCTCTCCAGTAAACATGTTTAGGCAATACAAAAGCAACTGACTTTCCCCACCTCCAGGTACAAGCACGTTTTCCACAATTCGCTTGCAAGAGGAGCTCCCGAGGCTTTAACTCTTGTCGTCTTTCCTGGTCCTGTCCAGCACTTATCAGCTATTCAGGTACTTCGTTGCGGTGTAATCTTGGTTATTTGGGGTCCAGGAGTCAAGAATGGGCGTTTATATTAAAATGCCAACCAGACATGACAGATTACTGTATAGGCGCAGTACAGGAGAAGCCCACTTCACGTGAGGTTTTAACATGTATAAGGTCTCATTTTATTAAACTCGGCAGAGCCTGCCTAGGTCAGATATTTATGGTCGACTGCCAAACTACTTTCCCCCTCAAAATTTCCTGTTTTAGGTGGAGGCTCCATTTCTTTTCCTCTTCAACACCCACATATTCTGTGCAAAATTAAATCAGGTTCAAATTACAGCGCGTGTTCAATTGCAAGTTGATGCAACCCTTTGCAAATCGATAGTTTTTTTTAACTGTAAAAAATGTCAACAGCAGGTCCCACATCACAGAGGGAGACCCAATAGTACCTGGAAACTTCAACCTATCCAACGCTGGTTCTGCCAGACCTACAATTCCAGGGTCTGATGAGATTTTTTCCCCAATCATACTGGCAGAAATGAAGGATGTTTTTTAAAGACCCCTCAGCTTGGATATTTCAACTCACTGAGAGCGGAGCTCAGTGGTACCCACAGATGGGAGTACAGTACAGCAAATGCAACACTAATCCAAAAAGTATGGCTAAAGAACCGAACAGGGTTGCTACAGACCAATCCCTCTCACTTTGCTTACTGGTAAAAGCTAAAACGACAGAGCTAACTTATGAAAACAAGCACGAAATAACTCAGGACCAACAAGACTTCAGAAAGGAATCTTGTTTAAAATTCGTTCTCATTGTAAAACAAAAATAAGAACAGCAGAAAACGCACTGGAACTCACAACACGATGCATCCAGACCTGCAGAAATCTCACAATAGGGATTAGGTTGAAAGGTAATGCCTGCACACGGATCGAGAGCTGGTTCGAAACAGGCAGCAGCGCCCCATCTGAAGTAACACTACCTCCAAGTGGGCAGATGTGAGCAGGGGTGTGCAGCAGGGATCCATTTCAGGTTCACTGCACATCCCAATCACGATCAGAGATCATGATTCTCATATATAGGAAGCAAACTAGCTACATTTACAGATGGTTTAACAAGAAGGGAGTTACAGAAAGAGTTAAGTTAAAATTCTGGATTGCGTGCACTTCACAATGGAATCGAACATTGGTGAGGGCAAACTGAACTACAGATGGAGTATCAATAGCGCATGGGAGGCTAGATGGGTTCTGGCTACAGAACCTTCCACACTCTCATCAAGACAATGTGGGGAAGCAATAAAAAAAAGCTGGCAAAATGCATGAGTGCACAAAAGGGTCAAGGGTCAGTAGGAAAGGAATGCCTCCTAATTTTTTACTTTGCAACCAAAGTGATGCAGAAAAGCAAATGTATATTAAAGTTGACAGGGACTTTGTGGGGAAATAGCCTTAAGGTTGTCACATGTATCTTCCCAGTGGAAAAAAACCCACTACTTCTAATTCTATTTATTCGAAAAACAATCAGGAGGCATTAATTTAGAACCAGATTTCCTAACAAAATGTGGAATTTAAATCCGGGGAAGCTGTGCACTGGCTTCACAAAGCACTAGCAAGACCTCATTTAGAACACAGTTTGGGTCAGCGTAAAACAAAAGGGATTTCTCAGCATTATACAGAAGATAAAGAGCAACAATAATGATTTTCCCAGTCTCAAGGACGGTCATATATGAACAGGTTAGGGAAAAGAAATCTCTTCGGTCTAGAGCAAAGGAAACAGATTGAATTGAATCCAAATCCATCAAATCTTAAGGGGCATGGACAGAACCAACCACGGGGTCCCGCTCACAGTGAGCAGTTAAGTAAGCACACAGGGTCATATTTTGAAACTCAAGTGAATTAATGTAGGAGTATAGGAAACACTCAAGATCAGGCTTCCCAGCTAAGTAGCTGAGGCCCAAATATTGGATTCTTTTAAGAAACGGACGAACAAAAGTTTAGATTTACTTAGCTATCACACCACCGAACTAGCAAAACGTGTTGACTGGCCTCTCATTTTTTTTGCTCTCCTGGGAAAAACTGAAAAGCCTCACGCTAGCACATTCATACAATGGGGAACTTTGGTCACTACAGCCCCTCTCGGCAAACTCCGGTAACAACCAAGTGCCATAAAACAGCCATTCCAACAGCTTTAACACAGATTCAAGTCAGAAGATCAATACCTTATAATTCTTCATTAAAAAAGCGACACTGACAGGACTTTCCACAAATAACCCTCACTCTTTCGCTTCTCTGCTGCTAAGAGTGAAAATGCCTAATCAAATCTGCAGTGGGAAAACAGGATGACCACAAGTCAATGTTTCTACCGGACTAATGCTTTGTCATGTAAGTTTGTGGCTCCCAGCCCATGTTGCCAGAATCTTATTCTAGATGATACGAGGGCTGACTACAGGGGCGGTGTGGTGGCTCTGTGGCTCAGGATCTGCACCTGTGACTGGAAGGTTGCCGGTTCGAATCCCGTTGCCGGCACAGGAATCCTCCTCCATTCGGCCCCTATGCAAGGCCCTTAACCCCAACTGCTCCAGGGGTGCCGTGTAAATGGCTGACCCTGCGCTCTGACCCCCAGCTTCTCTCCCTGTCTGTATGTCTCAAGGAGAGCAAGCGAAAAGACAAATCCCTAATGCAAGAAATCGTATATGGCCAATAAAGTGATCTTATCTATCTTATCTTTTATTGGGTGCCTAATGGTTTGTTTAACTCGAGGTGAATATTTGCAGGAAACAAACAAATCGGAGTGGCGGGTCAGGGTTCTGGGCTTCAGACCAGAGGGCTGCGAGTTCGAATCCCGAGTGGGAGGCTGCTCTCGTGCCTTTGAGCTGGGAGCTTCCCTCAGATTGCTGTATGCAACAGGTCTCCCAGCTTGTGTCCTTGGTAGACATGTCAAGATTACAAGAGGAATGAATAACTAAAACATGCACCTGCGTCCCTCAGAGAACTGTGATTTCACTGTGGTTTTAAGAATCAGGTGGTAACAGAGTCAATATGAGTCCAGCAGATATCCCCTGCGTGCAACCTGGGACTGAGAAGAACACACACCCCCCACAAGAACTAGGTCATACGAATGTTTGTTTTACTTGTGCAGGGAGCTTTATTTCACTGACAAGACTTGCGGTTGGGCATCAACCTCAGCAGAGAGAAGAACGGACCCAAAACCGTAAGCCACATCACAAACGCCACTTACTGCTGACTTCACAAAAACCGCCGAATGGATCCCAGCCATCGGGGGGTTTGACCCGTTTTTTAAATATCAGCTGCTCTGTCCTCGCTCCTGCTGAACTAGCTCATATTCCGAGTCGCAACGAGCAAGGAAGTGAATAAACTGTTCGCTTCGGCGGTAACGAAACCCCAATGTCTTAGAAACAGTTCAGGGCTGTACACAGAGCAAACCACCCGCAATTTAAGGACAACAGCCAGCCTGTAAGTGCCACCAGCTCTCAGACCGCGCAGATGTGAGCATAAGCCCAGCACATGGTTTGGGCAGCAGCTGCACGGATTTTTTGGGGCGGGCACCGATCAACGAACACTCGCAAGCTGGGAAAAGCACACAGCTTTCGCATGCCCCATATCCGTCTCGAGACGTACAAACTGACCTCCCAGCTGGCCAGTGACCAAGACCGTGCTCTCAGGGCGAGCTGGGACTGTCCACCTTCTCCTCTGGGGGACTCCCCTCCTGCTCCAGCAGTGCCTTCTCCGTATGCCTCTGTACTGTCCTGTCCTGTCCTGTACTGGTGGGCCCCTGGACACATCCCCACAGGCCATGACAATCTATTCTCAGGTCATATGGTTGAACAAAAGGTAACACACTCTCTACGTGTAAAAGCAATACTTCTGGTAATAATATCAAATCCTTTTTTTAGTTGCCATGAACTTATAAACTTGTACCCCATAACAAAAAACTTTCGTTCTTGGATCCCCTCTACTCCAGTGGGGAACTGCCCCATGCAACAGTCGTAAAACTTGAGCACTTTTAAAAATCAGCTCCGAGGTGTGTTCTGTGGCACAGAAAGGTCACAAGAAAAGCGTTAACTTGATAGCTTGCAAGGACTACAACTCAAATGCCTTGGGTTCATCTATATTCTACAAACATTTCCTGGGGCACCGTTATAACAGAGGATCGTTACTGAAACGAGCAGTAATTCCAGCTGGACGTGGCATGCAGGAACCTTGAAGGGAGATCGGGTCACCCAGCCCACCCCGATCGTTCAGCCTCTGACTGGCAGCTTTTCCCCCCCAGACTCCCACTACTCCGTGTGCAAAACGACACATAGCCCTTTTCTGTTAAATGCTATGCAGAACCGTCCTGCTATGAAGAACTCGTCTGCAGAAATCTCATAAGACTAGGCATAACTGCAGTGAGATCATGTTATAATGTCGTGTTTAGCTTTCCCATTGAGATTCGCCATGACATCTCACAACCAGTCAGACTGCAGATTTCACACATGAGTACAAAACCACGAGCCTCTCTCTTTATGTAGCTAAAGAAAGGGAGCATTATGACATTTAGATCTATAAAAGGGGCTGGCACCGAGATGCAAGCAAGTCAGACTCCGTATCTGAGCGGATTCCTGAAGTATTACAACATCCTTTCAAAAAGCCTGCGCTGACAATTTAAACTCGGTGCAGATACAGTGCCTTCAGAACCTCCAGCAGTTTGTAGTCATGAGAAAATAATAAGCTGCTGAGTCCATTACCGAGCGAACCCGCAGTCCAGGAGGTGTGCAGTATCAACAGCAGGGCTTCTCCACACTCTCACCGGTGCAAACCCAGCAGCGGGGCCCCGAACTGCGAGGCCGGTCTTGCCTTTGCAGACACCAGCCAGGCAAGGCGTGAATACAGCGAGGGCTGACCTCTCCGGACCCTACGGCCCAAAGTGACGGTCCTCAGCAGAAACCAGAGCTCCAGACTCAATTCTACTGGACAGGCGGGATAACGGATAATGGAATAATAACCGAGGGCACACTTCACCGCAAGAGTCACTCAAAGCAGATACTTCTGTGCCCAAAACGAGCCAGTAAAAGCACACGTTCACCTCCCCGACCCACGTAAGGAGACCAGTGCCATCTCACCTCGCCAATCCATCGGCTTCCCAGTGAGCAAGGCCCGTTTTCCTCTTTTAGAGGTACAGCACCCATTTGGGGTCACAGCAACACGACGACTGGGGAAAGAGGTATCCGTTTTATCCCAAAATTGCTTCTCATTGACTCGGAACATTGACCAACGTGCACTAATAGATAAAAACTAAAATGAGTACATGTAACATGGCTCAGTGTTTAGAGACATTATCAGCGCCCTCATAACAACTGCAGTTTAGGCGAACTTCCCAACCATGCTCTGTAGTTCGTCTCAGAAACTCACAATCAAGGGTTAATATTTCTGTGCTGCTCAAAAAAGTGCAAAGATTTTAAAAGTGCCAGGACTGTAACTCTATCAACATTATTTCCAGCAGTAAAACAGCAGGAAAGTGAGCAGCATTTGTTGTTGTTCCTTGTAAATAGGCAGCTCTGTAACTAATGGATCCAATTATTTTCTAGCAATGTTGCATAACCCAGTCGCTCACCTCAAATTGATTTGCTACAGACGTCCCGAGTTACAAAGATAATTTAGCTCCCCTAAAATAACATTTCTGCTGCCCTTCTTGACTAGAAGTTTCTAATTACGATTTATCTTTAGTCTATAAAGGACTTGTTTTCATTTCTTTACACTACCAAAACAGTAAAGAAATTGAATATATACATACTGTACTGCACAGAACACAAGGCAGTATGCGAATGCTGCAGGAGCCTATAGCTAAGTAGCTCATTAGTACTAACGACATTTTAAAAAAAGGTACATTTACCTTGTGCCTCTGGGTAGTTACAGCAGAAATTTGACCTAACAGATTACCCCTCAAACATAAAAGTCAGAAGGGTAAAAAAAAAATATTCCATTCCAAAGGAAACGTGTAATATTGCAGTTCTTACTCACCAACCGCCAAGTATTCATACTAAGATAATGAGGCCACAAAGTCCAAAAACTGACTAATACCCAAAGAAAACAAAACTTTAGACAATGTTTTATTAATGGACGAGAATATAATGGCTCCCCCTAGTGGACAAGGATGTGGCCAAGAAAGAACACCAAGTCAATATAGGGGCTGGGTCAATCACTCCTGTGTTCTGTGCTTCTTACCATGTCCATATCTCTGCAAACTGACAGCACACTGGGGAGCAGTGCCAGTTTAAACTTCTACTGCACTATGCAAATAAGATCACAAGACAACCTCCTTTCATTCTGAAAACCTTTCTAGTAAACAGCCCGCTACTGCACATCCAGAAATACCTGACTTGTGTTTTTAATAGCAACATGTTCTCTTTTTGGCTACAGATGCCTGCTAACAATGGTCCTCATTCAGATGCCAACGCAAGAGTTTCTCCTGGAAATACTGGAAAGGATGGACACTAAACTACAATCATGAAGTCAGGAAACGCTCGGTAATATTCTCCCTGGTTTGCTGCAATGAAGCTGAAGGTAAAAGAATGAGACTGCAAACTCAAGGGAACACGTACCCTGCCTTGTGTACAACAGACAACAAGCTTAATTCCTATGGGGTAAAAAAACATGCAGTGGAAAACGTTTTTTTTTCAACTGGACCTTGGCACTATTTAAATAAAATGTTGTATCTGGCCATTTCACTTCATTTTTTAATCTTTAATAACCGCACAGAGCAGGCAATACTACTGGCGCCCAGAAGGCAAGGGCGACGAAGAGCGCACATACGCCATGGCACAGTTTGTCCTCCCCACCTCCAGATATTTCGGGGCGACAGATCTACTCGCCACCCAAGGCAAGTGGGAGCTCGTTAAGGTGCAGACCCCGAAGCGGTGTACATGCCAGAGCCAGGTCCCGAGCTCTGCGCAGCAGGCTAGGACAGCTCCAATTAAACATTTGCTTTGGAAGCGCCCCAGGGGGTCTGGCAGCTGGACAGAGATCCAACAGGAGCTGTCACACGAATGACAGCTCCCATCGCTCACATTATCGTCATCTTCATATCCGGCACGCCACAGCGCATTGTCATTCTGCAGCCTGCTCAGGGGGAGCCTCAAGAAGCCCTACAGCCACCTCCGCTGGCTCACGTGTGACCTCGGGGACAGATGCCACCGAACGGCATTCACTCCCATCACTGCCACATTCATGCCAGGGGAAGACTCTGCAAGACGGGCGGCTTTCTCTCTCCCACCACAGCAGGGCAGACAACCATGAGCAGGTAACCCCTTGAGGGGGAAAAACAAAACGGGACTACAGAAAAAGAAAAAGAAGAGCATTTCAACACAAAGACGTATCAACAAGCGGAATACCTGACATGCCTCGCCCTGGGCCACTGCTGAACACGACTGAGAACTCCAGTGGTGAATGAAGTCGCCTCGGGGTCGCGAGCTGAACCTGTCGTGCAGTGATGACAGAGAGGCACAGGCAGCCTCAAAATTGTAATATCTAGCTCTCACTTCCAACCGCGACTAAAACATTTCAGCACAACTCGCTGGGTTTAAAGACGTCGGAAGAGCCACAGCATCGCCGGGTCCAAAAAACAAAATCCTCGCTCTGAATTCGGAAACGGGGGCGCGGACTGCTGCCAAAGTCGCGTTACTCGAGACCACAGAGAAATTACTTTTTAATGCAAGCGGTATTTTGCTTAGGAGGATCCAGCCATTATCTGATTAAAATCTCTGGAGTGGACAACCTTCGCCTTAACAAATCGCAGGGAAACAAACCAGAGTGATTCATAGGCTTCTTAGCTTTGCTGCGGCCTCAACTGTTAATTCAATTTAATTCAAACATGCATATATTTGGTTCTTGCTTATGGCACATGTGCTGCTATCAACAAATAAGGGTACATTTTGAGATGCTACATACTTCTTTTGTACATTGTGTACTCAGAACGTTTGCACAGTAATTGAAAAGCATTTAGAATCAATTATTTCTCCCCAATTTAGCGTGCTGGGGTAGCCCACTAGCTCATCTGCCTGGAGACGGGAGCCGGAGACACTCTCTCCTCGTGGTAGCAGAGCCCACACTGCCTGTCCTTTACACCTGGCGGCAGAAGGACCCAGCCCTGCCCGTACCACGGCGAGGGATACAGGCGCACAGCTGCCCCCCCAGTCAGACAGCTGAGAGCTCATGCCCGCAGGCGGGAGGTGCTGCTCGCCCAGCTGAGAGCTCATGACCATAGCCGGAGCCGGCAGAGCCTGGGTTCGAGCCACCCATCACCAGGCTGCACTCCAGACTGAAGGTTTTCAATGTAAAAAATCGCTCATGGAGCCCAGATGGAATGTTTTTACTTACAAGAACAGAGAAGGTACAAACCGGCAGCATACAGGACTCAGACTGCGCAGACAGAGACCCCCCCAGTTTGAGCAGTTGAACTAAGTGGCACTTGCATTAATTGCTAAAATGTAACTACCCGCTCACTCAACCCCAATGATTTGATAAGGTATGCAAAGGGTCTCAAGTGTCTTTAGTTGTAAAAAAAAAGCAACGTATGTGGGGAGATTATACACAACAAATGCAACACCTTCAAACAGAATTAATCCTGAGATAGTCCAAAAACATTCAACAATATGTAGGACACTTACAGGAAACCACAGCAGATTAATGACTGGGCCCAGGTACTATACTACAAGAAGCAGAATATACAATGTTGCAAAACTGTCACACTGATGCAAGTGAAACCACAGGATGCATGGATTGGAAATATACAGCATCAGCATAATTAACTATTGCTGCAATGTCCCTTTTAACACAACCTTTTTTTCCCTTTATAAATTCTAGAAATGTTTCAACTCATTCCCATCAGAGCATTTTAGCGAGCTGGAAATGTTTTAATGAAACGTGCCCACTGTGACGAAATAAGAATCTGCTGCAGTTCTGTTAAAAAAAACTGCACCAAAAGTAACTCGGTACTTTCCAGTTCTTCACAAATGCACTTATCTTTTACAGAGAAAACATTTTAGCAGTTTAGATGGATAATGAAGTGCAAATACAAAAAAATAGGATTTTGTTATGTATGAATTCACTTTTCAGCCAAGAGATTACTGTACAACAGACTCAACTGCTGACTAACTGCTTTTCCTGTAACCCATTAAGCAAACCATAATGCCTGAAACAGACTAGTGATCTCTAACCAGCCCGTATGACTTACTTTTACAAATGGATTACATTCCACCTGAAAAAAACATGTAACAACCCTGCTGGAAAAGTGAAACCATTAACAGCTATGAGTGTTATTATTTATAGGGTTAGTAAGCACACCAAAATCAGTCCATTTGTTAGTAACATCAACAACTGAAGCCATTAGTGTTAAATTAGCTGCACAAAATCTGCATGTAAAATTAAAACAGAAGCTCGCTTTCCTCTCTTGACTAAATGTCACCGTGTAAAAAGCCTTTACACTCAAATGAGGATTTCACTATTTGCAGCAGCCTGCCTACACAGCTAGCTGTGCTTGGCCTCCGGTTTCATTTCCTGAGGTGCCTTTTTTCTTCTTCTTTCAGAAACCTTCAGAAAGCCATCTGAATTAACGTTCTGCTTTCAAACGCAAGGCCTTGTGCTGGGTCTCACCGGGGTGGCAGGACGGATGGAAACAAAACCAGAAGGCCGCCGATTTACAGTAACCAACCCCAAGAGCGGGGGCAGAGGTCAACGGGACCAGTCAGATCCGATTCTGCTCTCTGGCGACAAGTACACTGGCTTACCCACACCACAGCGGCTCAGAGACCCAGTTAACGGAACGACTGGTGTCCTGAAATGACCTCCTGCAGACCCCGGCTGCTGTAACCCAGCTCCTGCGCTGTGCTCGCCTACGAAGGCCAACTCCGTCCGGGTCTCAGCCCCGCGGCACACTGACAGCAAGCGGGGCGGGAGCGCGGCCCGGACAGCCTCCATGCCTCCCATGCACACTCGCTCGCGGAAGCCCTGTCCGCACACAGCCTCTCACCTGCCACAGGGGCTCTTTGAATCCCGCGGCCTGTGACACGGGAAGGCTTGGAAGAAAGCCGTGGAGGGGTTCCTGCGCAGCCCGAGAGTCCAGACGGCAAGGAAGGGACGTGAGGAAGAAAGAAAGAGGGAAAAGGGTTTCACAACAAGTCATGCAATTCACATTTACACCGGAACCTAGTTTCTTAAAACGAAAGCCGAGGAAGAACCCCCCCCCCCCCCAGAAAAGCGGGGTTCAAACCCAGACCGGCGTCTAGGTACTCTCGAAAGCCCCCCACAAAAGGCGAGTCACAGAAGCACTCCTACGGCACTTGGCGTCCAGCTCGCTGTACAGAGGGGGCTGAAAAGTTGTGTTTACCCAGTAAAGCAAGAGCTGATTTATGGTATGTTTAAATATTTTAACAAAAAGCACATTTTCTTGGTTCTGGCACAATCCACTTTGTCACAGC
This sequence comes from Lepisosteus oculatus, assembly GCF_040954835.1. Classification (NCBI taxonomy): domain Eukaryota; kingdom Metazoa; phylum Chordata; class Actinopteri; order Semionotiformes; family Lepisosteidae; genus Lepisosteus; species Lepisosteus oculatus. The sequence goes on along the minus strand of NC_090708.1, from coordinate 2,549,326 downwards.
GGACCATTACCTCATGACCAAATCCTCCGCCGAGCCTTTCCTGTACTATTAAATCCTTACAGGAACATTTAAACAAAATACCGCTTCTGAGTCAAAAGGGACTTCATCGGAACAAGGGCAGCAGCCTAAGCAAATTCCACTTCTGCACAAGGTCACATCCAAGAATGCGGTGAAAATGCTTTTTTTTCTATGCTCAGTCACAGACACAGAGGAAGAGGAAGAGAGGAGGAGGGGAGAGGAAGCCCACATCGCAAAACCAGTGTGGTCAGCGTCATGGGCCAGCTGGGCTCACCTCAAGTCCGAGCCGAACACGTGACACTTCAGTGGCATGTCCGCGCCCACGCAAGCGACGCCAAGCACACACACACGCCTCACACGGAGGTGCCAGCATGCAAAGCTTCGCCATCACCCGAAGGCAGCGCGAACTCTTGCACCAGGCTAGAGGAGCAGCTCCTGCAGGCCGGGCTCCGAGCGCGGCCTTCGTCCCCGTTCTACAGGAACCGACTCGCAAAGAGCACTGCATTCCTGCCGCCCAGCCGGGCAACACTGGCCCGAAGTCTGCTGGCACCCCTGGGCACCACAACCGCAAACTGAGGGCAGAAAAAAACACACCCCACTCCCCAGAGCCGGGCAGCGATAAAGTCTTGCATTATTGACATTATAAAGGAGGAACTGCTAACCAACACGATGCATTCTTTATTCCTTGTACAAATCTTGACCTGCTGCTGCAGAGGTCGACTGGAAAGAACACACGCACCAGTATCGGGCGTCTCGGCAGCGAGAAGAGCAGCTCTCACAGCAGCCGGCGATGGACCTGCGCGGACACGCCCGTGCCGAGAGGGATATCGACACCCCGTGGGAAAGAGAGACGAAGGACAAGTTCGCCTTTACATACATACAAAAAAAAAAAAGAGCATCGAAAAACCCTAAACCTCCAAACCCGCTCTTGATGCAAGAGGACAGTAACTCAGATGAAGGCTTTCATGACCTGCCAAGAAAAACACAGCCGCCTGCTCGCACCGGCAGTAGTACGGGGATGGTTCCTTTTATAAACGGCACCCTGGGAGAGCGGGCGCACGGTCGCCGCGGGGGGGAAAAAAGGAAAATTAAAAAAAACAAAATTAGCCCACAAAGAAGAAAGCGTGCCAATAAATGAGCATTGGATCACTTTTCTTTTAAACTGCTGCCCTGGACTTCAGAAATCTCCCCCTCCTCCCCCAGTATATATCGCATACACCGTGGACACATAGCAGCTCTATTCATACTGAGTTTTATTCAATTCCTATCACATCTATTATTATGTAACCTTATTTTCGTAACCTTAATTTTGTGATTTTTGGGATCCTTGTGAGCTCGTAGAAAAGACATTTCATTGCCAGCAACTACTGCTGCACGCTGTATTGTTGTGCACTGGATAAATAAACTCTGATTTGAGAATACTGACACTGTTACACTGTGCAAATCACCGAAACGAAAAGACCAGGGGGCACAGCAAGGCCTTTTTTTCACCTCGGAAAAATAATTCTGACTAATAATTAGACCGAATCTACTGTGGAATCTTGCTAAATCATGCTGGGAAAAAAAGAAACGGCCCATTCGAGCTGCTGTAAGTGCAGTAGAAATGTGGCAAAAGTACAGAGTGCCTTTTCCTGAGCCTGCTGCTTCTGTGACAGAGTGCTGCATACCGGGCAGGAAGGGGAAGTGTTATTAAGTCTTGTGCCCTAAAGCAGACAGGAAATAGTTCTACTTTGACTAATACATTTTCTATCCCTTTTCTGTTTGAATATTATCAGATGAAAAAAAAACTAAGCGACTACTGACAAGTTCAGCATTATTCAGTTATAAAATGAAGCCAAGTGCAGCCCAATTCCTGCTGATTAAAACAATGACACAAGACCCATATTACCTGTGCCTGTGAAGACCACACTCCACACAAGCACTGAGCTGTGCAAAGCACAAGCAATATAATCAGGCCTAAAGATCTAAACACTAAAACCTTTTAAATTTCATACAAATTAAACGCTAATCCTACAGTAACCTACGTCAGCCATCCTGAAAGTGCACATTTTGAAAATTAAAATGCAGAGTTGAACTGTTTTTCCACACTAACACTGTGAGATTTGGCCAACTACATCATGAAAAAAGTGTTTATTGTGGTCAAACAGAACGCACCGAGGCTACAAAACTGCACTAAGTACTTCCAAAAGCTGCTCGGCTTCAACCGGAAGTGAAAAAGCAACGTTTGTAATTTTTTTACTTTTGCTTCACTGTATCAAGTTTTGACAAATAATTTGCACAACAGCATCAGACACCGGTGACGTTTACTTACTTTAAAACACTGCCACCACATCAAAAGGCTTAGCCTTCAGAATAGGGATCAGCAGCACTAAATAGTTCCTTTGTGTTTTGACAAGGTTGTGTACACTAAGTGATTTCAAATGAATATTACTTTAGCAGACAATTGCAGGTTTATCACTGTCTCCAGTGTGTGATCTCCTGCCTTTTCAGGTGTCTTCCCATGTACTAGATACCTCTCACTGGAACTGAGCCACCACAAGCCACAGATTTCAATTTGGCAGCAACTCTTCCCCTCCAAAGCAGCAATCCGAACTACCATGACTAAAGCCACCAAGACAAAGAGATCAATTCACATCACTTAGCTGCACACCAAGAAAAGAAAAAACAAGCAGAAGTCAGCTGTATTCTGCTGTATGATGATAACGACCTTCGAAGCAATTAGTTGGGAGGGAAGAGAGAGTAGAAAAATCTGAAAAGATTCCAGCAAGCTACTAATACTGTCTGTGCTTGCCTTAGTAACTCCACTCTGACTCAGATGGCCACCACGTCTTACACATTTCGCAGCAAAACAGGATATTCAAGCACGCATAAGGTTAAAGGACATTTCATAACCACTCCACTGAAACGCAGAAAGCTAGAAGACCACTCTGCGACAAAGGAGTTCTAGATGTCGGTGTGTTTCAGCTGTGCAAGGGTGCAGCAGCACGGTCTTGACATACTGGGGAGCAGTACACAACGGAGCGCGAAAGAGAAACACGGTTAGGCTACCTAGTGAAAAAGCCCTAAAGCCCCGAGCTCTCTGCAGCGCAGCTCTGCGTCAGCAGCACATGAGCGCTGACACTTCTGACAGATCTCAAGCCAGTTTATTACAGCAGGTCTTGTCCCCAGGTTGATTTCCGCCTCTGTGTTGACTGTTACATGGCAGCACACACACACACAACACACTCCAGGTGATATTGGGCAATGCTGGGCGCCGGCTGAAGCCCCGAGAGAAAGGTACCGGTCCTGTATCCGCTGGCGGAATGAGAGGTAAGAGCCAGGTACAGCGTAAATAGATAAACACCCTTGCTTCAGCCCTGCACTGGAAGACTCTGCAGGCCACACTACACTGTCTTTCTTGCCCGACTTGGCAGCCCACAGATTCACATCTATCAATCTCCATTTAAAAAGCATGCACAGCTAACCACTTCAAACAATGTCATCCTTGGTACAAAACCTGCAGCACTTTGCTTCGTGCAGCAGCATGCACCACACTGCACAAAGTCAACACGGGCTTAATCTCCCCTATTCAAAGAACTTTTAAGGCAGTGAAACACAAAAAGGCTTATAATTCTCCCAGGGATAATATGACACTGATACTGAAGAGCTTAATGAGAACCTAGTTTAACTGCCTCTTAGCTCTGAACAATGCAAGGTTTAAGCCATGGGCCTGTTAAAATGTTTGATTTCCTCCATGCCTTGGCTCAAAACTTAAAAAAAAATAACATGCAAAAAAGACTTTTATGAACATGGCTTGATTCCAATCTCATTTTATACACATTAAGATACCACCAAAAACAAGCTCATTTTCTTGCTCAATTGGCAACACTCCCTCTCTTCAGCTGACCTGCTCCACACTAGAACAGTAAAAGACAACAGACCATCCAACTTAAACTTAAGACATTCCTGTTTGTCTTCATCTGCAGCTCGTCAATCCCTAAATCACATGAAAAAGACCCTACAAAATGTCTGACATGATGCTTTCTTTAAAACAAAAACAGAATAACTACCACAACAAAGATGAATTATATCCGGCGTGCGTGGTAGAATGAAGTGAACAGATTCTCACAAAGCAACATAAATCAAACACACATGCATTACTTTCAATGATTTAAAATAGCTCTGTCATGGGTTTGTCTGCATATGCTCTGTGCCTCAGTCGTGCCAAACTTTCACTCAGTAAATCCTGCCCCCCAAAAAGCGTGGCCTATTCCAAACACCCTGACATTGTGAAGCAGTGACCGAAGTAGAAAACAGATTTGCGCGGAGCCAGCGGGTTTCAGATGAGCTACGAAGCTGCGTTTCCATTCAACTCCTATTCCAGCGAGGGTTCGCCGGACTGGCGGCCCGGTTCCACGGGTCCAGAAAGCTCGCGAGCTGCTTCCTCCGACACCGCCTTGTCCATCCACTCACCCATGAAGACACGCCCAGCTTCTCCAAACGCACTCAAAAAACGGGGACAACATGAGGCACAGCGGGGATCGACTGCGACCGAGGGAGCTCGGGAGTTCAGGAGTTCAGCGACCCCTCCCCCACCTCTCCCATCCAGCGCCAGGCCCTCCCAAGGACTTGACCCGAGGATTTAAACACTGGCGGCTTGGCCTCATTGTTTCACACCAAAGCAAACTTCAGTGCGGCAGATTTCAAAGAGGGCAATAACAGGTTTCTGAAGGAGCCCCCGATAACTGCCTTTACTCTTCCAGAGCATTTAGTTCCTCTGTAATTTTCCCTCTAGCAGAAAGCACTGACTGTTGCTCAAGACAGGTAAATCAAAGGTAAAAGCGAACCAGAGTTAGGTTTTCATTCAACAGACTTGTCACAAAAACAACTAGGTGGATTAAGTAATCCTTTTACTTATACCACTCATGCCTTTTACTCCAAGTGACCTTTACTTTTGAACAAGTTCACTGAATACATGTACCAGAAAAGCAGAACTCCACTATTAAAGTAAAGCACAGCCTATTACTGTGCGTCTACGAACTTGAAAGTCAGATATGCTGATCTGCTCTGGGACAACTGGGGCTGGTCTGCAGCTTTCAGGATCCCAGAAGCAGATGTACAGCTGCATATTTCAGCCATGCGAGCACTGATGATGCGTGGGTGAAAAAAACTAAACTTTATCCGACACTGCTTGGAATCCTGCTGCAGGGAAACCACCAGTTTTAATTGAATTTGTGTTCAGTGACAAACCATTTGGAACCACAATAAAAAAAACCCTAAGATCATCACATTTTTAAAACGTTAATCCATTTTGCTGAGCTAGGACACGTGGAATGCATATTCACAGACTGACATCATTGAACATGGAAATGGAAGTCAATAAAGATTATCTGTCTATTGACTGTTACACTTATAGTTCCCCTGTACGAGGTCAATCATTAACTACAGTAATTCTCCAAATGCCTGGCCATCTACCCAAAGGTGAAAACTTCAAAGAGGGGATCAGAATGCAATATTTACACTGAGACAAGCTCTCCCAACATCTCACGCTACAGCATTTCTTCAGCTCTTTCAAAATCTCCCTTCAAACCAACTAGTAAGTCCAATGCTTCAGCTCCCCCTGTGGCCCGGTTCTGGCCCAGCTGTGCAGTGGGACCGCTGGGCCAGACTGGCTGCCCTGGGTTGCACAGGTGAGGGCTGCACCTCGGCGAGGGGCGAAATGGATCGCCTCCTACACATACAGCACTCTGCCACCCTTTGGGATGAAAAGCACGAAATAACTGCAAGGAATCACAGAAGTACAGCAGCCCAGAAACATCTGAGACGCAGCAGTCAATATACCTGGGAACCATAACTTCTGAACCAATGAGAGCAATGATCCTACAGGTTAATGACTAGTTCCATAAATCGCTTTCCCCTGAAGGCTTTCTTGAATTTAAGGATCACAAGCAAGAATTTACTTAAGTTAATGCTCTATTTTGAAGGTATTTAATATCGTGGTTTTAAGCAGCAAAGGCCCAGGTCACAATGCATGGAATGGTAAGGCTGGTGCATTACATAGCTGTTTGGAAGAGTTACGGCAAAACTATATATATATAGATATAACCTAAACGTTTTTCTCCTGATCATTACAATTTTTATTCTTGGTAAAAACTGTTCCTCGCAAATCAGATTACTACACAACTTGAGCTAATAAGACCAATAGAAGATGAAAGATTCCCCCCTCCCTTCTTGCATCTTCTTGTTGGTTTACCGTTCTGCGAACCCAAAAACCGTATCTGGAATTTGAAGAGCGACGTCGGGAGAGAAAAGAGCCGCATTGTGAAAACGACATGTCCTTCAGAGGTACTAAAAAAAAAGGCAGGAAGCGTACAGAGTTCACAGCTTTCTTAGAACCGCCAATTACTCCACTGAAGATTAATTCAATTCGAATGATCTAATTCAGAGCGAAGTCAGCATAAACAAGGGCCTGTCCTGTTTCCTCCTTCTTTCAGCGCTTCGCCATCTCGGAGAAGAGAGGAGACCGCTTCCCAAACCAGAAGCTGCCCTGCAACACCCACGGGGCTTCAGGGCCCGGCCTGGAGGCACGCTATTAAATCAGAACATAAGGACATCGGCAAGGTTACAAGCGAGAGCAGGCCGTTTGGTAGGCAGCAGTTAATCTGTCCAAGGATCTCAATCCAGCGGTTTCTTGGAAGGAGCCCGGGTACCGGCTTCAGCAACACGGCCGGGCGGCTTGTTCCACACCCCCATCACCCTGCTGAAATGACCCCCTGCCCCCTCGCCTTGGAGCACGCGGGAGTCTCGCCCCACCCCCACTGGACAATCGCTCAATGCCCACAGCGAGGCTCAGCCACCCCACCCCACCCCATGGGAGAAACCTGGAGACGAGGGGGACGCAACCCCACGAAACACGAAGCAGCCCGGTGGCTAAGCACCGACACCTCGGACTCCACGAGGAACCCCCAGGCGCTTGTACACGTCGGGGGCAGACATGCAAGCAAAAGAAGAAGACAAGAACGAGCAAAAGAGGCATTCATGCAAAAGAAGAAAAGAACAAGAGCAGGCAGGGATGGCGCGGAACGGCACAGCCCACGCCGTGGAAGTTCATCCTTGGGGATCCTGGCAGGAGAAGCTCACGGGGGTTTTGGGATCAAGGACACTACAAGCACCCAAATAAGCAAGGCAGGTTACGAATGACCAGAGGCCACGCAGGCCCTCTCCTGGATTCAAGGCTACTGCTAAATTGCAACAACCACTGCTGCTGCGAATCATTCACATTTGAGGGAAAGGTATCAAGATCGCTTCCTCCTGCTTCATGAGTCCTGGTAGTTTAAAAAAAACCCAAACACACAGCAGCGCTCCAGCTGGAGAGGTGTCTCAAGCACTCGCAGATAAAAGCCCGAGACTCATCAGATCACACATTTCTGAATTAAAGGAAACTTATTTCAGCAAAAGGGCTGAAGTTCTCAAGCGAATGCCCTTGGGATGCTCTGCCTAATGAATTTCAAACAAAGTCATTTCCACGGTCAGCAAATGTGCTCAAAGAGGCAAATAAGTGTGAATACAACATCTGAGAATAAATACACATGTATAGTCACTAAGAGAGCCTGAAGTCCAATTACAAACAGACCTCTCTCTCTCTCAAATTGGATACTGTGACATTTTAGAAGAGAATTGTGGTTTGAACTATTTACCCGCTTCTGTGAATTTCATAAAAGACCGACGGGATCTTTCCTTAAGTAGTGAGGTTCTTTCATTTATTGTAAAACCCCCACTAAAAGAAAAGGATTTGAACTTAAGTACTGAACAAGTCTGGGTACTGCACTTTTTCTTAATAATAACAACAACAATTAACAGCTGCCTGATCCAGCTCATCACCTAAACGGAAGAGACGCTCGGAGTCAAGGTTCCCCTTGATCAGGGAAGGGGGTGTTGGGCTGGCCGCAGGGAACATCTGACAATCTGAGCCATTCATGGAGGCTCTGGTATGCTGCCCTGGGAGTTCACGCTGGTCAGCTATCTCTGGAAAATGAGCTGCTCTCTTGTCTCCCGTCCAATAAGCTTGGAAAAAGGCTCCTCCTTTCTCTGTCCCACCAGCCAAGGGGAGATTTAACCCAGACTGTGCAAGCTAGCTCTCCTCTGGAGAAAATCTTGCACCACCTTCTAAAACAAACAGGCTTTTCTTCCCTTGATCACCAGCGATCTCCTGTGCACTGGATCTCAACAGTCCACAACCCCAAACCTCCTGAAACTCATTTGCGTTTTGCCATGTTTATTTATTACAGCTCTTCCAATAGTGGGTGAATCACAGCCTCCACTGTTAAATCTTAATTCCGTAGCATATTTCAGCACAAAAGACTGCAGAGTAGTGTGTGTCTCTGCGAGGCTATTCACTGATGTCGCGGTTAAAACTGCGTGGTAAAATCAAGTCCGGCCATAAACATCCCAGTGTTAGGACTACTATAAATCACACAGAGGGCATAACTGTGGTGACCAAAAATATCCTTTACCAATATTGCAGGTACCTATTATTAATTCACTCTAAACAGACTGAATGTGCAAAAATGTATTTAGAATGGCTCCAGGTCATTCATCTAAGATGCTCATTTTCAACAGAGCTCGGACAAGTTCAGAAAATACTTTTAGCTGACGAAGAAGACGGGTCCTTTTGGAATGTCAGGAGGCTCCGCCACACAATTTTCTACCACCGTTCGACTCTTCGAAGCAAAAAACGACTACGATCCCAATCGACGCCAGTACCCCAGGGCACAAGAAAGACCTCCGCGCTTCATCCCTAAACCAAAACAAGCAGAAAACAAAGCCGCACCGACAAAGGCGGGAGCCTCAGGGACCCGAGCGGCTTCCAAGAAGCAGCAGGCTGGCCCTTATCAGCTCGCATCAAGCGCGGGAGCGGGACTCCTGCCCGGCTCCCGATAGGAGATTTCTGCCTATCAGCGGGACGAGCTGCCGTCCCCCCACGAGCGGCGAACGAGGGGTGCCGTGTCCATTGTCGCGACCACCCCAGCGCACGCAAGCGCCACGTCACGCGGCGAAACACGCCCGCCCCTTATCACACCCCCCCCCGCGCGCAGCTCAGCTGACGGAACAAACAGCCTCTCCTCCTCACTTCCGGAGCCAGGGGACACCGGGCGCCCTTCCCCAGGCTCCTCGGACTTTCCTCCCAGAAGCGACAGGTTTTCCCTTCTCAAGGCCTGACCGCCACCGCGGACGCCAGCCGAAAAAGTCCGGTGGGTTACCAGGGCAGCAACGGCCAACCTCCCAGTCTGAAGAGGGAAATCCCTCAGCACCCCAGACTGCTGCTCACACTGCTAAGCCTTTACCAACGAAGAACAGCCATCAGTTCGCCTGAATTAAAGGGCTGAAAACAAGACGGGAAATCCAATCGGATAAGGCTGTAAATGTAAAGCCTAATTTCCCCTCCTAAGGTAGACCTTGGCTACCGGGGTGAGTAACATCCACCGCAGGAACCGAAACCTAAAAAACAAAATCTCCCTATCAGGCCAGCAGTGGCTTTGCACTGCTTCTGCCACAACGGACGCCAACTGTTCATCCGTCTGAGTGCTTATGTCTAAACCCACGGGACACAGCAGGGATCTGGCCAAATCCATCCTCACCACCACCGCAGAGCTCCGAGAAGCTACTCAACAGCAGTTCCTTCTTTACTCTTCAGGATGGGGGGGGGGGGGGCAGATTTTGCCAGCTAGAGGCTGAGGTAAACTAGACTGTTTTACCTAAAGATGATTTCAGAGATTACAGGAGGCCATCAACAACTGTCAACCAAAAGAAGTCACAGCATGCAAGAGCACAGATCATAAGCACATACGAAGCTTTGCACCAATGTTGACTGCAATTGGGCATAAGCTATCCTACAAAACCCAGGCATTCCAAAAGGCCCCGTTATAAACAACTCAAACAGCTGACAGACTCAGCAGCACGAAAACAGTTATAAAAAATTAATCCATCACAAAAAAAAAACTACGTTAACAGTTCACAAGAATAAAGAATAGGCTTATGACCGGGCCTCATCGCTTCATTATTGCACACCAAACATCTAACTAGCATGGACCAGTTATCTAACATACAGTGATACACCTACACAAAGTATGGTTTGTTTTGCTCATTTCGTTATAGACTTGTGTTCATGAGCAAATGATTATTAGTGATCAGGCAACAGTCTTGTAAAAGGCCGCCAATATCTCCTTAGCACTCAACTTTGTACAACTATTCACACGTAGGAAAATCACTTTCACAACATTTGGACAGCAGAGAAATTTAGGAAATTTCACCGCATTCATTTCAAAACATTTTCTTTCCTGTCAAACGTCAAGGGCGCGCTCCGTGTTGACTTCATCTTAAGATCCCACTCATTTTTTTTTATTATAGGATGATAAAAAAGTAAACGAGTGCCTTAAAAAACAAAGCAAACGTTTCCCGCACGGATTAAAGTATTGTGTCCAGAATATTACTGCCCAACAGCTCTCAGGCGTTAAACGACAGCAAGCATTTATGGAGTTTGGCTTAAGTCGTGAAATGACCCGAGACAGAAAACTAAATTAATCCATTCTTTGAACACCATGCAAGAAAATATTTATCTCACAAGATCCAACTCAAATTCAGTTTTATTAGCACTGCAAAATCCTTTCTGAAGAATGGGCTGTAACATCCATTAAGCAGAAGTCTGGAAAAGATCCAAGACCTGCTACAGCTTAGGGCTGACGCTTCATGAGGAGTTAAAAAATGACCCTTCTATTAAATGCCCATTTCACAATAAAGGAAGGTGTTATAATCACAAGCATGAGTTGTAATCTAAAAAACAAAAAAAGGGCCTGTGACCTAAAATGACTCAACTGAACAGCAAATTGCTTACTGCTGCTGCCTTGTTCTAAATTATTCAAGAGCTAATTGGAAATCTGGATATAAAACACTGCTGTTTGCTCCAGAAGGCTACAGAAACTTAGAGGGGAGGGGCACGCAGCTCATTCTCCTCCAGCAGATTGATACATTAATGAAAAACACCAAAAGCACTATATTTATTTTTGACTTGCCAGCACTACTTGGCTGCATTCCTTCTCCCAGCCCGTGTCCGGCAACAGAGAGTTGTTACGTTCTTCTACACAACCAAAAATATTATTTTATTCAAAAAGACCCAAAGTGAGTCAATTCAGGTGTCTAACGGAAATCGATCTGTGCCTCCGCTTTCACGCTGTGCTTCCCGAGTCAATCGGAGAGCCACGCAGCGAGGGACCCTACGGTCAGTGACGAGCCACGTTCATAAATAACGATAAATTATACAATCAAGGGAATTCGTAAAGCATAGACACTCTTCCTGGATTCTGCCTGACGCGGCCCTTCTCAAAAGCGTGCCCATTTTAACTTTGCATCAGCGCTTCACTGCAGCACATCGGTAGCCAGGTAAATACAAGTACTGCTTTACTTCCAAAAAGCCAGACTCGAGCATTCAGCCGAGCTGAAATAAAAGCAGTATTTCTGACCACGCTTTAAGCTCCAATGCTAGGCACCAACATGTCAAATCAGTGAAAATGTGGTGCAAGTGCTGTCCGGCCCACATTTCCCTTATGACTGCATTCCTCTCCCAACTGGCCGCACTGCTCCGCTCTTGCTCAACCTGCGACATCACAGCTCAGACCCGACAGCTTGATGACACCTCCGGCCCCCCCGCCCCCCCGCCCCCCACCACCGGCTTCCTTCAAGCAGCGAGAGCAGGACAACACCTCAAAGGTCTCTTGTAAAACTGAAAAACAACTGTAGATTTTCCCCGATTCCAACACCACTGGAGGACTTTAAAAAAAAAAAGGTGACTGCAGTCACATCACACTTCAGCAGGTTGTGCCGACAGAACGTGCAGCGTTACTTCTGAAAGCAGCACACTGGAGGGCTGTATGAGCCGTACGAACCCTTCGGTGACCATGCACTGCAGAAGGTGTATAAGGCGTGCCACAGCTCGTACCTGTCTTCATCCCCGTCAATGGGAATAGGGATGCCAAACACGGTGGGGGTCAGGTTGTTCACTGGGGTGGCGGCGGGCAGCTGCAGGGGCTCTGTGGCCAGGGGCCTCGCCGGATCCTTCCCGGAGGTGGCGAGAGGCTGAGGTAGGGCATCGGACTTCCTTCGGTTACCTTCCGCCTGGCCGACCGCGGTCTGGGCCGGGAACTGGCCGAAGCCCTGCGGCAGGACGGCCCCTCCCGGCCCGGGCATGACCAAGCCCCCCACGGGCGCGCCCCCCTGGGGCCCCTGCGCCTGGGGAGGGCCCAGCGCGGGCAGGGCGTTTGGCATGGAGACAGGAGTGCTGGAGGCAGCGGGCACGGTGGTAGGCACGCTCGGCGACCCGCCCGAAACCAGGCCGCCCCCGCCCGCCCCCGAGGCCTGGCCGGCCGGCGGCAGGGGCTGCCCCTGGACAGCGCCGGGCAGAGACCCGACCGCGGCCTGCGGCACCCCTCCACCGCCCGCCTGCTGCAGGGGCCCCAGGGCGGCGGGGGGCATCTGGCCGCCCGGCAGGACTCCAGCGGCGGGCCCCGGCGGCTCGCCCGGCAGCCCCAACACCGGCGTCCCGCCAGCGGCGGGGGTCATGACCGGCGAGGGGCCCTGGCCGACCGGAAGACTGGCGACAGGCAAGGCCTGGGGGGCTGGCGCGTGCTGCTGCTGCCGGTAATCCGACTGGCTGCTGGGCATCAAAGGCGGCTGCTGGCCGGGCAGGAGGTGGCCGGGGGGGAGCTGCTGAGGCTGGGCAGGGTAGGCAAACTGCTGGGACTGGCTCGCCGCGGGGGGCCCGCCGGGCAGCTTCTGCACTGGCGGCAGGGGCACGCTCATCCCGTTGCTGTGCGCGTGGGGCAGCAGGCCCTGGGCCACGGCGGGCAGCGCGGGGTACCCAGGGGGCTGGAAAGCACTGTGCGCCATCGGGCCGCTGACGTTCGGGAGCCCCACGCCGTAGCTCTGCTGCTGCTGCTGCTGCTGCTCCACCTGCTGCAGGTGGGACATGGCAGCGAATGACCCCTCACAGGCCAGGTCTGGCCCCGGCACCGAGTGCATGCCAGGGGCCGCCACCGACCCGCCGGTGGCACCAAGCCCACTGTCCCTGTCCGCGTTGTGGTCCAAGGTACTGGCGTGCTTAATGCTGTCCACAGTCCGGGCAATAACCGAGCCTTCGGAATCCCTCTCGTAGAACTCCGTGCAAGTCCACCTGCCCCGCCGGAAGGGCTCCCCAGTACCGTGATCGAGCTTGATGACCCTGAAGCGGGAGCTGCAGGCCGTCACGGCCGAAGCGGAGGAGCCGGCCGCGGCGGGGGGGGGCGCCGGGGACGTGCCGGGGGCCACACCGACAGGCCCGCCAGCACCGACGGGCGTGGAGAGCTGCTGCACGACCCCAGCGGGGGTAGTGGGGGTAGGGGCGGGGGGGGTGGTGGTGTTAGGGGGCTGGGCCGCCGCTCCCAAAACGTGCTGATCGCCCTGAATGGAGCCCGTCAGGGCTGTGCTTCTGAGAGCGAAACCCCCGTTCGGGGGACCCGTCGCCGCCTGTAGCTGCCCATCCTGAGGTATGTGCGCCGCCGGTGCCGCCGCCGCCGCCGCGGCCTCAGTCTCCCCGACGTTGTTGAGGGTCTCCTCCGACGAGCTCCGCTCGCAGACGCCCTCCTGCTCGAAGTCGGTCGCCCGGGACACGTCGAAGATCTCCGAGGACACGTCTTCGGTCCGGGACTCGTCCGGGTCGTCCAGAGACTCCGTGTCGTCCGTGATGCTGCTGGCCGCCACCTGAGCCTGCGTGACACTGGTGATCTGGAAACAACTCTTCTTCTTCGCCGGCATTTTAGACATTTTGAGAGACCTCGGATGGAAAAAAACCCGGCACCCCCCCGTCTTTCTCCCCCTCTGTCTCTTGTCTTCCCGAGATGGGTTTTTTTTTTTAAAGAAAAGTAGTACGCAGAGTCTTAGCGAAGCAGGACGCACACAACGGCGAGTGTAAAAAAAAAGGTAACGATTTCACAGTTTATAACTGTTAGCGACCTGACTGGACGTCATTTTCCTCTCTCTTCCCTCCTGTTGCTTTCGCACGACTTTAAAAAAAAACTGGGGGTGGAAAATACCCCCGATACAGCACCGATCCTCCTGCGGGCCCCGGCGGCGCAGTTCCTGCCCGTCTCGCCGCTGTCCGAGCGCCGGCCTGCTCCGTCAGGTGAGGTCCCGGCTCCGGAGTTGTCAGCAGGCCGCTGTCGCAGGCACGGGTCCCCCAGCCGCTATAGATACTTTAGTCTGAGGCGGGCCCGCTCCCCCTCCACTCTCCCGTTCTGTAACACTTCTCTACCTGGGAACCAGCGTGTACGACATCCTGTAAAAAAAAAACACGGGTTTCTCCGCCTGATCCCCGCCGTGGCGAGCGCGACAGCCCCGGGACGTGGGAAGGAGCGGAAAATCGCAGCTGATCTGACTTTCCCCTGTAACCCCCAGCCCTTCTCTCTCTTTTTTTTTTCCACCACACTCCTCGGGAACTTAAATTCACAAAACTGCCTCCCTTCCTCTCTCTCTCTCTCACTCGACAAGATGGCTATGTTAAAAAGCGCAGTGCACTCTGGGAGAGCTGCGCATGTCGCGTACGTATTTGAGGAGAGGCGGTGGGGGGGGTGAATGGAGAATGCTAAAACCTACGTACGCCACGGCGGCTCCGGTATTCTACCCACGCCCACCCGTCAGTCAGCTACGCAGAAAGCGTAACGGCTTAACACAGCCGGCCTACGGTTTTTTTTTATGGAACTAAGGTATGGGTGACGTCACCCGCGCTGGCTCGCTTATCTTTTTCTATAGTGGATTAGAAGACAGAAACTAATTTACAAACACATCATGCTCACTCATACTTGAGAGATTACCTCCCTCTCCTTCTGAGTAATATCAGGCGTGAGCAATTGTTTTTGTTGGAGCTCATGGACTGTGCCCTTTTTTTTGCCCTTTTAAGTTTGACTTAAAGTGTAAAAGTGAGTGCTGTAACCTATACAGTAGGACCAACTTCAACACTTTGTGTTGAGGCGAACTTGAAAGGAACGGTTCACACGTACGTTTTCAGATCTTGTCCTTACCTCGTTGAATTAGAGCAAATCTAAAGCCTTCTAACACAGTTTATATGTTGAAAGTCATTCAGAGTGGCTGTTGCTTTCTCGGTTACCTCTGGGTGAAACGTTTCCTGGGCAGGTTGTCTTGTGCTGTTTGGTGGACATTATAGGGTCCTAGTTGGTCAAAAGTAATCTAGACTTGCCATTTAAGGTGTCTCTAAATTCCCCCTTTTTAACTCCCAGCACACCCCTGCCAAGCACATATTTGGTGGCGAGAGCCCTGGCAGGCGCAGGCCTACCAGAGCAGCTCTTCTCCAGGGTTCCTGGCCCTCAAAAGCAGGTTGAACACGGCAGTAAAATAAAACACGGAGAGGGGTGCCTTTCAGGCACTTGTCAGGCCGAAAGAGAAAGATCGCAGAAGAAGAAATCAGCTGAGGCAAGAGAAACGGGGGAACCGTGTGAGAAACGACTCCAGCCTCCCGAGAGCCAGAGGCACAACCGGCACGAACAGGGCGAGGGGCCCCCCTGGGGCAGAGCGATACGTGCCGGCTCTCGGCGCGCGGACACGCCCCCCCCCCCCCGCTCCAGCGCGCCGGGGGCCCAGGGGGCCCTGTACTCCCCCCGGTGCTCAATCAGGGCTCCGCAGGGACCCTCCCCGGAGGGCGAACACTCAGCCCCCCGGGGGCTGGAGAGCACAGCAGCCGCCACAGAGGTCCCGAGGATCATAATAGTAGTAATCATAACAGCAGTAATAACTGATTGATTCTTTATAGTCGTGCGGTAATGGGGACTCCCCTCCAGCAGCCGGAGCCAGTCCTCTCCCCACACACCCGCTCTCAGTGGGGAGGAGAGCAGAGTGATGAAGCCAGTTCAGAGAGGGGGGATTATTAGGAGGCCATGACTGGTAAAGGCCAGGGGGAAATCCGGCCCGGACTCCGGATCATCCCCGGTCCGCCCTGAACCACCCAGCCGAGGGCATCACGAGCTCCGCTGGAGTCTGACCCCCGAGGACTCTGGCTCCTGCAGCTCACGCGTTTGGTAGTGAGTAACTAATTGATCCTCCCCCTTTCTCAGGAAGGAACCCAGAACATGGCTGGGTAGTTTGTTCACCACTCCCACCACCCTCTGGGTAAAGAGGTGTCTCCTGTCCTTGATGTTAAATGCAACTCCTCATAGCGCGCACACGCATCCTCTGGGGTTTGCGTTCCACCGCGCCTCTGAACTGGAGCAGGTTTTGCTCTTTTCACTCGTAAAAGAGACCGGGAAATCCTGCTGGGTGTCAGTCTGCTGGAGCTGAAGGCTGTCAATGTTAAATGCAAATCAAAATAAAAAAAAATGTAAGATTACAAGTTACAAATGAGGTGGGAACAGTGCCAGGACTCTGATGGAAGAATAGTTTATATGAAATGAACTTGAGCTTCAATTCTTTCACCACACGGATTAGCGCAAGTGAACACATCAGTAACTTTCGTTGCAAACGAAGCAGCTTGTCATTTACATCTAGTTATTTATAATCTTAAAGAGGAACCTAATCTGCAATTCTGCTGAAGACAAAAGTAAACATGTGACATTAGAAAGTGAAGACGCAGTGACATTGGTGGATAGAGAGAGAAAGGACTGGTATTTAATAAACAGTTTTACCTGCTATTTTCTCCTCAAGGAGTGATTAATTTAATTGCTAGACATGTTGCAAGTATTTCTTTCTTTGCTTACTGCTGGTTGTTTGAGGTTTAGTGCCAGTAAAGACTAATCCTCTTTGTAAGCAGGATATTTGTTCTTTTCCTTCAGTGTTGAGTATTACCTCACCATTCTTGGGCACTTCCCGAGAAAGATCACCAGACCGGTTACAAAAGAGAGAAGTCCCAGTTAGTTCACTGGGTAATATTGATCCACGGATCTCACCCTGCCATTTTGGGAACAAAGGCAGGGCACACATTGTTTGGTAGCCTGCCCCATACACCCACAACCCTTTGTGTAAAGAAGTAATTCCTGTTCTTGGTTTATAACGCAGTTTAATTCTAGAGCAGCGGTGCCTTTTCTATAAAGTAGTACACGACTGTATAAAAGTGACCAACATTTTACACAGGGGTTGAACATTAAATGAAGGTGTTGAGGTTGTGAATACCATCTATTCACAAAAGCCATGACTTTAAACACACAGCAGTTTCCCCTGATTTCGGAGCATCAGGTAATACCTTCCAGACTCATTTGATCTTTACTTACCTTCTTCTGAGAGGATAATTGGAGTTATGGCTGGATCTTTTAGTCTGTTTTCTATCCCCTCTGCTACTATTATCATTATTGTTTTTGTCTTTATAATGTGCTGTTTATCAGACCCTCTCATCCGGATTCCTTTACCCAGCATCCTGCTCTCGATTACAGCTATGCAAAGCTCTGCAGTAAGATAACATCATGCTGTACTGTAGCAAGTGCTTATGAGGGTCGAATTGCATAGCCAACATAAACACTTCCCATCATAAATGAGCATGCTATCCTACCCACTGTAGCTGAGTGTGTTGTCACAATGTAGTGGGGCAGGCCTCATGAAAGTGTGTGACACCTGTGAAAGGCAGGCAGAAAAAAGCCCCAGGAGTAAGGCAGACCCTGGGACAAACCCATTTCTTTCTGGCTGCTTAAATCCAACAAAATAGTGGGGCGGAGTGGTGGCACTGTGGCTCAGGATCTGCGCCTGTGGCTGGGAGGTTGCCGGTTCATATCCCACAGCCGGCAGAGGAATCCTACTCCGTTGGGCCCCTGAGCAAGGCCCTTCACCCCAGCTGCTCCAGGGGTGCTGTATAAATGTCTGACCCTGCGCTCTGACCCTAATCTTCTCTCTCCCTGTCTGTGTGTCTCATGGAGAGCAAGCTGGGGTCTGCAAAAAGACAAATTCCTGATGCAAGAAATTGTATAGGGGCCAATAAAGGGATCTGATCTTATACCACCTCTCCCCCCTCCGGTTGCCCCTGGTTCTGGTTCTGTTTCTTCCTCTAACTCCTCAACGTGGCGCCTTCTCCTAAAATCAAGTCCCTTCAGGCGGCTTGGCGTGTCAAGTCTGCCCGGAAGATCCTCACGGCTGCAAAACCGATCGCTCTCCTCTTTTGATCTCAAAACTGCATTTAAATGATATTTCATCTGTGCCGTTTAGCCTACTGCAGCTGCACTGCGCTGTCAGCCAGCCGGGTTCCAGTTCAACCTGCCCGTGTCCGCGGGGCGGGGTGGAGAGGCAGCCTGCAGTAGGAGGACCAGAGGCAGGTGTGTTACAGCACGTAGGAATTCCAGCCGATGAGCACGTCAGGATCCCTTTGCAGGAAACGCTGCAGAGCCGTGCTGTTTTAAAACCAGCTGGCAGGAGCCTATTTGGAAAATCGAAGTGCTCGTGCAATGTCTGTCTTCAAGGCCTGTAGAGGGCTTATCCATTGATCAGTAATAAGAAAGTTTTTGTGCTTTTTGCAGCAGGTACTCTAGGTCTTCAAGCTAGCGATATGGGAATCTCGGCTGGCACTGAGATGCTTGTAGGGATTGTGAAGATGTTGTGTACGGGGTGCAATCAGTGATGAACTGCGGGAGTATGCTGTCCGGTGATGTTTTTGCGTTGCTCAAAGACAAAAAATATACAGGGCTTGGATTCAGACAGGTTGTCAGTGTGAGTGTGTGTCTGCCTAGTGGGTGTGTTTGTGTGAGTGTGCGCGCAAAAGTGTGTGTCCGTGTAAGATCACCAAACCAGTTTGCCCGGACTCTTTGCTGAATGCCATTTTTCCACTCATCTGTAAAAACAACAATCATCTCCAAACTGCCTTGTAAGTAGCTCTACACAGAGGAGGAAGAGATCGCTTCCAGCCCGCAGGAAATGACACAGTGCTGATAATGACAGCCAGAGCTAGAAGAATGATAAAGAAACTATAAGGTATTTGTTAATTTTGTAATCAAGAAGGAATACTTCCTCTGCTGGGCTTGATTTCTGGGTGGAATCCAGAAACGTCAGCCTCCTGGGATATTGTAGGTTATACATGTTGAAAGGAGCCGCAGTCCTATAATAAATCATTTTGATTTTTTAACAACTTACATGATTTTTAAATGTGACATGTACCGTACATTTAAAAGCAAATTAATACTGAGACGTATTCATGGGTAAGTGCAGTTTAACCAGCCAGTCAATGCAGATGATACTATGTATTCACATAGGCCGCAAAGGAACAAGTAACAGGTTGATTCCCTGCTGAACGTTTCGGCCGTGGAGCCTTCTTCGGGTGTGTTCACATAAACGTGTCGTCAGCTGCAAATGCTTAGAAGGCCGTCCTGTCTGCATGAGAACAGATCTTAAATACATCTATGAGCACTCTGCAGGAATCCATGCTGTGGAAAGCAGGCAGACTGATCAACAAAGTGGCAAGGATGGGCTTCACAAGATGTGACAGCGTATAAATAACACATCAACAAGTGAAGTAAGAGTGTCCCAGCGTTTTCAGGCTTGCGTGTAAGTTACAGTTCCTAGAAGGCTGCTGACAGATCGCGGGGAAGAACGGGGGTGTGTCCGAGAGGCCGTTCACGAGGAAAGAGCTCAGGCATGCAAATCTGCAATTACTCATCGATTCAGACACAGAATGGCAACCAGGCCTCTGCTGGGCAGGCCACGGACGGGAACTTCTCGTGCTTCCGGGTGTGGCTGTTTCCAGGACACTGCCGGTCTAATCCATCTCCACTTCGCTTCTGCACGGGTTGTACAAACCGCAGGGCTGACGAGCAGGAGAGAGGTGGAGCGTTTCGGAAAAGCACAGTGGGGTGTGCAGTCGCGTGAAGGCCGCCTTCCTCGTACCCCAGTCCGAGGGGAGGGGGGCGGCGCTGCCCCTCAGCCCTCGTCGAGGCCCTGCTCGCCGGCGGCGATGCCAGCCTGGGAAGCCCCCCCGTACCGCCGCGAGCCCTGCGTGGCGTCCAAAGGCACAGCTCCGGTGTTAATGAAGAGCCAGGCTAATTAATAAATAACTGACCGGTCCAAACTGGTGGGGATAAAACACCTCAAGAGCATAAAAAAGGTCTCAGAAGACTGACCCAATTCTGCCCTTCCACCCTGTGTGGTGTTTAGTGAGCAAGGAGAGCTGCAATTAAACCATTAAAATGAGAGTAATAAAACACCACATCCTTGGTATCATAAAACTACCACTTATCTGCTAGTTTCTGCTCCAGAACAGTGATTGAGCTCATTACTTCATTCACTGGAGCGATTGACTGGTGCTCACCTCTCAGCTGCTAGAGACTCCAGTTCCCTGTGTTTCCCCAGTAGCTCACTGGAGGCCAGGGCTCCTCCTGGTGTCAGGGGCATCAAGCAGACTAGAGCACAAGTCCCCCCCCATGATGGGACACAGGTCCATCGCAGGGACCCCCTCGGCCATCCTGGTGCCCACTTAGACAGCTGGGAGGACTGGAGCCACTGAGGTAAACAACTCATTCTGGGGTTACAGAAGCAGTGTCTGCAGCAGCAGGGACTCAAACCCACAGCCTGCCAGTCAGCCCTCGGTGCCGAACATTAGAACTCGTCTGAAATCCGTGCCTCCTTAGGAAACCACTGAACCACGTGACAAAGAGCGCTGAGGGTCCTGAAGGGCCCTGGACACAGAAGCCCTGCCTTCAAGAGTTAAGTCTTTCCCCCCCCGAGCTACAGTATTGCTTGGACACGTTACGCTGCCTTGCGCAACAGCCTTTCAAGGAACACATGAGGGGAGACATGAGGGAAACTTACTGAGGAGGTGTTTCGGGGAAGGGCAGCAAGGTGGCGAGGCAGTCTGCTCGGGTCCTGGGCTCGGTTCCGCACTGGGGTCTGTCCGTGCGGAGCCTGCATGGCCTCTCTGGCTTTCTCCCAGACATGCCAGGTGGGATCATTGGTCTCTCTAAATTCTGCCTTTGACTGTGCTCTACAGTGGTGCACTGACATCCCATCCAGGGCACAGGGCGCCTTGTACCCTGCTTCGGAAATAGACTCCAGGTTGACCCTGAAGAGGAATGAGTGGTTTTGTGACCGTGGCCGGATATTTACAGAAACTGGCCGCAGGTGGTCGAGTAAGTAAAAGGAAAGTATACTCTGGCAGTGAATGGATTTCTTTCCATGTTTTTTTTTTTTAAATGTCCAAAAATTAAGCACTAAACTAAGGAATAAGTAGAACAGAGCCGGGTCCAGAGAAACAGGGGTACCTGGTGTTCTGTCGAACCCCTCTTTAGACGGTTGACTTAAGGTGTGATGTTTTCTGTTTCTGCTAGATTTCACACTATAGCACAGAGACGCTGTGTGATTTCCTGCTTGTATTTCTGTACGTTTTGTGTACATGTCAGGGACGCTTCGTAAACATTTTGCTGGGCTTGTGTTGCTTGCTTTTATGAACGCAAACCACAGCTGTAACTACAGACAGATGAAATACATATTGAGTGCCAGATTTAGCATTGCTGGCTTAGTGTCAGCACTGTGTACAAGGCACTCATAGATCTGCTGAACTTCTTCACTTTGTGACTTAATGCAGAAATGTCAGTTCTATTTACAATCTTTCAAACACTCGCTTTTCTGTTTCTGACTGCAGATTTTGCACAGAAAGTTCTCTCTTCGTCTCTCTCTCACTCGCACATAATCTTTTAAGTGCAGCGTTAACAGCAAAAGGGCTTCGTATCTATGAGAAAAAAAACAATAGTAAACAGGTGATCAAAAATAATAATAGGTAAACTGAATGACGTATCCTCGCCTTTCATTCTTCAGAACTTCCTCTGATTCATAGTTTGTCACCCTCGGCATTGCCAAGTGAAACTGTTTTGGTGGTTTTAATCGCCTTCAGGTATATTACCTGTTATGTGACTAAACGCGCTGATTCTAAAAAATGAGCCTTGAACCACAATGGGAAGAGCAACAGAAGGTGAGCCCCCTAGCGGCAGAGTAGGAGCATTGCATAGAGCTGCGGAATACGGAATTACTAGATCAAATCCAAGAGACCAAATCAGGGTCTGTTTTTGTCTTTTTCATTTTATTTTGGTACTGTGATATATTTTTTTTGTGGTCGTGGCTGCCCTCTTATTTTTTCTAAAACAATGATTTATATTACGTTGTGATCTGAGACAGTACAATCCAAGAAGGCTCAGAACAACAGTAAAACAAAAATTAACATACAGTACGAAGAAACCAATTAACGTGAGTCCGGATTCAGCCTTTAGAACCGAGTCATTAAGAAATCGATCTGACCTGAGAATTCGGTTTGTTTCGTTTTGCATTGATAACTTTTTATGTTCATTAATTAATTGCTTACACTTTTATAGCGCTTTTCTGGACACTCCACTCAAAGCACTTTACAGGTAATGGGGATCCCCTCCACCACCCCCAGTTTGCAGCCCCACCTGGATGATGCGACGGCAGCCATAGGGCGCCAGAACGCTCCCCACACACCAGCTCTCAGTGGGGAGGAGAGCAGAGTGATGAAGCCAGTTCAGAGAGGGGGATTATTAGGAGGCCATGACTGGTAAGGGCCCATGGGAAATTTGGCCAGGACACCAGGGTAACACCCCTACTCTTTTCGAGAAACGCCCTGGGATTTTTAATGACCACAGAGAGTCAGGACTTCGGTTTTATCCTCGGTCTCATCCGAAGGACGCAAGGATGTTGAAGGAATGCCTGAAATTCTTTCTACGCGTTCCTCCTGCAGCACACGAGCTCGGTGTGCCTCCGAAGGCACGGGCCGTCCCCCTCGCCGACAGGCTCTCCAGGGGACTCACAGCGCTCACAGCGCCCGTCCGAGAACGCACCGCTGCATCCTTCTCTTCCGAGGACAGCAGTCCATCACAGAGCCTCGGAGTGTCGCGCAGAGGTGGGAGGAAACCGAGGCACTTCGCAAAAACCCTTGCAAACCCCAGAGAGCATGCAAACTCCATGCAGAAGGATATCTAACACTGGACTCAAACCCGGAACCCTGGAGCTATGCCACAGCAGCGCTAAAGTTTAAAGTTTTTTTTTTTTAAGTTTAAAAGAACTGTGTGAGTTACTGCCACTAGGTACTTCAGAATCCATCACCAGATCTCAGTCTGGCGTGTTTAACATTTCTGCGGTATTGCATCAGGCTGATGAAATCATCTTATTTTCCTAGGAGCACGGAACTGTGGAGCCATTGTCATGAGCTAAACCCGTGAAAAGCTAAAAAAAATCACAACCACATACTGGATGAGTGCAAAAATCCCTTTATATGGCAAGCTATAATCTTTCAGAAAGTAAATACACATGGTATTTATTTGGCTATAAACTCACATGGTCATCTCAGGAATGCGTTAAGGCAAGAGTCTTACCCTGTTGCATTCCAGTGTGGTAGACATCTAGGCTCTCATAAATAATTCAGTTCCGTGTACCTGCTGGTTGCCTTCTTAACAGATCCAAGAACTCATACTGAGGACAGCACTTAATTAGAGCCCTCTGTCTTTATCTCCGAGAGATTCCATTCCCCTGAGAGACTGCCCGCACTGCTCTGAGCGGTAACCTGCCCCATTTCCACAGGCCTGTTACTCGGAAACTTGGGAGAGGTGGTGAGCAGTTATGTTGAAAACCCAAGCTAGGTCATCATGCCCCCCTCTTTATCGCCTGAGGTCTCACGCTGGCTCTCAGTACTTCACCTGCATTCAGAGGAGCTCAGCACTCAGGAGAAATCAGCAGTGGGAGTTGAGTGCAGTTTGAGATCGTACTGTACAGCAGCACTGGGGTGCCTGCCTGAGTGCCTGAGTAGCTCAACTCTGACGTTCTTTCAAGTGTTTTGTACTCTAAAGTACAAGATATGATCAACTGATCAGGCCTGGCCGTCTGCGAAGGGGCGATAACTGCTTCTGGAAACACTATGGTCTCCCAGGGTGGAATTCTGCCCACGTCCGTCTGTGGTGTACTGGAAGAACTGAGCAATGCATACTGGGAGATGGTCCGTCCAGTCCCGCAGCCTGTGGGATTGCAAGGTGGCCATGAAGGTCAGAGTGTCTCGGCTGTTTCATTGCCGGACTGGCCTGAAACCCGGTCATGGAACCCAGCAGTGTCAAAGCACTGCACAGCCCTCCTCACAGGCCAGCTGCTCTTCCCCACATTCCCTCAAAGCCTTTTGGGATGTTTGCTTCCTTGTTGAATTTTTTTGTATTTTTCTTTTACAATGAAAACCCTTTTCCTTCCACTCTGTTAAGTTCTGAGTTTGCCATTTGAAGCACGAGAGATTTCTTCCTGCGTTCACAGGGGTTTCCTCCAGGTGCTCTGGTATCCTCTCCCCGTCCAAAGACACGCTGTTTCTTAAATAAAAAATAAACTTCATTTCAAACACTGTATTCAGTCCTTGCAAACAATTCAAACCAAAATATAAAATGTCTAAAACAGGTGACTGTCTATTATCAGTCCTTTCAGAAAGCAGTCATTGAGGCCGGATTCACACAACAAAGACATGCTGGTGGGCTGCACTGGCTTCTGTGAAAACTGGCCCTGGTGTGAGTGTGAGTGTGTGTGTGACAGTGTGAGTGTGAGAGTACGAGTGTGTGTGTGAGAGTGTGAGTGTGAGAGTACGAGTGTGTGTGAGAGTGTGTGTGTGTGTGAGAGTACGAGTGTGTGTGTGAGAGTGTGAGAGTGTGAGTGTGAGAGTACGAGTGTGTGTGTGAGTGTGAGTGTGAGAGTACGAGTGTGTGTGAGAGTGTGAGTGTGTGTGTGTGAGAGTACGAGTGTGTGTGTGAGAGTGTGAGTGTGAGAGTACGAGTGTGTGTGAGAGTGTGAGTGTGTGTGTGAGAGTACGAGTGTGTGTGTGTGAGAGTACGAGTGTGTGTGTGAGTGTGTGAGTGTGAATGTGTGTGTGTGAGTGTGTGAATGTGTGTGTGAGAGTGTGAGAGTGTGTGATTAAGAGTGTGTGTGAGTGTGAATGTGTGTGTGTGAGTGTGTGAATGTGTGTGTGTGAGTACGAGTGTGTGTGCGAGTGTGTGTGAGAGTGTGAGTGTGTGAATGTGTGTGTGTGAGTGTGTGCGAGTGTGAGTGAGTGTGTGTGCGAGTGTGAGTGTGTGTGCAAGTGTGCGAGTGTGAGTGTGTGTGAGAGTGTGTGTGAGAGTGTGAGTGTGTGTGCGAGTGTGAGTGGTTGTGTCTGGGCTTGCCCTGTGAGGACTGGTGCACCCTGCCTTGTAGCTGTATCTTGCTGGGATAGGCTCTGTCTCCCCCGCGACCCTGTACTGGATACAGCGGTTAGAAAACGTCTGTTTTAACAGTACAAGACACAAGGTACAAGACACACCGTGCACCACGGGGATCTACAAAGAATCAAGGAGCGTCATTATCTGCTGGGAGGGGTGAAAAGAAGTGATGTTCCACTCCCTAGACTGAAGCCTGGTGGGGTGGTCAGTGCTGCTGCCTCACAGCCTGTGCCCTGGGCTCGAGTCCGGCCGCAGGCGTGTGCCGTGTGGAGTGGCTGGCTGGGGTCCCGTCCTGCTGGGAGCCCTTCTCCCCCGGGACAGGCTCCGGGGTGTCCCAAGCCGCGCCAGGAGGCCGCGGTGTCACGTATCACGCCGTCTCGTTCACCGCTCGCCTCATTATGGGCGGAAGGTTGCCGGTTCAAATCCCATGGTCGGCAGAGGAATCCTACTCTGTTGGGCCCCTGAGCGAGGCCCTTAACCCTACCTGCTGCAGGAGTGCTGTACAATGGCTGACCCTGTGCTCTGACCCCCAGCTTCTCCCTGTCTGTGTCTCCATGGAGAAAAGCTGGGGTATGTGAAAAGATGAATTCCTAATGCAAGAAATTGTATAGGGCTAATAAAGAAACATTATTATTACATGGGGGGTCCTCTTCGGTTGTTCTGTCCGACGGGTTTCAAAATGATCCGCGAGCACCCCGGCGCCCCTGCTCTGCCCGGGGTTAAAGCAGACTGCACTCTGGACTGTGCGGCTCTGTCACACAGACTCTTCCACTCGCTTTGCTTGCCAAATAGGAAACATTGTTATTTAACTCCCAGCAAGTTACCTAACAGGATCTCTTCTTAAACAAACGCTGACGCTGTGCTTCTTTCTGTAAGCTAACCCACTAAAATGAGGGTTTTACTGAGTAATCAAACACACACCGCCAGGCCCTCCAGCCATTCACACCTTTATATGAGTGTAGTTAGAGTTTGCCAGACTGATGTTGCAATGGTTCCCAGGGAAGCTGATTCAAGATGTTTGATTGATATGGTTTTATTAGGGTGCCAATTACTCTGCTCTGAAACTGGCTGTACCTTAGCGTTCTCGGCCAATTTCAAGAGGACTGTTTCATCCTCTCGGGTTTGCTAAAGGTACGTTGGTCACGTGAGTGCATTTGAAACTTTTCTACCTCGTTAAGCGGTTCATTTTGTGACATTTCTCTCCGCTTCCAAAGCACCCAGCGATCCATAGCCAATCTCACTTGGCAGTGGTTGTACGAGCAACGCTATCCATTTAATCACAAAGGGACTAACCGCAGCTCGGTGTACAGCTCAGAAACCCCCGTCATAGTGAACAGCCACAAAAAGACATGAATTCAATGTCGTCAGGTTTTTACTTTGTACAAAACACTTCCTGAGGCTCAGAAGGACAGGAGTTATCAGCTCGGTCTTTGTGAACTGCGTAGAAATACCTTCAACACTTTCTCTAAATGAGACAGGAAATACTCCAAGACACCATTTCTGGAGAATATGGCTGATATACCACCCGATGGAACATTTATTTTCCTCCTCTGTTTTTTTTTTCAGAGTGGGTTTAATAACCAAAGGACCATTTACATTTTTTTTTTGCTTGTATGCTACAAGGTTCTGCCTTCATACACAGTGTGGACCTTTCAGCAGTAACTGGTTCCAAATGTTCCAGAGGCTTCTCTAAACAAGGGTAGTTTATTTTAGCTGAATTTCATGTTCTGCCTTGAAGACGAAATTGAGCACATTGAGCAGTCAAGTTTGTTTCCACCTGGACTTTGCCCAGGAGAGACTTGGCAAAACCTGAGGAAAAAACAGAGTGTTGGCCTCAGACTCACTAATCAGCTTCTGAAGGCCATTACTCTAGGGCTTCTGGGATTTTATGAATCGGCCTCAATCTTGTGACCCTCAAGAAAACAGCAAATCATGCAAACATGTGGTGTTTGTCACAAGCGAAGGGGTTATTAATAGAAATTTATTTTTTTAAATAGCATCCCCTCTTTGAAGCTTTTTTTTTCCAAATTAATTAATTTTTTAATGTAAATTCTTATCCTTCGTCCATCCACGGAAAAATCGTTTTTGTTGCCGGGAAGACAGCTAAAAGGGAAACCGATAACGTTGTGGCGTTTATTTTTAAGTTACTAACAGATGAAACAATCTGTGATTTGAAAACAAAAAAACTATTCCTTGCATCTCTTACCCTAAAAATAACCCATAGCCTTCGTGCAGTGTCAACATAGCTCACAGGGAGATAAGAGATAATTGACGAAGCAAAAAGTCCGCATTCCAAAGGTATCCATCAATCAAAAATATTTTGAGAGCCAATAATTATCCAGAAGTGGTCAAATGCCACAACGCACTTCAGCCCCCCTCCTCACATGCCATCCCTCACTCGTCTGAAGAGCAGGCAGCCCCTCCTGTCCTTTGGTGAAAGCGACATGTTCCCTGAACTGTGATCCCAGGTGTCGTGTAGCGCTAGGCGACGGAAGGCAGGCGACGCACCAGAACGGGAGGCGGAGTTGAGTCGAGGACGAGAGTGAAGGGTCGAAAATGACAGCACAAGAAAAGCACGCGTGTCTTTTGTCAGTGTTTAAATTCAGGTTAAATAAGGGGTTAAACTCAATTTGTGTTCTCGGTGATGCAATGCTCAATATCTTCGTACCCAGATGAAAAGCATTACTCCATCCCAAAAGAACGTAAACACAGCAACATTTAATAATACACTACAGCTAAAACAGCAGTCATTGTTTTTAATTAACTATTAAACATAATTATTGGATGAAAGTGTTTCCACACTGAAAATCTAAAATGCAGAAATTACAGTGAGAAGCTCATGAAAACGTAGTCCAGAAAGTATATTAATTAATTTTAATCCCTAAGGTATTTATTTAATCTTCTGGGTACTCAGCATTGTTTTTGTAGCATTTCCCTATAACACTGTAGTCTCATTTTCCGCAAATGTAATGTGAAAACTGCTTGTAATGAAGATACACTGAATACGTTGTTTAATTAGATTCTTCTGCAAGACAAACAAGTTACGTCCTTGGAATTGTGAGGGAATTCCTGCACGGACAGAGGCCGGAGTTCTGCCCCTTGTGAGGATCAGATCCTCACAGCACCGCCCTGCTTGCAGGCCTGAAGGGTTCCTCGCCTTCAGGCTCCTGTGGAGATGAGCGGGGTGTATTTCTCACCTTGGCGAATGGAGGCACAGCGATCGAAGATCGAAGGCTATTCTTAAGAACAGGGCGTTCTGTCCTCATGGGAGAAATTCTCTCAAAATCGGTCTGCATGAAATGTTAAGGGCAAAAGGTCCCGTTGATTGCCTGGGGTTGCTAGCAGAGGAATGGAATGGGCCTGGGATTTATACATCATGGAATGAAAACTTCCAGCCCCCTCTCTATTATGCATCTGTCTGGTGCTTTTATCCAAGACAACTCAGAGGCTGGTAATACAATTACCTATTTTCTAAAAACATACAACTATTGGCACAGGTGAAGGTTTATTCCAGGCTGAAAAGGATAAGAAATCGTTTCAGCTTTTCTGTTCCTTTCGTCATGGATAAACCTTCACCTGGTCCTTTGCAGCCCACGCCTGCTGATGCAGGTCCCTACCTGAACGTGTAGAGCTCTTGGCCTCCGGGAGCCCTACAGCAGCGGTGAAACAACCACCTTCTACCCAGGAGTACAGAGCTCCAGGAGCTGCTCCGCACTGCCCCCTGCAGGAGAGAATTCTGTGAAATTGGACCCGGTCTTCGGAAGCAACAGTGAAGCACAGAGGACCCAGGCGGAAACGACATGTAGGGGCTTAAAAACCAAGAACGGGGTCGTTGGAGTCTGGAACAAGCTGCCGAGCTCCTTTTTGGAAACGTTTGAATGGGAACGCAAGAATAGTATTCTCTACTATTAAAAGTCTAGATGGGCGTAATGCCTTCCTCTCATTTGTAACCTTTCTTATGCTCCTGTGTTACTTAAACACCACCCCCGGAGTACTGAGTGAGCAGCACCGACAGACCCAGATCGAAAGTGATCAGCTCAAGCGATGATATTAGCCCTTTTTAAAAAAAAAAATAAAAACGTCTTCTTACGGTGTGCAGTGTACAGTTAGCATGCAGGAAGTGTGACTAAACTGTCAAACAGAATCTATTCAGATTTAACGGAAGAAAAACAAAACCTATGCAAATTTGCATTTTAGGCAGGCGGACTATGGGAAACCACAGAACCATGTCGGTAGATATCCTCGGCAAATCGCTTGTCCACCCCTTAACCTTGGCACGAACTTCTGGCGAGATACAAACTCACAATTTGGAGAGCATGTCTCAGGAAAAACAAGCAACATGACTGTACCCGAGTCAGAGCGATATCAGATGTACGTCTTGTTGAAACCAGAAGGAGATGATATCGCCTCCCCCCACACCCCCACCCTGCCAACCTTATTCTTAGAGTTTACACAGTTCACATAAAAGCAAACCTCAGCAACTGATATACATGGGAAAGCTGTTCGACGAGTGCGGCTCGCCAGCTTTCCTTTCTGCCTATGCAAAGATGAATATCGCCGCAGGCGGAGTATTTATAGAACAGGGGTTATATATACATCTGGCTTGGAGGCAGGGGTGCGAGACGGTCCGGTTTTCCGCGATCTGATCTCGGCTTGTCGCGGCCTGTCGGCTCCCAGCTCGGGGGATCTCTCCGGGCTCTGTCGGTTCGCTGGAACCGGCTCTGTTCTCAGTCCGGACCCCCTCACCTGCCCGGGTGCGGGGCTGCTGCGTAGGGGTGCTCTGACCTCTTGCAACCCGTGGTGGTGGGGGAAAGCGGCGGTTGACGTGAAACAACACTGGGAAAATAACACACACACACACTTTTTTTTAACAAACAACACAATGAAACAAAGTTTCTTTCCATCACAACGATCGGTGAGGCTCCTTATCACGCAGGGCACCCACAGCACCCTCAGTAGAGTTCGGCCCCGGTCCCGGTCCCGAGAGCGGTTCGAGAAAGAAGCCGTGTTTTTTGTCAACAGGATTCAACAGGAGTCCCGCTCAGCTGCGGGTGGTGCGTTTCCCTATGAAAAGGGCGCTCGGTGATGAACGAATGCGATGTACAGTTATGAACATACTGTATATATATGTGTGTGTGTGTATATGCATGGAGGAGGAGCAGGTGAAAGGGACGAGATTATTTCTTATTTCCGCTCCTCGATGCCTCACCAGCCGCGCTTGGAAAAGACTGCAGGGACCAGGAAAGAGCGGCCGGCGTGCCTCCGCCTCAGGATCTCCACTCTGACGCCCTGCAGCGCTCAGCTCACCCCAGCCAGCAACAACCCGTGTGCTGACAATCCTCGCTACAGGGAGCACAGACAGACAGACGTTCTGCTCCTGTTTACAATGTTAAACTTAATGAAGAGTGAATTGAAATATCTCTTTAACACACACCTCAGCCTTCTGCTCTCACGTAAACCGAATAAACACCTTGGAAAAGGGAACACAAACAGCAAAGCCGTCATATATGTCCTATCGGATGAATAAACCCTAATTGTCTGTTTTCAAACTTTGTTTAATTACACTAATTAAGTGGGGAAAACAAAACGCTCTCTGGAAATGCGACAGGGTACGCGGTATTTACCACGAGTGACCACTGGGTGGATCCGCTGCTCAATGACACCAGAAACACGCGCCGTAGTTTAAATCTGTGGATTTACTACGAATAGAAACAGTCGAGAGAGAGACTTCGATAACCAACGGGTTTTGTTTTCATATGAAGAGCAGTTTATGTTACAAGGTGCTGACGATGCAAACCAAGCTGGGTTAATCTGTGCACAGGTCGATGACGAAATGTTTGCACTGTGTTATGTCATAGATTTTATTTACAGTATGAGGGTTGTTCAAGATACTCAGAGCTCTGGAGATGGTGACCCAAAGACTACACTCTGCACGATACATTGTGGAAGTTTCAAAGAGGGCTCAGATCACACACTGGTCTTCCTGTTTATTTATTTTTTGGTGTATCAAACTTCTTTGTAAATACTTTAGTTCAGGCATTGGGTTTCATTGGTACTCAAACCCTGTTCCCCAAGATTCCCAGTAAAGCAGGTTAAAATCTGACTCTCTGACTCAAACACACACAGACTCACACACACACACACACACACACACACACACACACTAACTCAAACACACAGACACACACACTGACTCAAACACACAGACACACACTCTGACTCAAACACACACACACACTGACTCAAACACACAGACACACACACTGACTCAAACACACAGACACACTCTAATTCAAACACACAGACACACACACTGACTCAAACACACAGACACACACTCTGACTCAAACACACACACACACTGACTCAAACACACAGACACACACACTGACTCAAACACACAGACACACTCTAATTCAAACACACAGACACACACTCTGACTCAAACACACACACACACTCTGACTCAAACACACAGACACACACACTGACTCAAACACACAGACACACTCTAATTCAAACACACAGACACACACACTGACTCAAACACACAGACACACACTCTGACTCAAACAGACACACACACTCTGACTCAAACACACAGACACACACCAAGACCTAGCTGGAATATCTCAGTGAAGTAGTTAATGAAACAAACTACTTAGACCGACTATGTAACAAAGTTTGGGCCCATTCTGGGAGCCACTGAGCTCAACCAGTCCCTTTGATAGTGAGAGGCTAATAGATCCACCTGTCTCTTATCTCATTTTTAATCCCCTGTGTTTCTTTGTTCCAGTTGTGTTATCTCCTCTCTTGTTAATGTTTCTGTTTGTTTTAGCTGTTTTTTTAAACTTTTCCTGTAAAGCCCTTTAAGATGGTCCGTTTGAAGGTGCTATATAAAACAATTTGTTGTTGTTGTTATTGTAATAAGGAACCGGGAGATTTTATTTTGAACAACGTGATGGTGCAGCTTGTTCCACACTCCTACAACCCTTTGTGTAAAGAAACGTGCTTCCCGTGGAATCTTTGAGATGTTGTGGAGCAGACTCAGAACTGCTACAAAGACACCCCGCTAAGTGAATATGGAATTCATGGGTGGAGCGGTGGCTCTGGGGCTCAGGATCAGGAAGGTTGCTGGTTCAAATCCTGCGGCTGGCAGAGGAATCCTACTTCGTTGGGCCCCTGAGCAAGGCCTTTCACCCCAACTGCTCCAGGGGTGCCGTACAATGGCTGACCCTGTGCTCTGACCCCAGCTTCTCTCCCTGTCTGTGTGTCCGTGTCTCCATGGAGAAAAGCTGGGGTCTGCAAAAAGATGAATTCCTAATGCAAGAAATTGTATAGGGCTAATAAAGAAATATTATTATTATTATTATTATTATTATTATTATTACAATTCATACATACAGTAGGAGCCCTTGCAGTGGCATTTATAACCCCGCTGTTTGCCAGCTAGGTCTGATGCGGCTGTGAGCTACCAAGCATCCAGGAGATCTACTCAGCTGGATGTCTGAAGAAGGCCAGGTCCATTCTCAAGGACCCCAGTCATCCCAGTCACAAACTGTTTTCCCTCCTACCATCCAGTAAACGGTACCGAAGCATTCGGTCCAAGTCCAACAGACTACAGAACAGCTTCTCCCTCCAGACAATAAGACTGCTGAACAGCCAGCCTGCAGCTCCTTCAGCAAATCACCTGTAACGGCTACATGGACACACGGTTTTCACAGTTTTCATCATACTTCACTTCTTGGACATAATGTATTGCATACACCCTGGACACAACGCAGCTCTGTTTATATTGAGCTCTGTCTGAGTTTATTTTATTCAACTTCTATGGCACTGTTACCTATCATTATGTCACCTTATTTTGTAACTCTAATTTTGTGATTTTTACCCTTCCCACCCTAGTGATCTCGTAGAAAAGACATTTCATTGCCAGCAGCCACTGCTGCACGCTGTATTGTTGTGCCTTGGATAAATAAACCTTGATTGATTGATTGGTTGGTTGCTGTATTCGAAGCGCGTTCGACGCGCCTGGGGAAGAGCTGTAGTGACAAAAGCTTCACCGCCAGAGGCCGCCAAACCCGACCGCACACGGCCGGAGCTGTGAGGCGTGTGGATACGTGCAGCGTCACCACGGGGGTCCGGTGTGTGTCTGACCAGCCTCTCTGCGCGTCTTCACGTCCAGGGCTCTCTCCTCTGCAGACGTTTGCGTTGACTCTGCTTTCCGTTGCAGCTGTATTCGCGAATCTCAGTGAAGCCGGGGGCCCGCTCCTGGAGCCGGGGCTGGAGTGCACACGGCCGCGACGCGGCGAGGGAGTCGCGCTTCCACGAACAGGGATCTTCGACAATGTCTGTTCGCTTTTTTGGCGCTACCGAAAGCGCCTTCCTATTTGCGCCATTAATCAGCCGCCTCTCCCCAAGGACGCAGGTGCTGCAGGCTGGTAGTCATTTCCTGTGACTCTGGTCACTGCAGGGGTGGTGAATTTGGCTCCTGCGCTGAGCTGCCCGTCAGGACTGGGCGCACCTTTAACTGTCGCCACAAGGGGGCGCTTCCTTACCTGGAGGGTGTTCACAGTAACCCAGAATACGCAGTATTACACTACAATTTGAATTTGCGTGAAGGTCGCTTTTTTTGTGTGTGCAAGATTAGCACTCTGAGTGTTCACAGAAGGGGTACACGTTTAGGTTGGGTTGGGTTTGGGCTCAGCTGGGATCAAGCCAGGGTCTCAAAACTCAATCCCTGAAGCAATTTGTCCAATTATTTAATGAGCTGTGCACTCGGGATGCTGCTCGCAGACCTCTGATGTGATTTACGAGGAACTGTAAATTTAATAAAGTAAAGTTCCTGTTGTAATCAACTGTAAAAGACTTTAAGAAAAGTCCTATGCGTTGCTAATTTAGAAAATAAGAAGGCTAATTGTTCATTTGGATACTGCAAATGGAACAATAAACAAAAACACAAAGTCCTCCAGTCACCCTGTTTGAGACACTGGTTTAGGCTTAATTGTCAAATGTCAAATTCAGCATTATCCCCAATATTCGTGAAAGTAAACCAAAACTTGGTTGATGTTATAATAGCATAAAAAGCATGGTTTTTCAAGCATGTTGCAGATCACTGCATGCATCTCATACCAACATTACCCTGATTTTTGTGTGCCAGCCACTCGGGCCGAGGCGGAGAGCAAGCCTGGTGGGAGATCAGTGCACCAGAGCTCCACTCCGTGGGTTAATGGGTTAAACGCTGGCCGCAGGATTGTCAGGGGGGCACTCGGAGCGTACTGTTGATTTTTACCATCGTGCTGTGTTGAAAAACCTTTTTAAAAAACAAACCTTTACACCTTTATCTCAATTTCCTGTTGACATTTTTCTTACTGTCAAGTGCCTTTTGTTTTTCAAGGCACTATGTTTATTATTATTATTATTATTATAAACTGTTTTGGCCTGTCCAGTGCTGCATCATCTGGTCTTCAGGGTGTTACTGTAGGTCACCTAGTTCAGCAACAGTGACTGACAATCGCAGACCTGCTTTCTGGGCAGGAGGACTGCATTCCTTCTCTAAGGGCTGCTACCTGCAGAGTGCACGGAGGTGCTGTTCGACGTGTTTCAGGGACTCCAGCTCCAGGCCGCTGGGCAGTGCACACCCATGCAGACGGGGCTGTGAATGTGTCAGGTGGTGGGGCCACTCCAAGCCCTTCTGTGCGGAGATGCTCGTGTGTTTTACCCCCTCCTCTGCTGCTGCGCTGCAATCCCTGCAGTCCTGCAGCCCTGACTTATCATAATGAGGCCATTGTGACTTTAGGCATGGATTCTCTCAATAGGGAACATTGATCTTCACAGGGAGGGGGAAGTGTGATTTGGCCACAAAGGACATAATCTGTTACTAGAGGATCCTTTCTGTAGCACATAAAAAAATGTTCAGAACCGATAAGCCCTCATTATGTGTGGAAATGTTTTGATGCAATTGAGTCACAGGTACTTTCAACATCATACAGATCTTTCTAAATGCTCTGTTAATCAATGATCTATTGGTTGTCTTATTGATGTCTTAATTTAAGACTGAGAAGCCCCTATTGAACAGGGAGTTGTATTTTTTTTATTCTTGTGACCTGCGTTATCTGAGCAGATTGACAGAAAGTGGTGATCTTCTGCCGGAATTTCTGACAATCCTTTAGATTTTTTGGGACTTGAGACATTCTAGATCTTAGAGGGTGTGTTTTAACCTCCCTGAACGTCAACTGCCCTGTGTTCAAAGTCGTGTTTCAACTCTCCTAGAGTTTCATAAAAAAATTTCAATTTTAAAGAAAATGTCCAACCGGATTTTGGGAGATTGTCCAGTTACAAGCAACCACATAACCTTAATGGGCTGGAACGAAATTCCGAAAGGAGAGCAGGGAGTTCAGTCGGCTTTTCTCCCAGACTCTGATCCATATGACTGCCATTCAGTTTTTGTTGAAGTATCTGTAACTTTTCATCTCTGCTGCGTTTGTAGTCTCCCTTGATTCATCAGTGCCTCAGCGACCTGCTGCGCTTTGGCTGTCTTCCTGTTTTCCAAAGAGGGGTCAAGGTGGCAGTGCAGGCCTGAGCAGTTCCAGGGAGTGTCTGGGTGAGGAAGAAGGCAAGTGCACTTGTGTTTCGAGGAGCAGGGCAGAAAAGGATATTTGAGCTAAAACAACAAGTCAGTGATTGAATTAAATAGCACAGGGCCTGCCAAAACCGCTGGAGTTTCCTTCTGTTACTTTCAGGACTTCAGCTTTCAAACCTAAGTACGAATTTAAAGCTCCATCTAACTCTGCAGTGATCCAATATATTTAGAATCCTCGATTTATTTTTTAGGGATTAGGAGCTGATGCTGTTGCACGGCTGACCGGCTGGCCTTAAGAGAGAAAACGTTAATTCAAGTGAAAGGTCACTTCTACTCCTAGTGCGCCACTAGAATAGGGATTTATCCCAGTAATGAGGAGATTGGAAATATTGCCCTTCAGGAAGCAGGCAAGGAAACTGTAGCTCTTCCTAACAAACAGAGCAGTGTTAGAGCTGGGTGGGGACTTATCTTGTTTAATGGCAAAGACACCCTCACCCTATAACATGAGAAAATGACTCAGTAGCCGTTAGGTACAAAGCATGGATCTGGAGTTATATCAGGAATTCATCCAGTTGCTCTTCTGTAGACTGATTTCTCATCCTTCCCCCCTCTAGTCAGCGCTGACTCTGCGGAACGGGGCTGTGCTGCCTGTGATGTGTTCAAACACCAGCGACTCACATGGCGAAGGGAAGGAGGAGTCTGCCTCCTCTTCCTCACTCTCCCCTGTGTGTGGTCACAGGCTTCATAATTGAGAGCTGAAAGGTGAAAACGCACAACTGCCCTTCAAGATTGGCTGGTTATTTATTTTATGATACATTTATTTAAGAACAAACATACTTATTTTATCAATATAAATATATAATATAATATAAATTTAAATATACATATCTATTGTTTATTATACACCCATCCCTCTAGTATACAGCTAACATATCTTTCACTACCCTTCTGTTTCTGGACATAACCCTATCCATTAACTATCCACACGACTCTCTACCTCTGTCTATTACAAACCCACAGATTCACACAGTTACTGTATCTCCTGTACAGCTCCTTTCACCCCACAAATACTAAAAACTCTCTGCCTTTTCACAGTTCCTCAGGCTCCACCAACTTAGCAGTGACGACAGGGACTTCCATAACCAAGCATTCAAAATACACTCTTTTTTCATTAACAGAGGATACCTCATCCATGTTATTTGATAGGGCCCTCTCCCAGACCATAAATACCCCTCGGATCGTTAACCCAGTTAGGAACTCCTGGACCTATCGCCCTGACGCCCTTTCTATCCTCAGGACCGTTAATGATAACTTCTCCATCCTACAGGACGATCCCTCCACCAGTGCCTTTTGTCTGACCGCCCTATCATCTCATATCGCCAACCAGCTAATCTGCATAACCTTCTTGTTCACAGCTCCCTTGACCCCCACACCGGGCACGTCCCCCTGCAACAGAGCTCGCTGCATCACCTGCACATATATATCCAATACCACGCTCATTCAAGGCCCCTCCGGACAATTCCGAATCACTCAGATGACATCTTGTATTTCCAGCAACCTTATTTACTGCGTCTTTTGCAAAACATGCCCAGGAATTTACTTTGCTGAGACAGGAAAGAAACTGAGAGACCCTCTCAGGGAACGATGTCAGGGCGGTGAGGATCAAAGATCTCTCCAAGCCCATGGTTTCCCATTTCCCCTCTGAAGACCATGATCACACTGATCTCCCCGTCTGTGTCCTTACAGAGGGGTTTCGGAACTCCTATTGCATCACAGCTCTCTTCGCCTCTCTCGACTCCACTCCACCTGAGAGTCGATGCTGCTTCTCTCCTGCTCCCAGCTCCTCTCCTCTCCCAGCTTTTGTTCTCCCCTGCTTTATCAACTGCCGGTTTTCCTCTCCCTCCCCCACAGCTGAAGAAGGTTCCACAGCCGAAATGTTGTGTCTCGTCTCTTTTCAGCAAGGAGTATACCTTTTGCTGTTCCTTTGCAGCCTACATATGCTGACACAGCTACCTGCTTGAAGTCCTTTACATATTATTATCAAATTCCTCAGCTCATTATTATGTTTTTACATTTCTCGTGACTCAGAGGTCAAGGAACGCATGCAATATGCAGGCCGGAGTGTCAGACCAGACGTGCCACGAGCTGGGCCTTCTGAGGCAGAAGTGCATGCCTGTTCTTGTTCATACAGTAAGGACATGAAGTAGCTGTGCTTTAAGTCAGGCTCATGGCTCATACTGTGACTGACTGCTGTGTGTTTCACGCAGTAAAGTGCTCTCTCTTGCACTGCTAGCCAGAGAAAAAGCCAGGCAGGGATATTGAAACCCTCACCTGTACATTATTTTCCATGCCTGCCTCATGCTTGTTCAGACTGCGATCTCCAGGCATGGTTTTTGTCTTAGAGAAGTGGACGTGACGGACATCAGTCACTTTGCACTTGTGACCTCCGAGAATTTACAATCAGTGATGTGGGCAGCCGTGACGAACCCTGACTCTAAAGGGCCCTGAACGAGCGTGGTATTGGAAATATACAGCATGCACGGGTGATGCAGCGAGTTCTGTTGCTGGTGTGGATGATTGCTGAGGGCGGTCTTCTCTGGTCTATTTCTTCTACCAGTCCAGAATACTGTTGGAAGAGGCTGGAGTACAGCTCCCATCTCTGCGTCTCCTGGGCTTTGTTAACTGCCCCCAGAGCTTTGTGTGCGTGTGTTTAATATTTCTCCTGGAGCAATATGCAGAGGAAAAACTGCAGAGGACAAGCGCACCGTGAGGGACATCTCCCCATTCTCCCGGATGCAGGGAGGCTGGAAACCTGAGCTGGAGAAGTGGGATTGCCTGCAGCCTCAATATCTTGCTCCCCTCTCCTTTCAGCTGAAGGGTTCACTGTCGTGAAAGAGGAGGAAGTGCGGTGCAGAAATCAGGGCGGAGGTACTGTATGGTGAAACCATGCAAACAAGAAGGCACGGGAGAGTGGAGAGCCTGTGGGAAAGATGGAGAATGCCCGTGTCAGCTTGTGCTGGTACCGTTCCACCTGGGCTGGCCCAGAAGCAGTCCAGCGCCCTCAGCGTCGGCAGGTCCCTGAGGCGACGCAGAGGACACCTGCTACAGGTTGAACACACTGTCGCTGAACCTGCGCATACAGATCAGGCACTGTTTCACACACACCAGGCACTGGTGTCTCAAGAGCTGCTAATGTGTTACCCCGGCGTCCTGGCCAAATTTCCCCCTGGCCTTTATCAGTCATGGCCTCCTAATAACCCCCCTCTCTGAACGGGCTTCATCACTCTGCTCTCCTCCCCACTGAGAGCTGGTGTGTGGGGAGAGGACTGGCGCATCATCCAGGTGGGGCTGCACACTGGTGGGAGTGGAGGGGATCCCCATGACCTGTAATGCGCTCTGAGTGGAGTGTCCAGAAAAGCACTATATACATTTAAGGATTATTATCATTAATGTATTACATAAATGATAACGTTGGGGAATTTGTCACTTTTCCATGCGGCCCATGACGGATTTGTGTAACCAGCCCGGTCCGTTCTGGGCGTGTTGTGACTGATTTCCCATTTGCGTTTCCTTTACTACTTAGTGTCTCAGCCTGCTGCTGGGTTTCTAAATACCACCCTGCTACTGTTTTAAAAGAAACATAAATGTGCGCGCTGTACATATTTGAGAGGCCGGAGTGGGTTGCTGAGTGGGGTCTTGTGGGGCACCTCCGCTGATATACACCAGAACTGGACCTCATGTGACTTCCTCTGCGATGCAGATTCAGATACTGAGGTCTTCTGTCTGGGCAGACTGAATAAACGACGTGACGGCGTGTTCTCACTGACATTGAAGAGGGTGTCTGCTGTTAAACAACAGCCTGGCCGTCTGTCAGGGGAATAACACTATCTTTCTGTGAGCAAAGGGCTGTAAAATAAACCAAAGAGCACAATTAACGAAGAACAGCCTTGTTGAGAGATCTTCGCTTTGGTGTGTTTCTGTCCCAGCACTGAGGGGAGTGATACGTCTGGATTCTACATCTAAAGGCGTCTGGGAATACCAGTCTTTGTGTGTCATTACGTCATCACCCGCATACAGACCACAAAGGGAGCGGGCGGATCATTTATTTTTTTTTATTTCATTCATCTCAGCCAAAGTAATACAGATTACTGGATAAGCTTTTGAAAAGTGCGGTCTGCTCACGGAATTCTCCAGTGGCAGAAGTTGTAGCATGTCACGTCGGACACGTCTTTTGTTAGTCAAGTGAATGTTCCGTCTCAAGGAGACCGAGGCTCTAGTTTCGGGGTCTGGCGATATCGAAGACCGCGCAGATCCCCCACCGTCTTTGCCGTCGCGCAGGGGCGGTCGGATCGGACGGAATAAGTCACCGGCGCCGATGAGGATGAAGATGCAAAGCCGGACCCGCAACGCCTCGCCTTAGGCACGGGCTGATTGATCTGTCATTGATCTGCGATTGCTGCGGGTTCTGGGGCGAGGACAGGAGCCAGTGACGTCACCCATCGCGTCACAGTGCAGTCAGCGGAGGCGTGACTGTGGTGTAGCAGTTGGAGACTCCGCTGGGGTTGTGAACTGAATCTGAGCTAATGATCAGAGTCGGCTTTAAAGAATATGTTCATATTGATATCTTATATGAAATAGATATACCTGCTGTGTAGAGCGTGGATAGAGCAGTTACAAGCGCACATGTGCTTATCAACGGGTTTTGATATTACTCTATATTTTTTTTATCATTTGAAGACAGCACTTTCGTGCTACATATTCCGCGTTTTTTTCCCCATAGTTTACGAAGAAGGCGGGCGTTTTGCGTCTTTTTAGAGCGTGATTTGTGTTTCTCATGTATTATTGACACAGAGCACTTATCGACTGTTGTGCTTAACCCCCCCTCCGCTCAACAGAGGCGATTCGTCTTGAAAGAGATACCGCCCAACGGGGGCAGTGCTATAAAACAGAACACTGATAGAACCACAGTGATAGTGAGTAACTATCAAACTATCACTGACGAAGTACAGGCTCAGTGACCACAGCCTGGCCATAGAAACTGGACACAGGCAGACCTGGCTGTCCAGAGAGGACAGGCTGTGCTCCCACTGCCAGCGGGGAGAAATAGAGACAGAGGTCTTCCTACTGCGGTGTGACAGATGCTCTGGGATTAGAGAAACATTCTTCCCTAAATTCAGAAATCTAATCCCAGAGTTCCCACACCTGCCAGAATCACTGGGAGAGGGAGGAGGGAACTCAGTGGAACTGGCAGCCCAGTATGTGATCTCCTGTCACAGCCTGAGGAACAGTGAGTCTGTCTTCCAGTAATGCTCCTTCTGTCTACAGTATATGTCAATTTTATTATATGTCTTTGTTGTATATGTCTGTAGATTTTATCTTACTTTTATTTTTTGTTTTGTTTCGTGTTCATTTTATTATTTTTATTTGCTCTGGCAACACTGATTGCACCCATCGGTCATGCTAATAAAGCACCTTGAACTGAATTGAACTGTCTCCCTCTCACCGCCACACACACGTTTTGGTATCACCTTTACCCTGGGCTTGCTTCACAGGTGGAGCAAGGACACCTCGTAAACAACGTCAGCCTCTGCCTCGATTTCTTCTTATTCCGTCTTTGAGGAGGTAACTCCTGTAGTAGGAATCTGTTTGCCAGATTCAATCCCAGGCGGGACTCTCGTTTATGCGGACGACAGAGGAGCAAAAATCACCTTGAAGCAGGTTCATGTTCGGGGATTGTAACCAGGGAGTCGGAGCTAGTGTGCTGATTTACCGCGGCCAAAGTAATAGAGATTACTGGATAAACTGTCCCCGTGTTGTAACTGTAAATGCAAATTTACTCTCAATCGTTTTGCCCGGTTAAACAATGGATTAAAAAACCTGGATACCTTAGATCAGGGATGAGGTCAGGCTCAGAGTCGACTCCCGGAGAGATCGGTGTCTACTGGTGTTCCAGTCTCACCAGTCCATTAAACCATGAAACTAGCCATTATACAGCCAAGGTAAAGGTGTCTAATAAATAACGACCTTAACCCGACTGTTGTTTACTCAAAACACAAACAGCTTCTGCTGTTGTATCTGTACTCCAAATATTCACTTCGTTAGAGACAATACATCACGCGGAGCCGGGCTAGAAATATTAGGACTATGCAGCTAATTAAATAATTAGTCCCTGACCTGAGAATGTGGATGGAACAGAAGCCAAAAGAACACCAGACCCCTACCTTTCATCCTCCCTTCTGCTCCTGCTTGTTTTCATTCCGCCACAGCTCTTTCGCGGCTTAATTAAATCCATTAGTGACATAATTGGTTTTAATTACCACTGTCTGCACGGCTTTCATCTGAGCCTACCAGAAATCCTGCAAGGCTGCGTCCTCAAGAGGATGTCTAACTCAAGCCAGGCCGGCAGACCGCAGCGGCTGCTTTGACCTGGGTCTCGAGGAAACCAAACCTCACTAAAAAATGTCGAGGGGAAAAGAGCGTTGAATGTCGGCCTCTTCCGTAGAGCCTGGAGGAGGTCAGGGTGCAGGAGGGGTTGCCTTTGCTTGCTGTCCAGCCAGAAGGTGACACAGCCTGTGTGTGAAGCCCTCTCTGGCTCACCTGCTGCTACTGCCTTGTCTTATCGGTCCCTGTATCGCCAGCAACATACCGACTCCCTGTATCGGTGACAGCCAGGGCCCCGAGCAGCCAGAAGAGGCAGTTCGAGGGAGACCAACAACTCTGTTTATTTAGCTCCGTTGTTGACATGATATGGAACAGGAGCAGCACTCGGTAGCCAAGGAAATACATGCACTCGGTTGACAACAGCGCCACCGTGGCCGAAGCAGAGTGCATTGTGGTCCAGCGCGGGGGACAGGCCAACAGATAGAGCTCTTCGGCGAGGAAGAAAAACACGCATTTGAAAAACAATGAATTCAATCATTCTGAATGAAAAGTACAAACACCAGCGGTTGTGGAAGTGGAGATTAATTAATGACAAAAATGCAAAAGGATAACCTGAGCCTGTGCAGTAACTCTGTGGATTTATCAAAAAATCCCTCACGCTGATTGCTGCTCACAATTCTGAGATGCTATATAATGCAATGGTACAGTGTCACATTAGATTATCATAATATAGCATCACGGCAACACAGTGGCGCAGTGTGAGCATTGCCGCCTCTCAGCAGTTCTGCACACAGCATGTTCTCCCCCTGTTCCTCCCTGGGCGCTCTGTTTCCTTCCGCGCTCCAGAGACGTGCTGGATAATTGCCTTCTGGGAAAACTGGCCCTGGTGTGAGTGTGTGTGTCTGTGTGTGTCCTGTGATGGACTGATGTCCCGTCCATGGTGTGTGTGTGTGTGTGTGTGTGTGTGTGTGTGTGTGTGTGTGTGTGTGTGTGTGTGTGTCCTGTGATGGACTGGTGTCCCCGCCCAGGGTGCGTGAGTGTGTGTCTATGTGTGTCCAGTGATGGACTGGCGTCCCGTCCATGGTGTGTGTGTGTGTCTGTGTGTGTCCAGTGATGGACTGGCGTCCCGTCCAGGGTGTACCCTCCCTTGTGCCCGATGCATGCTGGGATAGGCTCTTGCTCCCCATGGACCCTGTACTGGACAAAGAGGTTAGAAAATGGATGGATGGAGAATGTAATATATAAGGATAAGGGTCCCCAAAGGAAGCTGAAACGTTTTACTCATGACTTGGTGAAATCAGAGGCTTGCTTTCCCTTTCCTCCGCACTGACGTGGCGAAGCTGGCCTTGTCGAGAGATGTCCCGTGAGCCCCAGTCTCCTGCCGCCTGGCCTGCACCCCAGCCTGGGGAGGCCCTCCCTCCAGAAAGGGACAGGCGAAAACCTTCCTCTGGAAAACCCTCCGTTCCCTTCGCTCGGCTTCCTCACATTACTCCCCGCTTCCTGCAGGGCGATGGAGCGCCGGCCCCGAGGATCCCCCGCCGCAAACAATGAACTTCCTCTCCGATAAGGATCTTAGGACTGTCCATCCAGCTCTCTCGAACTGAGAAACATCCTTCTCCATGGAACAAAAGAGTCTGGAAACGCCTCTTTCAGGAACGTTAAGGACTATGCCTCTGCGTCCGATATCCTGTGATGGGGCTAATGGAAAACAACAGGGAAACAAACGATCTTTTGCCTCCACATTTTCAATCACAGGAATGACTGTAAATCACCTGCCTGGAATGTTTTAACAGTTAAATCCGTTTCGGCAGATGCTCCCTCATGTTACCTTTTAAAGATTTTCAGTCACATCTTAGCTTCTGTGTCAGGTTTCCCAGATTTGAGCCTTTGAAGGGGGGAAAGAAATGCTCACACGAGCTGGCGATTATGAAGCTCGTGTTGTGTGACTGCTGGCAAACTCCTCGTGCTGTGGCATGTCAGTTTAGAATCATTTCGGGATGATTCTCTCATCAGAGGTGTACCTGGCAGAATATGAAGGGAGAAACGCACATCAACAGGTGTAGAGTCCCCTGCACCCTCGCCTGAGGTCAGGGAGGACACGGTGAGCCAGCGCCTGACCTGGGGACTGTGCAGCAGCAGCCCTCTGCCTGGCCAGCTCACCTGCCTCACAGCCTGATGCAGTACAGGAAACTTTCAACACAGAGAATAACCACAGCCCTTGGCCTCAGGAGTGCTGCACGAGGAGGTGACG
Source organism: Lepisosteus oculatus (assembly GCF_040954835.1). Classification (NCBI taxonomy): domain Eukaryota; kingdom Metazoa; phylum Chordata; class Actinopteri; order Semionotiformes; family Lepisosteidae; genus Lepisosteus; species Lepisosteus oculatus. The sequence continues at coordinate 2,504,886 of NC_090708.1, read as the reverse complement.
AGAGGAAACGTTGCTGGTACGAGGAGACGGGTCAGTGAGACCGGGTGTGTGTCCACCGCAGTCAATTGCGTGGCAGTTCTACAGTGTGCTGCGCATCCCTTTGGAGAAAAGGAGAAGAGCCAGCAGGGATCAGAAGGCGTGGCACATGGGCAGCGGCTCGATGCCACCTGGATGGGTCCCAAACTGTGGGAACAGCTGTGAGCTGCTCCACTCCATGTTGCCCTGCGCGACTGTCATGTGACGTGTCAGGTGACACGTGCCATGTGATGTGTCGTGTGAGGTGTCATATCAGGTCCCAAAGCATGTGCGAAATCATGTAAAGTCTCGGGAGACTTCACTTGCAACTTCAGGTGGCAGCGCTATTCTGTGATAAAACAAATTAGCTTGCATGTGTAGCTCGTTATTTCTGCCCTAAGTGGGATTATGAATGGCACAAAGTTCAAATGTGAAGTCCCTGGACCTGCTATGTTCTATTCTTTCATGAAGCTCTTTCCTAGAGTGCTGCCGATGAAGCTGGCTCACACTTCCTTCTTGTCTTCAGTTCAAGGAGGATTTCCATTCTCTCCCAGCTCTGGGGCAAATTCGTAGGACCCTCCTCATGCCCTGATGTTCCCAGGGTCAGAGCTGCCTTGCACGATGGACCTTACTCTGAGGTGCCCCGCAGTGTCGACAGTGCCCGTGATGAAGCACAGAGGTCTGCTCCTCAGCTGTGATGCAGCACAATCACATTTCCTGTCCATGCATGGATGTGAGGACGAAGTGGGCGAGAATACGCGGCAAGATCAAGGGGAGTCTGCAGTCAGTCCCCCACCCTCCCCGCCTCACAGCTCCAGCCCAGCAGAGTGGCGTCAGGAGCTCCAGCTGAGCAGACGCAGGCCGTGCTCAGCTCCTGCCTGTCCAGGGAGGAATGACAGAAATGCAAGGCTGGTTACTGTCCTGATGGTTATCTTCATGTGACACGGGATGTGGAATTGTGTCCCAGCCACCCAGGGAGGAAGGAGTGCCCTGTGGGAATTAGGAAGGAGGAAGCCCTCATGGAAGAGCATGTCAAACCGGGAGCTGGAGGCACTTCTCTACACAAAGGGTTGTGGGAGTATGGAACAAGCTAGCCAGCCACGATTGCCGAAGCCCATACTGTCGATTTTCTTTCACGAAAGGGAAGTAAGGGCTACTAAACTTCTCATTTGTAAGTTTCCACTTCCATTTGTAGCTGTGTTCTTTTCTTTTGCTGAATCTCAAAATTCTCTTCTAGAGGAAGAAAAAATGTCCCACTGTAATACACACCTGATGTAATCTCTCTTTTTGTCTGAAAAGAAATCTTACTAAGATTGGCAGGCTGTGTGTTTTCTTTATAGATCACAGCAGTCAAACTGTATTTAAACTTCAAGTCCCGCATTTTTGAGAGGCAAGCCAATCTTGAACGATCTTTTAATGCAATTTTAACTTTTTCATTTTACTTCTCAATGGCTCTTCAAATAGGCTATTGACTGTTCAGCTTCCAAGAGGCCTTGAGTGGGATTGTTCTGGCTGGAATGATGGCGGCTTTGCAGTTTCGCCGAAGGAGAACACTTATTGAATTAAAATCTGTTCAGTTTATCGCTCTTTATGGAGAGCTACAGAGAAGGTATACCTCCTATAAATATGAATTCTCCGACTGGAGAAACTGTGCATTGCGGTGAGCTCTAAAACAGTGTTACACTTTGGTCTTGATACGGGCGCAGGCAGCACTTGAGAACTCTAGTTCTCATCCAAGCCCGCGGTCATGACCCTGTGCCCCCTCTCCCTGCCTTTACCTGCCTCTAGAGCGACACGCCCCCACACAGCTGCTGCTGCAGTCCAACCCCTGACCGGCCCGCAGGGGCCGGTGACGATGCTTGACCGACACATCGCAGCGGGGGAGACCGAAGGCCAGGGCTGTGCCGGGGATCGGGTTCGAGATTGTGGTTTCCCTGCGGGGTGAAAAGTCCTGTGTCCGGCCCTCACTGGTGGCCAGTGGGTAAACAGGTTTGGACTTCATTCAGGGCAGAAATCTTTGACATACCTGTAGTGTGTGATGGTGGGGCCTGTGGTCCACAGGAAATTGAGAACTCTAAATGGCCTCAGGGGAATTAAAAGGCAAGGGCAACACAAACAAAACCCCAGTGTGTTTGAGGGACAGTGTGTGTCCTGTCTGTCCCTAATGTCTCTCAGCTTTTGTCTCAGTGCAGAGTTCTGCTGATGCTGGACCGTGGCCGGTGGCTGACACTGGCAGCTGGTCCATCATCTCCGACTGTGAAGTTCTCTTCCCAGAGGAGTTAGGGAATGCGACTATCCCTGTGATTCACCTTGAGACTTACAGGCACCTTTTAAGATGTTCTTCCCAAAGATTGACTTACTGTCTGCTTTTAAAAGCCTGGACCGTCTCTTACATTGAGACAACTGAGGAAGCAATGTAAGATCAGCAATATGTGGACGCAGACATACAACCTACAAGAAATAAGGCAGGGGAGGGTCAAAAGTGTGAAGATTAAATGAGGAAAATACCTCCCCCAGTGACAATCCAGTGCTACTGTAGCAACACCCCAGTATCTATTAACACACAGCGCTTTGCAGGGTTGGCTTATTTCAATCAGCTCAATTTAAAACACTTCTTTTTTCATCGTCTATCCCATAGCTTCTAAATTAAAAAAGTATGTTTTTTCTAAAAAAGGAAATATTCCAAACTTTTGTCCTGTGGGAATATGTCTACACGGGTTGTAGTGCTTTGAACAGGAGAAAGCTAAGACAGTAATCGCTGTAAACAGTGTCAGGAGATGCCCCATGCCCATACAGCAACTGATGGGAACTTAGTCAACGTTTCGTGCTTGGATTGAGCTGGGTCCTTCCCTGGAATATCAGCCTGAAACAGGGGTAACGCTCCTAGTAAATGTATTAAAAATGATTTTGCCATCACACGGTGCCTCAGGTCAGTACGAGGCAAGGCATTTCTCAGGGTGATTCTGCATACAGCAAGACTATGCTCCTGATCGGTCATTTTATTATATCAGATTCTATTATATGAATTATATCATTGTTATGTCTGGACATCGGTTGTGTTTGTCCGAAGAGATGTTTGTCAAGAGGGTTTATAAAAATCAGTGCAAGGTTTAGGTACCCAGAAACAAACTTTTTCTGCATCTTATGGTGTTTTAATCGTGTAGCTTTTTTATCACATCTTTTGACTTCTGGCTTCTGTTCAGGCCTGGAATCCTTCTGTTTATTTTGTATACAGGTAGGCCAGTGCTTCCAAAGCATGCAGGTGTAGAACAGGACTTAATGCATTTTTATACAAAAATTCGTATTCTATATTCTCTTGCAGATTAGAATGGCATATGTTTAGCAATAATATTATTTATGGTACCTGAAAGTTTCAGGTTGTTGCACAAAGCTAAGGTATGTGTCTACGTGATCTGACAACTGGAATCAATTTCCTGTCGTTAAACTCTGTTTATTTTTAGGTTTGTGGAGTCATGTGGAGTTTGCACGATCTCCTTACATCTGTGTGGGCTTTCTCTAGATGCCTCTGTTTCCCTCCAGAGCCTAAAGATGCGCCACCAAGGCTGGTTGGCTTCTCTGCTGTCACGATGATTATTAACACCACCCAGCCGGCTTTCACGTCAGTATTGCAGGAGAGTTCCCCGTCCTTTAAAAACAGTTATGAATTTTGGTTAGAGGTGTGGAGTTAATGTGGCAGCACCTTTAGAAGTACAGAAATACGAGATCACCCTCAAACTAGGCCGGTTTCAGTGCAAAGGGGGGGATCACCCAAGCGTCAGAGAGGTGATCTGCTCTAGTCATGGTGTGGCTATGGGTTCTGCACATTTCTGAGGGGCAGGCAAATGGGTTACTCCACTCCGATCCCATCTTTCACGACCAATAGCCACCCTGTGGTCACCGGTTTCTAAAGGTGGGGAACACCTGTGAGTTATCGATCACCTAAGCAATAATCCATTCAATTTAGAGATCTCCAATAATTGGCATCCGAAGGGCACCCAGATTTTAATCCCAATTGGTCTCTTCAGTGTCTTAATTTAAACAAATCATTTTCTTAATTGGTCACAATGAAATTGTTCCAAGTCTTTAGCAGTTGATTATTTAAGGGTGACATAGAGCTGGAGCTGGAAGCTGGAACAGAGGTCCCTGGGGCCTGGATTGGACTGGACTGGATTAGGTTGGAAGGGTCTGGAGTGGGTTGAGCTGAGCTGGGCTGTATTGTACACATTCAAGCTGTCTACATGTTGACTTGTACATTGTCCACTGTTTGTCTATTGTCTTGATGCACTGTCTGCACTTTGTGTTTTTACACCTGTTTTACAATCGAGAGACTTTCTGTAAGTAAGAATTCCATTGTACCAGTTTATGTACCAGTTACATATGGCAATAAAGTTCAAGTTCTGTACTGGACTGGACTAGAGTACACTAGACTGGAGTGGATTGGACGGATGAGGACTTGGCTGGGGTGGACAAGACTGGATTTTGACGGACTGGAGTGGACTAGAGTACACTAGACTCTAGATGACACTAGACTGGAGTGGACTGCACTGGAGTGGACCAGTCTAAACTAAACTGGACTGCATTTAAAAGGACTGGACTGGACTGTGCTTGACTGGACTAGAGTGGACTGGACCAGACTGGAGTGGACTGGGCTGGACAGGACGGGACTGGACTGGGATTGACTGGGCTGGGGGCCCCTGCTGTTGAAGGTCTGGATGGTGGTGGATGTCTTTCACAGAGCTGTGGAGACCGGCCGGTTCCAGGGAACGGTTTCTACACAAAAATAAGTTTACCCTGAAATAAAATTATGTTATTAAATATTTAAATTAAATTATCCTGAAATAGTTTATCCTGAAACCCCTCTATTACTTTGTCAAACACAAATGCTCCCTCAGTACTTGATTGATTTGCAATATTTAATTTGGGCACCCTGCACTGACCGTGATTGTGTTACCTAAACTTCGCGTGTAAACAGATTTTCATAGCGTTAGGTACAATTAAGGTCCAATTAAACCTTCCTGCCGAACTTCTGATAATGGAAAAGTAGCCATACAATCCTTATCATCTATATCAACGAATTGTGTTGGGGTTAGGCTCTGCATGAAAGATTTAGATTAGAAGAACGACCCAAAGTTGATTTTACAGAGGGGCAATTCGGGTGCTCTGCGCTGGTGTGTGTGTGCAAGAGCTTAGCAGACGAGCCGCTTTCCCCTTCATCAGAATGACTACCCACCGCTTTTAAATATCAGATTGGATTATTAAACGGGGCAACTTGGAAACCTCCCGCTTGCCAAAAAAAAACATGAAACCTCCAAAAACTGCAAAACGTTTTTTTTTTTATTTTATTCCCCTCCTCCTCCACAACAACATAGAAATCTCCCGGACCGGGTCCGAACCCGACCACGTCCGGCAAGGGAAGGTGAAGTTCAGTCACGATCCTGACTGTTCCCCACCCGGACTTTTGCGGCTCCCCCTCCTCCTCCTCAGCCGGCCCTTTTTTCCTCCCCCCCCCCTCCTCCTCCTCCTGCTTGATCCCTCCGCCAGGCTCTGCTACGGGCGAGGCGAGGCGAGGCGGGCCGGGCCGCAGCGCAGCCGCGCGGAGTGATCTGGCGGAGGGACTACACCCCGCTCGCGCTGCCCGAATGTTACTCGGCGCCGCCGCGCAGCGCGAGCTCAGATCCGAGCGGGGCACGAGACGGAGCGCCGGGCTGTGGCTGCCGCTGGAGACACGCTTTCGACTTCAGACATCCTCCCCCCCAGTCCTGCGGCTCCTTCTTCTCCTCCTCCTCCTCCTCCTCCTCTTCTTCCAAACGCACCCGACACCGCAGCGAGGCGTTCAAACGCGGCCAGATCCCCCCTCAGCAGCAGCAGCAGAAGACAGCATCCTTCCCCGGCTGGGTTCTCTCTTCCCCCCTTACCTCCCGGCTCCCTCCTCCCCCAGCGCCCGTCTTCTTCAGCGCTCCTGCCGTCTTTAACCGCCGGTCGTGTTCCAGAGGGGGAGAGATCGAGAGAGAGAGAGAGACGCAAGCATGTCCTGGCAGAGCTACGTGGATAATTTGATGGCTGACGGCAGCTGCCAGGACTCCGCCATCGTCGGTTACACGGACGCCAAGTACGTCTGGGCCGCGTCGGCCGGCGGGACTTTCCACAGCATGACGGTAAGGGCCCGGGAGAGGAGGGAGGGGGGCGTCAGGGCAGCCCGGGGATCGGCCGGTCTGTCCGAGGAGCAGGCCCGGGCCGGGCGGGCCTGTTGTCCGGGGAGCCGCAGGCCGAGGCCCGGCGCTGGGGGCCCGTTAGATCTTTATTCCAGGGGAACTTCCACGGGGGGAGGAGGAGGAGGAGGGAGGGGCGACGGACGGGATAACAGCCCCCGCTGCCCTCTTTATTTCCACGCGTGGGTCGCTTCAAAACGTGCGGTGTGGGAGAGGAGGAGGAGGAGGAGGGGGCTTCGTCTGTTTTCTGGGGGGGGGGGATTCCCCCCCCAGCACTTAAATGTACGGGTGTCTGCGACCGGCAATGCGGGAAAGGCAGTGGTGGTGCGTTGCGGGCGGGGGGGGGCCGAGAGAGAGAGAAGACGATGAAATCAGGCCGGCCGTCCAGATTCGGAGAAAGTTACGCCACGTTTCTGACGTAACCCGGCCGGGCGAGCGGGGCGGCTGCGGTGGGGACAGTGCGTACCGGGGCTTCGAGAATCCCGGCCGCGCCGCCGCTGCCGCCTCCTTCGTGCTGCCCAAGATGGCGCCTCCCCGCGCTGGGGTTTTTTTTTTTTATTCATCCCAACAGCTCGGACTCCTTGCACGGCAACTCGCCGCATTATGTCCAACAATGCGGTGTTGGAGGTGTTTTTTTTTTTTTTTAAAAAGCTGCTGTCGTCTCGTTCGGGCGGCTTGTTTTGCAGCCGCGAAGCGTCCAGTTTGTTTGTTTTTTGGGAGGAGGAGGAGGGGGACAAAATGGGGCAGCACCTTTTGTAAGACGAGTGAGAAGGCGAGATATCCTCCATTTTGTACGGGTGGATGGAGGTTTTCTGCGGTCCGGTGCCGCCGCCGCCGCGTTTCGCCCCTGCCCGGTCGCGGCGCAACGTGTCGCGGCGGCTTTTATTTCCAGCCGGCGGTTTCCGAGCTCGGCCGCTCCTGGGGTGGGCGCTCCCACATGGCGACGGGTCCCATCTTTCCACCCCTTGGGTTTGTGGCTTGTTGACATGCAAAATGTCCCCCCCCCCCCCCCCCCCCGACCCCCACCACTCCAGGAAAAAAAAAAGCTCTAGCGCGGATTGCGGATCTGGATGCCGGTTTTAAATGATGCATGATGATCTTAAGAGTCGAGATTCTCCCCCCATCATCATCATCACCACCACCACCACCACCACCCCCCGCTCGGATCTCATGACAGCGGCCCTCAAAGTCATCGCCTTCGCCTGAGTGGCTGTGGTCGCGGGGTTTGTGCGAGTGGAGCGGACACGGAGACAGGGAGGAGGAGGAGGGAGGGGGTGATGGCCGGGCCTGCCATGACTGTGCAGTTCTACTGGAGGGCGACGCCTTCTCTCACACGGGTCGCTTTCCTCCGGCAGGGGTGGGGGTTGGGGGTGATTAAATAAAAAAACCCGGCTCGCAAACCAGCCCGCAACCTTCATATTCATTCCCCACCCACCCCCCCACGTCTGAACGCGGACGCGCAAGGAACCTTCTGGACTGCGGCCGCGGCGTGACGGCAGCCCGCAGGTCCCCGGGCCGAGTCGAGCCCACTTGCACACGGACCCCCCGTGTGACACCGCCGTGCAGGAAACTGATGCACTGCTGTCTTTTTTTTTGTGTGTGTGGTTTTTTTTTTTACCGTGGAACTCCCTTTTTTTAGAAAAAAAAAATCTCGGCAGCTTAAAAATGCCGTCGCCTGGCGTGACGTCGCCTCCCTCCAGGCGAGGCCGGTCAGTCCGGGTCGTGCGGGCTCTGGGCCGGAGGGGTCCGGCTCTGCTCTTCCAGGCACAAAGCGTGACGCCCTCGGCAGAGCAGGGCTGCCTCGCTCTGTGTGCTTTCGCTGGGCTGGGACTGCTGTGCCGCATCTCCAGACGGTTTTTTCCTGGGGGGGGGCACCTCTTTATTCTTTGGATGACCTGCCACTGTGGTGGGTTTCATGACGCACTAGGGGTTGCTCTTGCGAACGTGATGGGGGTGGGAAAACGATGGTGTTCTCAGCAGTTTGTCCCCTGCACTGCATTTAGAAACAGCTGATCTCTCCATGTAGAGGAGGTTTAGGTGGCATAGGATTAAATTCAGATATGACTGGGTCCGGTGAGGTTCTTCAGAATTGAATTTTTACTTGCAGGATGACGTGGAACATTGACGTGGGTGACATTTCTTAAAATGTACAAAATCTTAGTTCTTTTTTTTTTTGTACTTTCTAGCCCCAAGAAATTGATGTGATAGTTGGAAAAGACCGAGAGGGTTTCTTCACCAGCGGTCTGACCTTAGGTTCAAAGAAGTGCTCTGTGATCAGAGACAGTCTTCATGTTGAAGGGGACTGGACAATGGACATCAGGACAAAGAGTCAAGGTGGAGAGCCAACATATAATGTTTCTGTAGGCAGAGCCGGAAAAGGTAATGTACTACTTTTTATATAAAATAACTTCTTAAATTGTAGATCTAAGTTTAAAACTGACTATTCCAAAATTTCTCTGAAATGCATGACCTAGAATCTTTAAAGTCTGTGGGATGAGCAACTGTAGTAGTTTTTCCAAAATGTAATGTCATTGGTATAGTTTTAAAGATCTCTTTCCTCAATATGTATTGGGTACTAGGTGAGACTGCTTTTGAGTTTTGCTTCATCATGCTTGGCTCTTCCTAGTATGACTGAGCAAAATGTCTGATACTCCAGCATCATGTGGGTGGGGGGGTGAGACTTTCTGTATTTGGGTCCTGATCTTGGGTTTACCAGTTCGTATCTGTCTAGATCTGGATGCCAAGATCTGTAAAACGGTTTCCAGGATATTATTTCCTCAATACAAGCTTTTTATACAATTCAACAGGCTATTGGGTAGTAAACACCTTGGAACACTTATGGGCACAAAAGTGCTGATGAATCATGATTTAATAAGATCTTGAGAAGAAATGTAGCTGGGGGGAATCATTTCCTTGCTGAATCCTGGATATCCAATTCAGCATTGTGCCTTCATTTAGTATGCCTGTATGGTCCCTATTCTCCTTGACAGACTAAGGAATAGAGTGATTCTGGTTCAAACCTCAAAGACCTTTCCGTGAATTATCACTATTAAACTTCCCAAGGGAGATTCTCCCCGCCTTGTGGCAGGTGTCTCGAACCCCTTTCCTGGAGCTCCTTGTCTTCTGATGGTTGTTCCTGCATGAACACTTGACTTGGACTCAGGTTAGTTTAACAGTCAGCAGTTCTGCACTCTGTGACAGTACCTTCACTTCATTAAAGGTACATCAGAGCTAATTCAAGGCCAGATCATTGGTCTTGCATAGCTAATTAGACCCACCCAACTTGTTACATAGTCGTACAAAAACTGGGAGACACTAGGCCCACCAGGCTTTGAGGTTGAGACAACTGCTGTATGGTTTGATAGATCACTTTTCTGCTAAATGGCTCATCTTGGTGGAGGGAAATCTACTGACAGCTGCATGTTTGTGTTCTTACTCTCTAACATTTTATTTTATACCACAGCTAATTTTAATAAGACTTTGTACATCCTTTTCCCCAAATTCTGGGTATTTTTCTGATCCGGAAAATACCGTTTCTGGACACGAGCAGATCAGTTACTTGAAGACCTGGCGTTTGAAGCCCTGCTGGCTCTCCAGCACACAGGCGTGGGCGGAGCCAGGCTCATCTACTCACCTCAATATCAAAATCAGATGTATTGAGGAAAGAGATCTGAATAAGCATAATGTGTTAATTCAGTTCCATGTTGAAACTTTTTAAAAAAACATTTTTCTTCCTCTCACCTTAAATACAAGGTTTTCAAAAGACGCATTTGGTCCCCATAAGAGAAATTATAATGTTCCATTCTTGTCAATCCACCTAATTGGCATCAGTGCTGTGTGGACAAACCTAGAAAGAACACTTGCCAGCCACTTTCTCCCCCTGTACCGTTGTCATACTAATAGTGAACTAATCTCCTTTCTCCCTGGATTGTTTGCCATGCTGCTTGGTGTGGGTGAAGCAGGCCTTTTTTTAGCCAGATGAGAAAAAAGTCTTTAAAATCCAATGTGGATTGGAGATCTAGTTGGTTCTAAAAATAAATGCAAGATGCCAGACTAGAAGTCCTGCAGTCTGTAAAGAGGACTGGTAACTGCTTGCTTTGGGGGGGAAATGCTGGCCCAAAAAATCAGTGCAGTTGAGCAATCTCTGGAATTAGGAGTTCCCTCAGACTGTTCCTGCGGTTGTTTTGGGATTTTATCTCCAGAGCATTCAGTATAAGAGGACTTAGACCAGTTGAACCTCTTCTGAGTGGGCTGATTAACTCCTTTAACTGGTCTAGAGATGTTGGTGACTGGTGGCCCCAGGCCATTAAGGCTGCAGTCATCACCCTCCACCGCAGGTATAGTGGTTTACTTCTGATGCCCACCTGCTCACTGACCCCCGGCAGTGGTGGAGAGTCAGACACGGCTCAAGCTTTTGTACAACAGCCGAGCTTGCTTTTGCACTTGCAAAGCTCCGAACTCGTGATTCTGAGGGAGCCTCTCTCTCCCCGAGAGGCAGAACATAGCCTGTTCTGTCTCCACTTCGGCACGTGTTGACAAGAATGGCATTTCTCAATTCAAATAACATGGGTCACTCAGGCAAAACGTAATCTACACATGGGGGCGAGTTCAGTTTAAACATTTTATAGGAGCTTTAATTCACTTGCTCTCTGATCTGAATATTCAGCGCTGGTGATGGTGAAGAAAATGAACGCTTTATTTTTCTTTCAAAACAATATTAAACAACCTTATAACCTTGATCTAATCTTAACTTTGTGTCCTGCCAACTTTTAATTTGACAGTTTCTTTGACTTGAATACTTATTCTTCCTAACCCCTGTCACGTGCCGTTTTTCTAAACCTCCCTCTCTATCTCTTTTCTTTCAGTCTTGGTTCTTGTAATGGGAAAGGAAGGGGTCCATGGAGGAGGCTTGAACAAGAAGGCATACTCAATGGCAAAATACTTGAGGGATTCGGGGTTCTAGTTTACAGTCAGGCTCGTTGTCACGTAGTCAAATCGGGAGTAAAACAACAACAAAAAAAAAAGGAAAAACACAAAAAAACTAAAATTGCTATTAAGATTTCCCCTCTCAAGCACTCGCGTTAATGTCTTGGAAAAATTAATAGCAATGGAGGGTAATGGGGTATTTCTCCTTTGTATCCCTGTGTTAGTGGGGAAAGACTTTTTTTTTCTAGTTTTGTTCACTTTTGTTCTCTTGTTTCCTTGTGTACTCCAGCATTGGTTTTAGTCATGGGAAAGGAAGGTATCCATGGAGGGCAGCTCAACAAGAAAGCATTTACCATGGCTGAATACCTGAGGAAGTCTGGATATTAAGCAGCCTGTCCCCACCCATCTAGCAGCTCATTTTCATCACTGTTGCGTTGGCAGTGCTACCCTGCTGTAGGCGGTAGTTGCTTTTTTTTTCCCCTCCCATTTTGTTTTTTGACTCCCCTTCACTCTAATATCCTCGACTCTCCACCTCCCTTCACTTGTATGCATTAACACTGTGTAACCAATCCCATTCTGGCACTACTGTTCCCACCATAGTTAACACACGCATGTTATTACTGTGACATCGCAAAAAAAAAACAACCAAAAAAAAAACAAAAAAAAGAGAAAAAACTTAAAAGGAAAAAAAACTGGGCCGATTTATGTTAAATCTGGGCACTGCTTGGCATTAACATACAGAGGACTGTAGGTCAATGGAGGGTAGGTCAAGAGTAACTCAACAGCTGATGTTTTGTGTGAGGGTGCCGGTAGTACAATCTTGGATTGATCAATGCCTTCTGAGCAGTTACCAAGCTCATATTGTCTTCCTTTTCTGAAGCATGTCTTGGAGGGAGAACTGCATGCATATCTTCTAGTTTATTTGACTTGCTCACTCCCTGTCCCATCAAAAGCTTGGATCTTCCCTGTCCACCCCACCACACCCCCACCACCCCCATTATCTGACTTCATTCCTTGTAGGTTACACTACACCAGCACCATCACTACACCAGGGGGTCTGCTTTCCTCTGTTGTCAACCACTATACCTTTCTTGTTCCTCTTGATTCCTGCAGCTGACATGGGGGGGAGTTTCCCCCCCCGAGTTGCAGTACTTTGCCTTTGCTGTTGTACTTAGACATGGTCTTACAAGTAAATGGTTGTGTTGGATTGTTTTTGAGTGTAATGGCAAAATGCCTAAATGTTGAGGTGTGGGTACACTTGCCACCCTAGGCCCTCTTTGTCATATCCCCTATTAGGTTCCCCACGGACATTCCATCGTTACAATAGCTCAGGCACTTAAGTATTTTTGCCAGCTCCTGTAATATACTTTTTTTTTTTAGAAAACGCTGCCGTTTTGGACAGTAGCTATCCCAACATAACCATCTGGAGTATGTTCATTTTCTTTCATAGGACCAATTTCAGTTGCAGCTTGGGATTTTACAAAAAAAATTGCTCCAAGTCATTGTAAAGGGTGACTGCTCGCTTCAACCATACACAGAAATGTAAAACGCTAACTTTTTAATACACTATCAAATAAACAGTAATCTCAACGTGCTGCTGAAATCAGTGTAAGAGTTGGACACAGCAGTCTCCTCATTTGACAACCGTTCTGTTTCAAACTGTTTGAAATGAATTATTGCATTTGACCCTGTAAGCCCAGGCTGTGGAGAAAACTGTGGAATAAATTGCCTTGTGCTCTAGTTATCCAAGATGTGGAATCAAGAAACTGTCTGTCAAAGCACGGTACTAAATGTTATGTCCAACTTAATTTTAAGAAGGAAAAACCCTGAAAGTTAAACTATATACACTAAATAAATGGGAGATGGTATTGGTTGGAATAAGAAAACTTTTGGTTGTCTTGTGGAAAACTTTATACAAAATCTATGTATCCTGTGCCATAATATAGATATAATCTGTTGCTATTGTGAGATGGATTTTAACTGCTGCCCAGAAAAGTCACCCGAATGGCACTTCCTTAGGGATATTTTAGTGCAAGCTCGATGTTCAGGCCTTGTGGAATAATGTACAGATTAAACAGATCTTGTTGCTGATTTTATGTTCACTTCTTTCCCTGCACTTTTTCTTACATCTGGGGTACAGTCTAACTCATCTGATTTATTATGCATACAAATGCCATAAATTGATAAACCACCTTGTTTACAGACAGATCAAATAAATTTATTCCAACCAGATCAATTGTAGATGTTGTCTTTGTGATTTGCTTTCGTGCCGAGTGAGAAGATTCCAGAAACTTAAGTTTAAATATTGGCTAAAATCAAATGTCATTCAAAACATTCTGGAGAGAGAAAGAGCTTGGCCTTGCATTTAGACGTTTTCTCCTGCACTCTAAATCCAGCGGTTAATTGGGCTGTCAGGCTAAGGATGCTTATGTGTTAGTGAAACAAGACACCACATGCAGAGTTATGGGTTCTGTAACTGGCGACTGGAGTGCCAAATTCAGAAGCCAGTTTTAGGTATTGGTGTGGTTTTTTGGGTGGAAGTGTGTGGGGGGTGGGGCAGTCTTTTCAAACTCTTTAAACTACAGTTTGCCAGTGAAATCAGGCGATTTAATAAAGTTTAAAACCAATAACTGGGGGCTCATTACTTGGGTGGACAGTTGGGAGAACATGAACTGATATCCCTAAGGGTGGGTAAAACCCAGATTATCTTAAATTTCACTGTCAAAGAGGGGGTGCCTAGGGGATTGAGCATTCTACCTTTGGAGGTGGGTGAACTCGAGGGGCTCTTCCTGTTCTTGGAGACATCCCTTCGCTGAGCTCCTCGTTATTGCACCACGGTGACTTTTTTTCCCCATTCGTTTCTGTCTGTAGACATGGTAAAAACTTGCTTGTGGCCAAGGCCCATTCCATCACACGTCTTTATAAGGCCCTAAGAGCATATCGTTTAAAACTGAACCAGCTAAGGGGAATTTTAAAACCCTTAAGAACAGAATAGGTGTGGGGGGGGTGCTCTTGTATGATGAGTTAATGGGTCTTTTGCGGGATCTGGAAGCTTTCCATCGTATTAATCTGGTAGTGCACCGCTCGCTGGCCGCCTCTCCAGTGGATGACACTGCTTCCCTTTGAGGGCAGGAGGGAGTTCTGAAGAGGCTGGGGCTGTCAGAGCCACTGCGACCTCAGTGCTGAGAAGGGCAGGCTTGGAATTAAGCGACTAAGGTATGGAAACCTACCTTGTACAAAAGGCAATGGCGGTGGTACGACTAGTGCCCCACCTTGCCACCTTTGCTCACCTCTAATAAAGCAATAAACACGGCCGTCTCTCGCGCAGCTGATGTTCTGTAATGAACTGCAGCTTAGTGGGTTGCCAATACTGCATTGCTGGGAAATGTCCAGGAGCGAGAGAGGCAGTGTGGGTGATTGGTTCTTCCTGGTCCTGGCAAGAGTGGAAATGTGCTTCTCTCATCTATTTGAGATTGATCCCTAGATCTTAATTTAGAATGAGCTTGCTTTAGGTTCTGCAACACTGTTTTAGCGGTGTCAATCCATGCATTACCATAAAAATTGCTGTAGCTGACCATTTTGTCTAAAGTGATGTTCAAGGGTCACAGTTTTAACTTTTTAATAGTTTTAAAATGGGACTGGCTAGCCTTTGAAATTACGATTTGATGCTCACGTGCTGTAAACTTTCCATAATGTCACTTTAAAACATGATTACTTGATATGTTTTGTGTACTAAAAACATTTTATTTAGACTTTATGAAATCATTAGTTACAAATTTTTAGTTACCAGTCAAAGACGAGGTGTGGCCGAGCACTGCTTTGGTTATTGTACGGCAGTGCAGTACAGGAGCAGCTCAGAATAGTAGGAAATGTTGCAAATAACCAGTCAGGATCATCTTTAGAAAAAAACAATTTATGGAATTTAAACTTTAATTGTAATTCTAATACAGAGAGGGTGGTTGAAAGAAGCAGAGTTCACACAGGTATGGCTTACAACGAAGGCAATGGGAGAGACATTACAACATACATTGTAAAAGATGAGGCTTGATTAAAAAAAGGTATGAATACACCATTCGTCTTCACCTTCAGTCCATAAGATATTAAAAGAAAATGTGTCCAGACTCCATCTACACAGCCCATTTGCATCGGTCTTTGAATAAAGATTGTGAATGACAGGTCATTTTGTGTTTTGTGATCATTTACCAAAGACGACAAGCCAAACGGCCAAATCAACTTGCATTACAAACAAATCCTTTTTAAGGGCAGACATTTTCTTTACCACTTATCCCAATGCTTGTCATCTCAAATGGCTTTGAGATGATGCCCAAGAATCATTTAAATGCTTAAGTACCCAACCATCTCAACAGGGAGCGGCCACCATATTTCGGGTAAAAACGAACCCCTTGTCGAGTTAAGCAAGGTGTGGTTTTGTCATGTGTCTCATGAATACGAGATTATAAGAGTGTAGAAAGAGTCAGGTCCGTTGATGACTCGCGTGGAATATGGAAAAATATACCATCACATTATTTCAGCACATACAAAACCACTGCACACGGTGGTTGATTAAGACTACGTTATGCAGTGGATCATACATGTAATGCTTGTTTTAAGTAGGAAGCTTTGGGACCTTCTGATACAGAGGCTTAAAGATATGTAGGCTAGAAGAATACATTTTATTTAAGGATTTTATTTCCTTTTCTATACAGTATATGTACATGTTTAAATTGCATCTCTTCATAAGTTATGGCAGGTGTGCAGTGTTATAAAAGTGGCATAGCATTGCGTTACTACAGACACTACAGGGCCCTCTGCGATGTGCCCTCTTCGCACAGTGAACACAGTGCCCACGCTGAACCCCTCTGACTGTCGGTCAACAGCTGGTGCACAGCCTAGCTCCCTGTGGCCTCAACAAGAGCCTGGGCTCCCAGACTTGACCTCTTCGGTACAGCTAACGCCACACCAAGCATGTCCACACACTGATGGACCCAATGCCCGACACACAAAGTCGCCATCTTCTCAGTTTAGTAAGCAGGGCTGTGAAACTCGTACAGGGTAAGAACAGGGATGTGCGTCTGAAAGGAGGTGTGGGGGGCGGCGGCGGCGCTCGCTCCGGTGGGATCATTTCGTTCGTGCTGTAAAAAACCCGTGGGTCAAGCGTTGGCGTGGTGGCTGCACGTCACGGGCTCGGGGCGGCTCTGCTGCAGCTGGACCACGACGGTCTCCACGGTGACCCGCTCCTCCTCCTCCTCCTCCGCCTCGTCGCTGCTGTCCGCGTCCTCGTCGTCCTCGTACTCGGAGGACTCCTGGCCCGGGTCGCGCTGGGACAGGGAGCCCGACATGGTGCCGAAGGAGTGGGCGCTGGTGGAGGCCGAGGAGCGGAGCAGGGGCGTGCTCTCCGACACCTCGTCGTTCTCCTCGCGGCCGCTGTCCGCCTCGTCCGTGTCCGAGTCGGAGTCCCCCATCGAGGGCACCACCTTCTGCTTGCACACCGGGCACGTCTTCTTGGTCTTGGTCAGCCAGGGGTCCACACACCTGCAGTGGTAGGCTACGCGTGCGGGGGGGAGGGAGAGAGAACGTCAGGGACCCGCTGCCGGGCTTGGCTTGCCCATCTCCCCCAAACAGCACAGCGCCTGCACCCCCACTGCCGCAGGGCGGCCCCACCGTCGTCAATAAGAGCGATCGGCACCAGCATGGACGACGGGGCGGCCTGCACTCCAGGCTGCTTGCCGGGTGTCGCTCTGGGAACCCTGTGTACTGCAGCTGGCTTGGCGACGCAGGAAATATGTGAGTCAGGAGGGCACATTCCCATGCTGATAACATCACGGTCACACTCGGGAGAAACCAGTTTATGGACATTGAGAAGTTAGTCGCAAAAGCAAAAACTACAAAACAATAATGATACATTATTATTTATTATTCACCATGCTAGACTTGTTAAACCTCTTCACTGGAAAAATACTAAGCATTCTGGAAGTGTCAGTTACTGACAATTTAAGCTTTAGGTGTATAAATAGGGCATTTTACGGCTTTTCAGATGGCCGTTTTTGTTACACTGTTTCTCTCCCCATTTTCCCAGAACTCGCATTTTAAAATGCTTTGAAAATCTGTTTTTTTGCTCTCTGGTATCCTACAAGGGGAGCTTTTCAAGGTTTTATCTGTGGATTTCGTCTGGATTATTTAAATTGCTGATATCCCAACTTTCTGATATTCCATCCCATCCACGCATTTTGGAAAACAGTAAACCAAAACCTCCCTCTTTAGCCTCTCTCCCATACCCAATAAAAGAAAACAAACTTCCACAACATGACAAATCTCTTTTTTTTGGCAATCCCGGCAAGCAATGGAGGGTACACCCTAGCACACACTCACACTCACACTCACACTCACACTCACACTCGAAGCCAATTAACCCACCAGTGTGTCTTAGGCTGTGGAAGGAAACCGAAGCGCCTGGAGGAAACCCCCATGAACCAGGGGAGAACATGCAGGCTCCACACAGACAGCCCCAGCGCGGTGCCGCCGCGCAGTTCTCCAATAACGCGTGTGTAACAGAAGAGCTGGGCGGGGGGAGAGGCGGGGGGCAGGCGGCACTCACCGTGAGAGCAGGGCAGCACGCGCAGCTTGTCTCCCTCCTCGTACTCGTCCAGGCAAATGGCGCACACGTCGTAGGCATCCCCTGCAACGACAGGGGGCACGCGTTACCCCCCCGCGCCGGCCCCCGTTCGGCTCCGGACGCAGGCCAGTCAAAACATCTCGCCCGACGTCTCATTATGGTGACCAGCCACACCAGGTGTCGACAATCAGACCATAACTATACGTGCACAGTGTGTGTGTGTGTGTGCATGCATGGAGGGGAGGGGGGTATGTTAGTCAAATGGACTCTAAGAGGATTAGAGCGTCTTTGTGCAATTACCTCTGTTCAGAAACAGATGGCACTGAAGAATCCAGTCTGGGAGGTTGGCTGCAAAAAGAAGCCTTCCTCCCAGAATCCACGGCCGTCTGCGTTTCGTGTCTGCAACCCCTGAACTGCGACGCGAGTTTCACCTCGGGTGACCCCCAGCTGCCCCCCTCTGGGCTGACGCGTCTCAGGGCGACGAGCTGGACGCCTGACACGCTTCTGTGATTTCAGTCACCCCGTGCGCAAGTCATCTCCGGGTGTTCCCAACACTCATATTTGAGACCTGAAGCCCCTGACTCAGGAGTGACCGGCTGGGACGCTAGCTGGAGTCGGGCGACACGCGCCACGGTGCGGGAGAGAGGCCGCGCAGGAGGGCAGGAGGGCAGGAGGGCAGGAGGGCAGGAGGGCAGGAGGGCAGGCCGGCGTCAGTTCCCTGCTGAGAAGCGGGAGGCAAGAGCTCCGCGGCGCAGAGATCCGGGAGACCCAGCGGGCCACAGAAGGGGTCACAGTGGGGAGGCGATGGGCAAAAAGGGGGTAACTGGGCAGAGGTGCGAGGGACACATTACATGGAAAGAAAGGCCCAGACAACTGACTTTCCTGAATTCCAGTTCCCAGCCGGACGGCTGGCGCAGGGTGGCTCACTGCAGTGAAACGGGAAGGGCCGCGCCGAAATGCCCTCGCGTGTGGCGTTAACCTTCGAGCTCGGGTAATGGGGGGGGAGTACTCCAGCGATGACCTCACTCTCCGGAAGAGGAGCCCGGACACGGGGACAAGCCACTGCCCTTTTCGCCTGGAAACTATTAACAAAGCCTCCGTCCTGCTCGCCTGTTGGAGAGCGAGGGAGGAGGAGGAGGGAAGTTCCCTTTTCAGGTTTTCGGTCTTTTAAAGGACTCCTGCTAGCACAGGCAAGCGCTCTGCATACTAAGCACAGGAGTTTGTGACGCGCCACTTCGGAGAGCAAACATCTCCCCTGAGCCGTTCTTTTTTTCAGGGGGGGTTGGAGGAAGGGGGAGGGCCCGAGAGGAGAGGAGTGCTCCGATGACATCCCGGTGTTTATGTAAGAAATGAGCATGTTTTTTCCCCCTGCCTCCGAGACGCTGCCAAGACTTTACGCGACCATATAAGGCAGCTTCGTAATTATTCCTCTCCGCCCTGTTCCTCACGCTGCTCTCGGCGACAGGACGGCCCCGGGGGCAAAAACAGCTTTTGCGTTTTAAAACAATAAAAAAGCTTAATGAAGTCTGGAGTTTACTAGACATCCGTAGGGATGAAGTGGCATAAATCTGAGCTGCAAAAAAACCTTCTCCTTTACCAAGCTATAACTGAACACCCTACAGGAAGAGTGAGCTCATGCGTAAGAGATTAGCGGTACATTCCTATATGACTTGCAATGCCTCCGTTTCCAACATAACCACGTTCAGCGCTCGACTTTTTCTATACCAGCAGCAAAACAAAACCTATTGTACTTCCAGCAGTTATCTGATCTGGGGAGACCGCTCAATCTCTGCATGACTAGAATTCTTGAGAAGCCAAAAGAAACAATAAGCCACCACAGCACTAAACAACAACAACAACAAAAAGAGGTGAATAGGTTTGTAGACGCATCTCATTGTTATAGTTCAGGTGGGGAGCTGCGTCAGCATGCACAGGCTGCAAAGGAACAAGTAACAGGTTTATTCCCTGCTGAAAAAAAGAAGAGAGAAAATGTTTCGGCCATGCAACAGCCGAAACGTTGTGTTTTCTTTCTTCTTTTTTTCAGCAGGGAATACATCTAATTGTTACCCCAGGACAACCTTAAAGCATTTGGGGATCCTGTTGTATAATTATGGGAGCACAGTAGGACAATAAACTATCTGCTAAAATAGTTCAGATCCTCTTTGTTCCGTTGTCTTCTCTTCTGATAACTCATATAAATGTGCATGACTGTCGTTCTCCTGCACCAGCACACGCAAAGCCTCGTCAGCTAACACACCATGAAATGAATCATCCATTAGCCAAGAAAACAAGGATTTAAAGAGAGGAAATATAGAAGTACGTAAAGCACAGAAGAAAGGAATCTTTGTTTGAGACTGGGAAATTCTGCTGCAAAACAACTTTGCATCCGACTCCTTGAAAGCCATAAACACAATTGTGTGCAGGACCCCGAGTTGCACCAGAAAGGCCTGAACTAGCTTGGATATACTGTAAGCGATATAAGTGAACTTGCACAACGTTCAGCTGCCTGGAGGTTTGCTGCGCTGTGTGTTGCCCACATCAGGACTCTGTGACTAGTGGGTGAGTAAGACCACTGAGTACAGACATGCAGCTTTGTCCTCTGCTCAGACAGGAAGTGGTGCCCAGACCAGCACACGTGGAACACTGGGAAGGGAAGATGAGGCATGTGCAGCACTGAGCCAAAATGCAAATGGCCATATTTGGAAAGCTGTTAAGTTTCTTTATTTTCCTTTTAATAACGGAAAATACAACTGCTCGAGGTTATACAAAACACAATTAAAAAAAACTTTGAAATGTCTTTCACTAACTCTTAATTCAGTGTCCTGAAAAATCTGTTGGGTGAAACTTTGTTTTCAGAAGGAAGTTCTAGTTCTATATGGGCTTGAATTTTCATCACCAAGACAAAAAAAAATGATGTGGCCCCAACTCACTCCGGCTGCTTTCCCCAATCCCCTACAAAGACGAGACCAGACCCAGCTGTGAAAGGGACTGATATGGAGCTTCCGGGCCTCGTCTCTGCAGAGTGAACAAAGTACACCTTCAGAATATGCGCCTTTGCAGACAAGCCAGATGGATTCACACAGTTTTACACCTCGATCTTCTCCAGCAGAGCGAATGCCACTCCGCCAGTGCTCCCTCCCCCCTCTGCTTCCGCTGGAGCGGCAGGGCGGCTCCAGCAGATATTATCAGCTCCCCTCCAGCCGAGCTGTACAGCCGGCCGGCCGAAAACCAGACTGAAGAAAGCTCCTCAAAAGGGAAAGAGCTCCGCTCACGGGCTGCGGGACAGTCCTGCAGCGCTGGCCAGTGCGGTGCACGTGTGAGAAAGGGCTTACGTTCTTCAAACACGGGCTGTTCTCCCTGCTGCTGGCAATGGAAAATTCAACACCGAACCGACTGAGTGACTCACACTCTACTGCTTTTAAATGTGGAAATAATCCCCCTTCACAGCTGGAGCCCCGTCGTTTAAAATCGCACAATCAGGCTTGCTGTCAAGCTGACATCATGCAAAATGACTCTCTGGTAGATCTTGTACCGCAAAAAAAAACAATACAACTGAAAATTGTAAGCTGGGAAGATCTCCTAAAACACACATCACTCAGATCCTCTTTGTTCTGTTGTCTTCGCTTTTGATAACTAAGCGTGCATGGCCGTCGTTCTCCTGCACCAGCGCACACAAAGCCTCGTCAGCGAGCGCACCATGAGCCACCGATTCTGCGCTGGACAACACTCACGTGCTTCTCGGATAAATGCCGCACAAACCGCGCCCCCCTCAGACCCGGCTCGCACACAGACCAGGGGCAGGAGTGAGAAAAACTGCCTCACCAGCGGGATCAAGGGGGCAATTCAGGAAGGTCAGCTCAAGCCCACAGCCTAATGCGGTCAGAACGGTCAGATTTGGTTCGACACGGGCTTAATCCTCTGAAAGGAACCACGACATGTGTAATGGCCAAGCACTCAGATTCTTGGCTTGATATCTTATACAATGGGTGGCACCTGGGACGACACATTGTCCTCGGTCACCACACCGGGTCAACGGTCTGGAAATTCAAGTCCAGAGGGATAGACGCCACCCTACTGGTCGACCACCACTTATATCACCAACCCGGTTTTCCTTCTCGTCTCCAAACCCAGTACTGACCAGGCCTGGCCCTGCTAGCATTGCTCAACTCCCAAGAGCTCACAAAGGAAGGCTACAGGATGGTACCACAGATCATCATCTACCAGAGACTATCCCGGTCCAAAACGCAGATAACGTTTCAAAAAGAATGCAACTGTACTCTTTATTGCAATGGAACGACTTTAACAGCAAAGTACAAGATACTTCCTTTGGCACATGTGGATTTGAATGATGGGAATGCCGTGCAAGAAAATGTCGTGCAGCAGAAAACCAATACAAAACATCAATAAAAGAAACGTCTTGGGAGCCTGGGAGGCCGTATTCGGCCGGAGTGTGTATGGGCAGTTCTGCTCTGCCCTGCTCTGTTTATTCGATGTGTGTGTGCGTGCTCCCATCACCACTGTCTGAATGGAAATGCCAGAATGTATTCTCCTGCCTCAGTGCTTCAGTGTGAGACATGAAAATCCGACATCTCCTCACGCCTACCTTTTTATTCCTGCCAGTTTCTTAATTAGCACTTGAGTGCTTCGCTGTGTAAGCAGGAGAGAAGAGAAACTGTTTAAGAATCCTCTGACATCCTCCAGGATTCTGAAAACTCAGTACGGTTCTTGTGGGGGGGGCGGGGCGGGATTAATGACTGTTTATTCCTGGAAACGTGAATTTAAATCACATTACTACGCTATTTTCTTGCCAGTGTTGATAATGCAATCTTTGAAGTTTACAAATAAAGCTTGTTACAGAAGAATGTGAAAATAACCCAGACATTAACACGCTATTAAAGAGGAAAACAAAGAGGAACAGGATTATCAGTCTACAAAGAGAAGCCAGACTGACGCTCAGGACTGGGCTTTAAACTGAAGAATAAGACAACAGTCCCTGTCATTTTAACTGCCTTGCTCACAGTCTCTGCACCTGGCTTCTGTGTTTTTTTATGTGTAAAATAAAATGTTTAATTTTGGCATGTTCATTTTTGGATAAAAGTGTGTGGTATGTGTTCATTTGTTGCAGCTGAAGTCAATTTCTGTCTTGAAATTAAGAAACCCAAGAAAGAAATCAATAACGCTTAGATGCATGCCATATTTTAATTATTTTCCCTTTTGCTGCTGTGCACTTATTAAGTCTTTTAATTGCTATCTGAGTATTTATATTTGGGGTTTCAAAGAACACAGCCCTTCTGAACGGAGGCGACTGTATTTTGATTCAATTTGACGTGATCTCATAACAGCTTGCTTATTGTGAGATAGCCACCATCAGCCAGACTGACGCAGATCATTTGTCCTTCAGGGGAGCAGCAACTTGACCAGACCTGCACTTCCATAACTGCAGGCTCTGTTAAACCAGTTAAACGTTTGGTAAATAAACAGCTCTTTTTGTGGATCACACTTGACTTTATGCGGGAATAAGTGATAATAACAAGCACACTGATGAGGAATCATGTGGTCACTGAAGAATAATCTGCTACTTGAGCAATCTTATTACTGTGGCGAGAGATATGAGCTCATGTATCTAAAATCTACAAACAGGCAGTGTGTACTGGTGACAAGCACAAGACTCATTGCCCAGTAGCCTGGTTCAGTGCAATCAATCGAAAAACATCCAGCTTCAACATGTGTTGTTTTGCCTGTAAGTGTATTGGTTGGTGCTTAATAATATTATTATTAAATTAATAATACCTAGGGGTACTCCACCTAGAACGAATTCAGAAGTTGCTCAGGAAATTGCGTATTTTTTTACTGCTGCTAAGAACGGACTGAGGAGAAACTAACCTAAATAGACTTTCAAACTGAAACTGATCTTCAGATTACAAACTACTTTACTACCAGTGATAAAGTACACCACAGCCACTCAGAAGGCATCAATCCACGAACAACCAGATATTTCAAAGTAACACTATTTTTTATTAAAGGTTTGGTCAATGCGTTTGGCGCACACACTCAGTGTTATTCCTGTCATACAAATACTCTGGATGGATTCATTTTAATTGTACTGTACAAAAAAAACAAAGACAAAACAAGAAAGACTGACAACACCCACCTTTCTTCAACAACCCCAGGTAAGAATTGAGACAAAGACTGTGGCAGCAGGCTATGGGAGTGAAGCAGATGAAAACTGTGCTTTCCAGAGCAGTTTTGGGCAGCCCAGGAGAACAGGAGACTGTCTGCTGCCAAGGCCCTCACCGGTGGCGCTCGATCACACGTGCAGCCCAGCCAGCGCTCACAAGCCAGAGTCCGCCTCAGCCTCCTGCTTCGCTCTGGGGCCGTTAGAGAGGCAGGAGTCTCCGTTACAAGCTCCGATCTGCTACAGGGGCAAGGTCAGCATGCAGAGCTGAGAGAGCAGGGCGGAGGAGGCTATTCTCTGTCACCTGACCTGGACAGGACACCCGTCTCCCCTGTCGCAGGTTTGGCCAGTTTTGTCCAGACGAACACGAACCTCGTACCAGCACGGGTTTCACTCGTGCCTGTAAGGACCCAGGCAGTGTTTTTCCTCAGTGCCACTGGACGCCAATCAGGCTCAAGGGGGTGGGGGGGCTCTCCAGCAAGCGACATCGTGTCCGGCTCCAGTGGTGCAGGGGTGCGATTCTGTGGGCTGCTTTTCCAGACACATTAATCCAATGATCTCCTTGCGGAGAGCTCCTACACATTCTTGCAGCCAGCGTCACATCATCCAGAGGGGGGAAAAAAAAAGAGAACTTTGAGCGTCTGAAAAAAACTTCATCTTCTGCGCGTTCAGCCAAAACGAGTGACGACATCATGCTGACTGCAAGCCGCACGAGAGACAACGCTGCAGAGCTGGAAGCTTTCAAAGGCTCGGAAACTCGGTGAAAAGGCGGCTCTTATCTACGGAAGCATGAGGTAAGGCACTGAAGGCTCGGATCCCTGTCCCAGGAACGGATGAAAAACCACGTGTGGGTTAGGAAGGGCGTGAAATGGTCACCGCCGTGCGCTGCGCTCTGCGCTCCACAAGCAGCTGATTGTTCTAGTTTACCCTCATCCCGGATGAACAGTACCTTCTGTATCTGTTTCGCTCACTGACAACCCAGCCTCTTCATCCGCCTTGCGCTGGGAGGCCTATTTAAAGCTCCTGACTTGTCTTCTAACCTTACGCATGGGCTCACCTTGGTTCAGATGCGTTATCTGCAACGTGTGCGTCTCTACCTGCCTGCAAAGCAAGCTTCCCGTCTGGGGCAAATAATGCAAGCAGGTTCTCCGCCACGCGACGCAACGCAAACACGAGACGCAAACACGCGACGAACAGGGGATGAACAGGGGATGAAGGCACGGCCCTGCGGCCCACAGTCCTCGGAGGACCTCCACACCAGCTGCGTCTCCCTGACTCCGCTCCGCAGGGAGGGGGGTCCTGCACAGGGCACGGGGCAGCTCCTACCTTTCCTGTACTTGTGGACCGGCAGCTTCTTCAGCTGGTCCTTCCGAAGACGGCTCCTCCTGGCCCGGTGCCTGTCCTGCACGAACTTGGTGATCTGCAAACACGAGCGGAGAAATGACCGGCCCTTACAGGGTTCGTCCAAAAAAAAAAAACAATCAATTCAAAGATTTTTTGGGCTGGCTGGAGCCCATCTCGGCCAGCAAAATTATACTTGAGAAGCTACGGTGAAAAGACAGGCTTTCAGAGAATCCTACGCAGGGTTCGGGCAGTGAGTCCCGCAGACACGCTGCTGCACACGAGAGGCTCTTTCACCCGCTGAGTGGAACCTGAATCAGCAGGGTTCAGATTCAGTGTTGGACTGCACTCACGCAGTGAATCCCTCAGATTACCTGGAGCTGGACTGAGCAGCACTTAATATAGGAGCGGGAGAACCCCCAGTGCCACTCTAGATGTCACTGGAAGCCCGTGCGGCTGAGAGAGGACAGGAGTTATGTGCCTGTGCACGAGCCGCGCGTGTCTGTCAATACTGTCTCTGTTAGCACCGAGAAGACGTTCCGGTGAATAAGGCGTCACAGGCAGAGGGAGAGAGGGACTCACCATAAAGACCACGATGAGTATCAGGCAGATCCCGACGATGATGAGGAAGGGGATCAGGTAGTACTCCAGCGGCAAGCTAAAGTCGGGCATGAGCACCACATGGCCGCTGGCAAACAGCAGGACAAGAGTCAATTCACTGAGACTCTTGTACGGAACAAACAGAATAACAACACAGACAAAAACAAGAAGCAGCGTCATCGAGAGCTTTCTTTCCCCCCGTCACACTACTCTGCCCAGTCTGGAGCGCTCCACTCCTTTACAAGTCAATAAAACCCCCAACATGACTGGAAACTGCTCACCCTGGGGCTGTGCCGGTCCCTATACACCTTCGCTCCTCGCCAATGATGCCCTTTCCTGCGATGCTGAACCCCCTGGTGGTCGTGAGTTTTATCACTCTGCAACATGCTGAACTTCCTGCTATCTCTGCTATCGAAAAATTACTTCCATATGCCCTTCCAGCAAAAGGCCTCCGCTGCTTAGAAGACAGCGGGAGGCTAAAGTCTTGCACTTTTCTCACATCCTCTGCCACGTTTCTAACAATCCTGACGCAGTGCTTTTTTGGACTACAGGCCCAAAGAAAAGAGTTAGATAGTCCAGACGTATGGAATCAATAAGCTGCATAAGCACTTTTCTGTCTCAAAGAAAACACCAGTAGCTGCTCATAACGCCCCCATTTCTCGTTTTACTGAAGAGCACCCCAGAAACACAGTGTGTCAAAGACGAGCGCGAGCTAACAGCAGGGAGCCATGAAAGAATAATTTTAACAGTAAAAAAATAACACTTAACAGCTAACCAAAACTAGGAAACAAGGAGAAAAAAAAATGAAACTGCTCCTTCCTCAGAGGTGCTACTGTATGTGCAGTCTTCCAAGAGAAGCCCCAGCCCCAGCAGCCTACAGAGCAGGCCCCGCTGAAACCGCGCTCGCCTGAGTGGGACAGAAGGCTGAGAATTACCCTTTCTCATACACGTAGTCCTCCTTGAGGGACCTGGCAGTGTCTTCGCCCACGAACACCGAGGGAATGTCTATCTGCTTTAAAATGTCCACTGCGGAAAGAGAGAGAGGGAAGCAGACACGGTCAGAAGCTATGAAGCGAAATGGCAGTGAAAAGAAAAACTTTGAACTGGCTGTGAAAGGTCAAACATGACCTGCTCACAGCCTGGCCTAGCACAATTTGCACACTTCTCATCCTCCGGGTTTTCCAGGAAATACTGTTTTTTTTTTTTAAAAAAACTTTCCCCCTTCAATGCAGATAAACATGTCTGGAACACCTTGATCTACAGGGCCCTGTTCCTGCAGCGAAACCAGTGTATCTGTGGCTCTCCAGGGTTCCAAGGCCCACAGGGCACCAGCGGACGACAGAAACCACTAGGAGGATTGGAGGTGGGGCTGAAAGACAACCCCCTGCAGGACGGGGGAAGGCACACTCCTGCCCTCCTGCAGCAAAGGAATCGTGACCTGAACACGTACTGCACAGCACCTCCAAACAGCACCATGGGTGGATTTGAGAATCAGGGAAGAGCACCCACGACTGAACACCGTTCTGAAAGCAGCTGCAGAATCAAACATGACCTGCTCACTAAACACAAGGACAGAAATAAACTACCCTCTTAATACTGCAAACACACAACACACCGCACATGCATTGCAAAACTAAATAAATTCCGTTTTTGCTGCGCATGACAGGACATCTAAAGACACCAGAACTTGATAAGATTTCCCAATTAAGGAATCGATGGATATCTATGAAAAATCAGTTGCTGTTACCAAGGGTGGAGAGTTTTAATCAAACCTCTATGGGGGGAAAAAAGGGGTGATAAGGATGCTTTCGCATCACTGTGTTACTGCCAAACGAGAAACAGAAACAATCACCACTGCAAAACACAGCGCTGCAGCTCTGATGCACCTGCTGAGAATACGATGTACGTCTTTGAATAAAACTCACAGTCGTTGGATCCCATGCTGATCAGGTCGTCAGAGTCCACATTGTGAACTATGGCTGCCTTGTACCCCGCCTTCTGCGCATTCAGAACCTGGGGAAACAAACCTGGGCTGAGAACCGCAGAGAAGAGCACAGAACGACACACACACCCGTCACACAGATCCAGTCATCGCCGCGCTGCGCATGACGTCCAGCTCTGTCCCTTCGGCTGTGCCCGGGGGAGGGACACGGCGCAGGACAGTGCGCTGCAGGCAGCCGAGGCCGGGATGTGAGCTGGGGCGGGAGGGAGGAGGAGCGCGGCACAGCGGCCTTCAGCCTCTCCCCCGGTGTGCGGCTCCGGCCCGGACTCTGCAGGAGTGACCGGTATTCCCTGTGCACCGGGCTGCGCATCTTCAGCGCTGATCAGCAATGCAAAGAGCGTCTTCTTTCATAATATAGCCTCATATAGCCGAGGTGAAAAGCAGAACTTTGTTCAAACCTTGTTTTTGCATCAGGACACAGCGCGACATGGGATATAAGCACAGAAACACCAGAATGCAGCTTCCCCTCCATCAGCATTCAGCTCAGAAACACTCTCTCCTGCAGCAGCACTGCTGTCTAGGAATAAACATCTATACCCGCACCAGCAGCTCAAAAGATCACAAACAGACTGAAGCACAAGCGTTTATTTCTCATTTTGTAGGCTTTTATTACCGTAACGGACATTCGCACTACCTTCAGAATAAAGCCTGTAAGAGTTTTTAAAATATCAGGCTTGTCTGTCGTCTTAGAGCTGAAAATTGAAGAACAACAGGGAGGGGAAGAGCTGCAATAGTAAAAGCAATGCCTGCGTTTAGAAAAAACGACAGTACAGAGTACTTTCAGAAGGTAGCCAGGGTAAAATCAACGCCATCTACCACTCCACTCGTGGTACAATGACAAATACACCAGTTCGATTTCTCTTTTCCTCACACTGTACCTCTGGCTACTGCATCACCACCAGAGAACACACAACAGACTCAAAAGGGTTTCAAGTGACGCCGATTCCTGACAATACAGGGAACAGGAGGGCCGTCCGGATGAGGCTATCTCCTGACAGGACACAGTGGCACAAGCCGTAGACAGGCTAGGAAGGCAGAGACAGGGTCACTCTCATCCACTCGATATACGGATCCAGTCATCACCACCTGATCCACCTGGAGCCTACACAAGCCCAGATCAGGTCGGATCAGATCAGGTTCACACCACATCCTTTTCTGGGATGCTATTCAGGAACGGTTACAAACGACAGGAGAACCTGAGGGTCCCCTCCAGCTGTTCCTAGAAGGAAGCCAGAGTGTTCGCATCAGCATGGCGGCTGGGCGGCCTGATCCTGCCCTCCCGCAGCCCTCTGGATGGAGAGGTGCCAGCTGTTCTCAGCACTGCAATGCGCTTCCCCTTAACTCTTCACTCGGGCCCTCCGGTTCTCTCCCACTGCTCCTTCTGAAGCTCACCCCACAGCACTGGCGCCTTCGAGGGGCGCGAGTAATTGTATGAGGTCCCCTCACAGCCCCCTCTGTGCAGGGCTACAAGGGTTCAGGCCTGCAGCCTGCCAGTGCAGGACATTAAGGACCAGAATGGATCTGGCTGCTCTCCCTAGGACTGATGCCAGAGCTATGCGTCCAGCCTGCTGCCATTTTAGTCATGCTCAGGCATGATAACAAGAGCAAACAATGTGATTATTTGGGCTGTCAAGTGGCCCAGCCCTTGGAGGATGAAGCCTTTTCTCACTAAGGCAGATAGCTGTGCCTCATCATACCAGCTAGACAGACTGTGAACACACCACTTGTGCATTAGTGATCAGTAACAGTAATACGATATGGCTCCATAGATCTGGGTATATGGAGAAGGAGAGACTTGCTGTGAGACAGTTTTCTGGGCCTTGCAGTGTTTTAGAATCTAGAAGCTCCATTAGAATCAACACAATTCTGGAATCCAGAGTGCCAACGGCCACAGAAAGCAGCTGCGTGCTGCTTCTTCGTCACTGCCGCTACAGAGGACGTGCCATGCCCTTGCTGGGCCCTGTTAGCGGAAAACTACAGAAAGCACTGCGGCTTAAGTCAGGCCTCCGCAATGACGCACAAACAGCTTCAGGAGAGCCAGGGATCTGCTTCTCAACACAAAGGCCTTTGGGCTGCGGCCAGAAAATTTGGCCCAAACCTGTTGTCGTGCGTCTCTGTGCCACTTTTCAAACCTTCTGAACCAAACGTTCTGAACACTGAAAGAGTGACATCAGGAAACCAATGAAAGAAAGCACAAAGATCTGCCCGCAAATTAAGCGAAGCGGACCAGAGCCCCCTGAACTCACCTAGCCACATCTCTGGCACCCAGAGGGGGTGACAGGGCTGTTTCCCGTTGCTCTGGAATCGGGAACGCACACAGGCAGGAAAACACGCATGGTTAACAACACGGAAACACCCTTCTGGCTCATCCCTCACCCACTGGGAAACCATCGTCTCTGGGTTTGGATGCTGGGCTCTTTGTGACGTCTCCTCTGTGCTAACGTGCACCTCCTCTTAAAACAACACCATTAAGAACAACGGAAGATAAGACGCAGAGTGTGCAATAGTCATACTTGGATCAGTAGCAGCTCTCGGATGCTTTGAGACTCTTGATTTTCTTCATATGGCCACAGTGCACAGCGCTCAACAACGCTCAACAACAAAGTCAATCACACCTCTGTCCAAGCCCGCAGCAGGGCTGGGAGGACGTCACCAGCGACAAGATCCGCTGTCTGCTACAGCGATCGAGGAGCTTAACAAAAACCGCAGGGCGCTTTGATGCCGAGGTACTTTATTCAAACGGGTCTGGTGGGTGAGCGGGCTCAGGGCACGACGTACGGCTCTGCTGCTTCCAGCCTCCGTCTACAAATGAGTTCCAGACCAGGGCAGCTCTCCGGAGAGCAGACCTGCACGGAAACGCTGGGCTACACATCGACAGGGAGAGATAAGCGCCGTTTACAGTTGACAGTGCACAGGCACGGGACAGGGGGAGGGGCAGGCGATTTGAAAGAACAGCCGGCATGGCCAGATCTACCCTGATAAAACACCGCGACAGCTTTCCAGACTCCCACAGCCCTGCGCGGAAAAACGAGCCAAGAAACCGCCGGAACAGACACGGAAAGAGAAAAATACTGCTGTGTTTTCACATTTCACGTAAGAAGCTTGAAAAAATGAGCCGACATACAGCTGTTTTGTAACAGGAAGCCCTTTCACAGCACGTAAGCTCCACATCGGCAGCTGAAGGAGGGGGGCAGATGGGTCACTCACACACCCTAGGGCTCTCTGACACACTGTGCAGCAGCTGTGAAGGACCTCAAGGCTGACACCATGAGAGGTAAACGATGGCGGTATTTTAAGGTTACAGTTATAGGCAATATCATGCAACTGACCACTGAGAGGGGAATCAATACGCGACGGACAGGCTGCAGAGGCAGCCACGCTGCACAACTTCACACCTGCGTCGCCGACGGGCTCCAGCCAGGATGTGATGTCGGGCAGAAAAGCACCGAAGGGTCGCAGGGTTTACTCTGTTCCTCTCGGTCCAGCTCAAGACACAGGTTTGACGTTGAGCTGTTTTGTTTCTGCGGAGCTGAGCGGCTCAGTCTCGTGTCACAGTCGGAAACGAGCAATTGATCATTTTGCCGTCTACATGTTCCGGCCAACAAAATGGAGTGGAAAGGTCTGATAAACGCCCTTTTCTCCCGACGCCGGCCTTAACACTGCTTCAAAGTGACCAGGGCAATACTGCTGGAAACAAAACTGTTCTCCAATGCCAACACAACAATGCACATGTGCATAAAAGTAACTGACTGGCAGGCACTGACTTCACTCGCAGAATGACAACCTTTCTCACTGGCCAAGCAGCGCGGTTACTGCCTTTATTTGAGCAGGCAGTATTTTCCATGCTGGCAAAACTCGCTTACACCCATCAAATGTTTTTAGGAACCACCGTCAGCATCGGCGAGTGATGTGAAAAGGACATTTTGATGGTGCCGCCTTCTGTCAGGATAATGAGACTGACTGCCGTGTGTGCGCACACAGCATTTAATTTGGAAAGAAGTGCAAGATGGTAATAGTCTTTACTGCCACAGTAAGACAGACACTGGGGTTTATGAATAAGTCCCACAGCATTCAGGATCCCAGGTCAGATAACCAGATCATGTTTGTCTCTGCTGTCAAGGCACTAGTTTGGATCATGAGGGTGAATTATAAACACACCCAGGAGTACTCCTGGGTGGGCACTTTGTTTAATCACGAGGCAGACAGAACTTTAAACTCTGCCAGGCCTCTGTTCCATCGCGCCACATGCTCATTCTCCCATCTTGAAATCACAAAAACACAAAAAAAGTTTCAACGGGGGTGGGGGGTGGGGTGAGAAAAGGTACCTGTTTGTGACACGCAGGTATTTCTGTGCGTAAAAGAAAAAAGTTGAGTCTCTTTTTTTTTTTTTGCACCAAACTGCAGCTGCAAAATCTAACCATATGATTCCCATTACATATAATGACCCTATCAGAGGGCATAGTGAAAGTATCCATTTGTCTTCCTGTTCCCACACTAAAAAACAATTCTCATTCTACATCCCACTTAGTAGAACACCACAGATCGCTGTGAAAAGATAAGCCATTGTGACCACCCACTTCATACTTTCTACCTCGTTTCTGGACCCGAGGCCAAGCTAAATGTGAGCCTAAGCCACACGTACAAGAGACTCTGCAGAGCTTGCAGAGAGAAACTAAGACAGCTGGCCTTTTTCTGAAACATCTCGCACCAATGTCAAATTAAGCAGCAGGACTGGTTCAACCGTTAAAAAACTGGCTATTATAAACCCCAGTGTGCAAAATGTCAGCTACAGGAAATTCACTCCTGGCTTCATCGAAGAATGCTTGTAGAGGCCAAGATGAGCACATTCCAGGCATTCCGGAGACAACCAGGCTGAGCACTCCTCCTCTACAAACAGGGGAGGTCGAGGAACAAGACTGCTGTGGCCAAGAACGATCGATAATCAGCTACAATGCATTTTCAAAACAAGCAAACAAAGGAACGGTGCCTCTGTACAGGAATTCAATTACACTACTGGCATACGTTTGGAACAAGAGCTTGTCCGTGATCCACAACAAAGGCGTCGCACGTCTCCGAGTTTCGGTCCGAGAGCTACAACAGCTCATTCTTCCATTCACATACTTTTCCTCCCAAAGCTTCAGACCACAGATTTTTTGTCTCGGCTCTCCTGCCTGAAGGTTCTGGCCTGCAATGGTGTAATTTGCACAGAATCGGATCTTCGCAAATCTGATATGAAAAATCCTCTTACTGCAGTTTTATGGAGCACCATACTGTTGTGGAGAAGAGAATAATTCGACCAGCTGTTGAAATATAACCTTCTTTTCCCTTTTCCATTGCCCTCTGAAAGGTCATTTATCTGAGTGACAGGGCAGCATGATAAATATACAGCCCTGTCCCTTGATGAAGAGGAAGCAGGATAAGTGCCTCTGCAAGATGAAATGGTTTCCTCGTGAACCATTTTCACATGCAATTCATTGGTTCGTGACCAGCACAGCCTCTGCAGATTTCTACAGCTTCTAAAAGCAGATGTTCCTCTCCTCAAGAGCTCCCGCCTTCTCGGGCATTACAGCCAGGAAGAATCCTGAAAAGTGACGGGATTTGTAGCCCTGACCACCGGCTTTGAACTTCCGGCTGATGCTTTCCATTCCCTCTGGCGCGTTCCCGGAACAGTGGCGGAACGTACCAGATGGACCCGTCCTGTCCGATTAAGCTCCACATTCCTGTTCTCTTTCCGTCCTCAGCTTCGCTGAGGTGGGTGCAAACGGCAGAGCAGGTTGAGTCCGAAACTGCAAACACCTGGCTCTGTAGAGCTCAGAGTCTTGACTGTAGTTAAACTATTTACTCGCAGTATGGTGGTGACTTCCCGGTCACAGCAGTCTTTTGTTCTTCTGCCGAGTTTTAATCAGGCTTCACAGTAACTGCCAGGCCCAGTGTCTGTACACATAGCCAGGCATAGTTCATCTCAGCTGCCACTACTGACAGCCCTGTCAACACACCCTTGAGTTTCAAATAATTAAATGTAAGTATTGAAAACAACACACCGAATATCAGGCAGCTTTCCGATTGTCACTCGTGGGGCAAGA
Organism: Lepisosteus oculatus; assembly: GCF_040954835.1. Lineage (NCBI taxonomy): Eukaryota > Metazoa > Chordata > Actinopteri > Semionotiformes > Lepisosteidae > Lepisosteus > Lepisosteus oculatus. Next base: position 2,470,922 of record NC_090708.1, on the reverse strand, counting down.
GCAAAATAATATTTAAGGGCTTTTAATCTAAAGCGACCTCACATGTCAACAGTTAAAGTTTTAAAAAATTATTCAGAATTTCTGGCTCTGATCAACTTGCATTACAATTACAATCATGCCTTTAAAAAGGACTGTAATCGGTTCATTATATCATTGCAACGCATGATACGTTCCATAATTCATAATACATTGTTTCACTGTTCAATGATATTACACAAGAACATGTTCAGTACAGTCTTGCTACTTTAAATACTCAACGGTGACAAGAGATGATGGTTATAACACATCAACAAGCATAAATCTGAGCTGACACAAACAGCAGTATCTCATCCTAGGCCTTCTACTTTATTCTAGGTCTGGTGCAGACACTTAAATAGTGTGAAATGGGAAAAAAACCCAACAAGAATCTCCAGAAATCTTCACTATCCTGTCTAAACTTTGCTCCTTTTTCAAACACAGGAGAAAATAAACGTGTGGAAATTAGATGGTGAAAAACCTGCCTGTCTTAAAATAACGGCACTCGGGCAGCAGTGTTGAGGAGTGGTTATACTCCAGACCGGAGGGTCACCAGTTCAGATCTCAAGAGGGACACAGCTGTTGTGCCCTTGGCCAAGAAAATTCTCTCCGGTAGATGTCCTGCTGTATACATGGGCCTCCAGGCTCCTTGCCAGACTCCCAGAAGGCAGTGCGGTGAGAAGAGATTGACACCAGGAAGACTGATAAAACGAATAAGCCCCAAAAATAACAATCACGTCACCACCACCACCAATAACAACACAGATGGCCAGGAGGACGAAGGGCACGGGCAGTCTGCCCCCCCCCCCACAGCTCAGGTCTTGCTGGATTAGTCCTGGGGAAGGGGCTACAGGTGGGTGTTATTGGGCCAGAGGCCGCCCATTTCTAACCAGGTACCGGATAGAACTGGGAGTCTATCTTTCTCCCGAACTCTCATGAGAAATTCCCGATAAAAACCGCGAATTCGTCACGCTGCAAACTCACAATGCGTTCGGCAGGGCGTGGCCTGTCTGACCCCGCGGTGCTCTGGGTGGAAGCCTACGCCCGCGACCACAGGGCCCTTCGGCCTTCCTCTGGGCACCTCATGGAATTTTCCAGCGGGCCTCCAGTGCTGCTGTGCTCATGGCAGGAACAACAGCCTGCTGAACAGGAGGCAGAGTCTGGCTCTGCACAGTGCTCACAGCCAGGCCGATGTGTCCGTGTCAGCTCTGCCCTGAATCTCATCTTAACTACAATTCTGTCTCAGCGGCTCATTATTAATTTGGAAAGCCTTCAGCATGCTCAAGGAAGATGTCCTTAAACGTTATATATATTTCCCAATAAGTTACATCACAGCTCTCTATTTAATCAAGGTACTAATTCTGAATCTATGGACAAATACAAATCAAGAGTTATGAAGTGTAACAACTCGGTGAAAAAGAAACGGATGACATCTGAACTAAGCGTGCTCCGCTTAAGTGTGGTCTTATTAAAAAAAAAATATTCCTGCGGTATTCTGCAGGATTATGACAACGAAGCGGCCAGCAGAAACAGCACAAAAGGCCCTTGTCAGGTCATTAATACATTACAATAAGATAAAGACAGCCACCGGTAAACGACTGGAAATAACCAGCCCCACACAAGTTATATCTCAGGGCTTTGCAAATATGAATGGTGTCAGGAGAGCCGTTATTCCTAAACCCTGTCTGGGTGGCTCTCAGTTTTCCAGGCTTTTCCTTGGTGCAAAGCAACACAGGGTTTCAAAACTTAAATGGTTATAAAAGTGCGCAGGTGGAGATCAGATAAAAATATTGAAACTACAGGGAGGGACTGTAAACTGATAAAACTGTTTGATGTTCTGGGCTGCAATTTTGCTTTGTACTGTATGTGACACATACACATGGCTCGTACCACCACTCCCTTGTCACATGGGTGGAAAGAGATCGTTTCCTAAAAGTGTCTAACATCAAATTCTCCTGCAACTGGAAAAAAAAGGCATCATAGATCAAATCTGGATGTCATTTTGGACAACGTCTTTCCTATCTTTTTCTGCCCGAGACGAAAAACGCAAGAAAGGCACTGTATTTAACAAGCAAAGCCGAGTAGTTCACGTTGAAAGCTTAGGCAGAGTGAAAAATGAAAGAGTGCACTAAACAGCTTCTTTTTTATTCAGACTTCATTTAAAGCTGATGTTTTGGTTTTTTTGGCAGGATTAAAGAGCAGGAGTGAGTCATTCACATTTCATCCAGGTTCTATATCCTTTGACTGAATAATAATAGCCTATTTCAAGCTTGTTCAATCAGCAGTTCTGACTCGAGAACCGGCTGAAAGAAAGTCCCGCGCCGGACCCTCGCTGGGCACCCAGCCAGCGGAGGGAGGGAGGGAGAGAGAGAGAGAAAGAGAGAGAGAGAGAGAGGCCGTGCCAGTTTGCATGTGGCAGCGCTGCAGCAGACAGGAAGGGGCTGATGACTTGGCCTTTCTCTCCCTAAGACTGGGGACTGTGGGCCCCCCGCCTCAGGCTGACGAAGTGTCAGGTTTCCCAGCAGTCCCTGCCCCTGCAGCTGGGGTCACAGAGGTCACACAGCTGCCACTCTGCCGGACAGCCTCAGGAGCCGCGGTCAAGGGGACAGGAGGGTCTCCGGGGGGACACCCCCTCATGATTTCAGTCCCCCGACTCTTCCCTGCCTTCCGAAGAGGAATCCTACAGCTGCCAGGCTTGAAGAAGCACATCTCAGCCGGACATCTCCCTCTCACTGATCGCGGTCCTTACACAAAACCCCACTCACTGCTGGAATTAATCTTAACTTTTCTGCGCTTCTGTAGAGAAGCAGAGAAAACATGGCAACAGCAATTCATAAAAGCTTAATAATATACACATGGATATGCTCAGATTTTACCCTGGATACGTTTGTTTGTACCGTATAGAAATATCATCAACAGATATCCTAGGGATATATTCTTATGCCCTCTATGCTGTAATTCTCTCTCTCGTTTTATTAAGATGGTAGCTTAACTCCCCTCCCTTGACAATAAAATCAGCTAGATGATTATTGAACTGAATTGATCAGAATACCAAACAGTTTACTTTTTAGAAACTCTCCAGCAAGCCTTCCAGCAATTTCAATTGCTCCAACTAATGATTAGTGGCTCTGGGCCTTTGTTGTTCTTTCTTAATCCCCTGAAACTACAGGGTCTAAAGTGTCTCTCTTCAAGTAACAGTAACACTCACGCAAAAACAGATAGAATTTCCTCAATCACTCTTTCCCCCCATTCAAAGGATTTAGCGCAAATCAATCACTTCTGCGGGCGGGCAGGCGACTCCAGAGAGGGGGTTTCTGGTTTCACAGCCCCGCCCCAGTCAGTCCAGCGCCCCCGGCCCACAGGGCTCGCTCATCACTCTCACACCGCGCTGTTATGACACAAGCGGCCTGCTATGCAGGTCTTTTGTTCGAGGCAGGCTGTCTGAGAGCAGGGGCTGAGGGAAGAGCTGTCCCACATGTCCCGGTCCGTCACTCCCCGCTGAAACACGAGGCCGGCGCTCTGCCGCGTCACATACTTGAAAGGGAGTTGGATTTCAGCCCTGTCAAGGAATCACCTTCGGGATGCATGAAGGCTTTTTATGGTGTTTAACGTTCACAGGCCCGTGGGAGTCTCACTCACTCACACACACGCACAATGCTGGCTGACCGATCCAGCAATTCGGAGTTCTGTTCTGTGCTGTTCCCCCCGTCCTGGTGAGGCCGAGAGAGAAACCTGCCAGCTAACGAGGTCCAATAACGACCCAGCAGTCGACTTAGGAAGGAACTCTCTCTCGGAACGCTTGGCCTCACTCTGCTACACATCCAGAAAGGCGACCGCCCCTGTATTTAAAAAAAATAACTGAGCTGGAGGATGATAAAAACAGCCTTTGAATATCTGAAGAGCACACTCTACAAGAATAGAACCTTTTGTGTTACAACAAAGACACCGAACACGGAAGAGAAACACATTTATGAGCTCTGCGGTCACTTGAGGCCTCTCCCCTACCTCCCAGAACCCTCGCTGGATTTGCATGCTGGCAGCTGAAGCGGCGTCAGTGTCTCTGTGACGAGCCTGTTCGGGTCAACACCACGATCCCCATCTGAGCTCTGGATTCGCCACTGTGACTCAACCCCAGGCAACAGCACACAGGGCTGAGTCAATCCGAACAGACCACCCCCACGTCCCATTCCGGGCTCGAAGGGCTGAGACCGGCCCGGAAGAGCCCGTGACATGACACGGGAGGAGAAAATCCCCAACGCAAGACTTCGCTCAAAGACAGATAAATAAAAAAAAAAAGACGACGATAAAACTTGCCTTAACGTCAAAATTGCAGTCAAAGCGCTTTATCAAGACGATGAAAGCCCCGGTCAGGTTTCCCTTCACGGGAGGCGGGTCTATGGGCTCACAGGCGTTCTCCGGTCTGGCCCCGATTAGGAAACCCTAAGGCCAGAAAAACACATCTTCCGTAAACGCGTGAATTAAGAAACAAGAGGAGGCCGTTCGGTGCATCTCTGGTAGCCTGTTTGGGGGTTAGTAGTTAAAGGACCCGGCTTCCTTCAATATACAGCTGCATGCTGACTTCAACAACGTGGCTAGGCAGCCTGTTGAAAAAAGGGCCTCCTGTTCTCAGTTTTAAATGAAATTGTTGGCCCTATACAATTTCTTGTATCAGGAATTTGTCTTTCCACATACCCCAGCTTGCTCTCCATGAGACACACAGCCAGGGAGAGAAGCTGGGGGTCAGAGCGCAGGGTCAGCCATTTATACGGCGCCCCTGGAGCAGTTGGGGTTAAGTGCTTTGCCCGGGGGCCCAACAGAGTAGGATTCCTCTGCCGGCCACGGGATACAAACCAGCAACCTTCCAGCCACAGGCGCAGATCCTGAGCCCCATAGCCAACGCATCACCCAAATGCATTTCCCCATAGTTTGCTCGAGACTTTTGGTTTGTGTGTTTAAAGGAAATTCTGTCAACCAGTCTCCCTGCTTTTCAGTTGCAAACTGCAGACCATGTGCTCGATGGGATTTTGTTACAGACCTCCTGCTTCTGCTCAGTGAATCCCAGTCATCAATCAATCTGTGATATGCAGGCATGTCAGTGCTCTCTTCAAGTGCAAGCTCGTGAATTTTTTCATCTTTTTTTATGCATTTGGTCACATATGACTGATTTCTTATTAGGGGTGATTATTTTTTGTTACTGGGGTCCACATTCTGGGAGAGAAAAAAATTAAAGCACAGCCTTTTATTACCTTCATTAACAAGCCTGATTATTATGTGAGAATTCTGAGAAACTGCTGTGTAGGATTTATTTCACAGAAATTTCATACTTTTCTATTTAAAACACCCTTGTTGTAAATGCGGAGCCAAGGTGTCTCATCTAATGTGGCATGGAGACTAAACAGTGAACCAAAAGCAGGCAGGACTCCTACCGTGATGACAGATTCCCTCAAGGTCTGACCAAACCCTGTACATGAATTAGTTTAGAACGCAAAATGAACGAATTGCACTGCTTTGTACAGACGATGCACAAAATCCAATTTAACAAACACTCTACCCAGCTAAGTTTCTGTTAACATTCAACAGATTTTTTTAGCTGTGTTTTTAAAGTTGAAGATGTAGAGACACCCACCCTCTTCGTGACTCTCCTATTTGTGATACGCACGCAGAATCCCAGTAAGACATTTATACATATTTATACAATAAAGACATGCAGGTATCTCAAATGTTTTAGCGGCAAAACACCAACACTGACTCAGTGCGCTGTAGTTACACGTCAAAACCATGTAGGAAACCAGTGGCTTCACCTCCAGGGGAGCAGAAACTGGGAGGATCCAACCTGCTTCATCTGAACATCATGTCATCTCTAAAGACCTGAAGATATGAAGGCTGGGGCTTCAGAGCTGTGCTAGGAAGTGTATTAATTCACGAGTGAGGATTCCAAAAGGCAAGCTGAGAAATACTGCTCTTAACCACCTCCTTCCAAATAAATCTGGCAAGACCATTTCACAGCTCATTTGTGATGCCACTCATCTCTTGCACTTGAGATTTCCCAATCCCTCCTCCCATCCCCAGAAATATTAAGCTTACAAAACGCTTTGAAGTGCATCGTAGTCTGCATCACTCTCGGCAATCAATTCACTGAACATCTGGCCTGACAGCGCACACTTCAAAGGGGCCCGGTCACAGTTACAGCACGTTATGACATCAGCTACATCACGTTACGCGGGCCGTCACTAACACCACAGCTGAATCTTGATCACGTCCAGAGGTGTCCCAGTATGGGCAAATATTTGGGAAACGACACAACAATAGATTCACGGGTGGTCTAAAAACCAAAACCGAAAACTTATCCATTTCTAAGAGCCATGGTATATCTAATCTATTCATCACAACATGCACAAGGTTTTGTACTTTATTTCTGGTTAGTTCCCGTCTTTCAAAGCTGTGATCAGTAGTCTCTGGGACCCCTGTGTGGTATGACTTCTCTTAGGCTTTCAGGTAGCTTTGCCATGCTTGGCAGTGAGGAAAGCTAGATGAACACACCTGGTCTGCCAGTTGCTATTGCCAGAAAAAAGGGAGTAAAATGGAGTTGGCCTTTTTTAAAATAAAAAAGCAGACTCAGGTTGCTAGTATTGGAAGTATCTTCTTTTAGTGCTCTTCAAGCTTCCCTGTCTGAACTCTGTAGGCACATGAAGCCTCAGACAAACCTTTGCTTTTAGCAGCTTCGCAGGAAAGAGAATAAACTGCAGCTCAGCTGATCGGGGGGGGCAGGATGGATTAACAGATTTGAGGCGGCAAAAATGTCCTGACCTTGGATTCATTCAGCTTGCAGGTCCGATTTAGCGAATAACCACGAGTAATATCCCGATGCAGACACCGAAGGACTGCTCTCCCAGCCAGCAGTGCGGGAAACGTCAGCTCCAGATTTTAAAACCATCCCACGCCTGGAGCTTTCTTCAGACGGGCAGGGTCCTTCTTGCTACCCTCTGCATGATAATTAACCCGCAGGTTCGGTATATTACTGTACATAAAGGGTTGCGGGAGTATGCAACAGCCTACCCAGCCATGATGTTGAAGCCGATACTCTGGCTTCTCTCAAGATCCTCCACTTAGGACAGGAGGCACTACTTTACCCTAAGAGCTGTGGGAGTATGGAGCAAGTGACCCAGACGTGTTGTTAAAGCTGGTACCCTGGATTCCTTCCAGTGATGTCTGGACGAGATCTTCAGATGGAATAGCAACTACCAAACTACGCTAGATGAACACAGTGGTATCCTCTAGAGACCGTTAAATTCTTAGACCTCTGTTTTGTTGCATTGGCTTCAATTAGCTATCTTGTAGTAAGTCCCGTCCTTTGGATGAGACGTAAAACCGAGGTCCTGACTCTCTGTGGTCATTAAAAATCCCAGGGCGTTTCTCGAAAAGAGTAGGGGTGTAACCCCGGTGTCCTGGCCAAATTTCCCATTGGCCTTAACCAATCATGGCCTCCTAATAATCCCCATCTATGAATTGGCTTCATTACTCTCTGCTCTCCTCCCCACTAATAGCTGATGTGTGGTGAGCGTTCTGGCGCACTATGGCTGCCGTCGCATCATCCAGGTGGATGCTGCACACTGGTGGTGGTGGAGGGGATCCCCATTACCTGTAAAGCGCTTTGAGTGGAGTGTCCAGAAAAGCGCTATATAAGTGTAAGCAATTATTATTATTATTATTATTATTATACTAACAGTCTGGGCAGGGTGGGAGGTTGCTAAGGGAGAGGTGGGAACATTGTACTGTCAGTTTCATGCTGTAATTACTCGATGCTTTGTTTGATTCTGAAAATCCAGTGTGGAAATAGGCTCATTCAAGCTACAAAGCCAAAAAAAAAGCAACTAAAATGGACACCCTTCTGGTTCCAGCTAGTTGCAGTTCATCAAGGAACCAGTTAGACTTGAAAAAACAAGCCAGACCCGGCCCCCTTAACGCTACGCCCCACGCCAAAGCCACGAAGGGCCGCTTAAATAAAGACGCGGGCGAAAGACCAGCTTGGAGCTCTGCCTCCGGTTCCGAAATCGTCGGGGAAGCGAGCGCACACCCCTCACACATGGGGGAGTTCGCAAAGGAAAGGACGGGGGAGGAGGAGGCGACGTGTGGAAGAACAGAAGCTGAGAATTGCAGTGGGATTCCGGGCCTCCGAGCTCGGCGCGGGAGCGACCGCCGGAGAGGCTGAGGAGGGTGCCACGTCTCGCTCACCGGGGAAGCGACAGAGGAGACAAAAACCCCAGGCACTGCAGAAGATGTCCCTGGTGTTTTACGACCTGGAGTGCAGGCCGGGGGAGAGCTCACAGCCACTGGACTGCAGGAATAACCCAGTTCTGGGGCGGAGCGGTCACTGGACTCCACAGCACACGGACCAGACAAGAAATAACTTTGTTACTGCTATAACAGTGGTGTCGTGAGCCCAGCAATTAATGCCTGAGAAATATATTTTACAGGCTCTTAACTGAGCCCTGGGAGGGTCTGTGAATCCAAGCGCGTCCTGCATTCTGCTCTTCAGTAACAGATGTATTCAGCCCAGCAATAAAATAAACCTGCCCCCGATTATTTTCTTCATGCATGTTCATCTAAATCTATACTGCACTGGCAGGATGCACTTCACTCCAGGGGACTCATTCAGAAAGGGGCTTTCACGCTTTTCCCCCCACAAAGAGCTGCTGTGCAACAGGACTTTAAGGCCTCAGTGTGCAAATATTTCTTCCCTCGGCTGCTCTTGCCTGGCTGCCTTCTTCCAAGGTGCTGCTTCAGAAGCTGCAATGGCGCCCTCTGTTGGCAAAAGAGCACCTCAGCAACACCGCACATATAAACCATATAAATCTATGATAATATACCTTTTGAAACCTTATTTTTAACTTAGTTGCTGAGGAAGTTGTCTCATTTACCCTTGTACAGTGAGAAAACTTTCACTGGGGCTTTCCATTAAAGAAGGCCTTTCAGTAAAACAGGTTCAGTAACCAAACTGTGATTACAGTCACGTTTCCAGAGTGTGCACCTCAACCTGTAATAACAGGATCTATAATCCAAGAGATGCCTCGTTGCTTAATCCGGAGGATTTTGTTTACACAACCATGTGTCCCAGTACACGGCTAAAGCCAGAGACTCATCAACTGATCTGAAGCCCCACAGGCATGAACAGATTCAATCGGAGCTCTTGTTTTGTTCTGGAACAGAAGGTGTTCGTTTTCTAACAGTGGTGGGTTAACAATAACATCCCCTGTGTTAAGAATCTTGTTCTTTGTTTGCTTTTTGATGGCCACAACGTATTTTTAGGCAAAACGTACACAAAAAAGGGAAAAGGTTAAAGGTTCAGAGCTAAGGTCAAAGGTTCCACATGTAGGAGCCCTCCTATCCTTCAACAGATGGGTTTCTGGGGAGCTGGATGACCCAGAAGCCACATCGATAGGTTGGGGGGGGTTGCAACTGCTGAAGGGCACAGGCTGTCCACTGTGTTGCCGGGTGACAGACTCACAGATTCAAATTCAGAAAGCTTTATTGGCATGGCCGAGGAATTGCAGTGATACCAAAGCAGCGATAAAGTTTTAAAAACAGTTGGCTATCATAGTAGCATGCTATTATTGGAGAGGCCCACGGCTCGTTCCTCAGGCTGGCCTGGGATCGGAGAGCTACACAACACTGGGCTGCAGCTCAGTTGAGTCTGCTTCCCCTGTAGGACTGGAAGCGGATTCTGGCAGGAATGGGAATTCTGGGAAGCGACTGGTCATTTCGGGGACGATCTGGAGTATCTGTTGGAGCCCAGCAGGAAATCTCTGCCTTTAGAGGGTCGAACGGAGACTTTGAATGAGGATGCTGATGAAGGGGCTGACAAGACAAAAGAACTGACGTGCCTAGGGAACCCCTGACCAGAACTTCAGTGGTGGCTAGGTGGTCTTCTCAGGTATGAGCAGCGGGACGGAGAAGCAAAGCAGGAAGCAGGAATTGATGCTGCTGGTGAAATCTATGTCCACAAAGCAAAACACCATTTTGGGTTTTCTTTTGCATTTCCCAATTAATACATTCACCACGTAGCACAGCGTTTACAGCGCAGAGAGTCATGTGTTTGAACATACAGCCGGTACAGACGTTGGACCCACGCACTGCTCTGCAACTTTAAGAACCCACAGCATGAGCCTCCACAGATTGGCCCATTTATCTCATTGTCTTCTGCACAGTAAACAGAAGCCAAATCCTTTCCTAGAGTTCACAGACTGAACTCTAACAACCTAAACTTCTTTAGACTCTGCTGAGCCATGTCCCAGTAACGTCTTCGAGAAGCAGCTTCAAGGAATGAAAGTTTTCCTCGTTCAGAAAAATCATGCAGGTTGGAAGAGCCGCAGGCATGGATACGTCACATGGCTTCAAGGCCGAGGGAGTCGGAGAGGTTTTCAGCAGCTCCTCGAGGGAGTCACGCAAGTCATGAAAGACGTCCTCTCCTCTTTGAGTTGGTCTTAAGTAATGCTCTCCGCTCAACTTTAAACTCATTCGGTACAGGCTAAGAAATTTAAACCTTAACACAAAACAATTTTACTTTAGCTAAGCGCTATACCATCCCTCAAACCACACAAGTGCTATGGTGAGCTGCACAATTTAACTGCCTCTGTGTTCAGTAATTCGACAAAATCTTCTCAAGCAGAAGTCACCACTTAAGCAGTAAACAGACTTGTTCTATATTAAACGATTTAACCACGCTAGTCACAAGAGTGACCTTTAAATGAACTCCAGCCTCCTTCCTTATCAACAAAATGTGAATGTTTTGCAGCCTAGATGCTGTTGACATACGAAAGACCCAAGAGCCGGGAGAACTGGAGTTTTTTCAGCATCAAATCTGTTTGTTTCTGATCAACGCGTTGTAATAGAACACACCTGTAATTGGAATAAACCCGCCTCTCGCTCCTCCTCTCTCCCAGCTTTTGTTCTCCTGCTACATTACCTTTGCCCACTGCCCTGTCTTTCTCACACCTGAAAAGGCTCCACGGCCGAAACGTTGTGTTTTCTGTCTTCTCTTTCCAGCAGGGAATAAACCCATTACTTGTTCCTTTGCAGCCTACGCATGCTGATGCAGCTGCCCACCTGGACTACCACACCTGTAGTTACCCTTTACCATTCATTTACAAAGCAACGCTTGGGGGCTGTTTCAATTACTTTCCGGTCCGACAGGGATCGTTAATATTTTGTAGATGAAAGTCCGATCGGGGGTGAGCCCCTGCAGGAGGTCGTCTCTACAACTCCATCGCAGGAGTGACTGGGAGGTCAGTGCGGTCTGAGGGGCGGCTGGTCTCCTCACCTTTAACCCCTCACTGGGGAGTCTGTATCCAAATCTCGCCGGCAAGTCATCGAAATTCTGGCTCTTGTTGTCGAAAGAATACTGAAATACAAAATGCAACTTAACACAACGTTACGGCTTTGTGCGTGTCATCTCGAAAGGGTTGCATAAAACAGTTTACTACTTGCATTTAAAGGGGAACTGCAGTCCCAATTTTCTGAGAGCTGTTATTACATCTCGCTAACAAAATAAATTCATTGACTTTTACAAATTTCAAATTTGTGAAATTCCTGCAAGTCGCCATGTTGTCACCGACCCCTGGTATCACCAAGGGCAAGAGCAAGAGTCCAATTCAATTCATTTTTATAGCACCTTTCCCAACAAGGTTGCCCCAAGGCGCTTAACAAAGCAGGTGACCATACATGTTGTAAATACAGAACAGAAAAGACCAGCAGACAACAGAGGAGAGGAACCAAAAACTCCTTTAGGAAGGAGAAAAAAAACCTCTAGGGGTCCAAGGTCAACTTCGTCTTTCCCGGTCTCCGATTCCCATCCGTCGCCAATGCCTGGTAAAACGAGGAAATCTTGGAAAATTAACCGGACTTACCGCGGAGATGTCAGCCTCCACTGGCAGCAGGTTGAGGAAGGCGAACAGCTGCACAGTGAAGATGGTGTAGATCTGGGTGGCAGACAGCATCAGCATCCCCAGGGACAGCAGCATCTTTCATTACAGCAGAAGCACCTGCCAGGGAAACATGGAAGGTCACCCGGCCGGCTCACACCACACCGGCCACAAGCCTGGAGGAACGACACAGGCCGGCTCACGCTGCAGTGGAAACGGTCCAGAGACCAGCACCCGGATTCACCGTGGGGCTTAAGGTGGGCCCAGTCCCACACCAACAGGCTAAAGGAACTGCATCGTTCCAGTCTTGAACAGAGCTGACTCTAGGGGTACCCAGCACAAGTACCCCAAAATTCTGAAAAGGCACCGACAAGGTCAGCGCAGCCGAGGTCCTCAGAACCAGAAGAGAAACAGGGATAGGAGGACACAGCGGGGAACCACATGGGAAGTGAACTTCTTTACACAAAGGGTGGTGGGAGTCTGGAACAGGCCGCCCTGGTTTTTTTCAAGAAATGGCTGCATGAGATGCGCTGATCACTAAAATACTAAATATCAAACTGTCTAGGCGGACCAGCGACCTCCTCTTGCCTGTAACTAAGATCACTTTTTTGGGCCATATACCATTTCTTTTCGCATACCCCAGCTTGCTCTCCATGAGACACACAGGCACACAGACGGGAAGAGAGAAGCCTGGGGGTCAGAGCGCAGGGTCAGCCATTTATATGGCGTCCCTGGAGCAGCTGGGGTTAAGGGCCTTGCACAGGGGCCCCAACGGAGTACGATTCCTCTGCTGGCCGCGGGATTCGAACCGGCAACCTTCCAGCCACAGGCGCAGATCCTGAGCCCCTGAGCCACCGACCTGCCCTGTAACTGTCCTTATGCTCTTGACACCTTTCTGCAGGATTACACTTCCAAACTGAGGGGCGAACTCACCATTACCGTGTCTCAGGTCTTGCAGGCTACGAGCGTCTGGGGGAACAGGTGCCTGCAGGTCTCTGAAGCAGCACTCCTCCCCCCACACACACACTCCCTGACACCCCAAGCCCGGAGAAAAAAAAGCCACCCTGTTTTTAAAGAGCAGGAGGCCTGACACACAAGGTTTCAGAGACCGTTTAAACACCAGGTAGCAGCTCCCGGCCCTGCGGACTTCAGTCCCCACCCTGTCCCACACTCTGGTGCCAAGCCTCACAAGATGAGAGCAAAGCGCAGAGCCATTAAAAACCAGCCCGACCGCTTTCACAGGGAGGCGTGTGTGTGTGTGTGTGTGTGTGGGAGTAAAATGAATATCGTACAAGTGTGCCACAGTGGTCAGGGCTTCTGGGCTCATAACTGGAAGGTTGTGGGTTCGAATGCTAGGTGAGACACTTCTGCTGTACACTTGAGCAAGGCACCTGAGCTGAACAGCTCCGGTAATAATACCCAGCTGTATAAAAGGGAGTAGAAGACTCTGCCAAATATATTCGCAGCTAAAGTGTTCACACAGCTGCCACCTCTCCTTAAGACAAGTAAACACAGCAAAAAGACAGATAATCAAAGGAGTGGTACTTGTAGTTAAACTGATTAATAATTATTAACTACAATAGGAATGCCTGCCATATTAGAGCATCAACGCTTAAATATTGGAAACAGAATACATTATTGGAAACAAAGAGTTAAAATACAATCCAATATTATTTATTAGGAGCAGTAGCTCCTAAACCTAACACTTTGCTTTGCGAAATGCATAATACAAATGTGTCTGGTAAGGTCAGTAAGGCAGCCTTCCTGGGGAAGGGACATATATATGAACAGATCAACAGATCCCTAAGAGAAGATAAATACAGCGAGACAGTAAGTAAGCACAGGTGGGACAGAAGCTGGAGGCGGAAGAAAATTGGACAGTGATGGTGCTCCCCTTTCAGAGGACTTGAGACCAGATTCTGTCCAGGTAACGGGTAAGGAACAGCCCTCATCACAAAGGCAGCTTCTGTCTTGCATACCTGCGGAAACTCTGACTGCCTGTGCTATTATGGCATCTGCAGGCAAGAGTCCCAGCATGGTCAGTGATGCGGTTTGGAACGGGGAGATAGATTCACATAGCACCCACTTATAGAGAGACATCTAGTCCTGAGCAGGATCCTTAATGTTTAACAGGACACACGTTCCCTCTTTCCCACTGGAGGTGCTTTGCATGTAGATGACAAGGATAGAAATATGTATTTTTAATCTGCCTGTAGAAAGCAGGGCTCCTGAACGCAGAGGCTAGTAAAGATCTGTTTATAGCTGTAATTGTGGCATGTGGCGTGGTTGTGTTATTTACTGTTATAAACGCTTGTCCGTCTTTGCGATTGCAGCCTGGTCAATACTCCATTATCAAGTTATGCTGGAGAATAAAGACCTTTACATGTGGTGTAATTGCTCAATATTGCCTGACTACAGGAAGTGGAATTATTCATCATCTTTATAATTTGTTTGTGCTGCAAGCTGGTATCAGGACCTGATGGTGGTTCGATAACTCCTTATTCTACAATTATAACTCCCTAAACCAATACAATAATACAATAATAAACCAATACAGCATCTCTCATTTTAATACCAATGCACCACTGGAGTTTCAGTCAATTCACCACATAGTGCAAGATATTAAAATAATAAATCTGGTCGCTAATGGGGTTATCAAAACTGTAATGTAATTTTACATCATGATTTAAATTCTATTCTTGTAACTGTATATTAAGCATTTAGTACTTTTTAATTGCTTTTTTATGTGGGACCCTACATTGTCTAGATGACAAACACAAAAACCTAGGCTTTTTCTTAAATGTTGCCATGGCCAATATAAACCCAAATAAGCAACTTCCAAAAAAACAAACAAACCGAAAAAACGCAGCCTCGACAATCAGAAACTCTGAGACTTTGGGGGTAAAAAACAAGCCTAGTTCCACTTATTACAAGTGGACTGGCCACACACGATGTGCTTGTAAAACGCATGCGCCCATCTGTGAGCAGAGTCTGTCTCGACACTCGAGAAAGAGGAGAGGAGTGCACAGTAAAAACCTGCAGAGCGACACAAACCAGTGAAGAGATTCCAGACTGACAGTGCCCCCCACCCTCTTCCGACACGGAACTCGGGTCCGAAAGACAAAACAGCCCGGCCAGCGACCTTTCTTCAATGACTCCATTTTAAATCTAAAGTACTAGCACAAGTGGAACCGCAGAGCGTCGACTCTTCTCCTTGCTGTACAAGACGACGCAGACAGGGGACTCACTTGGTCAGAGAGAAGGGCACGTGAATTCTCCAGGCTGGGAGCTGGGAATATGCGTCTATTTTGGAAGTCCCATTTTTAAACACCTTTTATGCCATGGACAGGGAACATGGTGTCAGAGAACTCCCAGACCTTGTGATACATGCGATGAAAACGTCCAAACTTTTTACAAACAAATTTCTTATCTTGCCAACAGGCAGCAGGTTATAGAAAAAGCCCAAATCGAGGGCATTTAGCACCGCAGGTCACATTCCTGTCTCATTTGCCTGAAAGCCTTTTAGCTCCAACACTGTTTCCGTTTCAGGCAGGTTAAAAGTGTTTTAAACGCAGTGCTAGAAATCCAGATGCCCTGCTTGGAACACTGTGTGTGTGTTTTGGACAGTCCCGGGGAAAACTTACTTTTAAAAAGTAATATATTGCAATTACAAGCTGCTTGCAGAACAGATTATACTTTTCCAATGAACAAAGTGTAAAGTAATAATTTTCCAGGAATGTACTTCTCGCACATTTTGCACAGTAACTATACTCAATCGATACTGTAGCTGATTAACATTTAGAATAATTTCCTCCCCCCCAGCTTCAAGTTTTTTAAAGAAATCCCATGCACAATTAATGTTCACAGTAATTGTAATGGGTTACTCATCTTGAATATTATTACAAACAAAAGTTCTACCACAATCGATGTTTGTGATGTGGTTTGCAGATGTACTGAACTAAACCAGCGTGTAAAGAGTTAAGTCGAAACTGCTGTGGCAAATCAGCTTAGTCAGAAAAATATGATTGCGGCTTACATAATAAATCAGGTGGTTGTAATTAGGCGTGTTTGATTTTCTGTGGGTAACTGAAGTAAACACGCACGTGCAAGTTTTAACTGGGCAATGACCGATGTGCTGCACTTCAATAGGACATAAGTATTTTTTAAACAAGTCAGACTGGTCATAGTCTTATCAGAGCTTGTGTACATGATGAAAATAATAATGGCTTACACTTATATAGCGCTTTTCTGGACACTCCACTCAAAGCACTGTACAGATCATGGGGATCCCCTCCACCACCACCAGTGTGCAGCCCCACCTGGACGATGCTCCAGTCCTCTCCCCACACACCAGCTCTCAGTGGGGAGGAGAGCAGAGTGATGGAGCCAGTTCAGAGAGGGGGTTAGGAGGCCACGACTGGTAAAGGCCAGGGGAAATCTGGCCAGGACACACCGGGGTAACACTCCTATTCTTTTCGGGAAACACCCTGGGATTGTTAATGACCATAGAGATCTCGGTTTTACGCCTCATACGAAGGACGGCACCTTTTTACAGTATAGTGTCCCTGGGGCACTATACTGGGGCATTAGGACCCACACCGACCACAGGGTGGGTGCCCCCTACTGGCCCCAAAATAAAAAGAAATTACTTATGGTACATTTTGCACAGTTCACTACACGAAATCTATCACAGCTCTCGGTTTGAAATGCACTTCCACACCGTTCCACACAGGTCACAGGTCAGCTCAACATCTGGACTCCCCCGTACAGCTGTGCGCGGTCAGCCCGCGAGGCACGCCCCCCTCTCGCACCCGGCGCTTGCTAAGTGCTTCACACCAACCCAGCCGCCTGCGAAAGAGCCCACCGAGACCCCCCGTCGTCTAACCGTCCCCCGGCCTTGTAACACCGCCGTCCCGTCATCGCCTCACGCACCGCTACTCCGCCGCATTCCTGACGCATCTTAAGCACCGCGCTACCTCGCTTATTGCATGGGAGGATTAACAGTAAAAACAGCTATAAAAAAACCCCCAAGGGCCGGCTCACGCCGGTTGCAACAGTTTCTAAACTGCACTTGCGCACCTGCATCCCGACAGAGGGTCACCTAGACGCTGAAGTACCGTCCGCTGCGCCGCAATTCAACAGGTTCAGGAGATCACCACCTCCTGAACGCTAGATAACTCACTTCAGAGCTCCACAGTCTTTCACACGCCGGGCAGAAACCGAGCCAGGTCTTCCTCTCCCTGCAGAACACCGAACGACATGTGTGCAGTGCGACCAGGCCAGCTAGTTATGCAGGCCCCCGTGTGGAGCACAGGAAACCGGGCTTCTGCGGAAAACACGTTCAA
The DNA here is from genome assembly GCF_040954835.1 of Lepisosteus oculatus. NCBI lineage: Eukaryota > Metazoa > Chordata > Actinopteri > Semionotiformes > Lepisosteidae > Lepisosteus > Lepisosteus oculatus. Next base: position 2,453,644 of record NC_090708.1, on the reverse strand, counting down.
ACCAGTTCTGCGCTGATGTCGTTCCTCTGGTGTCGTGATCTCCACGCAACTTGCTTTTTTTTTTAAAAAAAAAAAGGGTCCTTTCACCGCTGCGCGCGAAAGCACTTTCATCTACCGTAAGCAGAACATTGCCATGCAAAAAAAAAAACTGGAGAAAGGGCAATAAACAGTTGAATAACGGGGATTAATAACCGAGCGTGTTTATGCAACTTCTGCAGCGTGAGAGCGTACCGTGCCCCGCGAGCGAAGGTCCCCGAGGCCGGACTGGGGTTTCACGGACACGGACTGGACACGGAGTGGACACCGTGCCCCCCTGCCTCCCCCAGCTGGGGTCACGCTGCCCCCACTCAGGGCGTCAAGCGGTCTCTGGGCAGAGTCCCGGCTCACCGCATCAGAATGTAAATTGCCCCGAGCACCGCCAAGCCTGCGAGTTATATCATTAGATCACAGCAGTCCCCCTGCTGGGCTGATGTCGATGACCCACATTAATGCGAGGGGGCTCTGATCAGAAATTGCGTGGCGGGCCTCATTTCTATTCGCGAACAGTGGTTTTCAGAGCGACAGTCGTTCTGGTGCCCCGCATGCATTTCAAAATAACGCCGGAATCCCCCGCACAGCTGAATCAATCAGTCAGTCGGATTTGGAGGCAGGGTTGCACAACAGCAACAACAACGACAACAACAACAACAACACACTGTTCAGCTCAGCGACCCGTGTGAACCCCTTCCCGGGCGCTGCGCTTTCGCTGCCTTGCGCCAGCTGAAAGATGCTCACCGGGGCGCCGGAGCTCGTCTGGGCTAGGGACACGCTCGGCAAGTCTCGCCCCCAGACTGCGCAGTTCAATCGCTGCCAGGACAGACTGCACGTCCCGCTGGCCCGCCGCACAGAAAGCGCTGAGCTCATCAGAAACGACGACAACAAGCAGCAGCAGCAGCAACAGGAAAAGGGGGTCAGGCGAGCCGAGCCGGGCGGGGCAGCCCGCCTTACCGTTGCGACCGACGGAACCGTTCTCCGGAAAGCGGGCAGGAGCGCTGGCGAGGCGGGCATCACAGTGCTGCGCTCCGGGCGTGCGGATCCAGCAGACACGGCGGTGCGGCCGGATGTCAACAGAGAGCCCCGGCCTGCCCCCCGCTTCCCACTCCCCTGCGCGGAAGTCCCGCCCCCCCCCGGCCCGGTTCTCGGTGCCGATTGGTGCGCCGGCCGCCAGAGGAGGAGGGGGGGAGTTCCTGCCTGGGCCGACCCGGCCCACGTGACTCGGGCCGAGCGTGGCCCCTCGGCCCTCCTCCCCACTCCGGCCACATGAGAGCCGGGCGCCTGCGGCTGCAATCAATGGACGGAACTGCATGAGCACGTAGGAGGTGGGGCAGGAGGAGAAGGGGTTGAATGACGTTCTCCGCCGCCCACTCGTGCTGCTCCAGCGAGGCGCAGGGGGGGGTGTTTGAGGACCCTGAGCAGGCTGGAAGGCAGTGCATTTGACGCGCCTTGAGCTCACCGGTGCTCGTTTCGCAGTCTGAGAACAAAAGCCAAAAGCGGGGACCCTGCTGTCAGATCCGTTCATTGCAAGCTCGATTTCCCCCACCCCAAAAAACTTTTCTAGAAGACTGTGTTTAAGTTTTTTTTTTTACAAGAGCGTGTATTTTGCACACTTCCACTGGCGTAACGTGCCCTCGCCCGTGTTTAATTTTAAACGGAATTATCGTCGGTTTTCCGGAGTGCGAAAAGTCCCCCAACTTTCACGCTCATTTCTTAAGCACTTGGCGCCACCTGGCGTTTGTTTGGCAGAACGACAGCCGTGTGTGCACTGCGGTTCGCTCAGAGAGGGGAGGGGAAAAGGTCCTCTCACCACTCCGGCATCACTGTCTCGTCAGCAAAGGCAGGAACAAACTGAGTTTGAAAACATTAAAGATGTGCAGTTTTATTTCACGTTGGTTGCTGTTTGAAACCAGTAGACCTCAGGGCAAGTATAAACATTTTTGTCTTTTTTTCCCTCATCCCCAGCAAAGCTTTGAGAGCAGCTGTGTACCCACTGAAACCATTCTGTGCCTATGTGTACTGTATCTTACTGTTTTTGAAGCACTTACAGCAAGGTCTTTATCAAGATGTCTGCTAGAGATACATACATATAGTTCAGGTGGGGAGCTGCGTCAGCATGCGTAGGCTGCAAAGGAACAAGTAATAGGTCTATTCCATGCTGAAAAGAGAAGAAAGAAAACACAACATTTCGTCCATGGAGCGTCACACCTAAAGAAGGCTCCACAGCCCAAACTCTTGTGTTTTCTTTCTTCTCTTTTCAGCAAGGAATAAACCCATTACTTGTTCCTGAATAATTATTAATTACAATCACCTGCCATACTAGAACATCAACACTTAAAGTTTGGAAACAGAATACACTATTGGAAACAAAGAGTTAAAATACAATATGATATTTTGTATTAGGAGCAGTAGCTCCTAAACTTAACACTTCGCATTGCAAAATGCATCATACAAATGTGTCTGATAAGGTCAGTAAGGCAGCCTTCCTGGGGAAGGGACATATACATACATATATATAGTGTATTAGGTTTGTGATATAATGACTATTCGAGTGTGGCATTGGTGGCCGTAAGGGTCACTGGGGTGAAACGTGGATTGCGTGAGTCTCACCGCAGATCTTATCCCCATGCAATACTGGAACACCTGTCTGTCACCCGACCAAACTGGGTAGAAACAATCTTCTTTCTTCAAGCACACATCTATAACATTTAAATCGATTCTTTTTAAGTCGAAACTTCTCAGCTCCTTATTTCAGTCTGGCTGGACAAACTGCAGGACTGTTCCAGTCTCGATGGGGTGCGCCCTTCTCCTGTTAAGGCAACGCCCAACAGGGCTTCATAATTTTAATTGTATTATTTTATCTTCAGGAGAAAAATAAGGCAAAAGCATTCCGCTGCCTGGAGCATAAGGATCAAATCCGATGTCAGGCCTAGAGAAGAGCGTCATGCCAAAGGCAGGAATCTGGGATTTTGCAGAACTCCAGCTTACATTTCCTCTGCTGTTTCTGGAGCCCTTGTGATTGAACCTCTGGTCCAGGAGGAAGACAAGCCCATCCTGCGAGTGTTCAGCACCGTCACCAAGGAAACCTTCCTCATCATGGGAAACGTCTTTCTCCTGACTATGACCGTGTCCAGCCTGAAGACCTTGATCTGGCAGCAATCTGGCTTCCCAGTCAGCATGTTCAGGCTCAGCACTCAGTCCAGGCTGGAACTGTTCAACTGCAACCGTTTGGATGACTATGGGATAGATGTAGGTATGACCACCTCTTAGTCTGCAGTTTCCTGGTGCTGGAAAGAGAGGTGTGTCATAGATTTTAAATCCAACTGGGCTCGTAAAGACTTAAATCAGCTCATTATTAGCTCAGATTGACAAATTTCCCAAGGAATGATCAAATTATTGTGTCAAATCCTGTTCCGAAGTCAGATTTCTCCCTCAAAGCAGAGGTGGTGGGCCATATTTTGGATACAAGAATATTTCTTTTGTTCTTTTATCTCCCTGGTCCAGAATGCTGGTCCTTTTAATTCCTCAGCATTGCGGAAGTTAAATCTCTTTTGCAATATCAAGGCTCTCCCCACGGCGCCGGACTGCTGCTGTATCTGCATGATAATCTAACCCAGGTCTCTCAGCTACAGGGTGAAGGAATGCCTTGGTATGCAAGGCTATCACAGCTGGGCAAAAACACAGGCTAACTATGTCTAGTATGCAGGCTTTCCAAGTACCTGCTGATAGACTGTTTCTCATCATAAAGGCCTGTGAGGAATAGACAGGGTCCGTCATCCTGTCTGGTGCTGTGAACGTTCTCACGGGTCCTTATGCCAATATTCTGTTGGTTAAGAGAGGTGTATAAAATGACAGGCTTAATTTTCTTTGGACGATTAAGAACATGCTGAACATCAAAAAATACATATCATCTTGCAACAAATATATACAGAATTTTATCTCTGTTGGCATTGTGTCACTGTTTTTCACAGCAGGTATACTGACATGTTGATGAAGAGACAAAATGGTGGGTTCATCTGAAAAGCCTTTATCACCAAAGGGGGTCAAATGGAAAAGGTACAGCCCAGCAGTGCGTCTGGACACACCTGACGCCATGCCAGCTGCCCCTCTGTGACTCTTGTGAGCTTCTGTCCTGTTCCTCTTGCACTACCTGGGCAAGCACACACCTGTTCACTGGCCTCCGAGATGCCACAGGTCATCCCAGCTCATCCCAAAAGTGTTCAGGGGGCGGGGGGGGGGTCAAGCCTGGGGTTTGGGCGTCTTCAAGAAGATTGCCACACACCCCCAGTCGGGAGACAGCTGTCGCTCCGTGAACAGCATGAAGACGCGTGCTGCCCTGCTGGGCTGTGGTGGACAGGATGAGCCCACAGGGGGGGCAGGGAGTGAGCGCCCAGGACCGGACCAGGGTAGCGCTGCACAGACGGGTGGGCATCAGTCACAAGCGCGCGCCGTGCTGGTGAGTAATCTCTGTCAAACTGACCAGTCAAAGAGGAATTACAAGGGAGGCATCGCAGCCGTGAATGATTAAATTAAAGTCACTTAATCAATATCCAACATAAGTATCCTTTTAAAAACACACACACATGCACAGATGTTTATTTTGATGGTACAGATTACACGGTATAGCGTATTTCCTTGAGCATGAGTGTGTTGGATTTTTGGGGGCTACTTTTAAAACAGAAGGCTCATGGAAAGGATGCTGAAGGTTTTGCAATGTATTGTTATGTCTGTGGTTGGGGCGCGGGGGGGCTGGAAGACTCTTCTTTGTTGTTGCACTCCAATTCCACGGGGAGGCGCGCCTGAGACGGGAAATCGGTGCCTGCTCGTCCGCTCGGAACTAAAGTGCCGAGTTACTTGTTTCGGTCGGAATGTTAAATTAGCGACAAACTAGCCAGCGCAGTCATGTGATATAAAACAGTGGACTGTGATGGGTGAATAAGATTCTTGGGGTTACTCTATGGTGATTTGTCGAAATTGGGAGTTTGCAGTTATCCAAGCAAGATGCTTTTAGTTCTGACAGATGAGCACAAAGAGCATCTGGGTTTCCTGCCGGAAGTGGATTCGGCAGGTAACTTCACTGTAATTGAATATTGGACATAATTCGGGTCTTTTACTGCGTTTAATTGTGCAGTTTATCACTAGAAATGCTTCTTAAAATATTTTTGATATGGTGCGTCTTGTGTAAAAACGTATGACAGCTTTATAAAACGTTGAGATGTAACTGCTTACTGAAGTTGTGTTGCATGTTTCTCAGTTGCACTGCTTGCGGATTTACGGTCTGTGTTAAATATTAAATATTGTACCTTAGAGCAGCGTGAACAAACAAAAACGACAGGTTGAAATATGATATTGAATCATGCAATTCCTATGTTTAGTATCTGTTATTGTCTCCAATGAACAATTGGATCATCTGCAGAATTTGCCCAATTGTTATTGTTTTCAGTTGTTGGAGAATTTGGGCGGATAGCTGTGGAGTTTTTAAAGAAAGGATCGAACCCTAAGATCTATGAAGGAGCAGCGAGTAAGTAGCCATTATTGTATAACATATTTTACAAAGCTCTATTAAAAACAGTGTTAACTTGCCTCAAATACTACTAGCAATGTGCAGTGAATTCTGCAGTAATTATTAACACGGTTGCTTTGAGCTGAGCTTCACGAATGCTTGTGGTGGGTTTTGCCTGCAGGAAAGTTAAGTGTTCCTGTGGACACTGTCCAGCATGGGGTGGAGGGTCTGATGTACCTCCTCACGGAGAGCTCCAAGCTCATGGTAGGTGAATCTGTCTTGTACCACACGTTCATGATAGAGAATTACAAAATAGAGATCATGCAGAGGTCTCAGTCCTGCTGCGCATTTGTGACTTTATTTCCCAAATGTGGTATCAGGAAATGGATGAAGCCCCAATAAAACGTACATGACAATCTAGGAAATGCTTCTGGAAAAAGAAGCCGATTTGGATGCTGAAGAGTAAAAAGTAGTCTGTGACATTTCTGAAACTGTAGTGCACCCACATGCTTTTATGGGGCATTATTTTATTTATCAAACCACGGAGCCCAATGAAATTGACTGAAAATAAAGCCAGTTAAATAAAATCAAGTCTTGTCAAGTTCTGTACTACGGCATTATCAGATATAATCCTTCTGTACCAGGGGAGGTTCTCTGCTTTAAAACAAGTGTGGTGTGTTTTATTTAGAAAAAAAAACTACCATCACCTTCACACTGCTGGAAGAACCTCTCCCGACCTCAGAATGGTTTTGTTACAGATCTCCGAGGTGGATTTCCAGGACTCGGTGTTGGTGCTGGGCTTCCCAGAGGAGCTGAACAAGCTCCTGCTCCAGCTGTACCTGGACAACAGGAAGGAGATCAGGAATATCCTGTGTGAGCTGGCGCCAGCTGTCCCTCATTACCACAACCTGGAGTGGAGGCTGGACGTTCAGGTTCGCCGGCTTTCTCGTTCTCTCCATAATTCCCCTTGCTTGTTTTTTTTCTTTGTGATGTATTATATCTGGTCGCACCTCGACCTCCAGGTTGGGCAGACTCAGTTTGTAAATCAGTGCAGTTTATTTGTCATGTGCACGAGTGCGGTAAAATGCTTATTTGTGTGTATGCTCCAATACAAAGACTTCTAGGAAACACCGGACACAGAACAACAACAACAACAGCAGCAGCAGCAACAACAACTAAGTTAAATGACATAAAACTGAAATAAAAGTCAGCACAAGCACTGTGCAAAAAAAACCCATCAGCAACAAACATTATAATTGCCTTGGCTGCTGATCCCTCCAAGTTGTGCATTACCGCCTTCGAGGTCTCATACTGGTCGTTTCAGTCCCGCCGCTGGCTCTTGGTGTGAAATGGGATCACAGCCCAGAGCAGAGCTCTGGAAACCCTTGAGGTTGGTGGAGGCTGTGGCCTCAGTGGAGAACCGTAGCGAACACACAGCTGAACCGTTGAAGGGGATGGGTAAAAGAGAGCGCTATATTCTGGGGCCTCCTGAGGGGCTGTCCAAGTAAAGGTGCCTACCTGGGCACAGCCCAAGCTGTCGCACCGCGGGTTCGAGTCTGGGTTCGTGTCACTAGCCCACTGTGACCGGGACCCCCCAGGTGATGCTGCCTGGTTATCCGAGCACCTCCGAGGATGGGGTGGGGTGAGCTGCCCGGGGCTCTCTTGGCTCTCGGCGACACAGCGCCCCCCCGTGCGGACGCCAGGGCTCGTGCAGGCCTGCGGTCGGTGGGGGGCGCGGCTCTCCTCCAGCCTGCGCGGGCCCAGCGGGCCGGGGCGGTGCTGAACGTGACGCGTTCGCACACCAGCGGCTGGAAGGCGAGGCGCAGGAGGAGCAGCGGGGGGGCGTGAAAAAGACCATCAGCTGCACTGCTGGTGGAGATAAAGCAGCAACCACACAAAACCACACAAAAATCCACTCCGGTCTGCTCTGTGAAGCTGGAATACCAGGTTAACGGGCTCTGGGATTAGAGAGCATTGTCGCCTGTAAACTCTGTGACAGTGACAGTGAGGCAGAATTAATGAGCGCCTGTGAACTGAAGGCCTAATTACCTAATGAAAGGAACAAGTAATGGGTTTATTCCCTGCTGAAAAGAGAAGAGAGAAAACGCAACGTTTCGGCTGGGGAGCCTTCTCCAGCGGTGGTTCCGTAATTCGTTTATTTTTAAAGTGGGGAAACAGAATTGCCTAAATGTGGAATTTGCCTTTGTTGACCTGAGCTAGGCAATAAGGGGCAGAGATCTGTGACACCCTGTGAAATGGACAGATGGGGGGGGTTGCTCCTGTGTGGTCCCTGCCCCGCGCCTGCGTGCGTCTCATTGTGCCCCCCTCCTCCTCCTCCCTCTGCAGCTGGCCAGCAGAGCTCTCAGGCAGCAGGTGAAGCCGGCGGTGACCCTCCAGCTGCACCTGCAGCACGGCGGGGAGCGGAGGGGCAGGGTGCTGCAGACCGACCCCCCCACCCTGCTGCACCTGATCCGGGAGCTGGAGCAGGCCCTGGCGGAGATGAAGACCAGCCACTGCCGCCGGATCGCGCGCAACATCAAATAGGGCCCCGCCGCCGTTTCCCTCTTCCTGTCTTTGTTTTTTTTGCATTATATTTGATAAAATGGGGAAATAAAAGCCTTAAGAGTTTATTTTAAATAAAACCCCGCGTGCCAGCCTTCAGCTCGGCTGCCTACAGGGGGAGCACCACGATGACCTAAAGATGACGTTGGGTCCTGTAAAATAACGAGCAGATTACTGTCCTGGCTGGTCCCGGCTCATCTTTAATACAGGCGCTGCGCATCTCGCACATTCCTCTATCGGGCAAGCTGGAAATGAGCAGCCGAGAAGTCCTTGATAATTCGGGCCTTCCACGCGGCAGTTCCAAAGTGGGACCAAGCTTGGGATAACTTGAGGAAAGCGTATGGAGAAGTACACTGTCAGTATTCTGTTTGCTGCAGTGATGATAAACGAGCCTTCTGTGCAGCAGGTGTTAAAGATTGAGAATGTCGCTCAGCCAGTGAGATTGCTCTTGCCGATTTCTATAGACACTAAATTTAGCCTAATTGCATCCATAACTCAAGGATTCGCTGTATCAGGTCATAGACTAAACCTATAACGCAGGGGATTTTAAATGATTACTTTTATAGTTGAAGCAAGATCTCTTCTTCGGTGGATATAAATTATAATGTGTCTTAATTTTGTTTCAGATGACTTTTTTACATTCTCTCCACTGGGAATGAAATAAAAACAAAACGCCAAATGTCTCAAGTCTATCAACTGCATGTTTGCCTTAGATAGCAGTGACAGTATCCTACAAAGTGGAGTCAGTGTCTTCATGTTGCTGTTGGGACTGGATTTGGGTTAAAAAACAAACTGAACAGCTCAGATGTCCTGGTGTGTTTTTATAAAAAGAGAAAACTTGTCAGATTGAACTGGTCTGCTTTCTCAAGGTGTGAAGCTACACACTGCCCTGTTCCCTTTCCTGGAGGAAATGAATGGTCTTTTCTGGTCCTTACTGGATTTGCAAGTGTTTAAAAGCTTGTAATTTAAGAAACATACCACATGATAAGAAATTGGAGAACCTGAATGTATTGTTTTCTATACTCTGGATTATGTTACAGTTTTTACATATAATATTTCTTGAAGATTACTGCACTAAACCCTTTTTAAAATATTTTTGCATCATGAAGTGTTTTATTTTGAGTAGTATGTTTCAGATAGCTCTTAAAAACCATCGTTTTTATTATTGTATGCGATTTTAAAACCTATAAAGGATAATGTATAGTGTTTGAAGTGACCAGCAGAGGGCGTAGTTTGTACATGTTCACTAGCATCGAAGACACACGATGGATTCAGTTACCCCGTATCAGCCGCACTTGAGGCGGAAAGTGTTGTGGACCGTATCATGCAAGCCTTATTGCACAGGGTCAGCAGATAGAGGGCACCTGTAGCAGGTGCCATTGTTGTTTGGGATGCGTGAGGAAAATGACAAAATATGTCAGCCTGTGCTGTCGTCATCAGCGCTTTAAGAAGCGGAGTAAATGTGTTTGTTTTTTTGTGTCATGTTGGGATGTTCATGATGTAATTAAGATGCCTCCTCCCTGAACTGGGCAAAATGCTTCATTACTCTGCCTTATTTTTTTTTGTAATTGGGGGGGAAATGCATTATAAATATTTAAAGCACGGCATGGCTTCGGGCCCTGAGCTGTGAAGGCAGAGAAACCCGGGCGTGAGCCCGTCTGGAGCAGTGTGTACCGCCGGGATTCAGAGGCCTGGTCTGCGGGGAGCTGTGGAAAACAAGGAGAAGACCGGCCTGCCCTCGCAGCGGGCTCTGGGGCCGCTCCACGGTTCTGTGCGAGAGTGGAAGTCTTTCCATTCCACAGGTGGTTCCTGCGCTGCACAGGAACCTGACGACCGTTAACGTCTTGGCACGGCTCCCTGCGTGCGTCAGCGGGGCTCTGGAACCACCTGGCCTGCCCTGGGAGCTGCTGCGGATCCAGAAGTTGGGAAATCCAGGAAAGAAGGGATCCGGGCGGGTCTTGTTTGCTTTTTGGCAGCAGCTCAGAAGGCCTGAGCGAGACCCTGGGAGAAATTGCACGTGCTGCTCGGGCCCGTCTGAGTCCGTCGACATCGTGATAATGTAATGGTGATAATGTTGCTTTATTAGCCCTATACAATTTCTTGTATCAGGAATTCGTCTTTTCGCATTCTCCAGCTTGCTCTCCATGAGACACAGACACACAGACAGGGAGAGAAGCTGGGGGTCAGAGCGCAGGGTCAGCCATTTATACAGCACCCCAGAGCAGTTGGGGTGAAGGGCCTTGCTCAGGGGCCCAACGGAGTAGGATTCCTCTGCCGTCCGCGGTATACGAACCAGCAACCTTCCAGCCACAGGACGTTTTAATGGGCCGGGAGCCACTCGCATGATTTCCTGAATATTGCCAGTGAGTCAGTATCCATGAATAAGCTAAAAAAAAACTGGTTAAGGAAGAGACCTTGAGGACAGAGAGGCACAACTGCTACAATTTGGTGGTAAGACTGTAGCTCCCATTCGGAAGGAAAGAGAGAATTTCCCAGGTGGAAAGGAAACCAGATCTTCTGCTCCGGCGCAGTTGTCACTGCTAGTCTTCAAGAACAGCGCACAGACTTGGAGTCTTTCTGGAGCTCCTTCTCACAGGGGGTTTGGGGTGACAGGTGCTCTTTTTGAAGGGGTTAAATGAACGTGTTCAGCTGAGGTCCTTCCGGAGGCATCTGTGCTTTAACACAGGTGGTCTCCAGCAAGCAGGTGCAGCTCTGTGTGGGTGCGTGTGGTTGGCTGGTGTCTGCTGTGGGGAAGAGGGGGTTAAGTGAGATGAAACACAATTTAACTGTGGAAGAAGATGAAAGGAAGGAATGAAACTGATTCCACTGAGGAGCCCGACTGACCAACGGGCACCAGTACCAACCAGTGAAGGAGAGAACACACCTGCTGTCTGTTTCTGCCTCCCTCTCTCTTCAGTTCAGGGGCTACATTTGTCGTGGATTTGTATTCCAGTATGCATAAATGCTGACTGTTAAGGGGTGGCTCATATCGTTACCTTCTTAGATTAAATCTCATCGGTTATTTTCTGTGCTGTTTCACTATGCGTTCGGAATTCCAGCTCTTCTGACATCTACCAGAGTGTCAGACCATTATAAATAATTGAATACAATGTATACATACATTTTAGTTCTATAAAGACAAACTTTTTTTTTCCAGTTGTTGAAATTTGACGAAAGCCCGTAGCTTTCAAGCGCATTGCGATCGAGTTTAGTTTAAGGTCAGCGGTAATGGACGGCGTGTTTCAGGAAGTCGCTGATCCTGTCATTTCGGCTTCTCTCCTTTTCTGGGTCCTTAATTGCCGGTCGAGATTCGCGCACGGAACGGGATTGCACTCCGCGCGAGACTGGAGACAGCCTAGCGCGTGAAAAGCGGCGCCCGAGGGAGTCGATTCGCCCTTTCAACGCTTCAACCCGTTGAAATGTTCGAAATCATTCATGTCGTGGAAAATGAGCAGCGTTAGGCGTGCCTCCCTAGGGCTGAACTTGATTCTGATGTTATTTCCAATCCGTGACTCCATAAACCTGCCGAACTTTCTGTCAACACGTTCACCAACACAACCAGACATCCCATAACTGCACGTTTGCACAGTGTGAAATCGTGTTAACTCGACCCCTACAAAAGAAAACAGAAATATGAATAAAGATGGAAGATTCTGAGAGCCAGAAAGCACTACTGAAGTGTGCAGGCGTCGGTGTGACGAGGTGTGATTTGCCTTCAGGGCCCAGCTGTGGTGCTCAGCACACAATCACTCCTTCCCCTTCGTCTTCAGCAGGTTCATCTACAGTCAGAACACCCGTGGAAGTGCATTCGTGTGGTCTGAAGGGCAGCACTTTGATTCAGCGGGGCCCTGACTCGTGCTGTGTCACTCCCAGTATAACCTTTAACCAGCTCAAGCTTGGAACGGTAGCTGACCACCCAGAGACTGACCAACGCTGTCTGGACCGTCACTGGAGTTTCGTCTTCAACGGCGTTTCCGCATGTATACTGTTAGACCACAGAGCCCCTCGACGTCATACAGAATAACACTCTTCATTCTTGACGCGCTGTTATACAGAGATCAGCTACAGCGCGTCAAAACAACCACACACAAAAAAAAAATAACAGTGCCAAGTTGCACTAAAATTATATTACTGTTTCCCAAAAAGACGAGACATGAAGGACAAACTATCAAGACGTTCCATGAGTTCAATGTCAGTTTTCATTGCGTTACCAAACTTCAGCTTTGTACTTATTGATCCGAGTTCCCCCCCTGCTAGCGGTGTTATTTGAAAAAGCCTCGACAGCCCACTTTTCCTTTTGAAAAATACTCATTTGGCCTTTCAAAATAATAATAAATCCACGACCTGCTTTGCGCGTCATTAAATAACGTCTACGGCATCTGGGCATTACTCGTGGTCTAGTGGATGGCTTTGTCCACACGTGTTATCTAACGACCGGGGAAAGTAACTATCCATGAGGCGGTTCTAAGACAATACAGATAAAAACAAAAACAAAACTAAAACTATTCCACTCAATGGATACCGTCGCATTCTGTCGTCACAGGCATTTTCAAGCTGCAGTTTACAGCCCCATCAACACCCCGGTCTTGAAACACGCAGTCGCTATTGTGAGACAAGCTTGCGGAGTCTTAACAAACGTGGGCGCGGTTTCTAACTCCTCTGCCTATATATGGTCAGATTAGGAGGCGATTCCGAAACGCACAGGGGAGAGAAAATGAAGGTAAAATCCGAAAACACTTCATCCAAGAGGAGAAAATGATTTTAGGACCCAAAGAAGTTCACGTTCTGAAGCATTTCTTTAGCGCGACTCATCTAATGTGTTTTCTTTTTTTGCGTGCACGCTCACACGCAATCCTCAACCGTGTCGTCCTGTGCGCCCGGAGTTGACAGCTGTGATTTATCGAGAGAGCCTTAAAAAAAAGTCGTGTTCCCAACTTAAACTGTGGTTTCAGTTTTCCTATTCGCCCCCCCCCCAACCTGCTTGGTGTAGGTGGAGGGGAGAGGCTAAAGCACGGTCACAGCTGCGTGTTTTTTTTTTGAGCAAGTTTCGCTCCTGTCATGAAACGCGCACTGAACTTTTTTTTTCGGAGCCAGCTGAGCCTCCGCGCTTGTGAATAATTCATGAGCTAACGCGACCACGGGCAGCGCAGGAAAGTGGAGTTTACAAACTTTGGTGTCACTGCAACTAGAATGTACTCATCCGTGTGAAAGTGGCGGGGGGGGGGGGGGAGAGGCTGAACTTTTTTTACTTTAAAAAAATAACTTTTTCCCAAGACGGGGGAAGAGAAGTCGATGCGTTTCAGAAACGCATTTACGTCAATAACATAGGTATTACTTGCTCGCATAAATGATCTGAAGAAAAGACTAGATGGACTGTGTGTACAGTTAAAAAAAAAAAAACTTTGAGCAAAACACCGCTCAACTTCAAAGCCTGTGAAGGCTGGGGAATCGCTTCAGTCGGGTTTGCGGGATTGGAAATCTTTTCTTCTCGTATTAACCTCCTGCCCTCGAAGAAAATGAGCAACAATCCTCTACAACCCTTGCCGGGACAGCAAGTGATCCACGTCGCGCAGGACCTGGACACGGATCTCGAAGCGCTGTTCAACTCGGTCATGAACCCGAAGCCCAGCTCCTGGCGGAAGAAGGTCCTGCCCGAGTCTTTCTTCAAGGAGCCGGACTCGGGGTCGCATTCCCGGCAGTCCAGTACCGACTCCGGGAGCCAGGCGCCCCGGCTGACAGTACAGCACGCCCGGTCCTACTCCTCCCCGGCCTCGTTCCGCCTGGAGACCGGCGCCAGCGCGACCCCCAGCCCGGAGCACCACGCTCATCTGCGGCAGCAGTCTTTCGATGTCGCCGATGAATTACCACTGCCCCCGGGCTGGGAGATGGCGTTCACCTCCAATGGTCAGAGGTACTTTTTAAAGTAAGTGATCGTGGAGGAGGGGGGAGGTTATATATATATATTTAAAATTAAACTTAAATAAGTTTGAAAAACACTTTTGAAAGGCTCTGCATGTTGACAATGTGTTGGCTGTTCTCGGCAGAGGCGAAATTGTGACCGGCTTTGAGATCGTGTGCGGTTTGCGTGCGGTACTTTACATTGTTTTATTTTATTTCCACGGCGCAGAATCAAGTGTTTCGGACGGAACATTGTATCGGTGTCGGAGACGCACTGTCGCACCACACTGCTCAGCATATGGAGCTGTGGACCCCGGCTAAGAGCTGGTTTTGCGCAAGAAGTTGTAAATAAACAAGGCAGCGAAAGGCAGATTTTGAGTTGCTGGCTTTAACTGACAATTGCGAGTACAGTACATAATCTGTGGATGGTGTTGATAACCTACACGGAGTATTTCTGTCATGTCCAGCTGCAGAATACAAACTTTGAATGCTGGTGCTTCATTTAAAGCTGGGCCACCGAAGTCCGGCATCGATACCGGTGCAAAGTAAATGTTTTGCACGACGTTCGCGATTCGAAAACTCATTTTTTTCACATTTGGCGTGCGCTTTCTTTTCTGCTGCACTTTGTCAGATGCTGTACTTGACTGTGCTGGCATGGCGTTGGTGTCAGTGCAAAAGAAGGAAAAAGAGAGAGACAAGTTTATAAGCAGTCGCCTGAGCTGTGATTTACGCAGCCCTAACCGAAAACATGACCTGGTGTCTATGATTACAAAAACGAGAGATCAACACAGCGATTCGCTTCAACTGCGTTATGATAAGTGTCTATAAAGAAATTTAACACCCCGATTATCGAAACCCATTCTGCGTTTTTTTTAATTCGCTCAAATATTTGCGGCTTCGCTGAGTAGTTTTGTAAAATACAGCGCAATTCACTTTTTCTTTGCCTGGACCGGTAATCGGTGATCTAGAGTGAGTCTCGCGTAAAACTGTGCGCCAGTTGAAGCGAGTTCATGTCTTGGGCAGAGAACAGAAGTTGCAGCACAGCCCTCAGGTGATCTTTAGAGAAACCATAAGTAAGAACCGAGTTAATTTAGAGTTTACCCTACAGAACCCGACACGGCAGCCGGCGCTGTGTATCTCGGCCGAGTTGAACGAGCAGGCGTTGATCACATTTATGCGTTTTGAACTTTTTTTTGGTGTTGAGCAGTAAGGACTGAGGCGCCCTGTCCTCGCTTAATACGCAGGGTCTGTGTGGGGAAACGCTTCAGATGCCCGTGTGTGTACATACGGTTTAAAGCTTACTCTGCAGTGTGAAATAAGTGATTTTTCTTCCTGTAATTTAGTCGTAGTTTGTAGTTTGGCGGGGGTGGGGGGAGCGCTTTTCCAGTCTCAGGGGTTTGAATCTGGCCTCACAATCATGTTTTGCCCACACGAGTTCCTCCCGCGGTGTTAAAATGAAATTCCTGCGCCGTGTGGCCCCTTCACCACTAATAGTGTCCTTCAAGGGAAAAAAAAAAACTCAAGAGGGATGAATTAAAGAAACGTAAAAGCCTTTCCCAGTGAGGGCAGGCAGAGCCGGACAGGTGGCAAATACTGTACAGCACGGGGTTTTAATGACATTTAATGACGAATGACGGAGATGAATTCTGGAAGTTGCTGAGATGAGAAGCACACAGAGACGAGCAGATAACCCCGGCAAGCAGAGGGGCACCTGCATCTGTTCGGTTAGGGAGAAGGAAAGAGGTGGGTTAACGTTGCTGTGGTCTCTCTCTTTCTGTTGTTTCTGCGGGCCCGATGATAGCGCAGTTGTCAGGGGGTTGCTGGTGGGCCCGGAGCCTGTCTCGGAGGCGCTCTGTCTGGCTCAGCGGGAGTCTCCTGCTGTGGGCATTTCAGCTCCAGGCTATCTGCCGGACGGGCAGTGTGGCCCCCTGGCTTTTCGCAAGACTTTCTCCCCTACTCCTCCCTCGCTCCCGGGCGCAGAAGAGGACCAGTCTCGCAGGGGGGTGCAGCCAGGGTCGTCCGTCACGTCTTCAGGCCACACGTTGGGCGGCTCTGTCTCAGAGACAGGGCACCACGGCCGCAGGAGACGCGGCCCGACCAACCAAGATCTCGAAGCTTGAGGGGAACTGGTATTCAGAAATCACAGGGCCTTTTTGACTTCACTCGCCTCCCACCTACAGATAAGGAAGCGCTGCCTCCGACTGAAAAGCAGAGGTTTGGATGAAATCGTTTCGTCCCAGCCTGCAGAATCCGAACATCTCCAGTCTCCATCCCGGAGTGGTGGGAGTAAACAGGGCGTTTTGGTTTTCCCGGTCTTGAGGAAGTGGGCTGGGGGGCCGGCTGGTGGCGGACCCTGACCCGGCCTGTGGGGAGAGAGCAGTCTGGGGTCTGTCTCTACAGGTCCGGGGCTCATTTGCTGACTGCACACATTAAAGCTTGTCGGTTCCTGTTGAAGATGCTGGGGTTGGCAGCACAAGAGACAAAGCAAAGCCAGAACACAACCCCACCCTTTAATTTAAGTATCCAGGAAAACAAAGTCTGGCTGTCTGCATAATTACTTTTTTTTTTTACACCAGCCAAGTGTCTCCCTGGTTGCGAGGTGTCTCGTACACTTCTGAGGGCTTGGCACGCCCTGGGTTGAGGTTAAAGATGGTGCAAGTGAGCGAGCGAAGGATAGTGATTTTAAAATCACTTTTAGGGATGGGGACACCATACTGGAAAAAGGCACAGTCCTTCAGATGAGATGTAAAACCGAGGTCCTGACTCTTTGTGGTCAATAACAATCCCAGGGAGTTTCTTGAAAAGAGTGGGGGTGTTACCCCAGTGTCCTGGCCAAATTTCCCCCTGGCCTTTACCAGTTATGGCCTCCTAATAACCCCCCTCTCTGAACTGGCTTCATCACTCTGCTCTCCTCCCCACTGAGTGTACTGGTGCATCATCCAGGTGGGGCTGCACACCGGTGGTGGTGGAGGGGAGTCCCCATGACCGGAAAAGCACTTTAAGTGGAGTGTCCAGAAAAACACTATATGAGAATTAGGAATGATTAACTATTATAACAGTTCAGCTAGTTAAGTGTGTGCGTGGGTGAATCTCCTGATATGCAAAATACGTGCACAGGAATATGTTCTTTCCACTGTGTCGCTCTTGGCTCTGAGTGAGCCTGTCGCTTCTCTGGAACCTGGAACCAGTGAGCAGCTGTGACTTCCTGGAGGGCGTGCTGTGCAGGGCCTGACGCATACGCTTGCCCTCGGGTTTGTAGCTATGAAGCCAGGGCCCTCCAGCAAAAGCAAACCCCAGCTTGCAAATTCGGATACCGCAAGGGTGTCCAACCAGACGGCGTTTCCTCTGGTGTCTCTACAGGCTTGATTAAAATCCCTTTTAGTGGGTGTTTGAAAGCAGACCTTCACAAAGAAAAGAGAGAACCAAGTCCATTTTCTCGGAAAGACCACAGAAGCATTGTTTAGGAAACAAACAACAAACAAGGTACCAATACCAAATACAAAATCTTCAATTTCCTACCATGTAGCTACCAAGAAGTTCGGCTGAGTCACTGAGCTTGGGGAGCACAGAAACAGGCTCTTCTTGAGCTTCAGTCTGAACTGCTGACTCACCACGATGTTTCCTGAACAATAACAAGCTTGGAAACATTCTTGATGCAAAACACCAGGGCCTGCTGCTAGGACTCTGGGCTGCATCTTTCTTGAAAACAGATGGGTTTTTTTCATGTCGAAGTCTGTGGCTCTGTCTGCATATGAACACCAGAAATTGGAAGTGGAAGTTTACTGAAGCAGCTCCTCTACCTTTTTAGCAAAACTGTAAGTTTCAATTGAACAAGGACAGTCAGTCGTTCTTCATTGTGAGATAGATTGTTTTTTTTTTTGCTTGTTTAGCTAGAAGTATTTTTGTCATCCTGCGTTTTGTTAGGCCTGTTTCAGTGTGATTACCGTGGCATATTTTTATCATCAAACTGAAGGGAACACGCATTCATTTGACTTGTCCAGATGAAAAGGAAAGCTTTAGTACCTTTTTGTCCTGAACAGAGAAAACTCTGAGGGGACCTGATAAAAGTATACTGAGGCATTAGAGGCCTTGACTACCCGTTGGGTTTCTTCAGAATGAACCTGGGCCAGAGGGCACAGGTGGAAACTCCATGACAACGAGAACAGGAGGCATTTCTTTGCCCATAGGGTTTGTGGGACTCGGGAACACGCTTCCCAGCTGTGCTGGTGAAGGCGACAGCCTGGTTTCTTTCAAGAAACAGCTGCATGAGATCCGGGGATGATTGAGCAGCTACAAACCAAGAGGCCAAATAGCTGCCTCTCGCTGGAGACCTGTCTAGTGTAACCAGGTGACGCGCTTTTATTTTGTTTTTCTTTCTGTTTGGTCGGTGTTCCTCGACACCGGTTACATTATCACCTCAGGACGGACGATCACATCAAGCGGACCAGTCGGTTTCAGGTTCCCCATGTACAGTACCTCTGTGTTTGTGGGTGAGGTGAGCGTGGTGTGGTGTGACAAGAGTGGACACACTGCTGCCTTTCAGATGACTGGCAGAAGACTGCGTTTGAGTAGAAACCACACACCCGGGGGGGGGGGTGTTCTGTACGTTTAAATAAATAGATTTCGACCTCTCCTGACTTAAGTCGCTAGGAGCTGCGTGACTTGTCAGTTGGCGACCTCCACGTCGTGACAGACACAGCGATCTGTGTCCTACAGTGCCTTTTGCTATCCGCAGGGGCTGATTGGTTGCCCATTGGTTGGCCTGAGTGAACTGGCGCTGCCCACAAGCCAGTTCCTCATTGGCGGACCGTGGGGCGGGCATTATTCCTGTAATGTCTTGGCGTGCGCTTGGAGGGTGTGATGTGGTCAGGAAAGCCCTGCTCTCGGCGCTACCTCTGTGAGCTTTGTGCGTCGGCTGCTTGACTCCCTCAGCCGTCTGAACCCCCGGTAGCACCGCTGATGGTAAAGACAGGCAAGAATGCTACCTGAAGCTGCGCTGCCGCGGCCTTTCAGCGGGGGTTGAATAACGGCCTGTTTCATTAAGTCTTTCCACTGATAAAAAGGGGAGAGCTGGTGAAGGGGGATGTAGGATGCTTTGTTCACGCTGGCCTTTAGGTCTGGAAATTTAGTGATTGATGCGATCGCAGGAAAAGGTCAGCTTTCAGCGTTCGGCGAGCTGGAGAGCCGGAGAGGAGCTCTTTGTGCAGGGAGCTCTGGAGGGCTTGTCGAGGCACGCAGGGGCTGGGGGGGAGAGCGCAGCAGGATGATGGAAACGAGTAATAAAACGAGATCAATGTTTCGCAGCGCTGGCCCGCAGCTGCCTCCAGATTCCTGGGGAGGGACGCCTGCAGTGCTCTCGCCAGGCACAGCCGCGGAGCTGAGGACGGCTCCCGAGCCCAGGCGCACCGGAGAGGCGCGCAGCTCGCGGGGTCTGTGGGACACGAGCGCCAAGCCTGTCATCGGGCAAAGTCGCACATCGTGTTCAGCACCCTGGGTGTCTGTTTTTTCCTAAAGTGCCGCTTTTTGACTCCCAGCGTGTAAAGGAATTCAAGTCTGCTCTGTGCCCCACGTTGCGTCTCTGTGCTTTTTGAAACCATCATTCTCTGTATCGTCAGGTACCCCCCTCCGTCCCTGTTGTTGTCTGCAGGCTGTAGGTATGTTGTTGACCTCTCGCGGTTACTGCTGCAGTCTGCGAGTTGCCTGGCTGTTCTTTGTACACACCTGATTTCGCACAGAATTTACTGCCCTGGTGAAAAGGAAAATCGGAAACAAAAGGTTGCTGTTTGTGCTGTGCTGAAAGCAGGCACACAGCTGCCCTGGTGCCAGGAACCACGATCAATACACCTCTCCAGGGTCTTTGTCTACCTTGTTTGCACTCGGCTTACATTTTAATCGCAATCACAGCCGCAGGTTGTTTACAGCGGAGATCATGTCAAACAATGGGATTCTCACTCGGAGGGAAGGAGTGAGAGATATTTCCTGGCGTTCTAGCAGGGATTGTTTCAGCTGTGGGCATGTGTGCTGTGTGAGCACAGCGGGTGGGGGCATTCAAGACATTTAAGTATCTTATATCTTTTGATATAAGATATATATCAAAAGATATAAGTGATAATTGATGAGGTTATCTTTACTTTTAGCTTCAAGCCTTTTAGGTTCCTTGGGCCTGCAGGAAATAAGAGTTCTGAAGCTCTTGGCCTTTTCCCTGCCCTGCCTGATGAGTTGAAAGTAGTGCAGTTTACAGCTGTCCAATTCTAGCTGCTGGGCTGCCGGTTTTCATTCTTACAGCCAGTCAGTCAGATCATTATTGGCTTAATTGGACCAATTCAGCAGCTCCTCCCAGGTCTTCAGATGCTGCTTTAAAAGAGCCCCGAGAAGCCCGCAGACGCAGCGCCCCCCTGCAGGGCTGGACCTGGACAGCCCAGCTGCAGCTTCATGACTGACGGTTTCTTGACATGACATCGGCGGCTCCAAAGAGCAGAGTGTCACAGGCTGTTGAGAGGATAGTGCCGCTAGTCTAGAGGAGTGTTTCTCATCTGGTGTTCACGGACGCGCCGCCGAGTTTCAGGAAAGGTCGCGTACGGTAAAGCAGCTCTGTGGTCAAGGCAAACTCGGATTAGCACATCACATTATTACAGTATTACTGATCATGTGTGCAGGCTGGGGCTGAGTGGGTGACTGGGCGGGCAGGTTGTACTGTGAGAGTTTTCTGTTTGTTGGAGTGTGTCTCGGGATGGAGAAGGTTGAGAAATGGCGCTCTAGTGTCCTGGCGGCCTGAACTAGCCGTTGACAGAATCCGCGGACGTTCCTTTCGCTGTAGTGTACTCTGGAACCTTCGAGGTGTCTCCCAGACGTCTCCCTGGGGACACCCCCGCTGCCTCGGCCTGCTACTGCCCTCATTCGACAGCAGATTGAACGGGTGTGCTGGCTACACCTCCAGAAGAGCCGCTATCTGATCCCCCAAAAATGTCTCCCCTTCAGGCATGCTTGAGCCAGAACCCAGCCGTCTGGACCCCTCTGCTCAGAACTCGCAACTTTCCAGGGTCTGTCACCTCTTCAGGGGCAAGTTAATCCCAGGGTTCTCTTGGAGAAGTATTGCTTTGGCCTCTTATTGCACAATAAGAATTCCCCCGGTGTGTTTTAACGTTAGCGTTTATTTATGTTTTTTTTAAAAAAAGACACACATTGTTTTGACGCACATGCGCGTAAAGACCCGTGTTTGAGCCTGCCAGCCCTGTAGCTGCACTGAGAGCTGTGTTTACCTGAGCGCGGTCTTGAACTCGGAGAACCATCTCTCGCCGCCCCGATGTGGGGAGGAGCGGAGCCCCGCTCCCTGGGCTGTGTGTGCTGGGGTGCAGCCGTAACAGATGTGTTTATCTCCACTGCAAGCCGGTGGGCTCCCGAGCCAGGAGGGGAATGTGAGCTCTTCGTCGAGTGGAAGAGCCGGCTGCGAGGCCGGCCGACTTCCTGTTTAAAGAGTGCTTAGGAAGAGCAGGAAAACCTGGTTGTTTCACTCACTCAGCTGCGTCTTTCTCGCTGGCCTCTCGTCGGCCGATTGAGGCTGTCGCAGGACAAGAGCTTCTTTGTAGCAAGAGCATGCTTAGAGCTCCGGGGCCTAGCGTGACTCTCGGACATAAATTGTATGGAAGCAATTAAACTTGAAGGAAATATCATGTGGGCTGAATTTAAACCTACGGGGTTTTATACTGAATAACGTTTGATCCGCTGTGCTGTACTCCTCCGTGTTCAGAGCCCTAGTTGGCAGCTGCACAGATCTGACAGAGGACAGGCTCCTCGTCTGGGAGACCTTCGTAATTACTGTTTCTAAAAACATCTCAGGGGTGCTGCGTCCCAACATCAGACTAATGCAAACGGTCTTGAGCTACGCTATGAAGTTGCTGTGTTAAGACATTAGAAAAGGTCTTGCGTGTCTTGCAAGACTAACGAAGGCACGCACACGCTAAGTAGCACGGGACGCTAAGATCACGCCAACTGTTGACCACTTTCATTTCTGACGTCTTTAGACACGGGGCTGCAGAGCAGTGCAGACAGTCGGGCCCCTGGAGTCACGATTGCAGTTCACAGTCTATTTAATCACGACTGGAGATTTTACATAGAATTTTGTTAACGTGTTCTAAGACTTTTTTTAAAAGAAGCATAATACTCCACTTCTTATCTACAAACCTTCCTTTTGCTCCTCTTATGGGGTCCTAATGTAGGGGGTCTTCAGAATCCCAGCCTCCGAGATTCCTAAGGGCTGTGTTGTGTGCCAGGCTCCACGTAAGACTGGGGAAGCCGATCGGGTGCAGACAGAACTAATTTCATCTCAACGCCCCCCACGGTTTCGCGAGGGGAAAGAAACGGAGCACCTGAGAGGTATCAAGCACCCCGAAGGGAGTGACTGCCGGTTGGGGTGTCTGGGAGCGAGACATGAGCCAGAAGATGCCAGTGGAAACTCAGTGGAAGTGCATTTAAAACTGAATACGGGAGGCGTGTCTTTACGCAAAGGGTTGTGGGAGCATGGCACAAAAGTGCTAGCCGTGTCGTTAAAGCGGGAAAACCCGGGGGCTCTCAAGCCGGACGAGGTATTTAGCGGGGCGCGGGGAGAGGCTGCCGGTGGTGGCGGCTTGTGTCGATGTGAACGGCCGCAGGTGAACTCTCGAGTTCTCGGGGTCAGCCTTTGGAGCTGCCCATCACCCACACAACAGCTGATGTGTTCATTTTCTCGTCCTCCCCCTGGCTCGGGCCTCCTGCTTCAGAGATATTCAATCCACAGGGCGGTTTGTTATTTATGGTGCCTGGGCACTAGACAGGGACTGCCAGACCCCAGTTGACTTTTGACCTTTGATGACCTTTTAAAAGAAGTTGCTTCAGTTGTTGTGGCCGTGGCTGAATTTAGAGTCCTGGCTCTTGTCTTCAGCCTTTTGTTCAGCGCCGGGCCTTTATTTGTCATTGGTCTCTGATGCATTCCTCTGCATTACAACTGTACTCTATTTTTAACACGTTTAATATCCCCAAAAATTGGCGCTGGTGCCTAGGGATTGTTCACTGAAAGCCCTTGTGCGTATGCAAGGGCAGCATGTTCAATGCTTACTACATCTTCCCTGCACGTAAATCTGATTTTTGCTGGAAAAGAGTTGCCCGGAGTGGCGTTCGAGTGACACAGACTCCGCCGGGTGTTATCGTTCATTTTCCCGACAGGAAGTGCTTTAGCTCGATTTGTTTTCGGCACGTGCGTCATTCTGCACGCGCATGCGTTTGGAGATCGACTCGCACCCGGGACCTCATGGAGGCCGCGACCTTGAGGCAGAGTGCCTCATGGGAAGACGGCTGTAACCCCTTAACAGCTTGGACGCAGGAGAATTCCGGCCAGCGAGGTTCATACGAATGAAGCCCGACTCTTTACGTGACCCTGTCATGGCATGTTAGCACCATTGCTTTACCAGAGTGTACCCTGATCCACAAAAAAAAAAGCATCCAGCTTTAATTTCCAGAGAAAATCAAAGCTGGACCTTCGTGTCCTGCTGCTGGTTATGTTCCACGAAGCCTGTGGTTATGGCAGACACCAGCCTGCACGGACCACGCGAATGGTAAACTTTTACCCAACTCTGTGTGTCCATGTGCCTCAGCTTCCCTGCATTCCTCTGTCTGTGTTTTGCTTGGCGTGTTTCCGGAGCGTAACACGACTTATTTGTTCTTGTCCGTGTATTTCTCCACTTTGCCGCCATAAATAAAACCCCAGTGCCAAAGTTTACATATGGCAGTGCGGATAGACGTTTTATGTTCAGGACCAGCATTTTCCACTTGTCTCCCCCTGGCCTGGGCGCTCTGAAGCGATGGCTGTGAGGAGGCAGCGCGCGGGTCATTTCCTGTGTTACAGGAATAATGGCTGGAGGGACAGAGCAACCCGCCTTCTGGGCTCTGGGCTGTAAAAACAATAAACATGACTCAGAGGACTTCAAAAGGCGCCCGAAAAAGAAAGAAACAGGATAAAGCTGTGGCTTACCTCACTGCAGAAAGAAGTTTTGTTTTCCCTTTGTTGTCATAATATCCTGTAGATTAGTGTTACCGACCAGTTTGCAACAATATTGTTTCTCAAAGCTGCAGATCGTGGTCTTGAAGTGAAGAGGGATAATCAACGGGAAACCTGTCTTAGTCTCTTCCCAGCGCAGTTTTTTGTGGGTTGTTGTCGGTTGTTTTTTTGCCTTTAGGTTGTGGGTTAAGATCTAAGGATGTGATTCTCAGAATCGAGTGCAGCTCTAGAACTTGTGTTACAGTCCTCAGTAGGTGATGACGCAGAGAATTTTGTTCAAGTTCCAGCAAACACTCTTTCTCGAGGGGACACATCTGTTAGCTTGAATAGAAAAAAAAAATGTTTTAAATTCATAGTAACCATGTCTGTCCCCTAATCACGACTTTGTGAAAGACGGAGAAGACTAGGAGGGCACCTGATAAAAGTATTCACAATCCTCAAAGGCCCCGACAAAGACAGCCCAGCAGAACGAACAGTGAGACACGAACCCGAAGATACCAGTGGAAACCATGTGAAATTGCATTTAAAACTGAGAACAGAAGGCACTTCTTCACACAAAGAGTTGTGGGAGTGTGGCACAAAGTACCAGCCACGTTGCAACCTGGCGTCTTTCAGGCTGGATGAGATCTTTGCATCAGTTAGCTGCTAACAAACAGGCCTGATGGACTGAAATGCCTCCTCTCGTCTGTAACCTTTCTTATGTTCTTTTTTTCCCCTTGTCAGAATGAATGCTTTTCTTTCACCGAAGTAACATTATGCAGAACAGCCTGTGAAGCCAGCAAAAAACTTTCCCAGTGAAATGCCCTCTGCTTCAAAACCCAGAGAATTGTTTTGTAACTCCAGAAGCCCTGACATCTGTGCTGTAGACACAATGAATGTAATTATCCTTAAAAACAAATTCCCTGTGCCTTCGCGCTCCATGAGAGCTGCCAATAGTTTGCCAAGGGTACATAACAGAGACACAAGACATGCGGACATGCACTGGGAGAAAGCTTGCTATCATATCATAGTTTCACATGTTTTTGAAGGAAGCCGAAGAGCAGCCCCTTGTTGATTAGGCCCACGATGCCAGTGTGAAAATGTGAATATGACAATTATAGAAATACGGCCACATGGGTCGTTTTTCTTTTTTTGTCACTTCTGTCTGTGTTATTGGTAATGTCTGAAAATATTCGTGTTAAGAATGTGTGAAATCGAATCCAAAAGCTCTTGTGCTATTTCACTCTTAGCTTGAGAATGTGTAGAAAAATAACTATTCAGCTGGAACCTTTGTGTACAGCAGGACCGTCTGGATCTAGCTAGGTGGCTCCCAGTGCTGGTCCCAGCTTCATTGGAAAATTTGCCTTACGTTTCTTGTCACAGGCTTGCGATTTTGTTTCACTTACAGAGTTAAAACTCCAACATGTGTAAGAGCTGGGCACAAATAGTTCAGATTCATCTGACTGTTATCGAGTCAGTGGAGGGTTTGATTGTGTAACTGAAGGCTCGGCTGGAACAGGCGTCAAACCGACAGGCGCGTGAGCCACCAGGACCAGGATTGGGAACCACTGCTGTAGCTGGTTGACTTCCTAGCAGCTAATTGAACCAAAGATCTAGTCCGGCCGTTTCATGAAAGAATGCAGGTTGTCAGGTTGGACAGTGTGACTGGAAATCTAATTCCACACTCCCACAACCTCTGTACACAAAGGGAGTTTGGATGTCTAAACACTCCCTTTGTGTGAAGGGGTGCCCCCTGTTGTCAGTCAGAAGTGCCCTTCTTGGTGTTCACTTGATCTCTGATTCTCGTTTCATTACTGTTCTCCTCTCCTGACATCCCTCACAGCCTTGAATGGTGGTCATCCATCTTGTCTGGGATCTGCAGGTGGCTGATGAGATCAGTCTGGGATCAACAGAGGCGGTCGCAGTTCGGGCCAGGTGTTTCCCACTAGAATGAAGGGTTCTGGCGTGTTGATCAGGTCCCTGACCCACTGATGTTCTCGCCATACAGTATATACGGTTTTGAAGTTCTGAGATGAGAGAAAACTAAGACTGAGAAACCCAATATGAGACGATCCTGATCAATAGTTGCTCATGAGTTGGTCTTAATGTTCAGATTCCTCATGTTGGCCCTGAGGACATCATCGAAGAGCTTTTCCAACCCTCCTCTTGTGTACTAACCTTGCCAACAGCGTCTCGGCCGATGAACGGGATCTGAGTGTTAATGGCTCGTCCCTCAGTTCTGCTTCATCCCTGGGACTTGGCAGGTGTGGTCTGCGACCGCTGAGAGCTTGATCCAGAGGCCCGGTTTTGGCGGCGCTGACACATCCCTGCAGATTGTAGACTTTGGTGAGACGCCAGATCAGCTTGGCCTTGTCTTCCCACCAGCTTTGCTTCATATCAGGTCTCCTGTTCAGTCGTGTTCGCTTGACGTTGCTGTGCTGATCTCGGGGAAGTCCACTGAGTCAGCTTATACTAAAAACTGGGGACTTTCATCACTTGAATCCAGTACCCTAGTATTCATCGCTGTCGAAGCCTCCAAGATGGTGGCCTGAGATACAGTATTCTCAGGGAGGTCTCACAGTATAACCAATCCTATTGCTTCACCTCCGTTGCTAAATGCCAAAGCGTTTTGACACCTCTTTCTGAAGCCCTGACGAGAGGCACTCTGTTGTATCCGTGTATCATCACCAAAATGAGATAAGGGATGAGTATGAACGTGCAGCCTCTTACTTTTCAGGAGGGTTTCACAAAAGCAAGCAGTTGAAATATTTTGCTTGAAGAAGAAATCCATTGTTTGCACTGCCCTCTGGAACGCAATTGAACATTTGAAAGTGCCTGTGTGACTCATCCCAGTGTTAGTGACTCTCCATCCAGCATGATGGCAGACCTGCAGAATAAAACACTCTGAACAAAAGGATGCAGGATATGTATATGAAGTATGGATATTGAGCATTGTCACGATCTGCTTAATTTTTTAATTTTGTAAAGTGTTAACATCGAAGGACACCATTGTGTGTTTCTCTCAGTTCTGTGATGGCTGTGTGGTGTAGTGTGTGTGTGGTGTCTGTGCTGTGAGTGCTGTGTGGTGTAGTGTGTGTGTGTGTGTGGTGTCTCTGTGCTGTGAGTGCTGTGTGGTGTAGTGTGTGTGTGTGGTGTCTCTGTGCTGTGATGACTGTGCTGTGTAGTGTGTGTGTGTGGTGTCTCTGTGCTGTGAGTGCTGTGTGGTGTAGTGTGTGTGTGTGTGGTGTCTCTGTGCTGTGAGTGCTGTGTGGTGTAGTGTGTGTGTGTGTGTGGTGTCTCTGTGCTGTGATGGCTGTGTGGTGTAGTGTGTGTGTGTGGTGTCTCTGTGCTGTGAGTGCTGTGTGGTGTAGTGTGTGTGTGTGGTGTCTCTGTGCTGTGATGGCTGTGTGGTGTAGTGTGTGTGTGTGGTGTCTCTGTGCTGTGAGTGCTGTGTGGTGTAGTGTGTGTGTGGTGTCTCTGTGCTGTGATGGCTGTGTGGTGTAGTGTGTGTGTGTGGTGTCTCTGTGCTGTGAGTGCTGTGTGGTGTAGTGTGTGGTGTCTCTGTGCTGTGAGTGCTGTGTGGTGTAGTGTGTGTGTGTGTGGTGTCTCTGTGCTGTGAGTGCTGTGTGGTGTAGTGTGTGTGTGTGGTGTCTCTGTGCTGTGAGTGCAGTGCTGTGTGGTGTAGTGTGTGTGTGTGGTGTCTCTGTGCTGTGATGGCTGTGCTGTGTGGTGTAGTGTGTGTGTGTGGTGTCTCTGTGCTGTGATGGCTGTGCTGTGTGGTGTAGTGTGTGTGTGTGGTGTCTCTGTGCTGTGATGGCTGTGTGGTGTAGTGTGTGTGTGTGGTGTCTCTGTGCTGTGAGTGCAGTGCTGTGTGGTGTAGTGTGTGTGTGGTGTCTCTGTGCTGTGATGGCTGTGCTGTGTGGTGTAGTGTGTGTGTGTGGTGTCTCTGTGCTGTGATGGCTGTGTGGTGTAGTGTGTGTGTGTGTGGTGTCTGTGCTGTGATGGCTGTGTGGTGTAGTGTGTGTGTGTGGTGTCTGTGCTGTGATGGCTGAGTGGTGTAGTGTGTGTGTGTGGTGTCTGTGCTGTGTAGTGTGTGTAGTGTGTGTGTGTGTCGTGGTGTTGTTGGGGAAATGGAGCTCTACAGTGTAACATGAAGCATGTGCACGTTCACTCTGCTGCTCTGTTCTATCCCAGCTCTTGCTCTCTCTCCCTGCCTCTCTCTCTCTATTCATCCCTCTGGAATGTGAGCAGTAGCTATGTGGGCGTATTGTTCACCACAAGAGAAAGGATTTATCAACCCAACTGCTTTTCTATACTGTCGGCATTTCATTCACCAGTCTAAATCAGTGCGTGTTTTAAGATAAGGAATGAAAATAGGATGCACGCTCTTTTAATTCCAGCTAGTGCTCTGGTGTAAGATATCGAACATTCGTTTCTTTTGTCAGAGACAGAGGACATGTGTGTTTGCGGCCTTGCAGTGCGTATTATACAGTACATTTATTCTGTGCTTTGTGTAGGCAGCTATACATATACACTGTGCTTCTTTTGATCTGCTAAGATGATGAATATCACACTGTAGTCCCCTTTTCTTTAAACAATTCCCTTGTGTGGTACAAGTGGATATTAAGAAATTGTATATCGGGGGGAATGCTGTAAGAAACTAGTTCTGAGGCACTTATCTTTTACAGTTTTCAAACTGGTGGTCATCTCTTGCAGATGTCCGAACATTACTCCTGTTCATCTGCAGTCACACCACTGAGCTGCACCGAGTCTGACGTGTTACAGGGACGGAACTTTGGAAAGACCAGGTGGACAGCGTTTTAAGACGCTGGGACACCGCAGTGCAGTCCTTGCGTTCAGTGCCATCTTTTTATTGATGGCCCGCGTGAGATGAGACCTTCGCCCCCTCCCAGCTGCTAAAACATTCACTCCTCTTTGAAAGCTCGCCCCTCCCTGACACAAGAGAGGGACGGTGCCCCTGTTTCAGAGAGCTTTAGGGTAAGAGTGTGGCGCTTAATCCCAAAACAACAAGCCTGCCCCCCCCAAAAAAAAATGTCAAATTGTATATTCAGTTTTTCAGTCCAACAAATAAACTGAAATAATTCATGAGCTTAGAGGAAAACCAGGCAGACGCAAAGCTGAATTGGTGAGGGCGTGGGGCACTCTGCTGTGTGGGTGAGGGAGTGCTCCGTGATCGATTCTTCACCTGAGGGTGATCTTCACTCCGGTTTTCATTTCAAGCTCCAGCCAGTGTCTCCGATGCCAGGCAGGCGTTGGAGAGGGGCCGCAGGATGGCTCGTCTTGCAGCCGAAGTGCTGTGGAACCTTTTGTCCTGATGAGGGTCCTCTTGGTTACACATTAACGTACCTGATTTTTTTTGCAAAGACAAGCCCTCTGCTTGCAGGGAAAGAGAGGAGGAACGGTCGTCTCGCTCTGAAAGAGCAGTGGAGCCCTGTCCCCAGGCGCCTGCACGAGCCCAGTGTCGGCTCAGTGGCTTTGTGTCTTATTATTAGACCTGCAACATTACACCCTGCTTCTTGGAACACTAGGAACTTAAAAGAAGATAAAAAAGAGTAGAAAATGTATATTTTTCTTTTGCCTGTGCTGGTAGACAATGAAGCCCTTTCACGAACATTGGCAGAGGAACAAAACTTGTGATTTCTTTTTTTTTGTAAATAAAATCATATGAGATAATTATAGCCCAACCTCTTGTCTCGCGTAACAGTGTTGAGTGGACTTCAGGCAGTTCCCAGACTTTTTTCTAATCCGTTTAATAAAAATTCAGATTACAGTTGTTTTCTTGAGACCCCTATAGACAGCGTTTGTTGTGTCTGTGTAGCCAGAGGTTATGGACTGAAAGACACTCTTCAGGTGGATTCTTGGGTATCTGGTGCTGCTGATCTAAGCAGTGGAGAACGTTATTATTACAGATGATAGATATATTATAGACATTATAGAAGAAAAATTAATAAACATGTCTTTTAATTTTTTACTGTCACTGCAGTTCATAGTGTTTGGTGTGTGGATAGCCAAGAATAACTCAAGTTGAGGCTAACAATCAGACAATGTTTGTGGTACAAAGCCGGATGGAAATTGCAAAAATCTTTAAAAAGGGCACTATGGCATTACTAATGTTCTTTTTCCCCCCCAAACATGATCTGATTGTTGTCAAATTCTCTGCCAAGCAGGTGGAATTAAAAAAAACAACAACAACTCCCAAGTTTGAAAGGCCAAAAAGAATGGCTATTTACCGAGTACAAAAGAGATTTAATTACAGAGATCAGTGTTAATAATAAAACAGTCTGTACTTGCCAGCCTTCATGCCAGAGGAGGCTGTAAATTATTTTTCTAAAAAGGAGCATAGATATAAAGAATGAAGAAGAGGCTGGTAACTCTAGAGCAGGAGGTCTCTTACTCTTCGTGCCAAAATATTCATCATAAATCCGCTGTGAAAAAGAGACAAGTTTCTGTGTGGAGCCTGACTTCATTTCCATGTCTGCTGTGAGCTTATTAACAAAGAGCTCTTTGTGCAGAGACGTGAAGTTTAATTTCAGTCGAGTGATTTATTATTTTGTTTCAGGAGTGCGTATGCCGTGTGCTCTTGGGGCGAGCTGTTGTGTACGTCCTCGGATTGAAAGGTGAAACGCTGCTGTTGTCGGGTCCAGGATGAGACCACATGGCGAAGCGAGAGAAACGCACGTGGGGGGGCGTGCGTATAAGAGAAAACTTTGATTTAAAAAAAGGGGGCATTTATCCTTCATAAGAAGAGGTGGCAGTGACTAGGATTGTCTAACCAGAGAAGCTGGTGAATAACTTCTGGCTTGAATGACGCCACTGATTTATTCAGAGACTAGCATGTCAAAATTTTGGAAACCTGCGATCAAGCGAACTGGCGAGAATTGCGCCGTGTGTATTTGGATCAGTTCGTTGTTCTTGTAGGCCCGCATTTTGAGGTAGTGGCAACACAGCCTCACCTGTTCAGGCTATTAAAAATACAGCAGTGCTTCTGCCAGGAGAATTATCACATCCTGGCAAATCGTGCTGCCCATTGCTTTACTTACAGACTAATAACCTAGGTGTTTTGTGTAGTGCATCTCAAATGGGCTTCAGTACGTGCCCAAAACATTGCTGCTTTAGATGGTGAAGCTGCACATCAGCTAGTGCAGGCCAGAGTCAGTGAAGAAACCTTAATGGGACTGGGTGGCCAGGTGAAGCCAAGGCCTGGAGTGCTCAGATGCTGGAGAGCTGCAGGAGCTCTCCTGCCTCCCCCAGCCAGGGTCAGCGCCCAGACAGCAGACACCAGTCTCTTTATCTTGGAAGTGCGCTCCCTGGGCACAGAGCTCTCTGTCCAGCCTGCTGCCAAAGTCTGTTTTTGATGGCAGCAGGACCGTTTTTCCTAGGCTCCGGCAAACAGCGGCTGTCTGGCAGGGCCTTCTGGAAACAGCGCTCTTCCAGATGAGCAAGGTGACACGGCTGGAAGTGAGGAGAGGGGAAATGTCTGTGTTTCAGCCAGTCGTTCACTGGAGCTTCTGAAGAACTCCCATTATGTTGAGATGAAACCTGGCACGGTGATGCGCCTCTCTCGAGTGCCTGTTCTTGTGATTTTCTAGTTTGTGCCGAGGCTGTGCTCTTGAGTTCCTTGAGCAAATACTGCATAGTTTGCCAAGTTTAGAAATGTCTTTTTGTTAATGATCTTTGAACATGCATAGTGTAAGAGACCCGTTTGGCCAAGAGGTACATTTATGAGATTGTGACATATATGAAGAATCTGGCGTTTGTGTTTCTTTGCAGCTGGAGTTGAATCTGCGTTTCGGGGTTCAGAACTCCTCTGTACATCCTAATTGAAAATAATTGGTTGGTGTACATTTTCAAACACGATCTGCAGAGAATCCTAGAACCCTGGAATGTTGCTCGGCGACCGGTTAATGGCCCATTGCCATGGCGATGTAGAAAATGCAGCTCAAGGTCTGCAGTCCAGTCCGCTGCTGCATTCCTGCCGCTAAAGAGAGGGCTTGCACCTCTGGGTCGCTGAGGTACGGCCAGGAATCTGGTGGCCAGCGTTTTTTGTGAGCTAATTAATTTAGTGACCTGGAAGCTGGAGGTTGTGAGAGTGGCTTCTGCTGGGCCCTGATGGCTTTATCCCCAAGGTACTAACACCATGGAGCCCCCTGTCCCCTGGCACTGGGGTGCGTCGGGTCAGGGGGTCAGCCCTTCATGGTCATTCCTGCCTTTAGTGGATCTGTTGTCTCATCCCGGGGTAATTAAGCAGGGAGCTTGATTTCAGAAGGAGCCTGCTTTTATCCTTCGCCCAGTTCTATTTTTAAAGGAAGAGCTGCCGGCTCAAATACTCGGCCAATTGCTCCATTTCATCAGCGGATCGGCGTTGCAGAGGTCACCTGTCAGTGCGGTCAGCCCACTGTCCCTCCTGCAGGCGTCTTGCCTTCAGAGGCTAATGACCGGGCCCATCCTCCAGGACTTGGGCACCGAGACTGAGACCCCATGGGTTCTCCTCTTGTTGATGGTTGAAAAAACATGAGTGTTTATTTTGTCATCATTTCATTGGAAGTCCAAAGTTAAATGTTTTTTTTTAAATAGGAAGAAAAGGCCGAATTAGACACGAAGTGGCGTCACATGGAGTGATCACCCATTGGAAGAGAACGGTTAGAAACAAGAGGGAATTGGGCCATCTGACTCATTTAGCTAACTGATCTCGGCCAGAGCGGTCTGGACTTTGAGAAAGTGGCTGAGCAGCCTGTTCCATTCTCCCGCCACCGTTTGTGTAAAGCAGTGTCTCCAGTTCACATCTGTCTCTGCTCTGCTTGTGCCGAGTCCTGCTGTCTTGATTAATTTGCGAAGTTCCCATGAAGAGGCACCTCCATCTCATTACTTCTCCAGTTACCGTGTTTTACAAGAGCCGTCTTGCTGTGCTGTCTTGGCACAAGTTTAAACACAAGCCCCCCACTTAATTTCAGACTCCCAGCATTGTATAGCCTCTGTTACGTAATTTTATGCATGTGAAAAATCTAATAAAACCCAGCAAAAATACAGACACGCAGGCTTTGCAGAAGCTCTGAAAGGTGCCTTTTTCTTTAATCAGATTTGGTTTTAAAGGTAATTGCTCAAGTCACCCCAGCAATTGGTATGCCATTTAATACTTTCAGACCGCTCCAGTGTCAAGCATGCCCTTGAAATGTCTCACTGTCCCCTGTCAGTTAATAAAAATGTATTGGAACAAGGGGTTAATTATATGCACAAATCCCCGTTACGAGTTCAGAAAAGGGGGTGTTATCCATAAAGCTGTGCCCTGAAACATTCGAGCTTTTTGAGATTCAGTCTGACAATTTTCTTCTTGTCTGCTGCTGAGCTGGGGTCAGAAAGTCTGCGAGGCGTCGCACACACTGGGCCTGGAGCCAGATTCTACATGTTATAATATTCAATATGGCTGAATGATGCGTTTGTTTCTGCCTCGCGGCGCTGGCGCTGCTGCGTCAGGAAGTACTGGAGAAATTAATTTGACACGGGGAGGGGGAAATGAGCCTTAATAGTTTAAACTGTAATTTTGTCCGGGACTGGGCGAACGGGTAGCGGGTCTGAATCGCAAGCTGGGAGTTAAAGCTCACGTGAGATATCTTTCTAAAGGCGGAGCTCCGGACATCAGACTTGAAGACGGGGGAAGACTCTCCTAAAACGTGTTCTTGAGCTTCTGTATCTCGAGGGCTGACTGTTAGGCAATATGGAGTCAAAGAGGCTTTGCTCTGCTGTGATCCATGGCATTTCGTTCTCTTGTCGGTTGAATAACATGTCAATAACCTGTTTTTTTTTTCGGGGGGGCTGACATGTTGGTTGGGTCATATCTTATCGACCAGTGTGTGTGTTCCACAAAGTGGTCCATTTTGGGGGGTCTTCTGGAGCCAATGTGTTTGCGGAGGAGGCTGCTGGAACCCCCCAAAAACAAGATCCAATGGGTGTTAATTCATTCGCGGTCTCTTGTAGTTGCAGATGAACGGAGAGGGAAGGCTCGGCTGCCTGTGGGTGTGGTTGGTTTGGGCACTTGGTAGAGAGGTGTTGTGACCCCCGGGCAGGTCCAGTCCGCAGCTCCAGCAGGGTGTGGGCTCCACGCTCTGAATGCCTCGGGGCTCCTCGAAGGGCTGATAGCCGCAGATCATGGCCACACAGAAGCTATAGTTAGAACGGCCGGCCAACAGCTGGTGCTCAGGGCTGCTCCCAGCAGCTGCTTCATCAGTAACAAGAGGAGCCACCCATAGTGCTTTGCAACAACTGGGGAAAACCAGGCTCATCCTCGGAGCTCACAAGCATTTTAGGATTGCACTAAGAATAAATGCTTCTAATATAGCCTGGGATACTGTGACCTTGATAACAGGGGTTGCAGAGCGTTTTTAATCTGTGTACGTTGCTTTGAGCCCAGATAACGCACGTCCCTGCCCAGATCTAGGTGCTCTCTTGGTTACACAGCACTCCTGTAAGTCAATTAAAGAACTCCTGTTTGTCCATTTCGGTTTTAAACCTCAAGTACGGCTGCCTAGCAGTTCCTAAATTGATGTTGGCTCTTTAATCAGTGGGCTTTCATTTCTAGGGAGTTCATGGAGTCCATGGATGTTTTCTTGTTTTCCTTGCCGAATACAGTGTGTATGTTACTTTACTGAATGTGCTCAGAGAGGAACCTGCTGACGTCAAACTGGGACAGTGTGCACATGGCTCAGGTGTGAAATCCGACTTGGGTAAAATCCCAGATCTTTTTCACAGCTGTCACAGCAGCATCAGGGGTGTTTGCAGACAGCCCACGACTCATCCCTGGTAGAGCGATTGTGCTCATGATGTGGGCGACATGGGGGTAAAATCACCTGTAAATCGCCTCAGAGTCTGGGTGGAAGTGTTACAGTTATGTAACTAATTCCCGAAACCAATTATGTAACGGAGAGCTCGGGTGGAGCAAAGGGCAGGAGACGCCAGGCCCTCCAGGAATGGAGGTGGAGAGTCCTGATGTTGTGACACAGGGCTGGGCAGAGTCTAGCTCATGCGCCAGGTTCCTACGGGCTCCAGTCAGGCTTTCCAGTCAGTGCCCCTGATTCAGACCCGAGGAACACCGCAGACCCCATTTCTTGTCCACCCAGTAGTTTCAGTCCAGACACGAGGGTCTGGGGCACCTCCAGTCCCCCCTGTGCTGCAGCGCGCTAGTGGCCATATTGATCCCCACTAATGAGTTAAAGCAGGCGGAGTAGTCCTCCCCTGGGCCCTCGGTAGGTCGGGCTAACGTACGCTGGGCGGAGCACCACGCGGATCAGTGTGGGATCTGGGTTTTCAGAGGTCCCCCAGGAGGCGGTGCAGCCCAGGACCTGTCCTCTGGACTCCCTCGGGGTCACTGCTCACCTGCGGGACCCGGACACTGACCCCTGCTCCTCCTGCTCCTCGGCTGCCTGGCGCTGGGAGGGTTAACGGGATGGTCTATTAATAGAACGCATTCCATTTCCTGCTCGCCACCTCCCTTCCCATTGTGTAATTGAATTTAGTGCATCTGCTTCCAAACTCTCCAGCTGGTGTTCCTAAATGCGCAGCTCCAGCTCACAACAATTTGAAGGCTCGATCCGAGCTCTCTCTTTGGGTTGGGTGGTTGGATGTTTGCGCCGTTTTGTTTTTTTTATAAGACTTTTTTCGTCAAGCCTGCACCCTGGGTTGTTAAAATAAGAATAAAACTGTGCTGATGCCAGAGCTTTGAGGAAGTGGAGAAATCCATACTTTGCGCTCCTGTTTTTAATTAACCAGTGGAGCTAAGAGCTGGGCCGAAACCTTACCATGCCAGTGCTGTGGCATCATTTTGTTTCATCTGGTCAGTTTGCAAATTAATTTGTTTGCGAGTCTGTAAACCCAGAGTCCTGACAGGAAATGCCTTGTTTACTGTTGAACAGGCAGATTTTTAAAGGCTTCTCTGTTAGGAGCTCTGACTCTAGAAATAGCCTCCGGAGAAAATAAACTTTTTTTTTCCAGGGGTATTGACCTTTTCTGTTGGATGTTGGGGGAAGTATCTTCAGCTCTGGTTGCGAATCTCATGGCTGCTGTTTTGGGGGAGTTCAGGCTCTTCCTTGATTGGTGTGGGAAATGATCTGTGAGCTCATGAGCAGCACCCGTGTGTCTCTGTGAAACGTCAAGTTCTTGATATCCCAGTTATGACATTAGAGTAACCTGCTCAGGCTGGGCCGGTCTGACTCGGGATAGGTACGACTCCACAGGGACTCCGCAGCGTAGAGCTGGCGTGGGGATCTGTATGTTTTCTGTCTGAGCTAGATACCATAGTCAGAACTGCAAATTCGGATCCACTCTATGAATTTTATTCTTTCTTTTTGTAGTGACTTACTGTGAACACTAAAACTTTTGATCATTTGGAAAATTAGCTTTAACATGTCAGGGATGGAAATAACCCTCTTATTGTATAGTGAGATACAGGGTACATACAGTATAGTATGTATTGTACAATGTGATACAGAGTAAATATGGTATATGGTTTAGTGTATATTGTACAGTGTGATATAGGGTATATAAGGATGACTCTGATCCACTCGCAGTTTTACAAGCTTGAAGGTTTTGCATGAAACCAAAACTACAGTAGATTTTGAAGTCTTTTGTTTCCAGTAAACATGTTGAAAGATGCTTTTTCGCTTGATCTATTAAACTGGGAAGAACCAGGAGTCTAGATATCTCTGAAACGTTAAAGAACTGAAACCCCAAAGGTGATTCCGTTGTCTGTTACAGTTGTTTCAGAGATGGACACTCAGTCAAGACATTCGGCAGCGACAGACAGGTGTGTCCCAAGGGGGGTTGAATGCAGTTTAGTCCTGTTCTCTTGCTATGAATATTCAGCACTTTGAGCATATATAAATAAAATAGTGTTATTATATCTAAAATATATTGTGCAGTTGTTACCTTATTTCATTCTCTGATGTGTAAAAGAAACCCACAGGTCATGCAAAGTAAATATCGGCGCTTACAGGTTATCAGCTGCTAAGAGAAGCAAGAGCTGTGTAAATAAGCAGCTTTCATTCCTACACTTGCAGGCAGAGACACCTTGTTTCCCTTTTGCAGTGAGTCAAGGCCTTTTCTCTTTAAGTTCTGATAAGAGGTGTTAACTGTGCTCAGCACGTCCCCCCCCCCTCATGAACCAGGTGCTCGCTCAGTCACTTTGAAACGAGCTCTGCGCCAGACTCCACTTTCTGGCTCGGCAGATGTCAGGCAGTCAGACGGGCTTCTGTGACGCTGAAAGGTTGTTTTTTCGGGGCAGTGTTGTAAATTCTTGCAAAATAAAGGAGAGGTGATCACAGCCGTGATTATAAACAGGGGTGTGTTTAACTCTGAGTATCTGTATCAAGGTCTTTTTTTTTAAAGGAGCCAACCTAAACATACGCTTTTGTAATGTTGCCACGGCGACAGACAGCCCAAGCAGTTGAAGAGGTATCAAAGACAAACCAGGAGAGCAGAAATTAAAAAAAGTTTCAGAAAACAATTTTCAGGCATTTACCTTGTAGACGTGTTCTCTAAATATATAATTTACCCCCCCCTCCACCACCACCACAGCAAAAGAGAACAAATGAAAAACTGGGAGTGCAGCAGGAGGCCTCTAAATACAGGGATCAAAAGCAGAGACAGTCTGACTCCTTCAGCTCCCTGTGCGCTCTGGGGGACAGTCAAGTATCACAGGGGGTCCTGAGAAGTAATTGTTAGTACTGGATTTGAAACCGGGTTTTAACGGCGCGTTTTCAGTTCAGTGCTGAAGGCGCCGTGAGCGCGGCGCTGTGCTCGGCGTGTGGGTCCCCGGGCGGGCGTGGCGGGGGGGCTCTCCGCTCTCCGCGCCCGGGAGCGTGACCGGTGCAGCTGCCCCAGTATCCCCGGCCTCAGCATCTTCGCCCAGCCCTTTTATTTTTAGACCGCTCTCCCACATTCTTGGAATGGCCCGCCCGGCGGGGCTGACAGCACGTGGCACTGGGCGCTCCACCGGACCCCGGACACTCCGATAATATTATTTCATCCACGCTTTCCTTCCCTGTGTGAGCTCTGGACACGGCCGCCTCATTACCTGCCCAGCCGTTACTGCGCTGGCGTAGATGGTGGCTTTAGTGCGGTCAGGCGGTCCGTGTGCATTTCTCCCTTTTTTGGGAGCTTTGTTTTCAGATCTGCCTCCGGTTCTCAGTTAATAACTGTCTCTCCTTCTCCCAGTTCCACGGTGGGGGGCGCGGCATGTGTGAGCAGTGGGGTGCAGGAGTCTGGGAGAGGGGACACACGTGCTCTGTCCCCTGTCTCTGCTTCAGTGCCCTTCCCCCCCCAGAGACCAGCCTGTACGGTCTCGTCCCACCAGAGCCGAGTCCAGACCAACCCGGAGCCCTAGCTAACTAGTTTCCCTGGCGCTCCGACAGGAAGAGCTCTGCTCTTCCGGAGGCCGTGTGCGGCTGGCGCAGAAGTGTTGTTCCAGCCACCCGGTTCCCCCTCTCCAGTGGGACACGTTCCTCCCTCGCGCACAACGGCACGGAGCTTCCCGGAACGGTTTGCACCGCGAGCCGGGTTTATACGCTCCGGGTAGAGAGGGAGAGAAGAGGCGAGCCGCCTCTGTGTCAGATCAGGCTTTGATCTGGAAGGAGAAAAACGCGCTGTTCCTGTTCCGAGAGGGCATCGCAGGGCGAGGGGAGGAGCCAGCCACTGATGGGGCTTCCTGCCGTCCCGTCAGCGCACACATCTGTGGCCCCGGGAAGGGGGGCGCAGTTACGGGGGGCTTGAATCGGCCGGGCCGTCCCGACGGGGGCGGCTCGCCTCGCAGAGGGGGCTGGTGAGGAGCAGCCCGTGCCCCTCGCAGCTGCCAGACACCTGCTCGGCCCCCCAGGGGCTGCAGCACGGACACCGGCGTCCAGGCCCGGCCCCTGGGGGGCCCCAGGAGGGGCTCCTCCATCTCCTGCTGCCTGCGGGGTCGGCGGGGGGGGGCTGGAAATTCGCTGCCGTCCCGGGAGTTAGCCTCACACGCACGCGGAAGTCATCTCTTCGAGTCGGAGAAAGTTCAGTGTCCTGCCTGCCGGGGACTGGGAGAGCTAGGAAAGTTGAGTGGTGCAAATGGGCAGTAGTAGCAGTGTAGGTAAGAGCAGGAGAGACGGGGTGTCTTGTGTGTCCTTTGACCCAGGGAGAGCTTCGCGAGATGGGCAGGCCTTTCAGGAACGCGGAGCCGAGGTTCCCTGGGGCAAATGTTGTGGGAGGCGGCCCCTGTCGTGCGGAGATGTGTGCCGGCTTTCTTTCCTTGCAGAATGACCGGTCAGATGTTCTGTGAAGTCAGCCGTGTGCCCGAGGTTTGTGGAGTTATCCCTTCAGCAGGGCACGGCTGTCTTGTTAGAGTCCTCTGTGGGCAATGGCAGGGCCGGTGTTGTGTAATAGCCGGGCTTTACCAGCAGAAAGTTAGGAACAAACAGGTTTCCTGGCGTTCCACAGACAGGGAGCAGCGCAGCAGGAAGTGGCTAATCTCTTGAGCTGGCGGTGAACAGGCCCGGGTGAGTCATGGCCTGTGGGCTGCTCTTTGTGCAGGGTGACTCACCGATTAGTTCCTGGTGCTGCACGAGTTTGCCTCCCAAGTGCCTCTGTGTACAAACAGGCCCGCGCAGACCCGATTCCCGGACGCGCGGCCCGAGCTCCCGAGACCGCGGCGGGCCGCGCGGCTGAGCTGGAGAAGGACAGCGGGGATCTGAACCTGTGGGCTCCGTCCTCAATCACAGAGGCCTGCGGCCGAGTGGGTCCAATCAGCAGGCAGGAACGATGCTGTCCTAACGCAAGAGCAGCACACGTGCCGGTGTTCAAGTGAAGAGTGAAATATGTTGTCGAACAAAGTCCCAGGCACCGAAAAGTGGCTCAGGACGAAGGGACTGGTGCAGAAATAATTCCGATTTTTTAAACAAAGCACCAGAATGGGATTTCGGTTTTCATATCCTCAGATATATTTTGAGGTTAGCTATTTTGGCAATAGCAGTCGTGACAGGGATTGTGCAGCTGAGAGGAATGAGATAGTTTCACCACTGTCACCCCTGAAGTATGTGGAGGAAGACCCCCTTTTTCCAGGTGACTGCTGGGGGTGTTTGCACACCCTTTCTCTCGACGCGAGACGCGGGTCAAAGTTCGGGAGTTGCTGTGCCGAGTTTGGCCCACAGGGGCACGAGGGAAGAAGCCCTCAGTCAGGGCTCGAGGGTTGGCACTGTGCAGAGACTCGGGCCAGAAGCCGCCCTCACACATACTGGCTTTGCCTGAGACACAGACACTCACACAGCCCCCTGTGAGCATTCAGACACTGGGTTAGTGGGGTCATTACACCGCCCTGCCACCGGGGGCGGTCCACCACACCGTAGTTTGTTTTTCCAGCAGCTCCTGAAATCTGGCAGGGCTGGACACGCGTTGCTCAATAATGCATTTCTCAGTCTCCCTGGCTCGAGGTCTTAAAAGGGATTAGTATTCAGATTCTTCCTCTCCCAAGCTCAACACCACAATCCTGAGGGATCTCTCCCCAGACTCGACTCCGTAATCTGTCTGCGTTCTGAGGCCCAAATAAACAGTTTTAAGGGCGGCAGAGATTTCTGAGCAGTACCTGCCAGCAAGGTCAGCGGGCGGCTCTGTCCCCGTCTGTGTGAGAAACCTTTGAGACGGGGAGACAAAGCCCTTGTTCAGGAATGCCAGCAGACTGCCAGGGGCTTAGTCTGTAAGGTGCCAGGCTTCACAGTCTGTGACAGGTTGAGCCAAAGAGATGTGTTTTCCCAGGGCTTGTGCGCTGGGTGTCGCAGGTTTTAGCACAATTCCAGCCCGACAGCAGACCACCGTCTGGAGAGTGATATCACACTGGGGTAGACCATACCTTTTCGGACAATGGGAGCACTTTCGCTTTTACTTTTAGCGTAGTAAATTTGAGTAAATCACGTATTTCTGAGCCTACAGGGAGAAACCAGAACGGAGCTAGGATTTTTGTGCCTCTCCTTCTGGAAAGTCCGGTGTGAGCAGCTGAGATTTTGTGGCCTTTTCAGAACCCGTCATCCCCTACCTGATGGACCTGTTATGTTAGTAACTTATCTCAGCGTCACTTTGTTCAGGTAGAACGCTTGTGCCTAAAAGCTGGGGGAGTTGGAAAAGAGGGGTTACAGAGAGTTCACTTGAAGATGCTTTTTAAAAAAAATGACATTTATTACTAATCTCATAAGAAGGCAGACAGACCACCAGTAACTTCTTGCTGAACTTCATTGTACATGTACGTTTACTTCTGGAGTAGGAAGCAAAATGAATTGCATAGTATTTTAAACTGGTGTTAGTCCTTGACGTCGGAGTGAAACTTAAAGGGCTTTGGATGCTCTCCTCTCGGAGCTCGCAGTAGAAGGGGAGCTGTGCCTGGGTTAGCGTGCACAAAAATGTGGGCCAGCCAGAATTTCCCGTAG
The DNA here is from genome assembly GCF_040954835.1 of Lepisosteus oculatus. Taxonomy (NCBI): domain Eukaryota; kingdom Metazoa; phylum Chordata; class Actinopteri; order Semionotiformes; family Lepisosteidae; genus Lepisosteus; species Lepisosteus oculatus. Next base: position 2,412,189 of record NC_090708.1, on the reverse strand, counting down.
CGCGGAGACAGGTGTGGGGCGCCTGTCGCGGGGAGGAGGGGCAGAAGCAGCGATGCGGGCTGGGGCACGAGGGCGGGAGAGGGGGGGTGGCGAGTGGCGGCAGAGGTGGGGAACAGAAGGAAGGTTCCCCCCTGGTCCGTCTGGTACTTAATAGTCGACTGATTCAAAGACCTCATCCACACCCGGAACAGGCTCCACACCCGATACGTTGTGTTTCTTTTCTTCTCTTTTCAGCAGGGAATAAACCTTTACTTGTTCCTTTGCTAGGGTATGATTTACCTTTGTGTAAAACAGTGCCTCCTGTCCTGATTGGAGGGTCCCATTCCACTGTTGCTTCCTATATGCCCAGTTATTGGCTTCAACAACAGGGCTGGGCAGCTTGTTCCACACTCCCACCACCCTTTGTGTGAAGTAGTGCTGCCCCTACCCCCGTCCTGATTGAAGCACTTTCTTGATGTATGCGAGGCTATCATTTACCTGTGCGTAAAGCAGTGCCCCCTGTCCTGATTGGAGGGTTTCATCCTGCTGTTGCTTGATATGTGCTCGGTTATTGGCTTCAATCACAGGGCTGGGCAGCTTGTTCCACGCTCCCACCACCCTCAGTGTCCCCCCTGACCTCATGCCGTCCTGATGAGAGATTCTCATCCTCATAAGAAGCCAGGGTTGTGTCCCTCAGGTCTCGTTGGCTGTTTGAACTCAGAAACAGAGGAGGAGGTGGCCGCCTGTCTCATTGTGCTGTGAAGGGAGATGTGTTGGAATTAAAATCTGAACCCTATAGTGTAACACACCGTTTATTTCTTTGTTGCCAAAAAATAAATAAGAGCCATAACCAGAACAGTTTGCTCGGTGGTGCCACGGCAGATTAGAATGATTCAGTTAATTCCCATCTTTAAAAAACAAATGTCAGTCATTTTTGCTCGGTCTCTAATGAAGCTGTAATGAGGTAATAATGAAGCTGCCACAAACTGATGTAACGCCTCTGAGCAACAAGATGAACGTTTTTCGTGTGTCCGTCAGACCTTCAGAAAATGGCCGCAGGACGTGTCTGGAGAGAGTAACCCTTTAGTCTGAGCCGCGCTGACAGAAAAGTTTTTCTGGTGTCTAAATGTTTTCAACGATCAAAAACGGAAAAACGGAAAGCTGCTCTCCGATTGTGCAGGTTCATCGGTTGCAGTCTTTTCAGTTGACCTGTTGACCTACTGGACCAGCATCTTACTGCTCTGTACAAATCTGTCTCGTATGAGCCCAGTGGAATATTTAAATCTAAGTCAATATAATTTTATTTTAGATTGTGCTTTTTTACAGTTGATGTCATCCACCATGAAAAAGGTTTTGCACAGTATGGAAATGTTGGCTGAATGAGAAGGGTTTACATTTATAATTAGACCATCAGAAAGGTCCCAAAACGACGAGAGGAGCCCACTGGGCTATTCCAGCCCCGTTGGGTTGCCAGTGGCTACAAAACTAGAGGGTCTCGCCCAGCTGTGACAGCGTGTCCGGGCAGCACGTTCCACGCCCCTGCCGCCCTGGGTGTAAAGAAAGCCGTTTCCGTGGCCGGGCACTGACGTGGCGTTCCTGCGCCCTCCTCTCTCCGCAGCCACGTCGAGAAGGTCACCACATGGCAGGACCCCCGCAAGGCCATGACGTCAGCCGTGACCCCGATGAGCCTCCACGCCCCGGCCACACCGGCCCCAGTGCAGCAGAGACCCATGGCCCTGTCTCAGCCCAACCTCGGTGAGTGCGTCAGGCGGGGTGGGTGTTTGAAGAGTGCGCAGGAGCTGCGGGGCGGGCCGGGGGGGTGGCTGTGAGCCCCCGGTGGCTCTGCACCCCTCTGGGACTTGGCTGTGGAGCAGCGTGGCTCACAGGCCTGGCAGCAGCTGGCCATAGGAATGGGCTGTAGCTGTTACCCCGCCCAGCGTGGCTTCTCCACTGGCTGCTCCACGACTCGCTTTTAATTAAATCAGTAATGAGACGACATTTATGGCCCTCATAAAATACAGCCTGGTAGCAATTTGAGGAGAGGGTAATAAAATGTGTTAACTCCAGCGTCGCTGTAATCTTATTCGTTTCTGACCTGATCAGGATGAAACAGCACAGTTTTGTGATTTTAAAACTTCTGTGTTTTCTGGCTTCCAATCAGAACATGTACAGTGTTCCAGTCAGCTACTAATTCATTGTTGCGTCGAATTACAAAATCCGTAGTTAATTATGGTTGAGTTTGTGTTTGAGCATTCTTATTGTCATGATGACTCACTTACCGTTAAATTAGGAAAGCGCCCGGGTGTAGAAACTAACTTAGATTTCTCTTTACACTCGGCTTGAATAGTTTCTCTGAATCTGCTGCTCACTTTGAAGTGGCCAGACCAGTTTTGGGCAAATAGATCAGGACACTAATGATCAGATGTTACTAACGCAGGAAACTTGAATATGATATGACCTTTTCTTACATTTTTTCATAGCCTGACGTTTTGTAACTGGAACAAAACCCTAATACTTGGTCTGGTTTGTCACAGCTGTCTCTCCAGTCAGATATTAAATGGAAGTTTAAGGAAATCCGTGCCATTTGTTTTAGTGGGATATATTTTTGTAATCCCCAAGAACAGTAAACAACAATTACCTTTTCATGAGGGAGACAGTCCCTACTCCCCACGCTAAGAGCTAGAAAAGTTATTTAAGAGGAATCCAGAGAGTCAAAATGCTGGTAAACCTGTTGGAATACATCAGCTACTGCGATGTACGTTATGAGGATCGTTTTTTGACGTTTTGCCACTGAAGGAGGGATTAAAGAAATACTGCCTTGTGGCGTTTGTTTAGCCTTCTTCATCCTTTGTTAATCAGTACAGTAAATGAGGACCAAATGTGTGGCTCGTTAGGCTCTTGATGAAATGGAAAAATGTGTAGTCGGCGCGGTTCGCCAAGAGCATTTGTATGACTGCAGTTGCTGAAAGGCTGAAAAAAACCTTCCAAGAAAACCAGCCCTGAGCAAGCAGGTGCTCGAAATCAAAAGGTTCTTCCAGGGCTGCACAGTGAGGAGAGCTGGTTTTCTTTGCAGCGGTCCTGGGTGTGCGTAGCCGAGAATGAGTAACGTCCTTTCACGCGGTCTGGCTCCGCGGCACGTGACTCAACTGGGATTCCCGTATGTGTGTACCAGGCTACATTTCCTGGTACAGGTCCTGTGTGAATGGAGTCGGTCATCCTGAAATAAAGGACACGTCCACCGCACTGACAGAAGCATGCGATCGCCGAACAACTGTTTCAGAAGAATTGGACAGAGCCCCATGCTCCTCCCTGTCTCTCGCCTACAGCCCGGACTGAGTTGGCACTCTGGCATACCAGAACAGAGAGAGCTTTTTTTCAAATTCTTGTTCCAGAATATAGAGAAACCCCCCACCTCCAGGACTGCTTTTGCATTCAGATTTGGTGTTTAAATGTGTCAGTCTACCAAAGTATAAAGAAAATATTGCATCGCCCATTTTATCAAACCATGTTAATTTCGTGCAACTTACTGCCATCGATCTCAGCTGGCTATCATGCTTAGATCTTTCCTGTGTCGCTGCAGTACACCAGTGTGAGCATGAAGTAAAAAACAGCAGTGCAATGCTGCCAGTGTGCCTGAGCCAGGTCCTCTTGGTTCTGTCTCCTGCTGCAGCAGAACTCTTAAGTGAGTTTTGCTCTTGAAAGGCAAAAGAGCTGCACCTCAGCGTGATTGTGAATTGAAGGCTGGATGCATAAATTAAAGAAACCATATTTTGGGAAGTACCAGTTCTCCTTCAGTCCATGGGGTTTGTTTGGGTGGAAATATATTCGAGAGACGTCTAGGCTTATGGAGGTAATATCATATACTGTGGATGGTTTTAAAAACCAGAAGAAGACAATTTCAGTGTACCAGGCTGCTGAACCTGCCCCCAGCTTGTCAACAATACAGGAGGCCCAGGCGTTGTGGAGGGGAATCTTTTTAATTGGCTGAGCCCTGCAGGGAGCTGTAGCCTCTCTGTGTGGCTGTGCCATCAGAGCTTCACGGTGCATCTGATACAGCCCTCTTATCAGGACTGCAGTGTCAACACAACACACCGCTCCCCACCTCCCCCAGCACAGAAAGGCCGGTTGGAACAATGCTGGAACAGATCCCGAAGCTGTCAAGTAGGGAATTCTATCCGCTGAGGCCCCTGTTGTTCTGAAGGGCGTTTTCCTCTCTTTTACTTAAAAGCGCTCCTTCCCTTGCGTAAGTAAATCTCACTGACGCTGATGTACAGTTTGGCTATGGTACCTGCCTGCTTGTGGTGCAGTAAAGGTTTATGGTTACAGAATGTCAGAGAGCAGTGCAATGTTTGCGTTTGCAAACCATGGTAAGAGTATTGGAGTTGAGAGGAAGCCTTGGGGGCCAGTAGCTTGTTTGTGAGCTGCCTCTGTACATCCTCGGGTAGTTTTGAAAAAGCTTGCATGACGCAGCTCCTAACACTCGGAAGCTGTTCCAGAGCGTTTTCCATTTGGCAAGATATTGGTGCATGTATCGTGACGAGTGTCGTTGCTGAAGAGTGACGAAGTGGTAGCAGTTTTTTGCAAGCTGTCATGCACAGGTGTTCATATACTCTGCTCTCCTGAGATATGCCAGCAGTGACCTGTGAAAAGACTGGGCATCCTGTTAAAAATAAAATAGTCTTTCCTAATGACTACTGAAAACTGACCTTAGTCTCGGTTCTAGCAAGTTTTCTGGGTCAAATGTGAGTGTAGTGTATTTCAAAATTCTAAAAATGTCGAATTGTGAAGCTCGCGCCTTTTCAAAATGTGATCCTGTCTGCTTGTTCCACATGTCCCAGGAGAGCAGTGCTGCAGGTCTGTTCTTCTGCATGTAAAGCTGTAGTGTGGGTCTCACAGTGTCGCACTGCTACAGCCTCGTCTCTCAGGGCATAAAGCAGCTCTTCCACAGCCCGTTGTACAGCTGCACAGCCGTGATCCAGTCAGATGGGCCAGGAGCATGATCACCAGGCTCGGCCATCATTCCTGCTGCTCCAGTGCATCCTTCTGTGAACAAGCACAGCGCTGACTTCCTGACTTTTTCAAGTCAATGACGAAAACCCCTCCTGTCTTTGCCGTGTTGTGTCACGACCTGATTAATGTCATCGGTCGTTATCAACCTGGTGCACACTGTGGTAAACACAGTACGGTCAGGCAGAGTCTGCTGGGAAGCAGTGCGGGGGGTTCAGGAAAGAGCTCCTTCGTATGTGATGGCTTAGACATACTCGAAAGGCTCTTGGCTGTTTGCTGACGGGTCCCTCTGATGTTCCTGCTTGAACAGGACAATTGCCTGAAGGCTGGGAACAAGCAGTGACCCCTCAGGGAGAAATTTACTTCATTGACCACAAAACCCAGAGCACGTCCTGGCTTGACCCGCGGGTGGACACGCGCCTCAGTAAGTACCCCTGCAGCTCCAGACGGGCACTGTAGCTCCTCCCCCACTAATCCTCTCACCCCAGGGCTCTCCGACGCTGGTTTTCGAGGCCGGCAGGGTTTTGAGTTTTTCATTTCTTTTGGTTCCAGCTGAGCTCCTTTAACGTATTAATTGCTCTAATATTTAAATCATCTCTTGGCAAAAGGCTTTTGCTGTAACCATCACGTGTATTATCCCTCAGGCAGCAGAGTGGGAAAGTGATTTGGAGCACACAGGTGCTGTGTTACTGAGACCTGAGAGACCCCTGCAGGCCGCTGGGATACCTGCTCGGACCCCCGCAGCCCCGGCCTGTGCCGGCGAGCTCTCCGCCGGCGGGCGGGGCTCGTGCAGTGGGGCTGCTTGATTCGGGCCGATTGGGAGCCAGGTGAGCTGGATCAGAGAAGAGCGCGTTGCTGGAGTTCTCAGTCACGACGGATTTCTTTTTCAAGATAACTAGCTCAGCTGTGATCAGATACCCCCTCCCCCCCCTGCCAACTTGTCTTGAGAGCGCTGTGCAGTATTAACGCACGGTTTGAGCTATATTACCGGCGCACGTAATACTCCCACACACACGCCCTGCCCTTTCATGGCTCCGAGATGTATCTAGTGGAGAAGTCGGGATGGTGAAGTTCGTGAGACGGAGGTCTTCCCTGCGGATGAAACCCCCGACCCCCCTGAGGAGAAAGAAACATGCCTGTGTCACCGCTGACGTGGGCCTGTGGCAGCTGACAGGATCCTGTGCACAGGGAGGCTGTGATGAGTGGTGCCAGGCCGGGCCTTGTTTAGACACTGCTGTCCTCCCATCTGTAATAACTGGCCTGTCTGCTGCTCCAGGGTTATCTCCCTGCACAGTAGGTTCAACTGCTCTGGAGAAGACACGCCAGCATCCGCTGCCGGGTAGACTTCTGCAGTCTGGACAGCTTTTTCAGGAGTTTCGTTAAAGCTTTTACCTTCCCCGTAGAAAGAGCACACCTCACAAAAAAAAAATGGCAGACGTTTTGAAGACTTCTAAGCAAATCACTTCCAAGCAAGTCACCACCATCCCACTGTAACAGGATGAGGGCACTGCCTCTGAGCAAGGGAGAAACGATGACGGCCCCTCATGCGATTGGAGCTCGTTGGGAAAGCAGATTTTAAAGAAGAGTGCTTTGTGGTATTGGATGCATTTCCCGTTTCCCCAAGCATGTGATGAGCCCCTGTGGGCTTTAAAGTGTTGCTGGGGGCGAGCGGCGGAGGACAGAAGCAGGTTCCAGTGTGACGAAACCTGGCGGATTTCATTTCTACCAGCGCAGTGGATCCTAAGGCAGCAGTAGCTGGATGTCATGTCGGATTGTGCAGGATTCCCGTTTTGCTGTATGTGGATTGCATTTGACACCAAGTGGGGAGTGAATCGGCCAAACTGTTTTTGAAGGAGAGGGCTTTGCCTTTTCACCAGACGGGTGGTGATTCGTTGGGAGGGGATAAAGTGCTGCTGTAGCCTGTGACGTGCAGCTCTTCAGCAGTTCTGCGTCAGGCAGGGCGGTGGTTTCCAAGACGCCAGCAGTTGATGTTTAGCAAACAAAATGGCGGTCAGGCATTCATTGTGGTTTAAGCAAGAACATTATTTCTCCTTATGCCAACTGCGTTGTTACTGGAATGATGATACCTGTTGAGTTTGTAGTTAATTGGCCAAACAGGAGGAATTGGTGTAAGTGGCTGAGTTGTGATTCAGTTAGTGCAGTTGTGAGAAGAAAACATTCTTTCCCAGGGGCACGCTGTGGTGCAGAAATGCCAGTGCTCCAGATGATAACTGTGTGCAGATTACAACGAAACGAAGTCTGGCGTTAGTCTGGCAGAATGGTTTTTACACAAAGGGGGGGAGTTATGGGCAGGGTCCCCCTTTCCACATGTGATGATCTTGAGGGCACTAGACGCACACCCATGAAGTTTGGATTTCCTTGGCCAAATGGTTTTCGAGTGTTTTTGCACGTTTCAAGTAGTGTGTTGAGAACCGCCTTTGGCTGGCGGATGAAATCGAGCAGGTTTCTATTCAGGTTCGTAAGGACATGGTTTTGGATAGGTTTTCTGTGTGCGTGGGCCAGGCGTCCAGTTTGTGCCATTAATTTAATGACGTACCAGGGGGTTCCCGCTGGGAAAGAATATACCTCAGATGATGATGATGATGATGGTCCTTCAAAAGGGGAAAGTGTTTTTAAAGAGAAACAGTATTCATACCTCTGCTAGCAAGGAGAAAGAAAGAGCAGTCAGATGGTTTTGCAGTGCTTGTTTTAACAGTAGTGGTTTGCTTTGGAGGTGAATTTATCTTGAATTCTAAGTGTGGAAGAGCTGTAGGGTACTTGAAAGAGTGTATGTAAAAAAACAAAAGTTTTTTTTTAAATATACAAAATATACAAAATCTCTTTTCCTTTTCCTGGAAAAAAAAATCTTAAATGAACACACTGATGAATACATAAGGATTTTAAGCTTTTTTTTTTCTTTCCTGGTAAAGTACGAGCTGTGCTCTTTGAATTACCCCCCAAGATACACGTCTGCATGCTCTACAGTATATAAAGTGCAGACTGCAGCACAGCGCAGCTCTCCACAGACCATGTGTGTGTAAATAATTAGTGTCTCAGGCCCTGCCTTTTCAATCAGAGCATGTTCAGGGAGATCGCTGCTCAGCTGCCCCTGGCTATCTGCGAAAGAAGGAGTCCTGTTTGGAATGGGATACTGCAGACTTTAATGCATTACAGACCTTTTGGAGTGGAAAAAAGTCCTCTTAACTCGAACGCCAGTCTTTGTTTTTGCTTACCCTTTTGGATAGCTGAGGCTGTTTCTGAGAAACAAACGAAACAAGAAACCTTTGCTGGCAGGGCCGGGGTGCTGGCCTGCTCTGCGCGCGGTGTTGTGACTCAGCTGGCGGGTGCTTGTCTGCTCAGCACAAGCATGTGTTTTTCATCATGGCGGGCTGTGACACCCTGCACTAGCCTGCAGGAGGGGGGAGGGGGTGGGATTGAGCTTCAAGTCACTGCGAAAGCTGAGACTGAGGTCTTTCACAGCTGGTCTGCGAAACGCTCAACACTAGAGTAATAGCTGTAACAAGCAGGGCCGTGCGTCTGTCAGGAACAATTTCACCTGGACATCTGGAACTCTGCTAGTAACCTTCGGCACAGGGCCATACCCTTGATCTCGCCACCGTAGACAAATTTCAGGATTTGTGTCAAGAAACAAAACAAACTGCCATGCTATAGTGTACCTAGTGAATGTTTTAATCAAAGACCGTGCCTGGCCTGCCGTCTACATAACAATCGTCTGCAGCCTGCTCAACACTTCCAGAGAGCAGTGGTGTCTGGTGTTCACCTTGTGAACCTGTAATGTAAGTCTTAGCTGCCACTCAAGCCCAGCTTGATAAGCACCCTGTACAATGCCAGACTGGCACAAACGAGGTTTCTGGGCATGGCTGACTCACTCTGGAAGAGGATACATTTTAGCATCAGCCAGAGCATTAATATCCTTCCTGCAATATTTATTTTCCTTGCAACTGACAGATTTTATTTTTTTCCTGATCGGGGAAGAGTGTAGTGGCTTGCTTCGCTGCTTGTGGCTCGCAGTGTTTTTTTCCCCCTTGCATTAGATGCACACCACTGCAAGGTTTCAAAAAATGAAAACAGGAGAAAAACATCCCAAGGCCCAGTTTACTTGTCCTAATAATATGTACATTTGTGTATTCTTCATTATATGTAATCTGAGGGTCACGTTACATTTTAAAATTCTGTTTTACTGCTTATCTCTTCTTTGCGCTTTGGGGGAAAATGCGGCCTTCGCTGGTCTAAACGTACACTGGCTGTGAGCGCAGTGAATCAGGTCTTGCAGTCTTAGCTGTGTGAAGGTCTGCTGTCGAGACTCCTCACTTCAGGCATCCAGACACCTGTGGAGCGTCAGTCCTCTCCTTATCACTGGAGGCCACATGCACCGCATTTCCACGTTTGTGCGCATACCCAGAATTCCCAGAGGCAGACGGATGTCGCGGAGAAGTAAAAACAGAAGAGTGTGGTTGAATCAGGGGCGGCGCTGTGGCAGGGCGCCGAGCGCTGCTGCCTCCCAGCTCGTAGGTCCCGGCCTCAGCTCTGGACTGGGTTGCCTTCTGTGTGGAGTCTGCATGTTCCCCGTCGTCGCAAGGGCCTTTGGCACGCGCACATTTTCTCTCACATCTGATGGATGTGCGGCTTGGGACACCAGCGGGTGTCTCTGGTGTATCCCCGTGTTTGTACACACAGTAAACACGTGGCCTGGCGACCCCTGGTGGTTGTGTCTGGGATCACAAGTCAGTGATCCCAAAAAAGTCGGATCACAAGTTGGATCCCAAAAAAAAAGCACACTGGACACTGTTGATCCTGTCCAAAGTCCAAAGTCCATCAGTGGCCTTCAGTGTCACTGATAACAATAATTGTTATCAAAATTAATGCTGTCACATTTAAAATATATTCTGTTGCTTAGGTTGAAAACAATTTATTCATGTTTTAAGATGTCATATCTCTTCCAGCTGTTTCTCAAGAGAAACCAGGGCATCGGCTTCAACTACATGACTGCGTTATTTGTTCCATACTCCCACAACCCTCTGTGTAAAGCGGTGCCGAGAGGTGTTCTCGTTTTGAGCTGCGCTTCTGTGTAAATGCGCTCCTGCGCGCCCTGCTCCGTGTTCCTCGGCTGACTCCGAGGGAGTCCTCTGGGTCTCTCCCGTCGATGCCTGTTGACTCAGGGCTGTCCGAATCGAGTGGCCCCATCAGCTCCATCCGCCTGTCAGCGTGGGTCACGGGTGCCCCTGTCGGTTTCTCTCCGCAGTGCTGAGCCACCACCCCCAGCACCCCCAGCGCCAGCCGCCGCCGCCCCCGCAGGTGCCCCCCAGCCCGGCCGTGTCCCAGCAGAGTGCCCCGCTGATGACCCTGCCCCACCCCTTGACCACTCAGCAGCAGCACCAGCAGAAGATGCGGCTCCAGAGGATCCAGCTGGAGAGAGAGCGCATCCGGAAGAGACAGGAGGAGCTCATGAGACAGGTACACTGGCTGTGGGGCGCAGGGGGAGCTCATGAGACAGGTACACTGGCTGTGGGGCGCAGGGGGAGCTCATGAGACAGGTACACTGGCTGTGGGGCGCAGGAGGAGCTCATGAGACAGGTACACTGGCTGTGGGGCGCAGGGGGAGCTCATGAGACAGGTACACTGGCTGTGGGGCGCAGGAGGAGCTCATGAGACAGGTACACTGGCTGTGGGGCGCAGGGGGAGCTCATGAGACAGGTACACTGGCTGTGGGGCGCAGGGGGAGCTCATGAGACAGGTACACTGGCTGTGGGGCGCAGGGGGAGCTCATGAGACAGGTACACTGGCTGTGGGGCGCAGGGGGAGCTCATGAGACAGGTACACTGGCTGTGGGGCGCAGGGGGAGCTCATGAGACAGGTACACTGGTTTTGGGGCGCAGGGGGAGCTCATGAGACAGGTACGCTCATGTGGGGCGCAGGAGGAGCTCTCTAGGGTCCAGGGAGAGTAGGTGTTGCTAGTCAAGACTCAAGCAGGTTTGAGACCAGAAAGCAGTGAGTGCCCTGCGGAAGTGCAGGTTGAGATCGGGACTCCAGAGATGAGCTCCGGGCTGCGCAGCTGACTACAGACCAGGGTCCCAGAGGGTTTCTGGATTCCAGCTAGTATGAGGTGCTTAATGACCAGGTGTGCAACACTGTATTGTCATCACATCACTCCTCCCTTTATTAAAGGGGTGTCTAGGGGAAGGCCAGAGTAATATTAGAATGTTACTTGGTGATGTGATTGTAATATTATAATGTTTCAGGTTGATATTATATACCGGACTTATTTCAGCATTAGTTTGCCTCAAGGAGCAAAGTCACGATATCCTGGCAGGAATTGACAACAGTGACACTCAGAGCTCCCAGAGTTCCCTGTTTTTTTCCCCATGAAAGTTAAAAAGCCGAACTCACCCCACAGATGGTCTCCACACGGCTCATGGCATCTGTCTCGTGTGTCCGGGCCAAGCGTGCGACGATATACAATTTATTCATTTTTTCCTCTCTCATACGCGAGTCTCCGAAATTCTGCGGTGCACCCGTTAATGTCGGAAGACTTGTCGGCTGAGAAACGCTGCGCTCGAGTGTCAAGTGAGAAACAATAACCAGATCCACTTGGGAAAAAAACAAGCTGTCAAGAGTCTCAGCTCGTCAGTTGTTGTGAGCTTATGCAGCCCAGGGGCACAGGAACTTGAGGTGTAGCCTGTTAAAGGAAACTGCCAAAGGTATCCAATAAAAATACATGACCTTGCCGGTTAGTTTGTGAGAATGAGCGTTTCCTCTCACATGGACAGCGTGCAGAGCAGTCATCTCCTGAGCCCAGGCTTCCTGCTGGAGGTTCTGTTTGCAACACAAACCCCCCCAGGCGCTCGAGCTGTCCACAGCAGTGCATCCCGAAGGCTTGCCCCTGCCACAAGTCCACTCAGCAGAAGGAGCCCAGTGAAGGGCGCCTGGCCTCCTGCCTCTCCTGTCGGACTCCAGTGAGCCTGAGGCCCAGCTGTCCCGCTCGGGTCTGTATGGGTGTGGAGTAGCTCTGCAGTGCTGTCCTGTGCCTTGTGTGAGGGCCACCTTGACACACAGCCTAGAGACACAGCCAGAGCGTGCTGACACACACAGAGCAATAATCGAGAGATGAGGGCTCAGCGGGAACACGCAGTGAGTGGTTATTAATACAAATACTAGTTATTCTTATTTATAAAGCACCTTTCTAAACCCAAGCAACGCTGTACGTAGTCATGAAGAAAAAGGCCAACAAAAAGTACAATAAAAAGTAAGACACAAATAAACAAAACACTTCACGGATTCATGCAGATTGAATGTAGGCTAATGAGATACAGCTCTTAGTAAAGAGATTACTTTTGAGTTTAGATTTTGAAGCCAATCAGAGAATTTGTCTCTGGAAGAGTCGGAGGAAGGACATTCCATAACACTGGGGCAGCAACAGAAAAGACACAGTCACCACAAGTCCGAAACTTAGTCCCTGGTACAGAGAGCAAAGGAGCAGCCTCCACTGAAGGGAGCCCACAGGAGGGAGTGTGGATATGAGGTTCGAAGATGCGTGATGGAGACAGATTTCTAAAGCCTTAAAAGTCAACAAGATCTCATATTGAAAGTGTATCTTAACTGGCAGCCCATGCAGAGCCGCCAGTGCAGGAGTGATCTGCCGCCAGGGTCTGGTGTGAGTTAGCGGTGTAGCTGCAGAGTTCTGGACATATTGCAACTTGTTGACAAGAGAGTTAGCGAGCCCAAAGAGCAAAGAGTGGCAGAAATCTCGATTTGCACGAAACAGGCGCTCAGCATCGGACATTGATAGACGTTGCCTAATCTGGGCCACATTTCCACAGTTTATAGTTTTCATTGGAGTTTCCTGTGATGCGCTGTTTCCTGTTCTTGTGCCCATTCCAGACTATTCCTGAGTGGTGGGGTCCCATTCTATGAAGACAAACTCAAAACGTATGGATCTGAATTTGCTACGTTTGACTCTTGGTTAGAAAATGGTGATTGCTTCAGAAAGTGACAGTGCCTCACCAGAGCTAACGGGCTCCGTTCCTGCCATGGGGATTAGAATGGGATTAGAGTTAACTGGGCAGCTGGCGGGACTGGAGATCCTCCAGAGATCCCTGCGAACCGAGCACAGCGCCAGCTTATGAGCTGGTAGGCAGACGGTCCTCAGGGACGGCGTTTGTCTTCCCAAGGATGGTTCCAGCACGTTCCGCTGTCTTGACGGCAGGGGACCCGTCGGTTTCCAGCGTGACGGGAGGTGGGGACGACGAGTGCGAGAGGCGGCCCGTGTCCCCGCCGCTCCCGCTGGGCCGGTGCTGGGCAGGGCCGTCGGCGCTGCGCCCTCTCCTGGCTGGATGGGAGCCCAGCCGGCGCTCGGCAGGCTGACATCATGCGGGCAGAGCGCTGGGAAGCCTGGAGCAGCCTTCCTCCCCCATCGCTCTTCTGTCGTTGAGAAACAATAGCCCTGGAAATCTAGACCCTCCCTGGCGCTGCTGACGGAGCTGCTCGGAACACTTGGTTTCCAAGGAAGCTAGAAGAGGGGCTGTTTTTCTTTCCTAACGGAAACTTTCAAGTGCTCTCCGGCAAAAGAGCGCGCCCCCCCCCCCCTTCGTGTCAGTATACAGAACCGCGGGGACATAGCGCCAGTCATTGGTTCAGCGCTGGGCTGTCCCCTGCTCACACCCGAACACGACAGAAAGGGCTGGGCCGTACAGACAGCCCGAACAGTTCACAGGGGCCAGGTTGACCTGGCAGGCCGGCCTTGGGAGCTGCAGCTGTCGGCCCGGTGTCTTACTGTTGTCACCTCAGCAAGATGTCCAAGGTTGCAGTCAAGACGAAGAGGAAGCAGTCGCGTGACAATGAGAAGACGGCGTTCATTCGCAGGTTTCTGGAATTCGATTGCCCATACACCTGGAGGACACCCTTCTAGTAATCCGGCTGCAGGCTTCATGAGCCCCGCAGAAGATTCCAATTCATACAGACCTGTAGGTGATTCCGAGCTTGAAGCCCACTGGAATGATAGTCTCCCTGTTCTGGACGTTTCTCACACAGCACGCCTTCCAGCGTAACTGAAAACACACTTTCGACCAGCTGCTGAGGAGGAGGTAGCTGGCAGTTATAAAAACGTTTTGTTTTTTTTCCAGACTTTGCTTCTGTTTTGTCATTGGCTTGTTTTTTTTTGGTTCCCATTGTGCTTATGAAATCCCAAGTGCTCTGGAAATGATCGACACCTTTGCCGTTGCTTCAGAGGCAGAGAAGAGAAGCTCGTCAGCTTTCAGCTATGAAAGAGGCGAGAGGCAAAGCTGAATGAAAACACGATCTTCCGATGTCATCACAGTCTTGTAATTCAGCCTTTTTAGAGAATCAGAGTGGCTTAAGGGACAGGGAGTACTCAGTTTCATTGGTGGTTGTTTGCCTCCTGCGATCATGTGCCGTGCAAAATCGAGGTTGCTATTAACGCCACTGCAAGCATGGCTGCTTCTAAATGTGACGACAGGCCCTGTTACACATTGCATGTGACTGGATCTACCAAAAGATGTCCAGTTTTACCTGTTAATACAAAAGTTCAAATGCCCGTGTACCGAGTGACATGCCACAATGCAGTACACTGTGTGGACTGTCGTGACTGCGCTGTGATCAGTGCTCTTGTGCTGGACCATGTCCTTTGGTTCCTATACTGCAAAGGTTCAAATAATCCTAGCTAAAAGTTCCCTTTTCATCTTTTTTATCTCTGGGGGGGTTAACCGGTCAATTGAAAACCCTGTTCATTGACACGCCACTCAGCCTGGATTCTCCCCTTCTCCTCAGTGGTACACGGGGGTGGGGAGTAAGTGAGCTGAGTGGAGCTGGGGGCTGTGCCGGTTTCCCCCTCCGGCCCGCTGGTGACCGGTGTCGCTTGTCCGCAGGAGGTGGCTCTTTGCAGGCAGCTCCCCATGGAATCGGAAGGCATGCTCGCGGTCCCCCCGGCGGTCGGCTCGGCCGCCATGACCCAGGACATGAGGACAGTCCCGTCCCACGGCTCGGACCCCTTCCTCAACAGGCAAGTTCTCCCCCCCGCCCCATCTCGGCTCCGGTGGAGGAGGGAGGGGGGACGGGTCGCTGTGGAGGGGGGATGTGTAACTGACGGGCTGTGATTTTCCACTCTCCCCCCCCCCCAGTGGGCCGTACCACTCCAGAGAGCAGAGCACGGACAGCGGCCTGGGCCTGGGCTGCTACAGCATCCCCACCACCCCTGAAGACTTCCTCGGCAACGTGGACGAAATGGACACAGGTGAGGGGGCCGATCCTCTCCTCGGAGGGGGTGGTGTTAGCCCCGCTAGTCCTCCGCCCGAGGCAGCGCGGCTCCTTCAGGAGCGTTTCAGCTCCTGCGGCTCCTGCGGGGGGCGCTGTCGCGTGGACGAGGCGTCGGCGAGGGGCGGTGGGTGGGGGGGGGGCGGAGGCGAAGCACCTCGCTGGGGGAACTCTGTAACCGGGCACTGGTCGTAATGGGAACGTGCCCCGCCCCTCCCCCCGCTGGAGAATTTCGAGTTACCGGTTGAACCTGACTGGGAGGTGGGAGGAGCCAGAGTCCCAGGGGAGCATGCAGACTCCACACAGACCGGCGCGCCGAGCCGGAATGGATCCCGGGAGCCGTGAGGCAGCCCCGTGTGTACCTTGGCGCTAACCCCGCGGCCTGTCGTTCGCAGGGGACAGCATGGGCACGGGCACCATGAGCGTCGGCCCGCAGACCCGCTTCCCGGACTTCCTAGACTCGCTGCCCGGCACCAACGTGGACCTGGGCACGCTGGAGGGCGCCGACCTCATCCCCATCCTCAATGACGTGGAGTCGGTGCTCAACAAGAGCGAGCCCTTCCTCACGTGGCTCTAGGAGAGAGACCGGCCCGGGGTTCGATCGAACCGGCCGCCCCCCCCCAGCAGCGCTTCTTCCCAGAGACGGAGGACCCTCTCGGCATCTGGCCTGCGGTTCGAACCGGGCCCCAGTCTGCACCCCTCCTCCTTCTCAGCTAACCAGAGGCTGTGCACGCCGGCTTTCAAGATCCAACGGACGTCACGTCATCACAGCTTCCTCACAGTTGGACAGAACAAAGCTTGACGTTTGAGAACAATTCGGAAAATTTGGCATTGTTTGTTCGGCTCCATTATTCCCCGCCACACCCCGTCTTGATTTTGTCGGTTTTCATTCACGCCCGATTTTTCACGCATTCCTGCGGGAGAGTCGCATTTCCTTTCCCACAAGGCCCTAGCGGCTTGCTTACTTGTGTTGGCTGTGGATGTTGTTTCCTCACTTGCGAGGTTTGTTAAGGCACACGACCCCCAGCGGGAGGGCAGAGGCTGCTTGTGGACATCCAGTCCTCCAGGGGTCACTGTCGCGTAGCTCCCTTTGTGCTCCGGTGGGGAATTCTGGGCCACAGCTGGTTTTGTCACTTTTTTCCTGGCTTTCACCAGAGTTACAATCTGCTCACCCCTGGAGCAATAATACGTGTTTTATTCTTGCCTCGGAAATTAAACCAAAAATATTTCTTTCCATAATGTGCATTGTGATCAAAAGCTTTAAAGACAAAAGATTTTTTTTAAACGTTAAATGGTGTATTTACAATTTAAAGTTGTTTTTTTAATGGTTTTGTTGGCATTTAAACAAATTGTATTCTAGTCTTTATTTGAATTGATGTGTTTTATATACGTGTACTTACCTGTGTAGCTTTTAGAACACTAATTCTTAAATGCCTCAAAATTTGCAAAATTGCAGATGTTTTGTATTATGTATCTTTTTTATAACACAGTATTCCTTTTATATACTGTAAAATAGTCCAGATTAGTTATTTTAAAAGCGACATCTGGTGCCATTTTAGAGTTTTTTTAATATAGAGTTTGCATTTTAATATTTATCAAGAGCTATGATTTTTTAGAGAGAGATTTTAGTTGTTTTTTAAAAGAATTTGATACATCAAAGCACTACATTTTACATAAGCCGTTACGGATTTAAAGATTTCTCTATATGAAATGAATGTTGTGTTTCAGATGATGACTTGATTACACGAGAAGCTTGCACTTTGTAAATGCAAGTGTTGCTACATGAATAGTTTCAAATGGCGTTATAAGGAATAACAACTTCAGAAATATTTTATACTTACAAAGGGTCAATATTTAAAACCCAAAGTATAACACTTCTGTTTGATATTTGTACTGCAGGGAATAAACAAAGCAGAATTTTGCATCTCTTGTAATATTCAGCTAGAACAACATTGTGGGTCGATGAATAGGTTTAATTCTGCAAAACCTATACAGTAGTTGGACTGTTTTTTTAATGTGCATGTTAAAGTACTCACTTGCTATGCCTAGTGTAGGTGGTTTATAATCATACTATTTATCTTGATTATACTGTGTTATATTATAGACCTTTAGGACTGAGAAGGCAACAAATCAGATAATAGTAAAGTCATCTGAAAAACAGAAAAAAAGACAGCTTTTGAGTATGTATGTATTTAACAGGGATCGATGGAACCTATTAAGAGCAGTGTAGTTCGCTGGGAACCTGAGGCCTGAGTGGACTAGACTTCTGCCCAGTCTTTTGGCGTTGCAGAACTCACCACAGTCCACAGGAAGCTGGGACATTTTTGAGGTCTGTGATTGAATCCCAGCGGAGCTACAGTACGTACTGATACCTGAGGCATTTAGATACTGCTCATGATGTCGTAAAGCTAGATTAAATTCGACAGATTGACTTGATTTTTTGGGAGGGGGGTTCATTGCAGTCAAGAGCCAGAAACTCTTTCCCGTCTGACGGGCGGTTTCGCTTTGTCGCAGGACGTGGAGTTTAGATTAGCCTGCTGGCTGAGGGAGTGAGCGAGGGGGGTGATCCGCACGTTCACAAGTGGCCACTTTGTTTCTACAGCGAGTGGTACCGTGTCCTTGGAGTGTTCTGGAAGGTCGGGGTTAGAAAATGGCCGCTAGCTCATCGGTGGAGAAAGAATTAAAAAAAAACTATTACCAAAAAGCAGTAAAAAGAAGCAAGTTCATCTGTAAACGTTGGAATGAGAACCTGGAGAAAAGTCAGATTTATAATTTCTTAAACTCTTGATTCCTGTATGTGAGACAAACACTTGATGAGAGAACACTAAAAAAAATGAACAAATAATGCAGTACTGTAGATATTTTGTTTGAATTCCAAGCTATTTTCCAGCGTTTTTCTCTAAATAAAAAACTTCTATCTATATTATGTTGAAAATATTTTTAAAAGACATTTCCAGAGTTTCTTTCTACTAACTTAGGACTGCCGTGTGTGGGATATTTTAAACTAGAGGGGAAAGGGAGGTTTTGTGGCCTGCTACAGTGCTCAAGCAGGCCTGCTGGAACCAGATGGAAAGTAGCTGTGTGCTCTTAACGGGAGTAGGTTTTAGGAAATGTGAATGTCGCTAGCATGCTCACGAATTAATAAAATCACAGGCTAACAAGTTCTGTGTTTATCTAGCAGCAGTGTGGCGTCCACGTCTGAGAATGTAATCTCAACAAAGAGTTTCTGAAATTGAGACACAATGCCCTTGTACCTTCCTTTAAAAAAATCAATAAATTTAATGGTTTCAGGATCCAGAGTTCTTAAAAAGTAGTTTGCTTTATGTGTTTCTTTGACTGTTTATCCTTTCTTTCAAATGTGGACGGCTGTATTCGGTGCTGACAGACTAGCGAATGAATGCACTTCTGTCATTTCTTATGAACTATCCACAGTTACTTTGAACACTTAGTTTAGCGTGATGCCACCGGAATATCCTGCCTTTTATTTTTTGAGAAATTACTCTCTGAACGTGTTAAAGGTAGTGTGCCTTACTTTATTATTCTGTAAAGCTTCTCCAGAAGTGTACCCCGAGGAGTGGCGACTGCTCACTCTGTAGTGCTCCGGGCTGCTGGTGGGCAGTTGGGAGTCTGGTGGGGCTTATTCCAGTCTGGGCTCTTCGAGGAGCTCCCAATTAACTGGGGCTGTGCAGCTTCACGCTTTTGTTCCATTAGCCCACGTGTGTCTGTCTGAGCGAGTGCCGACGATTCTGCTGCACTCGGCTCTCATGAGACCCTCTCGCACCTTCAGCTTGTCGACTGGAGCTGCAGGCGTTTGCCCGGCATTGGTCCTGTGTCCTCAGCCCACATCGAGCTGGACAGGACAGCAGCTGCTAGCGAGTCCCTCACTAGCGAGCTCTGGGTCTAGGCCAGATACAGGCCAAGGGCTGAAATGACTCTGAAACGTGACTTTCAACCATCACACACCTGTTCAGTGGAATGGTAAAGTTTCGTCAAGGAATGCAATTTCAGCCCCCCTGAGGGCTCCAGTTAAACTTGACTGTCTGATTATTCTTTTTGTCTCGACCTCAACTGTAGCCTCTGTTCTTGTCGGCTTTTGTCTGCTAAGTTGCATGGGGGGGGGGGGGGGGAATACTTAACCTGGCATCTGCATATTGAAACATTCCCAAATGATTTTCAAAAGATTCTCAGGACAGCCCTCATTTTGCACATTACTGCAACTCGTTAGTCTTGGACACAGCAGACCACCAGGGTCCTGATGCACGTGTTTAAAACCCCGAGAGGCCACTGACAGTCAGCCCAGCGGGTTTCTTCAGAATGAACAGTGAAACTCAAACTGGAGGGCACAGCTGGCATCTGCGTGGCAGTGTATTAAAAGCCTGCCTTCCACCACAATCCGATAAGAGACTCCGGCTAACGTGTGGTGGCACTTTTCAGCACATCACTGACACCCTGACGCTGGCCTCCAGAGCTGTGGGCTGGGAGTTCGAGCGGTCCCTGCAGAGAAAATGGAACCATCACTGAGCCTGATACTGCTCTGTTGAAGCACCACTGAAGCAAGCCAAGTTCCTGTGCTCCTGTGAACACGAGCCAGGGAGTTTGGGGGAGAGTTCATGTGCTTCCCTGTGTAAATGCAAAGGGATTCCTTTGGATTTCCTACAACTGATATAGCTCAGACGAATTAACCTCGACCTGGGGTGGTTCCGAAAAAAACCCCACAAGCGATCAATGAAGAGAATTGTGCATGAATGCAATGGTAAGTACAGTGCATGAACTTCTCCGCAAGCTTCGAAAAGGTTCGTACAGCTTCCAATTCTGTGCACTAGATGGCGCACTGAAACAACATAAAAAAGACACTTCGCCTTACGGACGGAAAAATATTGAAGCAAGTTTCCTTTTCCTTTCCTTTTTTAATTAATTATATACAGTGTTGTGCATTCAAATGCCAAGCTTGTGTTTCTGAATTGTCAATGTTATATAATTTGCACAGTATAAAATAATCATCTTGATCATCTTAATACTAAACACACAATTTAACATTTTTGTTATTCTTTTCTGGAACGAGAGGAGGCTGGCCACTAGCGAATGGCACGGAAAACTAAATGCTCACGATGGTAGGCAGCGTTGTGTGTGAAGTGATCCTTTTTAAAGGCATTGTATCAAAATCATAATACCGCTGCTCCAAAAAATACAGGACACTTCAACATCTCAGTAAGTGTTCTTGTGGATCGCACTTATCGGGGGCTTCGTCCTTCACCTTCAAGCTTCAGGTCCGATGCTCTAAAGGGAAGGGAGAGAGAGAAGAGAAAAAAATAATAAGAATAATTAATTAAGGAAGGACTCATGTTTTACAAACTTTCGAGGGTGGGGCTGGAGGCGTCGTGTCCTTGTCAAACCTGGAGCGCATGTCAGCGCCGCGCGTATTGATCTGGACAATTTGAAAGCTCCGCTTCGACTCGTGAGAGACGGCCGATGCGCCTCTTTTGACACACCTGTCTGCAGCAGCCGGCGCATGTCCCGCAGAGTCCCAGGAGGAAAGTGTTCAGAAGCTGAAAGAAGAAAATGATGAACTCCGTGGCCCCCAGGCCGAGGAGGATGGAGAAGAGAGACGCGTTCCACACGACGATGCGGGCTGGCTCCTTGCAGCTGCTCCACCTCGTGGTATTGAACAGGTAACTGCGTAGGACAAGACCAGGAGAGGCCGTGAAGTCGAGTATCTGTAAGCACAGAGGCTGAGTGGAAGACGCGCCAGGTACGGGCGTCTATTAGCGACTCTGTGGAAGAAAAACGAAACGAGATAACGCTGCAAGAATGATTACGTAAATCATGTCGACACAATGTCTTAAAGGAGTGCAATAATATTGCCCCATGCAAAGTTCTATTTTTCCCTAACAAAAATATCTTCACCCTCACGTTTGTGCAAATAAAGCGGTATAAAGGAGCACGTACTGTAGCGCGCCTTTCCTGTACGTCAAGTGTGACACCGTCTCTCTGAGCGTTCCCGGGTTAAACAAGTGTGTGTTTTACCTTTTAGTGAAAAGCAGAGAACACTCGGGCTTTACAAACTTTTTTTATTCTTTATGTGAATCTGCAGACACGCGTAGGATAGGTTTTTGCCTTATCTTTAAACAAGGCAGAATACATTTACGATGAGTTAACAGTAAGGTTTTTAAACCTCCTGTTAGTTTACAGTCGTTCTGCATTGAAGCATAAAAAGACTATGAGCTTTCAGACTATGCTCCTATCGAAATATTACCTGAATTGGATTTCCGCAGCAAACGACATGAAACACGAAGGGGGAAGAAACTGACTGGGAAATAAAATAAAAAACAATTCCAGGCCGAGAGTTGCCGTAGAGAATCGTGCTTTTATGAAAGGAGGCCTGCTGGTGGCGATGTATTAGCAGCAGGATCTCGGAATAACGCCATGTCATCTCGTTTTAGACGCGATATTTCTTTCTTCGTGGCGCTATGAACCGTGACAGTCAGGGCGCCTCGAGTGCGGAAGAACAAGAAAAGGAACCTTTCTCCTTCGTGTAGAGGTAGAATACATCTGAAATAATTTACTGTAATTATATAATGTTTTTTTATAACTAGCTATTCCCATTATGTCAGCCCGTTCAGCACCTCGGGGTGGGAATGAAGGCTCATTTCTTCAGGGGTTGGTAGTGTGTTTCATCCTTCATCCTTTAGAGCAGGGGTTCCCAGTGCTGGTCCTGGCGAGCCCCACACCTGCTGGGTTTCAGTCCCTCCCACCTCCAGCAGATAACTGAGGCCTTACTGGATCAACAAGGAGCTGCTCCAGTTCAACATTTGCATTTTGTTAATAGTCACAAGTTTGGGATTTTTATTCCATTTACACAAGACAGCAGTTAAAGAGCTGGGAACAAACAGTTCAGATTAATCTTGTTATTATAAGTCAACGAAGGGTTTGATTGTGTCACTGAAGGCTCGGCTGGCATGAACACCAGCAGGCGTGTGTGTCACCAGGATGGGGACTGGGGACCACTGCTTTAGAGAAAGGAAACGTCTGTAGAGCTTCAGTAATTTCCCGTTTAATCTGCACTGTTGTGCTGTGTTGCTTTTGTCTATCTGGCTATCGAGACCGGGGAGGCATTCGGCACCCTGTAAATAAGCTGCAAATGTACCAGTTCTAGCTCTGAAACACAACCAGACACAGAAAACTGCTGCTGCTTGATATTTCTGGAGATTTTTCTGAAGCCGCTTCTTCATTTCTTCATCATCATCATCATCATCATCAGTAATCTTTCTCTGTACTCCTCCCTGTCAGGGTGGGGCCGGCCTGTTTTAACACGGCAGCGCAGGCTGAGTTCAGGACCTGCAGCCGGGGCTTGGAGCAGTCTACTGTCGCTTTTTTTGGTCACGCTTGCGATCCGGGTCGGCGCCTCTACTCACAGGGCCAGTCGAGCGCCGGCTGCCCACTGATACAGTGAGGCAGCTAGATCGTTTCGGTCCCGAATACAGGAGAGACCGCAGGAGGCTCTGACCATGTTACCCAGATTCCTGAAAGGTGCTGACGAAGGCAAAACCACAGGACAGAAGTGAAGGGCAGTTTGGGAGCAAGAATGGGAAAATACACTTTACACAAAGAGGGGTGGGTGTCTCCATCACACTGCCGATCCCTGGGGACAACAGATTCATGAATGAAGAAGCTCCTATCAGTCATATGAGCAAAAATCCCTGCATGACCTCCCCTTGTCTATAACAGTTGAGTGTTACTGTACCTGTTGGCTCTGAAGAGACCTCTCTTTAGGACTGGGAAATGTCTTCCCTCTAAAAAACAATGGCTGATTAAAGCAAAGAGCTCGGCATTGTGTTTATCAACAGAGCCTGGCTCTAGAAAAGCAGCCCTGTCCTGTGTGCCCGTTTGACATTACCTGCCCGAGCTGTTGGCGAACGGGTAGTCCCAGCCAGTGGCAGATATGCAGTAGGGCCCCTCAGTCAGTGCCAGCGCAGACACTAACAAGCAGTACAGGGACCCTGTCATTCCAAACAGCGTGGCCACGAGTGAGCTCAGCATCTGGAAAGCAAACCACATGTGATCACAGACAAATTCATTCATTTCAATCATCAGTCTCTGAATAGACTCATGCATGAAATGTGTCTCATAAATAGTAGTTAAAATATTTTTTCAGCTGTTCTGGACTGGTCAACAAGCTGTCGTGTGATCTGGTTTTATATCTGTTGGATGAGCAGACCTCAGAATCCCAGTCTTTTGGAACACGTGTCGCATGGATGTTTTCTGAACTGCAAAAGGAAACGAGAACCTATTTCCCCTGTCCTGTACATGACAACGACTTCAAACCCTCTGTAGAAACCGGTAAAAAAAAAGTGATGCAGGGAGCAATCTGGACCTGACCGAGATAGCTGTGTGCTGTCAATCACACACGCTTCGCTACAGACTGAGAGCTGTGCCGGTCCTCCTGTCAGAGCTGGGAGGTGAGGAGGATGGTGGCGTGACCCCGGCGGGCACAGCTCACCGGGCAGCCCTCGGCACACGCCACGTGCCCCTCTCGCGCACTGCAACATCTTCCTTCCGGCCCCCGCAGCATCCAGGCAGGAGCGATGACCTGGAGCGCAGCAGAGACACCGCGGTCAGAGCTCCGAGGAATCCGCGCCCGTCCGGTCTGCAGCAGGCCGAAGGCTCCTGGAAGCCCCGGAGGAACACGTCCTGGCTTTGTGTGCTGGGGGGCAGGGCGTGTTCGGCAGGGGCGAGTGTGCGTGTCGCCCGAGCCTCCAGTCTGGGGGACTTAAGGGATTAGGGGTGCTGGCACCTCATGAGCAGGGAAGTGTGTGTGTTTTGAAAAACTTTTGCCCAGTGGAGATGTGATGGATTTGTTTCTGTAAACCTGCCCTTACTGTACAGGTATACTGTAGCTGTGTAGGTCGTACTGATAGTTGGAGTCACAGGAACATTGGCGTCTTGAGCAGTAGCAGTAGTAGCAGCTGTATTAATCATGACAGCTATGCAGTACTTCACTGCACTTGACAGTGGCTATTATCTCAAATTTTATCTCAAAAGATTAAGGCTCTTTATTTTTGTCTTGACCACACTTAAGTTACTGCAGTATGCCAACGAAACTCAACAGATGCTCTTTTTGAGCTGTAAAATTTTGTTTTTTAATCTTTTAATCTCTGTGATCAAAACAGTTTGTGAGAGTAGGGATAGCCTGCTGAAGTTCTGTTTCTTTTCCTTTGGATTTTAGAGGTTTCAGTTTCACTGAATGATTACTCACATAGAGTACACTGTGACTCCATGTTAGTGTTCTATATTAAAGAATTTGGCCTACAATGTTTTTATCATCACAATGAGCGTATATCTCTTGTATGCTGGTATGAAATACACTAGTGTTTTACTTGTGTTTTGTAAGAAAAAAACACAACAGAAAACCGTTCTTTTACTTTCACAACGCACACCACGCCGGTCTTTGAAATGCTGGCATGACACTTACCAGGAGGCCGCCTCCGATAATTCCTCCGAAAAACCACACGAAGTTGGTCAGCTGGTTCCCACTGGCGTAGCGGGTCTCTCCGTTGGGAAAGTACAGCAGCAGGTTGGCCAGGATGCTCAGGGCCGCCAGAGGGAAGAGGGAAGCCCTGGCGCACTGCTCAAGGCACATGGTGCGTCGCCCCCAGGCACCTCAGGGTGGCCCACACCCACAGCCCCAGACTGGCCGGCCACGCGCTCGTAATGCCCGTGAACTACTGCCCAGGGGAGTCCTCTCCCTGCCTCCCTGCCTCCCGAATGTTTACAGCCGCCTCTGCCCTCTTGTTTGCTCACACGGTTTGGTTTCTATGGCATGGTGTGTTATTTTAAGGCCATCCCAGTGGTTTTTGAAAAGAAGGGAAAAGCGACCGTGAGGCTGAGCCTTTTAACCGTTTGTCTTGCCACATGTAGAGATGTTGTCTTGCCTCGTTTCGAAGGATATTGACTGGCACCAGTCGGGTTGCGTGATACGGCTCCCTTCGGGAATTCCATCCCCAGTTTCTCCTCAGAAATGATCATGCCAGGAGGAACACAATCGCAGAAGCGAGTAATTTCCAGACTCAGAGACAGCTTCTTCCCTCAAGCTGTCAGCCTGCTGAACTCTACCCCCACCACTGGCTCACACTGATGGGGTTTTTTTCTAAGATGTATGTTAATTTACTTGCTGTTGTTGCCGGTGTTCTGTGTTTTGGGTGTTTCCTTGATGTCTCTGTATCGGAGCACACATGCAAATAAGCATTTCACTGCACTTGTGCAGATGACAATAAACTCTACTCTACTCTGCTTTGCCAGTTAAGGGAGATGGAAGAGGCGCCCTGAAGGTTTTGCCCAAGAAGTACTTAAACCTTAATTGCTTTAATTGATCGGGCATCTGATCCCAAACAGGGAAGAAAAAAATCAGTTTCTTTGAACCCGCTGCTGTCTAGTCACAGATGCCGCAGGTGGTGTTACCCACTCCAGTTCCATTCAAATGGTGCAAAAACCTTCAGTTCTGATAAAGCTGGTCTTTAACAGGCCCTTCCTTAATATTCATTCTCTCTCACTGCCTTCTTTTAAGGATCTAGTGCTGGGGATGTAGGCTCTGCACTGTACCCTCATATCAAACAATTGAGGTGTCATTCTCAAGGAACAATGAGTCAATGAATATCGAATGGATTGTCCCAAGAACTTTCTGATGTTGGCTGTTTCGTTCATATTCATCATCTGAGCCATTTTACTCTGATTCAGCTGCAATATGCAGTGTCTGACAAGGTGGTGTGTATTTTTCCCTTGTGGGCTAGATACAGTGTCCGTGGCACCGTTACAGGGTCATTCATGGATGTGAATATTCTGTTGAAATGGACCTGATCAACAAGACCTGGGCCACATGTTCTACTGCTGTCTGGAGTATCATGTTATTTTCTACCTTGCGGGGAAAAAAAATAAGTTCACATTTGTGTTTTTAGAGACCATATGTGAACAGAGGTACTGTATAACCGTATTAATGGGTCAGTCAGTTGATTCTCAGGGTTAGTTTTACAGACCTCGGTCAGAAAAAGTCCTTGTTTATTTAAATTAGTCTAAAGTGGTCCACCGTTAATGGAGCAGGCTTTGTGACCCTACAGGGACACAGAGAAATCATCAACTTTAAATGGGTAAAAATTAGATCTGCAGAAATTACCAGAGAGAAAAGTCACTTTAAAGGAGGCGTATTTGTTGAGTGTGACAGCTTTAATTTAGTCCTGTTTTTATTTTGGCTCTTTGTTTCACATTTATTTGGAGTCATAATCCATCACAGTCTTGCTTTTACCTGCCAGCAGGCAGGCAATGTAAAGAATAAAGTGCTCATTGGTACCTGATAATCAACAGATGAAAATGAACATTGTTTACCTAACATAAAGGAAATGCCTGGTGTTCATTTTACTAAGTAGGTGATTGTCTTGTTTATCTTTAGTACACAGTTATAAATGACTCATTCCCAAAACTGTTAGAAGAACAACACAAATATCAATTAAATCTAACAGTTCCGCCTTTATTTAATGTTTGGGTTTGGGCAGGGTGGTGTTGAAAATAACATTTTCAGTATTTAATCTGCCGGACATTGGGATTAAAGTAGGTCTTTGTTCTAAAAGCATTCTGAAGTTAAATATCTTAATATGCAGCCAGCCAGCCAATAAATATGCAGTAGTAAAACAGCACAAACACCTTTGCCATCACCAGACCACTGACCATGAGGTCCTCTGACAAAAAAAAATCCACACTGTCAAAGCCGGGTAGTGATAGAATCTCTTCAGAATAGCAAAATAAAACTTTACAAATGTATATATTTATAAAAAATACACCTTATGTATCCCGTATATCCTGGATGTACAGGGTCTTTAAAAATACAATTCCATTCAAACAGGCCCATCTCCCTACAAAAAAAGAACAGAAAATAATGATTAAATAAGTTTAACATCTGCATGATGATACAACAGCTATAATAATGGCCAAGTATCCGCTGGTATAGGCAACATAAACCTTAGCACTAACGGAATAATGACGTTAACTCAGGGTTATTTTTCAAAGTTTCTAGTCTTTCCAATCCAATGTATATGAAATATAAATGTTTCCATTCATTTACATTAAATGCCGATCACACTTAATATCACAGTAATAAATTCAATGACCCCCTTCGGCTTGAGCTACAGCACAATGTGTCCCCACTGCATCCTGATCAGCATTTGATTCATTTTCCAAGACTGGGCTCCAATCGAAAAAGAAAGAAAGAAAGGCGTCTTTCCTTGCGCTGCATCTGCGCAGAATTTGAAACGCTTACTTTTCTTCCTTCACTCCTCGGTCCAGGAACAGCAAGGGGTAGAATTTACGCCGTTTCACTTAAATAAGCTCCAGCTTTTCTCGAAACATGTAGCCTAACCCTCACCTTGGCCCTCCTGACATCACGGCACAAGGGATTCTCACAACCTTATGACAAAAGGCACCTAAACGCCGCTGGCGCGGTTTTGCTTCAAAATTTCCCGGTGTTTCGGATGCGGGGATCCAGGGAACTTGGTTCGGGCGTCGGACGCGCACAATGAAAACAGAGCCGTGAGAAGTGAACGGCGCACGAAGAGCCGCCGCCGCACTGGGAACGGATCGGCCAGTAGATGAAGAAATAAACAGACCGATGAACCGATACTGTAAAACAGGCGCCGTCCTTCGGATGAGACGTAAAACCGAGGTCCTGACTCTCTGTGGTCATTAAAAATCCCAGGGCTCTTCTCGAAAAGAGTAGGGGTGTAACCCCGGTGTCCTGGCCAAATTTCCAATTGGCCCTTACTAATCATGGCCTCCTAATAATCCCCCTCTATGAATTGGCTACATTACTCTGCTCTCCTCCCCACTGATAGCTGATGTGTGGTGAGCGTTCTGGCGCACTATGGCTGCCGTCGCATCATCCAGGTGGATGCTGCACATTGGTGGTGGTGGAGGGGAGTCCCCATTACCTGTAAAGCGCTTTGAGTGGAGTGTCCAGAAAAGCGCTATATAAGTGTAAGCAATTATTATTATTATTATTATTATTACTCACCCCGCAACAGCCGCAGCTGCAGTCCCCGCAGATGGTGCCGATCAAGCCGTTGACCACCTGGACGGCGCAGAGGACGATCTCCACCCCGCTCATGATCAGCAGCAGGGAGAACAGCGTCAGGTTCCAGGGCACGACGTCCGCGGGCTTCTCGCAGTCGCCCCAGAGGGTGTTGTTGGACAGGTAATTCCTGCCGGGGACAAAACAGCGACGGGGGTCAGATCAGGACACAAAACAAGGACAGCCATCGCAACTTTCCCGTGTGTTACACACCCCCCCAAAAAAAAATCCGGACTGCTGGTCGAACTCGAAACTTCGACTAACTCCAGGAGTGCTCGGACCCGATTCAGGGCAGAGTTCCCGGAGCGTCTTGTGTTCAGAAAACCCATCACCGAGACCTGTGCTTGCAGTCTGTGACTGGCAGGTGCGTCAGATTTCTTATTTAATCTATACCTGCGCCAGACCGAAAGAAGGCCTTCCGTCACACTTGAAATGTCAGCTGTAATAAGCTCAAACGCACAGACCAGTTTGCGTGGTTTGTGAAATAAACACGGGAGAAACACTGGTGTAACAGCTACCCAAGCTACTGGAAACGCAGGCCTAGTGAGGAGGATTAAAATTCGCAGAGCTGTTTCAGCGAGGCCGTTGAGGCTGTGACAAACTTGGCAATCGCGTCCAACTCAAAAATAATATTTATGTGTCAGACAGCTGTGTGGCAATTTATTTTGGTGTTCCTAGTGAACTAAAATCAATCCATAACGCTCGGAACAGGGACGGGACACACTATAAGACCGGGGTTGAAGGTCCATGTGGATTAAAGATGGTGCTAATGAAGCTACAGTGCCTCACTGCTGGTTTTCTTTAACACTGTGCCCTGTGCGTGTTGTGGAACATTTTGAGTTTAAAACGGTTTGGTCAAAAGGATGTACGATACCACGTACAAAAGCCAAGGTAATACAGAAAGAACGTGGGATCAGGGCGTGTGTGAGTTGTGCTTTCGGATAATTACTTCACATGACTGAAAAACTTCGCTCTTGTCGCTCAAGTTAACTGTCTCGAGCCCGAAAACTCGTCTCCCTTACCCGTTTTCAAAAGGGTAACTCCAGTTCCCGTTGTGTAAGCACTTGGGACCTCGATTAATAGCCACAGAAGATATTATGAAGGAATAACCAGCTCCCAGGACTCCAATTCCTGCAAATATGATGGACGTAAACATCTGCAAAAGAAAGGGTATTAGAATCAGCGTGAAACGTTTCTCATACCTGATGCCCTTACGAACAATGTCTGAGCAAAGACAGTATTTAGCGACTGGATTCTCGATTTGTGAAGAGTGACTCCAGAGCAATTAATACCGTAAAAAAGGGGAGTCGTCCTTCGGATGAGGTGTAAAACCGAGGTCCTGACTCCCCGTGGCCATTAAAAATCCCGTTTCTCGAAAAGAGTAGGGGTGTTACACCCCTGTGCCCTGGCCAGATTTCCCCCTGGCCTTTACCAGTCATGGCCTCCTAATAACCCCCCTCTCTGAACGGGCTTCATCACTCTGCTCTCCTCCCCACTGAGAGCTGGTGTGTGGGGAGAGGACTGGAGCATCATCCAGGTGGGGCTGCACACTGGTGGTGGTGGAGGGGGATCCCCATGACCTGTAAAGTGCTTTGAGTGTCCAGAATATAAGTGTAAGCAATTATTATTATAAATTTAACCAAAAAGTGTTTGGGAAAGGCTGTTCACAAAGGTTTTGAATTTGAAACCCCTCCCCCCCCTTTGAATTTGTATAAACCATAAAACATTACATGCAAATCAGTAGAAGGGGATTTTCTTCTTATCACGTGTCTGAGTAAGAACTGGACGTATGTGCAGCTCTTCCATTTCCTGAGTAAATTACAGGTGTCGGGTGAGAACGGGAGCAGCCGGAGGATCCGGCCGGTGAGCCGACGATCCCGGGGGTCCGGTGTGCGAGCCGTGACTGCACCCGCCCCTCAGTAACGCCAGAGTCCCGCGGCCGTCCTGCTGGCAGGACACCTGGCTTCAAAGGCTTCGCTCAGATCCATGTCTCTGGCCGAGACGGCCGCAGAGCTCCGCGCGGCGGAGAGCCCGCGGGAGAATGTGTGGTGTGGTGCCGGCCGCGCGCCGGCGATCCCGCCAGCGCCTCACCGCGAATCGCTGGCCGCATTCCGCGTTGCCACAGCAGCCACAGCAGTCGTTGTTCTTCAGACCCAGGAAGACCAGGGCCGGGAAGATCATCTGGAGAGGAGAGAGGCGATGTCACCGCGCCAGGCCTCGGAGCTCGGCCGGAGTCCCCCCTTTTCATTCCTTTTTACGGCCCACACCCCAGTCCACTCCAACCCACTCCCGCAGACTCTAAAACATTTTCAATTTTTCACATGTTTTAATTGAGTTCCCAATATTAAGGGGCATTAAGCGGTGAGCAAAGAGAAATGGAGCTTCTCCCTTCCTCTGAAACCCAGTTTAAATAAACAGGGGTCAGAAACACGTTTGCACAAAGATGAAGGGCTTGAGATGCGTTCCAGACTTCTGCCACCGCCATCGCTGCGACTCCCCTGCCTTTGAGCCGAGGCTGTGTTTCAGAGGCACAGCCTGGGGCTCCTGTCTGTCTTGTGGCTTAACTGCCATTAAATCCCCCACTCAGCTTGAGTGCTCACTCTTCTTCTTTCACCCTGGATTGGGAACAAACAATCAAAAATCCACGTCTGGAGAGATAAAAAGGCCCACTGCAATCCCCCCAATTCAACCCCTTCTATTCCTCCGGGACAGAGCTGAAAAGTCTTGAACCCCCACTCCTGAAAATTCCTAAATGTTTGTTCTCCGACATTCTGGAATCCAAACCAAATCTTAAACTGGCCCTACTTGGCTCAGCAATGCTTAGCTGCCGAAGCACACTTTTTTCAGGTTAAGACAAACCGTCAGACAGAAATCTACTCCTACAGGTATACTGCGTGTGCGGCAGCTATAGGTCATTTGTGGTTTTTACTTCTCCTTGTCTGCTCATCCACAACCACTGGGATTAGGAAAGTGCTTCTGAAAATTGCCAGCTTCTAAATTGATCCAGGTTTGTTTTCTTCTACTTATAGATGTGTTTTAGGACTCACCTTTAAACTTTAAATAGAAAGAGTAGGCTAAATTCGAATTAGTCAGTACAATTTCTCCTCATTTTGTGAAAGTTATTTTTGACATTCTGACCTGTAATACACAGGAAGACCATGGAATCAAGCCTTAGGTGCAGAGTAATTGTGAAATGTAACAAATACACCATGCTTGTGGTTGTTCTTTGTTTCAGATTTCATTCCGTAGTTAAAATTGTGTTACAGAGCAGTCGGACAGCTGTGTGGAAATCCGTTCAGTCAGAGCTCTCCTGACACTGTCGGGATCAAACTTTCCAGTTGATACAGAAAGGTACCCATAGAACAGGATTTGACTGGAGATCACAATGTTTCCTTCCAGACAGAAGGAAAATTGTAAAAAGAAGGATTCCATTTATTAAGGCTTAAAATACATGGCTAAACATGTTGTAATTACTAGATACAAACCCTTTTCTCTCTCTTCCCTCTTATCCCACTTACCAAAACTCCTGATCCGAGTATCCCTCCGAAATACCACACCTCTTCAGAGATCTGGTTGTTGTTCTCCACTGTTTTTCCTCCTGGGAAAAACAGCAGGATATTTGCGAGGGTACATAGGATGGCCAGAGGGATGAGGGTGATGCCGAGGCATTTAGCGAAACTCCCAGAACACATGGCTCCTGCAAAAACCAAGCACACAGTCCGAAAGATTTTAAACGTCTTCCACCTTTGTGCACAAAATCCAGACTCTGGATGTGGAGATATTCTCCCAGACCTGACTTCACACTTCAAGGCTTCAGGGTTTGAAGATGTATTTATAGACTTTGATGCCCATGATGTCACTGCAACCGACCTTAAATTCGATTTATAGCAGTTGCATGTGCTATGACAACCATCTGCCTCGGTTAATATTCTACTAAATTTTCAAGATAACCTCACAAGCTCTGGGTTATTGAACACTGCAGCTCACCTTTCCTCTGCTACAGCTCCCTTTGTGTGTGTCGAATTCATCAATCGATCGATCAATTAACTGTCATCAGTGGAGTCTGATTTCTTAATGTGAGCCACCCATCTTGTACCTCCGATGCTTTATGACTTAGCACTGTATCTCTGTTATTTGCCTTTCTAAGAGTTATGACTCCATGTGAAATACAGGACTGTTGCATTAACACTTCAGTAATTGTTGTATCTCAATATCTTAACTGCCCCATTCCTTTAATAAATGTCAATATATTTACTATTACTTGGTAATGGTTTTAACTGGCAGAAAGCTTCTGTTAACTAAAACTCAAATGACTCAAATGGCTGTCCACGTTCCATAGACCATGCTCTGAGTTAAACAATCTCATCTCAGATCGTGTCCTTACTAAAAAGACAGAAGAAGGTAGTGTGTTTTCGGGACCAGAGACAGTCCTCACTGATGAGATGTCCTGCCTGCAGTTTTCCACAATGCTGTAGTGCTGTGGAGCACACACTGGTTCCACAGCAGTGTACTGATTTCACAATGATCTCTATCTTGAACCCCTTGGTTTTCAGAATTGCTGGCCTGATCCCCCCCCTAAAGTATTTCTCCCTTACCTATTAACCTGCTACAGGTACACTCTGTTCAGCTGTCCCCCAAAACACAAGAGCACCTTTCAGGCAAAGCCCAGCAGTGTGTCAAACGAACACCATTCCTGTGATGGACATGCTGATTTTTAAGATTGTACAGTTGATGTGAGTATTACTTGCTGAGAATTGTTTTTGAGCTTTTGTACTGGGAGGTCTTTGCTGACAATGAAAGTGCCTTCTAAAAGTGTAGTTTTTGAGTAGCGTTACTATTGTGGTTGATGTTTTTGTTCACGAATGGCTCACCTTGGAGTTGACACTGGCTATAGGGGGTGCTCACCCTGTGGTCCATGTGGGTCCTAATACCCCAGTATAGTGAGGGGGACACTATACTGTAAACAAGCGCCGAGACGTAAAACCGAGGTCCTGACTCTCTGTGGCCATTATTCTCGAAAAGAGTAGGGGTGTAACCCCAGCGTCCTGGCCAAATTTCCCATTGGCCCTTACCAATCAGGGGCTCCTAATAATCCCCATCTATGAACTGGCTTCATCACTCTGCCCTCCTCCCCACTGAGAGCTGGTGTGTGTGAGAGCACTGGTGTATCATCCAGGTGGGGCTGCACACTGGTGGTGGTGGAGGGGGATCCCCATGACCTGTAAAGCGCTTTGAGTGTCCAGAATATAAGTGTAAGTGGGGAGCGTTCTGGCGCACTGTGGCAGCTGTTGTATCATCCAGGTGGGGCTGCACACTGGTGGTGGTGGAGGGGATCCCCATGACCTGTAACGTGCTTTGAGAGGAGTGTCCAGAAGAGCGCTATATAAGTGTAGGCAATTATTATTATTATTATTATTATTATTATTATTATTATTATTATTATAGACTCTGAGCAGGGAGCAAAGCCAGTGTGTTGGTGTACTGGCCCCACTAACACCTCCTCCAGCAGCAACCTTAGCTTTCCCAGAAGGTCTCCCACCCAGGTAAGTAGAAAGAAGAATCACTTCTGGGCTGTCGAGCCCCCATCAGGCCACTCACACGTAAAGAAGACTCAGCAGCTGAAGCTTTGCGTTTCTTTCGTCTGCTTTTCTGAGTGGAATTAACCTGCACTCGTTCCTCTGGAGCTACAGACTCCTACTCTGACCCTGGACATGTTACAGAAAGTCTGCGTTCTGCTTACAGGAGGGTTAACACCTATACATCATGAAGTTATGAGGTATTATGTAAATATCCCTCATATATGCAAAGGAAACACAAACACACATGCTCCTTAACCGGTCCAGGCCATTCACACAGAAACCTGTACAGTCATGTACTGTGTTAAAATTTCTTTCAGTTCAGATTTCTGGTTTCTCTTCCTACAGGTTTGGAAACCTCCAGTCTAAATATTTATGCAATAGTCTTTGGGTCCAATATTTGTGCGGTTCTATCTCAAAGGTTATGCATATATGTGCGTTTTTTTAAAAAAATACAGTATAGTAAAAAACGAAATTATGCAAATTTTGTATCACTTTTAAAAAATGGAGAAGCGTTTATCTTTCAGGAATATTTTCTATGGGAGACGTACTACATGTTTTTCTTGTTGAATGCTGAGGTTAATTTCGCACGTTTTAAACACAGGGGGTGATTTTTTTCCGTTCATGGCCCTCACTGGCGATGCGCACTGCGCATGTCACTGGAATTCGAACTTGCGTGTCGATGTATCCCAAGATCCCTTGCAAGGCTGGTAGTGGTGCTGCACAGTTTGAACTCTCGGTAAAACAGATATGTTTTGATTAACATTTGAGCAGCTTGTCGTAGTGGATTAATGTCCTGTGAGACGGTTGTAGTTACCCCAAATCCGATTTTAATCACACTGGGACGTCCGGTGAATTTAAATCACAATATCAATATGCTTTTGCGTTCGTTGCCGATTAACTTTTATTACGGGCTGCTTAATTTTATTTAAAGTCTCGGTATAATGAAGTACACTTTCTGCATTCGGGTTCAAATTTTCGTGTCACAAGACACTGAACCAATCTGTCCCGGATTTTGTCTTCAGACTGTCTATAACAGTGAATTCTGGTGTTTGCGCGTTTGGTACGGTACTGTACATTACTGCCACAGAGCTGCACGGAGGAGCTGTGTTGGAGGATACGTGTATCAGTGTAGTTACCAATATGCAAACATCTTTTGTTTTAAAATCCTCTTCCCTGGCCTTGGCATTTTAAAAAAATAACAGGAGTTATAAAAGTGTACTATTTTGTGCACGTTCCACAAGTCCAGAAGTACATTGTCAAACTCCGGAGTCGTGGTCTGTTGAGGGAGCAGGTAGTGAGACCATGCGATATGCATTTACATCTCATCTTTCTAGGGAGAAATGCTGCCCCAAATGACTTTCTCTTCTCGCCGGTCACCTGTTGTTTGCTTAAACGGCTGTGTAGCTTCAAGCCAGCCCTTAGCCTCTCTTGTTGGTGTTGGTAAGTGTTCAGTCGTCACTATTAGGAGGAGGTAAATGGAGGGTGGGAGACGTCTGGGATGGTGAAAAAGAAACCATTCAGTATTCCCGAATTCCACTGGGGCTCTGTGAGCATAAAGGTTGAAGAAATGGCAGAAAATGAAAGAGCCTTTAATGGAGCTGGGCAGCACAGGGTTTCGCAGCGCGGCTTTGCAACGCTGGGGCCCTGGGTTCAGTTCCTGGGGTGCTGTCTGTGTGCCGTTTGTATGCTCTCCCCATATTCTCGGTCCAGACCCATGCTGGTAGATTAATTGGCTTCTGGGAAAATTGGCCCTGGCGTAAGTGTGTGTGTGCCCAGTTTAGGACTGGTGTCCTGTCCAGGGTATACCCTGCCTCGTGCTCGTTGCTTCCTCGGGATAGTCTCCCGGGTCTCTGACGATCCTGAACTGGATAAAGTGGTTTAAAAAATGACTAGATGGATGGGCGTGTGCAAAACTGAGCAGGGGGTTGTAACAGGAACACGTGTTCAAACACTTCAGGTAGATGTGAAAGTTACCTGCTCCTGACTGAAACACTGAGGGGAAGTTAGACTCCAGGTTCTATTACTTGGCTGAATAAATTGTGTGCTCTGGTATGATATTTGTAAACGTAACACATAAATTCTACATACTAGAGTAGGAGTGTAACCCCGGTGTCCTGGCCAAATTCCCCCCTGGCCTTTACCAGTCATGGCCTCCTAATAACCCCCTCTCTGAACTGGCTTCATCACTCTGCTCTCCTCCCCACCGAGAGCTGGTGTGTGGGAGAGCACTGGAGCATCATCCAGGTGGGGCTGCACACTGGTGGTGGTGGAGGGGATCCCCATTACCAGCAAAGTGCTTTGAGTGGAGTGTCCAGAAAAGCGCTATACAAGTGTAAACATTTATCATTAATTATTATTACTATACAAATGGTAGTAATGGTAGATTAGAAAATAGATGCTGTTATGCCCAAAACATGAATCTTTGGTTTCTCACCTTCTTTTTCCTGATCTTTGTTGTGATGGGCCAGGGTCCAACACCCTGATGGGACACCAGCCCTCTTTGGAGCACACGCACTCTCACATGGAGACAACACTTCACCGGGGAACCCGGGTCCGATGAGGCAGCAGCGCCTGCCCCTCCACTGTCGCCCCCTGCAGGGCCGCGTCACTTACTGCGGGGCTGTGGTTTGGGTGTTTTATAGGTGCACTGCTAGAGAGCACAGAGTGAAGCTCTGGTGCGCCGTCAGCAGGACGGATCGCGTTCTGCTGTTGCTTTTCAGTTGTGCTGCTACTCCGTTGGCAGCTGAATGGATTGAAGTTCTGCTGTCCCAGCGCTTGTGTCCCACTCCTACCTCCTACACAATCACGGTGCTGTCGAGAGCGTGTCCCGCTCCGCGGTCTGGACGCCAGTCCCCGTCGTGTCCGTCTCTGTCGTCGAGGCCGTTGCTAACCCGCTGGTTCTGCTCTCGGCCTGCTGTGGCGGCCGGGGGTGCCTGACGTGTTGACCCCCCCCCCCCCCCCCCCGCAGATATTTTAAAGAAAGGGGGTAACGCAGCCGACGCGGCCGTGGCGGTGGCGGCAGCCCTGGCCGTCACCGAGCCCTGCAGTACCGGCGTGGGAGGAGACTGCTTCTGCCTCTTCTACGACGCCAAGACCCGGGAGGTCCGGGGCCTGAACGGCAGGTGAGACCAGGGCCCGGGTTCGGAGGCGCTGTCCGCGTCCGCCAGCTTACGCAGCGCGCAGTCGTTTTGGGGTACAGACTTACCAAAGGGAGTAAGAGCAATTAGTGATATATTGGATTCCGACCGTTTTTTGTATCCCACTGTTTAACAAAGCATTCAACAAAAACCTACATAAATTCTTTAATCCTTTTTAAGTCTCTTTGTTGCGGTGGTTACTGTACATTACAAAGTCATTCCACTTAGGGAACTCAGTTCCCTGTAAGGCTCTCTCATTCACCCTTATCATGGTCTAGTTTTAGACCACAGCACTGGTGTTATCTGTTGGCGTGAATTGTACTTTTATGGTGCTGTTTTTTTTTAATTCAGCTCCCAACGACTCTGGAAGAAGGTTTTTACGGCTTTTTCTAGTTACATCTTAACACGTAATGGGATCTGTAAGGGTGTTTGTACCAGTCTCAACTAAAATTGACTTCTGTTGGTATTCTTAATCTGTTTTCCTTATCTTTTAATACTTCTTCTGCTTTCCTGTTGCGTACATGCACAACGAACTTTGTCTTACCCTCCTCTGGGCTGCTCAGACACACTTTGTGAGGGACATTCCCTAAAACAAGAAGCCAGTTCTACGATGGATCAGATAGAGGTTTATTCCATGCTGAAAGGAAAAGAAAAGAAACACAATGTTTCGGATGTGGAGCCTTCTTTAGGTGTGTGAAGGCTGAAGAAGGCTCCACGGCCGAAACGTTGCGTCTCCTTTCTTCTCTTTTCAGCAGGGAATAAACCTTCACTTGCTCTTCTGCAGCCTGCACACGCAGACGCATCTCCCTGCTCGGACGAAGCCTACAGTGGCTTGGAACACAAAAATAATATCGGAGGTGCACAGCTCATTTCAAAGACAGGCGTTTGGGTTTTTGTAAAAGGCCTGTTTCACCCCACGGAAGGCGAGAAGGGAAGCGTGGAGCCCTCGGGCGTGGCCTGCCCGCAGCCCCTGCTGACGGCTGTCCGCTCTGTTCCCAGTGGCAGGTCCCCGAGGGCGCTGAGCCTGGACGCCCTGGAGCGGCTGGGTTTCAGCGAGAGCAGCCCGCCTTCCCCCTTTCACGCCCTGCGGGTCACCGTGCCAGGGGCGGCGGCCGGCTGGTGCGACGCCGTGCAGGACTTCGGCAGCAGGAAGGTACCCACACCTGGCGTCTCTCCTTTCGCTATTAGTTTACTTCCTCAATTAAAGAGCAGCTTTCTAATTAACAAGCGGCAGGGTCACACCCTGTGGTGAGAGGGAACCGACACAGCCGCGCAGCAGCTGCTGTGTGCGGCGCGCAGAGCCCTCTGACAAACTGGCTGCAGTCGTGCCAGCGAGCATCGGCTCCCCGTGTTCACTAGGAGTCTTCACGGCAGCTCAGCGAGGACGAGTGAGGGTTCTGTACGCTAGCACTTCACTCTAGGCTTCACTAGGGCCCAATACAAGTCAGTCAGAGGAGATTTCATGGTGAAATCGGTAACAATACACACTGAGATGTAAAGAATCATGTTATTGAATATCAAGGTCCGTTGCTATATTCCATAAAAATGGTATTCAACGATTAAAACTCTTGATTGTTTTGTTTTATAATTGTAATTTGCTAAATGGGACTGCCCAAATTTAAGAACAGCGACACAGATGTAATTAAACTTGTTAATGGTGTCGAGCATTTATTTTCTGTTACCGCTTTATCATATATGTTTTTCACTAAAGGCTCAATATTGGAACTGCCGGCACTGATATTTGAGCCGGGAATTCTGAACCTCGCAGCAAAGAGGAATGTGATTTCAGCTGGAAGGTTGCATCCTCAGATAAATAAAAACTTAACGGAACTTGTAACTGAAGACATTCTGTAGGGAATCTGGGCTGAAACTGTAGCAACCGAGAAATACTGTATCATCCCGTTGTTAATCCGCAACAATAAATAATTGATAGAAATTGATAGAAAAGGATATGTTTTTCTGTAAAGTGCACTTGGCTTCATACAGGTCTCAGAATAAACTGTGACTGTGGGACCAGAAAGTATGATTATTATTATTATTACGCATGGAATGAGTGTTAGATTAAATTCAGGAAGGCCCTGCCTATTCCCCAGTGCCAGGCCTGTGTGTTTAGACTTCACAACAGAGCAGAGTTTTTTTATATTAAGCCTTGACCTGACCATGTAAGGCTATTAAGTGGGCTTTTAAATTTATCGCAGTGTGCAGGATTTCCCGTGCTGAGGGGAGGCGAGCTGGTGTTCCCTGTTTGTTGTTCCTCGTCATCCATCCCCGGCGAATAACATTTTTCCTTATGTTTGGTGTCAGTAAGAGCCCTCCGACCGGGGTGCCTGCGGTGGTCTCCTAGGCTCCCCACCGACCGACAGTGCACCCTCTTTCCTCGTAGCTGGTGAAACTCCCAAGCCAGCCCGCGGCATCAGCCTTAGTTGTGTTGTTCACAGCACCGGCACCAGGCTTTCAGCCCCTCAACGTTTTCCTCTCCCCAACAGCGGCACTAGTTCAGGAATTTCGTTTGTATGTCACGGACCGTGTTCAGCGTTTACAGGGTGTTCCCCAGCAGGGGACGTCCTTTCAGACTTGTCTTTGTCCAGTTCATCTGCTCAGTTACGCTCTGAATCCAGGCCTGATCTGCTTTTCGCTGAACATCTCAGCCCCCTAGGTTTGGCCATAAAAATCAGCCAAAAAGCCCGTTTGATGTTGTTATGTGAACAGTTTTGCTGCAGCTTACCAGGTGAATATTTTCACCAGGCGTTGAATGTGGGAGCCAGACAAGATTCTTTTCAACAGAGCTCAATAGTTAGCCTTACAAATCTTATAATAATTAAGGGTAGTCATGATAAAAACATAGTACAGTACCCCGGGGGGCATGTTTTCAAATTGGAATCAAACCTGAGTCAATAGCCTGGAAGGCAGTGAGCTGGTGTATAGTACAGCCAGCTGTTGTGCGTGCTTGTGTTGAACTGTGTGTTTGCCAGTGATTGATTAAAGCTCGCTGTGTTGCAGCTCTCTCTGGGTGACATTCTCCAACCCGCCATTGACCTTGCTGAAAGGGGCTTCCCTGTGGCCGAAATCACAGCCCACCACTGGGAAAAATGGGCAAAGACTTTGGAGAGTGCTGGAAAAAAACTCGCAGAGAATTTCCTCTTAAACAGCAAAGCACCAAAACAGGGGGAAGTGTTTGCTAACCCTCTGCTGGCTCAGACATTCAAGGTAATTTAAGTCTGGGAATGCGTACTCCCTGGTTTCTGTTTGTGTAAACAGGTGTGCTGCTGAATTCAACAGATTTTCGATTCCTATAGGGAGAAATGTTGAAATATAAACACACTTTCAATTTGTTAATTAATTTGTTAGCCCACTGGCAGATTTCAATACTAAAAGGGAAGTGCAGAGAAATGCCTAGCATTTTCTGTATTTCTGTATCAGTATTTCTGCTCCATTTACTGTGTTGTTACAGTACATATAATTTACAGCACGTTTCACCTGCATTAGCAAAGCTTTGCTATGTTGTCAGAACATCAGGAGGCATTAGGACTTTGTTCTATAGTAATAGCTTAGGACACTACCAATCCTCCACGCTCTTCCCAGTAAAAATCTCAAGACACGACACGAGAGCGCGTTGCGTGACCGGGCAGGACACGCCCTGGCAGTGTGAGGGAGGTAGGGGAGGGGAGTGTGCTGCCTGCACGCTTCCTTCAGTGCAGCCGGAGACTCGTGACTCGCCCACAGCTCATCAGCAGGCCTCTGAGGGAGCTCCTCAGGGACACCGGCCTTTGGCCTGAGAAACAGAGCTCTGTGAGGTTGGCAAGTCCACAGGGGACTGAAAGCACCAGGACTGGAGCTGCATATCCCCTTGGCTCCTTGCATTATTTATTTACCTGTTCGATACAGATCTGATCCTAATTAGTGCTGCAATGCTCCTGCGTTAATGATGATATAATAATAAACTTTTATTTTCTGTAGCGCCTTTAAAGGTGGCTTCTCAAAGTGCTTTACAGAATGACAACAACAACAAATTAAAAGAATACACAAGGTAAAACACAGTTACAATACACAGAGGAGACCGTGGATGGTGGTACTAAGTAAAGTAGGAGCAGAGGGGTGAAGAATGGAACCAGTTCAGTAAAGGTTTTTCTAAAGAAGGAGGTTTTGTGTCTGGATTTGAAGGAGTTTAGAGAAGGTGACTCTCTGATATTCTTGGGCAAAGAGTTCCAGAGCTTGGGGGCATAACAGGAGAAGGCCCTGTCACCCCTACAATGTAGACGGGCTTGGGGGACAGTTAGGAGACCAGAATTAGAAGAGCGAAGGTTGCGAGGTGGGGAGTATGGCGATAATGGTTCAGACAGGTATTGAGGTGCCAAGCAATGCAGAGCCTTATAGGTGAGCATGAGGATTTTAAAGCCCACACAGAATTTCACAGGAAGCCAGTGCAAGGACTCCAGGATAAGAGTAACGTGATCACTTGCACAAGACCTGGTCAGGATTCTGGCTGCTGAATTTTGGACAAACTGCAGTTTGTTCAAAGTAGATTTAGGTACCCCAGTGAGTAGAGCATTACAATAGTCAATTCGGGAGAACCGAAATGTGTTCATCAGTTTT
Source organism: Lepisosteus oculatus (assembly GCF_040954835.1). NCBI lineage: Eukaryota > Metazoa > Chordata > Actinopteri > Semionotiformes > Lepisosteidae > Lepisosteus > Lepisosteus oculatus. The sequence goes on along the minus strand of NC_090708.1, from coordinate 2,370,499 downwards.
TCAGCCACAGTTAGTGATAACATAGGGCGTAGTCTAGCGATATTTCTGAGGTGACAAAAATTGCTTTGATCAGTATCTGTCTCTCATGTGCGGACTCTGCAGCTCCATGGAGCCCCACAGGAGAGCCAGTGCAGATTGGGAGAGAGAGGCATCAATCACACTTTCCCTAGTAGTGTTGGTCAATCGTGTGCTGCCACAGGGGCGGGCCCATCTTCCAGAAGGTCAGGCACTGTATGGTTCACGCGCAGGGTAGTGAGCTGATCATCATTTACTGCGTTATCTCTTCCGTTCCAGCTTGTGGCTTGAGTCAGTCATTCGGAGACTGACAAGGGCCCCTCCCTGGTGCTACAGTGATGTTAACTTAAGCAAATGACCTGAACTTTAGAAGCACGATGGAGATGGAAGAAATATTGTTCGGCGTTACCTGAACGATTGTTGCCTTTTGTGTTTTTTATTGTACCTAGAGCAGCAAGATGTTGAGCTGGCAGCAGTGTGTTCATGTTGCTCCCAACAGTTCTTGTTGTGGTTAACAAGAACTTAAAATTACAATAACAAAGCCCATATATAAATTAGTATCAAACACAAGTTTTAAACTTACAGGCAGGTTTCCAATTTGGAAAAATCAGGTTTGCATGTTCTGTTATTTGTAAATGTCTGTGTATACCGGGACTGTCTTTTTTAACAGAGTGGAAAAGGCTTCCCTGCTTCTCTAGAGGTAAGCGGTATGCGCACAGGTACTGTGGTTTTGGGAGCAGTAGATGCAGGGAGGTGCAACGGATGAAGAATAATTTTGCTGTTTCTTTCACAGGAGATCGCCGTGCACGGGAAGTCTGGGTTTTATGAAGGGAGAATAGCAGAAGCTGTGGTGGATGTTGTCCGTAGCAATGGTGGAGTTCTGTGCTTAGAGGACCTCAAGTGTCACACCAGTTCCAGGGTTCGGCCCATTTACACAGATTACAAAGTAAGCGAGAGGCCTTAGGCCCCGCCCAGGAAACTGGGACTTCCCCCAGCGCGGTGGGCTTCCTGTGCAGCTTTTCAAACACAGTGGCGTCTCACCGCTCTGTGTCTTGTGCTCTCAAAACACAAAAACATTAGAAAGCTTATAAGCAAGTGGAGACCATCTTAGCCTTGGCTACTAGTACTTAATTGATTCAGGATTTTCATTCAGCTGTTTCAACAATAGAACTGGGCAGCTTTTTCCTGGGTGCAGCTATGCGGAACAACATATTTGTGTATATCTTGGGCACTTAATGGCATGGAGCAGGTAACTTTATATTTACAGATTGAAAACATAAACTCTGGTTCCTGAAGTCCTTTAAAGCTTAACAAATAGACTAACATTTCAAACTCATCCCGGAATGTAGTGCTTTGGGATTTAAAGGTAGTGTTAGGATATTTTCCAGTTGAATTCGCTGTAGTGTGAGGAATTCCCTAGTTGGTTCACTTTTAAAACCCTTCATAATGTCAGACTCCCAAGCGAGCGACTCATGCTATTTTGTTCCAAGGTTATAGGAAATGCTGGCAGCCGAAGAGACATGTTTTAAAAATAAAAGAACAAAAGATTGTGACGTTTTATGTAAAGAATTCACGAAGGCGGTTCGTAGGCCGGCGTGCCTGAATTTTGTTGACATTGTCGTGGCCCAGAATGCACCTCAGAGCTCACGAGCTCTCTGCCAGTTGAATCTGGGAGTGGGGGTGCGTTTCACAGGGAGGTCTATCGGATCTGCTCTCCCACAGGAAGGGCGTTGTTCCAGTGCCGCTGTGCTTAATGTCTTGCAGGGGGTCAGGCTCTGGGAAATTCCTCCCAACGGACAAGGGATCGCGGCTCTGATTGCTCTCAACATTCTGGAGAACTTCTCTGTCCAAGGTAGCCCCGGCTTCAAGGAGGTCTCCTTCGGGAATGGGGCTCCTCCTGACAGAGCCTGACTGCAAACCTCTCTTTGTTAAAGCCAGGGATGTTGCCTGTTTGACCTGCGGCACCCACTTACAGGCTTTCCCGACTCACTCAGAGATGGCACCGCAAACGCATTTAAACGATCGAGTATCACCGTATAAGTGTGAAATTCCCATCTGCACACCATCTGATTTTATGGCAGATGCTTCACAGCATGGGACTCAGGGCTTTTGAAAGCCTTTGAAATCCAGAGTAAGCACACATGTACTGTAACACTGCTGCTCTCTGTCTGCGTTGCCTTTCATTTCCACTGTCCATTTAAGTATCAGACGTTTGAGTCTCATTTCTCACTGCATTATCATACCATACTGCTTTACCGCTGGTATACACAACCTTTCTTTGTGCTCTGAGAGCGACTGTTCTGACGCTGTGGCCTCTCTGCCCCCCCCCCCCTCCAGAGATGGGCCACAACAGCGCGGATTACCTCCACGTCCTGACAGAGGCCCTGAAACTCGGCGTCTCGGACACGTCCCACTACTGCGCCGACCCCGAGCAGGTGCGCGTGCCGGTGGGGGGACTTTTAGAGAAGGAGTACAGCCGGCGGCGGGCGGGGCTCATCAGCATGGAGAAGTAAGTTTGAGTCTGGAAAGCGGGAACATGGCCTTGCCAGTGAATGACTGGCTCTTTGTTTGGGAACAGTAGAATTCTGTTACTGAGTGACTGTGTGCATCACGCAGCCCCCCTGCCTGTAACTCGGCACTGCCTGTGTCAGGCACCGACTGTTTACTTTAGATAGGAGAGTTTACTCACCTTTGCTGTAATCACCACCTAAAAAAAGCCTGAGCCTGCCTCTTGTTTGGAGAGCATGATGGAAAGGGTTTATTGATCTAGTCATGGACAGCCCCAAGCTTCAGGCGGACTTTGCCCTCTGGGGTTGCTCACCGAAATGCTGTCCTGCCGTTTGCTGGTGTCATATAACCCCTGGGTAGCGATGAAGTCATAAGAAGCAGATTGTACGTGTTCTAAATAGTGTTTAAGCCTTTTTTAAACTGTTAATTTCACCTGTTGTGCTCTAATACGAGTTTAATAGGACATCTGTTTATTTGTCACAACAATTCAGATACTCTAATTTTCTCTTACATTATTTTGCATGAAACTCGACTTAAAAGAGTAAAGAGTTAAAAGTTAGTCTGGTCAGCCAATCATAAATTACAAGTTGTTTTTCTTTTTGTTTCTGTTTTTCATTAGCTTTCTAGTCCCACCTGTAATATAAGAGAGATAAGATTTATCTTATCTTTTATAGGTGGGACTAGAAATATAGATCACTATACAATTAATAAAATTGAATAGCCCTATACAATTTTTTTGCTTTAGGAATTTGTCTTTTCGAATGCCCCAGCTTGCTCTCCATGAGACACACAGACAGGGAGAGAAGCTGGGGGTCAGAGCGCAGGGTCAGCCATTTATACGGCACCCCTGTAGCAGTTGGGGCTAAGGGCTTTGTCCAGGGGCCCAACGGAGTAGGATTCCTCTGCCGGCTGCGGGATTTGAACCGGCAACCTTCAGCCACAGGCGCAGATCCTGAGGCACAGAGCCACCACTCCGCCCTGTATCAGCCTGCTGGTATTTTGCCTATGGCACCAGTTTTCCAAGCTTTTTGGCACTGGTGTTTAATGTGCTATCTACCACCGATCTGCAGCCCTTCAGGTCTGCAGGTCCATGTTGTTTCTTTTCACGCCTCCTGCGAACAGGGCGCGCAGCAGCTGTGAGCATGGGGCTCCGGAGGGCGGGGACACGGTGTACTTCACTGTGGTGGACCGGGAGGGCAACGCCTGCTCCTTCATCAACAGCAACTACATGGGCTTCGGGACGGGCCTGGCTCCTGCTGGCTGTGGCTTCACTCTGCAGGTAGAGCAGGGTTCCCTGTGACCCGACAGGACAGCTGAACAAGAGCTGCCCTGTTCCTGAAAGGTCCAAACACGCAGGAGCACATCGCTAGTACTAACCGTAGTATTAACATTTATGTTCTGTTACAGGCGTTTAGTATGTTATTGTTTAAAGCAGTGAAGGTAATAACATTTTACATGACCTTTCTTATAAATGGATACATTTATTCAGGGGTCAGAAAGCCTGCTATTCCCAGTAAAGTTCGCTGAGCCTCTTCCGGAAACACAGGGCATAAAGTGGGATCCGCCCTGGGATTGCGTTCGGTACTTTCAAAGTTATGCTAAAATAGTTTAGACTTTAGACTTTAAAAGGAGAAAAATTAAAATGGTTGCAGGACATTTCCCCACTGTGGTTGCACTGCGAAACGTCCTAAAGAATCTTCAAAATAAATAATATAATTCCGAAAAGACAACAACAACAACAACCACCAAAAAGGCTCTGTTTATCTTAGCTGCTTCCTGTATTTGAGTGTTTTGTGTTTTGTTCTCGTTCCTCCTGCTAGAACAGGGGAAGTGGCTTCTCTCTGCTCCGTGAGCACAGAAACTGCGTGGGGCCTGCGAAGAGGCCTTTCCACACCATCATCCCGGCTCTGCTGACCGCTGTGGACACGGGCCGCCTGCTGTGCACCTTCGGGGTCATGGGGGCCTTAATGCAGCCGCAGGGACACGTTCAGGTGACCGGCGCCCCCCGTCTGCCCTCCGGGTGACACGTTCGACTGCGGTCCTGGCTGCTTGGTCAGCAGGGCTCATTAGGGCTGTTCGGAAGGTGTGAGGTGCCATTACTGCTTGGCGTCATCCTGATCTGGCTTTAAGGGGTGTGGAATACTGCACATTAGGTGTAGCTGGATCATTTTTTTAAAACAATACCTGTGTTTGAAATGGCAGCAGAGCTGATAGTTGTGTCCGCACGGTGAAGTGTTGCTCCTGGTATCATGAACGGTGAAAACCAGACCAGAAGGACACAAGTGGAAAGTATGTTGAAGTGCAGGATAAACAGAGCAGGAGGCACATCTTTACGCAAAAGGTGGTAGGAGTGTGGAACAAGATGTCGTGTCATACTGTTGAAGCTGGTAGCCTAGTTTCTTTCGAGAAACGTCTGGAGGACATTCTCGGCTGAATTAGCTACTCTGAAACTAGCTGGATGGGTCACAGGGCCTGCTCTTGTTTGGATCTGTTGCTCTGCGTGTCATGGCCTGCAGTTTCACAGGTGCTCTGGTCTTGTTAGGTGCTGCTTAACATGCTGGAGTTTGGAATGAATCCACAAGAAGCTCTCGATGCCCCTCGGATCTTCGTCCAGTATAACAAGCGCAGTAAGTCAGCGACCACATTGTTTGAGAGCCTGGAGCAACACAGCAGCTCACACGCTTTTTTTAGAGGGACATCTGACCCGCCTGCTCACTGGGAATTTGAATCCAGTATTTAGTCTAGTTGACCATGGACAAGCCATCAGTCACGATCGAGGGCGAGGGTTTGGAATCGGTGATTGGCAGCTCCATCCGACGTGTTCATTTAAACTGGGCCTCAGAAACATTCAGAGATTGCAATGGCTCACTTTCTGCCTTTGTCTGATGTGGTAATTTTCCGAGTCCATCCATTCCTTTCTCACCGCTGCATCCAATTCAGCATCACGGGGAAGCAGGAGCCAGGCCTGGCAATTAACGAGCGCAAGGCAGCGGTGCGCAAGGCTGGACAAGACGCCAGTCCATCACAGGGCACACAGAGACACAGACACACACACTCACTCCAGGGCCGGGTTTCCCAGAAACCAATAAGCCTGCCAGTATGTCTTTGGACTGGGAGAAGAAATCAGAGCACCCTGAGGAAGTCCACACGCACAGGGGTGAACTCCAGGTCCAGACTTGAACCCAGCGGGGTGAAGCAGTGCCAGCCACTGCACCCCCCTGCTGCCCATTTCCAGAGTCCTTGTCGGCAAATCAGAATTCTTGGTAAGAACCAAGTGTGCTGACGCGCAGAGCTCCGGCAGTCTGGTCAGTTCCGGTTTGGTGGCTTGAGCAAGCCCAGGTGAGACGGAATAACTGCAAACAGCACATAGGACATAACGACTATGGTCTCTCTTTTTGTGTTTGTAGTATGAGTTGCAATTCAGAAAGGGATTGGGGGGTGTACAAGACCATGAATATCTCTCTTTTCTCTGAAACAGTGCAGACATGGCAGCTGTCCCTGGAGGAGGGCATTATGGAAGGCGTGGCGAAGGAATTGGAGCTTCGAGGGCACCGCGTTCGCTGGGCGGTGTCGGGACACGACCGGGCAGAATTTGGGCGTGGGCAGGTCATCGCTGATGGGTGTTGGTGGGACCCAGACTCCTACAGCCCTGAGCAGTCAGGGAGGGTGTGGTGGGCAGGCTCTGACCCCAGGGCAGATGGCTGTGCTGTGGGGTATTAAGCTGTGCCATTGTCAAGTTCAAATATTTTACTCATTGTGATTACTTTTTTAATTGCTGGCGAGTTTTAACATTTATCCTCAGCATGAATATGATGGAAGGCCTTATAGAACTGATCAAATAGTATTCTCGCCGATGTACTTGGTGTAATCCAGTTTTGAACTCTTTCTTAATGTAGAATACAGTTTTCTGTACCGGTCGGTGTACACAGATGCACCACTGATCCAGAATCCAGATGTTGGATAATTGACACTAGTTTATCTTTTGCTTACTGTGCTATGAAACAATGTACAATATTGATGCCTTTATGAGATTCAAGTGTTGGAACCATTCTGAACTCCAATTTTTCCAGAATATTCATGGCTGTTGACGCCAGTACCCTGGTTTCTTTCAAGAAACAGCTGGATGAGATCCTTAGATCATCTCACTACTAATTTTAACTTCCAAACGAGCCGGATGGACAGAATGACCTCTCGTCGGTAACCTTTCTTCAGTTCTCAACACCCCCAGCTAAGTTTTAAGTGCCTTATTTTAATTGCCTCATTGAATGCTGGTCCCAGCTCTGAGAGCCCAAATTGTGTGACGGAATAAGAGTTCATGAGAGAGGATGTTTTGCCTCCCAGTACAACTCAGACTTGTGTAATCTCATATGTCCTGGGACACAGGCTCAGTTCTCAGAGAGCCCAGTGTCTCCCAGGTTCTGTTCCACTCAATCTCTTAGTCGCATAGTTTTACTGATAATTTACTGCATGACTATAAGACTTCTTGGCTGCCCCCTTTGTTCCCCATGGTTAATGAAACTCATGCCTTGAGTAATCAGCCATAAAAGGCCTGATAAATTCTTATTTATCTCAGTAAATGACTGTTAATGGTTTAACGACTTTGGGTTGGACCAAAAGCTGGAGGTCAATGGGAATCCGCCTCCTTTAGAGCTTTGCCTCTTGGAGAAAGTGAGCGTGACTCCTCGGCTCCTGGCCCTTGTCCCTCTTTCCTGTTTCCTGCGTCTCTGTCGGGGGACTCGCCTTGAGTCACCGCTCTGGAATTTTCGGAGATATTTCGAAACTGATGTGGAGGGTGCTGGAAAGTGGCGGCCTTCCCAAGTAAATACCGTTCCGTTTTCACTTGCTGTCCGTGTTTTTAAACGTTTCCCTTACACAGTCCAGACCCAGGACCCAGGAGCCCTGCAGGGAACTGACATATTTTAGAGAAAAACAAGTGGCAAAACTTACACCAGTGAACTTAACTCTGAACATTGAGATTTAATCCACTAGGAATCTAAACTAGCTATTCTGGGAAGAATGATGTTTCAGTAAAGGTTTAGCAGGTGTAGCTGCCACATCAGTGTGACAAACAGTGTTTATTACTCACAGTAAACTAATGAGCAAGTGTAGCTGGCTGTATACTGTATGGTGGCCATTCTTATGCGTTCTGTATACTTATGAAAAAGACTTGCCTCTTTATGCGGACACATCGATAACATCTAGGCAACACAAAGAAGCAATTACAAAGGCGAAAGAAAGTTAGGATAGTTACAAGTTTAGATTTGAAACAGGAATGTGATGTGAAAACTGTAATGCATTAGTCAGGTGTCACTTAGAATATTGTGTACAATGATGGTCACCATATTATAGACAATATATTGCTGCTGTGGAATTGATCCAGAGAGGAGACACCAGGTATATTCTGTAGTGAAAAGTCCTGCACTCACAAGCATCGGGAACTGAACCATTTTAGTCTTGAATGCAGACTGCGATGGAACCTTATTCAGGGATTCAAGATCCTCAGAAGCGCTGAAGATGTCATCCCCCTTCCCTACCACAAGGGTTGTGGGGGTGTGGAACAAGCTGCCTGGCCTTGTTGCTGAAACCCGATACCCTGGCTTCTTTCAAGAAACAGCTGGATGAAATCAGATTAGCTTCTAATCTGTTTTATACCTTTCTAATATATATACACACATATTCGTTCATTATGAATAGCACACATAGAAAATGGCAAAACCCCAGTACAATAAAATGCTTTTGCCATGCACAATCACTATCAGAGGGTGTTGCGCTGACTGGATCGGTATAAATGGTTATTGCTCGCAAACTATATTTGAATAACTATATATAGATAGTAGAGGGGACAGCCCTTTGGGACATGTAAGGTTCTCTATTTAAATCATGCTGCCTTGAAAAGAGGAACTGTTGGTTTTTCCTTTTGCATGTTTTCCTCCGAGGTCTCGCTGCACGTTGGTTACCAGTGAAGAGCACTGTTCCATTTGTGTTAAACTGTAGAGAAAAAAACTGTTCTTGTGGTTTTCTTGGTAACTGTTTGAACCCTAGTCCTTTCAATGCATGTTTGTGGCTTGTATGTAAATGAAATGAATGGCAAGACATGATCAGTTGTGCTTTTTGGTTATTACCGCAGGAACAAAGAAAGTCATACCCTATGTAAGTTATGTAGCTTTGATTTCTCCTGTTGATATGATGGACCATGGGCACAATAGTATGGAAGATGGCAGGTCTGACATCACTTCAGTCCGCTGTGAACAGTTTCACTGGGGTTTGACCAGGTGAGAATAACTTGTAACGCCCTGCTGTGATGGAGTAAGGGATCAGCTCGTGTCTGAACATGATCACCAGGTTTAAGCCACAGCGATCCGCTTTTCCCAGCCCTGCTGTTTTGTGATGGTGCAGGCCTGTATTGGAAAGAAGGTGCTTGTTCCAACAAGGGCATGTCGCACTGTCTGCTCCGCTCATGTCGCAGTCCCAGCTGAAAATAGAGGACTCCTTCATCCCGTGCTGTGCTAGTTTCTAGAAAGCATGTGACCTCAACCTCCACGTCACTATTTCCAGTTGTTTGCTTGTGCAGGAACAATTGCTTAAAAAAATGCTCCTTGGACGGCGGCCATGGAGACGGCGTTACCAAGAAGGGCTTGCTTGTTTATTCTGGGGGGCCGCTGGAACAATGGGGCCCCTCATCCTCGCCGAAGCGGAACATCCCCTCCCTCTGGGGTTGGCCGCCGGGGCCTCTGCGCAGCCGGAGCGCTCGCTCATGCGCCGGGCCCGCTGGTTCCTGTCCTCGTAGGAAACGGGGTCGCGCTACTTAAGGAGCAGCTGCCTGGGCTGCAGCTGGAGTGTCTGACAGCGGTGCCTGCCGTTCACTGACCATGTGCTCCCGGAGCTGCGCCCAGTGCATCGGCTACACCTTGATACCTCTGGCCGTGTGCTGCATCGTCGCCAACATCTTGCTCTACTTCCCCGATGGAGACGCCACGTATGTCAAAGACGGCCATCTCACGACATACGTCTGGTTCTTCGCTGGGATAGTCGGAGGAGGGGTGCTGGTGAGTAACCTGGTTCTCCTTTGCTCGTTTCCCTGCCGCACGGATCTTGAGCCCGCGTCTGAAAGGATCAAGCCGACCTGCTGCGTTGTCCTCCTATCCTTGTGCACGGGGTGGTGGCGGCACTGCACGCTTCGCACACTTGTGTGTGGAAGAGCACATGGTGTGGAAGCCTTCGATGATCACCTGGCCAACCTGTATTCTCCGCTCAAAACCAGCAGCCCATACATGGGGACTGCGTATTGGACAGCATTTCTTCTTCTTTAAAACCAGACTGCACACAATCCCAAAAGCCTGTCCTTACAACTCAGAAATGACCCGTTTGTTTTTAATCGCGGCATTAAAGGTCTTCTTGGCTCTTTTCGAACGCATCTTGGCTTACAAACAACGGCTTTCAGATGGAGCAGGTTGTAAAGCAATCGACGAGCTCATGTTTAAGGGGGAAATGAGACGGACTGTATGGTGAACGAAAAAGCAACGGCTTTTGGTTAACGTCGTTTAAAATAATGGAACAAGCAAGGGTCACGTCGAAGCTGAAAAGCGGTGGAAATCACTGTTTCAGCTGTGGAGTCTCAGCCTGGAAAGAAAGTCTAGCTGCTTCTGTGCAGCTGACTCACTGACGCCCATCCCTGCTCTGTCCTCTTCAACAACACCCTATTGATTGAACTGGCTGTGAGACGTGAGTTTCCTAAAAATGTGAATAACGTTATAACAATTAAATGCAACAAAAGTATATTGTATGTGCGTCGTCAGCTAGGTATTTCCAGAACTCGCCAGGTTCTGGGAAAAATCTAGTACAGGTTCTGGGAGGACGGAAGCAACTATTAAAAATTGATTTTAAAAATAAAGGTCGTCAAAGTAACCAAAACCTCCCACGAGCTGTTGCGGGTATTATAAATAAATGTGATGTTCGCGTCATGGTATCGCGGTTGATAATCATACAGCAGGCGTGATCGTTGTAATAAACTTTGTTGTTAAAAAAAATGTTCTTTTACCGCCACCTGGTGGCAGGGATGTGCATCGTCGTCACTGTGATGCTGCTCTAAAGCCGAGAATCTCTGAGATCCGATTTACAATACTTCCTATTTAAGCAATTCTTTAAAAACACTCACGGATAGACAGTCTGGAAAACACTGAAGCCCTGAAGAAAATTAGGAAACAACAGCGCAGTCCTTAAGGACGTTTGCATAAGACCCTCTAACTCATTGTGTATCTGTTCCCACAACTCTTGTGGTCATGTGGTCTTTCTCAGATCTGAGCGATTTAAAAAAAAAGAATTTTACAGCATCACAAAAATACAACAACAATACCGGTAGATGAAAATGTAAAGTGAAAATGTTCTTAAAAAGAGATTCGCAAACGAGAGAGAGAGAAGCAGCAATGTGGCCAGACCGACACACTTTATTGGCCCCTATACAGTTTCTTGCATTCGGAATTTGTCTTTTCGCATGCCCCAGCTTGCTCTCCATGAGACACACAGACAGGGACAGAGAAGTTTAAAGTCAGAGCGCAGGGTCAGCTATTTATACAGCTCCCCTGGAGCAGTTGGGGTGAAGGGTCTTGCTCGGGGGCCCAACAGAGTAGGATTCATCTGCCGGCCGTGGGATTTGAACCGGCAGCCGTCTAGCCCCAGAGCCACCGCTCCGCCCCTGTGTGCCTCTGCTACAGGCCAGTGTAGCCTGGCGGCAGTTCTTCCTGTAAGGACGGGTTCTGGAAGCGACAGCAAGAGGACTGCCGGTAACCCAAGCGCCTTCACTGAGCAGGACCAGTCACACCAGTGTCCTCTACCCAAACCCCACACACCCCGACTGAGTCAGGAATGACCTCCGTCTGGAGCACTGTGAATTGGTTTTACACCAACAGAACAGACGAGCAGAACAGAGTCTGAACAGAACAGGAGAGCAGAACAGAGTCTGAACAGAACAGAAGAACAGAAGGAGAGAGAAATGGCTGTTCAGCCTGTCTACTTTTTCTATCCTATATAAAGGTGAACGATTTTCAGACGTCGGGCAGAAAGTTAGATGAAATTCCATTCCTTCTGCGTGAAGACAGACTGGTACCTGGGCGGTTTTCCAACTCCCGAGGGAATGAACGGATCTCCCACACGGTGGCGCTCTGGTGCAGAATTCCCCCCACCTCTGTCAGAGGAATCCACGCTGCGTGAATTTAGACTGGAAACCAAACCCACCGAGGGCATTCACTTATTTTTCTCAAAGACTTTAAAGGTAGGGTAATACAAAAATAGCTTTACCTCTCACCAACGCGAGGACACTTGTCTTCTTCCGAAGCGACGAAGACGCCCTGTGGATTAAGTGTGGGCGCCCAGCGAGTCAAGTCTCGGGGGGAACCTTTTCCGATCCGGTGGTGAAACCGCACCTGCTCCCCCACGCCTGAGAATCGAGACTAAATGCTCCTTTCCTGCAGGATCACCAGACGTCGTGGTGAGATCTTGGACCGCACCGAGATCCTGACTCTCTCTGGTCGTGAAAAATCCCAGGGTGTTTCTCCAAAAAGAACATTTGTGTCCTGGCCAAATTTCCCCCTGTCCTTTACCGATCATGGCCTCCTAATAACCCCCCCTCTCTGAACTGGCTTCATCACTCTGCTCTCCTCCCCACTGAGAGCTGGTGTGTGGGGAGCGGACTGGCGCATCATCCAGGTGGGGCTGCACACTGGTGGGGGTGGAGGGGATCCCCATGACCTGCAAAGCGCTCTGAGTGGAGTGTCCAGGGAAAAGCCCTACATAAGTGTGAGGAATTAATAATAAAACTATTATTATTATTATTATTATTATTATTATTATTATTATTATTATTATTATTATTATTATAAGATGGAATACGCTGACATACTGTACAAACTGACAAACTGAGCAGATGCCCCATCACCAGATGAGACGGGTCGAGTGTTTCTAGGTGGGGGCTACACAGTGCTTTGAGTGGAGTGTCCAAAAGTCTTATATATATAAAGGTGTAATTAATAATAATAATAATAATAATAATAATAATAATAATAATAATACACGTGTCACATTCGTACAAAACCATGGGATCCCCGTGTGAACTTCGGCGCCCGTCCCGTGTGGGAACAGAGTGGAGGAAACTCAGGGCCCTCTTCTCCGGCTTTTCAGATGTTCCTGCCCGCGGGCGTGTTCATCTGCTTGGGCGACTACGAGTGCTGCGACTGCTGCGGACACCGTGGCTGTGGAGAATGTTGCGCGGTAAGTCCCGCTGCTGTCGGGCGTGGGGCGGGGTCGCGTTCCGCCGCGTGGGTAGAGAGGGAGGCTCGGAGCCCAGCCGAAACGGGACCGGTTCTGATGAACGACACGGCACAGCCTCTGGCCGCGGATCCGTGAAATGCCGACCTTCATCATTTTGACAAAATACAATACTTTGACATATACAAGTAATAGGTTTATTCCACGCTGAGAAAAAGGGAGAAAGGGAGAAAACACAATGTTTCGGCCGTGGGAGCCTTCTTCAGCTGTGAGAGAGACAGAGCAGCAGGCAAAGGTAATTTAGCAGGAGAACAAAGGCTGGGAGAGAGGAGTGAGAGGCCAATCTCTGGGATTAGAGAAACATTCTTCCCTAAATTCAGAAATCTAGTCCCAGAGTTCCCACACCTGCCAGAATCACAACGGGTCCCAATCCTACTGGGAGAAGGAAGAGGGAACTCAGCTGAACTGGCAGCCCAGTATGTGATCTCCTGTCACAGCCTGAGGAACAGTGAGTCTGTGTCCCAGTAATGCTCCTTCTGTCTACAGTATATGTCAATATTTTATAACATGTCTTTGTTGTAAATGTCTGCAATATGTCTGTAGATTTTATTTGTTGTTTTGTTCCATGTGAATTTGCTTTGGCAACACTGATTGTACCCATCGGTCATGCTAATAAAGCACCTTGAACTGAATTGAATTAAATTGAGAGGCCAATCAAGATGTGTGAAGTCAGAATGGGTGTAGAGAGGTGTGAAATGAAACCTCCAATGAATGAGAGAATTTAGAAGAACAGTAGTCTGTCGTTAAGAGAAGGGAGAATGTGTGATCCTAGCTGCAGGATAGTTTTGGTTTCTGTGGTCTTTCTGATGTATGAGTTTGGAAAATCGTCTTTGAGAACACAGATGGAGAGATTAGAGCCCTCATGAACTTCATTGGGTTTAGAATACACTAGACACGAGGTATTGGGAAAAGAACTAGAAGTAGCCTTATAACATTTTTAGGGTTTCCTCTCGCAGTCCATCGACAGGCGGGGAGGTTAATTGGCTTCTGTGGAGCCTGTCCCGCTGTGAGAGTGTGTCTCAGTGTCTGTGTCCCGCCGAGGGTGAACTCTTTCTGAGGTTATTAGAAAAAGGATGGATGAATAGTCTTAAAATCAACACGTGCCCCTCACTTGTTGCAGCTGCTCCACGCTGAGTTTCCCTGCGCTGTGTAACTCTATGTGTTAGGCTGAATGTGTTGCTGCAGATGGGTACAATATCCTCTGCTTACAGTCGCATAACTGAAATAATAGTCTAATAATAATAATAATAATAATAATAATAATAATAATAATAATAGTCTAATTTATGTTTCTGAGAATAACTTTATATAATGTAATTATATTTTTATTGACTAAGAACAGAAGATAAATCCATACCTTTAGAATGTGAGCAAGCCATGTGATGTGTCACCTGGTCATACTGCTTATCCCCTGCTGTGTTCACTTCTCACTTCTCACCTGGTAGATTCAATCAATCGATCAATCGATCAATCAGTCAACCAATCAATCAAGCAGTCAATCAGCACATTCCTTCAGCCACTAGAGTTCCCAGGGGTGCTCTCAGAAAGTGGGGCTTGGGTGAGGCAGGCGTGCTAAGTGCTGTTTTTCTTTGTTCAGATGCTGGGCTCGATCTTGGTGGCTCTGATTGGAGCACTGGGGTCTGCATACTGCTTTATCGTCTCTGCAATCGCCCTGACAATTGGACCACTCTGCTACACACAGCAAAACTGGAAGTACCCTTTCGAAAATGAAACTGGAGAGTAAGTACTGTCTGTAGCTCCGTTTCTTACAGTGTGTGAGTGCTCTCTCGAAACCTGATTGTTCAGTGCGGATTTTCCAGGGGGGATCCTCCTGCAAGAGAGAACCCAGGTGTGAAAAAGAGGAAATGACAATTTCCACCTTGAGCTCTGATCTCACTGAATCTCAGAAGCTCAGCAGCGCTGGGCCTGGGCTGTACTGCAGTAGGAGAACTTGGGGGCAAATCGGGTTGCTGCTGTAAGTGTTGGTGGTAGACCAGTAGGTGGCGCTTTTCCCTCTGAACTGGAATTTCCAAACCAGCACCTCAGTATGGGTAAGGGAGGTGCTGTCCCTTTGATAAGAAATTTAACTGAGGCCTTTAGTACTTTGTCATTAAAAATCTCGTGGCACTATTCGAAAGAGAATGGGTGTCACGACTACGTCCCACCCAGGGCTGCCCAAGCTGACCTCCCTAAAGACCCCGTTTAATTCAGTTGGTGAAGCAGTTTTTCTCTCCTCTGCCTGTTTATCTGTGCAGTGGGGCTGCTGGCACAGACAGGCAAATTGCCACTGCGGGTGCTGTACTTCAGACTGTATAAGCACTGTATGAAGTGGTGCTGAGGAGTGTCAGGTGGAAGAGGAGCAGGTTCTGTGCCGGAGTGAGAAAGCGTTGCTAACTTGTCTTTTTGTGTGTGTGTGTGCGCTGTAACAGGTATCTGACAAACTTCAACAGCTGGAGCACCTGTGAAAAGCCAAAGAACGTGGTAGTGTGGAATGTCTCCCTGTTCTCCATCCTCCTGGGGCTCAGTGGCATCGAGTTCCTCATGTGCGCCATGCAGGTCATCAACGGGCTCGTTGGCGCCATCTGTGGGCCGTGCTGCAACAGACAGCAGTACGCCATGAACAAGGCATGAAGACGCAGGCTCTGCGCGCTGGCGGCTGAGTTCTGACAGCAGTGTTCTCTGTCCCTCTCCCCTCTCAGCCTCCCTCGGGTAATAGCTGAACAAAGGTGTATAAAACGTTTTTGGGGATATTTGACTTTATCTTGTCTTTCCTCTCAAAAAACCTTAATATTTTATTTTCCAGCAAATGCAAAAAAAAATGCCATTTCAAAGGATATTGTTTTTCCAATAGGTGCGGTTTAGCAGCAGTCAGTTTTGCGAAGGATAGCCTTTGTGAGCCTGAGCAGCGCTGTGGTCTTGTCCTGTGGTCTCAGTGTACATTTATGGCTTTGCAGGTGAAGCAATTGACTGATTATCGCACCCCAAGAACTGCTTAGTATGTAGAGGCAAGTTGCATGCAGAATTAGTTTTTTTAGAAGCACCAGTTACAAAAAGTCTGAACTGTACCAGTTCTCACAATGTTTAAACGGTTATAGTCAAGGATTCAGAATAAGATGATTGGGGCCTCTCTGCTAGGAATGTGGATGTCAGTACGGCACACCACTGACATGTCTAAAATCTCATGGTAATTCAAGATCATCAGGGCGGATGACCAAATGAACGATGACATCATAGATGTGAGCTGTATAAAATGAAACTCACGAGGTTGTCGAAAGAGGAAAATGCCGTGTTGTGTAAATACTGGTGTAGCAGCAAATGATTTATTTTAATGAGAGGATGGTAGACGTGATTGTCATGGACTGGTGTAACTCCTACTTGAATACTGAGGCATTTCAAGGTCAGGTGTAGCACATGGACAGTTATAGTTCGCAGAGATTTAGTATAATTTAATCTGGTTCTTTTAAGAAGGTAGGGCTTTTACATCAGATTATAAAATGTAACAGGCATGTGTGCAAGTGTAGCATCTGTTTTGTTTAACATTTTGTACATGTATTTGATTATGCGCTTATTTTCTGTTCAGTATTTTTTGTAAAGTAATATATAGATGGTTTATGTTACAGTTCTTTTTCACCTTTTCAGAACAAACAGGGAACAACGGTATATTGTAAATTATTTTAATATCCATTATTTTGATATAAATGCAAATGAATTACATGAGAATGTGTTTAAGGTATAAATGTTTTTCTTCATTTATTTTTACAATGCTCCTGCTGCCTTCACTAAATAAACGTTTTTTTTTTAATGAAGGTCTCATTTCATCCCGGACATTTAATGACTTTAAACTACGGGTTCATAATTAATAATCCACAGATTAAAAATTACAACTTAAATTTTAATTGAGGATGAATGGCAGCAGACAGACTGATCCACAATTCCAGATGTTTACAAAGTGCATCTCCCACCCAGTGTCTCTGGTCTTGGTAAGGGATTGCAGTCTGGGCTGTGTCACGAAGCTGTGCATCAGGAGCATCTCACAGAGGTTTGCGGATCTGTGAGGACTGCCTCATGCAATAAGCCTTGAGTGGGTGAAACTTACAGCCCTTGTCCTCCGCGGCTGGACTGCAGCGTCCTCTACAAACACTGCTGGACGCTATGGGGGGAAATCAGCTGGGCACAGATGCAGTGGAAATTCCAGCACCGACCTTTGGAGTTAAATCGTTTTATACCTAATCTTAGTGGAGGGGGCTCTCTCTCTCTCTCTCTCTCTCTCTCTCTCTCTCTCTCTCTCTCTGTTGTTTGAAAAGCAGAGCCAAGAGTTCAGCTCGTCGGGTCAGTGATCCGAAGCCAGGTTTCCCAATCCTGGTGCTGGATCTAACGCCTCTGTATCTTCTCCTTCCTGGCCCCCGAATTCCAGCGTCTTCCTCTCTTCCTGCCAGTCAAGCCCCCTGTTGACTCAAGCCTTTAACTGAGCTACTAATTCATTCTTCGTCTCCTTTATTTGCCTAGATCTCAGGTGGGCAAGCCCTGTCTTCTGGACTTCCCAGCCCTGTGTTCTGGCAACACCTCCTCCTGTGAATTACTGGAAGCTCTTCTGGCTTTCATCACTGGTCATGCATCATCACTGGCTTGCTTTGTATTCTCATTCTTGTGCAATATTTACAGGATGGCATTTTCCGTAATGTTGAGCCCAGTCTCGGCACAATCAGTTCTGATGTTCTCGGCACAATCAGTTCTGATGTGTTAAAGTCCGGTGTGAGTAACAATTCTCAGACCCCTCACAGTAAGGTGCTTTTGAACAGGTTTTATTTGTGACTGGCCTGACGTAGGTAGGTAACAAGTGACGGTTTCAGCAAAAAGTAGATTTTTCAAATTTTTCCAGAGATAATCTTGCTTTGGATCTTTTAAAGAAGCACCTTTGGTAAGCGTAAAAATGTGTTAACTTCCAAAGGTTTTTAGAACTTTCAGCTGATTTTATTCAGCAATAAGTGAAGACACTTTCCTCCACAAAGTCTTTGGAAGTGATCTAAATACTGGCTAATTCATTCAGTGTTTTTAAAACATTCTGTTCTTATTCCATACAGCAATTTTCTAACTGCTTCTTGCAATTCAGGGTTGCAGGGGAGCCAGAGTCTATCCCAGCAAGAAACAGACACAAGGCAGGGTACATACACCCTGGACAGGTCACCAGTCCATCACAGGACATACACACACACTCACACACCCTGGACAGGTCACCAGTCCATCACAGGACACACACACACACTCACACAACCTGGACAGGTCACCAGTCCATCACAGGACACACACACACTCACATATACTGGACAGGTCACCAGTCCATCACAGGACACACGCACACACTCACATATCCTGGGCGGGACGCCAGTCCATCACAAGAGATACACAAACACACACACAGACACACACACACACACACACATCCTGGGCAGGTCACCAGTCCATCACAGGACACACACACTCACACCAGAAACTAGCCTACCAGTATGTTTTTGGACTGTAGGAGAAAATGGGAGCACCTGGAGGAAACTCCCGCCAACACAGGGAGAGCATACAAACTCCATATGCTCTGATAGTACCCAAGGTCCAGATAGTACCCAAGGTCCAGAATTGAACCCAGCAGTGGGGAGACAGCAGGGCTAGCCACTGAGCCCCCATGCCACACTCGTTTGTTATTGTTCGTTTCAATTTTTGGTCACCAGGATATCACCAAACTTTCACAGGAATAAACTTCCGGGAGGAAACTTCCTCACTCTGCTCCTGCGTGTGGCAATAAGGAACATAAAGTGGTTGTGCCAACTTTTTCTAAATTTACAGGGGGTGACCTGGAGGTGAAGACTCCTGCCTCACATCTCCAAGATCATGGGTTCCATCCCAAATTGGGCCACATGTCTGTGCGGAGTTTGCATGTTCTCCTCAGATTCATGTTGTGCTCTAGGTTCCCACCTGGCTCCCAAAGACCTTATTTGCTGCTCTAAATTCTCCTGTACTTAGATACAGATAGAGAGAATCAATGAGCCCAATGGGGTGAAGGGATTTCTTCGTCTGGCCCTTCTGATTACATTTTACACTGTGTTTCCTCTCCACACTTCTCCTTTCTAAAAGCAGGCTAAAGAGCATTCCAGCTGTGGCTCTCCAAGAGGTCACAAAAGAGCTTGGTCAGGGAAAGTAATAACAAAACGCAAATGAAGGAGATAGCGTGCACAATCACTCCAAGGTCGGATACAATGGTCTCCTACCAGGCTGTCTCCTGTTGCTAATTTCCCATCGATTAGATCATTTTGGAAATGACCACAGTCCTCAGCCTGCTGACATTTGGCCAGGTTAGTAATCTCAGCGGTTTCGTCTCCTAAAAAGCTGAGTCTGCAAGAACTCTCACACACAGAAACTTTCCAAATCAGTTCAGCGCTCGCTGAATGGAGCGTTCTGTTTGCCGAGTCCTGGCCAGCTCCTGGGCTCTGATTGGATGAAGCACACAGTGGTCACTGGCTGACCTGATAAATGCCTTGTGGGAGCTGCACCTCGGATGCCACCCCAGGCTTGTTCCTTCACTCAGCAGAATGACCTACTTGGGGAATGTTCTGTCCCTGCTGCTCTGCTTAACCGGAGCGGTGTGTGGAGTTCAGAGGGAGTACTTTATAGGCATCAAGGAGGTACAGTGGGATTATGCACCAAGTAAAATGAATTTGATTCTCAACCAGTCTTTGAACGAGGATGAGTAAGTATGCATGTCGTATTTATTAAAAAAAAATCTCTTTAACATGGTTTCCTGGTCTCTCTTACAATAAACTTCAGAGGCATTATTAGACAATTGATTTAAAGGTCATTACTTACTAAATACTGTAAATGGCATACGTGTTTGGTTGTTTACTTCAGTGTGTACATATAAAAGTGGGAGAATTTATTTTAATCCGAGAAGTGACAGAAGCCATAGTCACCGTATTCTCATTTTACGACAGATGTCAGAGGTTCTAGTACAATAAAAATCACCAGAGCTCTAAAGTAAAACGGTATGTTGTGCCGTGCCATATTACAATGAGCACCCTTAATCCTTTCTGGTGTGGTTGTGCCTGGGGTCTGTACAGCTCTGCCTTTTACCTCATTCGTAAGGCAAAACTTCCAGCTACAGGTTTCAGCTCTGCTTTGAGCTTGTGACACACACACACACTGCCTCAGAGCTGCTTCTCCGACATAGCCAGGACAAACTCCCCTTAAACAAGGTACTGTGATGACTCCTCCAGTCTCGGAGCCTGTTATCACGTTGTATAGAAATTGTCGTCGCTGCGTACAGTAGCTTCGATATAGGACGTAATAGTGTAGAAATGAGCCCCGTTGTGTGAGGAAACAATAATTAAGATGCAAACTTCATCGGGCGCCAGCCTGACACCGTTTTAAACCAGCCAGCGGGGCAGGGGTTAATAAAGCATGTTAGCACAACGCACCAGGCTAAAGGAAACGCGACGCGTCGGACAATCGTATTATTGCGCGGCTTTGAGCAACAGCGAAGCGACCACGGTTGTTTGCGCAGACCTTTCGCCTGGCAAAGACTGGCCTCTGAGTAACCCCTGTGTCGGACTGGGGGGGCATTTGTAGGGGCAACATTTCTTCGGGGAATCTTGGGATGGTGTAAATGAGTGTGGAGATATTTTATCCGAAAAGTTACAAACGGGGCGTTCCCTACATAGACCTATATAGAGTCGACTCCTCAAGTTTGTAGTTTTTAAATTTGTAGCTCTCTTTCAATCAAAAATTCTAAGAGATAACAAAAAGTATTTGGGGAAGAATGTTGTTCTACGGCTTGCACAACAGATCTTTCGCCGGTGTTTTGCCTTGTGGTGAGTGTTGTTGAAACCGGAGTGAAAAATACGTTTATTGTGGAAGGAAAAACATTTTCTTAAAAACGGGCTTCTTGTTCGCTATATTTTGCAATGTAGAGTTTGTTTCTTTTGGAATATGAATTAAAAAAAATTAAAGCGCCACGTGCGATCGTAAATACAAAGCGATTATTGAAGATGTCTGAGAGGAATTAGAAAAGTAAAAAACAGAAAGTTGCAAATAGAATAATAATGATAAACAACTTGTGTGTATAATACTAAACTGATGTAACAAAGACCCTGCGGGACATAATCCTGCCTGTTTCAGTTAAAGTAAATTAAATTAAGATGCACTACGGCCTGTTCATGTGAGAGAGTGACTCATGGTCAGGTTTGTAATGTTAAGAAATTCAAGTTTTTAATTACGCACAGGTACGGAGCTGGAGGTAAAAATAGAAAATCAGTGGTTTGTATTACTGCACGGCTGCCTTCATTTGAGCTTGAAGCAGCAGGTGGCCCGGCATGAAATGATAAAACCGACCAATGAATCAGTCAACCAGTCGGTCGGTCAATCTGTCGATCAATAATAATAATAAAAATAATAATAATTGCTTACACTTATATAGCGCTTTTCTGGACACTCCACTCAAAGCGCTTCACAGGTAATGGGGATCCTCTCCACCACCACCAGTGTGCAGCCCCACCTGGATGATACAACAGCTGCCATAGTGCGCCAGAACGCTCACCACACACCAGCTCTCAGTGGGGAGGAGAGCAGAGTAATGAAGCCTGTTCATGTTTCGGTGGTGTGTCTCAGGCACGTCGCCACGTTTCTGCGGTGTGGGGAGGACCGCATCGGCAGCGTGTACAAGAAGGCCGTTTACCTGCAGTACACCAGCGCCACCTACAGGGAGGAGGTGGAGAAGCCGAAGTGGCTGGGCTTCCTGGGGCCCCTCATCGCGGCGGAGGAGGGGGACACCGTGGTCATCCATCTGAAGAACTTCGCCTCGAGGGCCTACACCCTCCACTCCCACGGCATGAAGTACACCAAGGACAACGAAGGTACGGGCCAGAGGCCGAGCCCGGGCCCCGCTCTCCCCAGCGTGGCCCTGGACGGGGCGCGGGGCAGGTGTGGGTTCACATCCCAGCGGAGAGGCTGCAGTAGTGCCCTCGCACAAGATGGTGCTTCCTCACTGTGAGATGAGAAG
This sequence comes from Lepisosteus oculatus, assembly GCF_040954835.1. Classification (NCBI taxonomy): domain Eukaryota; kingdom Metazoa; phylum Chordata; class Actinopteri; order Semionotiformes; family Lepisosteidae; genus Lepisosteus; species Lepisosteus oculatus. The sequence continues at coordinate 2,348,616 of NC_090708.1, read as the reverse complement.
TCTGTCTTTTCTGTTTGTCCTCGGTCTTTGAAAGCATCTTTTCCGTTCCTGCTTACCTGTCTTCTTTCATTTCTCCTGCTCCGAGGGCACCTCGCATGCTTTGATAAAGTCACGGAGCTGTTCCGACATTAACGGTTTTCTTCCCCACGACATGAGCCAGTTCGTAGTTCAGAAACTCCTAGAAAGCCTCCAGGAGCTCAGGCTTTGAGGTCTGGAGTTTTATAAAGCCCAGACTGAAATGAAAGATTGAAACTCCTTCATTGCTCTTGCTCCTGCGGCTTCTGCTTAGGTGCGTTTTACCCTGACCACACCAGCAGCGGGGACAAAAGGGACGACCACATTCAGCCTGGAGCGAACTACACGTACGTGTGGGAGATGACCGCGCCCCACGCGCCCGCCAAGGACGACACCAACTGCCTCACCCGAATCTACCACTCGCACATCGACGCCCCCAGGGACGTGTCCTCCGGCCTCATCGGACCCCTCATTATCTGCAGAAAAGGTAACAGCGGTGAAACTCGGAATTACAGCTCCAAAAGGTGGAACGTGACGTTCTTAGTGAAGGTCTCCTTCAGTGGTCCCCTCTAAGAAAAAGACCTTTTCCTGCAGATTTCTCATACCGTCTTCAATGTAAATGGAAAAAGGTGTTTCATTAAATACCCCTCTGTCTGTCTCTGCCTTTCCGATTTTCCGATTTGTTCCAGAGTTGCAGCTCCTGGGGCGTCCCTGCTCTTCTCTGCACATAACCCTAACCCTTACCCTCCCAAACCCCCTGGCCTTACCACACGCCCCACACCGAGTGGTCTGCGGTCCGCTCAGTCCACTGTGTGGACGTTCCCAGAGGGTTTTTAAGCAGATCGGTCAGCCGTCACAGTCCCTCTGGCTCTGCTCTTCCCTTCAGGCACGCTGGACGTGTTCGGCGACAGAGCGGCCACATACCTCTACGCGCTGTTGTTCACGGTGTCCGACGAAAACCTCAGCTGGTACCTGGATGACAACATCCAGACGTACTGCTCTGCTCCCGACAAAGTGGACAAAGAAGACGAAGACTTTCAGGAGAGCAACAAGATGCACTGTGGGTACCTGACACACCTTTCCAGCTGCTGACGTTGTCCCATTTCAGGGAAACAGTGTCCCGGCAATGGCCTTTTTAACTAGTCTGCAGCGCAGGGCACTGGATTAAAAGTGAAGTAAAATTGGGATGCATCTCATAAAACTGTCCTCGTTTGGATGATACAACATGTTACTTTAGCACATTAAAAATGCATAGAGACTTGGAGTGTTTTTGAACAAGTCTATTTTTATCGGAAGACCAACAAAAGAAAAACACAGTTTGCTATTTACAACACCAACTGGCACTTTATATACCAACCATTCTTAATCATACCCATGTGAGAACGGCCCTGTAAACCAATAATTCCATTAATTCACAATAATCACCCAGTGTGTTTATTTACAGTGATTCTAGAGTCCTTTAGTGACCTCTAGTGGCAGGTTGAGGTAACATCTCTCTCTCCCGACCCTGCTGGCCCCTGCATTGTTGTCATTTCCTTTCCTCCAGCCATCAACGGCTACGTGTATGGGAACCTGCCGGGCCTGACGATGTGCGTGGGGGACAAGATCCACTGGCACCTGTTCGGGATGGGCAATGAGGTGGACGTCCACTCCGCCTTTTTCCACGGGCAGATCCTGACGGAGAGGAAACACCACGTCGACACCGTCAGCCTCTTCCCGGCGACGTTCGTCAATGCCGAGATGGTGCCTGCGAACCCGGGGAAGTGGCTGCTCAGCTGCCAGGTCAACGATCATGTGGAAGGTAAAGTGGACGGACCTCCCGGCGCGCCTCTGTCCTCTTACACCGCGTCTCCCTGCGCTGGGCCGCTGCTGGGCCAGGAAGGGGTTCCTGCTAGAAGGGGCAACTCAAGCAGTTCGCAACTGCTTTGGCACTATTACTGCAGGGTCTTTTCGGTACATCCTTGTTTGGCTCATGGCTTGCCTGGCATTTGAGAGTGTAACATGAGGGCTGAGGTGTCAGTAGGCTAGAGCTGACCGGCAGCACCCAGCAGGTCAGCGCGCGGGAGGAGAAAACGCCAGTCGGCATCCTCGCGGCCAGCGAGACCTGGCCAACAGGCAGTGCAGCGGCGGCAGTGTGACCGTTGTGCGTCACGTGCGGCCAGAGTCTGTTTAACACCAGTTGTTTGATTAATCATTCCGGACTGAAATGAAGGGGTGACGCTTAAAAAAAAGCATTTCTTTTTCGATCGCAGGTGGGATGCAGGCGTTTTTTGAAGTCAAGAACTGTTTCCCCAAAGTCCACCCTGGCAAACCCCGAGGAACAGTCCGGCAGTACTACATCGCGGCCGAAGAGGTCATCTGGGATTATGGGCCCAGCCAGATTAACCAGTTCACAGGAAACCCCTTAAAATCCGACAGGTGCGCCGAACAAACCACAACTTCCGTTCTTCAGTTTTGAATCTGAAATTTCCAAAACAGCAACCTAAAAATCGTTTGGCTCTGACATCTGGGCAGTTCAGGCCTCAGAGGAGGCCTGGCGTTTGGGCTGTGGAGCCTTCTTTACATGCCTGAAGGTGCCTTCACACCTGAAGAAGCTCCACAGCCAGAATGTTTTCTTTTCCTTTCAGCATTGGAACAAACCAGTGCTTGTTCGTTGGCAGCCCCCGCATGCTGCTGCAGCTCCCTGCCTGAACCTCTCAGAGGAGAGGAGACTGCTGGCAGTCAGGATGCAGCACTTTGCTCTGCAGCACTTCATAGTCCCAGACCTGGGCATGTTCGACTTTCAGAGCCACTTGTGTGTTTATCCATGTTTCCATCCACTTACTGTGTGGATAAACGGGTGTGGATAATCACACAAATCGTGTAACGCGAATGATTTCAGCCTTAGTTTGCTGTACTTCTGCGGGATTTTTTTTGTTCAGAGTAAAACCAGTGCTGACCAAAGCTCTGTCTCACCAGAGATTCGGAGCCCTTCTTTGAAACTGGGAGCGACAGGATTGGAGGAAAATACAAGAAGGCAGTCTATGTGGAGTACACAGACCACAGCTTCACAAAGCGCAAGGAGAGGACCCCCGAGGAAGAGCACTTGGGAATTCTGGGTACTGACCCACACGCTTCTTTATTTCAGAGGGAGACACAAATGGCACAGATGTTTGACCCAGACCGCATGTGCCCAGTACAGTAATGCACATAAATATCACACGTAGACATCTGTTTTTTCTTTATGTTTTTGCAAATAGTTTTGCGGGTTTTGTAATTAAAGAGCGATGGACTCTTAAAACAGGGAAGCAGCATAATCTTTTGTGACTATAGAGAGGGAGAAAAGCACTTTACTTTGGAAGTGTGACAAGAACAACAAAAGGAGCAAACATATTTTCTGATTCTGTATCTCGGTCGATAACTTAAGAAGGTGGATGTTTGCCCAGTATGCCTTCCAGCAGGGGCAGTAACATCCTGTTGCGGTTTCCGTAACATCAGGTTTTTACGGCTCAGGGTTGTTAGCCTTGAATTTAAGAAGAGAATGTTTTCCGTTAGATATTTGATTTACTTAATTGGTCCAATCATTCTTTGTTGTTGAGTCAGGGAGAAGCCTCCTTCTTATTATAGACTTTTTAATTGCAGATAAACTAACCGGCATTCTATTGCTGGTACCACTTCCCTGCTTAAGCAAAAAAGGTGTTTTTTAGCAATGCCCTCAGAGGCTGGAACGGGAGGTTGTATAGTTGTAGGCTTACACGTCTCTCATGCCTCCTGAAATGTCCACTTTCCCCAGGAAGGACGCAACTGGAAGCTTGCATCTCTTTCCTTTTTCAGGAGTACTGCCGTATTAAAACCATGGAAGTCTTTTGTGATACAGTGTAGGTCACGTGCTGGTAAACCTTCATTAAGAATGAACTCTGAACTCTGGTCCCTTTCGCAGGTCCTGTCATAAGGTCTGAAGTTGGGGACACCATCCGGGTGACTTTCTGGAACAACGCCAACCGTCCTTACAGCATCCAGCCACACGGGGTGCTGTACACTAAAGACAACGAGGGGACTTTGTACAACTCCATTCCTGGAGGTAAACAAGCAGGAAGAGCATTGATCTGTGAACACTCTGAAGGCTTGAGTAAACACTGAGCCTCTGTTGGCTGACTAACACCACCTGACAGTTGTTCAGACACCAGCTGTAAGAAATAAGCAGTGCTTAATGTGGCGTCAATGCTTTGTTTTAGCAAATGGTTACAGAAAAGCAGCATAAATAAGGAAACTTACATTCATTTTCTATTTCAGCATGCAGCCTGTGTTTTGCTCACACTTGACCGAGAATGAAATTGTAGTGCACTGGGGCGTGTTTTAAGCAGAAGGGTGCAAACCTACGCAGACAGCACTTGGGTATGCTGTCTGCCTGGAGTGTGACCTGCAGCCTGTAAATAATGACATATTTTAAAAATATATAAAGGTATCCACTAGAAACTGTGGAAATCCGGTAGTTCTGCCTTGTGAATGCCTTGGGCTAGTCGCAAATGTGTTCGTGCAGCGTTGAAGGTGTTGTGAGGAATGAGTCTCACTCCCAGGTCACGTGACGCCTTCCTTCGCCGCCCACGTGCTTCCTGGCTCCAATGTGACCTACGAGTGGACAGTTCCTCTGGACAGCGGGCCGGCCGCCGATGACCCCGACTGCATCAACTGGCTCTACTTCTCTGCGGTGGACACCGTGAAAGACCCCAGCTCCGGGCTGGTGGGACCGCTCCTGGTCTGCAAGCGCAACACCCTGAAGTCAGGCAAACAGGTAGGGATCCAGACCCCCAGGTCCACACAGGCCCAGAGCTCAGACCTGGTCCCGCCAGCGGGAAGGTTTAAGCACCCAGCGCATAGCTCAGCTCCCTCTTGTCCACGTGCAGTAAGCGCGCGCGTGCTTTCAGAGCTCTCAAGTGTGCTCAGCACCTTCGCTGCTTTGAAATCCCAGAATTTAAGGGAAATGACATCAAATGTTACTGATCTGTGTTTTTACACTGATATGTTTAATTACAACTCGCGTGTGTACGTGCTGTTTTTTAAGGGAGCAATTTACAAGTTGTTTGCTGTTGAGATATGGAACGCAGCTGTCCAAAACTAACCCCACCTTTCCCTCACACTCAGGTATTTGCCAAACGCGGTGGTTTTCAGGAAAGTAACCCCTGGAAGTTGGCGAAAGGAGCTTGACACTCGACTAACATACTGTAGCCGACCCCCTGTGCAGCCACAACGATGCCTGTATATTTACAGCTTCTCTTGAATCTTTCAGAAAAACATCGACAAAGAATTCCATCTCCTCGCCACCGTGTTTGACGAGAACCTGAGCTGGTATTTGGATGAGAACATTAAGATGTTTGCCGGAGCTCCTGACACGGTGCAGAAGGAGGACGCGGACTTCGATGAGTCCAACAAGATGCACTGTGAGTTTGGATCAGACTGACCACTGACCAGACAGCTGAGTCCTCGCGCACTGAGGTGTAGCCGTGTCCAGTAAACACTTGTATGCATTCACCGCAACGCACATATCCAGGCATACCCAGGAAGAGACGTTTTTTAAAACAAGCATTAAGTTGCCCGATTCCTGTCGAGTAATCACAGCCAGGTTCGCATTCGGACAGTTGTACTAAAAATATATAATGCATTGGTGCAACTGCATGTATAAGATTTTAAAAAGATTGCAACTCAAACATTTTTACATGGAACAGAAAGAAAACAGTTTTGAAGGATACGTTGTTTGGTATTGACACATGAGATAAAATTTAATCTTCTTAGTCTGGAGCAAATACGTCTTGAGAGGGAGATTTGAAGCACAGTTAGGAAAGGGAGAGACAATGCCAGCTCACATGGTCAGTTCAGATCCTACAGACCAGAGACACAGGGGAGAGGAGAAAATGAAGTTCAGTCATTCAGTCAGTTTTGTCACACCGAAGGTTATAGTGAGGTGGAATGACCTGCAGAGGCATGCCGTGGCTGTTGGGTTACTAGGAGGTTTCAAGGTGAGTCTTCACAGGTTCAGTAATCTCTACACATCCAGAAGAACAGGACAGGCCACAGAAGATCCTCTGTTGTTTAACCTTTCTTGTTGAAAGTATCGTTTAATTACACAAAGTGAAGTATGGATGACTCCCAATGTCTCTGATAAACTTTTTGCTTTCTTTAATTCAGCAATCAATGGATATATGTATGGCAACCTGAAAGGACTGAAAATGTGTTTAGGAGACAAGGTGTCCTGGCACCTCTATGGCCTGGGGTCAGAGGTCGACATGCACGGTATATTTTTCAACGGCAACACCTTCATTACCAAGGGGACCAGGAGAGACGTAGTTAATCTCTTTCCACACATTTCTCAGACTCTCATCATGCAGCCTGATGCCATAGGTAATGTTTCTCCCTCTCCGTTCTGAATATGGACGTGCTGTGTTTTCAACATTGTGCACATTCTCGGACTTCACCAGCAGCTGTCAGAGAGAGCAGAGGTTGTGCACACTGCCGAGGAGCTAAATGAAACTACAGAAGCTCTTTGAAGCCTTGCTCTGATCACATTCACCCACAGCAGAGGAAAAATTCCACACTTGCATATTATTTTATTTAAACAGGAAAACATTGCATTGAAATAGGACTAGTCTGTTTGTTGAAGGCTTGAATTACAACATTACAACCAGGTAATATTCTGTTAGGACAGCGTGCAAACACCAGGTCGTGGAGTTGAATTACTGTATGTTCTTTTAATACATGACCAAACAAATGCAAAGCTGTCGCGGGCGTGCAGTACGAGTCCGTGTCTCGGCTGACCGTCCGTTGTGCGCTGTGCGCAGGGGAGTTCGGCGTGGTCTGCAGGACCACGGACCACTACAGAGGCGGGATGAAGGAGAAATACACAGTGGAGAAATGCAGCTGGTGGAACAGTGGCAAAGACCTCACGTTCTTCTACGACAAAACGTACTACATCGCGGCCGTGGAGACGGAATGGGACTATTCTCCGAACCGCACGTGGGAGGAGGAGAGGCACATGTTTCACGACGAGAGGTACCGTTTGGGCCGGGCCCCCCCCCAGCCCGGGCTGCGAGCGAGCCCGGAAGTCCTTGGTTCGGCGTGCAACAGCGCCTCCCTGTGGCTGCGAGCTTGCAGCGCAGCTGGTGAAAGCTGAGCACCCCTGTCCCTGCAGTGCTCAGTGCTCAGTGCTCAGTGCTCAGAGTGCAGAGTGCAGAGTGCAGAGTGCAGAGTGCAGAGTGCAGAGTGCAGCTCTGTAAAGTCCTGACCCTGGTGTCTCCTGCGCTCCCAGCGACGATCCCTGCGGGGCTTCCTCAGCTGAAGAGCGATAACAAACGTAGGAAGATTTGCAGTCTCGCCTGCATAATTCCAGGAAAGCTCTAGAGGTCAAGAAATGACCCAGTATCAATTAAATGGTATAGAACATGGAATATGAATCTTCCGTTTTATTATAACAAAAAAATCCCTACTGCACAGGTTATCGCTAAGAGAAAATTGCTCTCGGACGAGCATTGTTTCAGTCTACAATTTGCTGTTTTGTTGTCCTCAGCCCTGGAAATACCTTCATTAACAAGGAGGACAAGTTCATAGGCTCCAAGTACAAGAAGGTGTTGTACAGGGAATTCACTGACCGCACCTTCACCACACCCAAGACGAGGGGAGAGGACGAGACGCACCTCGCGATCCTAGGTGTGTGTTGGAAAGGTTGCTTTTATGTCGGTGTGTCCGGCTGATGTGAAATGTTAACGCATGGAGTGTGTTAATGCAGTTGAGAGTGCTTCAGTACAGACAGGAAGGTCTGCAATGACTAATGATGAAGAATATAGTCCAGCATCAATTTCTTATGGGTCCGTGGTGGACAACACAGTAACTTAGCAGCTTTGAAGCTTAACTCCTAGGCTGAAAACCTCTGGAAATAACCGAGCGTTCAGCTGGGCTGTATGAGAATGCTGATGTGTGTCTGAATGCGTCTTGAGTGGTGTGGATACAGAGATCGTAACGTCGCTCAGAGCGCGGGCAGGAGGTGGAGACCCAGTGCAGCTGCTCTGGCCTTGTACCTTGCTCTCACTGGGTCTCACGGCTTCAACAGTGAAGCAACAATGAAAAAAATTTTTGTTTTTCCCAAGGTCCTATCATCCACGCTGAGGTTGGCAACAAGATAAAAATTGTGTTCAAAAACATGGCTGGGAGGAATTTTTCCATCCACGCGCACGGAGTGAAGACAGAGAGTCCCAGGATTAAAGAAACTGCACCGGGTAAGGCGGCGTGTTTAGACTGGCCATCCGGCCCTGCGCGGTCTGGATCTGACTGGAGCAGGCCCAGGGCCAGCTCCAGGTCGGGAGACTGCCGGGCTCGTCCACTGCACCTTGGACAGGGGTCTGCGAGGGGGGAGAAAGCCGCCCTGAGACTCGCACAGCCCTGTCCTGCGCGGAGGTGTTTCACTGGTTTACAGGGTTTCCTGTAAAGCTAAAGCGGACCTGTCTCGTCTCAGGTGAGATCCAGGAGTACACCTGGATCATCCCGAAGAAAGGCGGGCCCGCGCCGGGAGAGGCAGAGTGCAGCGTCGCAGCCTACTTCTCCACAGCGGACCTCATCAAGGTAACCCAAGCAGCAGCACGGTGACGGCACCGCGGGAATCGCTGCCTTGCAGACAACCATGCCCTGAACTAGGAGGTACTTTACAAAACCACTTCTCCTAGCCAGCTGTTATATCACCCTGCAGCTCAGCAGTGTGAGCCTGGCCAGTACCTGGATGAGAGACCTCCTGGGAAAAACTAAGGCTGCTGCTGGAAGAGGTGTTAGTGGGGCCAGTAGGGGGCGCTCACCCTGCAGTATGTGTGGGTCCTAATGCCTCAGGATAGTGACGGGGACACCATACTGTAAAAAGGCACTGATCCCGATGTCTCGACTCTCTGGGGCCATTAACAATCCCAGGCTGTTTCTCTGCAAGTGGTCTTACCCCGGTGTCCTGGCCAAATTTCCCCCTGGCCTTTACCAGTCATGGCCTCCTAATGATCCCCATCTCTGAACTGGCTTCACCACTCTGCTCTCCTCCCCACTGAGAGGTAGTGTGCGGGGAGCATACTGGCTCATCCAATGATCACCCGGGTGGGGTTGTGCACTGGCGCTGGTGGATGGGAGTTACTGGCAAAGCGCTCTGCGTGGGGTGTCCAGAAAAGCACAGTCTGTTGACCGCTGGGCGGTCACTCCCTTCCAGGACATGTACAGCGGCCTGATCGGCCCCATCGTCGTGTGCCGGAAGGACTTCCTGAGGAAGGTGGGGCTGAAGAAGCAGATCGAGGAGTTCGTCCTGCTCTTCCTGGTGTTCGACGAGAACGAGTCCTGGTACCTGGATGAGAACATCAAGACCTACGTGAAGGAGCCAGCGAAGGCGCGCAAAGACGACGAGGAGTTCATCGAAAGCAACAAGATGCACGGTACATCAGCGGAGCAGCTCCGTGTGCCTGATCGATCTAGAAATAGGATCATTTCCCATTGCTTTCAGGTCCTGAAGTGAAGAGAGCTCGCTTTCCAGCTGTCAGATTTCTTAATTTAAAATCTCTTGGCTTAGTGTAGAACAGGTCCGAATTAAGCAGCTTGTTATTTTAATGAAACTGTTAATGAACTGAGCAGGTGTGTGTCATCAAGACCAGGGCTCTAATTAACATGCACACTACTGCTCAGTCCAATCCTGGTCTGTTAGGATTTGTTGCAGCTGAGTTCTCAATCACAGGCTGATCGATTTCAGTTTGCTAGTTGGGACAATTGATTAAATCAGCTTTCAGCTCCCGAGGGGTCCAGTGGGATTCGTAATTTTGAGTTTTTCCTGACGCGTCCCTGTATCTTGCAGCAATGAATGGCAGGATATATGGAAACGTGGAGGGCCTGACGATGCACGCGGGAGACCACGTGTACTGGCACCTGATGGGAATGGGCAACGAAGTGGACATGCACACGGTTCACTTCCACGGGCACAGCTTTGACTACAAGGTAACTGCGCTGCCACAGGCTGGCCTGGCAGAGCACTGGTACCATCTCAACACCGGCCCCAGTCCAGCACAGATCCCACCACAACACCGGCCCCAGCCCAGCACAGATCCCACCACAACACCGGCCCCAGTACTGGTCCTATCACAACATCACAGCACCAGCCCCTTCAAAAGAAGTATCGTATTATCTTCCAATTAATCAAATAATCAGAAGAATGTGCTAAACTCCTACTCTGCACAGAAAGCCCCGTGCCCATGACCGAGTCTCACTGTGGGACTCTTAATCCTTAATTAAAATCTGCCTTCTGACTTGTGCCAGTCGTCCGTCTCGTCTGGGAAACGTGGTGTTTGACTCTCGCTCTGTCCCTCTGGGTCTAGCTGAGCGGCACCCACCGCACGGACGTCTTCGACCTGTTTCCCGCCACCTTCCAGACGGTGGAGATGAAGCCCGAGTACCTGGGCACCTGGCTGATCCACTGTCACGTGACCGATCACATCCACGCGGGCATGGAGGCCACCTACACCGTGCTGGAGAAGGGGGGTGAGAGAGGAAGCAGGGATGGGGGGGGGACTCTCCTTGGGCTTTAGTTTGGGAGTGTGGGTGTGGTAGAAACGTTCATCAGGCTCTGCAGTGGTTTCACAGGGTTGTATTCGTGCATTAGTGCTAAAATCACATTACCTCCCCCACTGGCTCAACTGGTAAAGGTGCCGGGGCGCAGGTTGAACTGCCCGACTGTGGGTTCAAGCCTGGGTAATGTCAATAGCCGACTGTAACTGAGATTCCCCAAGTGGTGCCGCACAGTTGGCTGAGTACAATCTGTGATACAGCGATACAGCGCCCCCTGTGGACTCCAGGGCACTTGCAGGCTTGGGGTGCGGTCAGTGAGGGACCCGGTTCTCCTCCAGTCAGCGCTGCCGCTGCAGGATGGGAGACTCGGGTGCAGAAGAGTTCTGCTGTGTTTCCTAAGCTCACCGTGTGCAGTTGTGGGGTTGTAGCTGCAAGCCAAGATCAGAAAAACAACTTGCTGCTCCACTCCGCGTGGGGTGGCCATGAAAAAAACAAAACTGGCGATGAAAAAACAAAACTGGCGATGAAATGTAAAAAAAATAATACAGTATACGTCATCACATCGCCTTATCAATCTGTGTTTAATGGACAGTTGTGCTTTTTTATGCTGTAATTATTGTACGCTCCAGCTTCACAGAGGATTAATAACACTCTTTTTGATTTGCAGAGCCCCGTGGTCCCCTGCAAGGCATGAAGGACTTGCTAAAGAAACATTTAGGATTCAAATCCCCACTGTAAATCCCCGATGTTGCTGTGGTCACTGTATTAAAATTTATTACTTTTAACATTTCTGGACTACTGAAGTGCACTTTCGTGTTACGGTGAGCAGTATCTTATTCCTACCCAGAAAGGCCTCCGTTATGAAAGTACTTTGTAACGCCGCTGCAGAAGCTGATTGGCACTCGTGTTTAAAGTGGGCACTCTTCCTGGTGGGCAGCAGGCATGGGCACAGGCTGGCAGAGGACAGGGTGGCTCAGGAGGAACCAGATGCTGGAAAGTGGCGCGCTGGACGGGTCTCTGTTCCTGCCCTGGAGGCTCTACAGCTGCAGCTTGTGTACTGGCCACTCAGGTCTTAAACCAGCGGTCTCGCTCAAGCAGTGGAAGGCCAGCTGTCCCTGTCTGGGTCTTTGTTCTTACTCGAGCAGTCGATTAAACAATTAACGTAATTACCGTATTTTCTTAAGATATAAATAGTATTTTTTACCGGTGATGACTCAAATCTTTCACTTAAACTGCATCCAGGTTAGAAGCGTTACAGTTATGCTGCTAATTACTGTGAACAATTAAAGCTCAGATGGAATAAAAACCAAACTACAGCAGACCCCCCCAGGAATTGTAAGACTTCTGTTTTAAAAACAGATACGATTTCTCTTCACATTAAGGTCTTTGTACAAAGCCTATCACACGTTAATGTAAATCTCATATGATCTAGTAAGTAACTGTACTCAGAATGCACACATCATGTATTCTCAACACCTGCTCTTGGACTGCATTGCCTGGATAAAGACTCACGGATTCCCTACCTTAACACACCCATAAAAAAAACCCATAGCTGCACAAATAGAAAACAATCTCTCAGATATATTTGTTACTGATTCCTTCTATGAGTTAAGTGCTCCTGGGGAAATCAACATTCATCCGTTATGGGTAACTCCTGCCTCTTTAAACAAGACGCTGGCTGGATTACCTTCTTCAAATAACCTTGTCTAGATTCCACAGGCCAGCTGCCACTTCCCTGCACTGCCCTCTGGTGGCTCAAATACAAACTGTTCAGCCCACTCCAGGTACGTCGAGTTACAGGACAGGCCTGTATGGACCCACTGAAGGAAAGGCGCAGGACACAGTGCTTTCAAGCCCCGAAGAAGAAGCTGGAACGTCACTCGGCAAGGAGGAGAAAAAAGAAAAACCCGCAGCTCGTAACGGCATAGGAGTTCAAAGCCAGCCACATTTCACAGTCATAATCCGAGGCCCGTTTTCAGTGGGTCTGCGGAGAGTTCACCACGTCAACACTGAAGGCGAAGCCCAGTGAGGATTCAGAAGATGGCGTGCCCTCTGCCCTCTCCTCCAGCCCGGGGACAGTGCCAGCCTCACGCGGCCGAGCCCCTCTGGCTGCACTCAAGCAGGTAGGGCAGGAAGAACTCCGCTGAGCCGTCGCTGGGCAGCACCTGGAGGAACTCCAGTGGGCCCAGCTCCCTGGACACCACCTGCAGCGTCTCTGTTCAAGACAAGGAGGAGCTGAAATGAGATTCCCCTGTTGCGGAGGGACACGTGTTCAGCGCAGCGCAGCGTACCGCAGGCAGGTGTTAATGTCACGCCTGCTCGTGCAGAAACGGAGCCAGCCTGACCTCTCAGCGCAGACAGCAACACCGCGCCTGCAGCCCCACAGGACCTGCTTCTCCGGCACAGCTCGGGCAGGAGCTTCTGCCACCAGAGCACCTACAAGAGGGGAGCACAATTCAGGACTGTCCAGTGTGGAACTCTGTTACCTTCACCCATCAATGAGCAGAGCTCTAGCAAGGATGTGAATTCCTCCTACTGTATGTAACTCACTTAACTGAAGGATTCAATTCAGTTGATTTGGTGGCTGGGTGCATCAAATATAACTCAGAACAAAACTTTTTTTTCTCCCTGTGCGAAGACTACCACCTCCACAGTGCTATAAATGAATTATACAGATCCTCTTCCCAGCACTCAGCCTCCAGGGAATACAGAGAGTATGTTTGCCTCATTTCCAAGATAACACTCCAGCAAGCATGAGAATTTCTCCCACTTAATTGACTTAACTGAAGAATGCAATTAAGCCGTTAATGTGCATCAAACAGAACTGAGAACGCAACTTTCTTTTTTTTCCCCTGTGTGAACAGATTACTGCCACCGGACTGCTGTAAATGAATTATGCAGACCCTCTTCCTTGCACTCGGCCTACACGGGATACAGGGCAAATCTTTTCCTTATTTCCAGATAACACTCCAGTCGTTTGGGTGCGGCCAGCCCCAGTAAGGTACTGGAACTCTGGGCGAGAACGTTCCTGCTGGCCCTGCGCGCCGTGATCAATACGAACCGTTTTCTCGCTCTGCAGTTCCTGGTGGGCGTAGGCCACGATGGCCTCTGGGCAGCTGTCCAGGAGCTTGTCGATGCAGCTCTCGTGCTGGCCCAGCTTGGTGGCACAGAGCAGGTGCACGCTGAGCCCGGCGCCCTCGCCGTCGGAGAGCTGCTCCAGCAGGGGCAACACAGAGGAGCCGCCTAGGGAGGGGCCGCACAGCAGAGACTGCAGGGGCCAGTCGAGAGGGGAAAGGTTTCAGAGAGGAGCTCAAAGCACAAGATCGAGACCACGCCGGGCACAAATAGGCCGCAGCGACACCCGTCCTCAAGACTCGCCTGTAACTTCTGCAGGTCTTCCTGGTAGTCGTGGGCGATGTCGAACCGGGCCGGTGCGACGATGCTCACCCATGGGAAAAGCAAGCCGTAGTGGGGACAGGAACTGATCTGCAGGAATGAAAAGGGGAGGGGAGGAGGGGCATAAAACGGGGTTTCGTTTTTTCGTGACGCACGCAACGCAACGGCGCGCGGCCCTGCAGCTGCTCACCAGGTCCTCGGCGGTCTTCAGGGGCTTGGTGCTGCACCTCTCCCTCCTGGCGACGCGGTCGATGTACACCGAGGCCAGCCTGAACAGGAGGTCCTGAATCACTGCTTCCTGGGCTGACGCCACCACCAGGGCTTCCCAGAAGTCCACCAGGAGCTGCGGCCCGCTCTCCTCGTTCCTGCTCTCTTTGCACAGCTCCTTAACGGCCACCAGGAGAGACGGACCCAGCGGTCAGCCACCTGAAACTGTCCTCCCCTGAGCCACGGCCCCTTACTGCCCCAGTCCTCGACGATCCGACATCCAACCTCACATTTGACCATTTCTCAAGTTCAATAGATACAGCAATTACCCCTTCACATCTACTGTAGGCCATCCTCGCACCAGCACACCATACACTCAGGACGTTTGCAATCTCCCACACGTGTGTGGCAAGCCCCGACAGGCACTGAAAGCACATGAAGACTGAAAGCGAAGGAAACGGTGGAAACATTCACTGCGCTGTTAACCAGCGCTGGGAACCCTTCAGCCTCACGGCTCCAGGGCACTGGGCGAGAGTCCAGTTTAAGGTGACTACCTGTGTGGAGTCTGCATGTTCTCCCTGTGCTCAGGTGGGCCTCCATACGCATGTACAGCAGTGCAGGGGCCTGCTGGCGCTACGCTGCCATCACCACCCCGTACCGGAGTGGCACTAGCCCTGCCGGGCGCCGCCGGGAAGCAGGACGGGGGGGGACGCACCTGGAAGAACGCGTCGGCCTCCTCCAGCTTCACCTTGCCGTTCTCGTGCAGCGCCACGGCGGCCGCCACCAGCAGCCCCTCCTGCGTGTCCCTCAGCCAGAGCGCCAGCTCGGTCGGCGCCACGGCCCCCCCGGCGTGCCGCAGCAGCAGCAGCCTCGGCTCCTCCAGGAATCCGTACACCTGCAGCATCTAGCGGGAGACGAGCCGTACTCCAGTGCGGGGCTCCGCTGGGCCCGGGCCACAGACCGGCTGCCCTTCACTACCGCACTGAAGCCTCCTGCGCCTAACGAGGTGCTGCATGGTTTTCAGCTCTTAAACATGCTGGGGGGAAGTGCCAATGAACTATTGCATTTGAAAAGGAACAGAAAATTCCAAGATTTTGAGCAGAAACTGATCAAAATTAGTTTGACTCTTAAGCCAGTTAAGGGTTCAGTAGTGTAACTGAGGGCTTGGCTGAACCCAGAACAGAACCCAGCAGATGTGGGGTCCTCCTGCACCAGGGCCGGGAACCCTCTTGCCTCACGAGTCTGGGGCCCTGGGTTACAGCTCAGCTCCGCTCAGGGTGACTTTCTGCATTGGTGGAGTCTGCATGTTCTCCCCGTGTTCAGATAGGCCCTCGCCAGGTACTCCCCCACCTCCCAGGGCCATGCAGGGTAGGTCTTACTAGCTGTGCTAGACCTGCCCTTTCTCAGCTGGTGTTTAAACTTGGCGGCTCGCTCCCAGTACACCCGTACACCGGCTACAGGGCGACAGACGATGCAAACCCAATCGAGGACGACCCTTGGACAGGCTGGGTACCATGCTGTGTGCATTCTGATGAGACCCCTCCCCCTGTCCCAGCCTGCCCGCCCTCGCCCCGCCCCCGCCCCGCCCCTGCCCCGCCCCCTACCTCTGCATGGCGGTCCATGTGCTGCTTGTACTGCTGCAGGCTGCCCATCCGCAGCGCCACGGCCGCCTTGGAGAGGGACACGGCCACGGAGGGCACGGCCGCCTCCAGCCGGTCCAGCAGGGCGAAGGCGCCGGCGGCGCTGGCGTTCCTCATGGCCGGGCTGCACACCGCGTGGGGCAGCTGGGAGGGCTCGGCCGCGCCGAGGACCTCCAGCACCTTGTCGGCAGTCTCCTGCCGGGAAGCAGAGGCTTGGATTGGGAAGCAGCCCTTCTGTCAGGGACAGGCACAGGCTGGCGCGCCAGGGAGAAAAGGGGGCGTCGCTGCTTAAGCAGAGCACAGAAGAACAACAATAAATAATAATTCCTCGCACTTAAATAGCTCTTTTCTGGACACTCCACTCAAAGAGCTAGGGAAAGACCTAGCAATCCAGGTAATCACCTGGACGATGCGACGGCAGCCACAGTGCACCAGCGCTCTCCCCACACACCAGCTCTCAGTGGGGAGGAGAGCAGAGCGATGTTCAGAGATGGAGGTTATTAGGAGGCCTTGATGGGTAAAGGCCAGGAGGAAACTTGGCCAGGACTCCAGGGGTAACACCCCTACTCTTTTCGAGAAACTCCCTGGGATTGTTAATGACCACAGAGAGTCGGGATTTCGGTTTTACGTCTCATCTGAAGGACGGCACCTTTTTTTACAGTATAGTGTCCCCGTCACTATACTGGGGCATTAGGACCCACATAGACCACAATTCCATGAAGAAAGATTTTATTTCAGATCTATAATAGGGAAGTGGAGCATCGTGGGTATCAAGTACTTAGTAGTTACTACTATGTAGTAGGTAGTGGTTAGCAGGAAATCACTAGAGGTAGTTTTAGCTTTGAACAGCACTATACTGTGGACCGTGAACCCTGGTCTTGCTCAATGTCTGTACTGTAAACCACCCTCCTAATAAGTCATTTTTAATTTTCAGATCTTCTTTTACACTGCCGCAGCTGAATTGTGCTTTTCAGACAGCTGATGCTTGGAAAGCACCTGAGCTACGTTTCACGGTGCGACAGAAGTTTTGAAATTTGCTCAGGGAAAATCAGAGATGCACGAGGATGGTTCTGTGAAACTGCTGGTATCCCCTGTGTGTCTGACTTAGTGTAGCACTACACACAGTCGCGTTTCTCGCTTACTGTGCTCAGCTCCTCTGTCGTCTCCTCGTCGAGCGCGTGCTTCAGAAAGAACAGGAAGCCTTTTCCAAAGCTTTCGCTGCTGCGTGGAAACTCCAGGTTTCTGTTGATGATCTCGGTCATGGACAGGCCAGACATCTTGTAGTAGGGCAGGGCGAGATGAGAGTCCCTCTTGTGAAACCTCGAAGACAAGAGACACTGTTAACTCGGCTTGCTCGTGTGGCACCCAGAACGGGGAACCCAAATATCCAGGTGTGGTACTATCCACCCCCTCTCCATCATCTACACACCCTCACAAGAACAGGCCTGAAAATGCAGAAGAGCTAGAAGGATCCCCACCTGCTGCAACCATTTCCCAGCAGCACACAGTTCTGCTGGTGTCCCACCTGTGTAACTGTCTCTTAGCAATACAGAGCTCTGTTGGTGCCCCACCTGCTGCAAGAGTCTGCCAGCAGCACACAGCTCTGCTGGTGCTCCACCTGCTGTAACAGTCTCCCAGCAGCACACAGCTCTGCTGGTGTCCCACCTGTGTAACTGTCTCTTAGCAACACAGAGCTCTGTTGGTGCCCCACCTGCTGTAACAGTCTCCTAGCAGCACAGAGCTTTGCTGGTGCCCTACCTGTGTAACTGTCTCTTAGCAACACAGAGCTCTGTTGGTGCCCCACCTGCTGCAAGAGTCTGCCAGCAGAACACAGCTCTCCTGGTGCCCCACCTGCTGTAACAGTCTCCTAGCAGCACAGAGTTTTGCTAGTGCCCCACCTGCTGTAACAGTCTCCTAGCAGGGCGCAGCTCTCCTGGAAAGCAGCCTGCAGCTCCTCTTTGTCCACAGGCCCAGACGCAGTGGGGTCCAGCAGTGCCGCCCGGAGCAACAGGTGGGCCTCGCTCAGCAGGTGCAGAGAGCTCTGGGAATGCAGGTTGGCCGACTCGTGCTTCTTACTGTACTCCACCTGGACAAGAGCACACCAGGTCACCGCTCGGCTGCCACGCTCCCACGCCAGAGCGCACCAGATTCTCACTGTAGGGCATCCCATAATTCACTTCCTTCACCTTCACCTTTCCTGGAGGTCCTACTGACATTAAAATCTTACGCCCAGGGAGATGCGGTGACACAGGGCCATGGTAGCATTCAGGGTCTACTCCAGTTAAGTTAGACTGGACCTTTATCTTGACCAGAGCTTATGCAGTCTTTCCAGATTTGGCTCAGAATGCGTGATCAAACTCTCCTGCGACTACAAGAAGTGTACCCAGATTCCTAACTTCCCTGTTCCCATCCCTGCATCTTGCCAAATTTCTGGGCTTTTCACATCCGTGTTGTTCATCCTGGTAGACTGATGATAAAGCCTGGCTCTGCAGTGAGATGCGCTGTTGGTGTAGCTCTTCGTGTGCTCAGTAAGCTGTGTATCCCTACCATCTCTCTGTACAGCTGCACAGCGGGAACAGTGCTGATCAAGTACAGGTTCCAGCCGTGGCTGGTCTCCTCCGGTTCCTTCGGCCTGGAGGCTGCCAGCTTTTTTGACCTGCAGGGCAGTGAAGCACAGAGCACGGTCAGCAGGGGAGAGAGTGACCTGCTCTGGGGTCAGGCTGTGTTTCACCACCCCACTGGGCAGAGCACCACCCTGGCTGCACTTTCGAGACACGCCAGTCTGCCTGCATCGCCTCCTCCCTCCACCCGGGGGAGCCCCTGAGCCACGCAGACACAAGCCAGGTGCCCTTCCCTGCTGTGGCCGTTTCCACAGGCTCCAGCTCGGGACCGGCCCCGTCTCCACTGTTCTCCAGCAGTATGACACTCAGTGTTTCTGTGCAGAGAGAAAGGCACTTATTCCTTGTCAGGATCACAGCACAGCTACACCCCTGGAAGGGACCTCCACCTGTCACAGCTGGGGGTCTCTAGCTCGGTTAAAAGTGCCTGGATTTCCCAGCTTCCAGAGGCTCAGAGAGGCAACCCCTTTCCACCGCCTTCTAACACTGCGTCTCCAGAGAACAAGAGACAGGAATCACAAAGCAGGCCGGGTCTATTTCATAATGAAATAGACTGAAACCACAGACTAGTTGCAAATGACAAACCCTAATTGCTCAACTGGCTGTTCTTAACTGGTTGCTGAAAAGCTAAAACTGATTATGCCTTGGAAGAACTATTCAGCACAATCCAGAAGCCAAGTGGAATCCAAGATCTGCCCAGTCCCATTCTGTTAGCCCTGGAGGGAGTTACTGTTCAGCTAGGATTGTCTGCAAAGCAGACAAGTAAAATCACCCTTGTAATCTAACCCAGTGGGGTAGCCAAACAGATGTGCCCAACTCTCCCAGCAGCAGTGTTAATG
This sequence comes from Lepisosteus oculatus, assembly GCF_040954835.1. NCBI lineage: Eukaryota > Metazoa > Chordata > Actinopteri > Semionotiformes > Lepisosteidae > Lepisosteus > Lepisosteus oculatus. The sequence goes on along the minus strand of NC_090708.1, from coordinate 2,329,356 downwards.
ATGTTGAACACAGTATATCAGCTGTTAAATCGCACAGGGCTGAGGAAGGTTGCCGACGCTCACGAAAATGAAATATTCGATTTGATCTTACACATCCCGATGGTTAGAAAGGTTAGTGTGGATTCTGGGAAAAAAAATTGGATTGTTTTAGTATCTCAGTGACAACGAATCTCACCCAGGAGCTGCGCAGTCAGTCCATCCTGCAACACTTGGTGCGAACCGCTGATCAGGGAAGAGATTTCAGAAAACGTGCTTCTCAACCAGCACACACCTGGATACTCTTTTAAAACAGCAAACACTGCTCTGTGTTGTAAGATGGATCAAGAGCATCACTGGGGGTTTGCTTTTATTTTTTTTTATGCTTTTATCGGTTGAATTTAGTTTAAATTTGTATCTACTGAGCTACACCTTCTACACACTCCCCCCCCATGATCAAGGCTGGAAAATTAGGTCCCCAATAAAGGAGAGCCAACTGGTGTGGAATGCAAGCATCGCAGTGGCGCCTCCAGGCTGCTGTCTAACAAGCCACTGAAATCAATTTACCGTACATCTGTTAAGCATTGGTGCCGTTTGATTGACAGGCCACAGTCCACACAAGATAGCAGGAGAAAAGAATCAGACGGACGTTCAGGTTTAGTTGAGTGACAGCACAGAGCCTAGTCTGGAAAAGCTGACCCACAGAAGAAAAGCAAATACAAAAATCACAGACTATTAAAGCCAGGTGAGGCAGTAACTTACAAATACGCTTTTGACAGCAGGCTCTCTAATCCTGGTGAAGACGACGGCTCTATGCCTACAGCTAGGAAAATCCCTGAAAGGATTTTTTGATCTTTTGATTCACTACAACAAAGTTACAAAATGTTTATATCGCAGATGCACAAATCAGTAAAGTTACACAAAAATGCATTCAAAAAGCAAACTATAACACTGTCAATAATTCATTCCCAGTCACGATTCACTGAGTCTTGTCCCAATGGCAGACTGTCCTTGAGAGAAAAACTGACAACTGCAGTTAACAGAGCAGGCCACCGGGGGGAGCTCTTTACAAGACAAACCATTACTTGGAAACCTCATTAAAGTCATTGGGCATTACTGCTGGCTTAACACAGCACCTGGGGTGGTATCCTGGGGGGGGTGCATGCTTTTAAGATCAAGATAAAAGGTGGGGCTGTGCGGCTACCTTTAAGCCCACGGAGACTGATTAGTTATTTAAAACTATGTTTCGGGCCTTTCTGATCAGATTTCCTTTCATCTCTGCATTTTAACAATGAGAGAGCGACTTGCGGCTTCTCTGCATTTCCTTCCCTGCTGATGCAGACCGAAGGGGTTCCGTCTGCCCTTCCTCTGCAGGCCGGGGGGATACTGGACCCACTGCGGCCTGGAGTTTCAGCCCAGGAACCTGAGAGTAAATACGTCCGAGCAGAACCTTGCTTCCTGAACACAGCCACATGGACCAAACGTCTCAGAGCGCCGGTCTTTCCAGCCCCGAGCCCCACAGCGCACCCCGAGCCTCACAGCGCACCCCGAGCCTCACAGCGCACCCCGGGCCCCACAGCGCACCCCGGGCCCCACAGCGCACCCCGGGCCTCACAGCGCACCCCGGGCCCCACAGCGCAGCCTGAGCCTCACAGCGCACCCCGGGCCCCACAGCGCACCCCGAGTCCCACAGCGCACCCCGGGCCCGGACACGTACTGCGCCCTGCGGGAGGCCCTGGCCGCCTCCTCCTCCGCGCTGTCCACGTCGGCCGCCGTCAGCAGGAAGACGTGGCCCCGGGCCTGGCACAGGGCCCGCAGCCCGATGAAGAGCTGGATCCGCAGCGCGCTCACGTCCATGGTGGGGGGGGGGCAGGCCTGCGGGGAGAGAGGTCAGCCGAGCTTCACCGGGACAGCCAATCATAACGTCACGTCACTTTATCACCCCTATACCATTTCTTGCATCAGGAATCTGTCTTTTCGCAGACCCCAGCTTGCTCTCCATGAGACGCACAGACAGGGAGAGAAGCTGGGGGTCAGAGCGCAGGGTCAGCCATTTATACAGCGCCCCTGGAGCAGTTGGGGTGAAGGGCCTTGCTCGGGGGCCCAACGGAGTAGGATTCCTCTGCCGGCTGCAGGATACGAACCAGCAACCTTCCAGCCACAGGCGCAGATCCTGAGCCACAGAGCCACCGCTCCGCCCCAAAAATAAGCCGCGATTGAAGCCGCCTGTCGCAACCGCACAATCGCATCGGGCAACCTAGTGGTGGAACCTATTCCCACAACAGAAAATGGGGGATCTCCTCTCTTCCGCCACTCGGGGTGCATCCACACAATCGCAGGCCTTTTTCAATACGTTTTTTTTCCGCGTCAAGAATCGCCGACTGTTTTCTGGAAACCAGCGCAAGCCGCTGATGAAGGAGTGGGAACGAGCACAGGGGCTTGAGCCCACAGCACCGGGGCCCCACGTTCCCTCTCATTTTTAATGGCCTGTGTGCGCAAACATTTCAAGTCCTGTGAATTTTTTCCCCCAGTGACAAAAACTGGTGCGCACTAAAGTGAGTGTGTGCAAAATTGTAAACCTGAAATTATATTTTGTTAATATAGTCATCCTCATAGAAGCATAGAGATCCGAAAGACCGGGACAGCGACTCAGCGAGCCCAGTCCTGGAGACTGAGTGTGGAGCGAGCAGGAGCAGGGAGGTTCGAGACCACGAGAGCAGAGATATCGATGATCGAGCAGCAGTAATAACGCACACAGCCAGGCTGGGCCTCTCGCAGACAGTCTCCTGTGGTCAAGCTAGCATTTCTCAACTGACGACCGTGTTTGTTTATTATAACTTTTTTCATTTCATTTTTTGTGCGCAGTTCAATTTCCTATGTGTGCTGATTTCACAACCTGGGCGGTGCTCAGTCCTGGTCCTGGTGGTGTTCTCTCAGTTCCACAATCAAACCCTTCATTCACCTATTATAATAGTAAGAAGAAGAACGTGAACTATTTGCTGTCAGCTCTTACACATGCTGGAGTTTTAACTCTTATATTTTGTCAGTGAACTAAAAATCCCAAACTAGAAACAAAATGCAAATGTTGAGCAGCTCCTTGCTGATCCAGTAAGGCCTCAGTTATCTGCTGGAGGTGGGAGGGACTGAAACCCAGCAGGTGTGGGGCTCGCCAGGACCAGCACTGGGAACCCCTGCTTTATGGAAAGGAGTAAGAAAATGGCCATTTAAAAAAAACACACGAGCTGGAGGGAGACAACCTAACGGACTAGTTGGAAGCGACGGCAGCCACGTCACCACGAAAGCGGCGCGATCTTGCGGTCTTGCAAACCCCCGGCTCCGCGTCGGCGGCTCAGGAGATGGGGCGCAGGGGTCGCACCTTCAGCATCGTGTCAATGTAGGGGTCCAGGCAGCGCGCCGCCACCGCGCCGCAGCGCACGCTGAAGCACATCAGCGCATTCCTGCGGGGAGACAAGAGAGGCCGTTCTGTCTCCTTCTGCACGCCGATAAATACGAAACAGCCCGGGCTCTAGCGCCAACGTTCATCCCCACGATGCACAGCGGCAGCACATTCTTAAAAAACCACCACAGCCCTGGAGTTTCTCCTGCCCTCCTAGTGTCCTACCCTTTAGAAAGAGCCTTCTGGAAACGAGCACCCCTGCTGTAGAGACAGCCAGATGCCCAAAGAGCAGATCAGACGGGCAGCAGTGTTGGTCACAGGTCTCCGGCAGGGCCTGACACTGAAGTACTGGAGCCTCACCTGGTGATGACGTGCAGGAAGAGGCCAGTCAGGGCCGCCTGCTGGGCCTTCTCAGGGTACAGGTAGGTGGAGACCAGCTCCACACTGCTCTCAATGCTGTACAGGTAGCCGGTGTTGGGCAGGGAGAAGAAACAGAACACCGAGGTGGGCTCTCTGTGCTTCACCTCATCAGCTACGTCCTGATCGCCTGTGGACAGAGACACAAGGCAGGAGCACTGACTGACGACCCCAAACAACCACCTGCACTAGAGCACGCTGGCCTGTGAGCATCCATGCTGTCCACATTTCCCATCTGGACAGTCAAACCCAAGGCCAGCTTGGCCGGAACTGGGCGACAAAGACCAAGTGTCCCTCATACTGTCTCCCCTGTCCCTTCGTCCCCCTGTCTCTACTGTCCCCGCTATCTCCCCTGTCCCCGTTGTCTCCCCTGTCCCTGCTGTCCCCGCTATCTCCCGTCCCCGTCTCCCCTGTTCCTGCTGTCCCCACTATCTCCCCTGTCCCCGTTGTCTCCCCTGTCCCTGCTGTCCCCGCTATCTCCCGTCCCCGTCTCCCCTGTTCCTGCTGTCCCCACTATCTCCCCTGTCACCGCTGTCTCCTCTGTCCCTGCTGTCCCCGCTATCTCCCGTCCCCGTCTCCCCTGTTCCTGCTGTCCCCACTATCTCCCCTGTCACCGCTGTCTCCTCTGTCCCTGCTGTCCCCGCTATCTCCCGTCTCCCCTGTCCGTGCTGTCTCCCCTACCCCTGCTATCTTCCCTGTCTCCCCTGTGCCTATTGTCTCCTCTGTCCCTGCTGTCCCCGTCTCTGCTGTCCCCGCTGTCTCCCCTGTTTCTACTGTCCCCCCATTTCTGCTGTCTCCCCTGTTCCCGCTGTCCTCCCATCTCTGCTCTCTCCCGTCCCCGCTGTCCCACTGTCTCCCCTGTCCCCGCTATCTCCCCTGTCCCCCCCATCTCTGCTGTCTCCCCTGTCCCTGCTGTCCCACTTTCTACCCTGTCCCCACTGTCTCCCCTGTCCCGGCTGTCTCCCCTGTCCCCTATATCTCTGCTGTCTCCCCTGTTCCCCCTGTCCCAGTCAGCCCATCCATACTCACTGGGCCCAGCGAAGATGGGGAGCAGCTGCAGGGAGTGCAGACGGGTGTCCTCGACGCTGCAGCCTTCACTGAAATCAGGAGCAAAGCGCCTGTTGCAAGAAAAAAGCAACAACAGAAGGTGAAGTCGCTACCCTGACATCTCTCAGAACATAAAAACCTGACTTTGCTTGAACACAACGTTGCATTCCGAGCTTCAAACACCGTCTTCCGGGTTTACTTCCATCAACACAGCTGAACCACTGCGACATTACATGACCTCTATAGGTCGCAGTCAGGAGGCACCTCAGTGCAGCATTTGTGCCAGTTCCTGCTTTCAACACGCCTTGCGTTAACTACTAGCTCTCTCTCTGGCAGTGAGAATGGTGGAGAGCACTCTCTCTGGCAGAGCAGTGGCACTGTGGCTAAGGATCTGCACTCTGACCCCAAGCTTCTCTCTCCCTGTCTGTGCATCTCATGGAGAGCAAGCTGGGGTCTGCAAAAAGACAAATTCCTAATGCAAGAAATTGTAGATGGCCAATTAAGTGATCTTATCTTATCTCCTCACTGACGCACTGCGTTGGCACTGTGTAAGACACGCTGGGCCAGCTCTTACCCTGTCAGCTCAGCGCATGACCCTTGTACGGGAAAGGAACAGCAGGTTTCCTCTAGCACAGATATCGCAAATCTTCTGCCCAACACAGCTCTGCTCAGGTTCCCAAACTTGCACTCTGAACGGCTGAGGCCAGACCAAAGCCCGACAGACGACAGCCGCGGGGACACACCTTCTAACGGAAGGAGTTCGTATTTCTTGCACGGCGCAACTGAAACCGTACACTGGCTCTTGTCTCGGGCTGCTTCCGCAGACGGGGCGGGCGGTGGGGACGCACCTGTAGAGCACGTAGGTCACCCCCAGCTCGGCCCGGGACTCCTGCTCCAGGCTGGTGCTCTCCAGGGTGACCGAGACCCCGCACTCGCGGGCCTCCTCCCCCAGCAGCTCCTGGTTTCTCGGACACAAGTAGAAGTCCTCCGGATCCGGGAGAGATCCCCCCGTGGGACCGCCTTCTGCCCCCAAATCTAGGCGACAACACAGGGCCTCCTCAATATTTCGGGTTACAGAGCAGGTGCAAAGCCAGTCTCAAGCAGTGAGACTGGCGAACACATTTAGCCATCCCCCTCGGACCACACCCACACCATCACCATCTACCTCATAGTAATTTATTTATTGTACGTCTCCAGTCATTGTTTACACGTCTGTATTGTTTACATTCAAACTGTCTGCATGTTTACTTGCACATTGTCTATTGTTTGTTTGTACATTGTCTTGATGCACTGTTTGCACTTTGTTTTGTTTTTTACACTTGTTTTACAATCGAGAGACTTTCTGTAAGTAAGAATTCCATTGTACCAGTACCGGTTACATATGGCAATAAAGTTCAAGTTCAAGTTCACTGCGAGCAGCACTCACAGTGCCACACTTCCCACTGGCTAACAGGGCTGAAGCTGATTGCCGCTGTGGGGTCAGGTGCACAACAGTAACTCACAATAACATCGCCGAGCGGCACAGGGGAAATGTCAAGACAGCGGCCAAACCTAAGACAGGGAGGATTCTGGGAATCCGGAAGCTTCAGAGAACGGACAAGCCATGGGTGGCATTCTGGGAGCAGCAGCACATGAAAGGTGCAATTTAAAAGAGGTGCCAGCCCACCTGCCCCGCCTCCCGCGGCGGTATCCGCGGGCACCAGGGCGCGGTCCGGGCGGGGCCGGAGCCGCCGCAGCCTGACCACCAGCACGTCCAGGTCCCGCTGCAGGGCCACGTGGTCCCCACAGAGCGCGGCCCGGGAGGCAGTCCAGCCCGGCGTGTGCAGGACCAGGACGCGCTCGAAGTCCAGCACGGCGCGCTGCTCGCCCAGCGCCTGCCCGCGCAGGCCGAAGACCACCGCGCTGTCGGCGCAGCCCACCAGCAGGCCGCCCGTGGCCCCGCAGCACGCCACGCAGACCGGGGGCTCCCGCAGCGGGATCTCGATGATCTCCATCTGCTCCCGGGGGGCCGCCCGGACGGAGGGGCCCCGCAGGAAGTGGCCCAGGAGCCGCACCCCGACCCGCGTCCTCTCGGCCGCCTGGTGGCGCCAGTTGGTGTACGCCCGCAGGTAGGTGGCCTGGTTCTTCTCCTCGATGGTGACGAGGTAGTCCCCTGGGGGAGCGAGCAGACAGGGCAGGCTGCTGAGCTCTCGAAAACGCATCACAAAGACCAACAACAATACTGGTGGGCAGCTGCACGGGCTGCAAAGGAACAAGTGGAAGGTTTACTCCCTGCTGGAAGGAGAAGACAGAAAACACAACGTTTCAGCCGTGGAGCCTTCTTCAGGTGTGTGAAGAAGGCTGAAGAAGGCTCACACCTGAAGAAGGCCCCACGGCCGAAACGTTGTGTTTTCTGTCTTCTCTTTTCAGCAGGGAGTAAACCTATTACTTGTTCCTAATAATAATACACTTATATAGTGGTTTTCTGGACTCTCCACTTTACAGGTAACGGGGACTCCCCTCCGCGCTCACCAGTGTCGTCCCCACCTAGATGATGCACACGACACACCAGCTCAGACACTCTGACCGACACGAGGAAATGTATCGCCCGTGTTAACAGAACAAGCGCAAAACTAACAGCGACGCATCAGTAACTTCGCTGTCAACGTATTGATGCGGACGATCTGTAAGCCGTTTTCAGTCAGTAAGCGTCCTGCCTCCCCCCGATAAAACATCATTAAACTTGCCTCAGCTGACTCCAGAAAGCGCACAAACTGACCAGTGACCCCGCCCGTACCTGTCTCGCAGTAGGCGATGGTCTGCACCTTCCCCATGGCGGAGAACCTGCAGATCAGCGTGCAGCCCTCCTCCCGCACCTGAAACGCCTCGATCTTGCACCCGCCGCCGGACACCACGAACAGCGCGTCCCCGCCGCAGCAAACCAGCCCCGGTTCCTGCTCCGTGGGGACGATTTGCTGGGACGCGAACGGGTGGCAGTTGTAGACGTGCACCATTTTCTCTGCAACAGCCTTTCCCTACTTTTCTTTTTTCTTCTTTTGCTGGGGAGGCGGGCGAGGTCGCAGGAGCTGGGGGTGACACCCGCCTGGGGCCAGCTGGATGATCCCCGTCACATGCCGGGCCGCCCCAGGACGGACAGCGGCGCCGATGCGTCTGCCGGAGACCACCGCTGAGTCCCGCTGCCCCCCGCTCCCCAAAAAGCCCTTTTCCCAAAACACTCGGTGAGTGCGCGTGTAATAGGCCGGCAGGAACACATAAAATTAATAACTCGTGACGACCAACCCGCAAAAGCGGACCCCTGTTTACCAAGATGTCAAAAATGAGAGGAAGCCCCGCCCGACCTCCCTCTCATTGGCTCATACAAGACAGGAATTCGGCTGCGACTTTGTCTGCACTTTTCATTGGTGTGTGGGGCTGTCAGTTGAAAGGCACGCCCTCGTCGTGAAATAACGTGCTCCCCTATTGGCTATCTACGATAAACCCGCCCCCCTACCGCAGCGTTCACGTGTTCCCGAGTGAGAAGGGGTGTTGAGAGCTGAGCTTGTTCTCGTCTGACGGTCTTCAGGTCTGGTCCTTTCGTGGAAGGGAGCGTGACGAACCAGCACCATGTAAATGGTCGAGGAAACGTTTGGGTCTCTTTTTTTTATCAGTAATTATTTCAATCACCTATTTTATCAGTAATTATTTGAATCACTTCTCTGTCACAAATCACAAATCATGTCACAAATCATGTACGAAATCAAGCCTTTCTGGTGGAACCGATATCTGATAATGCTCTTGATAATGCGCTGCTGAACTTTGGAGCAAACACTCTCGACATGAGTAGTCCAGCACAGGTTACTGTCTATGTGTACACCTAAGTACTTATATGGATCAACCTGAGTGATAAATTCATTCTGGATTACTACATGTAAGTGATCACCAACTGCTCTGGGATCAAAAACTATTTCTTTTGTTTTTTTTTAACATTCAGAATTAGGCTATTGTTGTCACACCATTGCACAAGCCTTTGGATTTCTGACATCTATAGTTGAGCTGCTACCTCTATGCATTAAGCCAAGAAAAGTGTATCATATGAGAATTTGAAGTTTGAAGTTGCTTTGACTACTGCTTGTACAATCGCTTGTATAAAGTGTGAACAGAACTGGAGAGCTCACAGCGCCCTGAGGGGCACCTGTGCCAGTAGATCGTGACTCAGAAAGAGTTTTGTTGACCCTGACATACTGTGTACGATTTGTTACAAATGAATGGTATCATCTTATAAAGTTATGGTTAACGGACCATAACTTTATAAGATTTACTTCAACTTCCTTATCAATAGATGGGACTTCAGCGTATTAAGTCCACAAACAGCATCCGAGCGTAGGCATTGGGGTCCTCTAGGTGTTTAAGAACCAGATGCATAATGCTGTTGATTGCATCATCGGTGCCCACACCGGTGTTTATATGCAAACTGATATGGATCCAGAACAGTGTTCACTTCTGAGCACAGCATGGATATCATAATCCTCTCAAAGCATTTAATCACAACAGATGTCAGTGCTACCGGCCTGTAGTCATTGTCATAATATTCCCCCTCTCTGAACAGGCTCCATCACTCTGCTCTCCTCCCCACTGAGAGCTGGTGTGTGGGGAGCGGCCTGGCACATCGTCCAGGTGGGGCTGCACACTCTATTAATTTTATGTTATTATTGTTGTTATTAAAGAAAATGTCAGAACATGCCGTGCTAGCGTGCCATTCACTACTCTTGACTCGGATACCAGTGCGAAATGCTTTATTAAACCAAGGTCTGGAGAGCCAGATGGAGACCAGTCTGTTCAGAGGTTTCTCATCTGTTTCAAAAAAAGGAAATTAATCACATTGTTTAAAAAACAAGGTAGCAGCTTTTCAAAGAAATACATTGGTCTTTCAGGTCTACCCTTTCACTCGATCCCTTGGGAGATAATACTGGAAATAGTTTTGCGCTATTAAAATGATTTCCTCGCGTAGTTTTGTACTACCTTGCGCCTGATTTCTGACACAATCTTGTGCACCTCAATAGGGGCAAAGTCACTTCATGCTCGCCCAGAAACGTCGCCGTGCAGGGACGTTTCACACAAACACGTGCTTCTTTTTTCCCGGACACTGGTTGGCGGCGGTGTGGTGGTCCGCGGGCAGGTGGAAGTCTCTGGGCTGGCTCTCGTCCGGGGGCAGCTCCTGCACGGTGCCCAGCGGCCCCGGGTGCGGCTGGGTGCCCGTGTCGCTGGCGTTGTGATGGTGGTGCTCGTGGGCGTGCAGGTGCTGGTGCTCGTGCAGGTGCTGCTCGTGGCTCTCGTGCTCCTCCCCGGGGGCGTGGCCGTGCACCCCGTGTCCCTGCGGCGCTGCTTCCTTGTGCCGCTGCTCCTCCTTCCGCGAGGCCTGAGCAACGCACACGCAACACACACGCGCATACGTGCAAAGCACATGCGCACGTGCACAACACAAGCAACACACACACGGACGCCCAACGCACGTGCACACACAAGCAACGCACACGCAATGCACAAGCACACACAAGCAACACACACGCAATGCACAAGCACACACAAGCAACACACACGCAGACGCCCAACGCACACGCAATGCACATGCACACACAAGCAACACACACGCACACGCAACAAACACACGCACACACATTAGTGGACAATCAAACCAGTCATTAAGCGATGGTGTGAGTGTTTTTCATTACCAATTCAAATCTGCCATGCGCACGGGCCTTCAGGCTAACTGTGAGTTTTTGGTGTCTGAAACCCCCTTTGCACCAACAGTTCTCCCTGTGTGCCCAGTTGGATATGACCTTGAGAAAATGTTACAAACGAGAGGAGGCCGATGGGTCCGCCTAGTCCATGTGGTTCATGGATAATTGATTAAAGAATCTTATGCAGCCATTTCTCGAAAAAAAGCATGGGATTTGGCTTCAACAGCATGGCTGGGCAGCTTGTTCCAGACCCCACAACCCTCAGGGTACAGTAGTGCCTCCTCATATTTAAAGGTTTCCCTGTTGTTTGTGTTTCACTGTATATTCTGAAGAAATGCACATGCTGGAATTTGTCAATTCCTTCATAATTAGATAATTAGATTGAGAAAATTATTAGGGCTTCGCAAACAATCTTGAGTTAAAAAAATAAACATTTTTGATCATGTGCTGAAAAGGACAAGATTATATATTTCTTTTAACTTCACTCATCCATTACTAGAAAGATGCTTAATCCTGTTTAGAATCAGTTTAAACCAGAGCCCTTCCTAGAAGCACAGGGCACAGGGTGGGAACCCCACCCTATATGGGACACACGCAGGGACAGTCCAGGGTAGGAGGACACAGTGGAACTGGGAAATGGAACTGGGAAGAACATGCAGACTCCACAGAGAAGGTGTCATAGTCTGAAATCAATCCCAGGACCCCAAAGCTGTGAAGCGGCCGTTCTAGTCACTAGGAGGTGGTGCCTCTCCTTTTACATTAACATGTAATGTTTTTGTGAAAGGTTTTGTTTTCTTTTAACAGTTTCTGTAAAAGCAGTATAACCTAGAAATGTTTCACTAATTCTAATTAGAAGTAATCAGCAAATTCTACAAGCCAGATATAGTGGTTCTAAAAACCGCTTGATGTCGTGCGCTTTTCTCAGTGCTGTATGTCTGTTTCACGGTTTCTTCTTGAGATAGCGAGTGTGAGAGTTTCTTACCTCTGGTTCAAAGATTTCACAGGTGGCAGTGATGTGATCGTCACCGGTGAGCAGTTGGGGAGAGGGTTCGTAGTAGCTCCCCTTGCAAAAACCCGTGTGCTGTATTTTTGAAAGAAAAACATTTTCACTCTTTCTCACACAGCTGATAGGACTTTGTTTCATTAACAAAATCCAGTGGATTAAACACAAAGCACTGATTAATTTCCATGAATAATAATAATGATAATGTTGCTTTATTGGCCCTATACAATTTCTTGCATTAGGAATTCATCTTTTCGTAGACCCCAGCCTGCTCTCCATGAGACACACAGACAGGGAGAGAAGCTGGGGGTCAGAGCGCAGGGTCAGCCATTGTACGGCGCCCCTGGAGCAGTTGGGGTTGAGGGCCTTGCTCAGGGGCCCAATGGAACCAGCAACCTTCCAGTCACAGGCACAGATCCTGAGCCCCAGAGCCACTGCTCCGCCAATTTCAGGGAAGTTTCCATGGTTTGTTGAGACATGTGGGACATATACATAAACATCCAGAACTGTTCCAACTGTTCTGGTGGTTTTGCTGAGGATTAAGATCAGGGAATTATTCGAGCCAGGGATGAGATGGAAGTTTGTCCCACATTTCTCGACAAACCATGGAAGCTCTGCCCTGAAACTCTGATGGGGGGATTCTGAGTATTTGTATTATTAATGACAATTAACGGATTTTGATCTACAGCGAGAGCTGGACTCAAGGAGCCTTGGTTGTTACTTACAGCAAACTCACAGTCCATCAGTTTGCATTTGGAAAGATCTACGTCAGCGGTGTCCTTGGTGCACTCTGTCTCCTGGATGATGTACTCCACACTGTAGTGGAACCCCTGGAACCACTGCAAAAAATAACCCCTTAAACTTTCACAATGCGTTTAAATACAGAGCCTTTAATAACCTTTTAATTGAAGGGGGCCAGTCTCACGAGTTAAGTGTTGAGCTGTGGAAATGTCTGCCCCCTGTTTTGTCTGATGCACTCACAGAACACGTGACAACAATACAGGACCTTTCATTACAATCACGCAGAGACAAGACCAAGATCTCCAGTCTCATCGAGGCTGGGAGAATGCAGCTCACCGTCGAGCGCGCTCTTGTGACGTTGCGGAGGGCGAAGTACTTTGTTTGTCCGCTGCCGTTGTTGTACTTTGCCAGGGAATTCTCTACAGCCAGTAACACAGCAGGAGTGTCGAGCCGCACTAATGTTGCGCAGTCGGGACAAACGCTGACTACCCTGGAGGCGGACACTGAAAATCAAGATGGCAAGATAAAATTATGACAGCAATCTACGCCCGGCTGGGAAACCTTAACAACCCGACGGTTCTGACCCAGGGGTACGCCTGCAGAGATGAGGTAAGACGCACCTGGCCGGAGAGTGCAGTTGTAGGAGCGCAGATCGACGATCCGGCGAACTTTGTTTATGTATATTGAGGCCTCACATTTCCCGTAGGACTGTGGGAAGAAACGGAGAGCTGTTTACACTGCAGCTTTCTGCGAGAATTGTCCCAGATTGGCAACGCAATTCGCACGCTCTCCGATAAGAGCGCCAATGACACACATTTACAGTAATTAATGTAAATTAATAAAGTAATTTCTACGGAGGCATTTAAAGGTGAAAATGTGTGACTGATTGTTGCAATGACACTTTTTCAGTCATTGTGTTCTGGTTCAATAAAAACACACATTTACATTACAGAGCTGTGTGTCATATGGGAGAACTGCAGTGGCTCTATCAGGGCCTTTTGCACTTCTGGGCAAGCGTACAAGACTGTAGTAAACTCTATAAATAATAAAAATAAGATTTTAGATCTATAAGTTTAGCAACAAAAAAAACACTTCAAAGATACTGAGTTTCTATTACAAATCATTAAAAGTAGTGAAATCAACTGGGTGCACACCTCTGCTCCACACTTTCAACAAAGGATATACAAATATAAGGTCTGGCTTGCTTTAGCCACAGGTGAGCCAGTATTGTTACTTTCAAGCACATCTGGTGAGCAGTAGGTTTAGATTTGATTTTAAAAAAAGGACCAGTCCTGACTACAGTGGAGCTTTTGCAGTCGTCCGGAGCTTACTGGAGCATCGTGCATCTCTTTGACCTCACAAGACTTCCAGTCTCTCTTGCTGAGCACGTGGCAGGAAGTATCCAGGATGTCCAGAGTCAGCAGGTAGACAACCCCTGTGTCCTCCTGTTGGCAAGAAAAGGGCTTGGTTACGTCCGCAAGAGGACAGGCCTGCTTTCCTGGGGCCTTCATCTCCCCCTCGAGACCCTGACCATGCCTTCCCATCAACCCCACTCTGCGTTGGCGTTGACGCCCCCAGAGCCAGGGTCAGGGGCCGGACTTTGGTGTTCGTAGGCCCCAGGCACTTTCTCTTCGAAATGTGCCAAAAGAGGTGTGAACGCCTATTGAATTACGACGATTGACGGAGTGAGTCGAGTGACCATCACTCGGATCCTTCAAGTCTCTAGAACAGCCACCGGGGAGCGCAGGATTATTGATCTGGAGCACCTCCGGTCGATCGCAAGCCTGTTGTTTCAGCTCGTTCCTCGTTAGTCGCTCGTGTTTCCTTCCTTCGTGGCCCCTAAACAATTCCGTAGGCATGCTGACAGAGCCTCAGAGGGAATCCGGCACCGGCCAGAGTGGGAAAGCAATCCACTCCTTCTGCAGAGCCGAGCCAAAGCGAGTCGCGGGCCGCACTCACCTCCTGCCTCTGCTGGACGTCGTGGACGCGGTTCAGGCTGTAAACGTAGCCTTCCCGGCGGTCGGCGTTTATTTTGCCCAGGGCCAGTCCGGCTGCAGCCAGCACAGCTGGGTCTTCGCAGGAGCCCGGCTGCAGAGGGGCCTGGGCCTCCCCGCGCGCCCCCTCACACAGCAGCAGGGCGCTCAGCAGCAGCAGCAGCACAGGGGGCTTCATCTCTCTCCGGCTCTCTGCACGGGGCCCAGTCTGAGCGGACTGAGGCCAGGCAGGCACCGGCCCCCTTTATACCCTGGGTTATCAGGGGGCTCCAGGAATGCGGGACTTTGCCCAGTCCTGATGAGCCTGTGCAAACACAGCCTTGAGGAGAGCGTGGGGGTGGTATTGACCAAACAGCTAACAGCATGACCACCTACTGGTCTTTGCCAGCAAGCCGACACCTCCACTGGTCAGGCAAGGGGACGTCAGAGGGCCCTCATCTGCATGATTTACGAGCGTCTACTGTACATAAAACAATCGGACTGTCGCGCAATGTGTGGCTGGATGTGTTGTCAACACGGGGTGAAGCGGTTTTATTAAGTAGGAGCATCAGCGGGACTATAATCCCGGCACTTCTGTGGGAGCAGGACAGGAGCGTTAAAATTGGGGTCTTCCCAATATTCCCATCCATTTTCTTACGGCTTTATCTAGTACAGGGGTCGCGGGGGGAGCCGGAGCCTCTCCCAGCGAACAAAGGGCATGAGGCAGGGTACGCCCTGGGAGAGACACCAGTCCATCACAGGATACAGCAGACATGAACACGGACACACAGGCCAGTTCTCCCAGAAACAACAGTAACCAGCTCTCTTAAGTGCCATAGGAATAGGGGAGCTGTTGGGATGGTATTTAACTGGAGGATTTTGCTCAGGTCTGGTCCTTTGTGCTTTGACAGACTCATGTACATACATGCTCCCCAACTTCACTGCGTCTTGGATCTTCCCCTCTTTTCACGGCTCTGGATGTAAAACCCACGACACTGTTGGATACGTAGATAGGGAAGCAGCACTCTTCGAAAGCAAGGCTTTCATTGCACGGTTGCGTAATTCTTATTACAGAATTCTTAAAACAGAATTTGTATTACTTCTGGTTACACCTTGAACTTTTGCACGCCTATAATTCGTTTAAACCTCTAGAAACTGTTTTGCCCGTACAGCTAAAACGGGGATGACAAAGAGCTTTACACAGGCAGCTGAATCTTGCAAACGCTTTATTTCTGGCAAAGCAGCAGCTCGTGCTGTTTCCCTGCACGCTAACGGTCATGGTTCGATCGACGGCGCAGAGAGACGCCGGGGCTTCTGGAAAGCTTGTTTGCTCACTCCAGCAAGCGGAGAGGAGATCACCCTGCGATATCGACAGGGTGGTAGAAGAGAGGATCCTCTTGAAAGAGCTCCTGTAACAGAGCGTCTCCGTGCCTGGGCTCTCCAGGACACTCCGTGGCACGGACCCCAGGGAAGGGGCTGGGGACCGGCAACCTCTCCCGGGGTGGCTGCTGCTGCTGCCCACTCTCGGAGACGCCTGGGAGTTCGTCGGAAGCGATAGTCCCGTCAGGAGAAGGAGGGAAGGCCATCGGCCGGTCCAAGGCTGGGAGGTACTGGACAGTACCCAGCAGCCCCTTGGAAGGGGCGGGGCTGGCTGCTGCTGCCGCGTCGCCGTGGAGATGGAGGTGCTGGTGTTGGTGCTGGTGCCCCAGCCCATGGTCAAGACTGTGGCTGCCTTCCCCACCCAGCAGGTGGTGTCCTTTCTCAGTCTCCGAGCCCTTCAGGCAAATAAGGCAATTTAGTTTGCATATCACGTGACCTCTGCATTTGCTAGAAGCAAGTAAGTATCCAGTCATGAGTGCCGCCCAAAGCGTATATTTGACTCCCTGTACTGTGGGCTAGATGATGTCCTGGCGGACAGTCAGAACTGGTATATAATGCCAGGACCTCTGGTAGAGACATGCATTTTGACATACTGAGGTTTCACTAAAACCCTGGTCATCTAAGTCCTGGATTAAATCACAACCCTCGATCCCAAAATCCAGGACTTGACAGCCAGAGCCCACTGGAAGAACCAAGAAGCTTCTGGGGAAAAGAAGCAACCATCAGGTTTCATTGTAATCCATCTCAAAGGGCTGGTCACCCTTTGAGAGACTACAGATTCTTGCTTTAAGCAATATTCATCACAGTACTTTTTCTGAACCGGCTGGCATTTTTATCCTTCATTGCAACTTTTCTATAAGCCCTATGAAGTTTCTTAAATCCTCTCTACTCATTTTCTTTAGAATCAGTCCTATGGAAGAGAAGTAAGATTGCTCATCCTAAGATATTATTCCAATATTTGTTTTCAACTAAATTAAATGCAAAGACGAGCATTTCATTTCCTACCGCTGGTTCAAAGATTTCGCAGGAGACGGAGACATTGTCTTGACCCAGTAACTGTGAGTGTGATCCTCTGCAGTGGCCCTTGTGCTAGGAAGACAAATGAGAATGATCTGGGTATTGCTCAGCTCACACCTTTAGGGCACGAAGCTCAAGAACACAGGTCAGGCCTTGCCAGCCATGTAGCACCTGTAGCAAACGGAGCAGCCTTTCTAGTGATGTGCAGGGCACATACACACACACTCACACACTACACCCACATACACACACAACACTCACACACTACACCCACATACACACACAACACTCACACACTACACCCACATACACACACAACACTCACACACTACACCCACATACACACACAACACTCACACACTACACCCACATACACACACAACACTCACACACTACACCCACATACGGACACACTCACACACTACACCCACATACACTCACACACTACACCCACATACACGCACACTCACTACACCCACATACACGCACACTCACACACTACACCCACATACACACACAACACCCACATACACACACACTCACACACAACACCCACATACACACACACTCACACACTGCACCCACATACACACACACTCACACACTGCACCCACATACACACACACTCACACACAACACCCACATACGCACACACTCACACACTACACCCACATACACTCGCACACTACACCCACATACACGCACACTCACACACTACACCCACATACACGCACACTCACACACTACACCCACATACACACACAACACCCACATACACGTACACTCACACACTACACCCACATACACACACAACACCCACATACACGCACACTCACACACTGCACCCACATACACCCACATACACACACTGCACCCACATACACGCACACTCACACACTCCACCCACATACACACACCATGAGTTTTCCTACAGCCGATTCATCTGCCAGCATGTCTTTGGACTGGCTTTCTGTTTTCACGTACAGCAGACTTGGAGTCCATCAGCGCACATCTGGAAACATCTGCAACGTCTGAGCTGTTGCTGCACACAGTCTCCTGGATGGTGAATTCCACAAAATAGAACAGGCCCAATCCTCCCTCCGGACCACCCGGGAAAAACAGGAAAGAAATTTGAGTGCAACTAGGTAATACAGTTTAAAAACTGTATATTCCTATTCAATCTATCTTTAAACTGTGCACAGCATGTGTTCCGGTGAAGACTCTGCTCACCCGTGAGGAAGCCCTGGACACAGCCAGGAGAGAGAAGTAATTGGGCATCCCGCTTTCTCGGTTGTATTTCTGCAGGGTCTCGTTCACGGCCCTCAGGATGTTATCGTCGGACACGGACAGTGGGCGGGGGCAGTCAGGGCATGACAGAAAGATTTTGGAGCGAGGGGCTACCGAAGCAATAGACACGTTATCCTTGAACAGTGTGACAGTAGACCTTCACCTCCCAGTACAGTTCTCCAATACCTATATTATAGGAGCTTTTACTGACTAATTAAAATCAAGGAATAGTACAATTCAGATTTTAATATTAAAAAAAGCAATTACAGAGGTCTGAAAGTATTTTGCAGACACAGACTCCTTTCCTTCAAGAGGAGGGAATGGTATCATTTCAGTATGTTTCCACAGCAATTTATCTGTTAAGTACGTGTTAAAAACATCATGAGCTGCATGTTCTTCATCGAACCTTTTAACTGAGGGAATAACTCTCTTGAAGAGAAACCCTTCAGTGTTCCCAGCTCTTATTAAGTTGAAAATGTGAGGTTACTGACGATTTCTCCACAGAATATGAAGTCTCCTAAAATTTAAGAATAAAAGATAATTGAAATGGCCTGATTAGCTAGTTATTCTATTTTGTTCCTGTCCAGGTAAGTAAAAGAAAGTCCTGCTACACAGAGACAGCGGCATGCAGGAGTTCAGGACTGCCTGTGTCAAGGGGACACACACTCACAGTTGAACATTTCTCTCCGGTGTCTGAACAAAACCAAACGGTTTGGCTGTTGCCGTTAACGTGTGGTTGTGACTGATGTTTCCCCCCCCGTCTCGTGTGGGCCCTGAGATCGGATCGGAACCGGAACTGCCCCGACTCGGTTCTGCGGGGGTCTGGTTTGGCTTCTAAGGGCTGGCTGGGATCCCTGCTCCCTCTCTGCCACACTTTTCCATGATGCGGTTCTGGACCGTCGGCGTCGAGGTGAATCGGGCCGGACCGCACGAGGAGACACGGGTCCAGCAGTGCTCGGGCAAGGTGCCGTACGGTACCGTACCTGGCCTGAGGGTACAGTTATAGCTGGAGACCCGCACGACTCTCTGGACTCCGCTGGTGTAGGCTGTGGCCTTACACTGGCCATAGACCTGTGAAGGAATGGAGAAGAATTAGTGCCAGTGAGCTGAGACGCTATACAGTACACCTACGTGTTTTCCCACACCAACAAATAACTCACAGTTCAGTGAGAGGTTGAGCTCTTGCCCTGTGTGGTTTTGTGAGAGAGTTTTTGTAAGGTCCTGGGGAACCCACCCCTGTCAACTTTGGTTCCACCTGGACACCCTAATTAAATAACTGAACCCTCAACGGCCCTAATAAGAGGTTTAATTTGCACGCTTCAATTGCTTTCAGATCCTAAGCGTGCAGGAGGTGTCCTTTCGCTGTCAGGGATACAGCGAAATCCCTGGGCTCAGATACTCACGTCAGCCAAGAGCTCAGCTGCTATGAGAGCCCGCTTGCAGCGTGGGGCGCCCCAGGCCGGGGTGGGGAACCCCTGCTGTAAACTATGTGGATGAGAATTTCTCCCTCGGATGCTCCCCGGAGGGAAGTGTTCCGGGTTCGAAATTTTGTGCAGATTGTGCAGATTGTGCGATGTCCCGAGCCGGGCGGAGACCTACGGGCGTGTCTTGTCTCCGGCGGACGCCGCAGCCCCTCCAGTCCCTCCCGCTGAGCGCGTGGCACGTGGTCTCCAGCACGTCCAAGGTCAGGTGGAACACCGCTCTGTCCGGGCCCTGCGAGCAAGGGGCAGCCGTGGCGGTCAGGACCCTCCTAGCGCAAGCCCCTCCTTCGCTCGTCGGGGCCCCACTGGAACAGCCGCCACAAGGCTCTCCTGGGGCGGGTTAGTCAGACAACAGCCCATCTCGTCCGAGACCGCGCAGCGGGAGAGCTTGGCACCCAGCCAGGCAGCAGTCTCCTTCACTATACGAGTATAAGGCCCTGAGTACCCACCGTCTGGAGGGGAAGCGAGAACAGCAGCCTCATGGCGTCGTACAGTGGCCCTTGTGTCTTTGACACTTTGACACAGGGCAGTGCTCAAACAAACCAGCTCAGTAATTGAATGTCAATTCTGAGAAGCGGCCTGCTGTACTCGGCAAGCCAAGCCCAGTCAATACTGCGAATGCTCAGGTCCAGCTCTGATAACAGGGTTCGCCTGGAGACACGGGGGGGAGGTGTTGACACAGCGTGTTTTTGAAACAGACCCGCGTAGGAAAACAAGATCCTTTCGCGCAGAGACGCGAGTGCAGGAGCCTCATTTTCCCGGCCTCGGAGCAGGACAGGCTCGTTCTGACAGAACACGCGATGAAACGGAAGGATCTCGTGGATCACCCTGCCCGCGTTCCCCGGCGCTCTCGCGCGGGCGGCTGCTACTCACGCGCTCCAGGCGGGCGCTGTGGAGGCGGTGCAGGCTGAGGACGTGTCCCTCTCCCCGGTCGGCGTTGACGCGGCTGAGGGCCAGCTCGGCGACCGCCGCCGTGCCAGGGTCCGCGCAGGAGCCCTGCTCCGCTGGGCGGCGGCGGGGGGGCCCCGTGTGGGCCACACCGCAGCACAGCAGCAGCGACAGCACGCACAGCTTCATCTCCGATGTGCAGGAATGGCCCTGCTGCTGGCCGTTCGGGATCACCCCATCGTCAGCGCGGCCCCTGCGGCCTTGACCCCGGCCGCTGACCAACCGGGTGAAGCCGGACCCTTATCTCTCCGAGTGTTGCAGAGTGTTGTCCCTAGTGGACCCTCGGCACTCCATGGCTGTCTTTGTAAAGAACCTGGTAGTATGTGGCTAATCATCTATCTAGATGTTCATTCTAACTGCTTACCTCACAGGTCGCTCCTCAGCGTTAGTGTGAGGTCAGTAGTGGGGAGGGGGTTGGGCCACAGAATTTCCCAGCTCCTCAATAAGACTCTCACATTTCCTCTTGAGTTTCCCAGCAGCAGGGACTTCAGTGGGCTCCCATAGGAAGCTGTAATTGTCTCCTGCCCCATCCTGAAGCAGCAGAGATCCGTGCTGCTTGCTCCATGCATGGTATTTGAAGGTGTTCTTCATTTCTTCTCAGTCGCCTTTGTTTTATTCACTCTTCTGTTCTGAAAACGGCCTCTTTTCCATAAATAAAAAAGGTTTTTCTGTGCTGGACTTGTTGCACAAAGTAACATTATTATTATTAATATTATTCATTTTTTAACTGCTTAATCCAATTCAGGGTCCGAAGCCTTACCTGGCGAGCAACGGGCACAAGGTGGGGTACACGCTGAACAGGGAAACATGAGCACCCACTCTCTCAGCAGGGCCGGTTTTCCCAGAAGCAACAGTGACCAGCTCTCTGAAGGGCCAGAAGAACAGGGAAGCTGCAGGAAGTGGTGTTTAACTGGAGGAGTTCTGCTCCGTCCTGCTCCTTTGTGTTTTGACAACTTCCTCCTCAAGTCCACTGTGTCTGGGTGCTTCCCCTCTTTTCACCCCACTGGATTTAAAACCACAATCATGCTCCGCCAGGCTTCAGCACA
Organism: Lepisosteus oculatus; assembly: GCF_040954835.1. NCBI lineage: Eukaryota > Metazoa > Chordata > Actinopteri > Semionotiformes > Lepisosteidae > Lepisosteus > Lepisosteus oculatus. The sequence goes on along the minus strand of NC_090708.1, from coordinate 2,307,926 downwards.
CAGTACCTTTCTATCGGTGTGCCGAGCCCTGCTGGGTACGTAGACAGGGCAGCAGCAGGGTGTATCCAGCTCTCCAGCCAACCCGTACTGGGTAAAGTGGTGAAAACTGGATGGATTACTGTACAATGTCATTATTAAAAATATCTTTTCTTTCATTCTGACAACAGACATTCTCTCCAATAAAATGGGGATCCTTGCTCAGCTCAGGGTTGAAGCTGAAGGAAAGCTGGGTTTGCGGAGGCTAAACAAGCTGAGCGAATGATTAACCTGAGTGCCATGTGCCGAGGGTCACTGACTGAAGATGAGCTTTTTGAATCAATGGGTTAATGTACAACGGATCCGAATTATCTGTGTGCTCCCAGATAAATCCAGATAAACAATCTTCCTCTCCCTGCAGAGCACAGGCTGCTCCTTTCAATGAGCTTGGAAGCAGTTGGGAAGATGTTAATCATTACTGATCAGATGAGGAGCCTAATTAAGTCAAAACTGGAACCCAGCAGATGTCTGAATTTCCGAATGAAGCCTGACTCCTTCCTCTTCCCCTGTATAAATGTCCCTTGTGCGGTCGGCACTTTATAGCCTCCACACTTCCCCATGCACGTCTTCTGGGCTGTGCCACTGTTCTGCACGATCCTCTGTGTGCCCTTCGGATCTGCCCAGTCCATCACTGGGGGTTGCTCTCCCATCCATCCAGGACATTTCTGACAGACGGTGCTTGAGGAAAGACAGTGCCTTCTCTCTTTATCAAAACTCAAACACACATTGAAATCTACCTCCACCTCACATGTTAAGAAGTTCACTCCTCCTACTTGTCTACCCTTTATTTTATTCTGTTGATGTATGATTTTGCACAACTGTTGTTGTTTTGCACACTGCCTGTTGTCTCTGTCTTTCTTTTCTTATACAATTGTATTGTTGTTTTTTTCTTCTACTGCTTACCGTCTCAGAGCTAGCTAAATAGCATTTCGTTATACCATACAGCTGTGTATGAGCACAGTGACAATAGACTTGAACTTGATTGTTTTGCTGACTGACCCACAGGGCTGTGGGACTGCGCTTTAAGAACGGCTACCACTTGTGCCGCGATGGGGCCCTGTGTGTGCACTCCTTCCTCCTGGCCGTCTGGCACAGCAGTCCGATCCTGGGAAGCTCTGTCGGGCTGGGCCTGGTCAGTGCTGAGACCGGAGACCTCGAAGGAAGAAGCTGCAGGTTGCAGCTGCAGGTGTCGTTGGGGTACCAGTAGGGGGCGCTCTTCCTTCGGAAGAGACATTAAACCGAGTTCCTAATTGCTAGGGCATAAAGATCCCATGGCAAAAGAGCAGAGGTCTGCTAGCTGAACTTCACTTCGATGGAGGAATCCTACTCCGTTGGGCCCCTGAGCAAGGCCCTTCACCCCAGCTGCTCCAGGGGCGCTGTATAAATGGCTGACCCTGCATCTGACCCCCAGCTTCTCTCCTTGTCTGTGTGTCTCGTGGAGAGCAAGCTGGGGTCTGCGAAAAGACAGACTCCTAATGCAAGAACTTCTATAGGGCCAATAAAGTGATCGTGTCTTAATAGAACATCTTTATTGCAGATGAGGTAGTTGGACTTACTCGTGATAGAGCCACCCCTCCCCACTCAGACACCAAGAAAGGAGACTTGAGACCCCAAAGAAGAATCAAACCGTTAATGTTAAATTGTTTTTATTCCTCTGTATTGTAAGCACCACAGGTAATGATAATCAAGGTGTATACAGTGTAGCTTAAGCAACTTTAGTTTCAGATTCTGAGTGAACGATCCAGCAGACGGATATACAGTAGCACCATGTCAATTTAGTGGAATTACAGTTTTTTTTTCCCCCTCTTTATTCCTTCGTCCTTGGCTCCAAGCCGGGACTTCCCTGTGCTCACGTGCGGGGCGTGACACCTCCGAGGCCGGGCCAGGCCGGCAGGCGTGCAGGTCGGGGGCGTCGGCACGCCCGGGTGGTCCCACCTAGAAGTGCCTGACCCGCCCGGGGCACACGGCCGGCAGGGGCACGGCGGCCTGACCCGGGGCGGCGGGCACCGGCGGGGCGGCCGCCACCTCTCTCTTGACCACCTGCGCAGGCACGGGCGCGGGCGCGGCCTCGGCCGACTCGGAGGAGAAGAGGCCGGGGGTCACGTCCCCGTGGACGGCGGTCAGCTGGTGGTGCTTGAAGCCGTGGGAGTGCGGCCCTTGCCCGGCGTGCTCGTGGTGGTGGACCACGGGGGGGCCGGCGGGGGGGCCGGCGGGGACGGCCTGGCTGTCGTTGGACACGATCAGGATCTCCGGGCCCTGCAGCAGCGCGGGAGGGAGAGAGAGAGAGAGAGAGCTTGATTCAGGAGCCCCAGGGCCAGAGACCCGCGCGCCAGCGCTCTCGAGACGGGACTAGAGCCCGTGCTTCTGCAGGTCACTGGGCCTCTCCTGGGCCGCGATCAGGCCGCCCTCGGGCAGCCAGAGGGTCTCCGCCCTCGGATTCGTTACGAGAAGAAAAGCTTTCTGTACGGGCCGGGCCCTGCAACCGCCCAGACTGGAGAAAACGCAGATCCCCCTGACGGTCCTTTTCCTAGCCTCCACGGGGGAACACTGTGTAGTTTTGGTTTCATTTCGAAGAAGGTATAAGTAAACACTAATACAATCTAATGCAGATATGGCTGGGCTTTAAAACAAAGGTCTAGAAATATTCTTTCAGTGCTTTCTTCCTGAGAATGTATGACAGGGGGTACATCTTGCCGATTAGTACATTTTATAGCAAGAGCACTTTTTTACCCAAAGGGTTGTTGGAGTATGGAACAAGCTGCCCAGTCGTGAGAATCGGCTGGGATCAAATAAATAGCAGCTACCAACTGGGCTAGATGTACCAAATGGATTCTCTTCGTGTATAACTTTTCTTCTGTTGTTATTCCAAATCCTGCTGTGTTGACCAATGGTCTGGCACCACCTAGTGTTCGACTAATGACACTACCGCTGGCGATTTTCACCGGTCTAACTTGACCGCAGAGGAGGTTTCGGAGTTGTTGTTTATGGGTTACATGCTTAGCGCAGCGCCTTCTCCCGCATTTTTAAAGACAGAAAGTACTGAAAGCTTACCGCAGCGCCAAAGATATCGCAGTCCACCGTTACGACGGGCTCCGAGGGAACTCCAGGAAGGACGCTACCGGTGCAGAAACCGTGACGCTGAAAAGAAAGGGGACAGTCAGAGCACTTTCCTAACAGGGGGGAACCGTTCTAGAGTTAAAATAAAATGTGCTTGTAAAGACAAACACGGGAGGACGTTCGACTGAGGTCCCGGGCTGTTCAATCAGTTTTAGACAAGGGAGGCGTCAGATTATAAACATTCAGGTGGGGGGCTGCGTCAGCATGCGTAGGCTGCAAAGGAACAAGTATAATAGGTTTATTCCCTGCTGAAAAAAAGAAGAGAAGATTCTCTTTATAAATATTGCCTGGGTGATAATTCTCTTAACGGTAAACCAGTGTAACTCGGGTGCTGGATGGACTGGAAAGGAACAGGTCGTCGGTATCACCTGTAGAAAGTACGTTATGAGTGAGTTCGCTTTTTTTTTCTTTCGCACAGATTTTCAGGATATCCATCTTGCCGTTGCTTCTCTTTCGCTTTAGCACTGACAATCCCTCATTTAGCGAGGAATTCACGATTTTTCGTGATGCAACAAACGGGAAAACGCCGTTTTCCAACAACCCCCCAAACCGTAACGCATCGAAAACTGCACGTTTTCACTTGCATTAGAAAATGCAAACTGAAACGAGAGTTTGCAAGGGCTTTTTTTTTTTAAGGATATCTCAATTTTCCAACGAAAAAAATATCTCAATCCAAGCAGGGAGCTGCGTCAGTACGCGTAGGCTTGCAAAGGAACAAGTAAAGGTTTATTCTCTGCAGATACCGATATCTGAATAGTCTATTTTTGTCAGCGTGGAATAAACCTTTACCTGTGCCTTTGCAAAAACTTTTGAATGGTGCGTTGCCACTATTCGCAGTCACTATAACCGGTTTTGTGTCCGATTGTTTATCTTTTAAAAATGCGGCGGCTCTTTTTAGCCAAATTAAGCCACGTCCAAGCTCCTTCGCAAGGCGTGTCCACCCTCTGATCTGTCGGGGCTCCTGTTCCAGCCCAACGGCGACACCTAGCGGCGTGAAGCGCGTACGACCCGCCCCGGCGCCGGTACTCACGGCCAGGCTCTCGCTGAGGGGGACGCAGACCGCCTGTGGGTCGGCCGCCTCGAGGTCGGTGCAGTTGGTCTCCACGATGGCGAACTCGGTGATGTACATTGCTCCTCCCCCCACCACCTGCACGGAAGAACCGGGGTCACTCAGTGCGGCTGCGAGCTTTCCGAGCGGTGCCCGCCCGGCGCCCGCCCCAGTGCCCGGCACGCTTGCCCGTTAGGAGGCGGGCCTACCCACCTGCGACGCCAGTCTCCCGACCTCCATCAGCTCGAAGTGAGCCGTCTCGTTGGGCCCAGCGTTGAACGTGGTCAGCGAGTTGGTGACGGCCTGCAGCGCCAGCGTGTCGTTCAGCGGCAGGAGGGAGGGGCAGCCGACACACAGTCGGGACACGTCTTCCGCCGAATCTGCGGCCGGGAGAGGCAGCGGCGTGAGCCGAGTCCGCGTTTCATTATCCGCTGGTGGAAGGGACTGCGCCGCCCAGCTGGGCAGAGCAGCCAGGGCACGCAGACTCATCACCAGCAAAGAAGACGGTGCAACAGTGTCGCAGGAGATGAGGGATGTTACTGCACCTCGCTGGGGAGCGTGTCTGCACTCACTGTGCGTCTGAGTCAGTTTCACACCATTCTTCTTAACCCAACCCAAGTACGCTGTGTTAATCGTCTTATCGATTAACGTCTTTCAAATATGTGTGGTGCACAGTCGGTATTGCTGAACTCAAAATCCCATTCTCAGTCTTTCTAAAAGCTCGGTGCTCTGAAACATCATATCATTTATTTTTCCGAAAATATTAAAAAAACATCAATTTAAGTATTAATAGCAGTAGTGGCGGCCGTAGTGATGTGACAAAGCATCGTCCGGAACTAGTTCATTCTGTAATCATTCACATCTTTAAAAAAATAATGAAACTGACCTGGTTTGCTTTTACATTTGTAAGCGGTCACAGTGAAGGCCCCATCAACTTTGGACAAGATCACATCACAGTCTCCCTCGACTTTCTAGAAGAAGAGAAAACACGTATCTCATCACGCTTTAGCTGTGGGCCAGAGGCCTGTTTTTAATCTTCGGGATGCTGTAACTTGCCCGGCCCAACCACTCTCCCCAGACACAGCCCTTCAATCGCTTGCTAATTGAAAGGTTCAGAGGTTCTGCAGATTTTGCACAGTGCCATCTCGATTACCGGCATGCCTGCTGGTTTTATTAAGGCAGGTTTAAAGGTTATAGTCATCACTGGGTTTAAAACGCTAAACGTCGTGGAATCGAAACAGCAGAACGGCGCGGTCTGTAAACACAGCGAGCCCGTGCGCGCTTTGACAGGGATCAGAAGAGGGCTGAAGATCACGCAGTGACGCCCACGCAGGAAAAGGAGCTCTTGTGAGACAGATTTGTCAGCCCCCAAGTCCAAGAGATAAGAGATGGGGAAAACGTTTTCGGGAGAACGATCTGATTCTGCATTGTCGAGCCCAGATGTTTAAGAAAGCCTCTCTGAACTCACTCTGACAGGCTCGTCCCTCGGCTACAGTAACACCTGACTCTCAGCCACTGACGCTGTACAGGCAGAACTCATCCTTCTAGAGCAGACCCAATCAGGTTAGTTAAACTTTCTTTTAAAAAATTGTGTATCTCCTGATATATTCTTTATTCAAACCCGTCATGTTCATGGGCCAGATATGCAGATTTGTATTTGCCATGAACCCCGAGGCTCCTCCAAAACGGATTTATCGTTCTAACTCTATTTTTAATAAATGTCAGAAGCCTTGTGAGGTTCCTAAACTGCAGACCCTTTCCGTCTGTTCCGATCCCAAACCTGTAACGCGCTGTTTCCGAACGGAAGATCCTCACCGTTTCAACGAGTGGCCTCACTGGACAGCCCTGAGCTGGAGTGGGGCTCACGACGTGGCACTTGGTCTCCAGCAGGTCCAGCTCCATGATGTAGGTCTCTCCAGCGGGCAGCTGGGGCGGAGGAGGAGGCAGGTTAGTCCCTGGACCCTGTTACCCACACAGGGACAGGCCATGCCCGTCCCCTTCCTCACATGCTCATTTGCTAACGACAGCCTCTCCGCCCATAACTCCTGTCCCGTCTACACTGCACTGGCTGCCTGTGAGATATGACTTCCACTGTGAGTCGATCATGAGGCCCTGCTGCAAGGCCTAGCTCCGTGCTTCCTTCAGCCTCGCCTGAGTATGGAGCGATCTACGATTCAGCCTAGTTCCAGAGCTGCGTCAGCGTGCGCAGGCTGCAGAGGAACAGGTTAAAAGTTTATTCCCCGGTGAAAAGAGAAGAGACACCTTTTGGCTGCGGAGCCTTCCTCAGGTGTGTGAAGGCTCCTCAGCCGAAGTGCTGTGTTTCTTCTTTTCTCTTTTCAGCGGGAAATAAACCTTTAACCTGTTCCTCTGCGGTACAACCTGGCCTCCCGTCTCAGAACGCAGCTTGCTGGTGCCCTTCTACTGAAGCATCCTGAGCACGACCCCCAGGCCCGTTCCCAACCGGGCCCCGCGCCAGGGTGCGCCAGGACACTCGCGCCTCGAGCAGGAGGAGCAGGGTCGCCACTCACCCTGGGCAGCACCCTGACTTCCTCAATCCTGTTCAGGGTGTGCTTGTATCCGTGGTGATGCTGCGCGTTGATGAAGTCGACGGCCGCCAGGGCGGCCGCCTCGGCCTCCGCGGAGTCGCAGGGCGGGAAGCGGGCGCCCTGCAGGGTGGCGGCGGGCGGTAGGCCCGCGGCCCAGGCCGCGGCCAGCAGGGACAGGAAGGCCAGGGCGCCGGCGGTTTCCATGGCAGCGGCTGGGGCTCACGAGAGAGGCAGGCAGGAGCGGAGAGGGAGCGGGCTCCGAGTGGGACAGAGCGTGGCTCGCCGCCCGCCGTTTATACCGCGCCTGCCCGCCCGCCCGCCCGCCTGCCCGCCCTCCTGCCCGCTCTGACGCAAGCGCCGCGGCCCTGAACCCCCGGAGGTCTTGCGCAAGAGAACGGCGGGGCGCGCCTGCCAATGTCAACACAGGTCCGCGGAGACGGGACGGCTCCCAGAAAAAACAAACACATTTCCAGGAGCAGCTCGCATCGACCCTGGGGGCGCACGGCAGGAAGCGGAGGAGGGAGACCATGTGGACCCCCGGCTCTACAACACCCCCAGCGGCCTGTGCGCCCGCACTGCAAACACAGCGCCCCCCTCTGACCAGAGGAAACCCCTCGGCAGATCTCTGCCACACATTGTGACTCCGTCCGTCCTACAGGAAGTCCTCAGCACCAACAGGAAACACAGGCAGGACACGCTGGGCGCCCTGCCACTGCTGCGGGGGGCTGTCTGTGACGTGGCCGAGCTGGGGAAGCGGAGATGGATCAGCTAGGAGGATTTGTCCAGCTGCACGGCGCTGGCTTGGACATCTGTCTGTGTGGAGTCTGCACGGTGGCGTCCGTTCACTACGGGCCGGGCGGGGTCTGGTGGTGCAATGAGGAGCGACGTGGAACGTCTGGGAGCCGTGGCCGAGACAGCGGAGAGAACGGAGACGAGGGATTAGGGGGCCGCGGTTGGCAGGGGGGTGATTCCCGGGAGGGGCGGCTGTGGCGCCGGTCTCCGGCCACGTCTGCGCTGGGTAACCGTGCCGCTAGCCGCCGGGTGTTTTAATGAGAGGCGTGATGTTTTACAACCCAAGAAATGAAGATCACATACCATGGAGTTTTCCAGTTCAGACCCATTTATTTGATTTATTTCAAGCGTTTAATGGTACACATCTGCAAGACGACGTCATTCCAGGTGGGAATGCAGCGGGACACTGCGGAGGAGCCCGTCGCGGTCCGAGCCGACTGGGCCGGGGGCTCTACAGCACCTCGTGTCTCGGGGCGCCGGGGCAGGCGGGGGAGGGGGAGTCGGGGAACGCGGTCAGGAACACGGGCAGGGGGGCCGGCCCAGGCGTCGCGGCGTTCCGGCGTTTCAGCCGCCGCGGGGCCCCGGGCCACTTGAACTTCCCAGGCGGCATGACCCCGCGTTCCTCGGAGGACTCCGATTCGGAGGAGAGGCGGAACCGCCTGGGCTCCGGGGCGGCAGGGAGTTTGGGGTACGGGTAGGCGGGCGGCGTGGGCTTGGGTCTCCTGCGCGGGCCCTCCCGGGGCGGCGGGGCAGGCGTCACTTGCGCGCCCTGCGGCTCCCTGTTGGCGTCCGAGCCAGCTGGAACGCTCCCTGGTGCCTGATCCACAGTCGCGGCCCCCTGGAACAGAGCAGAGCGGGAATTTCACTGGCCTCGAGTTTAATTAGAGACCCTGCAGCGATTGCCAAAGCCCTGGCCTGGCGGAGCTTTTGGCCTGTTAGGGTAAATCACTCGCCAAAAGCAATATTGAGTCCTCTTTCACCAAGGCAGGTCGCTGTGCCTTTGCCTACGTTTCTCTGTTTCACTCTGTGTGGGGCCATCCCTGCAAGAGACTTTGGAATCTGCTGTATTTTTTTTATAATTTTGCTGCAGAAGGATGAACAAAACAAGCTCGCAGTACCGTAACGTAGATCTCGCAGGAGACTTCCACTGTCGGCTCACCGATTCCTCGGGGGAAAACAGCAGCGACACAGAAACCGGCCTGTTGGAGCACAAAAGCCGTGTGCTTTAGGGATTCTTACCTGCGACATTTTTTGGAAGGTTTAGGAGTTCATTGCTTTACACCAGGTATGAATTAAAGGAGAAAAGTATTCCTGATGACTTCTAAAGAGCACTGTTTTTTAGTCATTACACAGAAAGAAATGCTTCATTATTTCAGCAAGGTAAGATTACTGTAACATCTTACTTTCTAGGGTGTCTGTTAAGGTGCTAAGTAGGCTACGTATGTCCACAGGTTTGCAGCTCATTTGCTAACAGCAACATCTCTGCCTTAGCACATCACTATAACTCCTGTCCTGTGTACACTGCGCTGGCTGCCTGTGAAATATTACTTTAATTCATATAAGTTAATCATAAGGTCCTCCTACTGTAAGACATTGACCAGTCTCACTCCATGTTTCCCTCAGCCTTGCCTGAGTATAATCCAAGTTGCAATCAGGTCTCTGCTGACACTAAGGCTAAACACAGGGGGTGAGTCTTCTCATGAGCAGCACCACAAATCCATTAGAGACTCTGTGACTGTGAATACTTTCAAATCTTTTACTATTACGTCTAATGCAGAGTTTCTGGTTGTTGTTTTTTTTACCCAGTTCAGCTACTGTGGGATCTGTTGTGTGTAAGTGTGTATCTATGTGCACAGCGCTTTGAGGTTTTGAAAAGGGCTTCTAAATGAAACATTATTATTCATAATTAGTAATCCTTGGGTAAACAAGCAAAGAAAACTGAGTTGTTCAAGAACTCATCTTCTGATGATCAGTGCTTACAGCTGTATCGGAGGCTTTGGGAATGCAGGGATGACCGTCAGTATCTCCGTGTTGCTTGGAGCAGCCCGTGTCTTGAATCGTATACTCAACAAAGCTGACATGCTCGGGGTTTGTCTGTGACATACAGAACAGTAGGCACATGTATTAAGGAGTTTACTTCATTGAAGAAAAGATTTCTACATCATAAAGATCCTAGTGCACACCCCTCCCAATTAAGTCTCTGTTATTACTTCTGCCCCGGTTTCCTTGATTAATGTCACGTCCTGCATTATTCCTTGTCCTGAAGCTGAAGTTTGAAAGGGTTACTTCCACACCGACTGAACTTCGACTCCAAGTCCAATAACAACTCCGGTCCCGTGTTAGGAGCAATGTTTGGAGAGAGGACCCTCTTGCAGGACTGAAAGTCGTTCGAAGCCCCAGCTCGAAAACGTAAGTAAACAAATGACGCTGGCACCCGAAAACGAAAAGGCTACGCTGAAAGCACAGGTTCTGAAACACGACACTATGAACGCCCGGAAACAAACTGAGGGGTGCTCGTCTTTGTACAGGGTGCCACTCCCGCGAAGCAGCCTGCTTCTAAAAGAAAAACATCTTTTTTTTCTCTTTTCCGACGTAAGAAGACGGGGGTTATTTAGCCGAATGCGCTGTCAGAATGTTGGAGCCGCGGCGGCCACCTGAGAAGACGCCCGGGTGACGTTGAGCACCGAGAAGGCGGCAGGAGCGGCTCTGGCTGTGTTGTACTGGTCCAGGGAGACCTGCGCAGCCTGGAGCGCCTCAGGACTGTCCACCGGCAGCAGCAGGGGGCAGTGGGGGCAAATGCTCTGGACTTTCTCCGGCTGATCTGCAGGGCAAAAGAAAAGAAAAAGAAATCGTTCACAACCGGAACCTGCTTGAGCGAATGAATGCATATAAAACCAAGCGCTTTGAAGTAATGCTGCCACTTCTAAATAAACTGGGAGTCCTATAGTACTTCACTGCTCACTTTCAGTTATACAGCTCATCTGGCAGGGAAGACCTACCTGGTATAAAGCTCAGATCCCCAAAACAAGGTGCGCTGTGTCTGATTAGTGTGTTCAGGTACTGTTAAAAGGACACGATAATGTCTAATAATAGCAGATATAGAATTTAAGTTTTGCGCAGGTCTTTTGCTGGGATGTTGAGAACTGGTATTTAAACATGTACCTTTCCAACAGAATCTTTTTGGCATACATATTTTTTTGCAGGCTACACTGCATATTAACATATTTGTCCATTCAATCATTTTCACTGTGGACTCGTGATCAAAAAGCTAGTAGATTGTTTGAAAATCAGTTTTGCTTTTTGCACATTTTATAAAAAGCAGAAAAACAGACTATAAACTATAAATAATCAAAATTATTCTGTTCTGCAGTTTTAGTACATTCTACTGCTAAAACATCCTTATCCGTCACTGCAAGGCCTCGGAAGAAGCTCAGTGGGTTGTCACAGTGACAGCACTTCAGTACCACCCTGGTGATTCTGCCTTACATATTTACAGTCTGTAAGGTTTTTAAAATGTGAGAGAGAAGATAGATTTTGAGACCCACATCCCCTGAAATGTGCCATACACGTGTACTGTGTGAAGAATGGGGAAGTTTATGAAAGATGCGCTGTTCAGCACAGTCGAATAGCTGGCCAACAGTGACCACAGGTGTTAGAGAGGACTGCTCAATAAAGCCATCAGAATGGGTCATCTTCTGAAATAACTTTGAGTTATTCTTCAAAGGAGAAGCCTGCACAATGGACCTATCACAGGTGGACACAGGGGGCACTTAAAATAAAATACTGCTCCTGTTATTGAACTATTTCTGAACCTCATCTTTTTTCCCAATAGTTCTAAATAGTAAATACCTGATAATTAATCAATTCATTATGTTTCTGACATCAGACTTCATCTCAGGACAAGGACTGCAGCACCAAGATTAGTGGCACTGCCTGGCTTCACAGTCCAGTTCAGTTTTGTGTGCGAACAGCAGAGCTGGTCGGATTCTGTCAAAGGCAAAAACCTCGCTCTTCTCAATTCAGGCCATTTCGCTAACTTTTAAGCCATGACTTAGTTCTTACATCACTCAATTGGCCGTCAAGTAGTTGTGCCTGCTTTTGAAAGTCACCTAAAAAATGTAGACGATGAGTCAGATGGATGAGACTCAATATCATCTCCATCTCTAACACGTTCTCTGTAGGGAGGGATTATAAGATTGTTTTCCAAGACAAAGACACAAAGTACCTGGAATCAGATTGCAGTCATAGCTGTACAGGTAGGTGGGTCCTTGAGGTGTACTGAGAAGAACGGTCTTGCAGTTCCCAGAGCTTTTCTAAAGAAGCAGAACACAGCATATTTAGTATGAATCATCTTCACTTTCCTTTTGTCTGGAAGCGCTGGCCTTAGTGACCTGGCCTTCCACGTCCTCTTTAGAGACACAGAAGACTGCTAATTCAGACTGCACTGCCATTGTGTGTCATCTCTACTCATCCCATTGCCATAGAAAGTGACTCATATTTTGTCTCTTTCTAGGTAGGTCCCTTTTCAGGCCATCCAGGCCCAGGGGGAATGGGGGGCAATTTTTTCCCTGAAAGAGTTCAAACAAGCTCTACAGCAGTCACAGGTAGCTCACGGCACTCCTGACACTTGCTGTGTTTTACCGAAGGACATGAAATCATGGAAGTCAGTGAATGCTGCCAGAAACTCTCGCCACAAGCCCCACTGCCTGCTGGGTTGGACCACACAACGGCTCGCAGCTGTCCTGCTGTCTTGCACGTTTGTGCGTTGCTTGTCACAGGAAGCTTACTGCTTAATTGTGCCAGAACAGCCCGCCATTCAAATCCGCGGCTAATGAGTGTAATGTGCCTCCTGGAAGAACTAATCTGAGAAAGTCTGGGGAAAACCCATATTGTGAGGGAAACGAGAAAATGTAGAGGAAATTGGATAAGCAGATATTATCTTTAATTACTGCCGATTCAGTGTTATATTCAGTAGAAGATATACCGAGAGGCATTGAAAATACAATAAAAGTTATTAGTTCCAGATTTCAGGGCTCTTGGTATGTTTGGGGCAGCATGGAGTGGGACTGAGTGCTGCTGCCTCACAGCTCTGGGGTCCTTGCCCTGTTCCAGAATGGGACACCTTCTGTGTGCAGAACATGTTTTGCATGTTCTTTTCTCCCCCTGTGGGTTTTCTCTGGATGCTCTGGCTTGCTCACACCTTAAGACAGACACATGTATTAGTTCAGCCTGTGCCTCTAAATCGCCCCGTGTTTTTTTGTAGCCTGGATGTACTTCTGCTTTGTGTCCCATGTCTCCTGGTACGGTTCTGGGGTTCCGTCATCCCTACATATAATAAATGGATTTTTAAATATGTAAAATGTTACTGTGAGATGTTACTTTCTCTGTAAAAATGGCGCCTTTGAGGTTCCAGTATTAGGAAAAATGTTCTCTGTTCTGTAGTGGTGTGTCTTATGTGTCACAGAGCCCTGCCTTAAGCAGATGAGTAAGCAGGATATTTGATCACTGGAATGTGTGCTTCAGAGCACATACATTTCACACATACTTTTGCAAGGAAGACCGTGCCTCTGTATTCTTCACGGCTGATCACCAGGTAGCCTGGCCTGTTTTTTCAGTGTCCAGCGGGGTGTGGATTGCCTGTGCTTTAATATTCCTCACCCGAGAGCCTGTCAGCTTTTGAGCACTCCAGCACAATGTGCTCCTTTGTAAAGCGTTCTAACACCAATTGGGAAGGAGGGCATGAGGGCTGAGCAAGGGCACCTCTGAGGAATGAATCAGGCTGCACTAAAGTGAGTCACCCCTGGAGAACAGCAGCAGTCCCACCTCGCTGGCCACACGTCTGCTTGAACCCTCTGCCTTACTGTTTCTGCAAACGGCCTGATCTCGCAGTCCTCCCAGGCTCTGGGGCTCTTCACATAGCACTTGGTCTCCAGCACATCCAGGTCCAGGTAGAAGACCGTTCCGGCGGGGCCCTGCGAATCACACACATCAGCCTCCGTGAGGGAACACAGTAGCACGGATCTGCTTTTACGAAAGAAAAAAAAACAGTTTGCAGAAACACATGGCTCTCCCGCAGTTGTGTGCTCGGCCACATGTTGCAAGCTTCTGTAACCTCTGTTTCTGGATTTCTGCGTTTTTTTTTTTTTGGCTCGGGAACATCTGCTTCCTGTTTCTCTTGCTCTCAAGATAAAAAGAACCCAGAGAAAATGAGGGGGTCGTGGAGGTCAGGAGGTAAAGCGCAGCTGTCAAACATCACGAGCCCAGGCTGAAGTGGCAGATCATTCCCCTGCAGTCGCAAACATGTCAAGGCCAGCCAGAGACCACTCTGGGGTCCACCATTCCCTTCGGCTTATTCATTTCCTCCCCAGAACTCCTGCAGTCTGTCTTCTGTATTAGTGGAGATGCCTCTCCTGCTGCAGCAGCTTTGATGAAGACTGCGCTTATTGGAAAAGACTCCTGCACCCAGGCCCTGATGTATCTTAATCATAACTCTTTGCAATATGTGCTTAAACAGTCCAGTGCCTGTGATGCCTTTTGGAATGTATTCTACCACATATGCATGCGCTATGAACGGTATATTATTAGATAGTATATACTGTAAGAGCATAGCTGGCTCCGATAGGAGAGTAGCCCTGACTGAACCAGCTGTGCTCTCACAATACATTGGATATTAGAACACAAGACAGGTTACAGAAAAGAGAAGGACATTCAGCTCATCCAGCTTGTTTGATAGTAGCTAATTGTCACAAGGAGCTCATCCAGCAGTTTCTTGAAAGAAGCCAGGGTATCGGCTTCAACCACATGGCTGGGGAGTTTGTTCCACACTCCTACAGCCCTTCATGGGAGTTAAATAGCTGCTCCCTGGTCCCGGCATTAATTATTTTATATTATCGAAATATAGAGCAAGAGAGAGTTTATAACTTATTTTATATCAGCCTAAAAAAAGTCTAAAAAAAGTTCCAGCCTCATTCGTGCTCCCCAGATCAGCAAGGACAGACCCTGCCACACAGCACAGGGACACTGGGCAGTTCTGCACATTTAAATACGGCAGAGCTCTGCAGCTGGGTTCCAAGTTTAGTATGCACTGGAAATATTTTTTTTTTTAATGGAAGAGGGGCTTGTGATGCACTGGACAGCAGTTGTGTTTTTTAGGGACAGGGGTGTGCTTTTGGAGTCATGAGAGTCTAATGAAGGCTTGGTTTTCCTCTGCAGTCAACATTTCTTTATGCTTTCCGTGCCCTGAATTTACAAGAACTGAAATTGAAATAAATAAAACAAAACGTGTCCCAGTCTAAAAACAAAGGAACAAATCACATATTGAGATAGAATACAGCATAGTGCACTGCAAACCTTAAATAGTTTTGTCTACAAATGTAAGCATCTTTGTGGTGCTAATGTGTACAGGTTTAATCATTTACTATTTATCAATATGAATATAGTGTAAATAAAATTGCACTGTAATGCAAACTGATGAGCATTTTGCAGATTCAATTATAACAACACTTGCAGACCTTGTGTCATTGTAAAAGGGTCTCTGCTAAGCCTTAGCAATTGGTTACAACCACAAAAGAAGGCAGATTCTTGGGCAATTAGAAAAACATCATGCAACTGGAACTTTGTCAGGACAAATAGGAAACCCAGCCAGCACTGAAGTCAGTAAACACAGGATTTTTTTTTGTTGTTTTAAAAGGAAATCGGTCTTCTCTGTAACTGATCTGCTGTGTTATCAGGTTCCTTCCTTCCTCAGGTGCTGAAAAAGACAGTTTCATGCCAACAGAGTCTTAAGTTGGTCTGGTAAAACCTTCCCCAGCAAATTCAGTGTTTATATTTTGGTTAATTAATTCAGATGGACTGCCCCAATATCTATTGCACAACATCTTTAAAAGGTTTTCTTCCTCTGTGGAACTGAATGTGTTGCCTTTTATAATTGCCCCAAACACAAAATGCAGAACGCATTTTTCAAAAATCAATAACAGTAATAGCTCTGCTCTGTAGCTTTTCACTTGGCTGGTGTGCTTGATGTCCCCGGACACCTACTGACAAAACCCCTCAGTATTAACTACCTTCCAATTTCCCAACCCACACTTCTGCAAATGCCTTTTCTTTCCCCATCAAGCTGCACTGAAGGACCAGATGAGCTAACGCTGCAGTTTGTTTCCTCCGCCGAAGCCCGTCTACCGACCTGCTCGTGCAGATGGACGTTATTGACTCTGTTCAGGCTGAACTTGTAGCCTTCTGTCCGGTCCTCGTTGATGTAGGAGAGGGCCAGCTGAGCCCTGTGCGCCACGGTCCTGTCGCTGCAGGGAGCAGGGAAGATGTCCACCGGGTGGCCCCAGGATGCCACCACCTGGGCGCTCAAAAGAAGAAGAAACGAGAGATTCCTCATCTCAGGTTTATTTCTTTATAACTTGTCTTCTTCTACTACTTCTTCTCCTACAGTGGTCCCTGTTGCTATTCTTTTTAAAAAAAGACGTTTAAAAAAGTTTGCGGGTCATACGAGGTTGTTCAAACACTCGGAGATAAGCACTTTTTTTTTTGCTGATGCAAAATGTCAAACTTCTGTGTACTTTTGCTCTGGAAATCGGAATTAAAAGACAAATAAAAGGTGAATGATTTCTAAGTGGTGGCGGGGAATGATGGAGATGATAAAATAGGATGTTATGTAAAGTCGGGGAGCTCAGAAACCGGAACAGGAAACTTCTCTTCACCTTCATGTGCTTCGCATTCGGTATCCTTGTGAGTCTCCGTCTGCTTCTGAAAGTTTCTCACTCACTGCTCTGAACCAGGGGCCAGTCTGGGTCCTGCAGGGCCGGTGTGACTGCTGGGTTTTATTCAGGTCAGCATTTATTACTGGAGAATTCTCTCCTCTTGATTGCCCCGGTCAACATTTTCATTCTTTGAGGGACACTGTGTCTCGATGTTAAGACCGAATCGTTTAGTTTGTTTCTGATTGAGGTCCTTCAAAGACATTAAAAGTGGTTCAAAGCCTCTGCTTCCCCTCATATCCCCATCTCCCAGAAAACAACAGCTCAGAACCTTCAGAACTGCCAGATCGACAGATTTTTAATCCTGAATAAGCGAGAGAGGAAAAAAAAAAACCGAAGCCCATAAAGACAAATAAGATCAAAGTCCTCCCAAGTGACTTATGAAAGAGCACACTTTCAAAAAGACTGGTTCACGGACGGATTTCGAGGTTAGAGCTAACTGTGCACTAGGTGACAAACACGAGGCAGGTTAGGCTTTAACTTCACCTCAGGCACCTGTCAGACGTGTCAGGGGTGATCACGCGGGGTCGCGATGAGACCGGACACAGCCTGTACTGGACGGACTGGACCGGCCTGTACTGGACACCAGGCCGCCGCGGGGCACGCGGTTTCTCCTCCTGCTCATGTCCGCGCCGCAGACTGTGGGAGAGCCACGGGTTTCAGTTCTGGATTATTTGTGAAGGTGATATTTACAGTCAGATGTTTTTTTCCCCACTCAAAACGGATCCCGTTTGCAAAGCCCCCCATTTGTTCATGCGATGAGCATGATCATATCTAAGCAGGGAGCGGCGTCGGCGTGGGTAGGCTGCGTAGACACGGGTAAAGGTGTATTCCCTGCTAAAAAAGAGAATAAAGAAACACAACGTTTCGGCTGTGGAGCCTTCTCCAGTTGCGGAGAAGAAGGCTCCGCACCCGAAGAACACTCCACGGCCGAAACGTCGTGTTTCTTTTCTTCTCTTTTCACTTCGATCATTTCTAGCGCGTTCCTCGCATCTGTTTTTCTTCCCTGCGCTGACTGGCATCTCTACACGTTTTATAAAAAAAAAGTGCGGCGGATTAAGAGAAAATTATGAAGAAAAAAAGGTTTGAAGATATATACCAATTATTCTACAGAGAGAAACGGTATTATGGAAGATCATTCTTTCTTTTCCCCTTTAGCACAGAACCGTTTGCAATGCTGTAGTAAGTCATATTGTCCGGGAGAGGGGGTACTCGGACAATGTGACGTGCTCAATATGTTTACAGTTTATGTAAATATTTTATAAGATGTCTTTGTTGTAAATGTCTGTAATATGTCTGTAGATTTTTTTTCTCGTTTTTTTTACTTTAATTTTTTTGTTTTGTTTCATGTGAATTTCATTATTTTTATTTTCTTTGGCAACGCCGATTGTACCCATCAGTCATGCTAATAAAGCACCTTGAATTCAATTGAATTGAGTCCTACAGTAGGTCTTTTTACTGTTCAAATAAGCTGATTGTCTGTTTGTTCGGGGTTAAAACTAAATATGAGACGGCTGAGGCGAGTTTTCCAATAGCAAAGCTATATAATATATATTAATATATATATATGATATATAATCATTCCTGCAAAACTGAGATTCGCACCAGAAGAGTCCGACCCGTCTTCTCTCTGTCTGCCTTGGATGTTTGTTTGCTTTGATTTTGTACCACTGGTGGTCATCTTCCTGACGCAGGCGCGGCTCTGCAGGAGTGCCAACCTGCTGTCTGGCACTGTTGGTGAGAGCAGTGTAAAACCCACCCAGCGCTTGCACAGTCGGATCTCCATTCAACTGGTCAAGCCACGTCGCCTGACCTGCTGTACTGTGGGGGGCTGCTCTTCAGCGGCTGATGAATGAAACGGGTCCCCCCACCTTATGTAAAGCGCTTTGAGATCTTTTGGGGGTGAAAATGGCGCTGTGGAAATGTGATTCAATTTTCAATTTGTTATTACGTGTTCAGCGTTGGAGTAAAGCGAGCAGAGAGGTTCCTATTACAATATGTTCTTGAAGGGGCGATTTTTGCTCAATAGCAAGTTGTTGTTTTTTTTTTTCCGTGTGGCATTCCTCCGAAGGTAATCTTAACTCTCGCGGAACAGCTGCCCAGTCGCACTGTCAAAGCGCTGCGTGTCCAGTATTAGACGCTGGTTTCGGTTACACGATTTGTGGTTACAGTTGGTGAAACATTTGGAAACATATTTATGAAGAATCTGCGTTCCATGACACAAGATACCGTAACAAAGCAGAACGGCCTCTTGTCTCTCGCAGTCAGAGCCGAGCCCCCCGTCGGTCTGGAGAGCGCTGCGAGAATCTCCAGTTCCCAAGTCCCTCTGAAATACCATCGTTTCGGCCTTCTTTTGTCAATAAAACTACGGAAAACACACCCAGAAGATTTTGGGAACTCAGAGAAGGCCGAGTCGAGATGTCCTTGACTCAGATGTTGGATGTTTTCAGTGTCCCATGTGCCATAAAGCATTTTGTGATCAGACGTCCCATTAGCTCTCTGTTCGCAATGATCGTCATGAAGAAGGGCAGTATTTCTGAAACTTTCCCCGGCTACTACTACTAATAATAATAATAATACTAATAATAACGTACAATACTCTAATTGCACATTACTCTCCTATTTTGCCCTCGAATGTTCTCCTTCGTATTTCAATTTAATACACGTGTGAATCGGGAAAAGTACAAATCTCGAAACAATAAGGATGATTTTACCTGAAGCAAAACCAAACAAAAACAAAACGGACAGGCTACCAACTAGAATTATTTTAGGCCTGGAACACCCCTGTTAAATCCAAAAGGTTTTGTTTTGTTGTTCTGTTTGAACATGGGAGAGGGGTTCACATTCGGGTTTAATAAAAGCCCGGGCCTGACGGTTCGGAGGCTCCAGCGGTTGTACCAGCAGGGATTGTGTGTGCAAACCAGCGCGGACTGCGAACAGCCCGGACTCCGCCGGAGGTCTCCGACAATGCAAAGCACATTTTTTTTGTGCCCGAAAGGGGCGGACGGGGGGTGGACTGCGATCGCGGCGCTGGCACCCCTTGTAAAGAAAACGTTCCTTATTCAATTAGGGTCTTGATCGGCTTCACCGGGTTGTGTTTCCAGCTTCCTTGCTCTCGCCCCGGGCGCTGCCGCTCTGACTCGCCGTGTGAGCCAGGGGTTTAGCGATCAGCGCCGAGACCGCCAGGCGTCCTTTGAAACTGGGCGTGTGAACCGCGGCATCACCGCGGTGTGCAGGGGGAGAGGGAGAGGGGCGGTCTCTCCACCTGGAGAATCATCGGAGAGGCCCAAGACAGCTACCTGAACCTGCATATGGGTGCTGTTAGAATTCCCAGTTCCTCTCGAGTCATTTCTGTCCGAACCAGGTGTTTCTTACATGAGACCCCCAGAGCTTCGTAACACTTAACCAAGGACGGGCCAGAAAACCCCTCTTGTCTCAGCCACATCCTCCTAAGGTTGCTAAAAGCTAAAAGAACAGCAGCAATAATGCAAACAATGTTTGTTTTTCTCGACCCACTTAGTTTTTTTTACGTTTGAAAGTCGATAGCTGTCTCCTATGGGGTATACATTTACCCCTTTCTAATCTCAAAACCTTTGTTTTCACTCTGTACTGTACATCGGTGGCTTGAACGGCGATGCTTTCCAAGTGTTAATATTTTTTGTGGGGGGGGTGGAGTGAAAATGCAGTGACCCGGATTCTGACCCCTTTATCCGTCTTTGCGAATATAGCGATATTTGGTTGCTAATAAACGTCAATTTCCTTAAAAAAACGCGTGTCGGTTAAAGAGATCCGGGAAACCGCGGTACGTATAAATCCCGATGAAGTTCTCTCGCTTAAAAAAACATAGTTATTTCCCATCTAATACCGGCGTTTCTGAGGACAAGCCTTCATCAAGTTTAGAATGGCAGAAATGCATTGTGATTGTGTGCTGCCAATTTCTAATTCCTAATTCTTTTGTGGGGGGGTGGCGGATTGCGAGAGGTGTCACAATTGTCATCGATTTATCTAATGGTTTCCTTTGCATGTGTTATTTTACGACTGGGGGGGGTCAACCGTACTTGACCTGTAAAGAGAGGCTCTTTATTCACGCGTGCTGACAAGGGGGAGTGTCCGCCGTGGAGCCCCGCCGTGGAATAGCGCTTCCCAGCCTCGCCGCGCCAACCTGAGACCCGCAGCCAAATCCGCGGGCGGACTCGCAAGGCGCAGCAGCGGGACGCGCAGACAGGACGAGAGCGAAGCAGCCAGCCCCGACCCCAACCGCAGTCCAGGATGCTGATGTGCCGGGTGACCCTGCTTTTCTTCGGGGGCTGCGTGCTGGGGGGCTCCCTGGCCCGCAGGGCGGGTGCTGAGGACGGCGAGGCGCCGGACGGGGTCCACAGCGCCCGCTGCACCTCGCGCTGCCTGACCCTCCACATCACGCAGCTCGCCGCTTCTTTCAGGAGCCTGCAGGTAGGCTCGGGGAGGGACCCACCGTGATGCGAGGGAGTGCTGGTTAACCGCGATCGCGAAATGCGCGTAGCTGACTCCTCGGGAAGTTGCAGGCATTCATCCGCTACACCGTGCTAGAAACCAGGCGTGAAAACCGGGACACCGACGCGCGGAGTTAATGCCGAGTCTCACTTCTTTCTTGAGAAGCACCCGGAGCGATCGGGCAATATCTCAGCTTTCACTGACCTGTCCCTGTCCGTATTGACCTTCCCCGGGTGTTCAGGTAATTGGTCTGCCGCTCTCTTGTATCAGTAAGAAGTGGAGTGGTGTGAAGATGACGAAGAGGCTACTGTACGCGGTCTGTGAAACATCTTTTTCTGATCTGTTTTGTGAGAGACTCGCAGGAGCACCGCAGAGGGGTAGCTGCTCTTGTCGCGCCCGACCTGCTCTCCCTGAAGCAGACTCCCTCAAGACCGTTCTCAGAGTTATCTCGTTCCTGTCCATCGACAGACTTTTAAAACGGGCTGTCCCTGGCGCCAGCGTTTGAATATGTGAACACAAATACAGATACAGACCCACAAAGTCGGGGTGTTTTGCAGCAGCGAACTCGCCGGGGTGGAAGAGCCCACACCTGGGGCTTGACCTTGAAACGCGTGTTTCACGGGGCGGGCGCGCGCTCCCGGGGCATCCTTCGGAGTGTTTTTATTTTGGAGCTTCCGCGGCGTGCGTGTCCGGTATTGCGGGTGGGACAGTCATGAAACTACTCGCGGGACTGTAGGAGTCGGGGGTTGACCGTGGCGGTTTTTCTCGGTCTGGTTCTCATGGCTCTGCTCCACTGACCGGCCTCTCCGCATCCCACCTGGGCAGCGGACCTTTAATGAGGGTCTTTAATGAGGGTGGGCTCCCACGGATTGGAAGTGGAGCTCAGACCCACTGATGTGTGAGGTAGTCAGATGGTCACAGGTCGCCCGGCGGTAGAAAGCGCCTGGTCTCTGTCAACAGATGTGTTTAAAGCGTATTAATGGCATAAAGGCACAGACTGAAGCAGGTCATTCGCAGAGCGACACGTGTTACCGGCGGTGTCACAGTTGAGGTTCCGGAGTCCGGGTTCTCAAGATTAACCTACATCGATTCGTTTTTTCTCTTTTATTCCGAAAGAGAGGTCTGACACAATCTCCTTGTAGTCTATGGCTCCTTTGAAGCGCCCTTTTTAAAATTATTCCGCCAGCACGATTCCTCACTTTCCTTGACGAATTAAGCTTCGAGGAGCCTGTAATTCGGTTTCCGCCGGTGTTTCAGGAGTGGAACCGCTTTTCACACACAGGCCGTCTGTGTCTGCGGTCCACGTCCACGGGCCTCCAGCTTCTGGTTTGCTGCGGCGCCGCGGTTGAGCTCCGTGCCGTCCGGTGGTCCATCCGCCGCCCGGGACCCCCGTGTCCTCCCGCGCCGAGGCAGGCGGCTGTCAGGCCGTTCTCCAGAAGATCAGCTCAGAGGTCGAGGCCACGGGGAGTCAGAGCTCTTGAGAGCTGAAGGCAATAAATTTTCCATGATCTAATTTTCTCCTCGGTTTCCAACGTGTCTGCGGGGGCACTGATTTAAGCTCCTGATGGAAATTGCTGACCCCATGCCGATAAGAGGACAGGGGCCTCGCAGGTTGCAGTGATAAATCCTCGCACAGCTCCAAACAGGTGTGAAATGATGTATACAGGGCAAAGAAACACAATACAACTGGTCACATTCTGTGCAGCGATAAACGCCTTGTGTGTCGAAAAATCTAGCTCTTGCATTATCCCGACTGTGAATACAAGAGAGGAAGGTACGTGTAAATGATATTTTCACATTTGCACAGCAACGAACCATTATTTGTAGTCTTTTTAAAGACATGCGAGTTTTTTTTTCTGGTTTTCTGAATCTGCTCAACGCAGTACACAGAGGAAAATGCAAAGTGTCTTCCGTTTTCAGGCTGCATAGGTGAAAACACACTTCACCTTGATATAACGACCCCCCTGGGTGTTTAAAAGAGATTGCAGCTTGATGACGAGGTTATTGTTTTCACTCCTTGGGTAGCCCGCGCAGCTGGTTTCGGGTTTCGCTCATCGAAAGACGTGTGTGCAGTGCTGTTTTAGGAGAACCTACAGGGGAGCAAAGAAAAAAAAACCCGAACTCGGCTTAAAGCCGTCAAGAGAGCTTGATTTATCTGCCGCTGTGTAAACAGAGACTTTCCTAACCAGCCGTAATGTAATCAAGGGATCCAGGTTTACTAATATAAGCAACGCAGTGTTGTGCTCATCTTCCGTCATTCGTCATCATGCCTGAATAAGCACAACTGTTGCAGACACCTGGTCTGGTTACAGATGCACAGCAACATCCCGACCGCGGCTGTGGGTGAGCCGAGCACCGCCTAGCCAGGCTGTGAGACACGGGACACAGGAGACTGCTTTCGCTCGCCCTGAAGAAAGGCAAAGCGAATAATCCCAGGGACTAGGGCTGGAAGGAGGGAACAGAAAGAGAACACGCTGAAGTGGCTTAGCTGTTTGAAATTAATGAAAAGACAGAATTAAAAAAATCCCACCACCCCTAACCTCCTCTGCAGTGACTTTCCACCCACCTGGGTTTGAAGGAAAAAGAAAAAAGCCCTGTCCTTGCTAGTGTGTCAGTCTCGCTAAGCAGAATGAAGTCATTGTCCCTCCCCTCATAAGACACATCATAAGCTTTGGAGTGTTCTTCAAAGATATAGCAGGCTCCACGGACAGGCTGTAACAATGCCAAAGCTGCCCCTTCTTCCCGAGCTCACTGAGATTCGATACATCATAAAAGTGGAGGCTGTGGAGCTTTGAGGTGCCAGCAAGGTCAGGAGCCGAAAGAGTGCGGCTCTCGGTGTCGCCGGGGAGGTCCCGCCTCCCTCACCTCTCCGTGTGTCCAGTGAGAGAAACTCCCCGCTCTCTCGCCTCGGAAAAAGAGGAGGGTGACAAGAGCGGCACGTCTGGCCCGGCCGTCGGTCCGCTTCCACGAGGACGGGGTTCTGTCAGGCCGCAGTGCCTCTCACCCGGGACCGGGCAAGAGCACACGAAGCACTCCGAGGAGAGCGTGCTCCCCAGAAGAGAATTCCCCCTGCCTTCCCTGATAACATGATACACTGAGGAAGTGTGCAGAGAACCATTAGCCAGCCAGTTCCACAGCGGTGACTTCATATACTAACAAAGGGCCCATTAAGAACCTGTCAGCTCCAGTCCCCCCACACCTGCGGACCGGCAGGTTGTGTCAGAGAGTGAGGAATTGGGGTCGCACTGGGAAAGCGCTTTCATCTAATAAAAGATTTTACTTACAGACAGATGGAAGAGCTTAACTTTGAGCCACTGTGTGTCAGGGAACGTGATGAATCTGATATTGCACAAAAAGGCTCGCTCCTTCCCTGGTACTGAAGGACACTGCTCAGCTCCCTGCATTTTTGCGTTTGGCTGTTGTTCTGGACTCATCCCTGTAAAAGTCATTTTCTCTTTTTAAAACAAAAACATATACTAAACCATGCCCCATTTACTGATAGAAACTTAGTCTGTTCGAACGTATTGCAGTTTGTTCCAGTTACTGTACACCAGATCAAAGGGTGTGAGTCACATTGCAAAAATGTATAGTTTTGTTGGCTTTTTCTGTAAAGTTTTCCAAATGATCAAAAGGACAAAGTGACGTTTTAAGACATGAAACATTTTCATCTGCCATTGTTCAGATACCATACAGTAGAATTAAATAAAAATGTGACCGTACTAGACAGTGGAACAATACCATCCCTGGAGCAATTAAAATCGCACTAATTGTGTGTTGTCTGAATGCATAACCATTAAAAATTTTATCTGTAAGAGCTTCAACAGGAGAAAAAGCACTTAAGTCAAAATACGGAGAAAATCTAAAGAGGGTGACTGACATTAGGCTGCAGTCAAACAGTGCTGTGCATTAAACAGCCCAGGGTACTAAACCCGCAAGGGAACACATTAAGAGCTAAAAACTAATTAGCTCTTAATAAGCACAAGCGGTTGCACAGTCAGAACCCTGGAGAACTTTAAAGGCTTTTTTTCCTGTCCCAATAAATGTTTTAGTTGCTGACACAGACAGAAGTCATAAAAATCCGCAAGAGACTATTATGTAGCAATGAATGTTTACTGGAAGAGAAAGGCCACAAACAATGTGGAGCTGTTATTTCTGTGTTTTGTAGCACTGTAAATTAACGAGTATAGGCCAGAGCTTAAACAGGAAAATTCAAACAGGAATCAGCAGCAGCTTGGCCCGGAGCTTTTATGCTGGTGATAGAGCTCCGTCTCACAGAAACAGGCAGAAGGGGGCTAGAGAAACAGTCTGACACCTCGGGCTGCAGAGACCGGCTCCTGAAATACTGTAGATTCCCTCCAGAGGTGAAGGAGATTAAGAAAGTTTTTAAGTACGGGAACACTTTTCTAGTGACAAATGATCTTTTCATATATAAATATATCTATATAAATAATCTTGCCATTCCATAAGATTGCTATGGTGGCTTTATCACCTTCTCTTTACTTTTGCTATGGTTTCCTATGAGTTCGAATGACCCTCTCCAGGCTTTACTGACCTGCAGCACAGCTACACCACGGCGCAAGAGATTCAGCATCTCTCAGGAGGTCTTCCCTGATTGATCTCCCCTGTGCTGCCCGTGTGTGTGTGAGTCCTACAGAAACCGTTCCCCCATCATTTAAGTGCACACGGAAAGCAAACGTTTCCTCCTGCTCCTCCTCCGAGGGGTTTAGGGAAGACTGGCAGGCTGTGTCCCGGGTCGCCCTGGAGTCACCTGAAGGAGTAGTTATATGAAACCCGCTTCCCCCGCTGACGGGCGGTCACTGTGTGCAGGAGCTACAGGTGTTCGTTCATGCGGGTCTGTTACTGCAGGCTCTGTCTCGCTGCCCCTGAAGAACGGCTCTCCGGTGTCTTTGCAAGCAGAGCTTCTCGGCCAAACGGAAGTCTCTCTTCCCTTTCTTGCCCTCTGATTCTGTGGAAAACCAAGCCCTGGAAATCGCTTTCCCTTGATACAACCCCTCCTGGAGTCAAGCTGCTAGCCAAGTCTCGTCTGTTTTCTCCTGCCTGTCCGAATGTATACATGAATAAATATTGTAGTAAATGGAATAGGAAGGTGTGTTCTATACAGCATTTTCATCTGGAAGGATCCCCATTCATTTATTTTGCGTTCTGGAGGGGATCGTATCTCGGACTCCCCTGGGTGACGTGGGACAGGTCAGGAGGACAGCGGAGGTGCGAGCAGCGGGGCTAGTCTGCACACGTCTGGGGTACAACTGAGGCAGGACACCAGGGTGAACACCCCCACTGTCACGACCAGCGACGGGGGTCCTTCGGTGGTCACGTGTTCAGGGCGAGTTTAACATCTGGTCAACAGAACGGCACCTCCGGCAGCTCAGCGTACCTGGCCGCCACTCTGGTGGAGAGAGGGTCCCCGTTATACATCACCTGTGGCAAACAGCGTACGTTCATTTATAAGTCACAGAGGTCCGCTTTTCCAACACAAGCCAGCAACGCAGACCGTGGGCCGTGACGTCATACCACAATCCTTTGCGGGCTCCTCCTTACGGTCAGTTTTGAAACGAACGCATCGCGACCGCGCCTACTTTTTTTTAACATATAGCTGTATACTCCTGTCGCCACAACTGGGAAATCAAGTGCTGGGGCAACGTGCTATTCGCAAGAGGCGGTGTGAATGGGTCCCGCTGTAAAAAAGACGTGATAAACGCATCGGAAATGGTGAACGGGACGGGCGTATTGGCGTCAAGCAGATGGTATTGCCACCATCGAGTACGTCAGGGAATTGTTGTCTTATTGATTTATATTTATTGGTTTGAATGGGATGCTCTGTGGGTACATTATAAATATATACTTGTGTCTGAACCGTTTGAGTCAGAAACGTATTTCGAGTTTATTACAATATTCCAATATTATTACAAGTAAACCAATTCCCCGTTATAAGCCGTTTCGCTACAGGGTGCATTAAGAACGTCACCTGGATTAAAAACGGGACAGTCAACATACTGGGGCATTGGTTTGGAAATCTGGTCAAGAGGAAAGAGCGCCCCCCGATGCCCCACCAACACCATGTGCAGCAGCAACCTGCATAAAGAATCCCATTAGAAAAGCATCACCCCCAAAACACAGTGTCCGCAGCCGACTTTATCATCTCATACTGGGTGACATCCCTGTACTTGACGAGGCCCGACCTCGCTGGCCTTCTGAGATCTAACAAGAACCGCTCTGAGTATCACGAATTCGAGCGGGGAGCTGCGTCAGCAGGCGCATGCTGCAGAGGAACAAGGTGTATTCCCTGCTGAAAAGAGAAGAGAACAAACAGGACGTTTCGGCCGTGCAGCCTTCTTTAGGTGTGCCTGAAGGTGTGTCAGGTGTCACACACCTGAAGGAGGCTCCACGGCCGAAAAGTTTTCTTCTCTTCTCTTTTCACCGGGGAAAACACCTTGATTCACGAATTCGCCATGTGCGATCTTTGCAAATGAAGCAGGACTATACCTCAGTTTTGGAGGGGAAGCCTCATCATAATTTAGCAGATCTCTGTGCACTTTACGCAGCTCAGAGCTGCTACTGTAGCTATTTAGCAACCGGTAGTCATTCGGAGTTCGGAAATGGCTGGTACTCGACCCTTCTCTTATTTCCCTTGCTAATTAATCCAGTTCGTTTCTGCTATCACTCCACGCCTTGCTTTGTTTTTTAGTCGTTAAACTCGCCTATAGAGGCAGCGCTGGGAAACTAGGAGAAAGTAGGCGACAATCCAGATTGACACAACTAAATCCGACACCGGGACCCACAGAGAGGGCTCCTCTGTGAAACAAATACTGTCCAGCGGACACGAGGCATACTTGCATAAGAACAAAGAATTACGCGATAAAAGCCTGTGTCTATATCGTAGTCTTTATTTTTTAGAAGTAAATACGAGCCCCGAGTACAGAAGATCTTATAAAATATCATTTTCAAGCCCTAAACAGCCGTATTTCTGTTTAGTGGGCATTTTGAATATTTTTCCTCATGTTTTTTTTTTATTTTAACCCTGAACCTCGGGAGTTATAAAGTATCGAGTTTGTTGCCATGCATTAATGTTACCCTATTTGCTTGTTCAGAATTCGCGCTGGGACAGGATTTTCATTTCCCGTATCCGCATGTGAAAAGTAAACCGCATAGCGCAGTCTAGTGATGCACAGGAATCCTTACTTCAGACACGCCACCTCCGGGATAAACGTTTATTCCGAAGAATCAACTGCCGGTTGTTATTCCCGAAGAGAAAGGGTTGAATATCGTTTTAATGAAAAACGATGTCTTTATTACGGGTATCTTTATTTTTATTTATTTTTTGGCGATTTAAAATGGTAGGCTCGGGTTATCTCTCTCTGAAGATCGCGTGTATGTGCCGGTGGGGAGCCCGTTTCCAGAATTTCATGCCTTCACATCTGACATGTAATTGGGCAATTAAACCTGGTATGCATGCAGGGCACACTCGCTCGCCCTTGATCTGTATTGGCGCTCGCTGCACACACACCCACGGAGAATGCAAACAGCAATAAATTAGCGCGCCCATCAGCGAGGCAGATCAGATGGGACGATTTGTAGCGGGAAGATTGATGTCCGCCTGGAAGTTAGAAACTGCCACCCGCCGGCGCTTCAGAGACCCAGGCAAAAACCATTACAATCAACTTATCCCATTTACTGATCAAGATAATGGTGGAATTAGAAAAATAAAGACTGTTAAGCCCGCTCCCTGGAGACCAGTCTTTTGTATCCCCCAGCGCAGATACCGCCCTCACATCTCCGGGGGGGGGGGGAGAGAGAGACCGTACTATTTAATGCGATATTTTTGCTGTCAAGTGCCATAAAGCGTGTTTAGATACATGGGAATTTAATTTGCCGGCGAAAACAAGTTTTCTTTGTATGAAACATTTTTGCCTAAGTGTCTGCACATGTTAGCGAGGCGGAACAAAGCGGCCTCGGTGCGCAGACCGTCTGACTGACAGGAGCAGTTTTCAGCCTCCGCCTGAGACATAAACACCACCTTGTGATTGCTGATGCAGTTTAGCAGAGAAGACCCGGTCCCTTCTCCCCAGCGTCTCTTCAGCTGTTCTGCTCCCCCAGATCCTATCTCTTTGATGAAAACTGTCAGGATTTCCTGTGTATATGGTTCACATAGTAGAGGAGAAATTCCCATGAATTATATTCGGAGTGTGTGTGTGTTTTAACAGAACGGAACGCACACACACGCAGTAACGAAAGCAGTTTGACATTTTGTCGTGAAACAGATTGCTTTTATTCATGATTGTTTTTTCTGCCTTGTTTTGTCTACTGCGCTTTTTAATACAAGCAAGATCCAGAGAACCAACTCTGGATCTTAGTAGCTGATCAAACCCAGAAAATCGCATCTAGTATAATCGCCTCTAGTATAAAAACGCCCGTGTGGACTGTTCGCTCAAGACCCCCGCTCCACTCTGTCTGAAGGGGTACTTTTTTCTGTATTCTGTCACTGAGCTTGGAGCAATTTCTTGGAAATGTCGAAACTCTGGGCGGTCACTCTTTAAATTAGCAACCTGGAAGATGTGCCTGACACTTTACAACTATGTGTGGCTGATCAGTGTCTTCTAAATACGGCCCATGTCAGTCCAGCACCGCACTTCAAGCGTGAGGAATCCCAGCCGAAGCTGTAGTTTTAGTGCACGGAGCGTCACAGCTCAGCTCAGCGGAAGCTGCCTCCTTGCCCGTAATCATTATGTAACTGTATATCGGAAGACAACAAGAAGAAAGAAAATTTCCAGGTTTTATTAGCTCCGCCTGTCACTGAGGAGGCGAGAGGCTCTTTCGTTGACGTGGGCGACCCTGTCACTCAAAATCCTAACCTGCAGGAGGACGACGAGAAAGAGCCCTTAAGTTTTGACACAATGCGTCTCTTCATCAAAGTTAAGTCAGTAACAATACACTCCAGTTCATGCCTCTCGCTCAAAGGCCGTACACAGACCCGGACTATTCAATCTGCCTTTTAAAAGTCGAAAAGTATTTCCCCCCTGGCTGTGGATTTAGGATAGCTTTTGTCAAGCACGGCTTTTCTCTAATTACACCAAAACCCCAGCGAGCAGGGCTGGACTGCGTGGTGCGCTGTGTATCCCGAGCTGTCTCAACTCTCTTTCTCCCGGCAGCAGAGTGACAAAGATTCCCGCAAAGCTGATGTAATCTGCTGGCGTGGTGTTACCCTTCTCATTCCACTGAAGATCAGGCCTGACACACCAGGAGACAAGCGCAATCCCCTCTTCCCGCTACTGCACTGTAATTAACTGCTCGAAAAAGCGATAAACCTTTAAGACGCTGGGAGATCCGACCAATTTGCTTTGGCGAAACGCTGCTGGTTTCAAAAAAAGGGTGTGTTTGTGGAATGTTACTGCGGCTTAAGGTAAAAAAAACCGCCCAGGCACCATTATTCTTGAGTTGATTTCCTTCAGCGTTGGAATTATACTGTAGGCGGAGGCAGTCCTTGAAAAGGTCCGTGATGTTGCCGAGAGAGGAATGCTCTTTGACTCGCAGTGGTTGGGATTTGTGTGTTTCATTACAGGCACATGGGACAGTGTTCAGATTGGATCTGGCCCCAAGTTTGAATGCATGTACTGTACAATAAAGAGAAGAGAGAAAACACAACGTTTCGGCTGTGAAGCTCTCTTCAGGTGTAGACACAGGAGGAGCTGGAGGACAGCCAGACTGTGCAGGACCGGGCTTGACTGTAGGCAGATCAGTGGCTTTGCCACCCTTGCGTCCAGTGTTGTTGAATACCATCTCGTCCTCCAACAGCTCCTACCGTAAAGCGTCCCCCGTTGCTATACTGGGGCAGGGGGTTGGAAATTCTGGTCCAGAAGGAACAGCGCCTCCTACAGGTCTACCAGCACAACTTACAGCAGCAGCCTGGTTTGTCTTAGAGGCCTCCCACCCCAGTCCACTTAAGCAACTCGCTCCTGACACGTAGTGTCCACATAGTGATTAACTTTATAATCCCTTATTGAGTGTCTGTTTTTTTACAGGGAGTTTATTCTTGATTAAAGGGCTTCAGAATTCAATCCTCAGAAATGTGGAATGGAATTGCTGAATGCCGCTTCAGGCTCATAACTGACTTTTTTTTCTCTTCTGGTTCCTTTCAGAACAATGAAATTTTGGGCTGGTGTGAAAGCCACAGAAGGTGTGCGCAGGTGAGTAAGATCTCCTATGGGTCTGCAGCTTCGATGCAGGGAAGGTTTAATGCTGGTCTGAAAGGGCACAAGTCAGCTCGCGTGACATTGCATCGTACCCTGTGGGCTGGCAGGATGAGTTTCCCGTGCTAGGAGAAGCCTGTGGTGGCGTGTTCTGTAAACGCAGTCTGAGTGCTCGGCTGTAGCTATGGGTGTACTGGACAGAATCCTGAAGACAGGCGGGTCACCTCTCGGTCCAAGAGAGACGACGTCTCTGAGACTCCAGGGATTGAATTAGAGAGGGAGGGGTAACGCGGAATGTCATTCATTTAATCCCCCCTCCCCCCCCCCACCGCCTCCTGAAAGGACAAAACCGGCAAGGTAAACTGGAATCCAGAAGCTTCTGAACCCCCCTGTAAAGCTCATCAAAGGCTGTGCTTTGTGTATCGATGTGGACAAAAGCCCTGTATTCAAAATTAAAAAATAAGCTCTGTAAAATTGCTAAAACTGGTAGCAAAATTTCAGGTGCAGTTTTGTTGTTGGCAGTACTGTATTTCCACTAAACAAAACTCCTAAATTTAGCATTCCTGATTTTATCTGACACTTCATGTACTATATCATCAATGGGGGTATACTGTGGTCACTCATTTACATTAACATGACTGAGGAGGAAGAAAGGTCAGACCTTTTTTATTCCAATAAATTGTGTTCCAGATTCTTTAAAACGAATCTTAGAAATCAAGACTTCCTAAGAATTTGCTCCAGCGTGACGGTGGTGTCTTTGCAGAGTTTCGTAGAATGCAGCTGTGTGTGTCTTGGCACGCTGAAGCTGTTTTGAAACTGTGTTGTTATTTAAGACACCTGTGTTGCAGTGTTGTCTGCTTGTTAGTTCCTTGTCTGCTCCTATCAAAATAAAGCAATGCATGATAATCTGTGCTCCCCACCTCACTAGCAAGGAGACCCCCACATGGAAAGACAAAATATTTCATCCCAACTCTGCCCCTGTATTATCTATTTGACAGCCCACGTCCTGATGACTGATGAAATCGCTCCTACAGGTAGTTCTGTGCTTTTTATTGCAGTTCAGGAAGGAAGCTGTTATTGTTTCCCTTATTAAACACGGACGTTTGGTCATTTAGATTTTGCCCAGCAGTTACTGGCCAGAAGACAATCTCCTACTCAGAAATGCTTACACTTCAGTGTCATGGAAAAGATATCAACAACAATCACGATACAGTATGTGTCCATGAGGTCTGTTATATAAATTGAGCGCATTCCCTTTCAGACTTCAGTTCCACTGGTGGTGGACAGCTCAGGGCCAATATATCGTACCTTATGACATTTTTATGTGGTATGTGAAAATAAGCAGGTTGCCTTTTCATAATTGGTAGTCTTAGACGGTAATAAAGGGAGGAGGTCACCCATCGAGCAGTCTAGAAAATAGCATAAACACAACAGCCCTCTGTCCTGCTGGCCGTTAGATGCTGAGGGAAAAGTAATTCTGGCACTTTCCACTTCAGTGAGATGGAAGCTGAGTGTGTGATCCGCCAGCGGGTTCAGGAAGATTGGGCTTTGTGCTTCCACCCTCAGCGCTTTCCGTTTCTGCAAACCGGAGACATTCCTCGCCCCTCCGCGTGAAACCAGCAGCCTGCGGCTGGAGATGGGAAACCCTGACCAGGACAGGGACCTGCCTGGTGCCAGCTAGGCCCTGCAGTCTCCCCAGGAGATGTTATATCAGAACAAAAGGCTTGGCAGTGCTATTTGCTCTTTTGGTGGCACTAATGAGCTGATAAAAATTATTAGCCCATTTAAAGTAATTGCTGAAACCAGACTTTTGGTCCCCCGCCCCCCCCCACCCCGTGCCTGCAGGGGCTGAGGTTAAAAGTGTCAAGCCGAAGAAGGTGGAGTCTTCGCTGTGTGCAGGCCATAACTCTCACACCCAGCCCCGAGCTGCTCTGATTGCTTTCAGATGGGGGTGAGCCTCCCACACTCCCTGGAAGAGTGGGGAAAGTAAATGTTGTGTTTCTAGTAAAAATAACAACAGGCATTTTACATCCTTTTGCGTCTGACTTTTTTCTTTTTTGTGTGACCAAAAAAAAAAAACCCCCCCGAGCTGCTGTTCAGGAGCCCGCCGCGGTCCAGAGGCAGACGTCTGCGCTGCTGTTTTAGACGACAGAAACCCCACGCGTTTCCATCCCCTCCTTTAGATTCGCTCAGGCGGTTTCTCAGGCTGCGCTTTGAAGGGGGGCAGGCCGCCGCTTTCTCCCTCCTCCTCGCGCGCGTGCGGGGAGCTGTCCTCGCGGGCACCTCAGCGGGAGGTGTCGGGGCCGCGGCGGCGGCGGGGAGTCGGCGTGCTGACCGGCGGGCAGTAACAGGACCCGCGTCAGTCGCGCCAGTGACCTCGGGCGCGCTCAGGAGCAGGGAGGCTGAAAGCCGATGTCCGATGTTCTTTTCAGCTGTAGATCAGTGCCAGCCACCTGTGGCGAAGGGTCAAGGTCAGCGCCCTTTCTCCTCTCTGCGGCCCGTGGCCTGGCCAGTCGCCCCGCGGCCTGCCCGCTCCGTTAGTGGCTGGGCAGCCGGAGCCCTGGCTGGCGCTGTCCACACTCTGTCTGTGCCCTGACCTCCCTCCCCCTCTTGCCAGAAGCCCCTCCGCTCCCGGACAGGGGGCAAGCTGTGCCCGGCTAGCGGGCCTGCCGCTGGCCGCAGTGCTGTGGCACCAGAGCGCCAGACTCCTTGTGTGGTCACTCCGCCTGACCTCCCGGGTCGGGGGGCGCCGAGCCCCTCTGCTGGGCGCTCTGGTCTTGGTGAAGGGTCAGGCTCATGGCGCGCTTGTGAGAAGTTCATGGCTGCTCTGAAAAAGACTCACGTTTTTTACTGCTTGTGTCTTTAATGAGATCATTTACGGCCAGAGCCACACTGGCGTGAACTCTAAATTAGTGCTGCAAATTAGAATATCAATCATTTACACACAGTTCACTGGCAGCCGAATTGCTATTTACAAGCTGGAACAATAACACTGAAACACACTGAAAATATCAAGTAAACCACGCAAGCTAGCTTTATTTCTACGCCTTAAAAGTATGCCAGAAATACAACTCTCTCTGGAACATGATTGTCATTTCTTTATGTGCGCACATTTCCATCGTTGTGGAAGGAGAATGCAAGTCGAGACTTTGGCCATTCTGTGGAAAATATGTCCATCCTCTGTGTCAAAGTCAAACTGTCTTAGACACTCTGCAAAGACTAGTTTTGAATAAAAATATTTCTATCCCAGACAAATTTCTTGTTATTTATGGCATCAGGGTTGAGGTTATTCAGACCACTACTAAAAGTGAGAACAGTTTAGTTAAAACACACGTTAACCGTATGTCTAAAATCGGGATACATTTTTTCAGCTCTGTTTCTTTTCGTAAGATTCACGTATGGTCTTAAAGTACACATTGTAGTCCCCCTGAAATAAATCATGGTTGGTTACCTTTTACATATTTAAAACATGGCCAGTTACCTTTTACAGCTTGTAAAATTGTTTATGGTGATGGATTCATTCAAACCATATGAAACAGTACAAGCTCTGAGAACCATGCAGTAATATAATCTCCCTGGAGCGAGTTCTAAGTTATTTCTTTCTTTGTTCTGTACAATGGATTAATATTTATTGCAGTTCTGAAAGACTCTGTCTGTTTTATCTCTGTGCTAAGATCCTTTGCAGCCATTGTTCCCTGCTTTGTGGTTTCTGCTCAGGCTGAGGCTCTGAATGGAAGACTAGCCCCCGAGGAAGCCCTGCAGTAGAATAGTCATTAATTTCACGTCAGAGTTTATAAAGACAGAGATAAGTGCCAGCAGTTTGAGAGTCACTGACCAACTGAATCGAGCCCAGCTCTCCACTTGCTAACTCATATCTACAATACGCTTGCAGTTTGAATGTAAGCAGTACTGCAACATTCTCTTAGACAATCTCATTACTCTTCTGAAATGCAAGCAGTACTTTCATCAAAGAAAGCAAGAGGCCCTTCTGTTACAGAGCACGAGATTTTACAGAAGCCAGCAAAACAAATCCACTTGCTGTTGCACAGCAGTTGGATCCATTCCTGGTCTTACAAAATACAGGCTGGTGAAACACATTTGTGTTTTCTTTGGTGGTTTAGGAAGTCTTTTCCATGCAGTTTGCACAAAATGGAGAAGCTTGAAGCATTCAGCACCAAAATGCTGTTTAAGTTAAGAGCACCTCGACTTAAACCCTGAAACGGATCAGACCGCTGTGCAATGAGAGCCTTGTTTGGTTCGTCTTGTGCTCAGCTGGAGTTGGGAGTGAAGTATATTGCCTGTATGACTCCAAACAAGCAGAATCCATTCATCTGAGCTGCAGCGCAGGGATGTGCAGTAGATTGAAATGACCCTCTTCTGTGTGCGGAGTATGGGAGCCGTGGAGCTGCAGGAATGTGTGACCCTTAAATTCACTCGATACTAATGGAATTTCACAATGCTGTTCTCGAATGAAGGCTGTGGCCTCGCATATGGTTTCTTTCAGGGGGCAAAGTTTCAGCCCATGAAAATTTGCATGACAGTGCACTAAATCAGCAGGCTGGACCTTTGCTTTGATTCGTCCACTCCGCCTGAAACAAAAACGTTTCAAGCGCTAGACCCCCTGCGCACGTACTTCGACTTCGTTAGGCCCTTTAATCAGCCCCCCCCCACCTCCGATAATTTATGTGTTTCGAAAACAATTTTATGGACATGAGTTAACTTCCAACATATTGAAAAGCCCAAGTGTGGTACTGATTAAAGCAAAATAAACTTCCTTACACTTCCCAACTGAAGTAGAAACAATTTTGCTTCTGTTGCGCTAATGCGCTGCAGGTGTGTGTAGCTGGCCTGGTAAGGGCTGATTTGCTGGCTCTGAAGCAGAGGGAAGAGAGTTGCTTTGCATCCCTCTCGGGCCTCAAAGTGAAGGTCTCTCTCTCTCTCTCTCTTCTTTTTTCCTGTTTTGTTAGCAGCCAACCTGACACCCCTTTCATGAGTATACTAGATCTCGTCCGGATTTTCAAAGCCATTACAAATTTGCTCTGACATGTTTCACCAAACCTTTGAAATTCCCCCTTTTACAACCCCAGTCATGGCTGCTTCTTCTTTCCCAGGTTAAGCTACGCGAGTGAAGCTTATTAGTGAAACAGTGGCTGACAATGCTTCCTCCTGTCAAATAAAACTTTGAAGAGACTTCAAAGTGTGCCAAGCATGTTGCAGCTGGTGCTTAACAAAATGGAGCAAGAGGGATGATGAAAGAGACAACTGCAGAAAATCTTTAGACTTTGCACTTCAAGGGCTCGGCAAAGGTTGCTGATATCTTAGCATTGGCTTGTTTTACTTCTGAAGCTTTCAGCTCCCATGTATGTTAGGAAAGGTTACAAACGAGAGGAGGCCAGACGAAC
The DNA here is from genome assembly GCF_040954835.1 of Lepisosteus oculatus. NCBI lineage: Eukaryota > Metazoa > Chordata > Actinopteri > Semionotiformes > Lepisosteidae > Lepisosteus > Lepisosteus oculatus. Next base: position 2,271,545 of record NC_090708.1, on the reverse strand, counting down.
CATCTAGCCTACTTGGCAGTGAGTAGCTAAATAATCCAAAGATCTCATCCAGCCATTTCCTGTAAGAATCAAGGGTAATCGGCTTCAACAACATGACTGGGCAACTTGTTCCACACTCCCACCCGCCTGTGTGTAAAGAAGTGCCTCTTTAGAAGTGCCTCTTGGTTTAAAATCCCCTTTCTCATGGTTTCCACCTGTGGCCTCTGATTCATGCTTCAGTCTTCACTCTGAAGAGCAGTTTTTGACTGATGTAAGTCCTTCCTGGCCTGTTGGCCTGTCCACTCAGCTCACGTCCGCACAGCAGAGCTCCAGCTGCAGGAGGAGAATCTTGCTTTGAGAGAGAAAGGGCTGACAACAATCCAGTCCTGGTAGATCCCAAAGCCTGGATTTTCTTGCATCGCCCCGTGGGGCAGCTCAAAACTATGTGAAGGCTTTCAAATCGATGAGGCCAATTTGCTTCTCTGAAGAGGCCCCTCCAGGATAATTACAGCCTCGCCCAGCAGCGAGAGGGGATACCTGACACCCATCCCTGATCCCTGCCCCAGCTCCAGGCCAGTGACAGCGTGAGTCCTTCACAGCAGCTGAATCAAACAGCTTTGTGTACAGATCAGGCGCCGCTTGAGGAGGCTGAATCCTGGGAGTCCTTGGGACAGGTTGTCAGGTGGGTCTGTTTGCACAAGGTCCCGGGTTTTAGTGGTTGGCAGGACCTGCTGTTGTCAACTTGTGTGTTTTCCACTGCAACAGAGATCTGTTTAAAAAAGAAAAGCAGATGTTTCTTCTTTCCTGAATAAACAAGCCCGCAGTGGACACATAACGTCTTCAACACCAGCTGTTTGTTTGCTATGACGTCCCGGTCTGGCTCTACTGTTAAAAAGGAACAGGAAGCCCCTGACATTTTCGGTTGGATTTGATGGCTCCATTCAGAACCGGGGAGAGAGACTGTGGCAGTCAAGCTCTGTTGTGGTGTGTCTGCAGGCAGAGAATAGTCTGTTCGCCAAAAAAATAACCAAGCGGAATCACACGTAACTCAGGAAGAAGAGCAGATACTGAAATAAAATAAATGAAGGTCACTTGCTTTAATTAGAGGGCTACTAATTTTATAGGCCTGTTGCATTTCACTTAAACAAAGAGTTTACCCAATCCTTTCTCACTGGAATGTCGAGGTTTTCTAGCTTTCGTTACCAAACGAGCTCTCGATGAACCCCGGTTTGAACTAAGTGAATTGAATTGGCGCAGGCAGGCCTGTTAGTATCTGCCGCTCAGCTCTTGAGTTGGAAGTGCCAGTCTTAACCCAGCGAGTTGTGGGGGTCTTGGAACAACTTCCCCATCCATGCTTTTGAAGATGACAACCTGGCTTTTCTCAGGACGAGGCCACCTGGATGAGATCGTTAGATCACTTCGACAGCCTGCCTCTTGTTTGGGAACTTAGAACTTCTTAACCTGTTTTTTTATATTCTTCCTTAACAAATTGAGATCTGCTGCATTTTGGCAGCTAAAAAGCAAGACACTCTTTTTCTGCAATTTTTAGTCCACTTAAGTTTTCAGTGTGGTCTGAATTCATCCTTTTCAGAACTCAGGAGACCCCAGGGTGCCGAGGATCAGATCTGGCAGTCTTTGTTTTAGATGAAGGATTAGACACAGCTAAATAAGATGAAAAAAATACACAGGTGTATCTGTACCATTGAGTTAACGAGTGAAGCCTGCAGATCACAGTATCAGCTGTGTAAAAAAATTCCAAGCAGTTGTACATAGAGGTACAGTTTTAGTAAATAATACCAAATTTGTTCAGGTGTTTGTTATGTTATCATAACAGTGGCAAAAGTGAAATGAAGTGGATACACTTGCTGACAGACGTTCTGAGTAATATTATTTGTATGATTAAAAAAGACGGGGACAGAATCCATATTTTCACACGACTTGTGGGCTCAAGTTTTCATCACCCTGAAAAAGGACAAGGCATGACCTACATCTGAGCAGAGAAGCCTGTGTGCTCTCTGCTGTTTTTCTCTTGGTAAATGCTGATTCCCTTTTTCAGCTTTCCAGATCACTGAGGGATTAATTTCAGAGGCCAAGAGAGCCAAGCACACTGAGGCATTCTTTCCAAAGCGGATAGTTAATTCTTCTTGGAAGAATTCTGATTATCTCCTTGGAATGTGCATCCTGAATCTGGTCAATTACTGATGAGAATCCTCTCTTCTGTCTTATACCAAAGCCACAGAACCGAGGGGAAGACTGCCCAGTCTTCTCTATGACTAGGCCCACACAATTACTACCTAAACATGAAAGTAGCGCATTGTTAAAGAAAAAGACAGCTTTGAAAATGTAGGTTCACTTAAGCTGAGACACAGCTGCTCCGACTTGGGAAGCCCTAACCATCTCGGATGAGAACTCCCACTCATTTCTCTCTCAGCCTTGGAAGTGGCGCAGTATTATTCAGAAAGGTGTTTCACAACCCAGCAAAGAAATCCAGCATGAGTATTTGCTTTTGTACCAAATGCGCACATAATCAAAGCTTTTGTTTCAAGGCAATGCATACATTTATTTTCCTGTGAATACTGTTAGGCATGACCCCGCACTTATTAAAAAAATCTAAAATTAGGAACAATTGAACTGATCCTTATAGAGAAAGAAAAAGGAGAGAGAGATGTGAAACCCACTAAAGCATGATCAGAGGAACCCTACTGAGAAATGGCATTTACTGTGACGAAGTAATAATTTACTGCCTGCAAAGCAAAGGTATAGTTGTACTCCTTGTAAAAAAGTTCTGCTCTGTACGCACTGAGATCAGTGCACATGTACAACATCTGAATGAAATTACCACCAAAGAATCCGTCCATTTATAAGGCATGATTAATGTGCCTTCCTCACCCCAGGTACAGGCCTGACAAAGAGAAGAGAGACCTGAGCACTCTGTCTAGGATGTCAGCGTTACTGTCTGCAGAAGAGCTAACTTATCATAAACTGGGCTCAGCCAGCACATTGGAATCAGGCACGCAGGAGACAGATGTATTACACGGTTGGAATGGAACTGCCCTGCTCCTTCGGCTCAGTCTGTCTGCACTTGGTTTTTATATTACAGAAAGAAGCTTTTATCTTTTTGAAGTGTGCTCCCCGTTTCCCCCTCTCCCTGCCCTTTTATTTTCACTGAGCCAGGTGGTGACACCCCTTCGTTCCAGTATAACCTGTGAACCAGCAGGGGTGTTGAAAAGGATGGTCTTTCTGCCTGCCAATTGATAAATATCTAAATCCTGGACGGCAGCTTCTTAAATGATCATTTATCATCTGTGTGCTGCTCTGTCTCAGGGCTCTTTAATGGAGACAGAATTCCCGTCATGATCTAAAACACAACCGCACAGAAATGTCCGTATCCGAGAATTCTTGAGCCTGCCCAGACTCTACAGTGTAGTCTAAATCTCATGCAGTTTGTTAAAAAGGAATAAAAAAAAATCAACATCAAGTGAGATCAAGTTTACAATTCCCCATCTGTGATGTTCTTTGGTAGAAATATATATTTTTTCTTTTTTTGCAGATATCAAACTGCAATACCTTTATAGAGAACACAGCAAAGCCATGCACCAGTGAAGTTTAAATTACACAACCGAGAATCAGATTTATTATTTCTCCAGAGAATGACATTCGCTGGCCTTGTGTCGGGCCGGGGTCCCATTCAGGGTGCGGTGCTGTCTTGTGCCCTGTGTCTCCAGGACGGGACCTGGATTCACACCAGGCTCATGGAGCAAGCTGCTCACCGGGGATGGATGTCATGCGTCTTTTCCTTTGAATCCCATAAATCCGTGTCTGCAACCTCATCGGAAGCGGCGTCTTCGTTAAAAAAACAAACACATTGAGCTTGTCACTATGTTCAGGTGCTGTTGCTTTGCATTCATCTTCAGTCTCTACCTGAGTTGTTATAAAAATAACACTTCAACTGGTTCATTTCACACCGCTGAAAGGAACGTTTTTCCCTGGATTCTCCGGCCTGATTTATAGGGCAGAGAGTGGCAGGAATTCTAGCTCCGAGGAAGATTTTGTGCTGCGGGCAGCAGCCGCAGCAGATCAAAGTTTAGCCGAGCATTTCCTCTGGGTCCTATTGGTCAAACGCCTGCGCAGACTGGGAAGGAGGAGAGGCCCCTGGGATTCTCCCTGCGCTGTCGTCCATCTTTCCACCCATCTGTCATATGGAGAGAGATTTGGGTTTCGTCAAGACGAATATGATATCACCGACTGAAACACGGCCTGGCTGGCTGGTAACGCGTTCTCCAAAACCCGTCACAGTGTTCTGCCCAGCGAACAGGGCCAGACGGATGATGATACATTAAGGGAAGCAAATTAAGACTTTTTTTTTCTGGAATTCTCACCAAGCAGCTTCCTCTTACAATATTCTCATTGTGACGAATTCGAGTCCTTGGCAAGAGGTTGAATGGCCTTCAGTGTTTATAACATGACGGCCTCCAGAGAATTAGTATTTAAGGGGGAAGTTTGAGAGACACATGGATTTTGTAGCCCAGATTTTGCTCGGTTTTGACTCTTGATGATGAATTAGGTACACCGGCACTGCCCTGTCTCTCCAGTGCAGAGTTTGGTCAGGAATACTTCCCGTAATGATCACTTTAGGAAATAACCCTCAGTCACATCATAAGATCTCACTTTATTAAAAATCTAAAAAAGGGCTCCAGGAGTGTTGAAGACTGAAGTGGTCCTTTTCAGTTTGTTTAGGTCCTGAATGAAGTGATTGAATTTCCCCACGATAATGTGGTTTATGCAGCCTACTGTTAACACAAGGGTCATGAACTCCGTGCTCCACAGCAACACCAAAAACATTTGAATCTGAAAATCCTTTTTATTAGGAAAACATTTTAAGGGATTAATTTAGCTAGCCCCATAAAGTGTCTAGACGGGTCAAATTAAATTACTAAATATTTTGATCAGTAGATGGGCCGTGTGTAGGGATGGACAGGAAGAGGAGCTGTCGAAAGCAGCCAGCTTTGGAACTTTGGAACTTTGGCTGGACCGCATCTTTATGGGTCTGGCTGTGTCTGTGGAGCTGTTTGTCTGACTCGCTGCGGAGTTCATGCAGCACTCTGGCTCTGAGCGGAGCTTCTGGGCTCCGGGAGTCTTGAACAGCTCATCTAACGCTAAAGCTGACCAAAAGAATGTGGTAGCTTGGGAGATGTGGTTCGGAAACCGGTGGTGAGGTTTACACTCACTTTACAAGGCCTCTAAAAATAAAGCCTGCTTTCTCAGCTGTGGCATACAAGCTGATACAGGAGTGTGAAAATACATGCTGCATTTACGGTAAAGAATGACGCTTTTAACAACAGGCTGCGTTTAGTTAGTTTTCAGCATCCTAGGTAAAGGAGGAGTTTTCAAAAAGGAGTTTCCAGAAATACCGAAGGTTAAGAATATAACAAAAGGTATCTCATTCAGCCTCTTCTTGAAACCAGTCTGCTTCAGTCACTTGGCTGTGCAGCTTGTTCCATCCTCCCACAACCCTTTGTGTAAAATACTGCCTGCTGCTTTCACAGCTTTAAATGTGCCTCCACGTAGTTCCCACTCTCCACTGTCCCCTGGATCGCGTCTCACTTTTGATTCTGAACCTGTCCGCAGGGCCGATCCGAATACTTGGACCCTCGAAGTCTTCTCTGCTTTAGACTGAAGAGGTTCATTTCCTAAGCCAAAGCCTTTCCCTACACATTTTTAAAGCCTGCAAGTTGAAAGTTCAGTTATTTAGCTTTTTCAAGATTCAGCTGATTTTCTTCAGGAGTCAATGTGTTCGTTCCTCTTTTCCTTTTCCGGCCCCTCTGGTGAATGTTGTGGCACTAGGTGGGCTGAGCCAGTATGCAGAATGGTGTAAAGTGGTACTTGGTAGACTGGAGCGGGCCGAGCCCTCTGCTGTGTGAAACGTGCTCAAGAGGATCTCGATAAAGCCAGGCTGCTAACCTTATAACCTTACAGTGACCCCGCTGTGACCTCCAGGACCACTGGCACTGTTAGTTCCTTGTTGTGACATAACATCACAATAAGTACAAAAACAGTGATGCTTATAAAAAAAATATCAAATATTTCTGCAAAACATTTAGGGGTCTGAGGAATGTCCAATACGACAGGCATCTTCAAAGGTGCTAGTTCCAGTTATCAGTTTAAATTCTATATAGTGTTTCCTAATCCTGTGACAGAACACTGTTCTGCGCTGATTCAATCCCGATTTGAAGCAGGGACTGTGTGTTGTTTACAAAGCCTTCATGATATTTGTTCACAGACGTAATGGTGGTCTGGCGCTTTACCTTCTCTTGCCTTATCTGGAGTGTGTGTGTCAGCTGTCAGTTACAATAAAACAGATCCTGCCCATTGCACGTTATCACACATCAGGCCTGCATATCTAGAAATTAGTCACGGATAACCCTTGTCAAAGGAGCGAAGAGGAATATTCCTATCACCTCATTCCAAAGATATGGCTAGTTTTGTTGTACACGTGGGTATGGTGATAGGTGCTCTGGTCAGGCCTGGAGAGGAAGAGATATAGATTTATGTCAGCAGTCTTATTTCTCTGTGTCTGCAGATCTCCTGAGCTTGTGCAAGAATGTGTTGTCACATTGATGGCTCCCAGACATGTAGTAGCTTTTTTTGCACTTTTGGAAGTGAGGTTATAAAGGTGGCTTAAGAAATCTGTCAGCGCTGATGAGAGAGAGGCTGTGTGCACTGAGCTGGGCTGGGCCTGATTCCATCACAGACGCCAGCGCAGGGGGACACTGCGCCCATGTGGCCCGTCAGCGGGCTGATGTCACATGACATCATTCTTTCCCAGGAAGGCCGGTTCTGACCACTTGCACGAAACCTTTATACTTTGGTTAAGCTGATGTTTTGGTCTGGGTGCTCCAGTTTCCTCCCACGGTCCCAAAGCGCGCTGGTGGGTTAATTGGCTTCTGGGAAAGTTAGCCCTGGTGTGAGGGTGTGTGTCTGAGTCTGCCCTGTGATGGACTGGCATGGTATCCCGCCTTGCTCCTGTTGCTTGCTGGATTAGGCTCTGGCTCCTCCACAACCCTGTATTGGAAGAAGCAGTTAAAAAATGAATGCATGGATATAAGAAAGCAAATATTTTCTATGGCAGCGTTTCTCAAGGCCTGCATATTCAGTAACATTAATTCATTATCTGTTAGTCTTGTGGGAATTACAACCTTATGATAGGTTTTGCACAGGCAGCTTGTTTGGAATTGATACTCAAAGTGGTTAATTGAAAATTCTTTATCTTCAAATCATCCACTGAAAGCTACTTTACATTATAAAAACTCACTTGCACACTGTTACTTAAATTACATATCAAATGTGATTTTTTTCCATGTTTTTTTCCAAACATTTATAGATGAAAAACTTTACTGGTAACTGAGTGAGTGACAGTGCTCTAATTTCGGTAGAATAACAGATATTTCGTTTTATATTAAAAGGTTTTATGAAGTCACCAACTCTGGAGTTCTGTTATTACTGTTAATGTACTCTTGACTTGTAGACATAACACCCGTGCATATGTTTTTTTTTTAATCAAGATTGTGGTTTTAAATCCTTAATTAGCAAGGTATGCCACGTTTCCTGATTAATATAGTGGCTGACAAAAGCATTGCACCTCAATTCTGAAACATCAATTTTAGTCTAATAAGATTATTAAAATGTACACATTCACCATTGATTCTTTCCAAGTTTAAGGCCACACGTCATCCACCAGTGAGGCCCAGCAACACCAGGGTGCCACACGACAATCTTCTGCCCCAGCAGCCTCACTGCACAGCAGATCAGGGGAGAAGTGAGAAACTGCTTCAGCACCTGAATTAAGAGGGAGCTTTAGGGAGGTCAGATCATCCAGGGTCAGAGTGGAATTTAGCCAGGACACTGGGATTATACCTTACTCCTACCCACAGTGCCAACAGGGGCCTTTAATGACCCAGTAGTCAGGACACTACTTTAGCATCAGATCCAAAGGGCAGCACCTTCCACATCACAGTGTTCCTGGATATTGTTTTGACTTTTCGATTTTGGAAATTCAGGTCGAGGATGTAAAAGCAATACTTACTGGTCCACCAGTGAGCAGAAACCTGGTTTTGCTTGGAGGTCTCCCATCCCAGAACTGACAGGCCTGCAAGGTGGTAATACTGGTGTATTGACTCCATCTCTCTAGCAGTTGTAAAAGCAGGATTAGGATGAATTAGATACTTACATTATGTCCGAGCATGATCGGTACTTTGGTCAGTGACTGGATGTGTATGTGCACTCATGAGCTGTCAAATGCATCCCAGGATAAAAGAGAATGTTTCATTTCACTTATTGATTTTAAAATCGCGCACAAACTGCTCCCTGTCTGGCTTGTCAAAGTTATTTTTAGAAAGGAGAGCCCGGCCTTAAAGAGTGCAGCACCGGTCCTCTTGCGGTGGAAAACAGGCAGTGGCAGATGTCTGCATGATCATTTCGGTAACGCACAACAGATGTCTTCATATTCTCAGACGCATTTAAAAGAAATGTACAAATGTTCGTGCGCTGATGGGGGTACAAAGCCACGCTGTGAGGAGACACATTTGATGAATTAGCCTGAAGTCAAGTGGGAGAGGAGAATGACACGTAGAGAGGAGAAGCAGGAGTACAGTCTGATCGCAGGCACAGAGGGAGCAGGAGGGATCGGGGATGATTATTCATGTCCTGCACTCTTTCTTAAGTGAAACTAAATCATGATTCATTACTTCCTCTTCACCCACTTTAATCTCCTTGTCACATTTCTTTAATACGAAATTACCACAGTGTTTGTCTATATCAGCGTGAGGCACTTCTGTTGAGCAGCTACAAGATGTGACAACTTGGCAAGGCAGTTTTCCAAGGATTGCCTGCATCGGGGGGGGGAACCACCCAAAAAAGTAATACTGCTGAATGAATAGAACTACAGTACAGTAAAACACAAAAACAGCTTTTCACGGTTCAGTTGTGCAGAGTCCTGAGATGTCAAACAGAGATCGGCATGAGAACGTGACGGAAAGCGATGTATCACCACCATCGTCATCACTGTCCTGCAGATAAGATGTTAAACCTGACTACTTGGTTATTAAGGAGCCAGAGGCACTGTTGGTGGGAGTAGTGGTGCTAACCTGTGTGTTTTGCTCAGCAGAGTCTTTCAAGGTCAGTTACTGATGGTAGGTTCAAGATGTTTATTGGACAACCAAAAATGTAGTTCTTTTAAAGATGTTATGACCAGTCTTAGCCCTAAACTGTTGTGAATATGTCTTTCACCTCTTTCCCTTCCACTCTGGTCTGGCACAACCTGGCCTCCCTAAAGCTCTCATTTAATTCAGCGGCTGCAGTACTTTCTCACTCCTGCCCTGATCTGGGGCTGCTGTGTTGACCAGGTGGGGCTGCAGTTCTGCCGGGGGTGAAATGGGTCCCTCCCAGCACTTTGGTATCATCATGTGAAAACCACAATACAACTGCAAGGAATTTGCATTGATCATCTTGTTGTTATTGTTATTGACCAGACGGGAGGTCTTCTTCCTGTTCACTTGCTAGCTGTTGATCATTAATTTATGGTGTTGTTCTGTGTCCACCTCCATGTAAATTAAGATTTCTCTTACAGAACAAAGTGTGGCAACATTGGTTGTTAGAATGAATGTCATTGCCTGTTCCATCTGACAGGTGGGACAGGGGTAGCCAGTAAGGGTATTAAATTGTCTCCCCCTCCCTGGTTGCCACTGTGGTTCCAGCCATGTTCCACCTCCACTTGCCAGTGACTGGGGCCGCAGCCTCTGTGCAGGGGCTGGGTGACCAAGCCTTAATGCAGACACTGGTGAAATCTGATCCGTCCCAGCCTGACACTTTCACAAGCTGGGCCTCAACAAACTCGGAAATGACCTGCCCGTCTCCTGGCGGGATGTCTCTGTGGAGAGAGGTCAGGGCACAGCAACAGGGAGAAGAAGCCGCATCCCCATGGAATAAAAAACACTCCCACCAAGCTACCCTTACTGCCTTCAGCCCTTTCACTGTCACAATTCCCAAATATGCCCTCTTCCTATGTTGTTAAAGAAGACAGACAAAGCCGCCAGGTAGGACATAACACATCCCCTGAGCAGCTGGTTTAGCGTAAGCTGATACATCCCGAGAGTGCGCAGCAAGGCGCAGGTCTCCTGAGAGAGTCTGGGGCCCCAGCGCACTGTTCGACCTGCCTGTACCGTTCGCAAACTGCGCCCAACAGAACTCTTTCGAAAAGGCGTCACAGAGAAAGACGAGGACTCCTGCTACTGCTACTACGGAACGTTTTTCCCGGTTCCGTTGACGGAGAGCCGTGAAAGGTTCTGGCTGCTGTGATATGGCCCTGTGTTGAGCTCCGCACACTGGTCTCCACATGCTTCAAGCCCGGTCTCTAGTTTGCTCTCTGATTCCGTGTCTTCTCCGGAGACCTAGTTGACATGCCTGTCCTCTGTGTCTACAGTGCTTACAGCCATGCAAGGAACTGTGGGAGTCCCGAAGAGATGTGTCCCACAAGCCCTGTGAGGTGAGTTCTGGAAGCCTCTCCATCGGAGCGGGAGGCAGTGTCTTCTGCAGTTGAGAAATGGAATGATTGTGCTACACGTCTGCCAGCCATTAAAATCCCCCTGGTAGAGAGGAAAGCATGTCTACGAGAACAGATGCATTAAAGAAAGTGTTTTTTTTGTAGCTGCCCGTTAAAGGTCCTAAAAAGAAAGAGAAAAAAGAGCTCATGTCCAAACCCTTCGATTCGGAATTCCTTGACTCAGAGTTAGTGAGGTTCTAAATTATTGTACTCAAATTAGAGCTAAAGACAAACCATTAGTGAGGTCCTGAATTATTATACTTAAATAAAAGATCATGGCATTTCAGGAGCAATAATTTGACTCTTTTATCTTCTTGTTTGCAATATGTTTTTGTGTAAGTAGAAGAAAAAACCTCCTCCAGCTCCCTGATTGAAACCATTCCCCTGGTGCAGAGAATCCATTACCCTGACAAAACCGCTCAGGAACAGCGAGAATTTAATCCTTCTCGATTTACGCACAGTTTCCACTTTGCGACTGCAGCTTAACACAAGCAGAAACTGTAAGGAGCCTAGTTCAGCGATGACAAGAAAACGTTATCCTTCCCTTTACAAATGCCAGTGTACATTTAGACAGATCAAGCTCACCGTCTTTAATGAAACGAGGTCTTTTTTTATCATTATAGTCTCGGCAGGATTGTACCTCCCTGATTGAAGGGAACAGAAGTATCGTTTCCTTGTTTTGCAGCAGTTAAGTTGTTGTCCTGATGCGTGTGAAATTATTGGCACTCATATCAATCACGAGACAGGCGATGATTTGTGCAGGTTTTGCTCCTGAGGCACAGGAGCACTGCTGGGAGGCCTGGGAATAAATGTCGTATTGACAGGCCCCTCGTGAAACGCTCGCCACCCCCTCTTCGGAAGCGAAACGAAGCCGATGGGAAGGGACGGGGGGGCGCGGAGGGGCGGGTTCGGGCAGAGGCAGGGCCCTGACGCTGTCCGCGCTGCGCTCTCCCCTGCAGAAGCACCACGAGTGCGTGACCAGCTCCGAGTTCCTCAGCTCCATCCGGGCGCGGAAGCAGGGGGACTGCCCCGCTCCCCAGAAGGCCTCGGGCTTCGCGGCGGCCTGCGTGGAGAGCTGCGCCGCGGACCGCGACTGCGCTGGGACCAGGAAGTGCTGTCCCAACGGCTGCGGGCACACCTGCCAGACTCCGGCCAACCTCTTTAAAGGCGAGGGGCATGTCCTCCGTCTGCCCTGGGTGGGAAGCTAACAGCCTTGGCTTGGGATTCCCAGCTCCAGTGCTGGATCCTTTTAGAACCCTAAGAATGTAGTGTTGCATTTGCTTGGGTTTTTTTCTTAACTTCCGGTTAGCGGCCTTTTCAATCCCAGCAGTTACAGATCTGCTAAGTGTGTCTATTTGTTTCAGGGTTCCTTCTTAGAAGGTCCTGGCAGGTTCGGTTTTTTTACAAGTGGAGCTTCTTTCCTCTTGAACCCCCACGCAACGGAGGAGCTTCCAGAGGAAGGAGAGGTGCACTCGCCCTCCCAGGTGTTTCGGAATTTCCCCATTCAGAAATAACAGCATGTCTCTGCCGTTTGGCCAAACCTTTGTCCCACACCGTCTTCCCTGGACCCTCCCGGCAGACCCCGCTGCTGAGAGTGACCCAAAGACAAGCCCTCACACCCCCCGAAAACTGCAGTCTCATCACTAGAACCCTGGTCCCCAGTCTGGGGTGTCCTTGTCTCCTCTGGTTCCCTGTCTCCGTATCCCATGACTTGGATACTTTCTTTCTTTTGTTTTTTCAAAGCTCAGTTTGAATCCTTTGGCCATAACATGTACAGATGCCTCCCTTGACGTGTCCTGGCTCATTCTGTGATGCAGACAGACCTGGGGTTCAAATATGTTGCTGTTCTTTACACGCATTAACCATTTTTGGGCATTTTTGGTAAATTCGTGGTTTTTTTTGTTGTTTTGTTTTGTGAAGGCGTCCCTTTGAAACCCAGGAAAGACATGTCGTTCTTGGAGGACGGAGCCGGGCTGGTGGAGGTCTCCTGGAAATCCCGATTCAATGTTTCTGTGGAGCCCGTGCTGCACATCCTGCAGAGACGGTGGAATTATGGGATACACCCCAGCGAAGATGAAGCCACGCCGTGGCAGACAGTCCTCATGGTAAAATCAAACAACAGTCGTTATGACTGGTGGTGGGTGGATAAAATCCGGCAATATTATTTGTAGAGGCCAATTTAGCAAACTGAGCAAATGCAAATTGAGCAGGTTTCGTTCATGTAAAGGTTTCCAAACACCAGTCCTGGACAGTTGCAAGGTTCTCTGGTTTAATTACAAACCTAATATGCAAACCTAATATGCAATTACTTAATTGAGTCAATTACAATTACAAGTAAGTTACAGTACAAATTAGGCCAGAGTGGACATTTAGCCAGTGACTGAAGAAGTCTGGAGAGCCAGGTTCTGAATTAAGCAAGTGGAAATGTACTGTACATTGCTAATAGAGTAAGAGAGGTGCTTTGGCTTGGTAAAGAAACTGTCTGTAAAAAACACAATATAAACGGACCAGTTTTCTCAAAAATGACATCGCAGGCCTGGGCTGACCTCGCAGGTTTCTGATCTCCGTAAGGCACCGATTTGCTCTTTACAGACAAAGCAAGCTGGACCCCTGCCTGGGCTCTGGAAACAGTCACAGACAGGCCTGTGTAATTGTAGCCGTCCGAGGCTTCACAGTCAATTACCTCAGCAACACAAGCACAGTAACCCGGCGTCCTGTCAGAGCATCCAGGAAGGAGGGCATCCCCCTCCCTTCAGAACCCAGGATCTGAGAATCTTCTTGCCAGTTCTGTTTCCAGATTCCAGTTAGGAAAAGAACAACCACTAAAGCTGCTGTCTAAAACAATAGAGGTGCTCAAAAACCTGACCCCGTACGGATCAGAGCACTCCGGACCATTCAGCTGCATGAAAGTGGGGACTCCCCCCTGGCTGCTGTCGCCCCCAGCGGAATTTATTCCATCCGTCTTCGGGGATGCAATCGTCCCGGATTTCATTAACCTGAAAGACGGGCTCTTCGGATGCTCTGCACATCGTGGGGTCTGCTCTTGCTCGGCAGCAGCGCCTCATCAGCCGGGCGGGAGAGGGCGTTTGCAGGCTGCGGCGGGTAACGGGCGATCGCTCTCTAACGTGCCTCCTCCTGTCCTTACCCCCCCCCGACACCAGACCGTGGAGGACCGTGCGCTGCTCAGGGACCTGAGGCCGCACCGGTGGTACCAGTTCAGGGTGAGCGCGGTCAACGCCCACGGGACCCGCGGCTTCACCACGCCCAGCAAGCACTTCCTCTCCTCCCGAGGTGAGAGGGCGGGGCGGGGCGGGGCGGGCGTCTCACTGCGCATGCGGCTTCCCGGCTGCCGGCTAGTTCCGATGGTGTTTTTCTGGAATTAAATTATGTTGGAGAGCAGCGCTGGGGGATGCAGGCTTCCTCTGTGCCAGATCAGTATTCGATTTCCAACCTGAACCGTAAACCAGGAGGTCTGCAACCTTTCTGTCTGCAAACGTCTTGCAACACCTTAAGGCTGGTCCTTTATTGAATTTTGCGCACAAAAAATTAATTTATACAGACATCACGTATTCTCTTTTGCAGATTAATTTTACTTGAAACTGACTGAAATCTAAAAGCATGAATGAGCAGTGTTTTTCTGGGGGGTGGAGGAGTTGGGAGATAGTATTTGTACCGTATTTTCCAATAGAACCTTATGCCCGATCAGCATATTTGTAGTGTAAAATACTGTGATACTCGCCCTAATCTGTAATTCCAATCTTCGTGTGATAACAAAAAATTAAAATATCCACATATTTTGCAATGTATGTTGCTTTTCTCACACTGTTTTAACAAGAACGGACAGTTTAGCACATGAAAGTCATCAGTAAGAGTACAGAATTAGTAAATGACCCGTTGAGACAGTTGTTCAGTACGTACAGTCAGCTAAAGTGGCTTAATTTCACATGCTCAACAAAAATGAAAGCAGCAAAGCAAGAGGGAGGTGGAATAAAGTTAATGAATACATTTAATTTAATTTAAATCTAGCACTCTAATTAATACTAAAATACTAGTCATTAATACTAAAACACACTTACGACAAGCTTTCATTCTAAAGACGAGATGTCTGCCAAATCATTTCTGAAGAATTACCCACAACAACATTGCGAGACAAACTAAATCTCTATAAAAGTCTGCAGCAGAACCCAGAGAATTCTAGCGTTTCATCAAACTGCTGTGTTTAAGCACTGCTGGCACCAGTAATCGCCACATCTGCACAACCTCTGGAGCTTGAAGAGAAATTGTCCTTAACCTTTAATCAGATGTTAAACATATTTTGAGTGCCATGAAAGATTACAAACAAATACTTTCCATGTCTGTCCTCCATCTTCAGTAAAATAAAAATATTTGATTCTTGTTCGCTAGGCAGCTTTCTGCATTTTTGAAATGTGCTCATTTTTCTCATTACTGTAATAGCGCTGGGGGTTTTCTGTTGTACAGTGCGAACTAAATTGCCAACCTTTGCACAAGTATTCGTCCCCTTCCAGCGATGTCCCAATTGTGATGCTCCAGTTTGATTTAAATCTTGAATGCTCAAACTAAACACTTTCAGGGGTGAAAGACATTAGATTGGGGAAAACTATAGATAAAAAATAAAAACTAAAATATGCCGAATGCATAAATATCCCTCCCCTTTTGCTATGACAATCCTGGTGATTCTATAATATTTCAGATTCTGATGTCATATAGGCGCCACGATGCAATGCTATCTAACTCAAACAGATCTCTCACAGGACTAACAAAGCTTTTTGCCACCTAACTCTTCCCCCAATTTGCTACTGTGGAGTCAAAAACACTCACATCGATGCCAATTAGACTCAAGACCAAGCAATGCCCAAGTGCAGTGCAGCACAGGAAGTGAAGACAGAGGCCCAGATTGTGCTCCACCAGCCAGTGATCTTGGACAAAACCCTGGCCCAGGCCAAATACGAACTATAGAAAAATCACCCAGCGCTTCATTTTCTGTACTCCTCTCAGTGCTGTGTAATATGTTGTATTACAGAAAATCTGCTTTCAAAAACTCAAGCAGCGTGCCGGGCTTGTCTGCTGTTGACTCCGTGTGTAGTGTAGCTACAGAAATACCCACAACACACAGCAGGCCCAGTGTCCTGTCTGGATGAAGTACGCCGATTTTCTGTTTCAGTTGTGAGAAGAAAACATCAGCTTCGTGTGCGTCTGAAATTTCCTGCTTCTTGAGAGCATCTTTTTTAGAAAAGCAAAAAGTAGCAGCTTTGTCGGGGAGATAAGTGTACGTGTCAGCAGGTCCGCAGACAGGGAATGAGATTGTTTTAGGCAGGAAGAAGAAGGCAGAGATTAACTGCTTTTGCGATACGGCTCATATTTCTTTCCTACCAATCTGCTTTATCGGCTCCAGGTTCAGAGTCGAATTCTCTCCAGCCTTTTCCCTCGCGTTACCCAGCGTTAGCGTCACGCTTGTCCGAGCGGCAGTGCCATCGTACGTGCTGGCTCGCTTCTGTGACGCCGCAGGCGCAGGGCTTACTGGAAGATGAACAGGAACAGCTGCGCGCGGTATCTGGAGTCAGGAGGGGGAGGACAGGAGTGATGGCGATGGGCATTAAAGCGCTGGTGAAAGAGTTTTTCTCCATTAGTTTTGTGTGTCACTGAAACATCTTCGAATAATTAGATGTATTTATCAAACGGCGAAGTATTTTGGTGGATGAGGAATGCCGGGGTCAGGGTTCGCTTGGGGAAAGCCGCAGATGAAAGCGCACGGTGTGCTGATAAGGCAGGGAAGGAAAATCTAAGTGACAGCTGTCCCCCCCCGTAACTGAAAGAAGCAAAACTCGATTTTTATTAAGCTCCCCTTGGATGAAACAGAAGCTTTGTTTTGGGGCTCTCCCATCTTGCGGTGGTGCTGTCTCTGTCGCGCTGTCGGTCATAAGAGAGCTGGGGGGCCGAAACACAACTCCTGTGGAAACAGCCTAGAGGCAAACTCCTGTTTCAGTTTCCCAATGGCTGCAAGCCTGTCTCTTCCAGCTGCAGTGTGCGGTGTGGGCAGCGCTTCAGGAACGCAATCTTCTCTTTCCTCTGATTGACGTGCTCTGGAGAGGGTGAATTTACTTGTCTCCTATCACCTAAGGTTATTTTCACCCCTCTCTCACCTAACTTCATAAGCTGGTGAAAAGCCTGTGCTGTTCAATATCAGTGAGGACCAGATGCTGAGTTGATAACTCATTATGAGGCTTTTGTGGGCTGGAGACCTGACAGTTTTGTAGTCTCAGCGTCTTGGCCTGTCTTTATAGACGTTTATTTTTATTACACATATTAAACACAAGACTCCTGCTCAATTTCAGTTTAAGCCCCTGGGGAATTTTGTGTCACATTTAAAAGCCACTCTAAAGCTCTTAAATGAACTTTCTTCTGTGCAATGACTCCGATAAGTTTTTTTTGCTTTTTTGTCACCATGAAATGTCACTTTTCCCTCTCTGGATCCTCACTCCCACAAGCACTGGGGATCAATTAGTGACTGTGAAAAAGGCTTCCAGCCCCCCAGGGTCACAGGGGTCTCCTGGTTTTCTTTTTACCTGACCTCTTAATTATTTAATTGCCTTAATAATGTTCTTAATTGGGGCAATTCATCACATTTCTCAGGTCTGAAGGAGGTCATTATTCAGGGAGACCTGGCAAAAATGCCAGAATGTGGCTCTTTGAGTCCTGGAGTGGAGCATCAGTGGTCCAAACAGCGGAGTGTGTCTGAGCCACGGAGGCCAGCCAAAGCTGACCCTTCAGTGGACACTCAGTGTCAGCCGCTGCTGTGTGCCTTAGGGATTCACAGATTTCACTGTGAGAGTCCAGTTGCAGGGAGAGGAGAGCTGATCAGAGATGCAGGAACCGTGTGCTGGCCCTGCTCCATGGCCGGTCATCTGGACTCTAACCTTTAATAAGCAACAAGTCAGACAAATAGGAGCCACACTCTTACGCCCTGCCAATGCCTGACCGGACTATGATGGATGACAGAAACACCCATCCTTTTGCAGTGGGAGATTCAGGCAGCATTGCTCACATCACGGATCTGTCATTGCCTGTAGGAGTACCAGAGGCAGCTTAGCCCTAATGCCTTTCGCATGCTGGCTGTTCCAAATAAATCCTTCTTTACACAGTAAGTTGGGTAGAAAGTTGAAAGCTGTGAAGTTTAAATGAAGGATCTGAAGAGCAGACGTGCAGCTGAGAAATGAAGGGGAGCAGGAGGGCTGCTAGAAACAGTTTTTTTCTCTGTCCCCTCTCTTATGCCTCAGGGCAATTTAAAATCAGCCCTTCTGAACCCCCACTCCTGCTCCTTCTTCACTGCAGCCTGTTCCCACTCACATTCCTGCTCTCCTTCGTTGCTTTTCCATGGCTTATGGTCTCCGGGATTCTCCAGAACTGGTCATGGTTTCCACTGTACAAAACCGGAATAATCAGATAAAACTGAGATGATAAGGAACAAGTAAAGGTTTATTCCAGCTGAAAAGAGAAGGAAAAAAAACACAAGGCTTCGGCCGTGGAGCCTTCAGGTGTGAGCTCCAAAGAAGGGACGAAACATTGTGTTTTCTTTCTTCTCTCTACAGCTGAAATAAACCTTTACTTGTTCCTTTGCAGCCTACGCATGCTGACACAGCCACACACCTGAACTGAGATAATGTATACTATAGTCTACCATACTATAACACCTAAAGTGCTTGTCAGTAAAATAAAAATCTCTCCTGCTTAGTTCTTCTGTCTGTCTGTGAATCCATCTCTCTTTCTGCGTCTCTAAAGTTGACTAAGAATTTCTCTCCTGCAGATGCCGGGCATTGACAGTTGTCGCGAGCTGTCGCCCTGCTGCGGAAATGTCTCTGAATCCAGGATTCAGACTGCAGTGCCAGCTTTCCTTGGCAGAAAGATAGTGCTGTGAGGAATCAAAGTGTGTTCAGTAGCTGTTGTCCTAGAAAACCACTTCTAAGGCAGGCGTCAGGCAGTTCATCAGCTGGATCTTCAGGCTGGATTGAACTGAGCTCATGACTGGTTGGAATTTGAACACGGTCTGCAGGCCCACTGATGTGCAGCTGCTGTAGAGGTCGCCCCACGCCCACAGTTAACTATCTGACATGGTGCCTTGCAGATCCCACCCCTCCTGAGCCTCCGAGGAATATCAGGAGCGGGAATGTCACGGCGAGAGCCGACGGGCGGGTGAATGTGGTTCTGCGCTGGGACGCCCCGAGAGAGGAGGACCTGGCCATCCGTCACTACAGGGTTTCTTGGGGTCCCCAGGAGCCCAGCACGGCGGGGCAGGAAGACAAGATGGAGAGCTCGAGAGTCACCGAAGGGGTACGCTCCCCCTGCCCCTACTCGATAGCTCCTGTTACACAGCTGGCACCGGCCTTGTGTCCTGCAAGCACTTGGAAAGTGAAGAGATAGCACCCTTGTGTGGTCCTACCATAAGTGTCATGCTGGGGTCCACCTTTCCAATGCCCAGCCCCTGAAAATGCTTTAAAAAAATCCAGTTTTGGACGCAAAATAAACTCCTGTGTCCAGAGACCGCTGGGGGTTGGCCTTTGTGAGGGTCAGCTGAGCGGCTTTTGCTGTCAGGGGAGAAACCGACTCAAGCGTGTCACACGGCAATGAAACTGCTGGCCAGACAGCCACCGCCCTGCTAGGTGCTCTCTGTCCTGTATCGTACCTGTGGAAGATGCTTCTCTGTGAGATGCATCTTAATCTGATACGCGTTCCTCTCCGCTGGATGATACTCGCTGGGCGAGAGCACAGGAGGCAGCGAGATCAGGACACCGTCAGGGGTCTGCAGTGTGTCATGGTAGCTATGAACGGCCAGTCTGTGACTTGTTTAAAGTCCCATCAACTTTGGTGTAACTGTAGTGCGAGGTCAGGGTCTCAGGTGTTATTAATGGAGAAGCGGGCAGTGGCTGTACCTTGTTATAATCTCTTAACCTTTCTTCCCTTTGATCGAGGTGGCAGTCGAGTCTTCCGCTCTAGCGCGGGGAAGAATTTTTACGAGAGTTCCCACCCCTTCGCGCACATGTGGCCCACTGGCAGCTGCGGAGCTCGTTGAGCTCAGCGTGGGCCCGTGTCAGCGCAAATCAAACACACCGTCACAGATGAAACAACGCCTTGACATCTAAATCCTGGTCAGGGCTCGCATTGACATTGCGCTGTTTTGTCTACGCTGTATCGGCGTGCTTTTCAAAGCATGGCGAGACGAGAAAGGGGAAACACGCTGTACGTTGATGCAGAAGGGCAGGAGCCGGCAAAGGGACTGTGATCCGTTTGCACACGCGTGTACTCGGGAATGAAGTATTTTGGCTAGCTGTGCTTTGAGGGTAATCCTGATTTACAATAACCAGAAATGATAGCTGACATCCCTTCTTCTAACAGATGAAATGCAAGTAGACGGGAAGGTTACATGCCTTTATTTAAAGAGCATACCAGACGTATGGTCTGAAACCTTCGTGAACTGAACGACTGATGTAGACTGTGTTCTGAAAAACAGAGGAAAATGCAGATTGTTCCTGCACATTATTTTGTTAACCCTCTCCTCTTGTAATAACATATTTCATCACGATTTCTCAAAAGTTAAAAACAATGGATTTGCTTAAACAGAATCAGGTGATACATTTCACATTACTGTCCATTTATGAAATGGCAGCTAAATTGTTTTTTTTTTCTTTAAAGAGGACCTACTCATTTAAAATCTGAATAAGGTCCATTATTCTCTGTGTTACAGGACTGAGATGAATATGTTGATCCCATTTGGTTCCAATAAAAGAACTTCGTGCAGTCCATGTGAGCACTCTTTTTATGGCTCGGCACCTGGCTATAAATCCTCCTCGGTGTCTTATGTGTGTGTTTAACAGCTGAGATTACTGATGTGTTTGTCTCATGGGTTTCATTGCAGGTCACTCCAGAAATTGAACTTGAAGGGCTACAGCCAAGCACTTCATACCTGGTGCAGGTGCAAGCCATAGCCTACTGGGTACAGAAGCGCCTGAAGAGTGTCAGGTCCCAGTTTGTCTTCACCACACCTGCTGCAGGTACAGTACCCCTCTCTCTGAGACACAGCCCGAGGGTCTCCCCACACCCGCACCCCTCTCTCTGAGACACAGCCCGAGGGTCTCCCCACACCCGCACCCCTCTCTCTGAGACACAGCCCGAGGGTCTCCCCACACCCGCACCCCTCTCTCTGAGACACAGCCCGAGGGTCTCCCCACACCTGCCGCAGGTACAGCAGTTTGGCAAGCCCGATACGCCCTTGTCATTTACTCCATGGGTGACAGATAGTCCAGGCAAGACTCCAAAAGGAAATTTCATTCAGCTTCCCTCAAGTGTGCAGACTCAGCAGCTGTGATTGCTTGTCAATTCCTGAATGATGGTAGCATTTTAATCTGCTTAGAAACGCTTGCACTGCCTTCCTTGGGTTTCTTCCAGGCGAGGGGTTTTCATCTTCTCTGTCTGCATCAGAGAGCAGTAAATATTATTCTGTTGTAGATTCCACAGAATCTGCTATTATGCTCCCATGGTGTGTCTGGGAGAGACTGGCACATCTGTCTAAGTGGTACGTGATACAGATGTTCATGCCGGAAGGTGATGGTCATGCAACACAGCCATGGCAGTACAGTAAGAAAGCCAGCACGTCAGAGGGAGGTACCGTATACAGCCCATCCTGCTCTTTTGTTGTATTGATCATCAGAGCATCAGCTTTTCCAGTATGACTGGGCTGTTTGTTCCATGTGCTCACAACCCTCTGTGTAAAGAAGTTCCTTCCACTTTTGACTCCTCCGTGCACACACCCTTAGTTTGTGAAAATCTCCTGCACATATATGTTTCTTTAAACTTATAAGAAGTTTTTATAAGCAATCTTTTCTTCGAAGAGCTCTGTACATTGCTAGATTTTGCCCCACCTCAGGACTGGACACCTCCAGAGCCAGGGCATTTCCATCGTACATCTGAAAGGAATCGGCCTGTTTTTGGGAGCAAGTGCCTGTGTTGTATCTGCGCCTCGGATCAGTCTGATCTCCATGAGGTTTAAACGCAGGTCGCAGAGGGGGGCCTCAGGGGACGTCCCATTACTTTCTCCTCTGCGTTTGTAGTTAACCTTTCGTCCGTAATTTGCCCTGAGCCGAGCCTGGAATATCGTTCACGGGGCTAAAGAGAGAAGTGATTTCTTTCTTTTTTTGTTGTTGTTGTTGTTGTTTTTGTTTCTGGTTTTAATTAGAGTGCAAATCCCCAGCTAATTTAGCCAAACCGATTCCAGACACACAGCCCAGCACGATGGAGGCTGCACAGCTAGTCTCACTCACTTGAGTAATTATCAACGCGACAAACTTTTCCCCTTTTTCTATTTCTAATGAACACGTTCTTTTTTTAAATAAAATTGCAAGCCAGCAGATTTTATATCTGATTTTTTTAAATCTCTGTTTTCCTCTTTATTAGTACTTTTTTTTTTTCCTAAAGACCATTTCCAAACATTGTAAGCCCTGGCAGTATTGGAACTGTTCGTAAACATGTTGTTTTTTAAAGTGTTATCTGAAAAAAATAATTCCACTGCTAAAACATAGGACCCAAGAGGCACAGCCTCAGGTAAAGGATTGTGAAATTGCTTAATTGTATTATGGGGAAAACGTAGTGAGGGAGAACTGTGCAGCCCAAAGTGGAATTTAGCCACCCCTGCTCTTATAAACAGCCTTGGGATCTTTAATGACCCAGTAGTCAGAACCTCCGTTCACTGCCTCACCTGAAGGACAGCTCTCCCATTGCACGGTGGTCCTAGGCATTCCTCTGACCCAGAGGAAAGAGCACCACCTGCTGGTCTACCAACACCACCTACAGTAGCAACCTGCTTGGTGGTTCCCAGCCCTGGGTCTGGGGGAACGCTGCCTCTTGTGGTTATTCAAATTGGTCGAGCTCGGTTTTCCATCTGCTGCTTATTTTTGAATCTGCTTTCAATGCCTAAAACGTTGAATGGGATTTGTAATGGCTATCGACCCGGTACCAACTGGCAAGATCCAGAGCTCTGGTAGGCAGCGATTTTCAGCCCAGCCAGCGTGAAAAACCAGCAGACACTGTGGTTCCCCAGGAGGGAGGTTTGGACTCACTGCCCTAGAGGTCAGCCATCCCAGTACTGGTCCAGCACAGCCGTGCGTAGCTTCCAGCTACAACAGGGGTCTGTAGCCTGTAGTCTGTAGTCTGTGTCTCCTGGAGGCAGTTCTCAGTTTATCATCTAATCACTTAATTTGCAGCGTAATTTGAAATACTTCTAATCAGACTCAGGGGTGATTTATAAGTAACTTGATCTTTAATGAAGTGACCGTCTTGTGTAATCAACTGTAGACCTTGGAAAAATCCTATACATGTCTAACTTAGAAAATAATTGGAATAATTAGGCCCCTTGTTTAATTGACTGTGCAGGTTAAACCAAAAGCTACAGGGCCCACCAGGTGAGGAGCTTGAGACGTCTGGATGACAAAGTGGCAGGATTGCTGCTGAAACACAAAAACACACTTATTCCTGCGATTCTGAGTGACAGTTTACAGCACAGGGTTTTTTTTCTTTTTGTTGCAAGTATCTTTAAAAAAAAAACATTTCATTCATAAGGCACTCCTTTCTTTTTTAGGAAATGGAAAAAAGGTACTGTAGCTACAGCATTAGTGTTGCCAATTTAAAAATAACCTCAGCTTTAGCCTGCTGAGCTCCTGAGTGGAACGCAAATATCAGGACCTCTGCCACCGGCGCGTATTTTAAGCTTCAGTTAAAACTAGACAGAAGAAGGTCAAAGCCACGATTCCATTCTGTGTCTAATATTTGAAAAATATATGAACAGCTGTGCTAAATTTAAAACATGAGCACTGTAGGTGAGCTTTCCTTGTTTTGTTTTTTTAATAGTGAATGAAAGGCATTATTAAATGCTTCTGCTCCACAGAAGAAGAAATAGGATTTTAGGAAATACAGCAGGGTTGGTGTTCTCTGGCATCCAGTGCTGGGTCTCAGTGCACACTGTGGTAACAATGATCTCGGTTTCCTCTCGGTGTCAGCCGTTGAATTATTCCAGTTACTCTAACTTTCCAGAAGTCAGCACACTATTAATTGTTGCCTATAAAACAGCTCTTTTCTCTGGGTTTGTCCAGCAGCAGACACCGCTGGCAGTCCAGCCCAGGGTGGGCCAGCGGTGGAAGTCTCCAACGAGCTGCCCAGCTCTCACACCGTGCCAGGCGTCCTGAGGCTAGAGACGGCCGCCCCACACTACCACAACAACCAGCTGCAGGTCAAGGTCTTCTGGAAGACGTCCCACGAAGGCAAGAGACGTCCCTCGCTCAGCCAACACGTTCAGTGACACAACACTCCAAGAAGACGGCATTGTGCTCAAAATGTGCATAATTATCGGGATGCATGCTAACTCATTTTCTCAGACATACTTTTGCCTTGTTACACAAAGGCTTTGCACATTGCCTTGACCGTTTGCCTGTTCAAAACAGAGGCTTTAATAACTGGCACAAGAGCAGTGCTGAACCAGACATTTTTAGATAATTCAGCACGTGTTTGTAAAATAAAAAAGCCAGATTTGCAATTTCCAAAAAAACTGCTTTGGAGACACCATGGCAGCAGAGAAAAAGTGTATTCCAGAAACCACAGAACACCATAAATAAAGAGCACTGATTTACTGTTATCTCTCTCAGAAAAAAAACTAGGAGGACAGATTTAATAATATCAGCATGGCCCATAAATTAAAAGCAGATGTTTCTGAAAGGGATCTGTATAGCTTAGACAACCTGGAACTCAGTAGGAGATGTATTTTGTGAAAGATGTAATGTTAGTTGGATACAGAATAAGGGAGGGAAAAGCACTCCAGCCTTTTTTACAACTGTGTTTTGGTGCCGACAATACTGGGGAGATGTTTTGGGAAAGTTTCTCTGTTAAATATGTCAACAAAATAAACAGAGGTGTGAACATCACAGCCCTGCGCCTGCAGCCCCCCTCCGGAGCTGCTGTCCAGGCTGCGGAGAGAAAAGGCAGATGATTGTGTCATGTTTCTCAGACCACTAACTTTGATTCTGGTTGATTTTCCAGTCATGGGAGGGGAAGCGTGTGACAAACGCATTGCTCAATCCCGGGCCTGTGGTATTTTCTTCACCCGCCTCCTGTGCTGTAGTAACTTTAAGATTTTCTTTCCCTTCCCTTTATGAAGAAAGTCTGAAAGATTCCGGTACGTATCTCCTGACGTGGTACCCGGAGCTGTGTGCTAAAAACATGACGAAGACCGCGAGGAGGGCCACCGTGCAGGTTGGTGGCCGTCTGCGCTGGTCTCTGCCGCGCAGCTCGCTGTTGCAGCTTTTAAACGTGCCCCCCTTCACGAAAGCCTTCCGGCAGTGGGCCCTTCAGGGTTTCATCAGGCCCAGACAGGGCTCAGCCGCAGAAGCACAGAGCTCATTTCTTATGACACCTGAAGAAGGCTCCACGGCCGAAACGTTGTGTTCTCTTTCTTCTTTTTTTCAGCATGGAATAAACCTATTACTTGCTCATTTCTTATGTTTACCATACAGTGCAGTTTTACATACCAAACTCGGGTAATAAGAATGCAACATTAAATATGTCCCTTGCTCCCTTTGATCTTAAGTAAAAATACTTTAATATCACTGTTCTGCAATATCTAAGGAAAGAGTTTTCCTCCACTGCGTAAGGCAGGGAGTTTGATTTAAAAGAGCCTAGTGGTGCAATGATTACTTGTAACACTTTTTAAAAACCTGTCAGGGGAAAAAAAAAGCTCTGAACTAAGTGAGATTTCTGATTAATAATCTGCTGCATGCTGACTTGATCTAAAATGAGATCATTGCAATTGAAATTGTCGGAAGACTCCTGGATTTTTTTTAAATAGATTTAAAACGTCACTTAAGGGTTGCAGAAGGGCACTATTCGGAGCAAAGCTGGTCTGGAGATTCATTTGATTAACACAGAACTGTAAACGAGCTAATGAAGATGTGAGGGAGAACGTACCGACTGTCAAGACTGAGTGAAGGTGTTTCACACGACGACAACTTCAAGCTCCTTTTCTCTGGCCCTACTGCAGGGAACACACTTCGTTATCACCGGCCTGATGTTTGCCTGCAAGTACAGGGTGGCTGTGAAGTCCGTGTCCGCAGCAGGCCAGGGGTCAGAGGTCACGACCTCTGTCGCTACCCCGCAGTGCTCTCCGGTGAGAGGGAAGGGGCCGAAAGCTCTGCCCTGTGCGAGGGGAGGTAAGAAAACTTACGCTGGAAAAACAGAGGAGTGTGAAAAGTGAACTCTTCCAGCTGCGCCGCAGTTCTCGCCTTTCAATGTTTTGCCTTTTTGAAATGTGTCGGTTTTTGTAGCTCTGCTTTAGCTCGTGTTAAGCGGATAGGTGATGATTTAGCAAAGGTTAAAGTTCCCGGGACAACTCCTTTAAATAAACCAGAACTCCCCAGACTGCAGTGCGACAGCGCTGTTGACAACATCCTTTCTGTCAGAACAATTTCATCTCAGGCAGGGAATTCATTTCTTGAAAGCAGACGTGTGTGTGTGTTTTTTGTTCCTGCTCACATGTCGTTGAAAGCTGCCGGCGAGCAGGAGTTGTACTAACTTCACGCGGAGAAGTCATTGCCAGCGCTCAAGAAGGCGTCTCTGCGTATCCCCGTCTTTCTAGCGAGGCCGGAGCGCCCCCCGCTGGCCAGGAAAGTCGCGGTGAGGCCGGAGAAGCTGACGGCCGCCTTCCGGTCGGTGAATGGCTCGGTGCTGGCCGAGTTTCGCTGGCGGGTCGCCCCTGCTGCTCCAGCGCCGGGCTCGCTGGCTGGGTTTCAGCTGTCCTGGGTGCAGATCTCCAGCAACAACAGCAGCGTGAGCGCCGACACAGCCGTCTACCAGAGCCGGCTCCTTTCCCCGGTCAGTCCCACCAACCTCTGCGTTTTTTTTCAATTTATTTATTTATGCATAACAGAATAACAAAAATTACAATACAAACAAGAGTACATATAACAGTTCAAGACAAAAAAAAGATCGTCAGGGGTACATATTACTACAAAAACTCAAGTTATGAAAAAAGATTAAACAAATTAAATAAAAATAATGTCCGGACCGCTTTCATGTTTTTGCACTTCGAAATAGTCTGCAAACACCCCCTTACATCCATTTTAAAAAGCTCAAACAAACCACCAACCTCTGGTGGCTGCGGGCGCGGTTGTGCCGGATCGCGCGTCGGCCGGCAGGCGGCGTGATTCCCCTCTGCTGGACGATGCCGACAGCTGCCTGTTCCCGTTGTGCTCCCTGCAGGACCAGCCCTCCCTGACCGTGGGCGATCTCCAGCCGGCCAGCCTGTATGAGGTGCGGGTCCGTGCTTTGAGCCCCTCGGGCAGGGGCCCGGCCACAGTGAAGACTTTCCACACTCCGCCGGCCAGCGGGGCGCTATGAGGTGAGTCGGTCTCTCCCGTGTGAACTGTATCTCTTCAGGTTTGCTTTTTTTTTTATTTCACCGACAGCTGCTTGATTTTAATTAACAACAATAATCACACTTACACTTAACAGAGAGCTTTTCTGGACACTCCTCTCCAAGCGCTTAACCGGCAGTGGTGACTCAGATGTTGCTTTACAGTTAACGCCTGCTTAACTGGATTGGTTGACCTATGAAAAAAAGACTAGGTCCACGACCCTTCGACTGAATAACTGATAATATGAGAGCTGTCCTACAGTACAAGGATTGTGTTCAAGCCATCTGTGATTATTAAATACCAGTCCGCCAGGAGGGGGCAGTATCGGCTCTGCACGATGGAGGCAAGGTACGGCTACATTGTGACTCTGGCCTTGCACGGAGAAAACTGAAGACGGGATGGTCCCACAGTGACCCCTAGCGGCCTCGCCGTGGAAGTGTTCAGCACTGCAGACCTAAAACGAGCTTAACATTTCATTTTGTTTTCTAAACTTTAGGCACAATTTACAAGCATCTCCGTCTTTGGCCTGCTTTTCAACCACTGTGTGTCGAAGTGCTGCCTACAGCTTCCAAGAAGACAGACGAACAAAATATTAAACTTCTATTTCAGTCTGGACAGTAACCTGCTATCGATTTTATAAGCGTCAACAGTGCATTTTGTTGTTATATAAATTATAACGGTACTTGGAATATTTGTTGTTTTTTTGGAATGTGCTTATAGAAATTGTAGTTTTTAATAAAGCATTGAATAAAAAGTCTTTACAATTTATAAAACCATGTATATGTACAGTATATAATTTGTATTAGCACTGATTTTGATAATGATCTTAAATATTGTTACATTGTATTTTACTTTTGCTTGTATTTCAATACTTTGTCTCTTTCAAATGTTCAGATATGTGTTTGTGAGATTCTGAAGAACAAGAAATGTTTCTATACAGATACAACTGTTTCTTTTTGAATATAGTCCTCTATATATATCTTAGCAGATGAAGAAGCTGTTTTTGCCATAACTTATTTTAAAATTCCAAACAGTATTGTGAACTTTTATATTTAACATCTGAAATACAGAATATATAAAATTGCTTTTGAAGAAAAGTCTTTCCAAGTTTATTTATTCATTTATTTTTTTAGAAAATTCATATAGAGTACATTTGTCTCAGAGCACGAAAGTAATACAGAAATTGCTGTTATTCTGTATGAGTGCATTTCTAGTCATGCTAGCCTTGTGTTATCACACAGTTGAAAAACTCACCAGAGAAGTAATTGAACAGGAGTGATTGCAATGTGCTGCTGGCTGCCTTCAAACTGCTTATGTCCTTCCTCACTGACATACAACAATTATACTACATTCCAGCAGGCAGACCTTTGTGAAGAGCCAGCATTTATTTCACTGTAGAAACCTTCCAAACTACAAACATGGATGCACCTCACTGGAGCAGAAAAGCAGATTTGTTTCATCTTTTTTCTCAGAGAAACTTGTTTGTTTGATTGTCTCTTGTCATTCTACCAAGTCAGCAAAAGTGTTTCTTTTTATTTGCGGTGCTCCTGGGTTAGTGTGTTTATATTATATTTGCCTTTTGTAAATATTGTACCTGTTGTCATGTATAGAACTGTACATCAATACCAGAAATACAAAATAAAATAAACAAATCTATTCATTGTGTCCTCAAGCACCTGAGCTGGTTACAAACCGTGCATACACCTTGTGAAATAAGACATAAACAAGAACAAGGTTGATCAACTGTGATTTAATTTATTTTTCTCTTGCTTAGTGTAAAATCTTGCACCTTTATTGAGTTTTGTGAAGCTACACAAGCATAAAAAAATCTACACCCAGGGGCTGAGCAGACCTTTCCAGGAACTCCTAAATGTTTAATATGTTTAAATTATTTAATTAAACATTTGCACAAGCAATATTCTGTGCATTCTCACACTCTCTGTACAATGGATGAAGATAACACAATTGGAAAAATAAAGTATTTTTGGGATAGGTAATGTTAATGTACGTTTATGAGCTACTGTGCCTTTAATTATCATTTATTGTTATTTATCATTATTTGGAGTCAATGTTTCTAACATTGGCTCCTTAAAAGGATGTAAGCATATGAAGTGTATAAAAGCCTCAGGCACAGTGAGAAAAGGACCACCCTCCACGGAAGGGGGCCTACAGGAGGGAGTGTGGACCCGGAGGAGCTCAGAGATGTACGATTGAGCCAGGGTACTAATTATGCAGGAAGAATCCTTATTTTTTACTTTCAAGCCTTCTCTCACTCCCCAGGTTTTAAAGTCATGTCATGGACTTGTTGTTTTCCACACAGCTGAAAAAAGAAGGGCTCCCTGCAGCGCTGTTTGAAACAAAGTCATTCACGAAGGCGAGGTGAACAAGACCAGGGGAGTGGGCCCCTCACCTCGCGAGGCTGGGTTTGGGCACTGCTGAGACGGGAGACTTGGAAATGAGCCTGGCTGCTGCTGGGGGTGGTGGGCACCCTTGTATGTGGCATTCAAGGGAACAAGTAAAGGTTTATTCCACGCAGAAAAGGAGAAAGATAACATTTCGGCTGTGCAGCCTCCTTTGGGCGTGGTCACCTGAAGAAGGCTCCACAGCCGAATCCTTGTGTTTCTCTTTCCAGCAGGGAATAAACCGTAAAGGTTTTGTTCCTTTGCAGCCCACGCACACTGACGCAGCTACCTGCTTGAAATATGTGGCAGAATTCTTCCCTGCAGCAGAACGTGTGACCAGGACACTGGTGTAGGACGTGCTGCCTTTCAGCTGAGATGTTACACAGCGGTCTTGAGTCGTAGCCAGACCTTGGCAGCACATCACTCCTTCACTTAAATCTCTACATTGGTTGCATTTAAAGTAACTTATTCGATATAAACTCTTATTGATTTTGAAGGCTTTAAGTAATCTGGCTCTGTTATAAATCTCCGATCCCCACCATATCCACACTCCCTCCTGTGGGGGCTGCTCCTTCACTCACTGTTTCGGACTTGTGGTGACTGTGTCTTTTCTGTTGCTGCACCAGTGTTATGGAATGTCCTTCCTCCAACTCCTCCGAGAGACAAATTCTATGATTCACTTCCAGTCCAAACTCAAATCTCACTTTTTTACTGGGGCCTGTGTCTGACTGCACTTCATTCGATCTGTATGTTCTTATGTATTTTTACTTTTATTTGTACTTTTTCTATTTTTTCTTTTTCTTGTGTACAATGTTCTTGGGCTTGCGAAGGCACTTTATAGATGAATGTTATGATGATGATGATGATGATGATACCTGGTCAGTTGCTGTAAGAGTAGTGTTTTGGCTCAAATCCATTCTGGGCTCACACAATGGTTCCTCAAAACTTCTCAATTCATTTAACTGGAGCCATTTCTCACGGTAGCTACATCTACCAGGTAGATACATCTGTTCTGACCAAACTGTCCTATTCTTCTCCCCACATGTCCGGATGGTGCCCTGTCTGGGCACCATGTGAGTTGGATGCTGCATCACTGCCATGGATCCAAGAGGGACATGGTGGATATAGCTATTGTTCAGGAGGCTTTTGCTGGTCTACAGAGATCTGCATGGAGTACTGAAATACAGAAGACATGATGGATGGATTAATACTTTTATTGTTTTTTTCCTTTTTTAAAAATTGTATAATGTTTGCATGCCCAGAGGGGTTGGGCAACCAGTTGGCCTTGGACCCCTAGAGTTTGTTTTTCTCCTTACTAAGGAGTTTTAGGTTCCTC
This sequence comes from Lepisosteus oculatus, assembly GCF_040954835.1. NCBI lineage: Eukaryota > Metazoa > Chordata > Actinopteri > Semionotiformes > Lepisosteidae > Lepisosteus > Lepisosteus oculatus. The sequence continues at coordinate 2,240,768 of NC_090708.1, read as the reverse complement.
TCCTCAGTTGTCTTCTGGTCTTTTCTGTTCTGTATGTCACAACATGTATGGTCACCTGCTTTGTTAAGCGCCTTGAGGCGACCTTGTTGTGTAAGGCGCTTCACAAAAATACATTGAATTGAACTGAATCAATTGTGTAGCCGCTGCCATGTCCATATTCGTGCACTCTAGTCAAGCACGATGTTAGCGATCATGAAGAATAGGTAACTGCGTCACTGTGGAGCCAAAGCTTTGTGTCTCTTTTCTTTTTCTTTTCAGAACGGAAACCTTTACCTGTTCTTCCTCAAATTGATTTTGTATCTCAATCCATGTGTAAGATAAGGTGGGAGTCTCCCTCTGCAGAGCTCACTCACGTTCAGTGAGCTTACACCTCCCGAACAGTAGAGGGCGATAGTCTGTTTTAATATTGCGTGGTGTCTAGCGAGCCCCAGGCGCTTGTCGCTTGATGACGTGATAGAGGAGCGACGGGCCGCGGTGCAGGAGGAGGCGGAGTGGATTGACTTTGCGCAGTCGGTTTGTTTGGATTGATCATTGTTCCACATTGTGTTGCAGCACTCTACTACTGAATAATGGCAGGATTTGGGTAAAGTAGACATTTTTATTATTCTATATGCGAAATTACTTTATCTACACGCTGTAAACGGCTCCCGGGAGAAACAGCTGGAAACAGGGACGTTAGTGCGTTGTTTTCTGTTGGAGCAGACCTGTACACTCCGCTAAGTTTTTTTTATTTTTAACAGCGGGGGATTCATTGCTTACATCGTCATTGCGAGTTTCTTGATCCGAAAATGCTTGACCCTTCCCCCTTAAAAAAAGAGAGAAGCCCTTCACTGTTTCGGCAAGAAAAAGACGAAAGGTTGGCAGTTTTGAAGGGTTTTTGCAAAATCAGGCACAAACTGCGCGTGAAGCGGTTGGAGGTACCCGTCTTCAGTTTCACCTGATTGTATAAAAGAAAAAAAACATTACGGGTAGTGTGCATTCTAGTTTAATGTTTGTGGAATGTCTAGGAAAGAAGTGAACACCTTAATTATTTATTGGGGAAGAAACTAAAATTCTCTGAGTTAAGAGTAAGGTTGACTCTTTCCCGTATATCACTACTGGGGAAATAAAAAAAAAAAACATAAATACATTTGGGCGTTTGATTTAAATTCTTCCCCTTAAAGCGTACGTGCAGTTTCCGCAGCTGAAGTCGGTGCTGACGAGCTGTTACGAGCTGATCGTCTCAAAAACCCCGCCTGACACCAGATAAAAGTCCGGCACTGTTGCTAATTAGGAGTGAAACTTACTCTCAACTTCTTGAAACTATGCCTAGCAATTACTATTAATAAGTCTTAATAAATCTCAGGAGGTTAAAATTACATGTGTAATTTTTAATTTATTCATCTATGAAGAGAATAGTGTTAAGATGCATAAGGGAGGTGGCAGGTACTGGTCTCATTTCGTTTTCGTATGAGATGCTGTTTACACATTTGTATAAAAATGTTTGTTTGTTTTTCTGAAGCGTACCCTCACGATTTACAGCCGTGGCTGATGAACTTCCAAGCTAGTAAAAATCACTCAAGCTCTAGGCTGCTGTATGTGTGTGTTCACTGTCTCCTTCCAGCTCTCCGCTTGGTTCTCCATCAGACCTTTCATTCCAGTGAGTCTTCTTAGTCACCTGACATCACCACGAGTGTGTCGTTTTAGACTGAATTATGCGCAGTTCATGAGCACTAAGTCTTTCTGATAAGTTTTAAACAATGTAAATGATGATCTCATTGATGGTATTCCATTGGAAGCAATTAGAGGGGGTACTGCTAAGTGACAATTTGCTGCCTGGATATGAATTTGGCAGGCACCAGTTATGGTAGGCAGTAATTTACCTTTGTTTTCAAAGAGCACAACTCCAGTTGCGCTGTAAGAGTTTTAATGCAGTACTGAATGTGCGTGCACAAGCCAGACCTTAAATAAAAACTCGCAACCAGGCAGGGTGGATGGTTTGTAACCTTTTTTTTTTCTGCTCTGAGGGAAATGCCTTTCCACGCGCCAATTGAAAATGGTGATCGTTATTGGGTTTTTTCCTCTTGCTGTCTTGAGCAGTTTCCTCTCTGGGTCATAATGCAGCGTCGGAATGTGACCAGACGTCAGAGACCAGCAGATGTGAAGACGAGAAGAGCTGCGTACCTCAGCAGGACCTGGCTGACGTCGGACCCTCTGTGGGGCATCCGAGAATCCAGCCCCTTCCGCCGCCTCCTCTTCCACAGCATCGAGAGACGCAGAGAGAAGCCCTTCCTGTACAAAAAGCAATGGCACGGAGCTGTGTACCAGCTGCTGGAGGACAAACCCACGAGCAGAGTCAGAAGGTCAAAAAGTAGAGCGGCCCAAAAGGAGCTCGAGGAGCGCTCTCCAGCAAATTCGGCAACGCGCCGCGCCAGGTTCTCGAAGGACGCGTCTTCGCTCGGGCCTCTGGGAAGGCCAGGCACGGGAGGGGAGAGGCGCTCTCGGCGTCCGAGGTCCCCCGGCGAGCCTTCTCGTGCGAGAGGGCGTTCCCACGAGGGAGCTGCTGTTTCTGTAACAGACACCTCGGCAGAATCAGCCGCCGGAGACGCCGCGCCAAACCGCCGTGCTTCCCTGCGCAGGAGGAAGCGGCGTTCCGGCAGAAGGCGGGTGAATCGGAGCAGCAAGGGGAAGCTGAAGGGGCCGGCAGGGTGGAGCAGCACACTGGTCAGGTCCAAGTCAGGTGTTGGACATAAAAGGAGAACTCCTGTGCTGTTGATGCGGTATAAGAGGCCGTCTCTTTTCGACATCCATTTTCTCTGCAGGGTCAAGAGGTCTCGGCATGGCAGTCGCAGAAAGGGCAGAAAAGTGAAGCACTTCTCGAGGATCTCCACCCTGAGAGTGAAGAGGTTGAGGGCGGTGGTGCTCAGCCATTTGTCCAGCTTGAAAGCAGGCTCCAGAGACTTGATCACGGCAGTGAATGACACCGTCTGGCCCAGACTGAGAAAGAAACTGTGGAATACGTCGAGGGCAGATGGGGCGGGGCTCTCGGGAGAGGTGATGGCGGAAGAATCCCTCGTCTCCGAGGAGGCGGAGCCCCGAGACATGACTGAAAATGGGCCCAGCGGCGGCCAGAAGTCGGCGTGCAAGGCGGGCGACTCCGGGAGAACGAAGCGCAAAAGCAAGCCTCCTTCGGACAGCGGAGCCGCGGAGAAGCTCGGCGCGCGCAGCCCGCCCTCGGGGGAAAAAACCAAAAAGCACCCGAGGAAATCCCGAGGCGGGGGAGACGCCCCCCGTCGGGACGTGGGGGCCGACCCCGCCCCCCCGCTGGTCAACGGCACGGCCGGGCAGGACGCCGGCAAGCCCGAGGACATGGAGGTGGAGGCGCCCCACCTGTGCGCCGACCCCTTCAACAGGCAGCTGCGGGATCACCGCTACTGCAAGAGCCTCTCCGGCCGGGAAGGACACGGCTCTCCCCAGGGAGAGGAGGGCCCGAGCGACAAGCCGCTCCGGAGCGCGGCAGTGAGCGACGAAGAACTCCGGGAGCTCATCCACGGTACAGCCTTCAGTAGAACTCCGCTTCGTGCTCCCCCCCCCCCGTTGCTGCTCGCCAGTTTCCTAACGCGTGCTTTCTCCCCACCCCCTCGTCTCTCTTCACAGATTTCCTGGAGGAGTTCTTTGGAAAGTATGGAAGCTTTATTCCTCTGAGCAAAAGTGATGTGCTGGAGCACCTGTCTAAAGTGGTGAATAAGGACCTCGCGGAAAGGCAAGTCACCGTAACGCGAGTGAGCCCTGCCCTGTTCCCCCACATGGAATTGCGGCCTTACAGCAGTTCCTCATCAATGCGTTAGCATCTGAACGAGGCTGGCTTCATTAATAATCATGTTTTTTCTCCATTTATAGAAAGTAAGCCCTATTGGAACTGGAACAAGGAACGTGCGTTTTGTTCTCGAAAATACCATTTTATTTTCCCTGACTTTCCAGTTTCCGTGGGAGTAAATGTGTTTTCCTGGACCTTCGGCAGGTTGATGCCATTGTTCTTGTGCGTTCATTGCTCCCTCCCTGATTGCGTGATTTCGGAGAGGAGTTCAGGATTGTCCTGGTAACCAGGGGCAGTGCAGAGCCCAGACGTCCCTGGTTTCCCAAGGAGGGTCCAGAGCACCGTCCCAGCCTGAGAAGGGGGGAGCTGAGGGATTGCGTATCTTGGATGGACTACAAAAGATCAAAACTCATGTGAAACAAATGCAATTCTTTTCTTTGTTGATGTCCTTTTCAGGAAGGCTTTCGTATACTCAGAAGTAAGAAAGTATCAGGCTGGCCTTGCCAGTGCTCCTATGCACTTCTTCAAAGTGACCTACAACAAGCACACCTTAACCTTAGAGGATCTCTCTACACTGGAAGGCCATAACTGGCTGAACGATCAGGTTGAGTTTATATTGTTTTGCTTTCGAGCAGTAGTAGCAATGTGATGGTATGCAAGTTAAGTAGTGAATAAGTGTCCTTCTGCCGTTTTGATATGTTTAATATGACAGGTTCCAAAAAGTAGCTTTGATGGAACCATAGCTGGTGTTTTTTACCCTTTCATTTCATGGATGAGTATAAAGTCAGAATATTTGCAAAAAAATATTCCAGAATGGAAAATGGAAGTTGAGAATGAATGGTGAAAGAGACAGTTTTGAATGGCCAGGACTTGTATGCAGAATGCGTTTCTGTTGCATGTGCCTCCGTAATACGTGAACGTTACATTAACACATTAAGACTGAAATAATTGTAAGAGCACAGCAGTACCGTTTGAGAATATATTTTTGAGATACTGCCTCGTATCTCATTCCGTGTTTGTTTGAAACATTATTTCTTTCTTGCTCAATTCCTCCAGGTCATTAACATGTATGGAGAACTGATCATGGATGCTGTAAACCATAAGGTGAGCACACTAGAGTGAAGTGCACACTTCATAAAGGACTGTACCTTCATTAAAATCTCTCATTAACTCATTGGCAGAATATTTGTTTCCCTTTCTGTTGTTTGTTTTTGGATTTACGTCCAAGGAGTCATTAACTAGGACAGTTGTGTCCTATCTTAATGGCATATTTGTTAATTACATTTAAGTTGTTTTAGCTCACTAAAAATAGAAAATAATTTTATCCTGCCAAGGCCTGAAGCTATGATGCGAGTTTTGTCTTGAACACTTGTGGTTTTGTGTTTTTGCAGGTCCACTTCTTCAACAGCTTCTTTCACAGACAGCTCTCAACCAAAGGATATGAAGGAGTAAAGAGGTGGACCAAAAAGGTAAGGTCATGGTAGGTAATTTTTCCCACTGCTCACTTTGGGTTTAAAGACTGAGCCGGGCAGGGAGCCACACCATCAAAGCCCTGCCGTGAGAATATCAGCGGAAAAAAAGACCAGCGTGGAGAATATTGCCGACGAGCCCCTAAGGTGCTTATTTTCGGGCTCGGTGAGGTCGTTGCCGTTGTAACTTGTGTGTTGATTTGTTTTTCCAGGTGGATCTGTTCTCCAAATCCCTCCTCTTAATCCCCATACACTTGGAGATCCACTGGTCTTTGATCACCGTCGACATAGCAAACCAAAACATACAGTTTTATGATTCCCAAGGCATTCATTTCAAGTACCCTGTGGAGGTAATTCTCACGATCCAGCTGGCGCGTCGCATAAATGAAGGGTGGAAAAAACCATGTGGGCGTGAATTTAAAATGAGAACAGGGGGCACTTCCTAACCTTTGTGGAAGGGTAGAACAGGCTTCTCGGCCATGCTGTAGGAGCTGATATCCCTATTCCTTTCAGGAAAAGTCTTGATGGGATCCATGGATCACTTATCTAGTAACTCCTGAATGAGCAGCTGGTTGAGAGGCCTCCTCTCGTCTGTGACACTCCTCATGCACAGATGTGCAGAGAGGGGACAGTGTTAGTTTGTGTACAGCCTTGCTTGTGCTGCCAAGTAATTGGGTGTCGAAAGCATGAACGTCGGAAGTGTGGGGTTCCTGAGATGCGATCGGTTCATTAATATGAGCAATTCTGTTCTGTCTCTTTCTAGAACGTCTTGAAATACATCTTAACGGAAGCAAGAGAAAAGAAGAAGGCAATCTTTCAGAAAGGCTGGAAAATGATTGTCAACAAGGTAAAGTAAATTGAATGCTATCCCCACTGTTTTCCTTTAAACATTTAGTAAACGCCTTTAGTTCAGCTTGAAATTAAGCCCTAAACTAGCCCTAGGCTGTCTGTACTTCCTGAGATGTTAGAGAATGTTTGAGGGGACACCACACCAAGCAGAAATTGACTCTGCAGGTCTGTGGTACTAGAGAGTTAAAATTGGCTCTAATGAACAACATTTCATGTACATTTAGATCGTTGAGTGCAGACCTTTACCAATTTAAGGGTGCTTTTTATTGGAATGGCATTTTTCCTAGAAACCTGTTTGCAGATACACCTGACTGGTGCCTTAGAATTGACAGTGTCAACTAACACAACTATGATGTGGATATAGAGTGCTGGGCACTGATGTCTTCCTGGCTTTGTTCACAGTGCATCCCGCAGCAGAAGAATGACAATGACTGTGGCGTCTTCGTCCTACAGGTAAAATAAAAACTGCAGTTTGTGTTTTTTTTTACTTTTTGAAGTCTGCTGCTAGATCTGAGTTGCGTTCTCTTTCTTTCTTCTCATTAGTATTGCAAGTGCCTGGCGTTAGGAAAACCTTTCCACTTTTCCCAAGAGGACATGCCCAAAGTACGCAAAAGGATTTACAAGGAGCTTTGTGAATGCAGGCTAATAGACTGATTTGGAATTGTGGAGGACGGAGCCGCCACACTTTTCTTTTCACTGTTCCTACTCTTTTGAAAAGGACCACCTGAACTTGACCGTTATTTTCGGCGGGCGATTCGTGACATGGGGAGATCAAGCTGCGTGTTGTGTAGACTGCTTTGTTAAACGTGATGTCATTTAATAACAGTTCTGTGGCGCTCATGTTCGAAGATGCGCTGAACTGATGCAGAAGTGGTTTCATTCTACTGAACGCTGGCGATGATGTGCTTGCTGTGTCGACACTGCAGAAAACACAGGTTGCACACTGAAGGGCTTAAATGGGACTCCTGTGATTTTGACTTGCTTCCGGCTTGGGAGTAACTGTCAGGAACCAAGTGCAGTTTGTGTATCTCCAGTTAAACAGCACAGCATTGTGATCTGGAACTCTCTGGTACAGTGAAATTTTATGTTACCTCGCATTAAATTGCTGAAAGTTTACAGTCTTTTACAAGCATTTTCCTGTGTCAGCTGTGTGCCCCTTTCGTGTGCTGATGCCATGTGAACATTTGGAATTTCGTGCACTTTTAAACCAACGGCTGAAACTGTTCTCAAGGCTCTGCTGCTTTGGTCATTTTAAGAACTATAACCAAATTTCTGTTATTTTATCAGTTCTTTACTCCTTTAGAGTACGTAAGCTATATCAAGTCCTAAGAAACTTGAAAGGTTTTTTTTTTATAGGTATTATGCAAGTTTAACAGGTAGTGTAGTTTCCTTGCAGAAGAATTAACAGCGATTAACGTTCAGGTCTTGCAAACTTGATGAGGTAAATTATTGATACTGCATGTACATTGTCAGACTCTGAGAGACCACAAAACTACTCTGTGTGGACCACATTGCTTGATTGTTGGGGAAGAATGTTTCATTGTTGGCTGTTAGCTAAAACACATGCCAAACGATGTTCTTTCTGGGCAGTGTTTTCCTTTAAATAAAACCTGAGAGTGGATCAGTGAAGATTTTTCTGTGCAGTGACTTCTGTATAATGAGTAAGTGCATGGCTTTTACTGTCTCCCAACCCAGCTTTTTTTTTTTACACCTTTCGCATGTGGTCATTTAAAAGTAGAAATGGGAACACTGAAATCTCAGTTTTAGTTTGGTAATTCTCACCTCAGTTTTTTTAGCCCAGTTAAACATATTCAGAAATGATCAGATGTGTTGTTTGTATGAAAACAGTAAAATAGCTTTATCTTTCTACATATATAGAAAGAGAACATATTCATGTTAAAAAGATATATGACTAAACATCTTATAGAATGTAATTCATTAGGAAAATGTGGATTGTTTTTAACTAGAATCTATTTATTTTTGCATTACCTGCCTCTTGATGACAGAACCAAGAAAAAAATACTGATTGATGTACTGAGTAATAATCTTAAGTCTTGTCTGACCATATAACAGCGGATAAAGAAAACAAGATTGACCTGGATTCAAAAACATAGAATACCATTTAATGGTTTTACTTGTCAGACTGAAGAAGAGCTCAGTATTGCAGTCGAATTACTTCTTTAAATACTTATTTAAAGCAGTACTCCTTGCAATGTAATAATTCTACTGAACCTTAAAGGAGTACCTAGGTTTATGTTACTACTGCCTTATGATTAGTTCTGAACAAAGCTATTCAGTACAGGAGTGTTGTGCAACACATACAGGAGACGTTTCAGTCGTAGCTCTGGTGCGTTTTTAACCAGGTGTTCTGTTTGCGAGTTAGATTCTGAAGCACTGTTTACAGTTTTCATTGTGCGATTTGTACAGCTTGTAAGAAAGAAAATTATAACTTGTTGTAAAGAGTACTTGAGGTGTAACAATAAAAATGACTTTTTTAGGTCTGATTGTAGTTGCTTCTTATAGATTAATTTAGTAGTGATGTCCAGTTTACGCAGTGTTCCTTGCATTCTTAACATTTCTGCTTAAAATATTTGTTGTAGCCTAACAGAGTATTAACTTCTTTTAAATGTAAACATCTGTTCAGTGTTTAGCAACAGTTTAATTGTGGGTCTGGCACAGTTTTTGTGTATAACTCATGGGATTAAATGTATGTTTATAGTTCCAGAGCAGCAGTGACAAAATACTGATACACAATAAAAGTGCAGCAGTGTACATTGTTCGTCAAATTCTTTTTGAGCCCAAACATTTACACTTTAAATAGTGAGCAGATCCGTTAAGTGATTGATTGGCGTTGTTGCTTGGGGCTAACACAAATGCTCAACTGAAATCGTTGTTGTTCATGAAAGACAAAAAGACCAAAATGAATAAGAATCTATTAAACCAATTGATCACGGGCACAGTAAATTAGATGACCATGTCAACTTGAGCAGCTTGGAAATTCTAGATTGCTTGGTTCCTATTATCATGATTGAAGGCAGACTTCCTGCTAAATGTTACGTGGAGAATGAGGTTCTGCTTCAACAATTAGGTGAAAATGAGAAACCATCTCTGTGAGGACTAGGAGAGATTCTGGCCCAACATCTGGCATGTTGCATCTGTCTGGTCAAGTCAACCTTTATTTTACTGTGGCAGCAAAAGGCTTTCCATAGGCATGCCTGGAATTTGGTGGCAATCATACGTTCGTTATTGCCGCGTTTGTTGTCTCCAGCAGGGGGCCCTGCAAGTGTGATGAGGTGGGATTGAGTAACACAAGTGTGCGTCTTGTGCAGACTGATGACCTCATTGCTCAGTCATCCTCTGCTGGATTCTTTTCAGCCCTCAGTTTTTCTTTACCAGGGAAGCCAGTCTGGAAGCGTTGGTCTTCCAGCATGACGATGCAAGCCCACACAGTGCAAGGACTCCAAGAAAACAATGTTGTCTTGCCACGGCCAGATTTATATGCCGATTTCAGGCTCTCGTTAGTGTCTCTGTGGGAGCGGCTTGCCAGTGCTGTGACAAGGAGCCAGCTGGCTACAGCTGCAGAGGACAATGTGCAACATCCCACAGCAGTCTGGTGGGAGGCTGGAGGGGTCCATACGACAGTGCTGCTGCTCAGGAAGGTCATACCACCTTTATACTGCTTTCGTTTAAAACTGTCATGTTTCATATTGAAAACTACCGCTTTGTATTTCTGTTCACATTTTCTGTGATTTTTTTTTTGTTTGGCATTTGTTTTAAATAGTCAATTAAATCCAGTTCTAGATCTGAGTTTTCGTGTGTTCTTTTTGCACCAGTACAGTGTATTCAAACCGAAAGCCCTTTCAAAAACGTGTTGAGTCAAATCTGTTCAATGGCCGCTCCGTAAGCTGCTGCCAGCACTTGAAGGACATGATATACAGTATGAAGAAACCTTAGCAACTCAGGTTATTAGTATAAGAGGATACTTTTGTATTGCACTAACTAAAGAATGCTAAAAACTGGATTAGACATAGGAGGCACTGTAGATGAACTTGGTATCAAGGCATAACTTTCCCCCCATCCACCTAGAAAAAAGGGTCAAGGTGGGACTACATCCTGGATAGGACAATGTCATAAATGTATATCGGGCCTTTAAAAGTAGCTCCTCAAAGTGCCTTTTACGAAAAGGGAAAAATAAATTAAAGATCTAAGAAGAAAAAATGACCATAAGGGACTAGAAACAGTAGATGCAATGAGCAAATGCAGCCAGATGCCACTTAAATTAAAGCCTTGCTGAAGAAGCTTGACTTGAATGCACTCTGAATATTAATATCAATATTAATAATATCTGCACAATTGGAAATATTTAAATGCTGACTAGAGGGGGGGGCAGTATCAAGCTGGAGGAACACCAGACTTGAAGACCAAACTACAGGACTGAAACCCCCAAGAGAGAGACAAAGTGTCCATCACTGAGACACCGGTCTGGCACACAAGACAATCCAGAAATCTGCAATCTGCAATTCAACTAGTCAACATGTCGTTGGAGGGTGGAGGAAAGCTCAGAGAACATTCCGAGACATGGAGAAAATGGAAAAAAAATTGCAGAAATACAAATGACAATCAAAAGCAAAACCCACTGACAAAATAATGGTCTTCAGGTCCCTAAATTTCAGGGTATAATGACATGTTAATGTTCTGAAAGTAACATCAGGTTTTACCTAAAGACCATGACATACATGAGCAGTACTTTTAATACTTTTAGGAAAGCACTTAAGCTGAGGAAAAAACTAGAGCAATTTTAAAAATGCTTGTCCTTTAAATGAGAAAGTACATCCAGGACTTTTAACTTACATTTATCAGATTTTTGATTGTTTAGCGGTCAAGGAATGTGTGTAGGGTAAAATTAGAATCTGAATGAACTAATATCATTAATTCCAAAATTTTCCATTAACAAAGTTTTCCTTTCCAAGAAATGTGTGATGCCTTTTTTACACCAAGGGAAAGCAAATATAAAATACTTCTAAACATGCTCCTTTCATCTAATTTTTGCATTTCATTTTAAACAGTAGAGCAAATGGTGCACACATTGTTACTGAATACCAATACCAATGTTAAAAAAAGATTTTAAACACAAAATTGAAAATATTTAATGTTTCCATAAATGTTATACATAGTATACAGATCCAACAGAAACGCTCATAGTTACAAATGAAACTGGATTGGAAAAATAAGCCTTAAGGCAAAACTGGCCAAAATGGCAGATGCCTTAACCAGCTTCTCCTGCTTATTTGTGATTTTCAAAATGTACGAAAAGCATGATGTACTTCAGTCAAGTTATCTTAATTTGGTAAAACATTTAATAAAAAGGTGATAAAAGATCAACTTTATCTTTCATTACCTAAATGTACTCAAATACCACCCAATTGTAAATTCTCTACAGAAAACTAGAATTTGTGCGGGGCGTCTGGTGTTCTTTGGAGCTGAGCCAATTTTCCATATCCACCTCGAGCAGGGTCATAATCTTGCCTGTATTCATCTCTGACCTGAAAGAAAAAGAAAAAAATACCTTATTACAATTTTTTAACTGCTTTTCCATAGCCCACCCCCGGCTGGATCATAACCCTGTCTGTATTTATCTCCGTCGGAGAAAAGAAATGTGCTTCTTCACAGACAGCACTGGCCTCCCATCACACTGCGCGAGCCCCTGGTGAACCGAGCCGTGGCTGAGATCCAGCAGTTGCAACGCACTGAACAGACTTGAAGCCAAACAGCTTGAACGTGCATTAACATAAAAAAACACTGTAAAAACTTTAAGAAACACAGAATAACAGATTTGCTCATTTCTAACTTTTCTAATGGTTTTTGTTGTCGTTGCTGTTTCTAATGACAAATACAACGTTGGGCAAGCAAGCAAGCGCACCTGGCCACCTGACTTCCCACGGCCATACTGCCTGCCTTCTTTAAAGCCCGCGTCCCAGTCCGTTCTGATGATCCGGTCGTCCAGCCTGGTGCCGTTGATGTACCGCATGGCGTTCTCCGCGTCCCCACGGGTGTAGTACCTTGCATTGGGGGGGTCAAGGCGTTGCAGCAAACGAAAACGTACAAAATGTGACAAATTGCCTATCTCGGGAAGAGGGAGGGAGACAGGCCTTGGATTTCCTTGCTACGGCGGCCCAGGCACAGCGAGGTGAACCTCCTGCACCCCCCTCTCGATCCTCCCTTCTCCGTGACACTGAAAACATTACATTACATTTCTTCGCCTGGCAGACGCCTTTACCCACAGTGAATTACAACAGCATGCCGTGAAGGCGCAAAGGGTGCAGATAACAGTAACACTACAGAAGACTCCACCGTGCCATTTAACTCCTGGGATATTGCTCTCAAGTAAGAAGTCTCTGTGTTGCACGTCAGATTGTATAAAACATTAAAAATGTAAAACGTTTAAGACGCGTCACTACTCTATAAATATACAGTCAGAACATTTAAATAAATATTCCATCTAGTATATCAATTCTGTACAATAAATATACATGCACCGGATAGCTGCATTAAAAAGGAGTTACAACTCCAGAATTACCAATATCCAAAAAGCCGAAAGACAGGTCAGCAATCGCGACTGTTCTGTGCAAAAGGATACTCGACGAAGCAGAAGCCACAAGCGGTCTTCTTCACCTTGTCCAGACCCATGATGATTCTCTTCACGTCGCCGCTCTTCGAGAACAGCTCATACACCTGCTCCTCCGTCGTGTAAAAGGACAGGTTTCCCACGTAGAGGGTGTTGCTCGCCCGCAGGAGCCGTTCCTGTTCGTGGCGATTACCCTGGAGACAAAGTTCCACTTCACACTGTTTGTCGTTCCCTCCATCTCGCTACCGCAACCTTTCTTAAACTTACCTAACGAACGGTACTTTCATCTCTGCTCGATACCACGGCCGGGTAGCGTCCGAAACACAACTCTGAACACGACTGAGGTGCAAATCAAACTAACTTTTAATACACCTAATTACCAGAACCTGTTTACGCCTTGCATCTGTGTTCCTGCTTCGGCGTGTTAAATCCTGTTTTCCTAACAAAAACGCACAACGTTAAGAGTAATACTAAAGTTTTTTCACCTTACCTTGAAATGTTGGTCTCTGTACTGGCTTATATCGACGTAAGAGTCGCTGAGGAGTGCGTTTAATTGAATAGACATCGTAAAAGAACTGTAACAAAATCCACACAGAAACAAACCAACAGGGCACCCACACAAACAGCAAGACTCCCAGAACGCCGCCTTCCGGTGCGGGAGAGCCAATCAAATAAAGCTTCCGGTCCGTACAGTAAGGGCGACCGTGCGGAAACAAGGGCGGCCCGTATCGGTGACCATACAGCTCTCAATTTTCTTATATTGTTTTACTGTTTATTTGTTTTTATATTAATATAACCACAATAAGAGAGAAGACAAAATGTACGATTGTGAGAACACAGAGTTACTGTAGGCTTTCACGAGGGTTACCAGCAGCTATTTAAATGCTGCTTTTAAGTGTTTAGATTTCGATCGCACTAATAAATGCAATCATTGAATAATAATAAAGGACGTCCCTTCTTCAAGTTTATTTCATTTTCAGTTGTTTTCGTTAATCACATAAAGCATTACTCAGTAGAATCCGATACCTTATTAGCAGCTTCAACAGGGGGACGGTTGCGGTGCAAGACCGGAAATCAGAGCTTTTCAGCCGGCAGATCTTTCTGGTAGGAACATTGAAACTGCTTTCAATTTATTTGTGAGTATAACGCCGCGCAACAAATTTATTAACCGTCTTTTCCGTTGGCTCTCGTCGTCTGCAGGTCCCCGGATCCCTGGCTTGAAGATGGTTTTGAGGCGCCTGCTGTTCACCCTGTTGAACAACGCGCAAGTGATCGAGAAGCTCTCCGAGTCTCGCCCTATCCGCCGGGCGGCGCAGATCACGGCCTACGCCATCACCAAGGCGCAGATCAGCGGCAGGGACGCGGCGTCCAGGCTGCTCAAGTCGGACACCGTCCGCCAGGTGCGAGAGGAGACGGCCGGGAGGATGCCGAGGGACGTGGGCGAACTGGGAAGGAGAGTCGGGAGACTGGGGCAGATGTTCGTCAGAGAGGTCAAGGAAGGCGTGAGGGACGCCTCCCGACAGCTCAAAAACAAGGACAAACAGTGAGGGCTTGCGGAACCGTGGACTTCTGAATTGACCTGTAATTATCTCAGTAGCTGCTGAAATCCATGTCGTTTTACCACCGGGAGATGTGTCGTTTTCCACACTGTAATTAAGCGGTATTTGAATTATGGAGGCGACACTGCGGGGAAAGTAATGAAGACGACGACTTTCTGTTCAGCTCACGGGTCCAAACTCCCGTTTTGACGGCTAGGATGAAAAATATCCGAGACGTATTTTTGCGAGTCTGTGAACGTTACAAATCAACGCAATTAAAAAAAATAAATAACCCGCACCTTGTCGTAAACTGTAAACACAATGCCACAGAACGTCGAAAGAAGCAATCCCGTTATGTAAGATATGCATATTGTTCATTTTAACTTTCATTGATAAACACTGTATCGGGTCTGGTGTGTAATGTAGATGAGAAGATTAAATTGAAAAGAGTGTTTTCATGAAGTATTTGCCTTGTTTTTATGGACTGCAGCTCTTGTCAGTCAACTGTGTACGACTTTCATGGACTGGTCGCTACTGTCGGCAGAGGAAAGTGTACAAGTTTCCATCCGACATATGTTTTTTTTTTAAGGGGGTTGGTTATTTGTCGAGCCAAAGTACATAAACCACCTTCATTTTTTTAAAAATTAAATATATACCCACAGAGCCCACCAAACTCAGTGTCTGGGACTTGAAAAGGGGAATAAATAATGCGGTGTTCCTAACTTTTCTTGCTCCGTTTTATCCAAACCCATTGTAGTTCTCCTACTTCGCCACAAGATGGCCGGGAGTCTGGAAAAAAACTACCCGAGTCCTGTTTTCGGACCCCGACACCGTAGTGTTTGCTGGAAGACTGCCACTTCTCCCTAGACAGACAGGCAATACCGAGGCCGAAACAGAACCGAAGTTCTGTAAAGCGCTTTGAGAAGGTGCTATATAAAATAAAGTGTATTACTATTACTTTCCGTAGATAAGTTGCTTCAGTCCTAACCAAAGCTTTTACTATAGTAAATGCATGTATACTCTTCTCTATTCTTTATAACACATCTCATAGAAATGTTGGCTTTATTAATGTGTAGAACCTCTGTGCTTAATCTCTGCTGGCTTCATCACTTATTATATTTTTCTGGTGCAGCTTCTATTTGTTTTTGCCGTCACAACCCTTGATAACAGGAGGGAAAAGCACTGTCAGCTCCTGTACACTCGTGACTGCAGTATATTGTTAAATTTCACCTAAACATCATTTAGTGATCTTCAGGCTTCTAAGGCTACATTGGTGCACATTATTATTGTCTAGGAAGTGCAAACAGCTTTGTATCCTGTTTTATCTTATCTGTTCTGTTTTATCTGAGGTAAGCTTTCACGTTATTAGGTTCAAAGTTACATCCGCCTGGAAAAGATTTCACGACTGCACTCGGGTGAATGAGGTCTCAGTTTATTTATGAATCATAGTGTGGTTTTTAATCAAAGCTTTATGTACCTATACTTAAGCAGACGCACTGGCCTGGCAACTAAATATTAGTTACAATACAATATTTCATTGAAGAAATCAATATGACCTTTGAAGCAAGCAATAATATTCAAAGAACAGGGAGTCAGTACATATACACTGATATGGTATCTGAGCACCTTATAAAAATAAATCTTTGTTCAATAATACACAAAGAAACTCTGCAGAAAACATTTTGGAAAGAAATGCCATACTGAAAGGACAATAATGCAGCCTAGAGGGAATACTACACCTGATTATAGTACAGACTTGGTCAGTAAAAGCTCAGAATTATTATGAAGGCATTGTGCAGCAGAGAACTCGGACTTTCCATGTCTTTGATCATTCCAGAAATTAAAACACATGGGTTTTACGGTGATGCCAGCTGAAGTGATTTCCTGACAGAGAAACATGCAAAGTACTACTTTTTAAACTGGCATGATCTTCCCAAAGTTACCAGCGGTCTCAATCAAGCAGTAGGTATGGAGTAATGGATGCTGTGTCATGCTCTCATAGCTGTGAAGGTAGAGAGACAGAATTCCTATCAATCTGACCTTCAGGTATTAGTTCACTGGGAAGCTGTGATTCTGCTTTGTAGAAATAGGCAACTAAGTAAATCACATTTGAAAGCTAAGAGAGACATTTTCTGCCTCACGTCTGTGACCTCCCAAAACAATAAGCAAAGTCTTCCTCAGCTGCTCTGCTCATAGGAATTTACACTCCACATTCCAGACACCCAGGTCTAAATTAGTTTAATCTTAGTTCTGCACTGAGCAAATCACTGTTGCCATTAAGCGTGTGTTTAACAGCGTTCTTTCTGAGGTTTGGGGGGAACACACTGACACGGCAGGTACATGCAGAAAACAGCACAGGCTGTCGCCCTCCTGCCTGTGTCTGCAGAAAGAAACAAGTGTGAATTTAAGCAGCACGGCCCTGTTGCTTCGTTGCTGCTTCGTTGCTGGCTTGGCGTTAGTTTATCAAGGCGAGACAGAAAAGTGCAGGTCCCAGCACATTCCAAGACACAGAGAGCACCCCAAGAAGATAAGATTATGTAACAGGCAATGCATATGCACTGATATGGCAACTGCCTTTAGACAACAAAGGACAAAGTTTTTAAATATGACTACACATCTGTAGGATATGATATAAGTCTGCAGGAGCTTGACAAAGAGGCTCCAGATGTAACAGGCAAAGCATATGCACTGATATGGCAACTGCCTTCAGATGCTAAGGATCACAGCCAGGCAACATGCACCAGCATGGGACCTGCCTGCCTGGAGCTTCCTGTGGCACTGTGGAAGGACTGGAGAGGTAGGAGGGGGATTAATGATTGTGGACAGACCCTCTTTCCCAAAACCTGCCACCTCCTTCCCTCAGGGTGATCAACACACCTGAGGCACGAGAATCCCTGGATTTAAACATTCGAGACGATTTGGACTGGGGGTGGAGTGTCCAGCCCAGCTACAAATTGAGAGAAAAAAAAACATTTGGCACATTGAAAAATAGGACCCTAAAATCCCTGCAAATTTGCTATCTGAATCACTGAATAACGATTCTTAAAAATTGTCCAAGAATCAGTGAGACGTGGTGTTTCTTTGTCACTGTCTTCCCAGGAAAGTAGGTTTATATGTTGAAGATGATCAAGAGGAAGCCGAGTCCCACTACAAGCACCGTGGACACTGAGGAGACCGCTCCTGGCAAACAAACAGAGAGGGGTTAGAGCACATGAACAGCTCCATCTTCCAACCTGGTCATTTGCCGGGCTTCGGCCAGAGAAAAGCCTCAATTTACTACCCTTCCAGTAAAGCTTCTCTCTCATCAACTGCAGAGCTTTGATCACGGTTGTAAAAATGATTCTAATTTCATGCATTAAAAAAAGGAAATTATATTCCTGGCTAAGACATAAAAATTACAGGGCAACTGGAAACCACGCAACTCATCATCCTCTCCTGTTCTTGCTCAATCAATCGAGCTCATGAAAGAACTTCGGCCTTCGTACAGATGCAGGCCAAGGCAAGCACTGGCAGCACAGTAGGGCATCGGATCGTTCATACCTGCAGAGTTGCATTCCATCACATTCATGGCGTCCATGTAGCTCTGGCCCAGCCAGTCCGTGTAGGTCCTTTTCTCTCCGACTCCTATCAGGCGGACTGTGGAATCCTTGAAAATCAGATCCGTACCTCCAAAGGCAGAGGAATCGAACATCTTGAATCCGTTCGGATTGTTGTCATCCCCAAAGATGGCCTGCAAGTGAAAGGCTGATCGTTAACGGAACACGATCCGCACAGAGCCTTGCCGGTCAGTCCCGTCAGCAGGAGGCGGATTCACTCCGGACAGACTCAGGCGTGCAGAACTGGAGACGGGGCCTTTCCTGCACGATGACTAAAACCGCGGCTCGCCCAGCCCTGGGCGCCACGAAGCTCAGCTGGTTCACGAGGCCGGGAGGGAGGGGGGCTCCGGGCAGCCATGTCTCACCTGGGCTCTGTCGAGGAGTCCGTACACCGCGTTGGCGTCCGTGTCGGGGCGCACCATGACGGCGTGGGCAGGCACGCGAGCCAGGTTACAGCGCGCGTACTGCGAGACCTCCGCGCGAGCCCCATTGGGACACAGCAGCTGGAAGTCCCTCGACTGCAGGTTGACGGCCCAGAGATCAGTGTTGTGACCTGCCGGACAGGAGGGGCACAGGAGGCGCGTTTGCCGTGAGCCACACGCCGACTTGATGGAGACCAGGGACTCTGGTGGACGGCACTCGATCTGGAGAGCCTGTGTTTCATTTACTTCACTAGTTGTCCTACTTTCACAGAGCTGCTCTGCCTGGACCGCTGTGCACTGTGGTACCAATGTGCAGCAGTGTTGCACGCAGGTGTCTTTCTAGAAGCAGCTGCGAACCGTGGGCACGTGTCAGCGCTCATGGTTTGGGCTGGGACACGCAGGGCCCCACGGGAATGCTGGGAAAGGATTATTTAGGCATTCCTAACGACTGATGGCTTTGTTTGAGGCACGTCCATGCGTGGTCTGATTCTCCGGGACATACCGTCAGTGTTGTCGAAGACCGTGGTGTGCTTCACGAAGGCCACCTCTCCAGCGCTTTCTGATAAACACCTGCAACAGAACCAAGGAGGCACTTTGGGACGTCTATAATGGCGGCAGCATCACTGCAGGGGCCCTGGTGAGGGCAAAGCCTTCATGAAACCTGTCTGGTGAGAATGAACTCTCACACTCGCTGGCACGAAGACGGCATCGGCAGCAGCAGAGCGCACCACCGATCTCACGCTTGTCCCAGAACAATCCCACGCTCGGGTTCAGCACAGACGCTTCCACACCCTCCTGACCCATTTTAGGTTTCCTGTGACGTATTTAAAACTCATCCTTCCTTGCAAGACAGGATGAGACCTTGCACCACGACAGTTCATTCCTCAAATGACCAATACAGAGGCTGAATCAGAAGTCTCAATCCAGAGGACCTAGCCCCACTGAACATCTCCCTGTGAGACACCTGAGATGAGTGGTCAACAGCCCAAAATCAAACAGCACTGCAGCAGAGAAAGAGATCATTGGGAAAGAGTTTCCATCTTAAAAAAAGTTCAAGAAAAACATTTGTATAGGAATTAATATGTATGTGTTAACAGCAATCAATTACACAATAAATTAATGAAGAGTACATTAATTTTCCCCATGGGTCCAGACTTCTGGTACGTGCTGAGTAATAATTGTCAATTATTGGCACTGGTGTTTCCAGTGGTGATCAAAAGGTGTTGATCTTATTTAATTCATGAAAATGAACACAAAGTACACGTGAATCAGAGTGTTCATCCCAGGACTGTGCTGGCTCTTCTTTCTTGCTGAGTGTTTAATTGTACTATGGTGTTTCATTGTTGTTATACTGTATTATTGTCATGTATGTTATATGCTTATGAGCTCTTGATGGGGAAAGACAAATTCCCCTAGGGGCAATAAAGGTGAATTCATTCACTCACTTCAACGGATGCATTCGGTGCCTACCTGAAGGCGCCGCTGTATCCATAGTAACGCTCCAGGTCGCTGCGATCACATTTGTGTTGCCCGGAGACGTCCCCGACGCACAGCTGGCACAGGCTGGGAGGGTAGCCGGGCTGATTGGCTCCGGGAACACAGCTGGAACGGAAGAACTCCCCCGCAGCTGAGAGGGAGAGGGCACGCGCGTGGATTACTGTCTGTGGGTTTCCAGAACAGACTCAAACCCTGTGGCCCCGGGGGGGCCTGCTGTGTTCATGCTCTACAGTCAGGGGGTTTCCTGCCTCAGGCCTATAAATCCCACTTCCCATCGGTCAGCTCCCTGCCCCCTCCCTGCCCTCGCCGTGACGGGACAGGCCCGTTACCTTGGGCGAACTGGCAGCCCCGCGGCCGGATCATCCCTTTCTCCATGAGGACTCCGACTGGGACGTTCCAGCCCGCCGTCCTCCCGTAGCCCGTGTGGCAGCTCCTCCTGCCCTTCAGCTCGTTGAAGTTGAAGGCGTCCAGGCTGGACTTCTTGACCACTGCCACTGCGTAGTAGGAGCTGCCCTGGGTGTCGTCTGCAACCACATGGCGGAGAGAGAGAGAGAGAGAGAGAGAGAGAGAGAGAGAGAGAGAGAGAGAGAGAGAGAGAGAGAGAGAGAGAGAGAGAGAGAGAGAGAGAGAGAGGAGTGTACCGGCCATCCGTGCGATTTCACTGGGACACTGACTCGCGCTGTTCTCTCGGGATGTGCACAGCACTGTGCGAAGGACAACACCACACAACGTGCGCAGTACTTTACAAAACAGCCAGTAGTAAATAATGACAATCACAGCCGACGTCATGCAAGGGGCAGAACAGAACAAGGGCCCAACCAACCCCTGCAGAGCCCAGAGCTGTGGTGAGTCTGAGGCATCGTGCACTTAAACGGTAATGATGCACTCTGTCCGAGGGCAGAAGGTGTTCTGAAGTCTAGTGGTCTGTGCTTCACTCCTGCCTGTGCACTGGGACCTGCAGGCAGCTCGACTGCTCTTCGTCTGGGGGAAAGAGCGAAGTGGACAGACCATGCAGCACAGACTTGATGCAGAATTCAGTTTACACTGACAGGCTACAAGAGCTGACTCTTCTCAGCCTCGAGCAGGGAAAACTACGTTATCCCAGCCTGACAGGCCTTTAGGCTTGAACCCGAGACGTGAAGCGAAAAAGCAATTACAGAATAATGGGACTTTCTGGCTCTTGTCTTGGAGTGGTGTTTCTGATCCCACTTTTCCCAAATAAAGGAATACTTAATTCCAGTTTCCTTTCTTTTTGTGTTGAAATAATTGTTCCATTTAATTTTGACTCGTCTTAGTGTTTCTTCATTCATATGGTATAACAGGTACAAGAGAAATAAAGCTTTAAAGACACAAACACAGTGGCTGTGTGATTAGCAAAAGAGGCATTTTGAAGCAGAAAAAAAGACGGCTCAAAAGCATTTCTGCTGCTCCAGGAGCATTGTAATCTGGATGAGCCACAGATTATTTTCTCATGACATGGTTTCCACAATATTCTTAAACATTAAAAAAACAAACTAAAAAGAGGTACTGATGCCGATAATTATTTCTTTTTTGATCATCCAAAACAAATGATCTCAGGAGCAAAGGGCTGGTTGACTGTACAGTTAATGGCGGCCGTGGGCGACCTGTTGAAGTGAACTTGAATGGAGAAGCACGAATTTCCGTCCCCATAACGACTTTTATTTTTGAAACCAAATTAACCTGACCTGAGGGCATGTGGCCAGCGTGAGTCAGGATCTAACTTTAGCTTGTTTGGATCTTCACTCATACTGCAATACTGGAAAATTCCTGTGCACTCAGGAGAAGAGGGAGTGACGGGGGTCTGCAGCCATGAACAAGAACCATCAAATTAGAAATCTGAAGTCTAACAAACAGCCTGCCCATCCTACCCTACGCCTCCATGACAAAGTGCATCCCCAAAATATTTTTTTTTTACAGAAAATATGGAATAAAAAATCAGTTTAACTTAAGCAGGGCTTTTCAACTAGAACTGCAAGGGCCTGTTCAGCCACTGAGAGACAGAAGGCTAGTGCTGCAGTGAAACGTTCTCTGAGGACAGCGGGGTCTCCACACAGGTCTCACCGGTGTAGCTCTCTCCCACAGCCGGTACCAGCCCATGGTCTTTGCCGGCTTTGTAAATAAAGCCGCCGTCCAGGGTGATTGCGTCAGCATCATTGTTCTGTAAGAGAAGATCGGCGTGTCAGCATGCAAGATTCCCAGGGTCCAGCGCTGAGGGGGTCAGCACCTGACGTGGAAAACAGTACCATTCTTCTCTCCACTACCAGACAACAACCAGCACGCCTTCCTCTCGCAGACCACCAAACCAAGCCATACCAGCCACCCAGCAGAAGGCTCTGGGGCGTCTGTATGTACGAAACTGTGTGAGTGAACTATGCAGCACCTGTCCTTACTTTAATCTTCACAATGCAGTCTTCATAAGAGTCCCCAGAGACGCACTGTATCGTAGGTGTCAGGCCTCTTTTCTGAAAGCTGACAGCCATTTGTGCACATTTAGTCATCTCTGGATGAGACAGGACACACCAGCGCAGGTTCTTGGGGACACCTGAGGACAAAAGAGTCTCAGTCTGAGCCTTCACCAAAGACGTGGACCATGCATTTCACGTGCTGCTCACTCTGGCACTGAGGCGCAGGTAGATATGGAGTTCAAGAAGATTGCAGTGCACCTGCAGATCCTGCTAATGATCATTCAAGGCTGGCAGGAGTAATATTGTCTCTCTGTTACAATCTGTTTGCAACTTGAATTCTACCCTTTTATTTAGCTCAAAGTGTTCTACCCTCAAGAAGAGAAGATGCTCCTCAAACCATTTTCACTATCTGCACACGACTGTGCACAAACAGCTTAACTCTGGCCAGTTTCTATAATTAAGTTTGAGAGGATGGAATTTAGAATAAATGGAGATCCAAGTCTCTTGGGCTACAGTGTATGCAGTAGTTCCTTACTGTCCTTTGTGCAGTCCATCCCCTTCAGAGCATTAATGTACCCCTGCCCCAGCCAGTCTTGGTAGTTTTCATTCTCCGCCAGTAGGAACTGCTTCGTGGCGTCACTAAACATTAGATTTGTGCCTCCATAGGAGCTTGACTGAAACATCTGGAATTTGTTCTGTGGAAACAAGAGGAGAGTCAGTTTCAATCATTTCATTTGATATTGGCTGGAATGTTTTCATGAAATCTGGAAATGTTCATTCAGAAACAGACAGCTTTTTCTCGCCTCCAAAGGTCACGTGAGAATTGTTATCCTCTCCTCACAAGACTCACGTTTGCATAAGCTCTGCACTCTGATTTGGATTTACACACAAGCGTGAATATAACATCCATTTCATTTTTTAATTCCCATCGTTCTTTTGTCTCGTTTTTTAAACCACCTAGGAGATTCCATCTTCCTCGTCAGCGCTTCTGCAAGAAATTAGTTTCATCCATCACTTCTGCAAAACATCGGCAGCAGGTACCTCAAAAACATGGAGCGTGTGCACCTATGCCAACGATGTACCTCGCCTTTTCCTCCCTGTCCCCCACAGCTGACCACTGGCCAATGACCACTCAACGAGACACTGCTCTCGGCTCTCGTGAGTTAGCCAGCCCTGACTCACCCGCCCCTCCTCCAGCATGCGGTGCAGCTCGGCGCTGCTCGTGTCTGCCCGGGTGATGACGGCCTTGGCCGGGACTCTGACCAGGTGGCACCGCCGGTAGTCCCTGACCTCTGCCAGCGACCCATCACGGCACAGAAGCTGGAAGCTGGCTGACTTCAGGGCCTGAGCCCAGGGATCGGGATTCCTGCCTGGAACAGAGCCGGGGAGAGACGCCGCTCGTCAGCCCCCTGGCTGGGGAGGTGAGGACAGACCGAAGCAGGGAGCGGCAGCAGGCTTACCATCTGTGTTGTCCTGGACCGTGCTGTGCTTCACAAAGGCAACCTCCCCAGTACCCTCTGCCAGACACCTGCACTCACAGAGGAGGACAGACCCAGGTGAGAGAGCATGAGACAGACCGAAGAGCAAGCTCGCTCTGCTTCCGATTACAGCGGGACACTCCCGGGAGGAGTCAGCGTTTCAGTTTTCAACAGTCTCGGCGCGTACCGTCGTGGGCATAACGGCTACTGCAGGCCACTTTCAATCGCAAAGCAAAAACAACTTTCAAAGAGAGAGAAGCAGATCTGGGTCTCCTCACCTGAACGCGCCAGCGTAACTGTAGTATCTCTCTTTTTCATTACTCTCACATTTGAAATTGCCAGAGACGTCTCCAACGCACAGCTGGCACAGTCCTGGAGGGTCTCCGTAGCCGTTGGCACCAGGGACGCAGCTAGCTGAGAAGAACTCGCTGACTCCTGAGGAGGGTCAAAGTAGGAATGAGTACAAGCCTTGGGCAGTGATACAGCAGACAAACCTCTGCTTCTGCTTTCCCCTTCAAACTGATATTTCTGCCACAGTGTGGTTTGGGGGGCGAAGTATAAAGTGAGGAGTATCACCTCGAGAAGGGTAAGACTGCTCTGAGATCAGAGGCGGTGGTTTGCTGACACACTGGACAAAGAACAGACCTCCAGTACCGCCGACCCACTCTTGCACTGAGCCAGGCAGCGTAGTGTACTGCTGGGCAGAACAAAGACCTTGTGCACTGGCGCGTACTGAAACCCCTTTCTGTTAGTGCTCAATTGCAATAATAACATTCTGCAGAGTTTGCCTGAAGCTAGTTATACCCCAGACCCCAGATCAGTGCTCATGGGCTCGCTATCACACACGCAGGGGGACCAAAGGCAGGTGGGGCTCCCCTGAAGAACAGGGGGTCTGCATCACGATCGTAATCCCTCCTCTTAAGAGCGCGCCGGCTCTTTCTTATTTTGCTAATTAGATGCCCCTGCCCCCAGTCCTGCCCCTCCTGGCTCTTGCTACTCCTGGCTCTGCACTGGAAGACAGACGCCCGGAGGCCCGCCTACCACCAAGTCGCCCTACGCCCGCGGCTTGAGGGCACAGGCCTCCTATCAGTGTCCTGACCAGCTGCGTCCGGGGCTCGGAGCGCCTGGCCTCGTCATCCTGTTTTTATTCCCCTGTCCCTGTACCGGGTCCCGTTCCGGTTTTCAACTCTGTTTTGTCCCGTCTCGGTTGGATCACCCGGCTTTGGACTTTTGGACTTCGCCCCAGATTTCCCCCCTGGACTCCTTGGACTTGTTCGCCCTGGCCACGCCCCCCGAGCACCAGCTCCCCGTCGTCACGCCCCCCTGTCTGTCACCCCCTCCTGACCCTCGTCGTCTCCTCCCCGTCCTCCTTTTCCACTCACTCCCGGATCATACCGTCTGCACAGGGTCCTGAACTATGCTTCAAGGGAGCCCGGAGCGGCTCTCATTACACCCGTGCGCTGACAGAGGAGGACCGGGCCTGCTGCACCGGGTCCAGGACTAGGCAACGAAACACCTGCTCTACCTCTCTTGATGTCGCAGCCCATGACGGACATGCGGCCGCTGTCGATCAGCAGGCCCAGGGGCATGTTCCAGCCCGCCGTGCGGCCCAGGCCCGTGTGGCAGGACCTCTTCCCCGCCAGGCTGTCGATGTTGATGCCGGTGCTGTTCCGCCACACCACTGCCACGGCGTAGTAGGTGGTCCCCACCTCTGCAGGAGAGCACAGGTCGTTACTCAGCCCCTCCAGACCCCCGCCCCGCGACACGCTGGGACAGAACCGGGGGTACAGAACAGGTTCCTGCCTTGCACCCATGCGCGTGCAGTTCGCCGGGGGGTTGGCGGCGAACGGGGCGAGCCGACGCCACGTCGGAACACTTCACAAGTTACCTTCTCCGTATGTCTCTGCCACGGCGGTTTTGAACTTGTACTGCTTCCCGGCTTCATAGATATCTTTGCCACTCAGGGTCACGGCATCCGCTTGATTGCCCTGAGGAAAGGAAGGCCACAGTGTACAGTACTACCCACTCAGTAACAACAAAAACAACAATAATCCTCCTCCTCATCATCTATATTCTCATCCATGTAGCGTTTTTATCCTAAAGGATCCTGAAACACGTCACGTGCTGTTCAGGACTGGACCCACTTCACCCACCCAGCAGAGAGGCACAGGGCTGCCGGGAGATGGGAGAACTCACTGTGCCGAACAGACAGGGGTGAACCATATGGAGGCCAGACTGTATTTGGACACATGGGATAACACCACCCTTACTCTCATTGAAGACACCCTTCATCATGTCCAGTTTCGGAAAACTCTTAATAAAAGAACAGGTTTTATTGGGTGTTTTTATATTCTGCATTATAGATGCATGAGTTCCCTGGCCACACATACAGCACACTCAGGGACTATGCATATCTATATATATCTAAGTTAATCGTCACTAATTTAAACTGCTATGGAGGAAAGACAGTTAATAGAAAGTTAAATATAAACATTCTGAATCAGAACCTTCTGACAGAAGGCAAAGACGGAATCGCACCGGTCTTTGCACACAGTCCTGTGCGAGTTCCGGGTTCGGTAGCTTCTCAAAGTACCTTTACACTCCTAATTTCATTTTTTAAAAACAAAACCAAAAGAGCGTATCCGGATTCAGGATACCAGGTGTTTCGGGACCCGTGCGATGGAAGCAGTAAACGCAAACGGGGGGTCCGGCTCCACGTACCGACACTTTGGCGGCGCAGTCGAGAGCCGAGGCGCCGGTAACGCATCGCAACTCCGGGCGGACTCCGCCTTCCCTGAAGGCCTTGGACAGGTCCTCGCACTTCTTGCGCTCCGGGTCCGACACTGTGCACCACCGCACGGTACTCAGGCCTACAACTGAGCACGGGGGGGGGGAACAACAACATTCTTTGCACTTTTCTATTCACATTAGAAATGATTCAATAGAAAAGGGTTTTCATTCTGAACAGCAGATGTGTTTTTACACCGCCCACCTGTGTAAATACAGGGTCATGGAACAAGGTCAACCGGCAAAAAAGATTTTTCAAACCTAGCCTAAAAACAAGAATTGGTGTTTGTTTTGTGTAAATTATGTTATTTTACTTTGAAATCAGCCGTTGGGCGCTGACAACAAACAACGACACATCTCTCCAATGTGCGCCAGTACCCGCCGTGAGACACCGACTTTCAGATCCCCCAGAAATAAAGCACTGATCTTCACAGACCACGGCAGTCTAATGCGACGAATTTACATCCAGCATTTATTTGCCAACGGTGTTTAAACAGACACCACTACACCCCCCGATCCCCGCCAACAGGATATTCTAAAACTCCGTAAAAGACTCATTTTGCAATTTATCCTCCTGAACGCCTAGGTTCTTGTCTGTTGCTCGGCCAACAGAGAACTGCCGCGAAATCTCACCGGCCTGGAGGGTGAAGAGACCCCAGCAAATCGTCGTCCAAGCGATCATGGTGATGGACGAGCGCAGAGCTGGCACTGGCTTTTATCCTCTCGAGTCACACCGTCTTACTGCGCCCAGACCCTCCCGGGTTCAAAAGTGCAAACTCCACTAGTCCGCAAAGAGCGAATCCGCATTTTCAGCACAATAATCATAAAGTTTTATGATGGTCCTGCCACGGTTTTCCTCCTGCGCAACTGCCCGCTCATGCTGAATTCTGCACGAAGTCAGTAAGTCCGGACACACCCCCACCGTAAAACCGCAAGTCTGAAGAGCTGGAGTCTGTCCAGAAACCCCAACACAGAAGGCTTTATGTGGCCGTCGGCCCAACGAGACATCCAGGTGTGCCGCCTGCACAGTGGAACAGGGCAGCCAAACAGAAAGACCAAAAGGGAAGATTAAAATAATTGCCGAGGCATGAAGGAAACGGCAACAGTCAAGCAACAGAAAGCACTTGAAGTACTTGCAGTCATAGCCCCACATTCTCGGTGTGTTTCCACCCACAAATTCTGAGGTAGTTCGCTAGGTTTTTCTTCATCCGTGACACTTTGAATCTTCACTCGGTTAATGCCTAAAATACCTACAGATCTTCAGTTCATGGAGACTCAAAATGAAAAACCCCAGAGTGTTTACGATCCCTGCTCTGTGGTTTATGATGGAGAACGACTCTTCCAGAGACGGACACTTAGAGAACCATGTTCTTTTGGGAAAAATACATGATATGGTCTTCATGACCAGGAGAAAGCAGGGCTTGTATTTGTGTGTCTGGTTTTTAATTAACAACACACTCAAATTATTTCATGGAACATTTAATCACCTGCTTAACAGAAGACAGCAATGCAACAATTACCTACTGTAGTAGCTATTCCTACCAAACTCTCATCTCCCTCTGTGTCTGTGCAGTAACCTACAATACACACCAACCTGTCAGCCTGTAACTACTTCTGAAATAAGACTAATAACGATTGCAGTTCAAAATCAGCTTATGGTACCATCTTTTGAAAATCTAATAATTCTCTGCAAACATTCCCGTTATTTCACGAAAACTAACCTTTCAGTACATTTTTGCTGCATGTATCACATACGACACTATTGAACAATGTAAAATACTGTTTTTAGAAACTGCCACGCATGAGACGACGTGAAAACAATTACTTAATAAGGCCCTGTGTATCTCGTCTGTTTTAGCGATTATAATTATAAGTTCAAGCTCACAATAAACGCGTATAGTGCTGCCAAATGTCTCATCAAAATCCCCCCCAGCCTGTCTCTGTTGGGTTGGGTCTATCCGTCTCTGATCCCGGAAAACCCACACAGGACCCAGGGCAGCTGGTGAAAGCTCGGCTAGAAAGTTAAAGTGCGTGACCCGCTCAAACCTGTTTACTCTATATTTCTGTCCCGTCTTTCCTACTCACAAGAAAGTGTGCTGGTCTATGGGGAGCGGATAAGGAACCCGATCAGAAATGCCCCCGCTACAAGCTGAATAGTCTCGCAAATGGTAAATGACGACGCCATCCTCACGGCGCTTTCAATAGTGGTTACCTATTTGACTCCGCGTTTCACTTATTTTTACTATTCATTACACGTATCCGTTTGATTGGTACAAGTCGTGATACCGTTTGAGACCTTTTGACTTAACTAGCTCAGAATCACAGTGAAACGCGCCTGTCCAGAATCACATTGTTTTAGAAGTGATCGAGATGGCCACGTCTATCCCCGGAGGCGACAATAAAAGTTTAGATTTATCTTTACATGTTTCAATGTATTAAGAACACATTTTAATTAGTATCGAGATGAAGTTGTCGGTCTTCATTGGACAAAATGTTTTCTGATGAGTGTTAACCGTGATCTTGGAGACTCGACGTTAATCAGTAATGGGGTTCTGTGTTGGGGGTTCGGGAAGCTTAATCTGATGGTCGATCCTCTGTTCACTTTCCTGCCCTAACTAATGCTAGACAGGGCACGTTTGGATAACCGGTGATCAAGTGTCGAAATAGTTAAGTGGTCAGTTTGGTTGCTTTGTGTCAAACTATGGAAGTCTGGGATCTCTTGCCGACAGTCTTTTGCATCGCATAAGTGAAATTCTAGGGTTTTATTGGTCATATAATTACAAGAGAACTCCTCATTCACTAAAGCTTCGTTTTCTTTAGAGGATCAACCTCCTGGTTAGATCATACCGTAATTTCTGGTGAGCCGACACTGCTCTTTATGTAGGTTAGGGTTGGCCTGAGTTTTCACTGATGGTAGTTCATCTTTCTTCTGTCGTCGTACGGGAAGATGAGCAGACTCGCAAACGGGGAGTCGTGACGCTATCCTCAGAGTAGAAGGAACAGGGCTTTGAATGCGATGCGTTTGATGTACCGTAGAGATACAGCAGCGTTGCATGAGATACAAACTCTGCAATTCTCGAAGTGACCCATTGCATAGATGGTCTGTATCTATATATAGTTACTCCTTGCATATATTTGCCATCATTTTAAGAGTCGAAAAACTCGCAAAGCACACAAACTCCATGTGTAGCTCTGCACGTATTTCCAATAAGCCCGTGTCATTGACATTTTCAGCAACGATGGAGACGAATTAAGAGCGCAGAGGCTAAAAAGCCGTGCTGTTAAAAATGGCATCTGGATGGGCATTTGACGTCTTTTCACAAGACACGAACAGAGCACGTTAATATGTTACCGTATTCGCTTCACACCCTGTCCAGTAAAATTAGGTTTTGGAAACTGCTCGGTGTTGAGCTAGAGGGAGCTCATATTTTACAGGGGCACTGGGACATAAGACAAGTAGATATAGAAATACAGCTGATATGACCTTAAACGTTAGTGTGGTTTAAGGCAACGCGCGTCATCTGAGCGGGTGAGCTGTTCTGAAACGGACTCGGCTCGAAACCGCCGCGCACGAACACGACCAGTGCATCTTTGTCACTCCGGTTTCTAAACGCTTTCAGTTGCAAAGCAGCAGCACGTTGAGATTTCTCGTCTCGTCGGAAAACTCCGAAGGGGCCGCATCAAAGTGACCAAATAAATAAAAAAAAAACAAGTTTTGATGTACACAGACCATAATCTGAAACAGTAGTAGCGCTCATGGGTTTGCGCTGCACCAGGCCACTTAACCGAACTGGAGTGTTCGAGGTCATCACAGTGCCCCAAGGCGCGGACCTCTGGTATCGATTGGTCCCCCTGTGACACTGTAACACCTGCGCAGGTGCTTGTTCTGTTTATCCTCTAGTCAGGGGGGGGTTCGGGTGGTCGCTTTCCTGAATCCCGGAGTTCTTGGGTAGTCAGGATCAATGACACGTACGACAGGAGGGCCGAGGAGTGAAACGTGGTCACCTCGTGATGGTTTTCTCAAAGACCATTTGACACCTGACAAGGAACAAAAAAAAAAACCCCTCAGAACCACTGATAAACTTCAAACCGCGTCTGACCGCAGCGGTATGACGTGCACGGCTCCGCAATGCCCCCTTGCGCTCACTCGGTGTTGTGTAAGGAAAAGCGCGGAGGACGCCCCTTGTCGGGCAAAGCATGTAACATGTTTTAGCAGGCAGAGGACGTCAGCTGAGCAGGCGAGAGCCCCTCAGACGGCTCTGTGGCCCGTGTTGCGATGCGCCATCCAGTGGATTAATTACGTGCCCCCTGCTGTAAAATTCCCTCAGGAGAGTTCCTCGTAATGTCCGCGGTCACCTGGAAACCGCCTCCCTGGCTCGCAAAGCGCTGAAATCGTTAGATTAGCTGCTGTGCTGGGTGTGTATCGAAGAGGGGCCCCGTTAGAAGGGGAAACAGCTCTGCGGGGAGAATGAAGCTCATGGTACAGTCTCAAACAAACTTGTTAGGACTGTTCGCTCTTAGACCGACGGTGCGTTTGGCTGGTTTAAGAACAGAAAATCCTGGACTTGGCCTAAACCAGAAATAATAACCGAAAGCTTCATTACCGAAAACCAAAACTCTCCCTTGTCGAAAACCGAGTCGTTTAAAAAGAGAAGCACAAGGAAACGAGGCGATTTGCTCCCAGAGAGTGGTCGAGGCCGTCTCTGCCGGAACAGTGTGCAGCTTAACTGTCTGAACCCAAGTGGTTTTAAGACTGCAGGGAAAAAAAGGGAGAACTTTTACACAGCATTCAAGGCGAAATTGTGAACTTCCCGAGATGGAGTACAGGGTATCGCCGACAGCGTGCCACGCTGTACCGTACGAGCAGGAGGGCGTCGGGGAGGTCATCAGGGAGCAAAGCAGCGAGCTTCTCTAGGGCTTTGAGAAACCGCTTAATTATATTTGCTTACACTTCTATAGCTCTTACCTGGACACTCAAAGTACTTTACAGTTAATGCGTACCTGGATGACGCGACGTCAGCTAGTCCGCTCCCCACACCCCAGCTCTCAGTGGGGAGGAGAGCAGAGTGATGAAGCCA
Organism: Lepisosteus oculatus; assembly: GCF_040954835.1. Lineage (NCBI taxonomy): Eukaryota > Metazoa > Chordata > Actinopteri > Semionotiformes > Lepisosteidae > Lepisosteus > Lepisosteus oculatus. The sequence goes on along the minus strand of NC_090708.1, from coordinate 2,209,207 downwards.
GTTCAGAGAGGGGGAGCATCAGGAGGCCATGACTAGGCCAGGGGAAAATTTGGCCAGGACACCAGGGGCCAACACCCCTACTCTTCTCGAGAAACACCCTGGGATATTTAATGACCACAGAGTCAGGACCTCACCTTTATGTCTCATCAGAAGGACGGCGCCTTTTTTTACAGTCTAGTCACTATACTGGGGCATGAGGACCCACACAGACTGCAGGGTAAGCGCCCCCTATTGGTCCCACTAACACCTAGTAGCAACCTTCGCTTTCCCAGGGAGTCTCTCATCCAGGTAGTGGCCAGGCTCCCACTGCTGAGCTGCAGCGAGCTGCTGGCTACACAGGCAATGACAGCGCTTGGATCCTTCTCTGGGAGCAGGACATTCAGAATACGTTTCTTGATTTTCCAGCAGGCCTGAGGTCCAGTAAAATAAAAACTTCGTCAGACTTTGAATCAAACAGTCGTCGGCACCAGACCACTTAACCAAATTGGAGAATAGAGTTTTCCACCAACCCCCCCACTCCTGTCCACCCCTCCACCAGACAATTCAGTCCAAATTCCCTGAAGGAAGATTCACACTGGAGTAAGTTGTATGACAGAGTTTATTAGCCGATCTCCTCTTTTTGACAAATGGAATGAATAAGGTTGGCAGTTATTTACATATTCCAGTCCCAGAATGACTTAGAAAGCTGTAATGAAAGTTGTTAATAAGCCGTCTTATATAAAACAATCGTCTCCGTAGAACATGAAAATGAGCAAAAGGTTAATCAGGCAATGCTCCTATGGTGTTAGGATTAAAGGCTTTTTATATTAAAGAACAACATATTCTGACTTGTTAAAATATAGTTATATAATCTTTCCACACAAGAAGCCTGTACATCCCGATGCGGAGCTACATTAGAAGATATGACATTTGCAATCCCAGGTGAAAACATACAGAAATAAGTTGGATATTTTTTTTCTCGTTTTTCTTCATTTTTTTAAATAAAGACTATTGCTTAAAAACCATGCACGTCACATGAAAAACCTCACACAGAAGTCACATGGAGGGGAGAGAGAGGAGACCGAGCTGCTGTGGTTTCCTTTAATCCGCGATTGCGTTGTACCAAATAGTTTTGCCCCACCACCACACCCCTGCAGCAGATTTCTCAGAATGGTTTTTCCTCGACATTTAGGCATAAAAAGGAAATGAAACGACAAAGGAGTTGGTGGTAAAAGTAAAGGAAAATATATATATTTATATATGTTTAACAATGTAAAGAAAATAATTCCCATAGTTATAGTGTTTAAGTAAAGTTCAATATAAGTCTTTTATTATAACAAAATAGGCAGTTTACCGAGGGTTAAACATCTGTTAAAATCTCAGTGTACAATAAATTCTTTTTGCATCGGCATTTAGCCTATATTTTATGGACACCGTGCCTTCCTTTAAAAAAAGTGTGACATCAATTACAATCAGCTGTTCCTTGTTCTTTAAGAACTCTCTCTCGAGCACCTATACATGATTTAAACTACCATCAAAGACCAGCGAGACAAAAGCAGAGTTTGTAAATGATCAGACACCCATAAGTGTAAGCAGAACCCACTCAGACATTCGCACACAGAGCCAACACGCAGCTTTTCCTCTTTGTGCAGTTGTACCGACAAAAACCGAAGGGCCCCCCTAGAGCACGGCCTATCGAAGAGGTTATGAATTTAAATACAATAAAGGTCAGATGGGAAAAAAAATAAAAGCTTTGATTAATGATGATCCTGCAGAAATTAGATCACAGGAACTAAGATCTACTATGAACAACAAAAAAAACAAACAGAAGCATGCTGTTAAAGCTATACCGTGCAAAGTGATTGCTTGCTTTTTCTTTATGAGCCAATAAATGAGACTGCATTTCCTTCCTTTTATTAATGGAAAAAAAAACAAAGAAAATAATTATATATATATATGCATCTCTAAACATTTTGCAGACTGTCACCTCCCTTAAACATTAAGGAACTGTACCATGAGACCCCCTTGTCTTGTAGCTGGTGAGGGCTTGTCCGCCCCAAGCTGCTGACCCGTCCAGATGCTCTCCACAGTCCCGATGGGAGAACGAGGCTCCGAGGGGAAACCAGGAGGCAATGGGGGGTCATGACCCCAATGACACGTGCGGCTGGGGGGGGGGGGCAGGAGGGGAGGGGGAGGCTCCCGAAGAACAAGGAAAGAAGCCGTCAAGCGCAGCAGGCCAGGTTGGTTAACAAAAAAAAAACGAAAGGAAAAAACTGGAGATAAAATATCAGCTTCTTCATAATTTTTCCTTTGCTGGTACCCAGATGAAGGACCCAGACTGTTCCTCGATGATTTGTTTAACCTGGTTGTAGATCTCCTCCAGAGTGTCCCCTTGCACGATAGCTGAAAAACAAGGGACCTCGATCACACGGAGGGAAACGCACGCCGGCACTTCGGGTTCTCACAGATTCAGCACGCACACGCCGGCGGCGCCGTGCTTCCTACTGCAGAGCGCCCCCTACTGCCCGGTGAACCCGCGCCTTGCTGACACCCACCTACAGTAGTGCTCACGCTTCATGCGCTCAAGCTCTGAAACCACTGGTGGACCTTCCAGACCCCCAGCACAGCTGTATGCCCTGCAGACCCCGAGGAAGGCCTGTGCCTTCTCTGAAGACCCCTCTCATATCCTCCATCAGGCTCTTGACCTGTTGCCCTTAGGGAGTCATGTTCGATGCCACAAACAGCCGAATATTCAGCTTTGTTCCAGAGGCCATCAGGCTCATAAGCAATGAGTGTAAAGAACCTTTTATCACTATGATCTCTACGGGATAGAGCCCCTGTGCAAGTGTGCTTGTACTTTAATACCTCATGAACTGATTATTTTATTTTGTAGCACTGCACAGAGTCCTTACAACGCACATGTACTCCGTTCCTTTCATAATCATTATAGGGACCATTTGCTGATTTGCTGATGTTTATTTGGATCGTGTTGTTTATTGCCCTGCTTGCTGCTGAAACTGCCCCCCATCTGGGGGATGAATACAGTATTCTGAATTGATTTAAAACACACTATCACTGGTTAGAGAGGAGCTACTGTACAATGACAAGACCAAAGCAAGGAGACCCGGTATTCGCAGAGCTCGGGGGAACACTGACTATTCAAACGATTACTGTGCTATTAACAGTGTAGGGGTTCACAGTTCTGCTGACACACAGTGCATCAAGGAGGTCCCTTCAATGCCACTAGCAAAAGAACACCTGAAGCTCAAACTCCCCTTCGTCTGAGTTTAGGGAGCTGGACGTGTCCCAGCCAGTGCCCCAGTAAGGGGGCGGGTCTCCTGGGTTTCACAGACAGGGTGCACAGCAGGCGTCCCGGCGCGGCGCACACACCTGTGAAGTGCTCGGTGAACTCCTGCTCCAGCTTGGTGGCTCGGTCGAAGGTCTTGCGGCCCTGCTCCTCCGTCAGCCTCTTGTTCATCTCCCTGGGGGCGGGGACACAGAGGCGGAGTCAAACACGGCCCCCCCCTCCCGGCAAGGGCCAATCAGATACAGACAGCACCCCCACCCCCAACACCTTGGGTCTAATCTCGCCAGTCCTCAACCGACAGGCTTGGCTGGGCTTACTACAAAACAGTAAAAATAACTGTGCAATCACCGAAGGACACTTGCAGCCTCACATCTGGGCAGCAAGCAGACATGAGCTAAATGAGCTCATGAATCTGTACTAAATTGCAAACCTTAAGACACGCAAGGTAACGCATGTGTAGATTTAGAGCCAGTAAATGGACAGGAACTAGAGGGCACTAATGAGTGCCTTAAGATTGGTGCAGGGCAGGAATTAGTGAAGTACTACTGGGATGTGTATTAGGCCTTCTGCTGTTTTGTTTATGTTTTACACCAGTGACCTAGATTATGCAACAATTAATATACTAGTAAAGTTTGCAGATACCAAAATATTGGGATTAGCACACAATCTAGAAGCAGCAAGCTCAAAACTCTGCAAAGAAAAGCTTGAAAAACTCAGTTTACCCTCGTTGTTTATCTTTACTCACATTATATTTTCCACCGATTTTGGTTTAATGAAAACAGCAATTGGATACAACTGTGCAATCTGCAGCCTCTTGATGGCATTGCCAGACACATCCAGGATGCAGTGCTTGCCCTGAGGAAGGGGGGAGGAGAGACAGTCATCAGTTCAACACAGCTCAGTGATATAACGCTGCACTGGCTACAGAGCTCCTGCCTCATTGTAACTCTTAACTGAAAGCTGAAAGGAACACCTTAGATCATTTGCTTTCAAACATCAGTCAGGTCCACCCATACTGCCAGCCTCTTCACTTTGCTACACGTGCATCAAGACATAAAATAGATTAAAAAAAGAAAACAACACCTCATTCATGCCCTATTGCTTATTTTTTCCTCCACTTGCCTTAATTCCGAGGGCGAGCAGCAGGGTAAACTGATTTGTCTGCGGAACCCAGTTTCACACGAGTTTATGACTCATAAACAGCACTCGCATCGTCAGGAAAAATGTAAAATTATCCAGCCTGGCCTGTGAAGAACCTGGTGGAGAAGAATTACTAAGGAGGGCGATAACGAGAGGCAAGTCTTTCTGAGAGGACCAGAGCTGGGTGAGCACCCCGGCCTGCTCTGTGATGCTGATGACAGTGCAGTTTCAGTCACCATGGTTTCAGCCACACCTGCTGAACAGGCCCCAGCGACAGCAGGAGTCACAAGGGCCAAACTGAGGCCAGACGTCTGTCGCCCCTGTAAGCGGGCTGCCAGGAGCTGCATTCCGAACTGCTCTGAACAACGCAGAGCGACTAAGCAAAATGGGTCTCGCCCCCCACCTTTTCTGCCACCTCCCGCACCGACTGGACGCTGGTGCCGTACAGGTGGTTGTTGTACTGGCCGGCTTCGATGAACTTGTGATCCTGAATGTCCTTCTCCATCTGCTCTCGCGACGTCACGAAGTGGTAGTCCCTCCCGTCGACCTCGTAGTCGCGCTTTGGTCTGGTTGTGTCTGGGAAAGGTACAGGCGCGTGTTAAAGGCGGCGGCGGGAGACTGGAGCAAGGCTGGGCCCGGCAGGGACAGGGGCGAGACACCTCTCAAGAGAACCGGTCTGCCGCCGTTACAGGCGGCGTTGGCGGACCAGCAGGGGGTGCTCCCCCCCCGGACCAGAATTTCCCCATCAATGACCCTTTGTGACCAGCGACACTCTGCTGTAGCAGGTGCCACCTTCAGATGAGATGTGGAACTGAGGTCCTGATTACATGGTCATGACAGATCAAAATAGGGCTGTTCACCCCGGTGTCCTGGCTGAAGACCACTCTGGGGTTGTACAGTCCTGGTTAATTCAGCTGCTGGTCAATTGACCTCTCCACCTGATTCGCACCAGGCAGGTGGGAACTGCTGCAGGGGTGAAGCGCTTCCCAACCTGCGTGTAAATATTTGCATCCTCGTTGGGATGAAAAGCTCTAAGCCGGACGCTGGGAATGATTAAAAACCAGACAGATCAACCCCATCCCTCGAGAGCTGAACGGTCTTGTACTGCCCTCCTCGACAGCAAGGCCTGGACTGCCTATGGATGAATCAGCTGTAAGCATTGTACCCGGAATCAGATTGAAGCGAGTCTGCGGCACAGAGCACAGGGGAGGAACGGGCCAGCGGTGTTGATTTGCACCAGAATGGCATTTAATGAGCCAAGATGCTCAACTCCAGAAGGCTCTGCAGCCGATGGATGCGAGAGGGGAACTGGAAGAGAATCCCGCTGGATGGGCCGGCTGGAGGCAAGTGTGAGGTTACCGAGGAGCTGAGTAAATCTCTTTCTCCAGGAGTCATGGCCAAGGCTGCGTCAAGACCTATGCGTCATTGTTTAAGTTTACAGTGCCTCACATTTTAAAAGATAGAATTCTTTTAATTTTAACCCCAGGTCTACACGCGGTGAAAGATTTTTAAATCTTACTTGGGCAGCAATAAAACATTCAGCTTCCTCCACGAGTTCAGTACGGGCTGTGTGTCCCCCATTATGATAAGGTCAAATTTAGTTTACCAAAGACAGAGTAAACAGCACAGACTCCTACAACAAAGCTCTTTCCTTTTATCACCAATAACTGATTACCTGGGACCTCAATAATGTCCTCCCTGCTTCTCCTTGATGCTATGAGAGGAGATAAGACTGTCCCCTCAGTACTTACTGCTAGGATATTTAATACTCACGTGGGACGCAGGATCCAAATTTATCGGGGAACTCAGAGATAAGGTCGTCGTTTATTCTGTCTTTCATGGGACCCAGCACAATCACTGGACGGGTGTAGTTCACTGAGAAGAAACACCAGAAACTATTCTACAACCTTTTCACCATTTGTTCAGACCAAACCACACAGTTCATTTTGTAATAAGGACATAAGGTTTGATGAACAGATTAGAAATAAAAGACAAAAACAGAAAAGGCAAAGAAAACAACCTGGAGGATTGCAGGAGGGTTAAACACACTGCCCTTACATCAAAGTGACCAATTTCTTATAATAAAGTATGTATGACGAGGTGAGAAAACCTGTTGACGCAGGAGGCTGAGTCTTGAAAAAGCCACACACTGCTGAGTAGAAACGCAGAGTACACATCTATCGTTAACTGAGCCCCAGACCCATAATTGCTAGACATGCCTGAAGGAATTCATACACACTCCTTACAACAGACTGAGCTGTCAGAGGTCAGTAAAACTAGGAGTTGGTTCATTTTGGATTTTACCTGTATTTGATTAAAAATTCTCGGCATATAGATGAAAGCAGCTCAAAGACAATTTAATATGTACAATATTTACATCTGAGAACATTACATTGAGTTTGTGTTGTGGAAGCTCTGTGGTGAACTGCAGATGAGCACAAGGTTGCATTTAACAGGGCTCACTGCACCAGTTCCAGCCTTTGGAAATGCAGACCATTATCAAATCAAAAGCCCTGCATTTTTAAAACCAATCACACAAAACCCTGAGTACAGCAGAACACTCATACGACACCAACGCCTGTGGCGCAAGTTTCAGCTCCCTGCATGAGTGCCTTCATCATGTCCAGTGTTGGCTAAATGACCCAACACTGCTGTGTTTGTGCTCACTCAGTGTTGGGCATGGTGTTGCTACCCCCCCAAATAGGAATTATCTCAATGCCTAAACTGCTCACTGTAATAAGTGAGGGAATCTCAACATCCACGCTTGCAAACACACACACACACACCACCTCACCTTCCTGCTGGACGACTGATTCATACGACAGCACGTATTCCTCCTGTCCACCTGTCCGAAATGAACGCACAGAAGCAAAAGTTGAGGGAAAAAAAGACAATCATAAAAAATACAGAGTATCAGCAGATGTTGATCAGATTGATACGGGCTAGTCTGTGTTTATAGACATATGTACCGTGTCTCCTTGCTGGTGAGGCCCTCTCCTAACTCCCATTAACAACCACTGCCTTAGAAAAATCTCTTCTGGAAACCTGTCTAAAGAAAATAACAGCCAGCCGCCAGGCTGTGAGCACGCACAGCAGATGCCACTGTCAGCACTCCAATCTGCTCTGTCTCAGAGCTCTGGGCGGGGATAACTTTAACAAGCACGGCCTTTTAACTTGAAATACATATTGCTACGTCCGATGAGATTTCTAGTAGCAATACCTTCCATTTCACATAGCTTTCTTTAGGCTGCACAGTACTGGGAGCTGGCTACACTCAACAGAGTAACAGATCGCCTTTATGATGTGTGATGTGTCATTTATATTAGAATGCAAAATTTACTAGAAAGATTGTCAAGATAAATCACATTAAATTTAACATGAAGACGCCTTCTGATGGACATCTAAAATGCTACAAAATCTGTAAAAGTCAGACTTATTTCTTGGTTTGTTGTAAACTATATATTGCCAGTTTAAAATGTCAACCTTGCAAACGCTTGATGAAACAAATCTTATGGGATACAACATCAACAGGAAAAGAATGATGCATCTTAGTTTTCACTGGAATTAAAGACAAAACAATTAAATGATATATTACTTGCTGGACAAGCAGGCGTCTAGTGTAGTTGGGTCAGATAAATGAAAATCTAAACAAATTATTTCATAATGTGGTCAATAGAAATATGACAAATTGTCAATTTAGTTTTAAATCAATGAGAGGGACATCACAATGACAGAGACGAATAGATCCGCGGTGAAACACTGTGAATTTTTTTTCATTGCACTTGATTGCTAACAATTCACTGGAAGGAGCTATCCTGTATGGATTCCCACAGTTTACAAGTTCCCCTCCCAAGAAACTCCTGTGCTGGCGGGGGACCCCAGATTTCAGGGGGTGGGAGATGCTGACTGTGCCTGAAACATCTGGGAGAGATACACGTGCTTTTGGAGACACATGAGTTAGTTATGGTACGACACTCTAGCGACTAGGAAAGCAACAGTAGAAAAAGATTTTTTCCCTTTGCAAAAAATCTAGAAACAAATGAAAAACAAAACAAAAGGTATAAAATAAAGGGAACACAGACTTACGGTAACTACTTTCACTATCGCTGGCATTAGAGGTTACATGCTCTGAAATCACAACAAAGGGAGGGTAAGCACCAGCACAGACAGTCACACACTGCTGCCACAGGGGCTATCTACAGAGGAAGAAACTGTGCCCACTATGAAGGAATACAAACAGAAAAACACAATGGATCAAAAAGCGGACTGCAAAGATGCTTGAGGAGGCTGTGTTTCAGAGAGCTGCCTACAGACCAAGAAGTTTGTCTGCGTGAGGGGGTTCGAGACTGTTCTGAAAAGAGACCGGAGTCTGGAGGTGATGATCTCTCTTGCACCCCACGCTACCACAACAAATCTGTAACCTTTATTGCTTTTAGTGATATTAAAATGGTGTTCAATGAATACTAAAGAGATCCCTGTATAATCATAGAATAATACCTACTATTTTTTCGGAAATTATCCCTATAAAAAGTGAAAACCTCAGCCTAAACCCACACATTTGGCTTGTGGTTAATGATCCTGCAGCAAACCCTAATGCCTCCTCAAGGATCTTCCACAGTCACGGCGCATTAAACATTTAAGAACTACAAAGCCCTGGTTAGACGCTGAGAAAGTTTAATAGGGACACAGCTGAGAATGACTGCTGTTTCAGCAGGTCTGCACTGAGAAAATCAGCTACTGAACCGAAGGCGGCACACCACTGGGATACAACCAATACTGGGATTTTGAACCCAGTATTGGGCTTTTTTTAGCACAAAGGTCCTGTAGTGATAAGATTTTCAATGCATATTTTCAATGAGGGAATTATAGAAGCAAGAGGTTTTTATAAAGGATCAAGTTTCAAAATGTACTCTTTTTATAGAGCAGATATCGAACAAACGTAGTATATGCAGTATCTGTCTTTATCCCCTACTGATCACCATTTCGGGGGACAGAACATTAGAACATGATGCTTGGGCCGCATATAAAAATAGAATATTTTAAACTGATGCAGTGCAGGTATGAAATACAAATTGCATCTATTCTGCTGACAGAAACAGCAGTTGCAATAAAAGCAGCCAATTTTCTTGACCAATTTAGCGCTATAATATGTCCTTGGCTGTTCTGAAACAATAGGGATTCTGTAGCCATGGAATAATGTTGTGCAGCTACTGGTTCACAATTAAGCTTGTTATTCTGTCTCTGAATCAGCTGTTCATCTCAAACCCAGTTGCAGTGCCATAAAAAGGCTGTTGTACACATCGTCTTCAGATTGAACTGGGCTTTTCAGGCACGTCCTGCGCTGTGTTGAGAGTAAGCCCCAGCTGCTCTCCAGATTGATGCAATGGTATTGAAAGCGAATGTGGGACCTACTGTATGTCCAGGGCTCTAAAGAAAAACACCGTTCAAATAAGGTGATGAAGAATTAAGGATGAGGGTCTAGAGGAAACTTCTCCCTCCCCAAAAAAAAACAGGTGGAAAAATGATGGAAAATGACGTAGTCCAAAAATTCCTCCAAAACCAACAAAAAAAAGGGGAAGATTTGGTGCGAAGGAGCAGCCTAGGATTAAACAGGAGAACTTACTCAGGCCCTTTGATCCCATGTCGTCTGGGATCTCCTGGGAAGTAGCCGGCAGAGAGCAAGCAAACAGGGAAAACAATCACAAAGAAGATTTGTTACTGGAACATAATGAGGGTCTCTACCTCCGGAGACGGGCACGGACAGGGTCTCGCAAAAGGGTGGAAGGACGGGGGACACTGGAAACGCCAGTCAGGGATAGCACGAGGAGGAAATGAAGAAAAACGGGGAGGAATTGGAATTGCAGCCCAATTCCGAATCCAATCAGGGTTTTAGCTCTGATGGAAAGACGTTCTGCTCTTGTTGAGCAAAACCGCAGTTGGGGGGGGGGGGGCCCGCTAGGGAGACACTGCTGATGCCTCCACCTGTTGCGGCTGCCCGGCCGTCTCCGTGGTAACAAGCTGTTCCCGTGCGCTGGCCCTGACCTGCAACGCGCGCACGAGTCCCCCTTTGTTTTTTAAAACTGGTTACTTACGGTCGAGATCACTCGTTTCCTGCTCGCTCTGGTCCTTGTTCTTGTAGAAAGGGAACTTTCGGGAAAAGAGGTTCTTTTTACGCTTGTCATTGAATGACTGCTGAGGAAGAGAAGGAAGGGGGCAAAACAAGAAGGTGTGTCTGATGTCCGTGTGAACCACAGCCCCGCCCCGCCGCTCTCCGGGCGCCGACTCTGGTGCCATCCCCGCTGGGCGGCGGTGCCACGCGGAAGGGCAGGAGAGGAGCCATCCTGACCGGATACCACCCCCGTGCCAGTATCCCCCCCCGCTGCACTCCGTGGGCCACTTCCCAGTCTCCCTGCTCCGGCGGGAGCCAACAGCCCGCGCTGTGGGAGGACGTGGGGACGGCCTGGGCCTCAAGCTGAACTGGAACCCAGGAGGGTTACCACTGGGAAACGCGCTGGGGGCAAGAGGGCAGGAGGAGTAACGTTCCCCCTAATTTTTAATGGCCTGTGTGCGCAAACATTCCGAGTGGTGCAAATTTTTCCCCCCAGTGACAAAAACTTGTGCGCACTAAATTGAGTGAATGTAAAATTGTATATAGAGATCAATTATCAAGTAGCAATAATGATGCACACAGCCAAGTTGGGCCTCTTGCAGTCAGTCTCGTGGCCAATTTAGCGTTTTTCAAGTGATGACCGTGTTTGTTTTACCATCATTTTTTTGGAATTTTTTTTTTTGTGCGCAGTTCAATTCCCTATGTGCTCTGATTTCATAACCTGTGTGCGCGCACATCTTAGAGGGGACACTGACTGGCACCCTATACCTGAAACCCATTCAATGTGCCAAATGCTGCCTGTCAAACAGCTCCTTTGTCAACAATGCCTCTAAGCTAAGACGCTCTAATTAATTTATGATGTGCCACCACAATTTGGAGTTGCCAAGGGTGTTTTCACGTCTTGGCTCATGGGAATGACCTCTGTACCCGCACAGGGTGAATGACAAAGGGTGGGCAGCTCGTCGTCTTGTGATGGGATATGAGCTGCGCAGCGATGCACAGGAGGCTCGGCACCGATCAGATGAGAGGTGTGTGGCTCGTCGAGGTGAACACGAGCCCGCAGGGGGTGCCGTTTCACCGGGAGCCAACTGTACACTCCCAGCTGGGGCATTCTGGTCACACTGGGCTACCGACGTGATCCAGACTGGAACTCATGACGGCTGTAGCAAGTGCCTTAGCGTGCTGAGCCACTCTGGAGCCCTTTGCTTGTTACTTTCATCACGTGACATGAAGGAAAAACACTTCAGAATGTAGAGAAGCCTGTCTGAACTGCAGCTTGAGGATCAGCTGGAGCAATGTCAGGAGTGCAGGCAGGGGGAGGATACAAGCACAGAGACCTTTCCATTCCCACAATTATTTGCATGTTGTTTAAAACGATTTCAAAGCTTTTTTTTGCCGTTTAAGCTCGAGCTAAAATCAATACACGTAGGCCAATCAGGAAGACTGCTGCACTTCCGACTTTTTTCAGTCAGAGATGCAATTTCTTTTTCAAAAATGGCAGCAGAGTCAGCTCCGTAGGTGAAATGGATCTAGGCTTTCTACACACAAGAAAGCATTTTGGTCAGGTGAAATAAAAAAAGACAGGACATACGGAAACGCCAGACCCAGAGGGTGCAAAGCAGGCTGTGAAGGTCTGAGAGGGTGAGGAGGGGCACGAGCTCAGGCCGCCCCTGGGGCTCTGTTAGCGGTTTAGTATGAAGCCCAGGGCAACAGTGCTTTCGCAAACCCAGGCAGAAGTCAACAGTGTGCAAAGTGGAGTATAAAGAGATGTTAGTGTCAGTTTGGACGAAGATGGATTCCAACCAAAGATGTTTTTTCTTAAATACAAACAAAACTGTTTGATTTAAAAAAGCTCAACTGGTCTACTCCTCACCAACACAAAAATAAGTAACTTAAAACCCTGACAATGGCCATGCTTATTTCAAAACCTACACCTGTACTGCACAAAGGTACCTTATGGCCAATTAAACCTGATTGAATGGCCAAGGGCGCTGATAAAAGCCAGTGATATAGGCCAAGCAACAGGAGGGCCGCTCATTCAAATGTGTTCGGCTGCGCATTCTGCTTAATAAACCAGCAGAAGAATATTTCTTCGAACAACCCAAGTGATTCTAAGATGTAAAGGATTTCATTTAATGTTACCCCAATGAAAACCAGTGTCCTTTACAATCTTCTCAGTCGCCCAGATCTGGGAGGTTTGATTATCATCACAACTACAGTACAGTACATTTCAGGCTAAGAAATACGAACAGGTGCTTTAAACTTTGGTGGAAAGTCAAAGCACTGCTGAGAAGCTACAACCACTGGGCCATTGATCATTTTAAAGCACCAAATTGTCCTTGTAAAAGGCCAGACACACAAGCTTAAGCTAGCAATGACAGCAGGCCTTCTTTTACTGCCAGGCTCTCTAACTGCTCTGCAGAGGTTTTTAAAACACACCCTGGCCTCAGATCCTGGAGCAGAGGGGCTCCTGTCCAGCAGTTTCCACAGGTCATTAAGCAGCTAATGAGAGATTGGACAAACACGTTCGACTTGCTTACTGGGACCAGAGCTATCTGATAATCCCAGTACAAACCACAGTAAAATGCTGGGGCAGCTCAAGCTTTTCTACTGTCTATATGCGTGTTTATACTGTATGTATGTGTACACGGGCATCTCTATAATGTGAGAGGAAAAAGAAGCTGCTGAAAATGAAGGACAGGAGAAAGACAACCTTGCATGCACTGTTTTGCTGGAAACAAGAACAGCGGGATGCAGGTGTTACAATCAGTTCTACATCAATGGCAAGCGTATTTTTTTCCCCCACTCAATGTTTCATGCAGTTTCGTGTCGTGTCAGGACACGCAATGGGAGAACAGGACTAACAGTTCAGATTTTAGAGTTAATTTTGAGTACAGGAACACGGGCCACAGGAACCGTGGAAAAGTCATCAAAACATGCTGTTAACCGGCTCAAGGCACATCGAGCAGCTTTCACTAGGGTCACATATTAGTATTTTTAATACAGTCGGAGGAATAAGATATTCGCAGAATGATGACGTTTAGTGCTGCTTGACAATATCGGAGTTTCACACTGAGAAAAACCACCACATTTCAGAATACAACTTTTTAACAATTTCTGAAGGTTGCCTTGGACACATTCCAGTGCATTCACATGTAATTCTTAGGTTCCAATGCGATTTTAGGAAAATAATTTTGTTTTTTCATAAAGCAGCCCACAACTAAATAAAAACATATACTGATGGGGAAAAAAGAAACGCAACATTTTCTGGAATGAGAATACTATAGTCATAGCTTATGCACTTTCACAAAAAGTTGTCAATTTGTTTTAAGCCCTCTTGTGCATTGTGGCATTGCAACTTGCCAATCACACGAAAGCTCATTAGGTGCACTTTTACCCAACAAGGTCCAGGTGGAACAATGCCTGATCGGTCACTTTTAAAAAGGCCTTAATTCAAAGCTTAGGTCACTGCAAGAAAAAGGCCACACTTAGTCAGTTTTCTGTGCATCCCATAATGCCTAGAACGTCACCAGAAGCCAGGGAGAGGGCCACTGGCATGCTGCAGGCAGGCATGTCATGTACCAGCGTTGCCAGACACTATGGAGTGAGCCGCTCCACTGTGTCCCGACTGCAGAGTAGGTTTCAGCAGACTGGCAGGACAAATGACCGTCCAAGATCCAGTTGCCCTCGAGTGACCACACCAGAGCAGGGCCGATACATCAGACTGGTCCATCTGAGAGATCGTTTCAGATCTGCCACCCGAACTGCTGCTGAAACTGCTTGCAGACACAATGCCCACATCAGTGACAGGACAGTGAGGCTCCATGCAGCTGGCCTGAGAGCAAGGAGACCTGTCAGGGGCCCTCTGCTCACACCCCCTAGACATCACACCCGACTGGCTTGGGCCAGTCAGAAGCTGCAATGGACTCGTCAGCAGTGGCATCAGGTCCTCCTCACGGACGAGTCACTCCTCAGCCTGTCCCACGCAGACAGGAGGGCCAGAGTGTGGAGGAGCAGGTGTTGCGTTTCTTTTCTCCATCAGTATATAAAAACAATCTAGTAACAAAATGAACCTCCTAATGTAACACAAAAATTAATTTAATTGAAAATTTATTTTCAAAGTTAACGCTTTTCATATAAAACAGGACAAAAGTAAATTCCTAGGTGACTATCTCATCCAATAACTGGAAATGAAACTCACTAACCAACAGCAAAGACAAAAGAAGTAAACTCAATGTTCTTAAAACATTTCTAAAAACTTAAAATAGCTTTTACCTGGCAAAACCTCTTGTATTTTCTGAACGTTTTGCAGCTAATTCTTCCACTCCTTTCCTTTGGCAAATGTTAATGTGAGCTTCGATCAGGTGAACATGAAGGTTCTGTCAGTACTTTAAATTAAACCAGCTGGAAACAAGCTGGTGGGCCAACATCCCGACACATTAAAAAAAACAAAGCTGTGAAGTCTCACTGCTCACACAATTACACTTCAGACAGCTGCATTAAGTGACAAACCGCAGACCACACATCCGCGAGGTCTCCTCCACAAGGCGAATCGTGATGAAGGTGCTGCACTTACCCCTTTGTCTCTGGACTTGGAATTGAATTTCACCGTCTTCAGCCTCGCTCTTTCCTTCTTCTCCACCCTGTCGGGAGAAATCAGGGAAAGCCTTACAGGCTGCCGCTCTTCTGGGTCAGACCACGCCATCTCGGCAGACCATTTCATGAAATATTGTTTATTGCTTTGAGCCCGGGTAGTCTGAATAAGCATGCACACTTTATTAAAAATGCACCATCCCTACTTTGTCGAACCAATAAATGCAGGAACTCTATTGCTTCAACCCCTTCTTCACCAGAGCCATAAGTTAGCATGCGAAAGCCTTAAAGAAACGGCACTCCAGCGAAGTGCTCAATTCGGCCCCTTCCCGTTATCAATGAACATCATTTCAAATCCTCAAGGAAGAGAAAAGCAATGCAAAATAAAGAAACTGCTTCTGTATTTTTGTATGGGTTCCGAAAATATCTACACGGCAATCGCACGCTGTGAAAAGCAATTTTCATTCGAGACATCTCAAGTTTTTATTCAGACTGCTGCACCTCCCCCCTAATGCCTGCACTCATGAAAAACCACCATAAATCATTCTGCAAAGATCCATATTTGCGAGCATGGATATGCTGTTGATTGAGTGCTACAATCTCATTCAAAATAGCACCCTTTGCTGTACAACATCATCATGTGCCAGTAATTGGAAGATAAAGGTTGACATTAGTGCTTCTGCAGCTTTTTGATTACTGAAGAGCCAGACCAAAGCGGTGAAAAATAGCACTCACATTAAAACCAGGATGGGGAAAGAAAAAAAAGGTCAATCGTCTCTTCCTTTCAGAACCATTTCTCTCTAACCTTTTCCTGTTGGTGCCAGATCAAAGGGGTTGTTACGCGAGCTGATGGGCTGGGTGGCAAGGGGTGACCTTTGATGAGGCCGAGGACAGCAGAGCTCTGTGTTGAGGCCCTGTGGCTTTGAGGCCCAGAGCCCCTCAGTGCCTTCTACAGCCACGCGGAGAAAAAGCACAGCAACAACATCGTCTCCCAACAGGCCTCTGCGCTCCTGGTGTCTACTAGACCATGACTGTCCGTCCCAGAGTCTGCCGCACTCCGACCCGAACCTTAACTGGGCCGAGAAACTTTTAGCAGATTCAAGGTCCTAACAAGCTGGGGTGTCTTGTCACTTAACTGCATAAACCTGAAATTGCTCAAGGATTTTTTATAAAAAAAATGAAAAGCAAATCTTTAGTTCAATATAGAGCCAAAATAATAAATAACCTGAGAATGAAATTCAGCAGTCTGAATTACTCCGGTAACAGACGAGATATCTGAATAAATCTTGCTGTATGTACAGTAGCAACCGTATGAGAATCCCTTAGATCTATCACTACCCAGCCCTGATTCCAAGAGAAACCTTACTCCCAGGAGACATCAGAGACCAGGTCACTTGGAATTATTTGTAAAAAGGACATGAGGACAGCAGTTTACAACGTAGATTGGCTTTTTTTTTTAAACAGGATTTTTCCTGAAGTGTGGCAGTTCAATTTCAATGGTATTTTGCTGACTAATCGCCATACAGAACAATTTTAAGCCTAATGTAACAAATACTGGAGGACAAGAACATAGGAAGAAGCAGTAGGTACCTTAATCAGAAATTAGAAAAAGTAAAACTTTCCTGCACTAGATGTAAAAGTAACAGTTAAAAACAAAATTACAAACATAAATTTTAAAATTAAATGATATAGAGATATTTTAATATTTAACAGATTACAGAATATAATTTAATATATACATTCACATTTCCTGGTGAGATGAAAAAACTCAACAGGCACAGGGATAAATCTTCCAGGAGAAAAATCTTACTGGAAAACAGAACTCCAGGGCAATAGACAGCATGCAGGTCTCCATTTTGAACAGTAATTCTCTTTGAAAATTAAAATAATTTTCTTCAGAGCCTGTAACTACTAATCAAAATAAAAACTTACATGCTCTGTGCTTTTAAAAACCTATTAAGGATCATTCCAAAATGTTCTATGACAGCCTTCTAGAAAGCATACAGAACTTCAGCTCACAAACAAATCTTCTGGAGCAGAGGGTGTGCTCTGTATATTTTGGACGCCTTTTCTGTACGACTATCATGATTCATCTGAAAACTGACCAAGTGGTCAGTTGCTTCTCAGCACCTGAACAAGCTCCATCTGCTCTGCTCCAAAGACTTCAGCACCAAAGATGATCACATTTGCATATTACAGCACAAATCTGGCCTTCAGAAAGGGCTTTAGGACACCACAGATTTCCAACACAGCAGAAACTAAGGACCTGCACATGGCAATGTGCTCAACAGGTCTGGGGAGCTCACAGAGCAGTGAACCCTTGCTCAAGCACAGCGCCAGGGAGACAGCCAGACAGCACAGTGCTCTAAGGGCCTCTGGATCACAAATACGGGGAACCTGAGGAGCAGTGTTAAATATTTAGCAGCCACTTAGAAAGTGGAAACCTACTCTCCAAGGCGCTTGGAGAGAGGGAGAGAGCCAGAGAGAAACTGTGTGGACTGCTTCCCCTCTCGCGGTTTTCTTTAACAAGGTGTTCCTTTTCCACCCGATCTCCCAGCGATTAAAAGACAACCCCGATGACCACAGACCCGGTCTCTGCTCCAGCTTGGTGATGTCACACTGGGGGGGGGCTGGGGGACAGTTCCTGGAATAGCCCTTCAAACCTGCAACCTGGCATCCGCAGAAGAGCCAGCAGATAAGAGGCTACATGGCTGACGGTCCTTCATGTGCGATTACACACTGAGCAAACGGCACCGTCTCCCGAGCACAAACTTCTATGCTCTGAGAAACCTCCGAGGGTACAAAAGCCGTTAAACCTGAGCCTACCCTAAAAGTATGTAACAGCCTTGCAAGAAACTTTGATTCTTTTGTATCCCACTTTTATTTTTTGCAATGACATGGAAATATTCTTTCACATTACATAATGTTGCTAGAAACTGCTCTAGCTTTTTAAATTCAACGAATGCAGTAATGTTTGCTTTAAAGCTGCATTTATCTTCTATTGGACTTGTATTAGAACATATCACTTTACACTCCCTATAATAACCTATAGCAGGTTTACAGTAAATGACAATACCATATTCACAGAAATAGATACTGAAACAAGGCTTAATCATTTATGAAACTATGTGGAAAATGGACAGGCTTGATAGTCGTCCTTCTTCCACATGGAAGATGGCATCTGAGAAACAAGAACCAGATTCTACAACTAATTAGCAATCCCACCCAACGTCTTTAACCCAATTTCTGTCCTGCAGTCTCCCCTTTTGAAGAACTTGGCTGATTTCAAAACCAGTGACTTCTCAATCCAGAGATTTTTTGAGACAGCTTACGTGATGAATATGCTAAGCGAGTTTATTAAAATCCTCCGCTGACATACAAATCGCACCTTCTGGAGCCTCTTCGCTCCCCAGATCGCGCCGCTTGCCTGTATTTAAACATCACAAATTAGCTTAAGCTTAACTCACTTTCTTCTGCGGTTATTTATTAAGACGCGGGACAAAAATAGCAGGGAGATGTGTCGGGCCGGGGATGATGATTTTTTTCAGCAGAATGTCACTTTGGCACTTTTACAAAATAAAACGCTTTAAAAAACCTGACATCTACGGCAAAACGGTTGTGAAATGAAGCGTAACGAGATAATGGAAATTGGGAAGGAGCTCCTCAGATTTTATCAACGGAAAACCCGGGTCTTTTTAAATATTCCACAGACGGCTCCTGGGGGCGGAATTAGCAACCTGCTAATTCTTCAAATGACAGGAAGTCCTCACTCTTTGCGAGCATCCAACCTTATTCTTATTCTTAACCCAGGCAACACTGCAGCTTCTGCTGACGAAAGGATATTGCCTCCATCACTGGACCACTCGTTCAGCTCTCCCTGGAGGGAGTTTAGGAAACAGGACATTTTTCAGGGACCGAACCGACGTGGTCATCAGTGGGACTCCTTGCATTACTCGTGATGTGTGAAGGCACAAGACAGTAACAGATCGGTTTTCCTTCAGGGATCACGTTCGAGACAGGCAGGCTGGCTGGCTGGCTGGGAGTGAGACCTAGCTTCTCTGAAACTTCACATGGCAATGATCCAGTGCTGTTCTAGCTTGTCTTGGACTCTAGGAGACTAAGTCCAGTGGAAAATTGACAGAGCAGAGAAAAATGAGAGGTCCTCCAGACTCACCAATGCCCTTCTGTTCATATTTAACCCATCTGACTTCTCCCTTCAGGGATTAGTCAAAACTCCAAATTTTCTACTGACAGGAGGGCATTTTCCTCTGGTTCTAGTTCTCAGGAACAAGGCCCTGAGTGGCGTCACAGTGAGCTGTCACTGCCCCCTTCGTGTCCTGAGGTCCAGGCGCCACCGTGCACAGCACTGACTCACTGAGCACATACTGCGCCAGCAGCTTTGAAACGCGTGATGCAGAGGACACGGATTTGCTCTTAAAACATTTCCCCAAACTCCCAAGGTCAGGTTAGCCCCCACTGCCTGGCTGCCATTTGACCATCTCTTACAATTCTTCTTCGAAGAAAACACCGTGCCGGGCTTTCAGACGCATCATAGCGCACGTCACAGCAGAGTCCGATAAAAGAGCTTCTATGGTGGGAGCAGGCTCGAGATCTCGGCTCTTAAAGATGCCTTCTGTTTCTTTCCTTCCCACTCGTGCCTCACCTTCCTCTTGAAGGAGGCAGGTAGCACTGAGCGAAGCAGGCAAGGCTGTGCGGCATGTGACCTACCCCAGCCGAGGCAGCAGAGACCCCCCCCCCGTGATGATCTCTGGGTAACGACGAAGTGTCAGGAGTGTTAATGAGATCACGGAATAAGCTGCACTGGTGCAGAAGAAAGTGCTTTAAACCGAAATGTCAAGAGACATTGTCTTGAGCAAATGCATAATGGAGCAGAGGGCTATAAAATGCTTAAGAAGAACTAGAGGCAAATGAAGGCGGCTCCAGAATCATTACACACATTCTGCGGGATGCCTCAGAGCTTTGCACAATGCAGAAAGTTAATGTTTAATATAAAATGCCACATTTCTTCACAAGCACATTTTACAGTTTACTGTTCTAAAACCTTTTGATTATTTTTTTTACAAATCCCTGTATGCAGTAATCCTTTATGTTAGGCAAGGAATACAAGCCCGGATAATGACATTACAGACTCTTCTTTCCTTTAGGAACGGCAAGCTTTCCGAACCTGAGCGTCTTGGACGTGAAACACCTCCTTCAGAAGACGGAGAGATTGACTTAGCATTGTCTGGTCTGTTTCCAGGTGGGAAACTGTTTTCACTGCACAAAAACTGCCACAACCAAATCATGTTTTAATGTTCAACTGCATGTCCAAAAAAGTTGTTGAAAAGGACCGGGGTTTGGAGAGTCTAAAATTAGCTACTTGGAGTAGATTAACTGTACACAGGGAAAAGCAATGTCTGTCAGAAAGGACCAGGTGTTGCAGCAGCAGGCTTTTCAGCCGTGCAGCTCCTTTGCATACCTAAGGGTTTAACAACACGAAATACAGTCTTCTCAAGTGTGTCTCCTGATTCAACTTTAAATTGAGCTGATGTCGGTGGGAAGGAGCAGCCACAGCTCTGCATCTCTGCTGTTCAACACCCCAGCAGTTAGAAATTCACTAACCCCTTCATATGTTTTCGTGTGAAAATGTATTCATCTACCAAGTCTTCTAAAGCCACACAGCGTCTTGGGGGAAGTGCTTGCTTAACGAATATCTATTGTGCCGCTTCACGGCAAAAATAAAACAAAATAAAAAAAACTGCTAAACACAGAACAATGCCCAAGCTTGTCCAGTTTTTCTGCGCATCCTGTCCAACGCCACACAGCACGAGAAAGGAAGTATTATGGTGTGGAAAAAACAAAATTTAATTAAAAGTCCTGGCTCACCTGCGCTTGCTCGGGATGACGCCAACCTCCTCGATCTCGCCATCTGGCGTCACCTGCCTGGCCTGCCACCACTCGTCGTCCGAGGCGTTGATGACATGCAGAATGTCCCCGAACTTGAAGTTGAGGCCCTGGCTGGGGAGCCCGCTGTCCTTAGTCTTGTCGTAGTCGAAGAGGGCCCTGAAACACAGCACAGAGCCGCCATCAGAGCGCCAGGCTTTCACTGCTACAGCTCGGGGCGCCACGCCACGCCCGCAAACCAGCCCGGACCAAGGGAGAGGCAAGTTCGAGAGCACAAGCAGAAGGAATCAAACCACTGACTGAACATTAATTACAGATATGTGGTCCACAGCTTACAAAAACACACACCCGACTAACAAAATACTCATACGGACAGCTGGAATTCATATCACCACTGTGGGAGAAACACTATGTCTTTGGACTAACTGCGTATTAATAAATCTTTTTTTTTTAACCAACTACTAAACGGAGAAATCTAAACAACCAAATTATTGCTTGAAGACACCACCCCACTCCCCGGTCAGCTAAGTAGGGCATTCAAGCCTGTTTTACTGGAAGAACTGGAGCTGAAATAAATGGAACATCCCCTAAAGTATTAATCTGCCCAGAACAATTTCTTTAACAGTAATACAATAAGAAAATTATGTTCTCAAACTTTAAGGGATTAAACAACAACAAGAGCTGGAACTGTACAGCAAGTCAAAGAGCACTGGTTTGTTTATACTTCCCCAGCTTCCTTCAAGAAACCGCTGGTTGAGAGCTTCAGATCAATCGCCCACAGCATTAGCAACCAAATGAGGAAGATGGGGGTGAAGGGCTTCCTCTTGTTTGCAGACTTTCCCTTTTAGAGGTTGTAGGGTTTGCCTACTGGGAGGGGCATGTGTGCAGTGACTCATACCACAGGAAGAGTGTGAGGCGCTTAAAATTAAGCACCCAACCACAATCACTTGTTCCCAACGGCAGGCCTGGAGGGAACCTGTGGCAAAAGGATGAAGACTCCACAAGCCACTCACGGAGGAGAGCGGGAGACCTGTCCCTCTGTCTGCTCCACCCAAGCTACCCAGCCACGCTGATGAAGCCGATATCCCATACAAGAAACGTTTCTTTCAAGAAACGTCTGGATGAGTTCCTGGGATCAATAAGCTACTAAGTATCACATGGGGTTGAATTGCCTGCTGACACATGTGGATCTTTCTTATGTCCTAAAGCAGTGGTGTTCCTGCCTCTAGGGAACACAGGCAGACACAGGTAGTTCAGAGGGAAAAACAATAGGTCACACACGTCCTGTAACTTAATTCTGTTTTGAATGCACACTGAAGTCAGGAATTAAGTCAGGTACCTATGCATTTATTTGCTCTAGACAGAACTTGAATTGCCACAAGGCAAGAACAGAAACTCAAAAGCTACAGTTCTTTTTCTCTGCTTTGTATTTCCACAGAAGTAAACAAGAACCTTAACAAATACAGCAAAAATCAATACTTACATTTTTACTTCGTTTTTTTCCCCTGCCGAAGAATACATTCACCCAACATAAACGATATTTAGATCACATACAAAAATGGTCAGTCATGTCTGACTATAGCAAAACACACCACTAAAGTGGATATTGAAATACATAGTAATTGAAATTAACAGCATTAAGTCCTTTATTCATTGGGTTTTTAAGGGTACATAGGCTGTGCTGGCTCCAACAGCAATCAGTCCAGCTCATGGATTAAACAGCACAGCCGTTTCAGAATACTCTTCCTCTATGGAGAAAGTTACAGAAAATGCCTTCTTTCACTTCCAGTTAGGACCCAGCCTGCTGTATACTTACCAAGCTGGACTGTGAAATTAATTTTAGACTGAAAGTTTAAACGAAAATTTAATGGAAACCGCTTATAGAACAACAAACAAAGAATTTGTCATTGCCAGAAGCACCAGCCCCCTCAGGTTAAAAGCATTTAATTAAGATTCTTTTTTTAGTCTTTTAAAAAAATAGGCATGTTTTCCAAATGAAATGCTACAAGTGCCGGACAGGAAGGCTGACTGAAGGGGATGAAGATGCTGTTAAGAAAGTAGTTCTGGCACTCAGGACACTCACCTGAGTGGATGGGAGATACACGTTAAGCTAAAGCAAAGCTGCTCTTTCTGCAACGGTCATGTTAATAATTGCAGAATGAGTTGTGCATGTGAACAAATGATTTAATTCTCCTCATTCTGCTACTCTAGTGCTCCAACCTACAGTCCAGGTGCCCATTATTGACAAGGAGAAATTCCTAGAGAGAAAATCCCAGCTACTGTAGGAAAATTGATCCCAGGCTTCTAGGGAGGAGGTGCTGACTGCTGTGATTCTGAACACTGGCATGGCCCTGACATCAGCTGCCAGCTGTTAGCAGAATCAGAGATAAGCACTTATGATTGGAAACACTCTTCTCTCTGTGGATCCTGGATATTTTATTAATAGGAGGAGAGAGGGGGGGGGAAAACTCCCTTTTGTTGCTTTCTAATCTCCTGCTAGAGAGCAGCTTGACTATCCCAATCATTTTTGCCTTCCGTTCCACATTTTAAAAATGTCACCCTGAGAACTGTTTTCATTTAATTCTGCTACTATAATTTCTCAAGTATGCAACGTCTGCAAAGCCCGGCTTCAATAACTCTTTTTAATCTCTTAAGAAAAAAAACAATCCAGCAGCTCTCAGGCTAATCCTATTTGCCGAGGGTGACGAACACTATTCCTCCCATGCTTGTAGGTCCCAGTTCCTGAATGGAATTACATAAAAGTGCAAGTGGAAACCAAATGTTGACCTTATGTAGGTAAAATGCTTACCAGGTCTTTAAAGTGAAGCCTACTGAGCCTATTTTGATAGGATCTCAACCCAAATGTGGTGCAGTCTTACAGAAGGTAATGGGTATTGATCCTGCACGTGAACAGATGGCTTTTTAATCCAACACTAACAGGAACAAAATTCTTCCTTTTTGCTGACACAGTGACACATGGTGACTCAGTGGCAGAGAAGGGCTTTGACAGAGAGCGCTGTTCCTGCAAATCCTACATCTCGGGCTCTGGACCTCATGGGCACGGCTGCAGGGTTGCACCTTTCCTTAGAGAAGTAGTACATTTGCAAATGCAGCAGTAGAGAGAAAGACAGAAGAAAGGTTTCAAACATGTTCGACTGATGAAGGTAGTGAACGAGCCACTGAAACACCCAGGCAGGGTAATAGCCCACAGCCACAGGCTAGATCACAACAAGATTCTGCTGCTTAATGAACCACTAAGTACTCTAATGAGCTTGGTTCACAACAGAAATTTAAGAGCCCTATCAGAAATAAAAAACGCCATCAAAGCTCGATATTTTAATTTAGATGTTTTTTAGAGGAGAGGTTGGTTAAGGTAGAGTGCGCTGTTCCCTGTGTTGTCCCCTGCTCGCTGTGAGGCAGGGAGTGGATTTATGACACCAGCTGCAGCTTGCTTACTCCTCCAGCCCTCTTTAAAAACGCCGCTTCCTTTCAATTCTCCCTCCCTCAGAAAATAACACCTCACTGACGAACACTGTCTCATGCCTCCAGTGAAGCAGCCTGGATAATGAACCTGGCACTGTCACTTCAAATGTCTTCTCCCATCAAGCTGCAAACCCATTTCGTTCATTAACCAGTAACGAGAGACAAAGCGTGTAACTCTGAAGGCCAACAGACCTCTCTCTCCTGCCAGGCCTCTGCTTCTCCTGACCCCTCATTGCCTGCTCCTCCGCCACAATCCTGTCACCTCTCTATGCCACCACATTGCCTGCCACCTCCCTGGCTTTAGAAGGGGATGACCGAGACCGCGCCAAACAGGCGCTGAAGTGAGGCCAGCATGACTGAGGGGTCTGCACCTCCAGCCATGGACACCGAGAGCTGTGGGCAGCACAGTGCTTCATTTCCAGTTTTATAAAACCTATTCTGCAGGTAACACACACTAGTTAGGACATTAATGATTTACTTGCTCAAGCAACTATGTGACACCACTGGAGGAGCCACAGTGGGCCAGCGACACGGCCCGGACTCGAACCCACATCACCTGGATCTCAGAGCTCAGGTCCGGGCCATTGAGCCACTGGCTGACTGAGCCATTCAGGAGCCCCTCAGCGACCAGAATCTTGAAAAATCTGGGAACACCAGCTTCTGCCAAGGCGAGATATTCCAGCAGCAAAGCAATTTCACTTCATGCACTGTGAATCTAATCGACTCCTTGTCAGGTGTGCCTCCTCATGATCATTTACTCCTCTGTCTACCTACATGGAAATCTCCAAGAACTGCCCCACGTGCTACAATTATCTATTAGCTTAAAAAACTGACCAAAATTTCCCCACGGAATTCCCGCACAAAGAATGAACAGGACTGACTGAAGAGACCAGACTCCTGCACCGGCTGGGACTTGCGCACGACTCCGTGTGCGTACGAGGTTGGAAGGACCAGTAGAGGTTAACTCCACGCTGCGAAGCACAGCGCATGCTCCATGACACAAAATGCACATGCCTCACATACTTATGAGCATGTAAAAATCCAGAAGCTGCGAGACAAGAAGCTGGCGCCCTTATGCCTGCCGGGGAAGAGGGATTTAAGGGCTTTCTGCCCCCTGCAGGGGTCAGAGGTCCACAATGCACAGCCCAGCGCGGGCTGGACAGAGGGCAGAGCTGCGGCTCTCTCATGGGGCGGGGAAACTATTTCAACTCCACCCACGGAAAAGGACCACCTGCTATTTGCACTGATTTTCCCCCTCATTTTCTACCACGGCTTTATTAAAAAGTCAGAAGGGGGACGGTGCTCATGCTTCACCCCCTAAGCTTTGCATTCATTCCTCCCCTTGTCTGTCGCAGTGCTGCGGGGCTCGGCTCTCGGGACACGCCCTCCCCCCGCCCGTCTGTCTCACCTGACGTAGAGGGATCGCTTTTGGCTGGTCCGCAGGGAACCGGACCCTGAGCTGAGGCTGCTGTTCATCATCTGCTCTCGAAGATCATGGATTTTGGCTTCAAATCGACTGTATTCTGGGGGAAAAAAAAAAAGAGACAGACAAAAACGGCTAAAGAACCTGCCTTGACTGGTGGGCACGATTCCTAAGACAAACACAGCGTGTTAACCGCAGCCTTGGTCTTCCACTTTAATGCTCCACCTTCTCCATCTCCAAGTAAAACCCAGCAAAAACTCAGAAGTTAAATTTGTCTGTGATCAGCTCTGGGGAAAAACACCAGGAGGAGAAGCAGAAAGGGGCTTTGTTCCAGCAGAAGGAAAAATGTATCACGGAGCTATCTTTGTAAACTGAAGCATATTTTAATGAGATTATCATCTGAAACCATGATTCAGGAAAACAAGAAAGGGATGGAACCCTTTTATTTTGGTAAAATAGCACGCTGTGGACACACTGAAAATAGACATAATAAAAAGGCATAACTTCTGTTTTTTCTCCGGAGATGCACAAAGTGTTTGAATCTTTTAGATACCTGTTCCCTCCTGTAGCTAGAAACCCACAGAGACGGGTCGAGGCTGGGCTCGTGAAAGGTGATAATGAGAAAACACTATGAATTATGGCCTGCTTTGTGCCAAAGATGCTTCTCTTTCACCTTGATCTTCCAAACCCAACAATTCTGCCTCACTTTGTGAAGAAGCTGCAAGGGTCCAGAACCCCCCCCATCACTACAAAAAGGACGAGATAAAAGAACCCTTCTTTCACAGCTTCTGTTTCAGCATAAAATCAGCTGCTTCTTTCTGGACAAATTTGAAACGGATAAGATAAACCTCACAGCTCTGGGCTCGAGAGGCAGCAGCCCATCTGGCACATGCAATCAGAAGGATGCCGCGGCTTCATAAAAACACCCCTCTAACTTATCGAAGAGGCAACGCAATCATCAAGAAATACTCCAGGGTCAGTAAAGAGGTCGACCCCCTTCGAACATGAACTCTTCAAACTTCTGTTTGGGAGTGCTACACACGAAGGCGATGAAGAGCCGAAAGTGAGAAAACAGTACTTAAAGGTAGAATGTAATACTGGCAGTGAAAACGAGCACTGTTTGTAGTGAACATTCACAGAGGCACTCATCATGCAACACTCAGAGCAGCACACTAGCCACACAGCAGCCTGAAAACAAGAGCTTCAAACAGCTCAAGAAAAAGAAAAAAGGGTGCAAAACACACAAGAACACACCCCGATAAAATTCAACATAATTCAACTATTTCCCATATAGATAAAGTCACCACCTTCGCAAACCTTCACCCTTCTAATGAGTTTAAACTGCACACCAGTCAGTCCCTTCTCTCAATCACAAAGCCTTTCAGAGAACCAGCCCCTGCAGCTTTTCAGTACTTACTCCAATCTTAAGACCACTCTTCCCCAGAAGGATTTTGGCAGCAGAAACCTTCCCCTTTCTCTCGTGCTCGTGACCTAATTCATTTCCAACATCTGCAAGACGAGGTGCAATTTCCTAACTGGTCTGCCGGAGAGAGCGAGCGAGCGGGCGGGCGAGAGAGTGAGTGAGTGCGAGAGAGAGAGAGAGAGAGAGCGCTCTACATCACACTTCTCCACCTTGTCCGACGCTCCATGTGACCGAGCAGTGTGACGCGCAGAGCTCCAGCCTTCAGAGGGTCCACAGACCCAGAGCAACAGCGGCCGGCGGCACGGCCACCCGGCTCGCCAGCGATTACCCCCCGACCGCCGGTGCGCTGGGGCTCCAGCCTCTCCCGCGCAGCATCACAGCAGATGCTAATGGACCGGAGTGCGGAGCTCTCCCGCTCTCCCCCCTCCTCCTCCTCCAGTCACTGCCAGAGGGCTCACAGCCGCTGACAGCCACACTGCGCAGTCCCTCTTTCAGCAAGGGCTTTGTGTGCAGTTACGTATAAAACACCAAGACCACAGTTTATTCTTTCCTGCTGCACAACGCATAAGAGAACGGGGATTAGTTAAAAAGCCACACAATGGGCATTTTTATATGAACTATAACAGCCACAGACTAACCCATTTAACAGCATTCTGTAGGACAGCCTAATTAAACATGACAGCATCTGATTCCCGAAAGATATTTAAGCTCGAGTTTGTGCAGCACCAGTATGAAGGCTTTTCAATCAAGTGTGTGGCTCAGGTGCTGGCGGCACAGAACTGAAAGTACCACTCTGTCAGTACAGTAAAGCTTGTGAGAGCAGCACAAGCCCGGAGAAAGGAGAAACAGAGGCAACAGCAGTGTTACCTTTGACAACAGTGTTGCCCTCATGTGCAGGCTGCATACAGGACATTTCTCCTGCAGCTGAGATCTGCGAGACCGCAGGCATTGGGTGAACAAGGAAGAAGGTGGATTGAATTACTACTTGGATCACTGAAACCGATGCCCGTGTGATCACTGCTGTTCAGAGTTCAGAGGTGGAAAGTGGAGCCGGTGTAAGTCAAAGACGTGGTAAATCTTGAAGAACAGCACCACTGGGAAAAACATTCTTCTCGCCAGCATGTATAGCTGCACTTTCTCAATTCCAAAAATCCTATTTTTTTCTGCAAGCTCCCTGTCATGCTGCTGCAGTGTTCCTGCATTTCTCGGCTAACACTCAGGTGTCTGAGTGGGCTCCCTCGTGGTGACCAGGCTGAGCAGCTCACGCTCCAGAGCGTTAACGCCTCAGTCCTGTGCGACCAGGCAGCGATGGTGCCCTCTGGCTCGGCCTTGTCCGGCACATGAAGCAGGCTGTCCGCAGCTCCGGCTGTCTGCCCTAATGCCAGCTGTGAGGGATTCACCAGGTAGCCAGGACATAACCATGCATGCTTTCTGCCAAAGGCTGGCACAGCCCCCTGCTATTTATGCCAGCCCAAGAGACACATCTTACTGTATCTCTCTCCTTGCCAACAGGAAGCATACTGTGTGAGAAATCAGAGACCTGGCGTTTTTACTTAAGTTACAAATCTCCATGCAAATGGATACCAGCACTGGGAAGTCAAGAGCCTGCTATCAGCTTAACATTACAGAAACTGGGATAGAGCTCTGGCCTCCTGGCTTGAAAATGTGATCTTCTCCAGCGTATTTTTACATCAAGTACACTTTTACATTCACTGCAGTTTTGGTTACATACAAAGCATTAAGGGGTTTAAGTATTGATCTGAAGCATTGATCCAAGCATTCGAAATCCTCAAAGACACTGACAAAGTCAGCCCAGCAGACGTCTGCAGAATCAACAGGCCACAAGTGGAAACTCCAAGGATGTGCATTTATTTTTCCCTAACCCCTTCAGGGTTGTGGGAGTGTGGAACAAGCTGCCCAGCCATTCTGTTGATGATGTTGATGATTTCTTTAAAGAAACACCTGGATAAGACCGTAATATTGTTAGCTCACTCCAGTACCAATAATATACTGTCGGCTGTGGCGACATCTTTGCAGCACAGTGCACCTTTGACAGATATTAAAAATCCTGCACCACTCCTCTGGGCACAGCCCATCTCTGAGGATTATAAATGAAACGCATCTTGTAGCTATCGGTGATTAATAACACTGCACCATAAAAAAACACAATAAAAAACGATTTCCCTTGGAAAATACATCAAGGTGCAACCATGACATACACAGAGTTGTTAGTAAAGAAAAGTGTTTCTGCACAATCCAATGGTTCCTGTTCAGCACTCCTTTTATGAGCTCAGTGTTGACTGTGCTGAAAACGGCACAAATGGATAATTCCTGGAGTACATTCCAACATCCACTGGTCCTGCTGGATGATTTAGCATTTCCTAATGAGGAATAAGAAATGAAGTGACATTTTATTCAGTCTGTGAAAGCGACCTTTTCAACCCAGAAAGAGGAATTCCTGCTGTGCCCATTAGTGCACTCTCAGAGGCAGAATATGATTTTTTTTTTCTCTTGCTTGGCTTTTTTCTGTAAGACTGTGCTTCCCCTGTCCTATAGGAAGTCACATGCCGTAAGCTCAGCACCCAGCGCACGTTCTCACACTGCCACGCACGCGGCTCAGACCTGCGCTGCAGTGTCCTCCAGTGTCGGGCCCAGAACGAGCACCGCCGTCGAACGGCTGCCTTGGGTGCGATGATCTTGTGTGCTTTGCGGCGTGTGAAATTCATTTGGTTTTACGGGCCACTGCCGTGCACTTGGGATAACTGTGCAGGGTCTTTTCAAGCCTCTGAAGAGCAGATGCGGAAATACTGAAATCAGAGAGCACAGGAGGACTCCTGCTGGCTCTGCCCATCATCAGGCACTTGGAAACGGGTCTTACATTAGCTGTGTAAAACTAAAGCAAAAAACAAAATACTACTTACACTGTGAGATAACTACGGAATAATAACATCTTTTCTACAATTTCTATTAATGATTGAAAATTAAAATACACCAATCAGTTAATAATACATCCTTTTTATTAATTTTGCAGAATTTTAATTGGATTTTGTATTTGATCATTCTATCGTACACTTAGAATAGCCAACAAACAGTGCTGAGATGGTACTATAAAAACAAATTCTACACAACACAGAACACATTAAAACAGCAAAATCCCAATTCTGAAAAGTTACGCATATGCAATACTGGTTCCATGTACCAGAAGTCAAGTCTCTGGTTGCCCAAAAGCTGCATAAAGCATCATATTGCTGATAATACCGAAGGTCACCTATGTCACAAAAGACATGGCTGATCGATAGAGTTCCAGACAGAGCTTTCAGAGAAGCTGGCTGAAATACAGCAGGCATCTGTAGACAGGAGACAACAGATCAAGAGGCTAGTGACTGGCTCCCCTTGAAATCAGTTTCAATATGCGATTGCCATGAAAGACCTGGTCTTTTCCAAATCACGGTCAGGCACGTTTTCGCTTGTAAACAGAAGCGCAAAAGGGTTCGGCGTTTCAGCACCAGTCTAGAGCAGCCAGGAGGAGTCACATGAGCTCGAGAGGTAGGGACGGGGGAGCGCAGCCGGATCGGCTTGATTTTCCCAGTCTACTGCTGTATCTACCACGACCACTACCCGTCTCCCCCACTGGCATTTCCCGGGGGCACCTCTCACCTGGGCAGCAGTGCCCAGCCGCACGACAACATGCCACACCGGGGCTTCACAACACGAGCACCGCGAGGAGTTCAGCAGGTGTACGTCAAAACGGTAAGTACCGATGATCAAAGCGGGTTCCCCCCCCGCCCCCCCATCAGATGTTAAATTTAAACCGCTCACGCGGGTGAGTCAGCGCGATCATTTCAGCCGCACAGCTGGGCGAAGTCTTGCCGTCTTTCAGGATTTTGTGAATCCCGGCGCCTTTCACACTTTCCGACTTAATCACTTCCTTTCCTCGGTACAGGTCTTCACCGCGTTTCCTGAGCTTCCTTCCTTTATTCTCACCCGCTCCTAAAGACTTTAAGCCACGGGGAAAAAAAAGAGACGCGTGCATAATTTTGCTGAAGCAAGCCAAGCTGCACCATGACTTTCAGTACGAGAGAGTGACACACATCTGCGGTTTCTGTTCTGCCTTTGAAACAAATTACTGAGAATAAATCAAACAGCCAAGTGCATTAACTTGATTTACTCTTAACACCCCCAGAGCACACTTAACATCCTCCTCACACCTGATCCTTCTCTCGTGCGCCCCACTGCTCTCAGCCCCGGCCATCTGCAGGCTTCATTTGCGTCGGGGGTGGAAATTACCCTGCAGGAATTAAATTCCGGTGCCCAAACTGCACCACAGGAAAAAAACAAACAAACAGACTGGGGTGAAAAACACTTGCACAATCCCAATGGTCTTTTTTTACCATTTTCATACAGCAGGGAGTTTTATTTTTAAATCAATCTAAAGTCAGGGAAGAACCATCTGGCACCGCACCAATGCATCCAGTGGGAGTTTGCAGAGATGAGCACTGTCTGCCTCCACTCCAGCATCTCGGCACTGGTGGTACATTCTGGGGGGGGGGTGCGTGTCCCACGTCAGGCCCAGACTGCAGCTCACAGGAGTCTTGAGACACACAGGTGAGCACTGTGCACGGCCCTGACCGGACTCCACAGCAAACACACGCATATTGGCTCAGTGTCTGTGCAACTACGCATGCAAAGATCATAGGAGAAGGGCTACCTGTTTCCAAAAATAAACTAGACAACAAGGAGTATTTAATATTCATTCCTAGAGGGGAGACAGGTAAAATTGAAGATGACTCGCTAAGGAATGCATGGTTTTACAGCGTTTATTCCAAGTATTTAACTGTGCAATAGCATTGGACTTTGAAGAATAGTGATTCAAGACGGCACTGAGCTGTACGGTTTTAAGTCACGACACCTCATTCAACCAGAAGGACTGATTGCAAAGAACCGAGAGAGGTGTGCTATTCTATCATTTGCAAGTGCAAAGGCACCACGTCAGTTGCCAAAGGACAGATGTGAACGAGTGTCAACATTTTTTTTTTTAATAGACTCTAAAAAAAGCTGGTCTCTAAAGAAGATGCATTGACACACAGCAAATGAGAATATCAGACTCGTGAAACCCTTTAGTGCAGACGTGCTGCCTAACACGTGCCGTTCTGCGAGCATGAAGCGTCGACAACCGCTGTGCATTCTAAGCAAGAATAAACTGCTACACTCTAATCTGAAATCGTTCTTGTCGTCATCTCAGCCGAGAATCCCATGGTGTGAAGATGCCATCTGTGAGGTTTTGAACGAACGCCTCTAAGGCAGAAACCCCCTATTACATGGGATTGGTACTTCTGTTCTGATCCTCCATTCAGGCCAAGTACGGTTCATCACAGGACCAAGGACCGCGCGCTGAGGTTAACAGATGGCCGTGTGGCACTCATGGCACAGGCTGGCTGCGCGTCTCCGCGCGGGTCCGACATCACTGCAGGACAGCTCTGTCGTCGCTGATCCAGTCACCAGGCCACTTCCAGTGTCGCCACTGACATTTTAAAAGCAGGAGCTCCTGCTGATCCGCGCAAGCATGATTAACGAGGCTTGAGATCAGCCACGCAGACTCTCCAGGCCTTCATTCGTGTATCACTCCAACAGAATCCAGGAGGAACCCATGCAGCCCAGGTTATTTACAGATTCTACATGACAAATGCTTTTATACCTTTACTATTTAGGTTTAATAAGATTCCCTAGAAAATGGTTAATTCAGATCCTCTCCCAGTTTCACCACTTGCCCCGGTCACCAAACCCAGCACATACCCACTCATTTGTTTAACGAAAGCTGTTCGTTCCTGATGTCTTCCCCGTTAAGATGCACTCGATCGTGCCAAGCCCACTGACACATGACCAGCAGCTCTGCAACTGCAGCTTAGGCAGACGGGACAAAAGACAGAGGCATGAAAAATAAAATAGCTAGTCAACAAAAAAAAAAGTCATGCAATAGGGGCCATTTTCAATTCTACGCCAACACATAAAAGCCACACTCAGAACTCACTATTTGAAAAAAGTAAGCCATGACGAAAAAAACAGCGAAGAGAAAAAAGCTGTTTGAAGAACTGCAGTACACACGAATCTAAAGTAATTCAGGTGGGGAGCTGCATCAGCATGGGTAGGCTGCCAAGGAACAAGAGGTTTTTTCCATGCTGAAAAGAGAAGAGAGAAAACAACGTTTCGGCTGTGGAGCCTTCTTCACATATAAAAGCCGCATACTTCGGATTGGCAAACCCAAAGAAAGCTCCCCAGCCGAAACGTTGCGTTTCCTTTCTTCTCTTTTCAGCATGGAATAAACCCTCTACCTGCTCCTTTGCTGACTAACCTAAGCCTCTTTTCCTACAAGTTGATCTCTCACTGGCACCAGCAAGATCATGTAGATTAAATCCAGGCAGGAGACGCTCCATGTCCAAGAGCTGCTACCTTCCTTCCTCAGCAGCGCTGGACAGAGTCCAGCTCATTCGCGTCCCCGCAGGAGGCCCCATGCCAGTCCGAGCCCAGCCCGACCGCACCGATGCCAGGGACAGCACCTCCCCCCAGCTCGCGTGTCAGAAGGCGGCGCAGATGCCCTCTCCCCGCCACGCGGCTCGCTAATCCTGATTTCCTGCCTCCTGGCCGGAAGAAAGAGGCTGGAGCCAGTGCCGGTGCCCGCTGTTTACTCCGCGGCTCTGCCCGGCGTGCCAGGCGTAGGACAAGGTGCCGAGACGCCTGCTAAGGCAACAGCTTGGACACAAATGCTGCTCGGCCAACAGCCTGACCCAGCACACGAGGAAAAGGTCTGTAAGGGGCCTGCCTACGAAGCTTGAATCAGATTCTGCACCTGACACTGGTTTAGTGGCTCAGCACGGCGGCCACACAGCTACACCTTGTGGGAAAAGTAATGGCATTTCCGAGACGGAGAGAGCTTTGTAGTAGCAGCAGCCAGTGTTCACAGCACCAAACTCACCCTTTGAGAAAGGGAGGAGAAAAAAAACGGCTTGACGAATATTTTGTTGTTTTATTTTCAATCATCTGGCACGTCAGGCACAGATACAAAAGCTTGCTGAAAACCTGATGGCTCACTGGACATGAACAGCACAAGATCCAGAGCTCAGTCTGGTCAATGAGGGAAGAAAGTGATGGAGGCTGGAAGCCTAAAAAACACTGACCGACCAGGCCAAACTGACCGTGCCACTATTACGGTACCTCAGAAAAACTAGAAGACTAGAAAACACAGCCTGTGGAGATACCCAAGACCAGCAAGTGCTCCAGAACCAAACAGGCTCCTAAACACCCAGTTGTCTTCTC
This sequence comes from Lepisosteus oculatus, assembly GCF_040954835.1. Classification (NCBI taxonomy): domain Eukaryota; kingdom Metazoa; phylum Chordata; class Actinopteri; order Semionotiformes; family Lepisosteidae; genus Lepisosteus; species Lepisosteus oculatus. Next base: position 2,174,535 of record NC_090708.1, on the reverse strand, counting down.
CAATATTCTTATTCCAAGTCTAAAGGCAGAAGGCCAACAAAGCTAAATAGTTAAAACCTTCACCACAATAAGTAGAAACCGAAACACCGTGCAAGTTTTTTTCTTATCAGCCTGCCTTAACGTGAAGCTGCAATCAAGTACGTACCTAGTTCAGGGACTGTCTTGTATCAGAATATAACAGTTGTCAAAACTTGACATTCAGGTGGAAAATATGACTGATTTCTACAGCATATCTAGAAGAGGCAGACCTTGAGGAAAGCTATTATTCTCAGCATCCAAGAGTAATGACTTACAGCTTAGACCTCAGGGGTAGGCGGATTCTGCTCTACTATTAATGCCAGAAGAGGTTCTGTCTTCCTGATAAGTGCTGTAAAGTCAATCTCATGCCTACTTAGTGCAGCATGGGGACAGAGCTGACATATGTAACGCAGATCCTGCTTAATAAACTCTTAGAAAGAAACAGCAGCACCAGTGAGTCAGAAAAACACAGTAGGTTTTTCTGTAGGCGGGACAGAACAGAAATAAGATACGCAGAAGATCCTTGGAGAACAAACTGCCAATGTCTTCACATAAGACAGGCTTCAGCAAACCTGGCGCCTTTCAGTTTTCAACTGCACAACTGGGGCTTCACTGACAATGAAGGCCAGCACTGCCACTCGAACAGGCAGCCAATAAAACAGCATGATAGGAAACAAATGCGCGGGCAGCAGAAATGCATCAGAGAACACCGCTCACCCCTTTGTTTCTGTACAGTGGATGTGCTGTGCGTATGAGGTCAAACACCTGGAAATTAAAATGCAAAAATGCAGGCTAACTGAACGCCTATCACCAGAAGCAAACCAACAAACCCATTTGCAAGAGAGGCTCCACCAGCGAAGCTGCTGAGCTAGAGACGGATGGAGAGGTTTCCTTCCAAACCCTGCCCTGTTAATCAATTAACAAACTACTCCTTTGAGCCATGCATTTGGAGAACCGTGCATACAGATCAAAAAAGAACAATGCGCCACCTCTCCAACTGCGAAGCACCTTGTTAAGCGCTCTTACAGTACTCAGTACCCCAGCTCTCAGAGAGAAGAGGACTCTTACCCCCTGTGGGAGAGGAATTCTCAGGACCGAGCTCTGCATCCGATCCCTCTTCACAGCTTCTGCGATAAGACATCCTACCTGGCGCATGCTGCACAGGCCCCTTTCACCTGTGCGCACTAGTGTCCCTCTAAGCACTCCCTCCCGCGTCGCCCTCGGCCACTCACCCTCCGGCCTGTACTGCGCCACGATGGTGACGGTCTGTCCCGCGTTCTTCAGCGCCGCGGCCGCCTGCTCATGCGTCGCGCTGCGCAGGTCCACCCCGTTCACCTGCGGGAGAGGACGGGGTCAGGGAGCCGAGCGCAGGCATGGCTCCTGAGCAGCCGGACCAGGTCCCGAGCGCCGCGCTGCCGGGGAGGCCACACCACCAACACCACCTCCCGTTTTGGTCAATGTTAGCAGTGTGGGGGCAACAAATCTGAGGTGCTTCCTATAGCTAGCATACGCTCACTTCCCACACACACACCCCTCAGAAGCATACTTCCCCCATTCCATCCCCCCCCGGCAGCCAGGAACTGCGGACGTCTGGATGGGAAGAGGAACACTCCCCAGACCACCCAGCGACGAGGCTGCAACATCAGCCCTCAGTGAACAGGTCTGCACTTGAACGAGTTAAAGGGCTCAGTGAACCCCCCCCCCGAGGAATCTCACACGCCACGCTAAATGAACTATTGATTTCAGCCTCTATATACAGCGTGTAACCGGTAGAAGGATCTACAGGCTCCTGGCAAAATCAATGAGAGTTTCATGTGCTGTCAAGAGACGCTGCTCAAGGCTCTCGGATGTCTTATGACTAGAGCTAAACCTTCTGTTTCAGGCTCTGCCGTGCATTCACACATAAATAATTTAGGAATACAAAGGTATTTCAGTGTATAGACCAGGATTCTTCCTTGTGTTCTAATGCATTTAGCCTGCTCTTAACCAGATTTTGCAGTGCGCTGGCACACTGAGGCGGCGTTTGTGAAATCTGGACAGCATGGGTCACTCAGGATGAGGTCTGGGCAGTAGCCCTGGCTGGAAAGATCATGTCTCTGAAGAATGAATCAACAGATTTTAAATCTTCAGGAACAGCCAGCAGAGTTCCTGGAGGAGAGTGTTTGTCTAAAATAACATAACATTAGGGTACAGGTGCATCTGAAATCACGCCACCAAGGAATGTTTTCTGCAGAATAAAGTGGCAGGCCTTCCCGTTCGCGTTGCATTAACGATGGGGGACAGAGGTGCTGTTCTCCACCTGTGGGGCACAGGCTTACACTTGCCTGTGCCGTCAGGCTGCCTCTATTCAAGGCCATCGAATTCTGAATTTGGATCAAAGGGCAAATTCTGAAAGATTACATGAGGAAAAACCGTTAGACTCTTAAATGCTTATCGAAGGAGGACAAGACACAGGGCCTTATCGTCGGCGAATGCCCTGCCAGTCCGACAGCGGAGGGCAGCGCCCCGCGCCCTTACCGAGACGATGCGGTCTCCCTTCCGCAGCTCCCCGCACAGGTCGGCCGGCCCGCCTGCCAGGATGAAGGAGATGAAGATGCCCTCGCCATCCTCGCCCCCCACGATGTTGAAGCCCAGGCCCGTGGACCCTCGGTGCAGGACCACCTTTCTCGGCTCCCTGGAAGGCACACGGGGGAGAGACGCGGCCCGTGAGAAACCCAGCGGGCGATGAGAGAGAAGAGCCGGGCGGCGGGGCCTCGGCCCCGGGACTTCACCCCAGCCTCACCCCACTCCACCCAGTGCCCAGCGCGATAGAGAGCTGCAGGCAGAGGCTGCTGTGGATAGAAGCACCAGCCAAACGAACCGAAAGCAGACGTCTCCACCGTGCGGCTCAAAGCCACGCCAATGTCCTGCTCTCCGTCTTTTCCAGACGTCACGTGGAGAACAAAGTACGTTTTCTCCAGAACTCAAGGTGTAAATCTAGCTTCAGCGACTTCCAAAACAACGTATGGGCATGCCCTTGTCTCTGTGCGTTTTGATTTCGGGTGGACAAAAAAGAATGAGTTAAAATTGCATAGCTGCAAGCCAAAATGTCAGACGCAGGGACAGGTGCCCGAGAGGACAGAGGTGACGTCTTCAGTTCACAAGCTCATCTGGCAGAAGAGGACACAGTGCACTGGCACAGCCTGCAAGACCCTCCTGTCTTCCGGGCGCTTGTGTGGTTTATTGTGGATCAGAGTGAAACACACACGTTCGCCAGTGTTGAACTTTGTTCTCTCACAAGCAGCACGTCTGCTAGCCAAATCAGGAGATATTCTGAGGAAAGCAGCCCGTGCCCGATTATAATCCCCAGTTGAAAACTAGGTATAAAACAGGACGAAGGTAGACCAATACGACAAACCCGAGCTCTACAGTCTTATTGCATTTGCACTTCTTTCTTATCATTACTTGACAGAACACTCCCTCTGCTGGACTACTGGGAGAACAGCAGTCTCATACCTTAACTGCACACTGCTAGGCTTCTGTGGACAAAAGCAGCAGTGCCTGTACTGCAAGATGCAAAGAAAAAGCAAAATGCAGGACTTAGTAGTAAATTAGAATTGACGTTTTCTTTCTTATCAGCGAATAACGGCTCAAGAAAAAATTGTTTTCGCAAGTGGGAGGCCCTTGATAAAATTTTTATCTGCCATTCAAATTTATGCCCCTAGAGGGCAGTGAAGTACTGCTTTTGGCAGGAGCTCCTCACAAGATGCTCAGGGCTCCTAGCGTCTTCGCAAACCATATTGCTGTTGTAAAAACTGAACACATGAAACTTAACAAAAAAATGAAAAAGCACTTTCAGTAAACGTGCTGTAAACTAGTGAAACATCCACCCCCTGGCACACTGCTACACCAGACATGAGGCTGAGACAGACTACAGGCACGCCCTACAGAGCAGGTCAGTCTGCACTGCACACACTCAGTTTCATCCAGATACAGTAACAGTCACACAAACACTGGGGGCAAAACTGCTTCCATCACACTCAAGTGGGCACAGTCAGCCTGAAATCACACATTTTACCAACATGGCTCATCAAATCCAAGGATCTGAAATTTGTATTTAAATGGGATTTCACGTGCACGGTAGGACGTTGGCTAAATCTATGCCAGAAGAAGCCGAAAGATCAACCTAACACTCATCCAATGAAATGTTGTTCACAGATGTTGCCAGCCATTAGCTCTCTGTTCTTCGTACTTACATTAATACAGCCAGCGTCACAAAATCTGCCCTCTGAAGTGTGACATCTCTGGTGACACTGCTGTCTCTGATGCCACGCAAATCCTTCCATTAGACTGGATTGAGCATCGTAAAGCACTTAACGACACGCACGTTGAACTGGAGCCTGCTCGCTTCCCCCCCAAGACAGCATCTTGCTGGACAATCACCATCTGCTCCTCTGTTTATCAGTCCTAACGTCACGCATGACGGAGCATTTGACTGACTGGCCTTAAAAACATTAAAAATAAATCCACTCCCATGCCACTGGACTCGGTGTTCCCATCATCCCCTTGGACAGCCAGATCAAGAGAATCCGTCTCTGACGTGAGCTGGCGAGGGACAGAGAGAGAGAGAGAGAGCGAGGTCAAGCCTGGCTCGCTCATTTTCAATCACCTTTCGCATTACATAGCGCCTCACTCCTGACCAGGTGCAATGCAATTTTCACCAAAGGTCTCCCCCCCTCTTTGTCCCCAGGGTGAAACCAACAGCACCCACCACGCCTGGACGCGAACCCCTGGCAGCTCCCAGAAGCTTCTGAGAAACAGTGAATCGCACCACTTCCAAGGACAAGAAGGCCTTCAGCTCTCCTGAGTCCTTGCTCAGGTTAAAAGCTCAATGAACAGGCAGCAGCTCCTTCGCCGTCTCACACACCCCATTAGACTCACTCCTGCTGACACAGACCTTCCCAGCCGCAGAACCGATGACACACCCAGGCTTCTGGTTTACTGCCCCCCTTCTGCCTCCGGGGGGCAGCACAGCGCAGTGGACAAGCGCCTGGACCCACGGGTGGTGGGCTGGTCCTGGTACAGCAAGTCCCTGCCGCTGTGCCTCGAGGAAGGCACCTCATTCCCACTCCCTGGATGGGAACCAGCATTGCTGGAGTCCGCTCTGCACTGGCCTGACAACACCTTTCAGCTGCCCTGGTCTATGAGGCCTTTGTCTCAAAGGTTTAATCTACGTCTTGCGATGAACCAGCATGGCAGGAATATCAAACACAGCCTGAAAGCAGACCTTCTGGCTTTCCCCACTGTCGTCCATTTTTAAATCTCCAGATGTCATGGAAACATGTGTAAAATATCCCTTTCCCATAAACACAGCTAATTTAACATATACATTTCAAAGCTTAAAACACTGCTGTAAGACAAGAAACAGCTGAATATGATTACTATTGATATGCTACTACCATTAATTACCAATAATGGTAACTAGGTGGTAATAACGGCAACTTTTTCCAAAGGCTTTGCCTTTTCTGATCACCATCGCACACAGCAGAGAGATTCATTTTTATTCTTAATTGATCAATAATTGGGCACCTGTACCTGTTCCTGTACAGAGACTCTGCAAGTCAGAGCTGCTTGGAGATGCATGACTGAAACAAGTATAGTCCACGGTGTGCTTCGATTTTCACGTTTTTCTATAACTTTACTGCCGGGCAAATCGGTTCTAACAAACTTGCTGAGGCCTTATTTGAGCTACTCAGTAAAACCACATCTGATCTCATGGTTTTACAGGTCAGGCATCTCGCAACAAACACACCAGCTACCCGTCTGAACCTTCAGCTCACTGATCGCCGTTAAAAGCCACTTCAAAGAATCCATTAGCCCTGTAAAGCCAATGTCTTTGCCATGGGAATTCAACTCAGGTTGAAAAGGGGGAACTCTGGTGCTGCAGAAGATTTCTGCTCCTCTGACAACCCAATACCACTGGCGCCACTGTGATGTAACCTTGTTTCTCTCTGGCCCGCGGGCTCTGGAATGAGGAACGGGGTCAGGGACAGCGGCTCTCAGATTCAGGTCAGCAGGTCTGCCCCCTGGTGCTGGCCTTCATACACCACAGCACGGAGAAAGAAAGCCGCACCGACAATTAAGATGAATAACAGAGATTAATAACTTTCAGGAACCAGCAAGACACCTTGTCAAGGCTGCAAGGCTGAAAGGTTCCAATCTGAATTTTCCGACTAAAAAGGACAGAACGATTTATTTTTGAATTTTTGTTCAATGACCTAAAACTAGTGTGTAAAAAAAAAAAAATCACTTCAGCAGTGACGATTCCGAGTCCTTGGCTCACCGGTCCCTGAAAGACAGCGATGTCTTTCGCAGGTGTCTGGCGCCGAAGCCAATCACAGGGTCAGCATCGAGGAAGGTTGAGCGCAATAAACGGTTAAGAACGGTATGTGTCGGTCTCAGCGCTGCGGAGCGGCGAGGTGGAGGGGCGGGTGGCGAGCCCAGCCGGCCCCCCCCAGGGACGGAGGGGCGACGTCAGCGGGGGCTCGCGAGGAGACCATGTGCCAAGCGGGGCTCGCGTGTCTGAGCCTTGGCCCCTCTCCCCGACAGGTCGCTCACCCTGAGAGGTGCGAGTGAAAACAGGCGCCACCACAGCTCAGCCAAGGCCAGCGAGCCTCTGCTGACCGCCACGCAAACACGAGCGGAGCGGGATGGGGAATTTCTCCCCAACCCCACGAGTCCCCGAGGGGACTACATGCCTCCGCCTCACAACAGGTCACACACGGGGAGGGAGAATGTTACAGATCAGAAAATCAGCTAGGCACTGTAAATGAGTAAGAAAAATCATCAAAACATCCGCCGTCTGACAGTCTGACAGTTCCTCGTGCAGGTTACCTTGTCATCTCTTCATCTCCCAGCATTCCTTTGGAGATGGGGGAGTACCTCCCTGGGGTTGTTGGCGGTAGCACGTGTCCCAGGTAACTGGGGGTGCTGATGTGGTTCTCCATGTGCTGCGAATAGGCTGAAAGGAAAGTCAGGCAGGTTAATGCCAACACCCCGAGATCATCCTCAGATCCACATGGCAACACAACAGAACACAACTATCTATGCCATCTAAATGCTCAATTGCATGCGTTTCTGTTTTGTTGCGGACACTCGGCACAAGGCTGCAGTAATGACTGTGACAGCCCTGGAAATGTTAGGACTGGTTTTAACATTTGCCCTTAAACCAACATGAATGAATCCTAACAGCAAGTCTTTTGCTACTGTAAATCAACGTAACTACTTTATCCACATGTACTCAGTATTAGAATGGAATAACGTCTAGTCATATATCAGAAAAAGGAAAAAAAATGTTCCCTTTGACTTTTTAAAAATAATCACATTTTATTTGCATTAAATGCATCATTTTAGCTTGTAACCTATTTTCAAATTGCTTTTGAGGCTCTGCTAACAAACACAGGGCTCCAAATCTACACAGACCACCCAGACACATCTTCAGAAAGATTCCCAGGAGCTGAGTCTGACCAAGAGACAAGTGCTGCACACTTGTTAACAACGCTGGCGTGGAGTGTAAAAATCCCTCCACACGGCTAGTTATCAAACGCTCTGCGGTCAAAGGACAGATTTTCAGCTCTGAACAGTCTCCAGGAGCCGTGGGATGGAGGAGCCAGGTGGTAGCTCCAGCCTCAGGCTATGCGTCATGTTACTAGCTGGCTGTGGAAGAGCAATCTCAGAAACAGAACAATAATAAACAACGGATGATTAGAAGAGGCAAGGTAAGATCTATTTTAAAGCACGGCAGACAGCTTAAGAAGGAGGAATGGAATGATGATGAAGGAACTAATCATGCAGAACCTTGCGAGAGATTTACATTTTTATTTGCTTTCGAAAGGTTCAGTATTGCATTTACTGAGAGACGAGGAGGGCTAGTCAGAGGACTAAAGCATTCTATAAATATTTCAAAACAATTTTACTGTTCAAAAATTGCACCCAAGCAAGATCAAACAAATTACAGACAGAAGATTTATGTTTGTCAGACTGTAAATGTAGGGCACAAGTTCAGACAAAGCCTTCATAAGCAAATGTTTCAGATTTACAAAGCGGCTAAATGCAATTCTGATGTCCCTTGAAGATAAAAAGTATTCAAGAACACAGAAGAGATTGTATTTTCTGGTAAATCCACCCTCAGTCTGAATTTTTTCTATGCAAGAGATCTTGTTCAAATGAAATAAAATCTTCAATTTCAACAGCCTAAATTAAACTCAAACTTAATTTACTGAATTATGATTTAATACATTTTTTTAAAATAGCAAAAAACTACTTGTAAGACCTTCATGGGCTGATTTTTTTCCTTCCGGTTTAGCAGATGTTTAAACTACTTGGAATAGCATATTTTAGATTTTTCAAAAGGGACTCCAGGTTTTCTGAAAATGATGTTTTCTAGATTGCATCTTGACAAAGTGGCAGATACAGAATATTATTTCATCTGATCATCAGATCTGCAATTAGAAAGATTATTTCTATGCTTAAACTCAGTGGCAAGTGATTTTAAACACTTAATAAAATTACTTTTCATTCCTTATGTTCCATTAGATCACATCCAAGCAAATGCGAATCCATCATCACACAACGCGGCCTCAACTTCAGCACTTTGGTATATTACAACATGGATTAGCAAATTGGAGCTCCATGTGATCTGGCTCCTGACCGAATTTGCTTTTGTCCTTCATGTGTTTTACGCCCAGAATCCTTGTCCAGGACCTACAATAATACCGAGGCAAGTCATCAAACTTTGGAAATTACACAGAAGTGCTAAATTATTCATATCATTCATTTTGGATTTCTGGGATGGAAAAAATTAATTTTGCTGCACTCCCGGGATGTTATTCCTTAGTTACAGCAGTGCCACAGCTGTGCACTGCTCCGTTCATTACAGCAAGCCTCCAGCAGCCCAGCAGACACAAAGCCTTTTCAGTTCCACGGATTCAAACTGTCAGGAAGCGCAACTTACTTTAAACTGCCCTTCCATCACGAAACATTACTACTATTCTTAAAAAGCGAAGCTGTTTCATCTTAGCAAAGAAAGCTGACCAGTGCAATTTAATGACCTTTTCTTGGTATAAAATTCTGGTGTATTTATAGACCTTTCTATTACAGTTATTGAATAAAAACAATTCCCACACAGACAGGCAGCATCCTATTCAGCTGTGGTTTCGTAAACTATTGAACAGTTTAAAATGGCTTGAATTAAGGGGCCGATTTTAAACACTTTAAAAACAAAAATTAAGTACAATTTGTTTTTGAATGGGTAGCAAATTTTTGTTCTCCAACTTCCCCAAAGTGGCAAAGAAGAGCTTGGCCACCGTTTCTTTACTCCATGTACAGAAAAAAACATTACTCTAGTTTCCCCTATTCATTTAAAATGCTTTCGGCACACAATCACGTTGTGAAAGCTTGCATAATGTTTTCCAAGATCCGTTTTCCTGCAGCTCAGGGCCTGGTTATTGGAGTTCAGACTGTTTGAGATTCAACAGCTCTTGAAAGGTGCGACAGTGGACACGGCTTTAAGAGCAACTGCTTCTTTCTCACACAGTACCAGACCGCAGCTTCATCCCAGCAAGGGCACAGGGCCCCGCCGTGGGGCCGGATGGCTTCACTGGTCACTGCTCCGCACACCTGAAGGACCCAGCATCATCTCTTGCGATCTCCCGTCACGTACAGAACCACTAGCGGGGGAAGAACCGACACCGTGGCAGAGGAGCTCAGAAATACGCCATTTACTTTATTGACTAATTCCTGCAGTGCTTTGGGCTTTTAAGGTCTTAAACACTAGTCCTTGGGTCCCAGCTTCCTCTGAGCAACACACACACAGCTCATGTTCTTGGGGAAAACAGGAGGCAGGAGGACTATGGGCATTTTGCCGTGTGACGTGTGAAGAATTCCAGCTCTGTGGAAAGGTTTTTTTGGACAGCTAATGGTATCTGTTAATCACCTCTTGCCTGGAGTGGAGTAACATATGGGCATCAGATGCACTCTCAGCTGAAAGCATTTGTCGCTCCCTTAAGAGAATACCGCAACTTGTATGTTGGCAGCCAATGCACTTACAAACATTCAGGAGACCCACCTCTCACCCACTGCCCCCCTCTGAAATCATGAGGCATGAAAATTCCTCTTCACCACGTTTACCACTCTCCCACCTGTGTGATCTCCCAGCTCAAGGGTTACTGAATCTCTTAGGATCTTTCACAGCACAAGCGCCTGGCCTGCACTCCTCCCCCAGGCCCCCCGGGCTGCCTCTTGAATCGGGCCTCTCGAGGGCGTGCGCTGGCTGCAGCAGGGCAGGACAGCAGCTCCCGAGATTCTCTTACTCCTGGGGCTTCAGAGCTCCCGCTGTCTGCGTCTCGCAGCAACAGCCGATCAGTATGGCAATATGGCACGTCACGAGGGGGATCAGTCCACGCGTGCTTTAAGACAGCTGACAAACCTTCACTGCTCTTCATCCCCGGCAGAAAGACGAACAGCATAAATCGCTCTGCAGGGACGTCCCAAAAGCCTCTGACTCCAGCAACTGAGAAGCTCTTTGGAGGACCTTCCTGAAGTATGGATGTTCCCTGAAATCTGCCACCCACATCCCCCATGGCCATATGTGAGCAGCGATCACCAGCAAAGACTCACGCTTCCCCTCTGAAGCCGAGACAGGATCTGAGCAGGGTCGTGTCATAGCCCCAGGACTAATGTTCCATCTGACTGCCAATAAACTCCCAATTCGAGGGGAGCTAAATGACCAAGTCTGGTGTCTCACGGGTACCGTAATATTGACACCTTTAAGCTTTTGAAACTTGCTCTTATCACTTTTGGTTTCAGCTTGTCTTCTTTTATGAGGGATTGGAGCATATTTGGGTTTAATGGGGGGAGGGGGACAGTTGTTTCAATAACTGTGCAAATCCTGCCTACTTACGATCAGCTGCAAAGGTACGTGCACCAAAACATTTAGCGACAGGGTCTAAGCACCCAGTGTAACACCGCAACAGAGCCGGCAGTCGGAGAACACTCACAGTTGGTGATGTCAGGGGGAGCGAAGCTGTCGTTCATGAAGACACTGGTTGGCTTTGCAACTTTCAAATAAACAACATCCGGAGTGTTTTTCAAGGCTGTCACGGCGTCTTCGTGACTCACCTCCTCAAGGCAAGCGCTGTTCACCTGCAAATACACACACCTGCGTTATCCCACAAGCCCAGCTGCACGGAGCTCATCCAGACTTAGAGGGAATGCTTGGGCTTTCCTCTGGTTTATCCCGACTGTTCTGCAACTGTACTTGAGATAAAGGAATTACTTCAAAAGGAACAAATGACATTTTAAAGGGGAAGAGAAAAGCGTGGCTCGTGATGGTTATAAAAATCACACAGAAGACGCCTCTGGTTTTGAGGCAATTTCACGGCAGTAATCTTATTCGTCTCACGTACTGTTTGCACAGGGAGAGAAATGAAAATGACTTGGAAATGCCTAGAATTCAAAATGGAGCTCTTCGTTTTAAACAGAAAAGGAAGAAGGTGTTTCTGGAAAACTGCAGAACCATAGTCAAAATATATCATTTGCAAGTTACACAATATTAGTGGGGGCCTCTCTCACTACAGATAAAGACCACATTCAGAATCCACTCTTCTCCAATTTACTACATGCTGTAACACCTCAGTCATCTTTAAAACATGGGTCTGTTTTCAAGGGGGATGGAAATTAAAAACTGCACAAGAAATACTCTGTCTCACTAGATAATTAATTCTATTACACCTGCGTGCAACAGGAAGAGTTTTAATACAACGCTGGTCTTAAACTTGAACTACAAGTGATCTGCTACTATTCTTCAGTAAAGCTTTTTCAAGCATGAAATGCACTCAACCACTCGTCAACAACTTTGTTCCTTAGCGCATCACAGTGAACTGGTGCTGATCTCAGCATGCAAAGGGCACAACACCTGACGCCATCTCAGGGCGCACTCACATCTGTCACGCCTGCACACGGGGCGACGATTCAGAAATACCCATTAACTTCGACAGCAGCACCATCTCTAGACGGTGGCGGAAAACCAAAGCACAGGCAGGAAAAAATCCCTTAGACACAGGGAGAAAATCCAAAGTCCACAACGACGGGACCGAATCTGAACCCTGAACCCTGAAGCTGTGAAGCAGCAGCACCACCCACTGCACCCTCCCTAATAAGAAACCTGCAATTAGAAATGGGAAGCATAAAGCATATATAAAATAAATAATAAAATAAACCCACAAATGCAATGACACCAGAACTGTGGATACAGAAACGCTTCCCACTGCTGCTTATTTACTGGGCACTAGCAAGCCAGTGCCAAGCTGGGGCATAACGGCCAGTGAGTTGCAGCACCTGAGGCTCTAGAATATCAATTGCAGAAGGATGCAGGGCAATTATCATACTGCTGACACCAGCTAGGCATCCTGTGAACACGGCGATATTTGCAAGGGAGATTCAGGTGCTTTCAGGAGCGATGACAAAGCGGGACTGAAAAAACATTTTCTTACGGCCAGAAGTTTGTCTCCTATCTGAAGCTTCCCATCTTTATGAGCTGTGCCGCCTTCGATGATTTTGGTGACGTAGATGCTGTTGTCCCCTGGAATGTGCTGGTTCCCAACACCTCCAGCTATGCTGAAGCCCAGACCTGGAAGGAGATAAAACAGCTTTTCAGCCTCCTCGCCTCCTTGTTCTGCAGGTTAAACTCAAATACAAAATGAGTCCTGTAAGGACAAATCAATCTGTAGAGAGATGAAGATTCACTGCTTAATTATAATGCTCGCAGTCTTTTTCCATAATTAGAGAAGACCCAGTTAAGAGCAGAGCATTTAACACTGCTCCAATTACACTAATAGCGAGAAAGGCCAACTCGCAGCAAGCTGGGAATTGCGGCCGTCATCAAGAGACCCCCTTCACAACAGGCTGAGAGACCGCACGGTGTCAGAGGAGCAAAAAAAAAAAAAAATTACAGATTACAAATGTGCTCCCTGATGCGTGCCTCCTGCCACACAACCACCACCAGGCACAAGCATCTACTCCGGGCCTTAGTTTCCAAATAAAAAAAAAACCCCGGTTCGCTAGAACAAACAAACTGCCTCATTCGTGACCTCTTCCGGGTTTCCGGCACGCGGTCTACCCTCCACTTTACCGGGGCGCTTAACGATGGAAAATCCGAGTTGTCCTGGGCAGAAGAAGATGTGGGCCGCCGCTCTTGGCTGAGAAACGTGCTTATGCGCATGTGTGGCCTGCAGAAAAGTCTGAAGTGTAAGGAGGTGCGCACAGGATGTCCCACAGGAGGGGAAGAGAAAGCACAGGTTGAGCCCGGACAGCTCGCCTCTTACTCCCTTACCTTTAGGCCCTTTAACAAGCTTGATCTCCACTATTTTTTCCGTGACGGGTTTCCGCCGGCGGACGTACAGCCGGACGATCGACCCGGCTTCTTTCAGGGCTTCCACTGCTTTGCTGTGGGTGACATCTCGGACGTCAACGTCATTGACTCTCAAGATGCAGTCGTTGACCCTGTGGGGCAAGAGGCGGCACCGGTCACCCGCGGCAGGACACCGCCCCAAGACCGAAGGGCCAGAAGCCTGGCGCTTCTCTGCTCCCGTCAGGAGGTGCAACTCCCAGAATGATACAGGCATGAGGTGGGACACTGCTAGTGCCACGAGCGGGAGGGTCAGGTGGAGGGAAAGTTTAAAATTGCTTAGCGCTTTTAAAAAGCAAACCCCGGCTCGGCCTCTGGCACCGAGCTCCTTCCTCTCCGGAGCTCTACAGATCGGCATCGCACCCCTACCCATCTCGCTCTCCGACCCCCCCCCCTTCTCGTCCCCCCCCCCCCCCACCCGGACAGCGCACAGAGGGCGAGGACAGACACTCACCGCAACCTGCCGTCCTGAGCAGCTGCGCCTCCCGCGATGATTTTCGTGATGAAGATACTGGGATCATCTCCAATGTGGGGATTATCTGTACCACCTGCGATACTGAAACCAAGGCCTGAATTCCCCTTTAAACAAACACAAGAAGACAGGCAGGACCTCAGGGGGCACATATGCTGAAGGGGGCCTTTGTCATTCCATGCACACAAAACAAATGGGAACAAGTGATCAATACGAGGCCTGAAAAGCATGTGTTCAGATAATACACTGCGTGGAGGACAGCTGGGTAGAAGTTGTAAGGAGGCGGACAGATGGACGGAGATGGAGAGGGTCAGGCTGGCAGAACCTGCAGCTGGAACACTGTAAGCAAACTCAATTTAATTACAGGACCAGTGGCGCACATGCCTACTACACTTTGGGAATAAAGTTAAGGAACTCTGATGAGAATCCACAAAATGTCTAGGTTATTCCAGCATGTCGTCATCAAATTGACTCTGTTGTTTTATGTGTTGTCATTGCAATATGTACGCTACTTGCCGACAGCATTGCACGATCAAAATGAAAACAAACGACTATTTACAGAAATGAAACATGATGCTGCACGTCCAGGATGTGCTGGGACGTCTTCAGATCAAGAAACTGATCACAGAGGCAACAGCTTACTGCTACAGGGATACAACACAGGTACGTCCTCTGTCCCACATAAGGGGTGTCAGTTATATATGGAAAAGATTTGTTTTGGTGGGGTGTAATAAATGTGGGAGATTATTTAAAATAGTTTAGGTTGGCTCACTGCTACCCCTCCTCTCTGTTCTTTACATTACAACATTTATCAAAGGCTTTAATATTCCTCCTAACCCTAGTCAGCAAGTATACAGCTAGAGGTGAAGAGCTGTTTTGGGCACAAATTCAAGGAAGTTGGGTGCTGAGCAGCAGAAAGAAATGGCTTTCCATTACTGTGAACTGGTCAGACAATCTGTTGAATAACAGAGACAGGACACTTGCGTGGCACAGCCAGAAGGGACACTGGATAGAAATTTCATCAACAGAAGGGTACTGTGATACCCAGGTGAAGATCACCCAATGTACTGTTGTAGGAAAAAAAACCTATCCTACAGCTGGGATCTGCATTCATAGGGAAGACAAAAACACTTACCCGTTCAAGCGTGATTTCCTCATATTCATAGTCTGCCTCTGTTCCATTCACCTGGTCAATAAGAAAGAAAATAATAATAAATAACAGCTTAATTAACTAAACTGAAAATGCAAATGTCCCACCTGCCAAGGGTGTCCAGCTTTGCGGACTGCTGCGCTAACAGACAGCGCTCTGAAGGGCAGAAGGAAAGGTGCTGCATTCACGCCCTCACACCAGGATCTTGGCCAGAGGAGTGGTGTCAGACTGACAACACGATGTCAGCAGTGTAACACAACCGCGGGCTTGAGAGCCGCAGGACAGCCACTCCACGAGAGCTTATTAACAACACTCAGAAGAAGCTGTGTGCTGTTTCTGTGGACCTTTCTAAGCCATCCATCAGTTCGCTATTCTTCCTTAGAAAATGGAATTAAAGATCAAGCGGAAACAATTTCTGATGTTTTAATTAACACTGTTTACAGTAACATTACCAAAGAAAAAAAGAGTGAGGCATTTGAGCACTGCACTCTGACCCAACAGACTAAGAGGACCAGAGCCCATCTCGGACAGGTCTCTCCCACTGTCTTCCAACAGGACCAGAGCCCATCTCAGACAGGTCTCTCCCACTGTCTCCCAACAGGACCAGAGCCCATCTCAGACAGGTCTCTCCAACTCTCTCCCAACAGGACCAGAGCCCATCTCAGGGAGGTTCCTTCCATTCTCACCCAGTATGAAGGTCTGATGCTGACTAGAGCAAGATGCTGCCAGGTTCAGCATAGTAGCCTGCCAGCCTCAGTACCTTCCTCAGTCAGATTAAAACAGGAAGGAAAGAGAAACTGACTGGCTAATGGCAGACAACAACAGATGCTGTTGAGTCTGTGATAAAAAAACAACAATCAGATCCTCTGTCCTCTGCATCTGGCCTGGTTTTGATTGCTTCTGTCCACTAGCCACAGATCAACTGTGTCGACAAGATTCATAACCAAAACAGAGGGAACTGTAATGTCACCCGAGGTAACAGTAATACGATCAGCAAACTGCCTTTGTGTTTCTAAACCACAAACCTTAATTGAAAGGCAATGCACTTGCATCGTGCCAAGCTATAGCTCGCTCCAATCAAGCAACTTTGTCACATCGCTTGATCAACCACAACGAGGGGCACAGGATCATCACCCTAAACAGGGGTAGAAGACTCAGCTGCAGGCAGAGGCTGATACAATGACCAGCAGCAAACATTCATCTGCCATTCAGATTAAAAAATGGTGCCAAACCGACGGAGAGAAAATAGATTTAAATGCCAAATTACTGATTTTGAACTGCATTCCAGGGTGACGTGCCGTGCCCTGTTGCCGATGGCGCAGTTCACCTTGTCCACAGAGACCGGGGCGGCAGTCAGACGAGTAAATGACACTCTCGCTCGCCCCCTCTCTTTGGAGCGAGCAGCAGCATCACAGGGAGAAAAAAGGCTGCCGCCGAAGCTGTAATCAATTCAACAGCCCGAAGGAAGGACTAGTGGAAGCGCACAGCTTGAGCAGCAAAGCGCACGTCCCGCACAACACTACAAAAGCGTTGCGTCGAACCGCGTCGTGAAGACGAGGGGCCTGTAGGCGTCGGCTGCACATGCTTCCCCGGGAAGAGAAGGCCGAGGGTCGCTGGCACCCACCCGTGTCACGGGCCCAACACGGGCACTGCCGCAGGCCAGTCCGCGTTACTCCGATAACGAGAGGCGCACACGGTATCACTGAAAACGGATACACATGCCACAATGGGAGGAGAGAGACTGTAATGTGTCGCCAATAACGGCTGAAGGCAAGACGAGGTGGGGCTTCTGCTGTAGCAGACGAAGCACAGAGGCAGACTAGGTTCCGAACAAACGGAGGGCTAACACTGAGGGAGCAGTGTTCCCTCTTAGCTGCCTGATCTGGGCGGCTCTCAGGAGCTAAGCAGGGCTGGGACTGGGCAGTACCGGGATCAGAAACCTCTGAGGCAAACTGGGTTACTGCAAGTGGTGTTGCTGGAACAGTAGGTGGCTCTCCCTCTGGTCCTAGATTTCCAGTCCAATGACCCAGTTTAGGGATCACTGAGACTCTACTGCAGGAGGCACTGTACTTCAGATGAGAGGTCAAACCAAGGTCATGGCTGCCTGGTCACTAAGATCCCGGGGGACTGTGCACAAGAGTAGGGGAGCTACCCTGGTCTCCTGAGAGAAGCAGACTTTGGATTTGCACAATCTGATAAAATCAAATTTAAATTTTCTCACTTGTCCACTGATCTAGCAGGGCTGCTGGTGCAGAATTGCTGCCTTGTATCAAAAATAAACTTCCACAAGGTATGCATGCATCTACAACATTTTTGTAATGACTTGTGGTGGCACTATCTGTAAGATCTCATAGGACAATACTGCACACTGGACTATAGTCACATGAGACAAAAGGGTCTGGGTTATTTTTAGCAAAAAATGTTAAGTTTATGATTTTATATAATGATTTGTCATTCCTTCCATAAACAAATTGACAGCAATTTACTACATATGTGCTTTTTTTAATCGCAGAAAGTATAAAGGAAAAATGTTGACAATCATTTACGTGACAATTGACATCAAGAATGTGAATCCATAATACTCCTCTTTGGAGAACACCTCAGACCTCTGTCATTGAGTTAAGGCTGGATGGGTGGGGGGTAGGTGGGATATGATCTATTTTTTGCTTGGTTTCAACCTAATGCTGAACCTCAGCTAGAGGCCCCTTAATGTTTTATAACATTATAGAGGATCTGGGTTCACGTTACCATGCTTATGAGATCATTTTTACAAAATTCAATTAAGCGTAACCATATCACCACTTTGCTAATTAGGAGGTTTCCAGCGGACAACAGTGGGAAAGGGGACAGTGCAGCTCTGATACCTGCGGCTGTGGAGGGTTCTGAAGCACAGACCCCTCTTCCTCCCTACACAGCTGCCCAGGAAAGACGCAGTGCCTGCTGGTGGAGTGTAATTGATCATTAGGCGTTCTTTCTGAGGCCCAGAGACCAAACGCGGAGTGCACTGGGAAGGAATCAGCTGGGCTTTGACACATAAAAGTAAAAGAAAAGCTGTTTTTTTATTTTGTTCCAGTGTAGCCCCCCCCGATAGCTGAAACGGTCTTAGCCAGTTTTGGACGCCTGTACTAAGTGTCCCTTCATAAAATGAAAGCTGGCCTAACATGATGCAATGTAAAAAAAACAAACCTATCTACATGGAAAAGAGAACTGCTTACATTGATACAAGAGATCTTAAAATATTATTCAATTTAGAGATATAACAGCTTCTATTATGTCTGTAGATTAATATATTACTCGTCCTAAAGTACATTACCTTTTCTAAATATAAGCTGATTTTTAAAGAGAGAGATGAACTGAGGCACACAAAGGTGGTGATCTACCAATTCTATCACATGATTACCGCTGTTTCCTTGTCACAGTGAGAGTCATTCACAAACAGCAGCACAGAGGGATTCTGCTGCAGAGCTGTAATAATATGATAGCAGGTCAGCATGACTAATAAAGACCCCATCTCAAAGCCATGAGCAAACGACACCAAGGACGCCACACCTGTACAAACGAGAAAGGAGTATATGCGTCATAAAATGCAAGATCAATTGAGGTCATCCGGAGAAGCATGGGAAGATATATTTCGGGAAAGCTACAAAAAAAATGGAGGTGGGAATAAAATGTAAAAAAAGGCACACTCCTCTCCTGAGCAGTGCCTGTGATGCTGAGAGTCTACCAGCTACTGTATGTGCAGCAGCAGATGTCCAGTGGCATTTCCAGCTCTGCCATAAGCTTCATCACTTTAAGAGAGATTTGGCCTACGGAATCAAACACAGCACGTGTTTTTTAAAATGACACTTTCGCCTGTGCAGTGACCCACTATTATTATTTACAGGTAGTTGGGGGTTAGGGCGACGCTGCCAAGAGGCTGGAGCTCACTTGCCAGCGTCTTCAGTGTCCGAACCCTACAGAGCTGAAGACCCCAAGACATCTCCGGCCTGCATTCTTCTCCAGCTGCGATGTCGAAGGCGATACCCCGACGTCTTTCAACACACGGCTGGAGAATAATGCAGGCAGGGGAGGTTTTGAGGTGTTCCATCCCTACAGAGATCAACAGGCAAGAACAGCCCCCTCCTGCCTGTAATTTCGAACTGGCAGCAGACTGGGGCGCCAGGCAGCTGTGGGGCACCCCTGCCGGTCCTCTCACCAATAGCTCACCAATGGTGAACACCGAGCCATCTGCGGGGCTGGGACGAGAAGGGCACCGGGTCGTCACTGAGCCGCGCACTCCCATAACCCACCAGTCGAGCTACGACCAGTGCTTCACTGGCAGCTCGCCACGCTCGGTGAGCAAAACGCCGCTTCAGTGTCGCGACACCAGGCATGCTGGGAAGGAAGGGTGCAGAACGAGGAGGCGGCGAGGGGGATAAAAAGATTCTGAAAAACTGGAGGCAGTGTGGGTAACTGCCCAGGATCCTCAAAACACAGCATCCAAACCCAGGGGGAGGAGTGTCATTTTTCTTCATGATGCCAGGAAGTAACAATGAGCACAAGAAGGTAAAAGGGAGCCTTGAAAAATGGGGCGACGAGTCCCGGCACAAGAGCCTGGAACCCCGAGATGGATACAAAGTCAGCTTCGTCCCTGAGCCTGCAGGCCTGAGCTGTCCAGCAGAGAAACTAACAGCGGCCTTATCCAGGCTTGAGGTCTGGGCAAACATCTCCTCACAGGAGGTCCAGAAAAGGTTCACAAAGACTCAGAGACCCAGATCAACCCATGCAAGAACCACATTCTTTGGAGAGCACACATTAGTGCCAATCCCTTAAGAAAACCTTCAGCATCATTAACACGTCAAAATCCACACTACATAGAGCTTGGAAATCTGAACAGGTTTCACAAGTACACTGTTTAATTTATTAAAAAGACAGATGCTCTGAAAATTTCTAGTTTATTCAGGAAATGATAACATGTATATCATAACATCAGAAGTAAAATAATTTATCCCCCAGTAGACCTTAAAGGTTACACTCGATTGCTTACAATTTCGTAAGTTAAAACTTAAGAGGAAGAGGAAGCACTCTGCCAGAACACAGGCGAGACCAATCTTTCACCCACAGAAACAGTCCTGCTTAAATCCATATTTACTGACAAAAGGCTACCATAGAATATTCTGTGCTCTTTAACATCAAATAATACAGAAATAAAACCATAACTCCAACACTGTTCTCAGGCTCTCATTGTCTTGGAATGGAGCTCTAGAAAAGCCCTATTTTTGATGATGTATTGATACCCAGGAGAACTGTTTGGAAGACCTAGGAGACGGGAACCAGAAGCTATTGACAAGCTATTTATTGAACAGTGGAAAGAGAGAGCGGGGTTCTAACTGCAGGACGACAAAACAGATTCTCCATCCCAGTGTCTCCGTAATCCCCGAAGAAAAACCACAATTCCCAGTCTGCGCACTGCGCATTGGCTTGGCAATACAAGCGCCAAACTTGAAACCAGTTTAGAAAACCTGCCGGTTGGTAAACATGAACATCTCAGAACTCCCGCAGCCCAGCCAGTTTTCTTTGTCCTACAGTACCTCTTTAATTCCTATGTGTGTATACAAACAGTACACACCAGTCTATACAGAGAACAGGCTCAATTTCAGAGGCCCCACTTAACAGCCACTGGTATGACAGCACGTAATCATTGTCCTTTTCAAAATAACAGGTCAATGCCAGGAAGAAGGATGCTACACACCGGAAAGCTTGACAGCTATCACATTCCTCAGAGGATTAATGCATTCTTCGCATATAATAATGAAAGCGCTGCATTACAAGATTGGTTTAGGAAATTATAAGTTTGCTCAGGATTTGTAAGCAGTACCAGAGTCTACATATTCCATCATGATAAGGAGCAAACATCACAGATAACTTCTGATAAATTTAGAGGCAGCAACAGTTATATTTTTCCCCATGCCACAGTTAATGTAAAATGTTTTGATACAGCAATTTTGAATAGAGGATTAGATTTTTTGAATTTTGCAAAATGATCATAGGTACAGCCTCTCCCTCAGGATTTCAGTGTCAACCAGTGCGACCACAAGTGCAAGAATACCATCCAGGTAAGCAAGAGTGAAAAAAGGAAACTCCAGCTAAACAGAACAACCAAGGACATCATCCTGCTTTGGTGACTGCTCCTCTTGTTTTCCTTGCATTTTAGATCAGCAGATTAATCCCCCGGACAAAGACAAATCAAGCTGACAGCAGTTAATGTCTTCCGTGTTATAGTTTCAATCCAGATTGGGCAGCTGTTCCAACTGCTTTCTAAATTAAATTAAGGCCTATAAATGGCTTTCAATTTTGTATCAAAAACAACAACAAAAACCCCTCAGAGCCAGCACAATGAGGTATATTGAAAGAATGTGATTACTAAACAGTGGTAAGCAGGTGTCAATATGCTCTGCAGAGAGGAAATAGAAAGCATTAACCTGTTGTTTCCTTCTGAAGTGCCACTGGCTGTGAGCTCAAGCTTTCAGACCCAGTGTGATCTGTGGCAGGTACAGGGGAACTATTTATTTTCCTGTATACGAGGCAGTGGTTCCACAGCAGAAACCTGACCTACAGCCTGAAAACCTGACTGTCCCTTGACAGTGCATGTTCTTCTGACATTGAACGGCAGAAGTGGGCTCCATGGGGAATCTGGCTTAAAAAGGGATATGAAGGATTATGAAGACGCTGCTGAGCCATTAAAAAAAATACGGAAATCCTTAAAGAAAAATGTCCTGCAAAACAAACGGATAATCAGTTGTCTACTGTTGACCCTGCCTGAACATGTAAAAACCATGAAGGACAATTTAACAACCTCACAGCTGAGATCGAGGGGACAGTAGGCGCAGGAATATGTAAGGAGCATCCTAGGGCCAAACCCTCAGGCAAGACAGAAAACAGCGGGGAGTACGCAGGCCACCTGTACTAGCAGTACAGCCCTCTCAGAAACAAAGGCTGATCTTTTAGTGGAGCACACCTGTGTGTCAGAGAACCTTTAGGCTTCTTCCTTACTTGATTTTTATTTTTGCAACGCATCTGAAGGAATTTCTTTACAGAGGCATTGATGCTGTACCCACAAATGTGACAAAACATTCAGACGTACTTTTCCATACTACAGAAAAGTTACTTGTACTAACCTAGGTCAAACAATTCAGGCCCTCGAAATGATCAAGCCTTCGCATCAGTTTGGACGCTAATTAAACTGGAATCTGTAACCGCAGCAACAATTCTACAATTTGTCCTGATGGCTTTCAGGCGCAAACCAGCAGAACAACCAGACTGTCATTGTGCACTAATGACCTAAACAACCCTAATATTTCAGATGACTCAAAGCTTGACAAAGGCCCAGGAGTACATTAGCCAACATGGATGCTGAAAGATGTTATCTGACGTGCAGCCACTACCATCTGCATCTGTGCCCTCACTCCTGCAGCACGTCCATCACACATCAGCAATCAACGGCTCTAAGTAATTACAGCAGAGAACTTAAGTCATGCTAACTTCTTATTACAGTGCTTGTTTTTTTTAAGGATCACTGGACATTGACAAAATTACACACTCAAGTAAATAAGCACTTCATAAAGAGTGGAGGGGACAGCTCTGTGCTCTCAGCTGAGGCAGTGCGAGGCTGTGCTGCGCTCTGAAGAGGGAGACCAGGTGGCCTCTCTGAACGTCCTCCAGCACCAAGGACAGCTCACACAGCCTCCTCAGGACCCTGCGGTCTTGGATACCCCTGGGCAAAGCTCACTGCTTCTCAAGGCCGTTTAAAAGTGCGTTTGGAAAAGAGCAAGACGTGTTCTGGCCACAAGAACATTCCCTTTATCCTTATTATTGCGATACGCATGCTGACGCAGCTACCCACCTGAACTACAACACAGTTAATCGTTTCTTCTCCTTTTAATGTCATTATTCACACACAACACACGCAGCAGAGTGGTCTAGAAAAACAAACCCACCCACTCTTTCTAAACAGGGGCTCTCGTGTCCATGACATGAGATACCTCTTGGAACACAGTGGTCTAGAAAAACAAACCCACACAGCACACAGCGCACAGGTGGTCTGTCAGGCATTTAACACAACAGCTTAAACAAAGGCTAGCAGGGTTACAGCTCCAAACCCCAACACCAGGCCTGTGACCGTTCGGATTTTAACAAATCCGAATGTGCCCCCCTTCAAAGAAGCCAATTGCAACGAATTACAGGGGTATTTCCAAATGTGAGGTCAAACAAAATGCGAGTAAAGAAAATGTTTACCAAATAAAAGACAAGTGAAAAAGTAAACTTACGTATGGAGGAGTGTCCAGACTGTCTGTATTCACCACTACAGGTGGAGGATTTGCCTTGAAGAAAAGGAGAAAGAGTCCCAGTTATTTTCTAAATCAGTGCATTCATAGCACTCAACATGAAAGCGCAACATGAATGCAAGACGCATCAAAATGTTCCTGCATACAGAAACATTTCTAATCTGCAAAAATAAAAATAAATCCATTAAAAAATAATACTGCACTTTGGTGAGAATAACTTAACAATACGAAAGAAAATCACATTAAGAACAACTGAAATTTTGTACATACATGGCGTACCATACTGCAAAAAATGCAATGCTGAAGCATGAATACGTTTAATTCTCCAAGCAAATAATATTTAGTTTCTCCTGGGCTGTTTGTATTAATCTCCTAGTTTCTCAGTGCGTGTCGATTTCTTTCAGCAGAGGCTCGAGCACAAAAACATGGATTTTTCAGGAACCTCTGTATCCGAGTAACAGCTCCACACAAGCGCCCAGTGAAATGGAAAATAAACCAGCAAAAAAAAGACAACAACAAAAAAAAACCTGTGACGCGGGTGGAGAGATGACAGTGGTCTCGGCAGGGACTGGAGAGAGAGGGATCACCGGGATTACCGGAGCGCAGGGAGGGACAGCATCTGTCTGCTGAACAATGGCACGGGGGTCAGAGGTCAAGACGCACAGACGCAGAAAATCAAGAACACATCAACAGGCACAGCACAAAAAAAACACAACACAAAAAACAGGGACGGCAAATGGTGGTGGTTCTGCTGCACTGTAGTGTGTAGCCAGATACACAATTCTGAAAGCACACAACTGCAATGGAGCGGGCTGCCAGACCGCAGCCTGTGCACATCTTGATATACATGATTCATCTGTCTGAGCATCAGCGGGAGCACTGAGGCAAACCCGTCCTGAAGTGCAAAGCGCTACTCAGGACTGGGACCGTCTTGCATCGGGAATCCATGTGGTTCTGTCTGAGTCATACAGATTAAACGCCTTTTCACATTAACAGGATGCAGAAAAAAAAACATTTAAATCTTTGTATCCCCATCTAAAAGTCCAAGTCCAGCTTTCCTGCTGTGATCTTCTAATTAAATTCAACTGAATTGCCACTCAGTGAATTAGTTTACTAATGTTTCCTTACAGAGAAGGTCTGTCTTTTTTAACTGCCCCAAATTCTTCACTGTTCTACAGACTTGAAGCAAATTGGAAAGTCTAACAGATTTTTCTAACAGCTTTATTATAGAGTCACTGTTCTCAGCAGACAGGTAATACATCAGATTAAAGAAAAATACCTTTTTCCCCGTGACTGCCATGCAGTTCTCTCCCAGAATGAGCTAATGGTAAGTTGCCCAGTACTTGGGACAATTAATTTCTTATGAATGTTAAGTGTGATGTTGTTGCCTGTTGAAAGTTAACAGGTACCAAAGATCACAACTTTAGGATACTTTACTAGAAATGCTTTGCAAAAATAGCTGGACTTTTACATTCGCCTTTACTGTCCATTTCATACCCATTTCAAACACCCTCCCTTTTTTGTCATAATGTTCCAGCCTTCCCAAAACTAGGGTTTCTGCACACTGTCAACATATCTCGTAAGACTTTGAACTACAGGCAGTTGTGCCCTTCTGAACACAGTCTTCACAATGTAGGCAATGAGGTTGAGACATGTGGAAAGGACTTCATTGACAATTAGCTGTCCTGATGAAAAACACTGAGAACAAAATAAATCTGTTATTGGCAAATAATAAATGCTTAACTGCTCCCAATTAAGTACAGATGTTGGGCAGGAACCTGGGGAAGAAATGACAGAGGAAAAAGAAAATAAAAGGTTTAGGTTACATAACAGATAGCAAAGAGCACCACACCACTATATGTCAGTTTAACTGTATCACGAGAGGCACAAGGCGATAAGCTCTGTATATTTTGCCAGTGGCACTGCTCCGAGGTAGAGATTTGGTGTTCAAGAGGTCTGAAGTGTGTGGAATTTCTCAGTGACCAGGAGTTCTCCCGCAGTGCATCAGTGTGTGAAGTGCTACACTTCAGAAGGAACCTTGAAGATTATAACCACTATGTACCTCTTCAGTGGAGAGGAGAAAAAATGACACCTGTTTATGGAAAAAAAAAAAGTGGAAGCATGAAAAACACCGCAGGAGCCCTCATCCCTAGTAAACCGAGGAAGAAGCAGATGGCTCAGGTCTTCAGGGCACGCAAGTCTGCACAACACTAAAGGCACGGCAGCAAAGGTAAAAAAATCAAAAATAAGGGAAAAAGCAGCCTTGATTTTAAAATACTTCTGATTCGTTGAAAAGGCACCATGTGTGCCCATTCTAAAGAGGCACAGCAAATAACCTGATTTTTCAGTTAATCCGAGTTAAAAAATATTGACTAGACAAGAGCTGCCGCATTGATTTTCTTGTTATTAGTCTGTCAAGTAATTCTCATTCCCCTTCCAAGTGTAAAGAAGTTGTGCTTTCTCCAGTATAAAAACAGCTCTGCATTTCACAGGGACCAACAAGTATACAGTACCCTGAATCCATGGCATCTGTGCCAAGGTGAGACAGTTTCACTTATTCTTTGCATAAAACTTTGATCAATCAGCACTCGAGCACCTGCACCCTTCAGTCTCTCAGCTCCAGGACTTAAACCGCCACCGTTACCCTGATTCCTTCTCATGGGAATACAGAGTTTCCCAGCGTCTCCAGTCCCCCCACACGCCTCCTCATGCTCTCTGTTCTGGTGGAGGTTCTCTCCACTGTGCGTTTCTCCGAGCCTGAAAGCAGGTCTGCCCTCGTTGTTCTGCTGGGGGAAAAAAGCTCTTGGAGAGATGGGGCTGGGCAAAAGAGAGCATGGAAAAACTGAAGACAACTCATTCGAATTCAGGTTTGAGCTGTTGCACGCGAGAACTATTTCTTCTTCAGAGGATGTAGCAGGGAGAGGTTAACCAGAAATCCAGACTGAACATTTGACAATGGTTACAAATAAGGAGCAGGGAATTCGAGCCATCTCGACCTTATGACTCCATATCAGGGATGCTTTCCTCATAGTTGTACAAACTACACAACTCTGGAAGCTTCCCAGCTCAAATGTGGAGCTCCTCTTCTGCTGCGTAACTTTAAGGTTTCCTAAAGTAGTTTCATACAGTACATACATAATGGGCCATGAAAATACTTCCGCCACTTTCCAAAGTCCACAAAATTCCTAGTCACAGACACTTGGGCATTGAAACCACCTGTACCACAGGCTAGTTAACTGGGCAACATGCATCCCACTGCACACTGTAATAATCTCTCAAAGAGCAGGTGCCAGTGTCCCTCTTCAAAACCTTCCAAAATCCCAGAGCTGGGGCACTTCTGTGAAGACACTATAATCCAGAAACGCACTGGCCAGCCATCACAAAAACTTTTTACCTCAACTTCCAATGCTTACACTGCTGTAGTAAATATACAAACTGCCAGCATGATCGTCTGTGTGAAGTGCTGCTCATCACTCAAAGGCAGGTCTGCAGACACAGGTGGGCGTTTGTGTGCTCCATTCCCTGCTTGACGTTTCATTGACTTGCCAGCGTTGTGTAAATTATGATCATGTGCTCCAGGGCTAAATGCACACGAGGTATTTTGAGGAGCTAGTCGGAGGTCGACCTGGGAGTGAACGTGTTTTCTGAAATGTTTCAAGTGTCCTCTCATCTCATCAATGAGTCGGCTCATTTTTCCAAGCGCATTTTTAGCCTTATGCAATGTGTTACAGCCCCCAATTCAAGGCGGGAATGTTACAGCTAACATCAGACAAATCTGTTTAACAACGTTTCGAACTCTTTCCGCTCGGCAATCGCCCTGTGGTTTCACGGCTCCTGCAGCCGACAGAGCACAGAGCTGCGCCTGCTCTTCCCCTGCCGCGCTGGGAAACAGCTCTCCAGTCCAGCTCCACGCCAGAGAGCCACAAAACCAACCAGAACCCCAGTAAAGCTCAGCACAGCTCCTGCTGCAAAACAGCAACAACAACACGCTTCTATTTTTCTATTCCAGCTTTGAAAGAAGCTCCAAAACAATGACCAGTTACTGAGACCAAGAACTCGGGACAATCGGTGCTCACGATCATGGTATCACATCCTTTCCTACCGTACATACTTCCCACCAGCAGCTGCACAGCAAATCAGGCTTTTAATTTCTCATTTTCTCCAGACCAGTTGCTGAGACTCAAGCACACTGCGTGTGCAGTTCGCATGCAGCTCAGGTGCCTGCCAGCACACATAGGGCTCTGCTCTGTATTTCACACACATTGATCAGGTCCCATTGCGCAGACATGCTGCACTTGGGCACCGTCGACCTGTCTTGCAGAAAGGCAGAGAGAAGAGCTTTTAGTTAAGTGCTCCCAAAAAAAAAGGCAAGAGGCAAGATCAAAGACAAATTAAGTCGAGCTGCTGCACTTAACCCCATGAGACATTTTTGTAGAATCAAAGAATTCCCTGCCTCATGCCTCCACTTTAAAAAGCCTTTTAAAAAACCAAAGCCTGAGAAGGCATGGAGGGGACCACAGAGTGGGGACACTAAAATTAGCACTAATCAATACAAATGACTAGAGGGCTTCTCTCGCATTCAGTTTACACTTTCAACTATTACTGAAGTAGAAAGAACAGAAATAAAAGGCAGAACAAGCGCAACACAGATACCTGAGGATTTTTACCTTCGAATCAATACTATGATAACAAAAAAGACTGCTAACAAGACACTGATTTTATGATTTGCATCCCTCCTTACTCGCAGGAAAATGGCAAGTATGTTGAACGCCTTAAATAAAATATTAACTTCACACAGAAGACTATTTGCAGGAATAGGCAGGTGCTTTATCTGCAGAAATTAACATAGAAGGAAATGCTCAGAGTTTCTGCACACACTTCTGAGCTCCAGAACAGCCATTCAGACATGCCGTATCCTAAAACGGCCAATCATCAGCATCGATTTGTTCATTCCCATCCTAATCAGCAAGCTCTTAAATTTAAGCTAATCAAAACAATACATCTTGTCTCCCACGTCTCCAAAATCAGAGCCACCTCTTCCTTTTTGTCTGCTCAGAGGTTAACGATGGCACTTCAGATTCTTCTTTAAGTTTCTATCATGGAGGTACGGTTACAAAACTCACTGCCCAGTTCTAGGATTCTCCCTTTCACGACCCCCCGCATTCATTTAAAATTCCTTCTTAACCCAACGTTTTCTTTCGCTTAAAAAAAAACAACAAAACAGCAAAACAAAACAACCACCACATCCCCACTGACTAAACTCGGCATGCAGACTGCTTCTACAGAACAGCAGTGCGCAGGAGGTCTGCCGCTGTCTCACTGCCACACACGCTGGGAGGGCTCCTGCAGCCAACACCACATACCTTCTCACAAGACAGAGCGCTCCAGGAGCTGTCTGACCACCAGCTGCTAGTTGCTTTGACTTTGGCTGTGCTTTTGGTGGGGCTCTTTTTGACACTGTCGCGCAGGTTAGTGAACTTCCCGCGGGGTTTGGAGGAGGCCGGCAGGGTGCAGGAGCTGTAGTGCCTGAGCGCGCTCGGGGAGGGCCGGTGGCTCTGCTGCTGCTGCTTCTGCAGAGCGTGCGTCTGAGGATACGGCAGCCGGGGAGGCAGCCCGGGGTGCCCACACAGCTGAGCCGTGCCCCCCACGCCTTCGCAGCCCTCTGCGGCCCCACAGCAGTCACGGCTGTGGTAGTAAGTGGTCATTTCGCAGGCGCTGGGGGGGGGGTGGGGGGGGGAGGGGAAAAAAGCCGGAGGCGTCTGAAATTCCCAGGCAGGAGCCAACAGCAGGAGAAAAACCCCACAAATTTGATTTCGGTGCCGTTTTACCTCTGGAATTGAGCTGCTCTGCTTTTGTAGCGTGCCGGTAAGCAAAAGAACAGAGAGGAACTAAATCCGCTCCAGCCCCCTCTCTCTCTCTCTGCTGTTTGCACGCGCGCTCTCTCTCAACCCCCCAGCTCTTGCCAATTAATGAGCTCCAATGGGCACTGCACATGACAGCACACAGTCTCTTTCAGGCATGAATAATCAATGCACTGAGCTGATTCCAATATGGGCTGCCAACATTATCATTGGGATTCGCACATTAGGATTTTTTGTGCGTTTGGAAGGAGGGGGAGGGCAACGTATCTATATTCCTGGACTTGCAGAGACATTTTTACCACGGATGGAGATCTTCTGCAAGTTGAAGTGGGAAAGAGACTGAACCTCCACCAGCTGTCTAGAGTGTGGTCCGCCCTCAGGAATCCTTCCCCCAGCCTGAGGTCTCGCGCCTGTCAGTCGCGTTGCTACAATGTACGTGGGAGGGCGCTCATTTGCACGTGTGCTCCTCAAGTCAATACTGTTTCATTTGCAGCAGTCTGGCATCTACAAAGGTGGACAGCAGCACATTGATTTTGCCGAGTGCTGAAGCCCTCTGGCCCAGTGTCACAGCAACAAGGCAAGTCTTAGCTCGACGCTGCCTTGTTCAAGTGTTAAGATGCTGAGCGTTCATGATAATGGCCTTAACACATTCATTTTTGTATTATGCACGGTGTGCATTTTTCAATGAGAATGGGCAAAATGCAAGAGGTAAGTGCTTTTGTTGCTCAAAAATCAGGACATCAAAGAAGCCACAATTGGGGAGTGCAATGTCCAGTATCAGCTGCCAAACATTCAACTCTATAGCACCGCAGGACACTGAAAGGTTACTCAGAACACAGTAAAACAGAAATCCTTTTAGTTATACCAATAAAATAATCTTCTTTCAAAGGGTAAATATTATCATGCAGGCACGAGGGAGAACCGACTTAATACTTTTATGATGGGGATTTAATTAGCCTGCTGGGATCTGGCCCCATTAAAAATGCATGGGCAGAGATTTGTGTGTTTTTGTATTTGAACTAAACTGAGATGATCCTCTTGATGCGGGACTCACGCCTCTTGGATGCAATTAAAAATATTTTAAGATCGATGTTCAGAACAGCTCGCTCTCCTTCCTGCTGGGCTCCTGGGCTTCTCTTTCGCATGTTTTGATTTCGGGTTGGAGGCCTGACAGCTTTTCCGCAGGAAACACGGGACGCGGAGCTCAGCGTTCTGGAGGGGCGAGCTACTCACGCACCTCTCCGGAGCTCCAGGGTTGGTCAATTTCAGCCACCTGCTTCATACGAACCGCGCCTGGGGCTGCGTCACAGCTGCATCTTCTCCATTTCAAGCCTAGACTTCCAGGAGAAAACTCGTCAGCAGTACTTGAGTAAATAGTAACTTAGTCCAATTATAATAACACGTATAATAGTTTAAAGGAACAAGTAATAGGTTTATTCCATGCTGAAAAAAAGAAGAAAGAGAACACAACGTTTCGGCCGTGGAGCCTTCTTCTGAAGAAGGCTCCACGGCCGAAACGTTGTTCTCTTTCTTCTTTTTTTCAGCATGGAATAAACCTATTACTTGTTCCTTTGCAGCCTATGCATGCTGACACAGCTCCCCACCTGAACTATAATAGCTTAATATGTATATTGGTCTAATCCAATGTCATTTGTCCTGTGTCTTCTATTCTGGACCCACGGGACCTCCTTGTAGTCAAGCCGCAACATCTGATGTTTGATTTGCGCGGACATCGGCCAACCAGCCTTCTCGGTTTTAACCCGTCTGCTCGCCGACATACTTCCCATTTCACGCCACGTCAACGAATGACCAGGAGATATATAAAATGACTCTTAACACATTGAAATTGAACACTTTGTATTCTTCGGAATACAGAAGCAGTAGTCCTACTTTCAGCCGGTCCTGTGCCTTTTGCGCCCAGAAATCAAATAACGCCGCACACCTCAGCACTACCGTCAAGTTTACACGAAGCCAGACGCCATGGAGAATAAGCCTGTACACATTTTAGTCTCAAACCATTGAATGGAAAAGGCGGAACAGAACAACAGCATTTAAAAACACATTTTCTATGTGTGATTAACATCAAATGGATATCCAGATGGCTGAGTGAAGCTCCAAGGAATCTGCTCCGGAATTCTCTTCAGTAGAACATTATTTCAGAAATGGTCTAAAGAAATGCCAGAAAAAAAATACTACACAGATAGTGCTGCTATGTTCTTGGAACCTCAAGCAAAGCCAAGGCCACAATGCTACAACCCACACATAATGGACCTCAATCCAAACTCATTTCAAAGTAAGGAGGGTCCACAGAGAAACAGGCTTCCATTCCATTACCTAAGAACCAGAACGAACGATCAGCAACTTAATACATATTAAATATGCATTGCTAACAAGAAAAGCTATAAAATATTTATCTGACCCTTAATATTTCTGTACAAAATGATGCATTCCTTTGACATATAAGGACATATACTGTCTTTATTAAAGGAATCCTTCTTAATATCATTAGTAATGCATCTCTGGCACAAAACCAGTGTACACAAATATTTGCAAAAGATGATCACAGCAAAAAAACATAATACACTGCAAATGTGCGCAAGTAATTAAGCTTTCTTGGCTAAGCTGCAACAAGGGAAAACAAAGCCTTTTGCCAATAGTGCAGAAATGAAATCAATTAACATTCTGTGGTCATGCTGCACATCTTTGAAATGCAAAGAAATGAGGCATAACCAGCCATCCAAGATGATCCTGCAGAACGCACTCTCCGACATGAATAAACATACGAACAGAGCTCTCGGCACTTTCCCTAGAAAACGCAAATCTGTGAAATACAATCGCAAGGCTTTCACAATGAACATCAAATCATGCCGTAATACCCCTCTGTAAAGCCCCGGCACCGCGTGTGTTAAGGGGGGGACCCCCCGGCCGCCCAGCACGTATGTGACACGCAGTCGCAAGCCATCCCGTTTCTCCATGGGTGTGCCCAGCGGGTCCGCGGTCATGTGAAATTAATTTTCGAGTGCTTTAATGAGCCTGTAACCTGATTAGATATATTACTGTAAGGTATTAAAAGGCTATGGGAGGTTCCAGGGTTGCTTACATGATGGGAGCTACAGTCTGCGTCTACTGGGTTCCACCACGATCAGAACAAACTGCCTGTTTTGGAGTGATCAAAAAGAGAAATCCCCTGCAGAAGAACGTGTGCTTTTCGTGTGTGAATACAACGTGCAGAAATGGGTACCGTGTACTGGAGTGCACTAATTATTGGCTATTTTGGAGATAAATCATCAGGTGTAATTGCCGTCTTGTGGAAGCAGGTCAGCTGTTTGAGAAAGGGTCTACGTGTTCAGAATGCGATTTTCTGTTAGGCCCTTTTTGCCTGCTTATTCTTATTTGTGAAGGACATACATCTTGTGGCTTCTGCACCTCTGAATAAAAATAAATCCCATGAACCTTTCTGCTGCCCTGCTGGATATGATTTTCCTGTGGTTAAAGGACGTGACCCCAGTCAACCCTAGGGCACTGTGTGATAAATATTCTACACAGAACAAGGAGACCAACAGCCATGGGAAAATGCAACACGAGCAGGCAATGTTATACCACACTGTGTGCCTTCATCCCTCATGTGGAGCTGCGCTCAACCCTGTGGGGCTGCTGTCACCACACCCTGTAAAGAAACCCTGGTACAACGCTCAGCCATGGAGGAATACTCATTGTGGATATACTGGTCAATAATGCGCTCCCACGGGCTAAATGGTTCTACACAGGACCCTGTGTGGAGGGTCCAGGACCACAAGATCACAGCACAACAATGCTGCGCTGGAGAAGTCAGTCACTTCACACTCAAGAATATAAGATCGATTCCCTACAAGAGGAGACCTCTCAGCTCTTGCAGTCTGTTCCGTAGGAAGATTCAGGCTTGGAACTGGTGTGCCAAGTTCATGCGCCACAACGACGGCCACTGAAGTTGAGTGAACAAGGAGGGTGACTCGAGACTATTTCCGACAGATTTTACACTCTACTAAGACTGAATCTCAGTTAATTAACATACTGTGTAAAATCCCCAGTCATCAATCCTACCACCACAGCTGTTTCTAAATGCCCACAAACCCCGCCACGCTGCTTATACAGCATTGCCACAGTGCCAGCACAACTCCCCTTGTACTGCACGGAGCAATCAACCTAATTACTCAGCCTTTTCAGAGGAATTTCTCAAAGGAAACAGGCAACAACAGCACCAGTCTGCCCTTTGGTTGCTCTGCCCAGTCTGGCTTGCAGAAACGTGTTTGCTGGAGTAAATAAAGCAAGGTAATGGGAAAGTACAAAGGCACAGAGCTGGGAGAGCACCTAGTGCAGCAGGCTTTCTGGGTCACTCTTAGACCTCCTGTTTTAACAGTGTCCACCACCGCAGAACCAGTTCACCTAAGAAATCTCTTTTGGAGACCAGTCGGAACGGAAATACCGGCATTAGCTGCTAACACAATAAAAAAAACTACAGTGAGCAATGACGAAAAACGTTTCCGCCTAGTGCAGCTGCCGCCCCCTGCCCTGCGCAAACTGCTCATGATCCGTCTCTCAGATGTAAACGAAAGCCGCCACTGCCATCTACAGACTGTCCACGGGCGGCGCGTCTCCGCACACCGGCCTCCTCCTGCCCACATCGCACGGACGAGCTGGTTTAACAGGTTTAAAGCTGTAAGTGCTTTCACTGTCGCAGGAACCTGCCTCACACCAGTAATCTCCCCTCAAAACAGTATAATTAAAATTGTATTCATTGTGTTCTTCTGTGAATCAAGAGCTTTCAGTCATTATGCAAAATGAACTCCTCAAAACCTGGGCCCTGGGCCGTGGGGAAGAAACCTAACAGTTATTCACTGTATTTTTTTAATCAAAACTAGCAGGCACCAATGCAAGTTCCTTTTTTTTTAATGCATGTTCATGTACATATAGTACGTTAATTTAGGACTTTCCCAATCTTGCAAGAGCTCCTGTAGCATGCCAGGATCCTGCAGTACCGAGACCCGAGAGACCTCGTTAGACGGCATCTGTGCAGACGTACGGGTGACATGTGGTTTGCCCATAGTACAGCCCAGGGGAGGAAACTCACGAGGGAGAGAGTCTTCCAGGCATTCTTAAAAGAGGAGTATCTTCATGGCTGCAGACACCCCCCAAGGACTGTGTAACAGGTCACAGTACAGCGATGAATTTTCCACTTCTGGGTCCCCGTTAACTGTTTTTGTATGTCAATTTCCTGCTTTGGCTTTGCGTTCCACTACTCTTCACACTGAAGCAAACGCCGTGTTGGTAAAATGGCCCTGAATGGTTTTCAGACTCGGGAGAAAAGGACAGTTTGCAGATTTGCGCCGTCACTGCGTCAGCTGGCAAAAGACGGAGCAAAACTGAACACTCAAAATCCTCAGCAAAAAAGACATCCCTATTCTTTAGCTGTTTTTTTTTTTAAATGTCCGTTCAGGTTTTGGAAAAGCCCACAATTTGACAGTCTAGAATGTTAAATATCCACAAACTTTTCAATGTGGTGGAAAGGGACTGTACCGGCAGCGTCTCGCAGACTGAGGGTGCTCACACTCTGAAGGGGCACTGTGGGAGCAGCAGACCTGAAGAAGGCTCTACAGCCAAAACACTGCATTTCTCCTTTCTACTTTTCAGCACGGAATTAACCTTTACTTGTAACTTTGCAGCTCACACACGCTGACGCAGCTCCCCACCAGGACATAAGTGCAATTAGTATGAAGCGTTTGCTTTTGTATATGTGCTTGTACACCAGCCCCCAAGGACAGAGCCGAGGGCAGCGCTGTGTATTTAAGAAAGCCCCTGAAACAGAGGAGTGCCTCACGTGCTCCGCTCAGCCATTACCAACATGCATTCATTTGGCTTTTTTCAGCAGAGGCTGACGTCCAGAGAAACGGTAAATCCCACAGATAAAAAAAAGAAAAAAAAGGGCTATAGTGTCACGTGACCAAATTATCTCAGTTGACTATCTCCACGGCAATGCCATGGCAACCATTGAAGCAGCATTAGGAGATTCTTCTCCATGACAACCCAGGGCCGTGGTACAGGAGCCGACGTTCTCAAGGCAACGAAACAGTGTAAAACATTAAAAGCTTCAGCTGGCAGAACAAGGCATCAGACAGCTCTAAAATCCAAGAGCTCCTATTTCTTGTGCGTATAGTTTTTTTTTTAAATGATAAACTGTTAGTATCAGCTAAGAAGCCCTTCAGCTGTATTTTTATTTTAAATATTTATGACATGGTAGTTCACCTTCAGAAAAGGTTCTGGGGGCCTCCCGAGTCCTGGACTGGCGAGGCCGCTCTCCCACGCGCAAGCTGAGCTCTGTGGCCACGGGTTCGAGCCCGGGCAAACACGAGCAGGAGGAGGAGCATGCGGTGAGGGGATCAGTGCTGCGAGTGCAGACGTGACAAATGGGACCCAGGGAAGCTGCTGGTCAGATGCTCCTTTGCTCACAGGCCAGAAGCTGGTGACTGGATCAGACTGCTCCGCACCTCTCGGAGGGCTGGGCGGCAGCTGGAGCCTCATCTTCACTGCACGAGCGACAAGCACTCAAAACACCCCTTCCTCCCCTTGCTGTGCCGACGGCCCCTAGCAGCTGATCGAGGCACGTAACCCCGTTTCAAAAGGCCCACCAAATGAAACAACTTTGTCTCAGGTCTCGGGGAGGGAGACACACAGTGCATCTACCAAAGAGAGACGGGAAGTTACACCAATCTCAGTCGGCAGGCAGAAATGACCTGTTGAGTCACCCTTTCAGCTCCACACTCACTTGACCGCTTGAACAGCAAAACATCACCCCGTCAGAGATCAAGAACAGTACCAATGCACAACGACTTATAGGGGGCTTGCCACACAAAGACAACGAAGGAAGCAAGGTCAGTTGAAGACAAAACCTTGACAGGCTGCGTCTCTGGACTGTCATTCACATAAAAGAGCCAGTAAAATGAGCACACCACATTGAGTCAATGACCCGGCTCGTCACTCCCTTGTCAGGGCGCCTGTCGAATCCAGTTAACAGGCCACTGACATCCGATCGTCTCAGCTGACTGCTACTACTGGAAGGAGAGATCTTAACACGGAGGTGGTTAACTTTCCTCTCTCTCACTTTCCTCGGGTTGCTAAGAGGAGAACTGGAGCCAGGTATCTTTCAACAGATCCGCAGTACAGGGGGATCTGAGGAGCTCCACCTGCAGGCATCTGACCACTCAGAGGGAAACTTCAGGGTGCCACTGCCTCGTCTCCAGTGAAGAAGAAATAACAAAGAGATCAGATACAACATGCTCTCATTTTATTTTCTGTCATTTATATATCATTTTAGAGGCTTTGCAATACATTCTTCAAGGCAATGGGAGCAAGTTTTACAGCACCAGAGCTCACACCTCTTCATTTAGTTATAAAAAAACAGCCCAATGATCCAGGACTTCACGTGAAGTCCCTCTTACTGAGAGGCTTCCACTCCAGGAGAGTGGCAGCGGTCATCCGGTGGGACTTTCACAAGATACCAAAATTAAACGCCTTTCCTCACCACACCTAAAATGTCCCGTTTTTCTCAATAACTGGCCCAGGTGCTGCGGCTTCTGTTAGGAGAACTAAGCTGTCAGTTTGGTCTGGATTGATCTTAACTTCCCTCTGCATGACCCTTTCATTTCATGCACCAAACACGACACATGGAGAGCAAATACAAAATACTTCAGTACAACTACTCAACAGAGCTCAAGAGAAATTCCCTATTTCAGCCTGGGCAGGTCAGGGGTGCATGAACAGTATAATTTGTGAATACTGTACTACCGCTGGATGTACATGACCCTCACATGCAGAAAATGCAGCAGCTGCTTTGTAAAGCAAGACGGCAACTTCATATCAGTTTAGTCTCAGTGAAACAGTCCTCTTTGCCCCAGCAGAACAAGAGACGTAAGGAGGACTCAAATCCAAGTCCCCGTAGGTGCCTGCTCAATAGAATAGCACCGAGAGCAGGAAAACTAAAACAGAAGATGCAAACGTTCAGCAGTTCTGTACGTCCACAGCATAACATAGAAGGCATCGCCAAAACCAATGTGTTGAAGGCACTTACATTCCATCCAAAACAACACCTGACTTTTTAAAGTAAAATCACTAAGATTGTGCTGTCATGGAACACTCTGCACACAAGGTCTATAAACCTTATCTATCTAAATCTTCTTCAAGCGAGAACATGGCTCAATGCTCCTTATCTTGAACATCCACTACACACACCTAAGCCAGAATCTGCATCACGTACAAAACCTGCTAAGGAGACTGAAGGGACGCCTCCTCAGTCTCTGTCTGGGCTCATTTCGCCAGCTCCTAAATGGTGACGTAAACCTTGGGTACACAGCTGCAGAGCAGAGCGAGTGTGCAGTGCTTCCACTCAGCTTGCCTGCATCCAGTGTGATCCACTTCCCAGAGCCCAGAGAACCTGCTCGTGTGAACACAGCTCCCGAGACGCGGCTCAGTCCTTCAGGTAAATGGCACAAAGCAACACCTGGACAGTGTGACCCGTCTCTGGTCTCGGGGCCAAGCGGCAGACTCCAAACGAACCTGTGGACCGAGACAGCTGTCACGCGTGTCCCATACATTATTAAAAGGTGTAATAGAGGGGAGATTGTGCTCAGGCTGCCCCCAATTTCATATGCACAGCTTTGCATTTTGCATACTGTAGCTGGTTACTAGCACACAATTCAATAGTCACCATGGTGAAGCTATTCAGCCAGAACAAGTACTGTCAGACCGTTAGCCCCAATATCAGCTGCTCAATGCGATTAAGGATCTTCTTTATTGTCTTAATTTGATTGCATAATTTATTTTATTCAGGGCACTAACAAAGTCAATCCAATGGGCTTCTTGAGCAGCTAGATGCATTAGAACTACACAGCCCATTGGTAAAACCTCACTGGTGTACTGCATACAATTCTGCTCACCAAGATTAAAAAAAAGAGTGAAAAAAAAGTCAGGGCACCTTGATTAATTAACAGTGAAAATGAAGGGCCTTGAGATTAATACTGTGGAACTCAGAACCTAAGAGAGAAAACTGCCATACATTTCAAACCCAGTTCAATGTCCTCTTCATGAAAGGATTCAATCTAACTAACGTTAACATCACATTTAGTCAGCAGGTTTAAAATCGATGCATCCCAATTAGTTCTTTTCCAACAAACTCATATTTTGTCCCCCACCTTCTTCAAATCACTTCCATTAGCTTGAAGCCTTAAGACGAGTGCTATCCCAGGAGCCCCCAAGCTGATGAATTATTCGGCACTCAAAGTACAAAGTGAAGAAGCACACTCTGCTTAGCGTCACTTCCAATTACATTCTTCGCCACAGCAAACCCCCAACACTACTGCCATCACAGAGGAAGTAAAGCACCTAAAAGGACAACATTACTGGAAGAAAAACAAAGCCAGGCAACTCCCCGCATTCTTTCACACTGCCCAAAGCAGGTAGCAACTGTAGGGGTGTAAGAGTCAAATTTCCCCCTGGCCTTTACCAGTCATGGCCTCCTAATAACCCCCCTCTCTGAACAGGCTTCATCACTCTGCTCTTCTCCCCACTGAGAGCTGGTGTGTGGGGAGCGGACTGGAGCATCATCCAGGTGGGGCTGCACACTGGTGGGGGTGGAGGGGATCCCCATTACCTACAAAGCGTTCTGAATGGAGTGTCCAGTAACGAATTACATATGCGTGCTTATCATCACTATTAAATAATTATAATAGGAGTGCATTCTGTCAGCACCAGGCTAATGCTCTCCAAGTTCTCATACTTCACAAACATGTCTCAATATTCCTTCCAGGATAGGATTTCACCATTAGGCTCAACCAGAGAAAAGACATTAGCAGCCTTTACCATCATAAACAAGACAGGTTTCTATTCTTCCTCTCCAGTACAAAGGAGGAAACGCAGCAACGGTCGAATAACTGTATTCTTTCTGTGGTGCAGCAGGAGTTTTC
Organism: Lepisosteus oculatus; assembly: GCF_040954835.1. Classification (NCBI taxonomy): domain Eukaryota; kingdom Metazoa; phylum Chordata; class Actinopteri; order Semionotiformes; family Lepisosteidae; genus Lepisosteus; species Lepisosteus oculatus. Next base: position 2,135,274 of record NC_090708.1, on the reverse strand, counting down.
ACGCATATCTTGTTAAGCAATCCGTGCATTTACTCAAAGAAAATAAAAAAGCACCCGACACCCCCAACAAGAAGAAAGGACAGTGCTGTGAGGCAGGGATCCATCAAGGCTGGATGAACGGATCTACATTAGGAAAATGCCTCTTAAAAATTCCTTGGATGCTTTAATTGTTTCCCCCAAGAGCTTGGTATGAGTTCATGGGTAAGCACTGCGGCATTTAGTGGTGCTGCCTCTCAGCTCCATGGTCCTGGGTTCCACTCCAGCCTGGGATGCACTAGCCATGGGACTACAGAAAAATGAAACCAAGTCAGACAAGTGGGCCCAATGCCTTCCTCCCCTCATCTGCCCTTACTGGTGCTTTGGGATTTCATATTTGTTTCTAAATGCCTCAATAAGAAATGTGAAAATTGCACAGGTGTCATTCAGCGCATCGGTACTGTAAGGCTTGGGGAAAGAAAGAAAGAATAAAAGAATCCTATACTGTAACCAGTGTCAGAGTCCTGGCTGTGTGAAGCAGGGATTATGTTAAAACCTTTTGTTGGAGCATCAGCCCTGTCTCTATTTTCAGGACATGACCCTTTCACTGGTGTGCCGATACCGTACACAGTTATTGACCTCAGTGCTGAAGGTCAGGCCCTTTCATGCCAAACAAAACAGTATTTTGCTGTTCTGTTCGAGCGGTGGGTTTTTTAGAGCTCTGCGCCACATGCTGCTCTTGTGAGTATGTTCACAGGCATTCCCAAACGCTCTAAACTGCTGTAATTCACCGACACCGGGACCAAACCGCCCGTGCATCTAGTCAGCCTGAAAAAAGCAAAAACTCCTTCAAATCAGCAAAGTAACGTGGGAACCAAATAATTCACCCCGTTATCCTGCTGGAACCACACAGCTGCCAACTTCCAGATCCTCAGTGGACTCTGCAGCTGGTCGCTTTCGATCTGCGATAGCATACCGTACTGTTTCACGCAGGAACAAGACCCCAGAGTTAATGATCATTTCTTCTGTTTCTCAGACAAAAGCACACATAAATTCAATAAACTGAATCACAAATTGTTAATTGTTAGGCTAGCAGCATTGAAAAGCATTACTTGCTGACTTGTGTACTGAAGAACTACCTCACTTTGGAACTTCTGTCCTCTCGTCTTCCATCAATATGTAATGAAATAAAATTGGCACACGTGAAACTTAATCCTCCACTACAGCAGCACCTATTTAGGCTAAGCACATGTGGAGAAGGCAATTAAAAGCTAACAATGGGCGGTGTACTCTTACACACCTGGGGGCTCACTGGCCAGAATGTGCTCAGTGCTCTGTGGAGGATTTGAACAAAGCTGAGAACTTTCTGATCGATTAGACTGTTCTGGGAAAAGCAAGAGAAAAAAAAGAGAGGTCTCCCAAGGGATCAGGTCACATCTCCTGGCTTGCGAAGAGTGCAGGTTAGGAACTGTAGATGGATGGGGGCTACTACAGGCCTTGAAAATCACACTTATCAGAAACCTGACAAGAGTGCAGCAGGAGGCTGCTTTCCCACTGCATCTCTGCTGCAGCTTTCCTAGAAAGATGCTTGTTTTAGAATGCATACCATTAAACTAGAAGATTATAAAAACGTATCATTTCCCAGGGCTGACTTAACTAAGCAATAGCAAGGCAAACAGCAGGTGGTACTGTCTGCAGCTGTGCAAAATAAGAAAATCTGCACCCAAGGAAGAACAAACACTTCCACATTTCACTGGATATCAGAAACAGTGCGCAGCAGTTTTAATAAAAAATGATGCCGTCACAGATGTTAATATACACTCAATACGAGCGTAAATTAATCTAAGCGTAAAACATCTTTTAAAAAAAAACTGAATTCCAATCATGTTCCCTGTGACAGACAGTGCCTGGATAAAACGGAAATCCAGTCTTGCTACAAACTCAATCTAAACTTGCAAACAGGAATATTTTACAAAACTTTTCATATGATCTATTTTACTGCGTTGCTAACATATTACTTTACTACTTCAGTAAGTAAAATATTACTTTAGCTTAAATCACATATTTATGGGGGAAAAGTCCAAATCCAAGATTCTCCCCCCATGCAACACTAGAAGCAAGAACACCTCTTTAAACAGAGACGGCAGGTTCCCAAAACCCAAATGTGCCTTTACAACCTGTTGGCAACCTTTCCAAATGACTGGAAGCACAAACACCAGAGAGGATTATTTGCCCCCATTTTTGCAGCCACCACCAAAAACTATTAACAGGCAAAAAGGCTGTCAAAAAGAGACAGGAAAGGACAAGTCCACATAGATGCAGACAGGCAAACTGCAAGACTGCGAGAGAAAGGGCTGAACTTCGGTCCACTAGCAGGGCTGCTGACCGCCAGGCAAGGGGAAGGAGCACAACACGCAGAAGCAGGTGTGGCGCGTTACCTGGGCAGAGGCGGCCCCCGCGGTGATGCAGTCCATGAGCCCGTGGCGCCGGGTGAAGAACGCCACGATCTGCTGCCAGCGCGAGGGCTGGGCCCGGAGCTCCTCCGCGGAGCCGCGCTTCGCCCACTGCTTCTGCTTGTGCCCCGCAGAGGCGTGGCCCGAGGCGCCGCTGCCCCTGCCGCCCCGCGGGTACAGGACGGTGTTGTTGCCGAAGATGTAATTCATCTCTGCGGCGGGCGACGGCGCGAGGCTGAGCCAGCTGCCGGGCGGGTCGCCGGCCAACCAGGAGCTCCAGCTTAGGTTACAGCAGCCCCTCCGGAGTCGCCGCGGCGGGGGGAGGCAGGAGCTCGTGAGCTGCAGCAGCAGCAGCGGCGGCCATGCCCCCTCACGCGCGCCGAGAAGCGGGCTCGGGCTGCTCCCTCACTGTCCACATGCCCTGCGCCTGACACAGACAGCAGTCCCAGCAACTTCCCACGCCCTCCCCGGCCCCAGCCTTGTGCCGCTGCTCTACTGTTCGCGGAAAACTAAATAGCCGGAAAGCCAGGAAGTGAGGTCAATTAGCAGGTGGGATGCTGCAGACATTGGACTAGCAGGATCTCTGGGGTTTCTTAATCTAATGTGCTCGGGTAAGGGAAAACCAGCAGGCGAATTACCAGGTCTCAATCACTGCTCTTCTTAAAAGCGGAAGAAAGATCCCCACACGCATTAAATATAAATGCAGAATCCAAGAGGGGCAGCACTCTGACGACGTGTTGGTGCTCTCTCTTTCGTGTTCTGAAAAGCGCTTAATTGTATTTGAAGTCATTAGTCCAACACGGGCATTTTGAAATGCAGGCTCTCTCGCAGTGCTACTGATTTCGACGCATTACAGAGATCTAATTCTGCTCGCTTTTTTTTTTAACCTTCGCACCCCCCCACCCCCCCCAAATCCCCGGTTCCCACCTCCCTGGAAGAGCCAAGAAGCAGCAAGACCTAACGGCTGCTCAGGCAGGCACCGATATTCCTGAGAGCTGGTGAAGAAGAAAGACACAAAAGAAGCGGCCACAGACCGGGAAGTGCCAAACGCAGCGCGAGCACCTCGCTCTGAATTATCAGGTAACGTGTAGAGGTCTATATCCCCCCAGGTGCGGAGCTGTCCTTGGGGGCCACTATCACCACTTCCTCCTCGGCGTCTCGGGCGGGTTTCTCAAGAGGAGACGTGGCCGTCTCTGCTCAGGAAGGGAGAAGACGCACGAATCAGAGAGGAACTGCGAAAGATGCTGCACCCCCGCCACCCCCGTCCGCCTCTCCTACCCAGCTTCGCACACAGCCTGAAATATTCAGGGAGGTTCTTCATCTAAGGTAAAAAAAAATCAGCTTGTACTTGTTCTCGAATGATGCAATATTTGCATGACTCCCCTGACAGCAGGGATCCGAGACGTCAATCAGCAAGAAAGCTGAAATGCTGCTGCCATTTCAGTGCCTCTTTCAGGAAGAAAAAAGCAAAGCGTACCTCAGTCTTACGGAAGAGCAGTGCTCCTGATGATTAGAGTTACCATAGGTGTGCCACAGGTGTCAGATGAGTTTGCAGATATTGTCACAGGCTGTTCTGCCTCCATTCCCCAGGGACGGTATCCATGGCAACCGCTTCCACATCAAATAAACCAGGAAAGAATCCCCACCATGCCTCTCCACTCCCTCAGCCATTCTCCACACTTTCTAAATATACTCAGAAGGCTCCAGTAAAAATAGGACAGCCTCTGCATCAGCACACGGCTCTATTGATTTAATTTGTTTTATTTAACGGGGGGGAGAAGGTTCACCTCGAAACAGCTCAACGAGGGGGGAACTCTTCAGGACCGATACGCCAATAAAATCCCACAAGATCAGAAAAGGTGCCAGTGTTCACTAAGAAAAATTTCAAGCCCACAATGGCCCCATTAATGCATGTCACTTCGCGCCATGCAGGTGAAAAATTGTGCCAGAAGACGGAAAATAAAGGGTCAATTGTTTTTTGCTCTTCCTTGCTCAGTTTTGGGGAAAATAAGTTACATTTTGCTTTCCAATTCTTCAAAACTGTTATTGAATTTTTCTCTTCCTTTGCCCAACAATTCAGTAAAAAGGTTCACTCATAGTGATAAATCAGCAGTTTTAAACACACGGTCGCTAGTCTCAGTTCAAAACAGACCTTATAAATATTTAAAGGAATCAATAATGCATTCCCAATTAAATAAAAACCGAGATGTACATATGTATATTTAATAGCTCGGCTCCCGTAGTCTTGCCTACAAGAGCAGACAGATTTAAACTGTTGCACAGGCTGCAGGCTGATTCGTAGTCTGTTCATTAACAAAACACCCAGCCTGGTTAAGGATGAAAACCCCACGTAAACAAGCCTTGCTAAAAGAGGACTTTAACCAGATGAAACAAAGGTAGTGGCGCAACTTGAAACCCACCATGTAATCCCAGGTCCTGCCGTTTTAACCCCACCCCCGGGCACCGGCCTTCACAAAGAAGTAAAACCCTTTTGCCGTTGCAGCACGCCTACTGGCCGCTGCCGAAGTGCCGTGGCCGGCAGAGGAATCCTCCTCCGTCGGGCCCCTGAGCACGTCCCTTCACCCCAACTGCTCCAGGGGCGCCGCTTAAATGGCTGACCCTGCGCTCTGACCCCCAGCTTCTCTCCCTGTCTGTGCGTCTCATGGAGAGCAAGCTGGGGTCTGCGAAAAGGCAAACTCCTCCTGTGAGAAATTGTATAGGGCCAACAAAGTGATCTTATCTTACACCGCTGCCCTGCTGGACTCTGCGTCCCGCGGGCTGGGAGACGAGAAAGCACGACCCCCCCCTCGTGTCTGTTCGAGCATCGGGACCGAGGAGCACCGCCGTGCCCTGCGGCACACTCCCCCGCACCGCGACAGAACGGGGCACCTGTGTTTTTAAGCTCATGCTTTACGTGCCATTAAAATAAGAATGCGCCTATCGGAAGATCCAGTTTACAGTAAAACGTCCTCCAATTCAGGTCACACATGCCCCGGCAGCTCTGCGAAACGCAAGATGATACACAGATGTGTATGACAACCGGTAGGCGTCCCTTCATCAAGTTAACTAATTAAAAGACAAATTAAAGTCATCCTTGTTTAACTAAGTTAAAATACACTGGCACTCTCCTGCCAAGACATCAGAAAAGCCCCAAAATGTTGAAACACATCAGAGCATCACTCACACCGTTTTGAAAGCTAAGCTCCCAACCAGGATGGTAAACGAACGTCAGACCTGTGCTAGCCCTTAATTAGCTGCCTTTCAAGAGAACATCTGTGCTCACAAGAACAGAAAACAAATAAAAGCACAGCTCAGCAGGGCATTAACACTGAACATCTCCAACTCGGAAATCCTCAGAGTGAAAATACAGCAAATCAATTCAGAAACAGCAAAGAATTCACACTGAATTGAATTACTTCTGGGATTCCAACACAACAAATGTGTCCTGATGTCTGCAGGAAGTTCCCCGAATGGCTTGGGCCTTATCTGCTCAACCAGGGGCTTACTCAGCCTCTGCTCGTAATCCTACTGCCCATCCAAAACCTGCACTGTGGAAGAAACTCTGGCAGCAACAGAGGATTAGCTCCTAGGGATTAATGCATTCTTAAAATACACCAATACATTACAGCATCCATTACAAACTATGTTTCAGTCTCGGAAAGTGTGCTCAGTTTACCCCATGTGCAATTATTACAGTACAAAACACTGCTGGGCGAAGCAAGGAGCCTCTGAGTCTGCAACACTGGTTAGCAAAGATACTGAAGTGGCGTTGACCACAAAACAGCTACAGCTGACTCAATAAAAAACCTTTTAAGGTCAAAAGGTTAAAGGTCACTGTTAAAAGCCTGTTTAAGTTATGAAAAAGTGCTGCAGGATCCGGGCAAGGAAAGGGAGGAAAAAACACGCTGAAGACTCACTCTCCACAGGGCACATCAGTCTGCTGGTTTCATGACAATTATAATGGGGTCACAGTGCAACAAGGCACATGACACTGCAGTTTAACTGCTCTTCATCACACGGTATCAACGAATTGTGAGTCACCAACAGCAACAGTAGATGGTGACTTTAGGATGCACAAAAAACAAGCACAAAACCATGGAAGGTGTTTTTGGGAATTTCCAAGCTCATAATGGAGAAGAAGAATGCCATGCAGGTGATCATCAAGATCAAAGCATTTGGAATATCCTCAATATCCTCAAAAGGCTCTTGACCAAATTCAGGTCTAAATAACCCTTATGCAGCTAAATTTGAAGCAAGACACCCAATGAAAATGTATATAGCAAACAGTGGTTTGTCACAGTTGTTGAGCGGTTTTATTTTCCTTTATAGCTTCAGTGAAAACTGAATCATAAGGCAATCTCTCTGCAGCAGGCTTCTGCTATCAACTGCGATTCTAGACATGCAGTTGAGAAATGAATGTGGTCTCTTGAAGCTAACTTCAGACTCAGGATTTTAATGAATTCTACTGTTGTGTTCATGTGATTGTTTAATCATGCAGAACATTAATTAACTAGAGGGTATTTTAATATTGCAGGATAAAGAGACTGGAATGAGCCAGTTTTGGGATTTATAAAGATTGCATGCACCCTTTCATCTCCCTGTCTGGTTAAGAAGCACCTCCTCTATACCGCCTTGGCTGGGTTTTCTTTGTTCAGCCATCAAGAGTCCTTCATCACAAGCAATAACATCTTCTCTCCCACACTTTCTAATTGTGACCTTCAGAAAGAGGAGGCACAAACATCATGAAGACTTCACAACACCAAGAACACGGTGAATAATTTCGACTTCGAAAAGTAAACCAAAAGGACCGACTGCGATATGGGAATAAACTAAACGCAGTCATAAAGAATTAAAACTAGGACTTGTCAGTACTGGGAGAGCCTGAATGGGGATTCCAATGCGCTTTGGTGACCAGGTCTTCACTGCGCCAGTGACCACTTGATTCCTCATCTTCTTCACACTAAGGGCAAACAGAAACCTACAAGTCCACAGGTAAAGCATGCGAGAGGCTGCAGTGGGAAGACGCTCCTCTATCTTGATGGCTTCTCCTCCTCTCCCACGTCTCTGACCGGCCGTTCAGGCCCCCAGCACTAAACGCAGGGCCGCACAGCCCAGCCCGTGTGACCATGCCGAGAACAGGCAGCCGGAGCTCAGGGGGCACCCCGAAAAAAAAAGTCTGACTCGTGGTTCCAGCCGAGGGGAAGCCGTTCCGAGTGGCCTAGATGGAATGCAATCAGGACTCAACCGACTGGAGGCTAAATGATTCTGGTAGCCCATTGCAGGATTCGGCCAACATCAAAAACAGGACAGATCAGGACACTTGATTCGCAATAGTTCAAGAGCAAATCTACGCCAGCAGCCATATCACTCTGCAACTCACAGCTGGCAGCCCACTGGAGCTCAGCAGGAGTGAGCCTGGTCAGTATCTGGATGGGACCATCCAGGCTGCTGCTGGAAGAAGTGCCAATGGGACCAGCAGGGGGCACTTACCCCGCAGTCTGTGTAGGTCCTAATACCCCAGTTATAGTGACAGGGACACCATACTAGAAAAAGGCGTTGTCCTTCAGATGAGATATAAAACCGAAATCCTGACTCTCTGTAGTCATTAAAAACCCCAGCGTGTTTCCCCAAAAAGAGTAGACGTCCTGGCCAAATTTCCCATGAGCCTTTACCAATCATGGGCACCTAATAATCCCCCTCTCTGAACTGGCTTCATCACTCTGCTCTCCTCCCCACCGAGAGCTGGTATGTGGGGAGTAGACTGGCGCATCATCCAGGTGGGGCTGCACACTGGTGGTGGTGGAGGAGAGTGTCCAGAAAAGCGCTATACAAGTGTAAGAAATTATTAATTAACTATAAAGACAAAAAGGACAGCTTCATATGCAGTCTGCTCCCCACAGTGTTCAGTGCGCTGCGGTGTTCAGTTAAGCTGGACAGCTACGTACGCAGTCTGCTCCCCACAGTATTCAGTGCGCTGTGGTGTTCAGTTAAGCTGCACAACTACATATGCACTCTGCTCCCCACCGCGTTCAGCGTGCTGTGGTGGTTCACAGTGAGAATCAACAGTCCCTTGCGTGCCGGAGAGCTTCAGTCCCACATGGCTCTCACCTCCCCTTTAATCAGCGAACAAGCGATCACTCATGTCGAGCAGGACTGATGAGCCACCGGCCCGTAACGCCTACGAGGTAACCGTCCTCTTATTCAAACAGCCCGCCCTCCACGGAAAGCCGCAGTTTCAATAAACACACTTGCGACGCCGCCTATGAGGCAGGAGGCCGCGCTCGGGAGCCCACGGAACAGGTTTTCATCCCGTACGCCTGTATGCTAAAACGGCGGAGACGGCTGCAGCGCACGTAGCACTGCGCCACTCATCCTTCCCCCAGCCCGCTGCCGACGCCGTTGGGGCTCAGGGGCTGGCGGCGCTGTCGCAGCCCTGCCAGACAGCAGGGAGGGGAGAGCCCCTCTCTCCAGGAGCCTCTGCGTTCCGACATCCCCCCTTGGAAGGAAGCCTACATGTGTGCGTCGGGGAGCAGCTCTGCCCACAGCGGAGGCCATGCTAGCGCGGATGCTCAGACGCCCCTCCATCACTGCCGCCGGCGCTGTGTTGTCATGGTGATCCGGAATAATGCACTAGCACCCCAAGGCATGTTTTTAATTTGTTGCGTTAAAGAAATACCAACTCCTCGAGCAATTAAGGCTCTATTAGGTGTTCTGACGATTATTCAATACGTGCATTAGTGGCACAAAAGATCCTGACTTTGCAATGGCAGATGTGCGACACCACTGCCAACAGAGAAGACAACCGCACATCCAATGGTTTTATTTTTAGTCTCCATTCTTTGGGAAAATAAATGCTTTTTTGGGGGGAAAAAATTCTAATTTTTGTAGCTTGCAGAAACTAAAAATGTAACTATAAATTGGTGTTCTAGGGTTTATATTTCAATTGCCTCTCAGGCTGAATTCACAATGGGACGCTTTACATAACACCCCCCCACCTAAAATAAAAGGTTTCTAAGTTAGACAGGTGAGCTTATAATCACTGATAAGTCGCTGAAACACTGAGCTAGAAAGCAAAAGCATAAATCAGTAAAAACATTAAGGATCCCTTTGATTAAGAACGTCAGAGCTGGAAGAATTGATGTCAACCACAGCCTTCAATCTTTATTCAATAACTAGAGCACCTGCAGCTCTTCTCAGTAAGCTGCAACCCTTTGCTGTCCCTCTAACGGGCTGCGCATCACTCTGCCTGCTCTCTCGGCACCGAGACGCGGATTACACGACAGAGAAGGCAGAATGAAAACTCGCAATTCCTCAAGTGAAAACATGAGATGCAACACGGAAGAATACCCTGAGCAGCGCTGGTCTGGAGCTTGAACCGAGACTGCCGCCGCGCACTGAAAATAAAGAGTTAATCAGCAGTCCATTATGGAGATGCTTTTCTCATTACATTCCAGAGCCCAGAAGGCACAACCACCTTGCGCATCGATTTTTCTAAATGTCACTTCATTGCGTTCTGATCCCCAGAACATTACAGGCGCCTTTCTCCGAGGCGTTTGCTGGATCCGAATGAACTTGTGGGGTTAAAAAAAAAAAGCTCTCCTGCCGTTCTCCTAAAAGGTTATGGCCATTTTCAGAACATCGGGCAAAAGACAACAAAACAATCAGGAGCTTCGGATGCAGAAATAAAATCATCTTTTGCCCAGGACTTCTGTTACTCGCTGCGCTACAGCTCAGTTTAAAAAGACAACTGGAACCGAGCAGCGAATGTTAGCAATTTCACCGGTGCAATGCTATTTTTTTTTTTAAAAAGACTGGGTGAGTGAGCATGCAATGATCTGAGCTATTCCCACCGGTACAGAACAACTGCATACATTCCCATTACCCCCGTCTCTCAGCCTGCCAGTGGCCGCCGTGACAGATAACCTACCAATAAGTGCAGATGCAGCCGTCTGGTTCTCCTAATGGTCCTGATTAAGCGTCTCCCCATCTTTCTAGCATACCACACTGACGCTAACATCGCGCGCTGCTTATCAGAGTTCCTCCAAGTTTCCTCAGCACAGCGACGGCGGCAGGTCTCTGTGACTGATCGCCCCCCGACGCCGCAGGGCCCATAGAGGAATGATGGCTGGGTGTCACTCTGTGCCACAGTGCTGCAGATCTTTCAGCAAGGCAAAACAATGACAGCAGGATCCCAACTCGCAAATCTTATTTGCGCCCTTCCTCTTTCCCGTGCAGTCTGCTGTGATCATAGCAGCCTCGTCTGAAACCAGCCTCGCTGTTCTTTTTGGAAACTTTAAATAAATCAGCAGGCGGCAAATGAGATGTTTCAGCACCGAGACAGGACTGACATCAGCACCCCTCTGTACGGTTTCAGGAGCTGGAGCTCGGGAAACAGTTTTGAAAATGTTACTGTCTGAATTCCTGAGCGGGGCCCTCCCCTCCTCTCACACGTTGCCTTCAGCGTGGTTTCCACCAAACAAGCCCTACAACGCAGATGTGATGCATTTAGTGCTCCGCTGGATCTAATCTCCAGGAGAGGCAGGTAAAACAGCAGAAGGGTCTAAAGCTTGGCACCGTCTAGAAAGGTGCCAGTGCCCAGCTCCTGCGATCATTAATGAGTCAGCAGATGACGCTCCCAGAATGCTGACTAAATGATGCTGCACTTGCTCTGTAATGTTTGCAGCCCAGAGGAGAGCAAAGGCAGCCTTGAGCAAGGACGGACTGCTGTTGGAAGAGGAATAAAAGGGCTGGGAGTGGGAAGCAAGCAAGCGTATACTTTTTTCTATTTTTTTTACCTTCACTCTGCGTTAACCTCCTGCTATTCTCCCGTTAGCTCACTGTACACTTTTCACTGTAGCAAAATTAGTCTCCACTGACGCTGGACGTACCGTAGCTACAAGTGAAAAACTGCACTGCCATGACTGTGCTCCTGCCCTTGGGGTTTGTTTTCGGTTTATGCCGTGTTCAGAGTCTTCCAGGAAGATTCAACCCTACCAGTAAGTGCAGATGCAGTGTAAATGGCTTCTTCCCGTAAACACATAGCCCCCCCCCGCCGATAACTATTTCCAGCTTTGGTTTAAGGTACCTACTATGTAATCATAATGGGGGCTTAATGTTGATCTTTAGACTGTCAGGCAACTCTGGCTGTTTCTCTCTAGGCTGTCAGAGGCCTCGGTGAGCTTGATCTTAATGCTGACATTTGAACTTTCACTCCGAGTCCTAGAGAGGCTATGTTGATTTACAATAAATGTATTTGCTGCATCATTAAAATTCAGAAAGGATAAACCTACAGATCTTACACTGTGGCGTGGCGGAGTAGAAACTGCAGTCCCTAATGTCTGCACTTGACATGCATCGCCAATAGCAGCACTAAATATTCTCCTTGTCAGTTTCAACTATGTACCATGCTGTTCATGAATAAAAATACTCCTGTCTGAGTCAGGATGCCTGAAAACTTGGGAGCTGTCCAGAGTGCTGAATACGCATTTTAAGAAATAATGTAGCTCACCAGTACATATTGGGGTAAAGCTACGTGCCCCATTAAAGGCACCATGACTCAGTGGGATTTTTAACAGAAACATGACTCTGGAACATGCAGGAAAAGACCTGAGTCACTGTTTTATGCCTGGAACAGCACCTTTCAAAGCTGAGTTTTCAATGGAAAATTGAGTTTTTCATTCCATACTACAGCAAAAACAGGCACCAGGGTGTGGGCTACAGGAAACTGGTTAAGATCATAGTTCGCACAAGAAGTGGTCATTTGTTTTCCCCAATGGCCCATTCTGTACAATTAAAGCACAGTATCAAACAGATTCTGTGACAATTATCCATCTCCACATCTAATTCCAACACATTTTGTAAAGATATCGGCCAGAAAGCCCAGAGTGCTGCGTGCTTTAAATGTCTTTTTTTATGATAAACACTGCACATCTACTGCCATTATCCATAAGCATCTCTGCCAATCATGTCCTAATGGAGCAATGCATTAGTTCCATAATAGCAAGTAATGGGATGCTTAAGTGCTTCACATGTTTCACCTTGGGAGGCTCAGTTCATTTGTTACCTTACAGGACTGCGTGCTGCTTCTCTTACTGGGGGGCTTCATTATGGAAATCGGGAGACAGAACAGCGACCTTACCCCAGCTGTCCTCACAAGGAATCAACACACTGAGCGAACTCGGTGAATACAAGGGGTGTATGAAAAGAGGAGGTGTTTCTTGTTTCTTGTCCCGTTCCAGGACTGTTAGACCCATTCTGGTCTTCACATTGAGCAGGCTCTATAAGTCCATGGAGGGGGGCCAATATTATTTCACACCTTCTGGAGTAAATGTGCCTAGGAGAAAAGATTGAAACGATGCTCATCATACTGCATGTCCGATAAGTGCAATGTGACCAAGAACCTGCAAATAAACTGCTGTGCAATTATCGGTCTGTTCATGTTCCTGTGCGGTTTAACACAACAACGTGAAAAACAATTAAAACTTTTATTATATCTATTGAATAATATGATGGAGTGAATCAGAGCCTGAACTGCAGGTGAACACCTAGAGACTAAAACCTTTTTGGTGTGTGAAGACACCTGAAAAGACTCCAAAGCCGGAAACAGAATTTTAGTTTTTACTTTTCAGTGTGAACTATAATTTGCGGTTTCTTTGGCAAGCTAGAATGAAGGAGTATTTTTTCCATTATTCCTGTCCGCTTTAAGAAAATACAAAGTAACAGTTTGTAGAAACAATCCATTTCCCAGCTGCACTCCGTGTTCATTGGGAAGAGCTTGCATGGCAGACTGTCAGCTGTTTTGTCTTAATGCAGCACGGCTTGTTTGCTGGGCATCACACCTGCACAGAGACTTCCCCGAGACAAGCAGCACTGACATCGAATCCCACAAATCTAAAGACCTCCTGGAGTTCAAATCGACAGAGCAACACAGTATAAAATTAAATGCAAGTTTAAAATCACTGTTACAATTAGACAAATTACTGCACGTATGGGCCTGATGAGTTAGTCAAAATGCAGGTGGGAAAAGCTTTTTTTTAAAAAAAAAAAACAAAGAAACCCTAAGGCAGAAACACTCATTACAGCATCACTACCTTTCAAACAGCCTCTGCCAAGCACTTTGATCCCCTTCCTACCATCTGTTGTATTTCAGCTGCAGCCCATGTCATGCGGCCACAATGATGTGTCTATTTCACTGGCGTGCAGGCCAAGAACCCAGCTCTCTCTCTCCCCCCCTCATCCGGGACACGGCTTTCTTCACTGGCCGTCGGAAACTCGGGAGTCGCCTCGGCTCTCGTGAAAAGACCTGCTCTGTCAGCTGAGCCCGATTCGGAGCCAGGGGTGAAGGAGGCCTCAGCTGGAGAGGACGTAGACCCGGCTGGGCCCCTACAGCACGCGGGCAGCCCCTCATCAGCCCACACCGGCCGGAGGAGCCACAGCCTGCCTCGTCAACCACTTGATCTGGGCTATATTTTACTTTCACTTTACGCTCAAGGGGAGGGTGTCTGTTGCCTGATAGACCAGCTTAGGGAGCTTGCAAGTTAGGCTTGTAAGTTACAGGAGCAGCGGCCTTCACAGTCTTTTTACTTAATGACTGTAATTACATAATCTGCATTAGCACAGTGGGTCTGGAAACTGTGGAAAATGCTTGCAGCATGTCAGTGCAAGAGCTGCAACCATAAAAATGCCTCTGACATCATCTTGGAATTCTCGTACTGCATGCATGCACTGTATGGGTTTATTCCAGTAACATTTGTAAACGGAAACAATTCAGGACCACTTCACTATTATGTATCCATCACCTCTATATGAATATTTCAGACTGGAAGCAAGAAGGAAACAGACATGCTTCAGCATTTGTACCCTAATACTTACAACAGTCCCCTTTCTAAAGGTTGTGCCCAAAAGCCCTGTACAAAGAGCCCAGTGTTCAACCTTTAACCTTTCTTCAGTGCAGTTAGTTGCTATCTCTGGGGTAATTGTCCAAACAGTACCACAAATCCTGTTTTGTAACACGTCCACAGAATATATGCTAGATGTGCTTGTCTGTGCAGATCAAAAGGGGAACAACCACAAAAGCACGACAGACCATTCAACACATCAAGAAAAAGCAGGACAGGCGACTTCAACTACAGGAATGCCACACTCGTTAAGAAGCTCAGCCCACATGGCACACTAACAGACAGAACTCAGGAATGACCAAACATAGTAAACACAAGAGATCACAGTTCAAAAACATCTCTGCACAAAAAGGACACAGAGCAGCCTGCAAGCTCTCTCATGCACCGTGACACCTCTGCCACCTAGTGCTTGCAAAGCATACTGCAGGACAACTTTAAGCAATGCTTCCACCAGTACACTAAAAGCAAAGTTTCTTCCCCAAAAGATAACAGCGAACACTGCTTCTGGACCAGCAAGCAAACAATGGTTTCTGAAACTGACAAAAAGGTAAGCCACACCTCGCATAGACTCAACAGATACACGGTTTAGCACAGAAAGGCTAAATAAGGCAAGGACAAATGCCAAAGATGCCACAATCCACAATCAGGCAGCGTTACCTGGGAGAGCGAACCGTTTTGTATGTACAAGGCCGGCAGCGCAGAAGCAGGTATCTCGTCATTTCCTAAAGCTGATGGGCCATCGAAGATGCACTCCAGCGATTCTACCTATAAAGGGGCATGTTACTGTACCTGATCGGAAACAACCCACAGCAGCAGAGCACAGGAGTGGGTGTGAACAGAGGAGAGAAAACACTCCACAGTCATTTACACAGCAGCAGCAGCAGAGGACAGGAGTGGGTGTGAACAGAGAAGAAAGACACTCCACAGTCAGGGACACAACAGCAGCAGCAGCAGAGGACAGGAGTGGGTGTGAACAGAGGAGAGAGACACACTCCACAGTCAGGGACACAACAGCAGCAGCAGCAGCAGAGCACAGGAGTGGGTGTGAACAGAGGAGAGAGACACTCCACAGTCAGGGACACAACAGCAGCAGCAGCAGAGCAAAGGAGTGGGTGTGAACAGAGGAGAGAGACACTCCACAGTCAGGGACACAACAGCAGCAGCAGCAGAGCACAGGAGTGGGTGTGAACAGAGGAGAGAGACACACTCCACAGTCATTTACACAGCAGCAGAGCACAGAAGTGAGTGTGAACAGAGGAGAGAGACATTCCAGTCAGTTAGCAGCTGATCAGATCCTTTTGGTTACGAGACAGATATTACTTGACTTACAGAAAAAATGGAACTGTTTCAATGAGCTGCCAACATATCATTCATATGGTAGCAAACAGTTAAAAATGAGTAAGGCAGGCAAGAAGGATCTTGTAGATATGACTGAAATTCAGGAAAAAATAACATTTGATAACAAACAAAATAGAAAAGAGTCAGAAATGTTGTGACAGGCTTTAATAATTTCATCATTTAAAAAACTTCATGGTACCCCAAACATGAAAGAACAACAATCAGACAACATGACTAGACATGAAATCTCTATAGCTCTACACGATGACCATGAACTGTGGAAAATGCAATCTACAGTATTTTAATGAACACAGAGCATGAGTCTCACAAATCGATCACTGCTTTAAGTATTAGAATGATATCTAAAGTCCCTTTCACTGTTACAAAACTGAGTCAATGCACACAAATGCAACAGAACATCACAACATTCACATGATCACGTGTATCCAGATTGACAACTGGGAATTTTGGCTGTTTATTGCTGTTCTTCTGTGCTGTATTCCAGCTCTTTGGAAGGTCTCCTTGCTCTTTGAAACTGTAAACAGTGTTTATTGAACACAGCCACACAGTCTGAGCCACAATGCTCTATTTTAGATCAATTCTACAGGATCTTTGATATGCGTTTGAAACATCCATGTGCGTCGGTGGATGGTTTACATCCTCTCCCAGACTACCTCCCTTAGGTGTCCCTCTGGGGTCTGGACCAGGGCCCCTTTGTTGTTTAGCCTTTACACCTACACTTGTGTGAAGAGCCACAACAACCCCAATAATTAACAAGAAGCTTCACATTGGGGGGGTGGAAAAAAAGCGATTTAGTCAAATTATTGAATTGATTTCACAATATTCTAGTCACGGGGTGTTCGGGGAAACCTCTCTGAGATGAGGAAGAAAGGGAATTATTCAGCAGGAGCCAACTTGGGAAAGCTCTTCCTCTCCCTCAGTAAAGGGATGTGTCCCATTTCTGCTCCAAACACTGTAGTCTGAGCAGAGCACTGCTACCGTCAGCATTCAGCACAATGCTGGTGGCACTGACACGGCCACTATATTGACCGTTTCTGTACTTGCACAGCGTCTTAAATCAAATCATGGAACCAGTCAAACCATTTGGAAATGAACAGTTTAGGGTACAAGGCCTTAGTGTGACATCTACTGCAGAAACCTTACAGCATCAGTGTAGTGAGAGGTGGGTTGGAAGAGAGTTTCCTCTCTAAAGTCTGAAATGTCTTTTGTTAGGATTATTCTGCTTCTACACTGAAAGCACTACACAGCAAAGAGAAACCGCTGAGTAACCACCACACAGTAAGCACTGGCTATTTGTTTTATTAGCTACAACTACAGAAACTTTAATGCTCACTAATCTTCTCGCTATGCTCTCCTTAGTCTCGTCAAGCATCACAGGAAGCGATAGGTTTTTATAGCGAGTATTGTACGGCACCTTGGTAACGGACAGCATCGTCACCGAGAGTTCACAGGTACCACACACCTGGGGAGGTTCAAGATGTTAACTCCATCTGCTCTGGCAACGCTACAGGAAGACTGGCTGTGCTGCTTACATACTCTCTATATAAATAGCTCCACTAGCAACCTGCAGGAAGCATAATATCAAATCCCGAGCAAGAAACGGGGGCAAATGTAATTTTTAAACATGGAGTACACAAAAAGGATAGCAAAGAATAATCCTGAGTAGGGGTTCACTTTTTTTTTTTTAAATCAACAAGCGCATGCCAAATGGCACAGCACAACTGGACAGGAAGTGGTCAACAGAAGGCATTAAAAAGGCTCTTGGATGTGCTGGCTGAAAGGCTAAAACGAGGATGCCCAGCAGTCCAGTTCGGACCAGTGAGCCAGTGTGTCCAGAGGAAGGATTACTGCCCCTGAAAGCCGAACTTGGGGGAATGCTCAGGACCTGGAGGGCAGTGCAGCCTCTGCTTCACAGGCCCAGATATGCATGGCAGGCACTCCCTTTGGCAGCCCGGACACCAACAGACATGTGTCCAGCAAGGGCAGCAGCTCTGCTGTTCGTGCCGATCCTGGGCCGCCGGTGTCTGCCGAGCGGAAAGACCCCGGGCCACTCATCTGCTGGAGCAGCTCGCCACGGACGACCTTTCACTCCTCCAAAACCCGCGCTTGCCCGCTGGCACCAGATCTGTGCCTGTGGCCACTGGCCCGACTCCATCACAACGGACGTGGCTCCACTTCACAGACGTCTCACTGAGCACTGCCTCCACATGGACGTGCGTTAAATAAACCTTCCCTTCTTCCTCAGAGTGACACTCTCACATCTAACAGTCTTTCAAGCACATTAGGCCCTGATCAAAATCCTCACCAGGCCCAGGTGCACAGAAGGATTCACTTTTCATGACGACCTTTTCAGTTTTTCCACTCAGTGTTTGTACTTTGGATATGCCAACGCTGTCATCACGCTTTCCACAAGGTACCCTTACAACATGCTCAAAGTCCAAACGCAGAACTCAGAAGACTAGGAATCCATTAAAAAATGTTGGGAGTCCATGTGAAAGTTCCAAAGCTTATTTTCAAAAGCTTCTGGCAGCATCCTTTCGCATTTTAACCAACTCCAGTCATCTTTAAACACATGAAAGCAAACATCAGTGAGCAGAAATCTTGGCGCATCCCTATTGTGAAACTGTACTCTATTTTGGCATGGGGTTCACTAATTAGGACAAATTAAATTGCCTGCAAAACACACCTCTATGCAAACCTATATCTTCCTGTACTGGATTTGGACATTTCTCTAGATACCTATAGCTCATCTATAGTTTTTAAAAAGGGTAATTTCAAAGGATCCTAAGTGTTTTTCAGCAGAGGAAACAGCATCCACCTGGGCTATGTCAGGCAGCTATCCTGCACCTGCAGCCCCACTGTACAGACAATAAGGGGGAGGAGTGAGAAACTGCTTCACCAGACAAATTAAGCAGTGAACTTAAAGATCTTGAGGGAGGCCAGATTATCCAGGGCCAGAGTGGAATTTAACCAGGAAAGCAGGGTTAACACTCCTGTTCTTCTGAAAAGCCATGGGATCCCAAAAGTAGTTGGGACCTCAGTTTATTTTTCCTATAGCACAGGATCCCCTGCCACCATGCCGGGCTTCCATACTGTGGTTCAAGGGGAAAAGCACCACCTACTGGTCTATGAGCCCAACATTTAAGATAAAAATAATCAAAATTCAACAAATTATCTTTAATTCCAGGCAAAATCCAGAAAGACAAATCTTCATTTGGTTAATTCCTATGAAGGGTTTAACTGTTTAAGCAATG
Organism: Lepisosteus oculatus; assembly: GCF_040954835.1. Lineage (NCBI taxonomy): Eukaryota > Metazoa > Chordata > Actinopteri > Semionotiformes > Lepisosteidae > Lepisosteus > Lepisosteus oculatus. Next base: position 2,116,335 of record NC_090708.1, on the reverse strand, counting down.
ACATGACTTATCCACTAGGTGGGACCAGAGATCTTTATCCTGACAATTCACACACGGCACCCAAGAGCATTCGACTTAATTCAGTTAAATGAATGCACATATGAAACTTAGCACGTGTATGCAAGTTTTATGGTTCTACACTGGCAATCTATACCCAACAATGGACAAAAAAAAAAAATCAACTGCTCATTAAAAACATGCGCAAGTGTAATCCCACATGCCCACTCTGCTGCTCCTGTGTTCTCTCCCATCATTCATTCTCCAACCTCACCTCCATCAGGTGCAATGAACTGCCCCCAGAAATCAGGACTGCTCAGCCCCTGATCGCCTTTCCCAGCTTCTTTAAGACTCCTCTGCTAAAGAGAGCCTCACAGCTCTCAGCTGCATCCTTCAGCAACTCCTACCCTGTACTTAATTCCCCATTTGAGGATGTTTACTCACCTGCGGGGTGTCCACATCCATTCTGCACTGCCTCCACATGTTTATAGCCTGAACACTGAAACACAAACCTTGGGGCACCGCGGAAACTACGTGGAAGTGCATTTAAAAGTGAGAACAGGGGGCACTTTTTGGATTAATGAGCTGGTCACTGACAAACAGGCTAGATGAGTGACACACAAGGAGGTGTGATTTGGCCTCTTAAGTCCAACTCCTGTGTGACACCTGCTCTTATTCGTCATGATTTGCTCCCTGCTGTATCCGCATTTAATGTCGACTTCCGTAAACGCTGCCCTGGACGTACCGGTAGAGAAACTTTGAATCCCATGCACCGTGTATAATTTTAATGCTCACTGGGTTATAAGCATTCAAAGGGAGTATTTAAGGAGGCATGTACTGCAGTAGTGACATGACCAAATGCCATTGTGCTTTTGTTTTGTTGACAGGGTTGAACCGATCGCTGGTTGTAAGACAAGTGAACAGTCCGAGCCCTCGAGCGTCAGAATCCAGACAACATCGTAGTTCTCCTCAAATCATCAAAAACTGCAGAGCTTGAAGAAGCGTGTCTGGGCCGGTTCAGCACTGAGGAGGGAGGATTTTCCAGTCCCCATTTTGTGGGCCGCCGTTTCCCCCAAGGGGTACAAGGCACCCCCAGCCGCTGGGCAGGGAGCCCCAGGTGCCAGGAGGCGACGGGCTGGGTCCCTCCCGAACAGGCTGACCCGCTCCCGAGCCGCCCCTTGCGCCGGCGGGGCAGAGGGCATCCTGACTAGGGAGGGCTGTCAGCGGCTCTCGGGCGCTGAAGATTCATCTTCCTGCCCCTGTTACATCTATAAATACTCCGGCTGCTCTCGGCTAGGCTCCTCCCATCGTCAGGCTGAAACCGGGACGCCTGGTGATAAATCGCCACAACCTGCTCCTCTCAGAACTCTGACGAAGCGTTATTCTTTCCTCATTAAGAAAACTCCTTCCTCCGCTCGCCACGAGGTCACTGTCCATCCTCCCACGTCAGCCCCTGGTCCTCCCCTGACTCCCAGGCAGACTGGTCAGCTCCTACAGAGGGGAACCAGCTCGTAACACTGGTGTGGTCTCCCGGCATGCCAGCTGCCACCAGCGTTTCAGCCAAGGAAAAGCTGAACAGCACTTCCCAGGCAAAACCATTTTCTCACCTCTTCACCCAGTCCAGGGCTGCAGGGGAGCCAGAGCCTGTCCCAGCAAGCAAGGGGCACGAGGCAGGGTCCACCCTGGATCCAGCCCATTCCAGGACACACACTCACACCAGGGCCAGCTCCCCACCAGCATGTCTTTGGACTGGGGGAGGAAACCGGAGCACCTGATCGACAATCTGGAAATTGTAGCTGTGTAATTTATTGTATCCTAATCTTAACCTAATCCCTATAAACTTCTGTCCTTCTACTCTTCTATCCCTCTTAACCAGCTCCGCGGATAAAGCACTTCAGTGCGGACAACACCGCTGTGTGGGGTACTGCTCGTGCATTGATAAACCTTGATTGATTGAAACCCCCACGAATGGGGAGAACACACAAACGGCACTCCCAAGTGATCTATCTTAGAAAAGAGTGACATGGGAAGGGTCACAAAAACTGAACCCCTGAGGTTCATACACACAGTATCAGCTCTAATGGAAAGAACATATGCATTTCTACATGCTAAACAGCAACATAGATAGATTGCTTTTAAAAGTACAATCGGTATCTGTAGTAGTAACAGCCTGTAATCCCTTGTATGTAGTTGTCCACAAAACACATAGTGAATTCTTTAACTTTACAACATCAGCAGATTAAGAGCATTAAAGAAAATGGTGTGAAGCTTCTTAGGGAATCTAAAATCAATGAGATTGTGCAGACATCACCATAAGCTGCCAAAATGTCCAGAAAAGGGCACAGGAAATTTGAACAACAGCCTATTATTTTAAAGATGGGAGAATATTCAAACAGGATCTGAAACCAAGACACTCATCATGCAACTAAACCTGAAACCCTGCAGACTGGGCAAGCAGCTCGAGGCCAAGCAGGGCTGAGATCAGCTCTCATCAACCTGGGGAGTCTGTCACTAACGTAGTTCACTACACAGGCTGTGAAGACTGGCTAGACAACCAGATGAGAAAACACATTAACCAGCCTTGATTTCTCCAGGAATGACAACACTGAACAGACACTCCAAACTAGGGAAAGAAAGCATGCAACAGCGTACAAAATAAACGGTAAGCAGCAGCCCCTTACTATTGATTTAAGGAGGACAAGGCGAGATGAGACAGGCCAGGATTACAGCCAGTCTATAAACCTTGAATTTCAGTTCCTTGGTTTCCACTGAAAGTTAGTGAAGCAGGCAAAGCAGAAACCACCACAAGAAATGGATTTTCAAGGACAAGGTAAACAAGTTTGTCAGGTATCATGTTGAAACATGGAACTTTAAAAAGCACGCTAAATCTGAAGGAGGTCCTCAAATGATCAACAAGACATCTCTTCTGCGTTAAAGACTTTTTCCCAAACTGGAAAATTATATATATATAACGGCTAATGAAAATCTGCTGGTTTAGAGCTTTGTAAAAGAACCTTAAAGGAAGAACTTCTAAACCGGTGCATGTTCTGTCCTTCTAGAGCAACGGGTGCTCTGTCCTTTACGAGGCAGCAAGTCCAGCCCTCCCTCTTATTGACCAGCAGGTAGTGGACATGCTATCGAACACCTCTTGCTGCTGAAACACAGCTCGCCTCCCGGAGGGAGCACTTACATCACCGTTCCCAAAACTAACTCCTCGGAGAGGGATCCCTGACACCAACAACAGGACCCACGGAAAACAAGTGGCTTCTGCCTGAACTTCCACCTGCTGCACTGCGGAGAATTCCTTCGGTGAAGACCTGCGTGTGTGCGCTTGTGAGCCTGGGTGTGAGGGTGTGTGGCAAGGGCAAGAGACAAAGCCCCCACCTTTTTTTTTGCTTCAGCCTACGTGACGAAACGGAACAGGGAAAGACAGAAAGTAACGAGAATGGAATGCAGACGGAGGATGGGAATCCGCGCCGCTCCGGCCCCTTACCTTCATGGGCGAGATGTGGGAGTGCGAGACGAATCCGTGCACGTTCTCGATCTGCGAGAGGTTCTTCTCCGAGACGTGCACCAGCTCCGGCCCCTTCGCCTCGCTGGCCAGGTGCGGCGAGCTGTGCTCCTGTGGAGGCGTGTCCTCATCTTGGTACCGGTACTTCTGCCGACACAAGCGGAGCAGAAAAGGGCCATGAATGAAGTGGGCAGGGGGGGGAGCGTGTGTGAGAGATCGGCTTGGACACAGCTGAGGAACTCCCCCGCCGCCCGTCCCTCTCCACAGCCTTCCTTCTGCACACAGAGCGCTGTGCTGCAGCTCGACCGCGCAGTGCCCGATAACCCAAAGGCACCACAGTGCCGCCCAGCGCTGGACACAAGCTCTTACAGCACAGACGGGTTCACTACGCCTTCTACGGCTTGCTCTAGAACCTGTTAAAGGGTGAATACATTGCAACGTTTTCCCCCGCTAACCCGGCCTCAGCAGACACCACAACAGTCTCTTCATCATTTCAAGACATAACAGGACCTGCTATTTTTGAGTGGTTTGTCACGTGTTATCTGTTTTTTAGCTCGGGTGTACGTTTCGCTGAGACTCTCAAGGAGGGAGGCAGTACAAACAGCCCCCCCACTCCGGTAGCTCTGGGCTCGCTGCGCCCGCCCCTCACTCGTCCGCCTCCACAAGCTCTGCTTGTCTGTTTGCCAGCCTCATTCAAGACTCACCCGCTTCCAGCTGGCCTCATTAACAGGGGGAACATGGCCCTGTTAATACCCACAGGACAGGGCAGGGGGTGCCGAGGAGCAGGGTGGATCAGCAGGCGAGTAGACAGTGTGCCAACTAGGGTCACCTGTGCTCAGGGTCCGAGAGAGCCCCAGGTGCTGTTCACCCTGCTTTGTTCGGCAGCAGCAGTTTCCACATTCCTGCATGGTTGGGAACTGACTGAGGGGTGTCTCCTCGCGTCTCCTGCTGCACCATGCATCCCCTTTTCAACAGCAAACACTTTCAGCATCAGAAAGACATCCCACCCCAACCCCACTCCTCCCACCACCTGCCCTGGTGATAGTGCAGTAACTTTCCCACACAGCGAAGGAACACTGAACTTTTTTTAGTCTTGAACAGAGGAGAACACAAGGGGACCTGATACAAGTATTCACAATCCTTAAGGGCCCCGACAAAGACAGCCCAGCAGAACGAACAGGGAGACAAGAACCCGAAGATACCAGTGGGAACCATGTGAAATTGCACTTAAAGCTGTTGTTGAAGCGGATATCCCGGCTTAGTCCTGGCAGGATGAAATCCCGGGATTAATTAAGCAGCTACTAACTACCAAGCAAGCTAGATGGGCCACAAGGTCTCCTGTCTTCTGTTCCCTTTAAGTATTGTAAAACAGGACAGACCCGGAGAGGAACTCTGTAACTTTCAGAAAGAGAACAGGGGGCCGTAACAGCTCTCCGCTCACTTTTACAAACCCAGAACCTGAAATTACTCGATATGATTTCGAGGAAACTCAGAAGCAGCACTGTGAACCACACCTCCAGACGCGTGCTTCTTCAGCACACAATCAACGCCACCTCTCGGACCTGGGAGACTGCTCACAGAGACGCAGCAGCACACCAGGCCTCACCCTCCACCACTCACCACCCACACCAAGCAGACTTCTTTCAACCACCTGGAACAGACACGAAACATGTACCCTAGTAAGCTCTGAGTGACAGTGCAGGACATCTTCATTGTGTCCTCTCTTTAGGAACAAGCAGGTGTAGCACAGCAAGAGGCTTTCCGACTGCAGAGCCACGGAGGAAATCGGACAAATACAGCCAACCTGATAAACAAGCAGGAAACAAGGAAACGCAAAAACACACCCTGCTGCTACTTTCAGTCCACATAGCCCCTGAAAACTCAGAAGTGTCTTGTACGAGCTTTAAAATTACATGAAAAGTACTTCAAGAAACAAGTGTTTTTGTACAGTACTGGCTGTCAATGGCAGTTTGCATGGAGCACTGCAGGCTCAATGAATTCTGATGCCTGGGGAAGGAGACCAGTTGTAGTGGCTCGTTGCCTGACCTCTCACAAAGAGCACTGTGGATTCCCAAAGGGGTGCAATACTATTCTGGTAGCACTTTAGTAGCATTCTGCCCAACACTGGAAGCTGACTAACTGCATTTGCCATTTAAAAACCCAGAACTGCATGTGTACCCCATTCTCTTGGTTTGAATAAAGAAACAACTGAGGAAGGTCACGTCAGGCCACAACCCAGACTCCCTGTCACTGAGTGATGACAACGAACGTGGTTCCGAAAGTGCCGACGGGAGGGGAAAAAAAAAATCATGCTGCCGTGTTTTTGCATGTTGTGAGAAGCTGCCCTTTCTATTCCCCACTCCTGAAACTGTTGGGAATTCTCCCCTGGCTCCCTAGCGCGATCAATGCTTGAATCTGATCTTGGCGACACTAACTTACCTCGAACTGGTGTGAACTACGAGGGAGAAGAAATGCAGTTACTACCCAAGATGCCTGCAAATGCAGCTGCCTTTTCAATGGGTTATGATGTTCCTTAGATAATTCTCCTGTAGCAGTGTGAAACCGCAGGACAAGTCGCACTTTCACAGCAAAACGTCAACTGCCGAAACTAGGGGTCTGAGGGCTGTGAGAGGCTTCACAAAACTTGCTGTTGGAGTCCAGGCCTGAAAAAAATTGAGGTATTACCTAAATAAATGAATCTGTAGAATATGGTAATGAAGTAGCAGCAAGGGCAGATACCAGCACTTTCAGCATCAGACGCATGTAACTGTATAAACAAGTCACTGTACTCCACAGCCTGCGTGTTTGAAAGATTTCTTTAACAGGTTATCCACACTGCTCTAGTCCAAAAAAACATACAAAAATAAAAAAAACTCATTCCATTAGCATCCTGCAAGTGCCGATGGGTCTTCAGAAGCTTGTCAGGCTATGCAACACATTTAAGATCCTGCAACGTACTTTGGCATTTCCAAGGTGCTAACTAAAGAGGATCTGCCATAGGAGGAAGACTCCCCCGGGTTAAATCATAGCGCCAGGATGAAGATTGCTCCAGTACACCGACTGATCCGATACGCTAACGTGGGGCTTGACTGACCAGACCTATTCAGCGCTTAGAGGATTTGCAGGATTTATCTATGCTGAAGCTCCCCAGAAACCACATTCTTGGATTCACAGTTGCTGCTGTAGTTAAACAGCGCTCTGTTCCACGGGTTTTAAAAACTAATCTCGCTGGGTGGTGTTGCAGATTGACAGAGCTTTGCGGATGACATCTAAAATAATTAAAAGTCACGACGGCTTTGGCTCTCCTTAAGCAACCAGGGTGAAATAAAGATGACTACCCAATAAGAGAAAAAAAAACATTTGGTAAGGGTGCAGATTAACTTACAGTAGGATCCTTCAGAGCAGTTCTAATGTTATTTGACCACTCATGTTAAGTTTCATGGCACCAGAACCTTGCATGTGCTGGATGGAGATGAAGAAGCAAGCGGACTGCTAGCTCGGACAGCTCGCATAGATTCTCAATCTCCTCACACTTCACCACACAAAACCCACACGGCAGTGGGGAAGCAGGTAATGAAGCTCATTTTGGACAAAAAGGATCATGTTTTGAGCTGTCAGTATCGTGCTCCGTGGCAGACGAGTGTGCTCAGGTACAGAAAGGACAACGCTGGAAGAGGAGTGCACAAAAACCAAAGCAATCACACACTGGGGGGTTTGGAATAAAAGTTATTTAAAATTGAAAGCCTGCTCTCTTCATCATCTCCCCCCCTCAGATTCTGAATTACAAGAAGAGGTGAAGACAGTCCTTTTCGGTCCTGTTTGCAGTTTTCCGTGTAGCATTGAGCACTCAAAGGTGTCCTGCAAAATATGAGCGGGTGAAAGCGATCGTGCAGGTATCACTCTGACGAGCGAGATGCATGCCCCCGTCAGGCCAGACTGGGACCTGAAGAATTTGGAGGTGCTATAACATAGCTCAGAGATCTGCTGCTGCAGCCTGTGTGCAACAGCCAGCTCCTCTCCATGACTCTGCTGCAGGGGTCATCATTCGCAGCCCCGGGTGAGTTCCTTCACCTGGCAGCACAGAGGCCTAAGCTTGAAACTCGTGCACATGACAGCAGATATGGGCTGCGATATCTGTTTTTTTCAAGCTTGTCACACATACTGCCTTGACAAATAAAAATGAAAAAACAGTGTATTGCACACGTTCCTTTAATTGGATAAGGAACACATGAATGTTTACCACCGAGAGAAGGCAGTTTGCCTCATCCATCTCATTAGTTTGCTAGCAGCTAACTGATCCAGAATGGTCATCCAGCCTTTCCTTAATCAACTTCTCCAGCATAGCTTTGTAGCTTGTTCCAGTCTCCCATCTTAAACACGGCTTATAACAAAATCAGGGATGCAACTTTGACTGCATGAGCAGTGCTGGAAAACTAAGCAAACAATTCAATTCTGTGCATCTAACACTCCCATTTCTGGTACTTGGAGGGTTTACACATTTCTAATGTATAATTTGCAAACCTCAAACATTAATGAGGCATTTATGGATGGTTTGACCCTCGTTAATGAATTAAATCATTTAATATAGTAGACCTGGTAGCAACTAACCTCCTCTGCTTATTTTTTCAAGTCCTGAATTGAAACTTGCTGCCCCCAAAGCGGACACTCCCCCCTTTAAGATTCAATACTTCACACTTTGACCAGTTTTGCCTCGCTCCCTGCATTAGTACGACCTCTCGAGTTGCAAGTGGCCGGACTGCAGTAGAATCACCCAATTACACTCCAGTAAGAGCGAAAGAACATGAGCTCTGCATTCAGCTTGACCACTTCGCAGTGCCAGATTGTAAATGCGAGAGAGAGAACAGAAAGATTTTTTTTTAGCCTGAACAATTCAGAACAGGGCTTCCCCTGACAGAAAACACCCTCCGCCTGCAGCAGCGTGCACCACCCACTCCCTTCACTGGGAGCAGAAAGCACAGCAGGCACCGCCGCCACAGCAACGGGCACCATCTTTGCTTGACTGCACTTCCTGCTGCAGGTGATGCTCAAGTTAAAGAGGGGAAGGGGAAGTTCCCCTATTGGAAGGAAACTGCTCCTGTTCATGTCCACCGTTAACACACAGTATCACTTGCGCATCCCTAAAATACACAGCAGTGGCACGACCACATGCTGTACAACAAGACCAAAAAATGTTCCTTATGTACTCCGCTGATAACAAAAGCCCTGTTTTGTGGGAATTTAAGTACTCGTGATAAGTTTTTCTAGTTATTTTAAGAGATACCGATATGATTAACAGAATGCCGTACTACAGTAAATAAACTTTCACAAAACCCGCATGCCCTTTTCCTGACAAGGCCGTACTCCTCCTTCACAGATAGGATGTGGTGTGCATGTCATGCACTAGACTTTCTCCTGCTTTGCGACCATAGAAACATTCATACTTGCAGCAGATCTTCAGAGAGCGAAGCAAATCTGCTCTTTTCTGCTCTCAAAACACCCTCCAGTGCGGCACCCGCCACCTCCATCACCAGAAGGCCGAGCTCCTTTCTCCAGCTCTGAACAGGTGCCACCAGGCCTCTTCTCCTCATCTGAGATCTAAGCCAACAGGACTTGGGGAAAAGGGCGCTGTAGCCCTTTCCTTTATGTCATAGCCCCACAGGCCCTTACACAGAGGAGAAGATGGGGGATGAAATGGATTCTGCTCTACTTCAGCGGCCCCATGCTCACTCAAAGTGCTGCCACCATGTGGTGAGGACAAGTCCACACTAAGAGCCATGTGGGAAGGCCTCTCTTAAAAAAAGAAAAGGGCGGAGCAGTGGCTCTGTGCCTCAGGATCTGCACCTGTGGCTGGAAGGGTGCTGGTTCAAATCCTACTCCATTGGGCCCCTGAGCAAGTCCCTTAACCCCAGCTGCTCCTGGGGCACTGTATAAATGGCTGACCCTGTGCTCTGTGTGTCTGTCTCATGGAGAGCAAGCTGGGGTATGTGAGAAATTGTATACGGCAATTAAAGTGATCCTATCTTATCTCTTCCCCTCCTCTCTGCCTTCCCAATACACTGCCGAATCAGGGAATCAGAAAGCTGTGACCTGGAAAACACTAACATACACCAATTATTTAAATCACTTGTCCAATTAAAGTATCAGAAGCAGAGCTGACAATTACTGAACGAGTATAGTCTGGCTCTTGAATCTGAGATCTGCTGATTCAGGTCTTGTTATCCAGATGAAGCCTCCACACTGGAGGCAAGACAGCATTCTCCTGTCTAGCAACAGGTCTATGGAGCTCACTGCCAAAATCGATGTTAAACCCCCTGTACAACATTGAGATTGTAGACTTATTACATAGTTATAACAAGAAGCAGAAAAGGCCTCCAGTTCTCCAAGAGTTGATGCACGGATCTCCAGTCTAAGGGAGTGACAGGCAGCATGATAATACAACTGAGACCTAAGAAACGTTCGAGCACAGATTAAACGAGCAACATCAAATATAACCTCAAATGTTATAAAGAGAAAATAAGCAAATACCTGACCGACAGGATCATGCATATGGACAAAAAATGAAAGAAAATATTTTAACCTCCATATCATAGTTTCATCACCTTCATCAAATAACTTGGTAAAACTCCCCCCTAAGCTGTCAGTATTCATTATCTAGGATTCCAGCCCAAACCTCACAGAACCTCAAAGCCGTCTCTTACAAGTGTTTAAGCTTCAGGTGCTGCAGGAAACCTCAGATTTCAGACTAGGTGCTGCAGAAACACTCCACGCCGCCTGAGCCAGGTGCTGCAGCTGATCTGCAAAGGGTTCTGAGTCATGAAAACGAGAATCTAAAAAAAAAATGTACAGATGACTATAGGGGCTGATAAAATCCTTGATTCGTGTGTCAAATCTTGGGGTCTACGATTTAAAGGTCACCTTTGGTCACCCATCAGACCTCACCTCTAGATCACAGGCAACAGCGTGGTATACATCAGCCCACTACTGGCCTTCCTTTTAAACCACTCCGGCAAAGACAAATAGGAGGGTCAGGCTTCCGATCGGCTCAACTGATGCTGATGCTGATGCTGGTTGTGCTCCGGGGTCACAGGTTCGAGCCGGGCTCACGACAGAGACCGGGAATCCGCAAGAGGCAGGGCACTGCCGAGAAGGTTGGTGAGTTTTAACTCTCAGCAACAGAGCCCCCCGGTGGCCGGACGTGTGGTGGAGCGTCTGAGGGACACGCCTCTTCTCCAGCTAGCAAGGGCCTGCAGGGGAGGACTGGGCTGCCCGTGACCTGTTCAGAAACACCACAGGGAGGAGGAGTCGGCCTCCTCTTCCTCATCCTCGGTCACAGGGACCGCAGCTCTGAAGTGAGATGGGGGGGAAAAACTGGCAATCTCAAATTCAGAGGATAAATAAAATAAAACGCAGCAATCAGGCCTGAAAAGGGATGCAGCTGTCCTACAAAGAGAGTCGGGGATATGTGGAATAAACTACCCTGCCACGCTATGAAAGTTTCAAAAAGCATCTGGTTTGATTAACAACCCAACAAGCAAGATGAGTCAAACCCGTGTCCTAGTGTTAAACAAATACCGCGGGACAACATCCTATATTTTTGAAGCATAAGGAGATTTGATTTAGATGTGCAACAATCCAATACAAACTGAAAATTAAGATAAAAGAGGTCAACATTAGGACAACAAAGGCAAAACAGCTGTTCGTGCACAGTTTAAAGCAGACAAGACAAGTCAGAAGGCTATAGTGTGAAGAGGAACTCTTCAGTATTGCAGTTTGTTTTTACTATTCTACCGACTGACAAAGCAGTGGGGATTAGTATAGTCATACTCGTTCGGTACAAGCTCAGGGCACGTGTGCAGTGCAGCTGCTCGGTCCCTGGCCTGTCACTGCGCACAGACCCCTCTCTCTGCTGTCCAGAGGCAGCCTCAGCTCACTAAGATTCACCTTCACCCCATCTGCACTCCTCAGCCTTTACTTCCCACAAGACAACTGAAGGGCAGGCAATGCACAAGAGACAGGAAACCTCCCCCCTGTGCTAGTAAGAGGACTTTTCCTTGCAGGTAACCGCTGTGAATAAATTTCCCATCTAATCACGGTTAAATCTGAGGTTTGAGATCTCTACAGCTGTAACGATGTATTTCTAAGTATAGAACACTTGAATACACCCGAGAATGACTCAAGAGTTTTCAGCCTTAAGAAGTTTAGCTTACTTGTGTTATTCAGTGAACACACTGGTGACACTTCCCGGAGATTCCAATCCAGACAAGCAAGCATTTTCAGGAACTGGCTTGCACGCACAACACTGCTCAGAGACTAGCTTCAAGGAACAGCAGAAATCAGCCTCTCTCTGTCCCCAGCCTCCATGAACACAGATGCTGTGGTAGAGGTGAGAGCAGCATCTCTTAGCAACCAGTAACATGGCACTTGCTCTACCTACCCAATCTTGGGATTTCACACGTGCATTTCTAGAAAGACACTAGCACAGCCGGGTGCCTTCAGACATCACGAGGAGAAGACAACCCTGCTCCAGGACTCCTTTTCCAATTTATTCAAACAACCTCTGGCCGATATCCAATTTCCAGTTGTGCTTCACCTACAGAGGCCCATACGGCATACTCAGGAATACTGGAGAAAAAGCATTGCTCAAGTGTTTCCTTTGCCAATTTCCTTTCATAAGGATAAGAAGGATTGCAAGAATAAAGATGCAAAACTCTGTTCACTAACTGTGGACTAACCCTATATTTCCGTTTTCTTTTCTTCATATAGGACACAAACCCAGAGGCAGTCAAATATTACTGCTCTTAATGAAGAGTGAAAGGAACGTTCCAGCCCGGCAGGTCAGGGGGCAGTCAGGAGATGAAGCAAAACAGTTTGCTGAATCTCGTTTAATAACCGCAAGTTTCTGAAGTTCAGCAAGACTATCTTGGAATAATCAAAGGCTACAGGTCTTGTCTCTAGAACGATAATTGGTAAAATCAATGATTTAAGGTGCTACATTACTTCCAATACCACTTAACCCATCATCTTAAATACAAGGGCTTATTTCTGAGTTTCTTTTTATAATTTCTGACTGGCTAAATGACTTGTTTCTCCAAAAAGGAGCTTAAAACTATGGGAAGCATTTCAAAATAATGCACTCTGCTGCTGAGCTAAATTGCACTACTGGGCTCTTTTGCTTCATCTGAATTGAGGAGGTTTCAGCCTTGGCTTGTTGCCCCGAATCAGAAATCAGGCTTTCAACATGTACAAAAAAACAACAACAAAATAAGTAGATCCTGCGCAGCGCAAAGCTGGTCGCAAGTTTCTCAGCTCTCCCCACACTACTGCCATGAGCTAGTAAGTGGCAATACAAAACTCTACACCTACACATTTCAATTCAAATGGACATTGACCAGATCAATGCAGAAATGAACATTCAAATACAAGCGCAGGATTCGAGCAGGGCGCTGCACCAGTGTGCGCTGGCTGCAGAGGAACAAGCAGACGGACTGCATGTCTGAGTGTCTGAAGAACCTGAAGAAGGGTGAACAGCTGAAATGTTTTCTTTCTGCTTTTCAACTTTGGAACTGGCCTTCACTTGCTCCCTATTCCCCATCCTTCCTTACACATTCAGAGGAGCAGAACACTGCTCAGTTCTACAGACCGTACAAACGCCCGTGCAGGACAGAGGAAGAGAGGAGTGCCAGGTTCGTGGCGGCTTGTCTCGGAGTCTCAGCGGACCTCCCGAAAGAGCTTGCTGGAGCCGCCGTCAGCCGGGCTCAGCTCAGCCCTGCCCAACAGGGGGTGTACAGCACCATATGGAGCACAGCGGAAGGGCCCGTGCAAGCAGAGCCCACACTGTCCTCAAAAGACGCGCTGCCATCTCCTCGCCTTCCACAGGAAGCGCATCACAGGGACGACGACGACGCAGCGAGGGCACAACTGAGCGAGAGGCAAAGCAGGAGCCGGGCTCCGACACCGTCCCGAAAACACGAGGAAGCGAACTGAAACCGAGAACTGGAGGCGCTGCTTTACACTAAGGGCTGCGGGAGAAGGGAACAAGCTGCTCTGCCGTGCCACCGAAACCAATACGAAGCATTCCGTCATGAAACGGCCGGATGGCCAATCAATGAACAGCAACCAAACGAGCTGGAGGGGCTCTGAACTTATTCAGCAACAGGCACAACAGCAAGAAGTGCAACTGATCTAAAGAGTAGTCCTGCTTCTAGACCAAGGTGTGGCTGAAATGCTCAGCACTGGTTCTGGAGACGCCCCGGCTATTTGCAAACTTCTTAAATTCTTCAAGACCATCACACAAGCTGCTTCAAAGACCACAATACACTGGTACAGCAGTTTTTAGTTTTTAATATCGCAGTGTCTCCCAACAATATATAAAAGAATCATGTGCTTTTTTCTTGGAACTAATTAAAAAGGTTTTAACAATGTGTTAGGTGACAGCTGCTGTCATCAGGTGTCTACTTGGCAGCGCCTAAGCACATGTTTAACGACTATTCCAAACTTGTAGAATTTGCTTTAAAAATAATTCTTCATATCCTATTTAAAAAATCGGAGCACTCTTTAAGAAACACTGCCAAAAAGAAAAAAAAAGTCCCCCCGCATCCTGAAGAATCCCACAGCTGAAGCTGAAAGAGCCACACTCTCGTGAGCAACAGGCACCCCTGAACACCGATGTACGGGACACGCACTCTGCTGGCGTGCAGTGGGAACACGGGCACGATGTACCGGACACGCGCTCTGCTGGCGTGCAATGGGAACACGGGCACGATGTACCGGACACGCGCTCTGCTGGCGTGCAGTGGGAACACGGGCACGATGTACCGGACACGCGCTCTGCTGGCGTGCAGTGGGAACACGGGCACGATGTACCGGACACGCGCTCTGCTGGCGTGCAGTGGGAACACGGGCACGATGTACCGGACACGCGCTCTGCTGGCGTGCAGTGGGAACACGGGCCTGAGGGATGCAGGGCTTGAAAAAGAAAGGAACGGCACCTGGAAGAGAAGGTTACGCTCTTCAGGAACTTGCAATCTGGCACCTTGCAGCTGTTCAGGCAGCTGGAGAGCGCACCGGTGCACCCCGCATGTGTCAAGGAGCGGACGTCTTCCTGTGACACTCAGAACTCAGGTGGTCAGAGCTGAAATGTGGCTGAAACGCAGTCTTCTCACTTTCAAATCAGGGGGCAGTTGAACACATCCAAAGGGGGGGGGAAATGAAGTGGAGAAAGCCTTCTTATGCACAGTGAGATAAACTGAACTGCACTGAATAATTCGGCCTTATTGTCACATGCACATTATAATGTTTATCTTCAAAGATGATCAAATTACATTATACTTTAGAAAATTGAATTTGATGTCAGTTCCTTCAATTGATGAGAACTACATTAACAACTACATTAGTGCAGGATGCATACCGAGCTGGGGATTAAGCACAGAGTCAGCTGCACTCAATAACAAGATCGTGTTTTGACGTGCTTAGATGCTCTTTGGTAGTGCACACTGGATAAATGTGAACAAATTGGATACATGATGAAAAATGCCATGTCTGTTTGATGAGCAAAAAAGATTCTTAAAAAAATGTACTGCCTCCCCCACAGTGAAATCAAGATTAAGTCGTAGAAGTGTGTACAGTACATCACTGGGAACTATGAGACACGATTTAGGTGAACATTGTAGATCTCTCATCATGCTGTGTAACTTTTCAGAGCTCGGAAAGCAGAAAAAAGGCTAGTAAGATCTCTAAAAATTCTCGTAAAAAATATTCTTGTAATACAAGAATAAGAGAAGGAGCAGAGGCACAAGGAATGACATTTTCTTTCAGTTCCTGAATAAAGCTTCTAACGCAGGGAGACTGTGCTGACCTGCTCTGCTGCTCAACCCCAGCCCACAATGGAGAACTAATAAATTGTTCGATTTCCAATGTCTCAGAAACGACTTCTCAAGTCTAGCTTTGAACTGTTTCGCATCATTCGGAATTTAAATGTGTGCCACGCTTCTAACACATTAGAATGCCATGTCCCAGTAACCCAACAGGGCTGCTCAGCGAGCTGGCTCTGCGATGGCCACGCCGCTTCGCTCTGTGAGAGCATCCCCCATTGTTGCAAAGGGCCACAGTGGCAGCCCCTGACAGGCACAAGTCCAACACCTGTTTTCAACTTTCACCACAATTTCAGCACTTTTGTTCCACAGCTACTTGCACACAGCTTTCACGTTAAGGAGAATTGTGAACAGACGTGAGTGAGTGTTTGGCATTTTAACTTAACAATATAAAGTCTAGGATAAGCACTTCATATCGCTACTGCCCAGAACAGGGATATTCACTCCCGTCTCGGAGGGCTGCAGTCCATCAGGTTTTGCAGCAGACTTACTGTATAATCTCTAGTGAGGAGAGACACAGAAACTGGAAAAAATAGACACTGTAAGTGAACAGTTAATTCAAATAAAGTCATTAAAAATCTAGGGGGCGTGAAAAGCAGAGGACACTGCATCCCTGCAGGACCAGGAATCAATATCAGTGCTCTAGAGCTCTATAATGCACCCAAGCAATCTCCCCTAATAACGTTAATACTTTAGTTTGCAACACCTGTCTTCAATCACTTAGGAAAAGCATCTTAACTGTAGCATCCTAGGATGAGCGCAAGTTCAATAACTTTACAAGAGGTATCACTGAAGGAGGTAAAGAATAAAAATACCTAACATGCTCAATGAATGAGTGAATAACTGTCCAAGGGGGAGCCAATATCTGTGGCTGCAGCTGTAAAACGCACTACGCAATATTTCAGTATCGGGGCTTTAACGATGAAAGCTCCTGCATCACTCCCTGAGCTCAAGTGCCCGGTGCAGCATGTAGCAAAGGGAGAATCTCCTGGCACCGAGCGCATCCCTCTTGAATTTAACCTGGAGGAGAAGCTTCCTGGTGCGCTCTGTCCTGGGTGCAGTCACACATCTCGGGAGTGAGCAGAGGTTAACTTCTGGAAACGGGTCTCCAGTGGAGATCCCCCCCCCCGCCGGTCCGACAGGCGTCACGCTGGAGCAGGAGTAGTCCTGGTTCTGGTGGGCAGGTCCAGTCTCAGGTGAAAGGGTGCTGTTGGCACCTGTGTTCCTCCTCCCAGCTTCACTGGGTCCTGGTCTGTTTTGGTACTGGTACTAACCCGGAGCTCTGGAGTGCTGGGGCTCACAATGTCAGTGGGGAGACAGCGGAGACTTGGGGTGCTGCTGCTGATGCACGAGGGCTTCAATGCAACTGTTTGACCAGATTTTAGGGGTCCCTAGATAAAAACCTGGTAAGGAGTACAAGTGAAGGCAGACGACTAATACCTGTGTGGTATTTTACTGCTTAAAATGGAACATCAACAGTGTATTTCTTTGCTGGACTTACTAAAACTAATTTAGCATGAAGTTTCGCCCTACAAAGTATATAGTGGAAATTTAAACCAGGAAAGCATCCAGCAGTCATTAGTAAAAGCAGTATTGGAAACAAAACCAATGCAGTCGCTCTTAAGAGCAAATTTTCCACATTTGATCAGTTGGGGGAGGGGCTGACAAACTCTTCCCATAGGCAGGATTTCATTCCCCGTTTATAAGCATCTGCGAGATGAAAAACTGCACAAATGCTCACTATGTTACATGTCTTTATGCCAACACCACCCAATTCAGCTGGGTGGTGAACCAATACAGTACTATGCAACAGTTAAGGACATATTGAAGTGCCCCGTGCCTTATTCCACAGAGTGAAGAGGCAATACAACAGATTGCACTTCTTTTCAACACAGATGGACATTCAGGCCAATGCGCAGCTGGAGTTCGGTTCAGCAGATAAAGAGGGAAACATGGTTTGGGAAAAGCCCCTGGATGAATATACTGCAGAGGACAGGTCTGCTGTTCTCGCCAGGGTACCCAGGTGAAATCCAGGAGTAATCGGGCTTCTAGAAGCACTTCAGATCCGGGACGCCGGCTGACTCACGAAATCCAAAACCCAGACAGGTGGATGGGGCGTTAAAAACGGGAAGGAACCTGGGATGTTTGCTGTGCGGAGGGTACGAACAGAAGAACAGATGGTGGCTACATTAATACGATCTCCACTTGAAGACCAGGGGGTCAGGGAGACAGAAATAAGATGGGAGTGACGAGATAAAGAGGCGATTCAAGTCCGTCTCCTCTGTTTTCTTAAAAACACCAGCAAGACTAACTAGACTTTCTCAGACTGCTGAGAAAACAAATACAGAAATAACATCATGCACTGTCCCCAACAAACTCCCCCCCCTCCGGATAATGTTATCCTTTTGGTCTTTGCAGACCAACTGCTTTCTAGAAAAATCTCTTCTTCCATTGGGTCTGTGGGATTTTAATACACTGCAGCAGGCCAACCTTTTAAACCACAAGCAGACATGGCACTGCATTCATCATCAGTTCATCCACCAGACATCTCATTACCCCCAACACTTGTGCACCTTGCAGTACTGCTCTGCACTCTGTGGTATTCAGGAAACCCAGTTTTAATTTGCGAATTTTAAACACTGCTTGTTATTCAAATTATTCTGAAATCCGTACTTTTGGGATTAAGGCTGGTCTGGTGGCAAAGGAAACAAGTCTGCGCACCTCCAATTGATACAGCACACGTTGACAGCAGGAGCTGGGTGTTTCAAAGATTTTTTTCCCCCCATCTTTTCCTGTGTAACCCCACCTTGACAATCAGTCTCAATTCTGATTAAAACACCCCCCATCGCCGCAGGGAGACATCACGAGGAGAACGGCAAGCAGAAGGAATCCGATACGAAGACTGTGCTTCACCCAGCCGGGAAGAATTCATCATCTCATTAGCCTGAAATTAAGTCATTAGCCTTCTGCGGAGACTGACAGCTTTTCAAAATTCGACAACAAGGGGAGAGTCAATGGAAACTGCGTAGAGTTAAGTGTGAAGGGACAACAGAAGGCACTCTTTTTTTTTACACAAAGGAGCGTGGGTGTGTAGAACATCAAACTGCCAAGTCATGTTGTGGGTACTGAGTCACTGGTGTCGTACCGTGCCAGCTTTGATGCAGCTACTGATCAGCAAGATGACCCAAACACACCTCCTTCCACCTTCCAGCCCTTCTTCTCCTCCAGCACATTTCTGGATGAAGCACCAAACATGTGATTTGCAGAGATATGCAACTCCCCCACCTCCCTACAAAAAACAGCACTGCAGGTTCTTAGGAACACATCTGCCAGCTGCATTCAAACTAGAGCTGAGAGCTGCAGCTGAGAGACAATGCACTTACTAAATAATAGTGCGGTCCCTGCAGCACAAATTTAGCTGGATCAGTTCCCCCCCACCCCACTGTACTTAGTCTGAAATCTACTGGGTTTTTATTTTCTTACCACTTCATTGAAGCTTGCTTAACATCCAGTGAATAGACTGCATGTTTATGAGCGGGTCTGGACAGCTTTGATTGCTAAATTGATGTGATTAAAAAAATAAAGGCTGTGTTACTACTTTGTGTACACAACACTGGATCTCATGGACCAGTACGAATTTGCTGCAGTCCCAAACTGCAAACCTTATTATAGGATCCTTTTAATGAAGGGCTGCACAAAGAACTACAGTTACGCAAGCACTCTTGGTCATCTTCTAAACTGTTGCCATTCCTTAAGATTTATAAACTAGCAGGCTCTCCAAAGTGACGTTTAACCGTGATGACTTCAGAAGACCACTTTTTCTACATATAGGATCCAACTCTCATCCACAAAACTGATTCCATGCACACAACATACACACAAGAAATAAGTCAACATACAATCAAGAATGTCATACCATAATAATGAGCACTGCTGACCAGGGCCAGGTCAGAGCTAACACAGTAGTTGATTTGACGATGTTAAAACACTTAATTTTATAGAATATAGATGTACTGGTAACAATGAGTAACAAGTATTGCTTGGCTACTTTAATACTACAGGACTGCTGTGTTCAGCCATGAGCATCAAATAAGCCATCAAATATCAGTCATCAAAAAGCCGCCCACTGAAGAAGTGAAGAAGGGTGGTCTGTGGAAGACCGCACACTCCATATCCCCACTGTGTAAACTCTCCACGTGCTACCTCTGATCGGGAGCCCCAATCCCCGATGCCAACACCATCAAGAGGGACAGACGCCCCGAGGAACCCACTCTTAATGACTCCCCCTTTCAGCTACCGGGATCGGCTTCAGTCCCGATCCCGCACATTTCCGCCGGACTGGGAAACGACGAGGAAAACAAACACTGACAAGAAGAATCAGGGTTTACGGGTTACAGAACCGAACGGACAGTACCCCAGGAGCTCGAGCCTTTTTGTAGTTTTTTTTTTTACTTTCCCTTACTTGGTCTGCGTTTTTTTCCGATTTTGTCTCTCGAGTATTAATTGCTAAATTTAGCAGCAAAACAAAACCAGCACACCACCTAAACAGCTGTTGCGCGCTCTGAACTTTGCCCTGTCCTTAAATACTCTTCTAGTTTTTAAAATCTAAAAACCTATGCAAAAACACACATACAAAGTGGAGAGAGGAAACCCGGCCCTTAATACTACAGTAACGCCCGTCTGCCCAGAACAAGATGCCTCTCAACAGAAGTTCAACATGAGAACAAGCCCCAGGTACCCTGGCAGGAACACGAGGGCACAACCGCGGCCTCTGTGAGCCAGCTCGTTCCACACGTGCGCCTTTCCTGTGGGAATGTCACATGGACTCTTCCCGCATTTCCCTGAGGTATCGGCAGGGGGGGAGTAATTGATAGCGCACATCTGAATTAAATCTGTAAAACAGCACTTCAGCAGCTCACACAGATTAACGCACAATTGCCCAGGAAGATTAATTGGTGCATTGGGTCTAGTAGCAGCTGCTCTCGTTCTTGAGTGTGCAGAAATCCCTTCGTGCCCTACGGAGTGCTGCGCCTCACCGTACAGTAGCGTTTACAGACCAGGAAAAGGACGTGTGGGAATAAAATACGGATCTGGACCGGAGGCTGTTCGGTTGAAAAAAGTAACAATACTGTTGAACTCTCTGAACAGAAATAGAAAAAAAATATTCCCTCCCTTTCATCAATGCTATAATATTAAAATATTTTTAAAAAACTTCTGGATCACTCAGACCTGGTAAACAGCTGTGGGCACAATGAAATTTGCAAGAGAGAAATCGCCCACCTTGAAACTGCTGAACTGGAATTCGCACAAAAAAGTTCTTGCACTTGCAACAGTCCTCAACTTCAACAGTCGCCCTCGTTTCCCAGCGGTCGAGAAGATACCTCATCCAGCAGGTACAGCACTGCTGCAGCACCAGCCTGAACCCCTGAGCTCATGTTTACTTGTCCAAAAAACAGCTCATGGAGAAGCGAGGCTCAAATGGTTGTTAATGCAAGTTTTTTTTTTTAAAAGAACAAGCCAAAAAATACTAACTTATTTTTCAGGGTTAGCCAGAGTACTGCCTAAACAGGAAACCTTCTCGATTTGGCCTTGATGAGCTCAATTTCTTAAATTCCAAGAAACCCTTTTTCTAAATGCAACTGCACGCGGTTCTGTCAGGACACAGACCAGCTGACACTCCGGAACCTACTGGACCCGTGTCTGAATGCTGGCCCAAATAGAAATGCCCCAATGGGCTGCCACAGAACAATAATTTCGGAAATCCCTAGAATTCTTCTTATTACGACTCTCTGAATCCACTAGAAGTCAGAAAAGATCGTTAAAGTAAGGCAAGAATGGTGGATTGTGCCCTTCCAGCTGATCTTAAGTTAACAGAATGCTTCCAGCGTGACAATATTCAGAAAAAGGTGGTTACATAATTAAAACAGCTGAAAGACTTGGGAAAGGGCATCTTGCCAACCTCTTGAAATCACTCGGTTAAAATGTATGCCTTACTTTACAATTACAGCATCACTTACTTTTGGTAACTTAAAGAAAAAAAAGGTTGCTGCAGACTAGTGTGATTTTATGGGTCGTGTAGGAGTTTACAGTGTCTACCACATACCAGGCTCGTTAGACACGGCTCTCAGTAAAACAGTTCAAAAGCAATACTTCTGAAAGAATTATATTTAACATTCTGCAAAACCGAGATTTCAAGGGATTGATGGAAGCAAAACAAGGTGCAAGAAATAGGCATATGAATGCACGGTTTATATATAGAAGAAAAGCATAAACTGCCTGGGGCATAGCTGCTATTCACCAAATCACTTCTGCCAATACACGTCAGGAACCATTCCCAGGCTTGTATTTCTACAGACAGGTCTCTGGTGGCATTAGTCCTTTAAAGACATCTGTACCGCTGCCCACAGAAAAATTTCCAACGATCATTAATTAATTATTTACATACAGCACACAGCAAAATAAGCTTTTACATAAGAGTTTAGCAGTGCACATACGTGCTGATTAGTCACTGCCACAGAAAGGTCCACTGCTATCAGACAGTCGCTCGCCTGCTTCCTAGGCTGACGACAATTAGTGACATTCATCAAGGCTAGAGTTTGGAGACGGCACTCAGCAGAGCCAGACCTCTCAAATCCCTTCAGATAAACAAATCCCTGCATCTGTGCATTCCCCCCAGCAGACTGCTAGGGTACCAGAAAGAAAAAAAAAAACAGAGGGATGTATTCACTCACCTTGCATCCAAACATCAAAGAGATGGTGCTGTTGGTGCATGCTACCTTACAGTGGCACAGCATCGGGGAAAAGCAGTCCAAGTTTTTGATGCTGGGAGACATTTTTTCAGTGCCCGGGCACTTCAATCGATCAGAGATCGAGAGCCCGGAAAAATGCTTGTGCAAGCGCTGCCTGCTGCTTGACTTCAACATCTACCCTCATTCCACAGCTCTAACACTCGGAGAGAAAGAGGAAAGAAACAGAAAATGTGGCTCCTTCTTCCAACATCCCCTTACTGTTGGGTCCTTCAGCTCCGGTTCCTCCAAGAGCTATTTTTATTCTGGTTTCGTCAGCCCTTGTGTTGATGTTTTGTTGGGTTTTTTTTTGCTTTTCTCCTGTGCTTCTTCTTGACACAGAAATCAGTACAATCCGATACAGAGGTATTTACAAGGAAGCCATAAAAAAGCCATCGTGTTTGCCGGTGTGTCTGTGCCCACACAGTCTGGGGGCGGGAGGGGGGGTCCCCACACGGGTCTCCTGGGGTTTTTAAGTGTCTCTGGGGTAGGAGGGGGTGGGGGGGGAGGGGAAAGAGAGGGGCAGAGTCTCTCCCGAAACTCGGAGCTGAATCTCCCACGGTCGCTCCACCTGCTGCAGTGGAACTACAGCCGTAGCGTCCATGAAGAGGGATACTCCAGCAGAGCCGCTGTTCCCACACACACACACACTCCTAGCCACACGACGCCGGGAGTGGGAGTGGGAGGGGGGAAGGGGGAGGGGGCCGGGCTGAGCCGAGCTGTTGCAGCATGGGGCTCATTACATGGCCTGCTAGAGACGCACTGAGCGCTTTCCCTGCAAGGTAGCGTTTGCGCCGCATCACTGGAGATAAAAAGAGCTCCGGTCTGACTGAAGGACTCGGGGAATATTGAGACGGCACACGGGGATGGCCAGCCTTGGACAGATGACGAAGAAGCACGGGTCCTTTTCTTTTTTTTTTCCTCCCCTCCCGTGCGCCAACGTCCGAGCACTTCTGCCAGGGAGCGAAAGAGATGGGAGAATGGGGGGAGGGAGGGAGGGGTCGGGGCCAGAACCTCAGCAGCTGATTCGACAGGACCGACGATGACCTCTGGCATCTCGTTCGCACTGAAGAAACGAACAGCGCAGATATCGGTGAGCGGTACGGACGGACAGGATTAGATGCTGATGGCCTCTTCAGAGTAGCCGTGCTGGTGGTGGTGGGGAGGTAATGGGTACAAATTCAAATTCCTTCTGTACAAAGAACCTGCACGGGTTAAACAGCAGAATACGCAGATGATTCTGAGCAAAGCGCCGCCGCTCACTAATGCCTAGAAGCACAGCCCTCGTGTCCAGAACTCAAGCTGTCAGCTTCTGGCCCAGTGAGCGGGCCGTGCTGAGCAGGCAGCCCCAGGACAGTGGTTATTTAAACGGGTTTGAAAACTGCTGCAGATACGCCAAGCGCAAAGTGGGGGGAGGGGTGTTCCCTATGACTTTGCTTCTCTTGCTCCGTTCAGCCGGAACATATTTTAACAGCGAACGGCTGAGCTCTTGGTCACTCCTGGTATCGGAAATGCTAATAACGAACAATTAAGGCAAATGCATTTCCTTCCTCTCAACCATTAGGACACGAATACATTTTCTTCTTTTACAACAGGTGCCTACAGAAGAAAGAGCTTTCTAAAATTAAGTCCTCACAAACAGGTACACAGCTGCCACAGTCAAAGTAAGAACTTCAACGTAGTTTCTAAAACGTGCTGAACTGTTGCGAAACACTCAACACAGACACACAGATATGTCAGATGACAGAGGGGTCTCAGGAATCCCGTGGGGAGATTGGAACTTTCCCCCTGGTCTTTCGGGATCGTGTTTCTCGTGCCACCGAGGAAGAAAGCTCGGCAGCGATTCCGCGGACTGCCTGCCTCAACTGGCAAGCAGGACAGCCCCTGGGCAGTTCTCCGTCTCGCCCCACAGGTCTCCCACTGGCCACCCGCACCGAGGGTGAGCCGATCACAGCGCGCAAGAGGGCGAGAGGAGCACTCGGGTCTCTGTCGGGCACACGGAGAATTCCAAACGGCACGACAAACAACCTCGGCTCCCCTTGCAACTGCATTTCCAGTTTTTATTCTGGCAAAACAGTCTTCCTGTCACCTTCATTCTGATCTACAGCCCACTCTCCAATGTTGGGCTTGATGGCTATAATTCTATCGCAGCCAAGAAACCACCAGGCACTGTGTGATCTAATCCTTGGTCTAAACTGGGCCCAGGTCAGTCAATGCAATCCATCTTTATGCATTGGGGGAGCATTCTCCTTTCCCAAATAAACAGGACATAAACCAAAACTACATCTCTACCCGAGCAGCTCCAAAATGCAGTACCTGCTTAATTTAAACTGCCTGTAGATCCTAAATCCTGTATCGGTTACTATATGTCTAACAGAAAATGTGATGTGATGCTGGCTGAAACATACCCAACTGGACTCGGGCAGACACTACCTCGCTGTGGAGTGCATGATACAGTGGCGTTTATGCATCTGCTCACCATCAGTTGATCTCCTGTTAAGAGCCGTTTAGTTACAAAATAAGGGAGCAGCTTAGTTATTGGCATCAATAAGCACCGGTGACAAAGGGTCCAACTGGAGCCTAAACCAGGAGAGACGGGTGTCCCCAGGAGACGGGTGTCCCTATTAAGTCCTCACGTTAACCTCTGCATCCCTGGAAGACTTCAAAAGCAAATTCATTCAGATTTTTTTCCTCGCAGAAGAGCATTCGCTAAAACCTGGTGCTGGTATAAGGATAAAATATAGTGTACAAGACATCAGCAAAAGGAAATGCAAAGAACATGCGAATCACAGGGACTTTTCCCACCTTTTCCCAGAAGGGAAGAACTCCTTACGCCGATATAAAAACAATTCCATCTGTCGAGATTATCAAAAGAAAAGCACCACAACAGTCCCGGTGACAGTAACTTGATCACATTGGGGCGTAAGGAGCCAGCGGGGCAGGGGCCAGGACTGCAGCTCCACGCACAAGGTCAGGCGCAGGGCCGCCGGCACCCCCGCCAGACGCCCACCCCACTTCGGACCACCTCTTGCTCCGCCTGAGCGAGCACATGCCCCTCCCCGCCCCCGGATCGCGGATCAGCAGGGCCCGGGGACAGGAGAGGGCAGCCCAGCCCCACAGACACAAACCCTGGGGCTCGTTATCACAGCCGGCCCCGGTCCCCCCCCCCTCCCGGCGCCGGGCCGGCCGCTCCCCCGCGATCCCGCCGCACTCGCGGGGACACGTGCCCCCGCCATCTTCCCGCTGCCGAGCGCACGGGGCTTTCGGCAGAACACGCGCGGCTGGCAGGCGCTCTAGAGGAAAAAACAAATCAAAGAAACCTCAAATCTGGTTCACTGCGGAGATGAAACACCGAAGCACGGCAAAGCAGAGGCTGGGGCGCACAGGAGGAAAGACTCTCTCCGGGTTTATGGGAGACTACTTTAATCAGCACAAGCGCAGCGAGCTCCAGCCTGAGCAGTGTCCCTGGGAACGCAGTCTGCCCCCAGCAGGGCACTGGTGTGTGTCCCGCCTGCGAGCGGATTCATGCTTCCTGCTGGAACTAAGAAGGGCGCAGGGGGCCTGGAACTAATTACACGCATGCCTGAGCCCGTGTGAGAAACGCCCCCGACAACGAAAGCCCCAAACGGCTTAAGATAACTACCTCTCGGGATGCGCCTCAGCTATCGGCACAATGCGGCAAGCCATCTCCGCACCTGTGCAGACACTGCAGACCTTTCTGCGCTCCCCGCTTTCACAATTGCAGCCAAGCCCCCAAAGTGATTCAGTGACATTTGGTGAAAAAGGAATAAACAAGGGCACGAGCCCGGCAGAGGACTCCTCTTCACTCCCGACACATGGGGAACGGGGGGGCCTGTTTGTTCAGCAGCTTTCCTCTTCAGGAGACTCAAATGTCGGGTCCAGAATTGCCAGCGTGCCGAGAGACATTAGGCACCATTAAAAAGGAATACTAGAACAGCAGTGAACATTTCTCAGCTGTTCATCAGATTGTCAAATGAGCAACACCAGATAAACTGATGCCAAGTGCATTGTCGTTTTAAAAGGAAGCCCGATTTACTTTATGCGGCAAATCGCATTCAGAATAATTTAACATTTTCCCTCTTTTAAGCTTAAGACCTTATCTGCCGATCAGTCTGCCCAGCTCCAGTGCAGTGTGCTAGAACGAGGCCTGTGAAGACTACAGACTGCTGAGCTCCTCCCGATACCTGCCGAGATTAGTGCAGAGGGAGATGAATAACATCTTCCAGCCAACAAGTAAAATAACTCATTTAGTCTTCACGGAAGTTATAATGTCTTTTGTGTGCGTTTGTAATAACAGATAATTCAAATGTACAGTACTTAAGTGTTGAGATATTCTTTTAAGATGCCAAAAGAGAAAAAATTAAGCTATTCTCAAGATACCGCTTCCAAGCAACAGTCTTGGCCTGCCAGATGCTGGACCCATCTAACATCTTTACTGTTCAGCTGCCTAAAATACATTCTTTTTTAGAACGAACGTGAACACCTGGGAATCTGCAACAGTGAAGGCACAACGTTTCTCACGGTCTCTCCTGTTTTGTTAAATTGGCCTGCATTCAGGGGCCACAAGTCGAAAAATAAAGACAAGGGCCAGTCACTCCACCCAGGGGGGGCCGCAGGGCGTCTGACCTCATGAACAGACCCTTCTTCGGACTTTTAGAGGTCTTGTCCTCATGGCAAGATCTCATCCACGAAATTTTGTGTCACAAAACCACAAATTTAAAAAAGGCATCGTAGCCCTAGAAAGAGTTCGGAGAAGAGCGATACCTGGGATAGTCCCATACAGCCAAGTTAATGGAGATAAACCTCCTTAGTTTGGACCGTGAGAGACTGAGGAGTGATATGATATTAGCAGAGAAAATGCTCGGGGCCATAGACGGAGCCGACTCAGGAGACCCCTTCCTACTCTGGGACAATAAAAAATAAAAGCGGACTCGTTTAGGGAGGAGAACGCGAAGAGCTCCTCTGGGCAGAGCATGGAAGTGGCGTCTGGAACCAGGAGGCTGAGGTCCAAACTCTGGGCTCCTACAGGAAAGCGCAGGAGACCCCCCCCCACCACCCCTTTTTCCATCACATCCGTGGACACGGCCCGACGGGGCCCACAACGCGGAGGACCGGCGCCAGGAGCCTTCGGGACACACACACGGACACGGAACTTCGGTCTAACCCCCCACCATAGGATCACCCGGGCCTGGAGTCCTCAGCAGTCCCCCAGTTTCAGAGACCCCACCCCCAGACAATCACCTATCCGCCGGTCTTTGAAGAGACCCACTGCACTGCAAGGACCTCCAGTCGGCAGCGGTAACTTGTCAATAACATCTGATGGGTCACGGTTTACAAAACGGGATTAAGCCAATTATGAAAAGCAAGAGTCATTAGCGGTACATTAGCAAAGCTTTACCACCCACAAACAGCTTATTAAAACTAATCGTGTGTATTAAAAAACTCAACACTCTGAAGCGCCTTGAGGCCTCGTTTTTCCGCCTGTAATTAAAATGGGGAAAGAGGCTCCCGACAGCCCAACTTCCTCCTTGATCCAACAAATACAGTAAATACCTTTTACTGCTGTCAAACTATTCAGTTTAACTTGCACACAACTCCCGCTACACACAGCTGAGTTCCTCCGTTAGCATCCCCCTCCTCCCACATTCGCTTCTTCAGCAATACTTGTGATGTGCTGGGCTTCCTGCACCATATCCTTGTCAGAGCGGTTATTTCATTTTAAGTGGGCAGATAATCTGGATTCACAGTTGCGTGGTTGGGAACTGGCTTTCGAGGAATTAAGCCGGAATTACGTTGCGTAACAAGCAATTGGGCAGAAAGGCTCATCTGTGTCCTTCCCTTCCCCGAGCTGAGACATACAAGGAACAAAAAAAAACAAACCACGCAGCACTTTTTCCTGCAGTGGGATGACAGCCCAGTCCAGAGGGACGCGCCCCAGCCTGCCCTGCGATTGGATGCGCCACACAGGCGGGCGTGAATCACGTCTCCAAACAAGGCAACCGCCCTTGCCGAGCAGCCCCCCAGGGGAGGGCTTCACGCCCCCGGAGGCGATCGCTCCCGTCTTCACCTGCGGCCCCAGCAGTGCCGCTCTTCGTCCAGCCCGCCCGCCGCATTTACAGCGACTAGAGCCGGAAGGCCTGGCTCTCCCCGCCACCTCCCGCCTCCCGACCCTGGCTCTCGGTCCCCAGGCTTCCTGCGCATAAGCCCTGCGCTGGAGCTGGGCCGCCACGCAAGCCGCATGGCACACGGAACTGAGCGGCTCTTAGGGTAACGCTGAAGGCAGAAATAACAGCAGAAACCCGTGTCGAAGATATCGCTCTCCGGCTGGTTAGGAATCAGCCCTGCCAAACCCGGAGCACCTGTTCTCAGAGCGCAGAAGGACCCGCAGTGAGGAGCAGTCACTTCAGACATGCTTGGACCTTTAACATCCCAAAAACAGGCTCTGAAGTGACACAGAAGGAACAGGAACACCACCAGGGTTCTGTCTCATAATTTCATTCTCTCCAGGAGACGAAATGGTACTAAAAGGTAGGTGGGCAAGTCTGCAGTGTTTTTGCCGTGAATGTTGTTTAGGCGGGAAGAAGCCGGAAAAAAATGCCGGATTGTAAGAAGAATTCAGAAGAGGGAACGGGAGCTCGACAGAAAACCAGCGGCCAGCACACTGATCGAACCAAACAGGAACATTAGCAAACATTTGCACTAACCAACAGCAGGGAAAAAAGGCCCCAAAGATTCATTTGTACAGATGAGACCACAAGAAAGGTATATCTTTGAAACCACTGTTTTCATTTCCGAGAACGGCCTTTAATCCCGTATTAATAAATGAGGAGGGCTTCCCTGACAGACGTGAGCAGGGCTGGCCAGGTACAAGACCTTTGAATTCAAGGACTGCCCCTCTATCCACAGTCTTCAAGTAAACCAGGTATGTCGTCAGCAAAAAGTAAGAAATGGCTGCTTCTCTGAATTTCAACAGCTGCCTCTCAAAGAAAAAATAGATTTGATGGGAACTCAACAGCTCCAGGTCCCATTTTTTGGAGTAGGCCATCTGCTTGCCAACAAAAGACTGCTCTCGATATCCCTGCACGTGGCCCATCAGCAGAGCACGCCCACAGACACAGAGCCAGTTTCCTAATGACGACAGGCCACCAAGGAGTAGGATTTCCAACAAGCCCAGCTGTTCCACTCGAAATGAAAGGCTGAGCAGTTCCTCCACGTAGCTGGAGAGCACAGAAACTCTATGGTGCTGAGACTTCTGCAGGGAAAAAAGCTTCCAAGTTCTATTGTGTAGCAGAGATCATTTAATTTTCACATGTGCAGCTGCTACCTTTACAGGATTAGAGGAGGTACAGAGCACATACCAAATGCACTGTCCCTCACTGACTGATAGAGCAGAAATCAGACAAACTCCTGGTCTGCTACAAGCAGCTATGGGGGCAGTTCTATAATTACACCAAGGGCGCAGACCTACACTGAAACAATTGTCCAAGCACTATTTTGGGGAGGTGCTTATTCAAACATCTTTGGAACACCGTGAAAAACTTTTTTTTTTCTTTGTACTGGCCCAATTAGCAAGCTGGTAATGATTTAATTTATCTGCATATCGCAGTTCTAATTCAGGACTCCACACTGACGAGCAGCGATAAACGTGTGAAGTCAGAAAAAAACCCTCTGAGCACAACCCTGAAAAGGGCAGGAAAAGGCAGGATTCCGTGTGTGCAACGCATGCCTCAGCAGCAAACATTCCCTTTGCCTCTTCCCTTTTCTGCCTTTCATCAGGAAGGTCAACGATCTCATCAAGAAGAAAATGCAATCGGAACCCAATTCTCTGGAAATGTCACGACCGCATGATCATCGCATGAGTGACATCAGGAAAGTGGCGCTGTCCGTCACAGCAGTCCGCATCAGGGGAGAGGGCAGTAAGGAGAGCGGACCCCTAGACACAGGCGAAACGGACCATCCAAGCACACCTTCCTGGTGCCGCCCATCCCTCAATCCCAGCAGCTATGGGGGATGTTCAGGTTCTGATCCAGCCCAGTACAGGGGGAGGGAGCTCACCTGTCTGCAGCTCTAAAACTGCAGTGTGAAGCAAGACACCTGCAGTACAAAATAAGAGCAGGCATGAAGAGAGCCCTCACAGCCAGAACGCTTATGGGCATACAAGACGAACAAACTCGTCACTTGCACAACACGACCTACCTCCTCAACCAGAACGCACCCCTCAGAAGTGGCCGTATACTACTGTATTAGCAGAGCGATTTTGTGGGGGGTTTATAAATTCAGGACAGACACTTTTCTCTTGATCTTACTGGTCTCCAGAAAGACTAGAATCAAACATATACATGTATAAAACACCCATTAAAAGTGAGACCCATGGTGCATCTATTTGGATATCGGCGCAGGGCAAGAGACGAGCCGCTCCACAGCGCCCAAGGTCACACACTGCATCAGCAGCCAGTAGGAGTGTTCATGCAGGCAGGGCATCCATGACTAACCTCAGTCAAAGAGCTGCACTGCACCGGCCTGCAAGTGCCCAGCTAGCCGAGTCTGCGGATTGCGACGACAATCACTGCAAACTGGAGAGATCCTGTAAGGTCCCCCTCCCGGCACCAGAAACCCTGCTCTCATCCAGCAGTGACTGCAGAGGCCAGGGGGCCCCCGCTTCGGGCACAAGCCCCCAAATCCAAGGGCAGCACGCCACTGACTGTGAATACAACTGACACTGAAACACACCCAGATTCATCTACAAGGCAAGAGCAACGACTGAGGACCCCATGCAGCAGAGAGGTGGTAAAATAAGGTTTAAAAACCCAGACATGATGAAGATGAAACCGATGATCCCAATATAACAGTATAAGTAGTGAACAGAAACACATTTCACAGAAATCCAACAAATGAGTCCTTCGTGAAAGAAAGCGGTGGTTTTTCTATGGGAAATGATGCTCAGAAACAACTTTGCCAATATTTTTAACAAATATTTAAATTCGTCAACAGCACCATTTGGAGAAAAAGTAAAGGGGTCTTTGTGCCTCCTCTTACGTTACAGAAAAGCACATGGTCTTGGGGGACAGCGCGCGATGATCAAACCACTGCTGGTTAGAATGAAGGGTGTTCAGTTAACCCAGCATGCTGGTTAACCACATTACAATTCCTCTTGTGTTTATTTCCCCCATCTCAGTGGAAAGGACAGGAATCTGTGTCCCAGAAGTCCTGACAGCAGCATCGCCTGGCCTCCCCGGAGACGGACAGCAGTGCGAGCTCTCCAGCGCGCACTTCCATCACCCACCAAATTCTTCAGCGAACCACAGGGAAACCAAGAAGAAGAAAAAAACGGTTTTAAAACACCCGCCCCAGCCAAAGGCGTCGGTGAAACGTCGCAGCATGCGTTTCCGCGCGGGAACGAGACCCCAGAGCTCGCAACAACCAAACAAAAGGAGAGCAACAAAAAAACAGAACTTCGTCCAAAAGCCTTCGGACAAACCTTATAAAAAAGGACTGCCAGAAACTGGAAACTAGAAAAAGCACCGATAAGGACGGTTCCGTGTCGTTCACTAGTGCACAGTAATGACCTGTGCTTGTGGAAATGATACAAAAAAACACTGGCAAACACACTGGCTGCTGGGGTGTCCCATTACCCCACAGACAGGACCTGGAACCCACACAACCAGCACACTAGCAAGGGCAGGCAAGTGAATGCCATGCTTATGCTCCGTTGGCAAGAACAAGGAACGGTTATTTTCCTGTGGAAAGCAGTACTGCGGGCTGCCATGTGTTGCTGTTGATCGCCACCTTGTGGACGACCCGGGACCTGCAGAGCCAGGCTCTCTGGGAGAGGGACCGACCGAGTCGGCCGTTACCTCATCCCGACACACAGGCGAGTAGCCAGCGTCACCTCAGGTTCAGCAGGAAAACAGCGCAATAGGAATGCAACGGTGTCTGCGCGAGAACGGGACCTTCTTCCTGACCGCCAGAAGCAGAAATCGATGCCAGCAACCTTAGTGACCCCCCGGAATACACTCTCCTCCGGCTCGCAGTGTCATTCTGTCCTGTTGGCACAGGTGTGGAATAGCAAAGGGGAACCAGAGGAAAAAAGAGCTTCTCTTCCTTCGAGGTCAGCCTGCACAGGAGGATGGGATCTAAGCATTTTTGCAAATGAGCCAGCACAGCATCTCCTATCGAGTCACCACTTTCTTTCTGTCGAGCTGCGGTTTGAGAAGCTGAGAGCTGAACAGGACAGCAGGGCCTGAAAAAGGGTGTGAGAGACCTGCAGGGAAGAGAGACGGGCCCTTTCAAGGCACACAGCGCTTTCACGTGCTCAGACACGCACTGCGCCACTGCTACAGCAGAGGGCAGCATCCAACGGCTGAACACAATGATGCAAACTAAACCACCGAATAAAAAGTTAGAAAACCTTTCACAAAGCCTGCAAGCTACCAACTAACCCACAGAAAATATGAAAAAAAAAAACATTAGCCTATTCCTGGAATCTCATATGATATTAAAAAAAAAAACACCTGTACTCGATTCAAAAGATATTAGTACAGGAATAATAATCAAGGCCCAGAAATGGGTTGTACTGTGTGGGATGAAGAATGTTCTACTGAGAAACAATGACTGGTTGCTGTTCATGGATTAATAAACGGTAACTTAAAGTGGAAAAATACTAAACCAAATACAGTACATCTCCCTGGGCTTCTTGGGACGAAATTCTCATTTTGGTTCTGCAGTACTAAGACTTCCTTAATAGTGATATAATTCACTTTTAGATGGATCCCACAAAGCCCGAGACTTAAAATTTGCAAAATAACCACATTTTTTAAAGACGACGCTATTCATTCATTTTAGAAACAAATTAAACAGGACTGGAAGGACCGCCCAGAAGCCGTGTTTGAACTAATACACTTGCTTGACTGGAGCCTTCTCAAGCTTATTTTAACTCGGAAGTTGGGAATTCTCACGCTGCCTCTGAAAGGTAACCGTCACAGCGAGTCTCGCTATCGCCGAGTCCGTGACGGTGCTGGGCGCGCGCGTGCGGGTCTGCGGGACCCGGGCTGGGAGCCCCTGCTGTAGAGCGGCGCGGCCAGAGGGGGCGCTCGGCAGCACCAGGGGGTTCATTCCGCCAGGCTGTGACCAGCGAGGGGACCCCCGCGGGCCGGCTGCTCTGAACGCAACCAGGTGGCCACTGGTGACACAGCCCCATGACTCAGTGCCACAGTCACACTCGGCGCCCGCCCGGCACACCGACTGAGCCGCCCCCTGGAGAGAGAAGCCGCAGCCCCCAGAGCCGGCCGGGTTCATTCTGCCCTTCGGCACGCTGCAATACGACAATGAGGAGCCGTGACGAGCCTGCCGCTCGCCGGACAGCTCCGCGCCAAGCGGATCTGGGACAGCTGGTCTCCTGCATCGACACCCGCTTTTGCCCAGCGGGTATGGATGCAGGAGACCAGCTGTCCCAGACCCGCGTGTCCGTGTCCCTGCATCCGAGAAGGGGACAGGGCACTCCTGATAGCAGGGAGGGCTCTGTAAACACTGGGCTCAGGTCCCTGAACCTAGAAAGAGAACGGGTGCAGGGAAAACAGCTTAAAGGGGATCTGCAGTCCCAAGTTTCCAGACCAGTCATCAAATCTCAGCCACAAAATGAACCCACTGACGATATAGACAGGGGTAAAAAAAACAATTTCGAATTAAGCACAAAATTGTGAACTTTGTGAAAGAACTGTAAGTCCGCATGTTCCTGCGAACTGCTATGTGAAGTGGCCCTTCCTGTGCACCAGCCTCAATAATGAATAATGCAACGGGACGCACGAGAGAATAAATACAGGTTGTACAGCAAACATTCCACCGCAGAAATGTTGTGGCGTGATCTGCAGGCAGAATTAACAAGTGAGAAGTATTTGTCGGCAAAACCATCTCGAAATCGAGACCAGTACTTTTATTGATTCAAAGAGGTGTATTCACATGCCTGTTTGTTTACAACGTCTTGTTGCTTCGTTCCAAACAGCAGAACATGGTGTTGTGCGTACCTGGAGTTTTGTCTATTCTGAGATGCAAATTGGAAGTTTTACAAGTTAGGGTGTATGTTTTACTTTTATCACGGTCTGAAATGCACTCGTGCACGAAAAAACTGGTCCTGGAGATTCAGAGAAGTCTAGCCTGGAAGGAGGAATCTCTGGATTATCACACTGCTCTGTTGAACATCTCCTGATCTAAATACAGTGAAGCAGCTAACATCACATTATGGCGGCAAGGACTAACTGCATCAGAGGATGACATACCGCACATACATTTCGGTATGATATTTATGGACAAATGTCTAATGTGCCAAAAAGTCACAAATATAACTTTGGTTTAAGCACCACAGCATTTAGTACGGCGGTCAGATAATGATAGCTTCCAAATCCAGCGTATATTGCAAAGGAAATCCGGAATTCTTTAAATAGAACATGTAGCCATTTAATGGGATCCACAGTACACTTCCACTGCAGGTCTTCGATCTTTGCTAAACTATTCTCTACGTGGCTGAACCTTTATACTCCACAGAGTTTTCCAGAGATTAGACATTATATAATGCACATTCTCCAGCACTGCCTTAAAGCTGATGGTGTCTGATTTCTCAGCATTCATATCTGCCTCTGTTCTTACGGGACCAAGCACATGAACAATTTCCTTACCCTGACAATATCACGCATTCTCATTTACGCTCAGATGCTCTCAGTTCTGTCTCGTGACCCCCCCCCCACCCGCCTGCACTTCTCCAGACATTCAGGTCAATAGCTCTTTGACAAAACACTTCTCCAAAAACACACAAACGCAAAAAGAGACGAGAGCAGCGCAGCTTTCTTTAAACATACATCACATAGGCGCAGGTCTAAAAACGCTAATCATTTCCATCCGGCATCTACGTAATGAACTCAAGCCACTAGATCTTTCACTTAATATGTCTTGTCGAAAAAACCTAAACGAATTGTACTTAAAAGCCCTGACAGTTTTTTAGGCTACTCATCTCCAGATCTTAAGCCAATGGAAACTCTCAAAAGACCATGCATCATATATTAGTAACCAGCACCAGTGGACAGTATACAGTGCAAGAAAGTTAATGATCCATCTGCATTACCTAACATTCGCCCAAAACCAGCTCCCTTGGCCTACTTTAAATCAAGCAGAATGGGAGGAACTTTGCTTACCGAATCTCTCTAGAAGAACTGCAAAACCCTCGACCCGCTGGAAGCACTTGAAA
The DNA here is from genome assembly GCF_040954835.1 of Lepisosteus oculatus. Classification (NCBI taxonomy): domain Eukaryota; kingdom Metazoa; phylum Chordata; class Actinopteri; order Semionotiformes; family Lepisosteidae; genus Lepisosteus; species Lepisosteus oculatus. The sequence continues at coordinate 2,080,917 of NC_090708.1, read as the reverse complement.
ACAAACTGCAGGGCCGTACAGAATTCAGAACGAAAATACAATCCAATTACCCCAAACACACGATTAGTTGGTCACAAACTACCTGCAGGAATTTGTATTTCTTGCATGGAAATGAGGGTACCACTTGTACTACTGCAGCTCTGGAGAAGCAGCAGAACAGCCACACTGCCTGTGCTGTGTGACACAAGGACAGAAAGGATGATGATGATGATGATGATGATAAATCCTTACACTTATGTAGCTCTTTCCTGGATACTCCATTCAAAGCTCTTTACAGGTAATGGGACTCCCCCCCACCACCACCAGCGTGCACCCAGAGTGACCCAGTGCTCTCCCCACACACCAGCTCTCAGTGTGGAGGAGAGCAGAGTGATGAAGCAGTTCAGAGACGGGGGTTATGAGGAGGCCACGATTGGTAAAGGACAGGGGGAAAATGGCCAGGACACTGGGGTAACATCTGAATGGCCATAAACCCACTCCAAAAGCTGTACTTCAGAACAGAAAATATGGCTCTTAAATAACGGCTTGAAAAGCTAAAAAAAACTAAAAATTTATTGAAAGAGCCCTGTACTGGAGAAGCAAGAACCATGTTAATGAAATAAAACACATCCATCTTGCTGTCTAGAGGGGTTTGCCCGTTTCTCTCCTGCCAGAGCTGCGCCCTCTCCTTGAAAGCCTGCCAACTGGTTTATACGAAACCAGAGCATCTGGGTTCTCATGCAGCAGATACGGGCTCTGGCTGCTTTTAGCCTGACCTGGTTCAGCACAACGCGCTCTCAATCTGACGGCTACACTGCTACCTCTGTTCAACAGCCAGCTCTGCTGGGCCTCCGAATGTTTAATTAATGAGACAAGAGTTCTTTAAGGCTGGGGACTTTTAAAGAAAGCATCCCCTCCTCAGGGCTTTCGAGCTGTCAGGTTAAAGAAGGATTTTACAGGAAAACTGTTTACTTCTCCTCTAAAACGAGAGCAAAAACAATTTGGTGACGTTCATGTTTCGCATTTCAGGGCCAAGTCTCTCCACAGACATTATCCAAGAAACAATCAACAACACTGGAGCCCTTTCATTTCCGGCAAAATATCTCATATCCCTTAAACTAAAAGAAAGGATAATGGATTCTTTCAGGTTCAACAAAAGTGAGCAGTTTCGGTTTCTAATTTCAGATCTCACATTCCCCTCACCACAGAGCAGGACATTTTGCAGGTTATGGAGCCTACGGCCTGCTCATCACACAGGCTGGCCTCATTTGTTAGTCTCATATTTAAAAGCCTACAACAGAACATGCTTAGCCAGTCATAGGTCACCCAGAGGTCACAAAGCACACGCAGATACAAGCCTCACCTCCGATGTCCAAGTGAATTTAGGGTTTAATTCAGAGCTTCCACTACTCCATTGGGCCCCTAAGCAAGGCCCTTCACCCCAACTGCTCCAGGGGCGCTGTATAAATGGCTGACCCTGTGCTCTGACCCCCAGCTTCTCTCTCCCCATTTGTGCTTCTGTGCGTCTCATGGAGAGCAATCTGGAGCATGCGAAAGGAAACTCCTAATGCAAGAAACTGTATATGGCCAATAAAGTTTTATATCTTATAAACAAGAGGAGGACGTTCAGTCGACCCAGCTTACTGATCCTAAAATCTCACCTAGCCACCTCTGCAACAACACGGCTGGGTAACTTAGTTCTATACACCCACAGCACTTTGTGTAAAGAAGTGCCTCCTGCTTCTCCCTGGGGGAGAAGGAGAAAAGAGAAAGCGCAACTTGAGCTAAAATACTTCTTGCTGCCTTCCGAGACTGCTGCTGTTCTAGTGGCTCTGCATCTGCGCCGCGATGACAGGAAATTCGATCTGTGCGGCGCAATTCCCAGCTGTGCCAAAGGTGAGAGAGGGCTCGGCCGGCTGTCACCGTTCATCCGCATCTCCCATCCACACTTCTGTCAGGTCTCACACACGTCTCCGTGACCCCCTGAAAGCAGGCTCCCTGCCGGCTTCACTCATGTACAAAAGCAGAAGACACCTGGTACCTCTACAACTTTGAAAAGCCTATTCTTTTATGCATTATGCAGAGATAATGCAGTATTGTAGAACGACACCAGGAATGAGCAGCTTAAATTGTGCTGTGTGGGCAGTTCCCGCCAGAGAAGACATGCTGGACTGGTGCACTTCTGTGTCAGTCAGGAGGAACCGATTTGAATTGTCCACCTTCGCAGAACCACCACAGAAACTTACCCAGCAGAATCAATTCAGCATGCAGCTGAAACAGATGTTACCCAGCTGTTCCAATTGATTAAAACATCTGTGGATCTGAAGATTCCTGTAATTAAGTGGCACTTAGTTGATGCTTCTTGGGCATCGTCCTTGTGCAATCACTCCGATACGGCGTTCAGTTCAGTACTCGACCGGGAGGAAGAAAGTAAGCGGCTCATTTAAGTGCAGAATCCCACTAGTCTCTCAAGAAAGACTGTGCACTTAAAAGTCAGTAGAAAATGTTCCCCCTGCTGTTCAAGCACACAACTGATCAGAACAGAAAACACGAGAAAGGTAACGCCAGAAGTATCGTCTATTGTACTACGCCAAAATGCATTAGAGGAATATCCAAAAATATCACAACTTGGCAACAGCAGCTGTCAATCTGGACTGCACTCCGCAGTGTCAAGGCCTGCAACGGTTAAATGTATTCTGCACCAACTTCAAAACTGTTGCTACGCCCACCTTCCTACTGTCCTCCTGAAAGCCAAGCGCCCAAGAGCCATCTTCCAGCCAATTGCAGCGCAGGGCTGCACCTCCAACTACAGCAGGAGGCACACACACGCAGGACTCGGCCTAAAGCAGGAAAGACCTTCTCTACCTGCCTGCTACCAGCCCCTAAGTCCCAGAGCAGCCAGACACACCCCTCCCCTGCTGCATAAGAGCAACCTGGTCAGAAAAAGAGGCAGCAGCTTTAAGGCAGAGCCCACAGCACACGGCACAGCCAGACACCACCTCTGCGCTTGATGCAGACAGTTCTGCAGAAAACCCATTTAAAACAAAGTAAGATTTTTCAGGCTTCACCAAACTGCAGGCCTTGCAATTACTTTTGGTATTTTGGAAACGGACCAATAATACAACATTCCCAGCCGCCTAAAACTTCAAAACAGCAATAAAACAATTTCCTTCCGACTATGTCGTTTTTACTGCGGGTTTTGTAAAGAAAGAAAAATCGATGCAAAGGAAACAGAAACAGTCTGAAAGGTTAAAAACTAAAATCATGTCCATTCCTCAGTCCACCACAGGGTGGAGGGGTGGAGGGGGGGTTGCGCTCTCTGTGAAGGCCTCGTGTCCCAGCGGGGCCGTGATGTTTGTTCACTCCCCAGCAGGTTTGACGTGATGGCTTTGGGTTGGGCAAGAAAGAGCACACAGATTCAAGACGGATTGCACCGTCAAGAGCCGCACATCAAGATTACCTTTACATTCTCACTCATTTAACTACTGACATGAAGACCCATTCATTACAACGGCATTATCATTAGAGAACTAATGCCATCAACTCCCCAGACCTTAACAGTCCATCTAAAAAAATACAAAAAGTTTTACACAAAAATATATCCAACAATTGCCAGATATCGAATTATGATCCTTTTGATATCAATTTGTATTAGTCACCACCAGCGGTTATGTCTTCTACCTGTATGAAATTAACCCTCATTAAATAAATTAAAATTGGATTAATTTAAAATTGAATTTTGTCCAGGTGAAGACCAAATCATTGAGAGCTGTCATGTGTTTGATGTGATATTAAAGCGTCATTTTTCAGCAAATAAATGTGCAGATAAATATTTTTATCCTTTCTATATACTTTTTGTAACGGTTATCACCCATTTGCCCTGCAGGGCTTTCACCTCAGCACAGTGTGCAACACTGACCTCTTCCATCTTTCAAGTTTTTACCCTCTGAGGAAACATCCGCTTGTGTTCCCAGAAATGAAAGAATTGCAAATCTAAACTCACTACCAGGCATGCAATGCCATGCCTTGTTTTTGCTTTTGTTCTCAGTCCAAAAGGCAGAAGGACAAACCTCTCTGGTTCCTACACAGTTCTCATTACCCAGGACAACAAATACATTATTTGGCTCTGGCCTAGAAAGCACTTATGGAGTGAAATGAGTAATACCACTTATGAGCCTGTTCTCCACCAAATAAGGGTTCAATCATGTGGGAAACTGGTGACTCACACAAAGTGCACTGGTGCTTCATGTTGCTCTGCACTCAGACAACTTAACTCTCCTGAGCTGACATCATTTACCGTGGTGCTTTTAATTACTTGCAGAGCATATTCTAGCCAGCTCAGATCACAGTACCCACAATATTGATACTGTTCACTGTGGCAAGCTAAAACTAGGAAAAGCCTAACTGCACTTTCAAAAAACTGGCACGATGTGAAATATTCTTGGTTTCGATAGCGTTTTTTTTTGTAATTCCCAAAATTTTGCACCCAGCAAACAGACGGCCTGAAAGAGACCAGTAACTCCTTACACTTATATAGCGCTCTTCTGGACACGCCTCTCAAAGCACGTTACAGGTAATGGGGATCCTCTCCACCACCACCAGTGAGCAGCCCCACCTGGATGATACAACAGCTGCCATAGTGCTCCAGTCCTCTCCCCACACACCAGCTCTCAGTGGGGAGGAGAGCAGAGTGATGGAGCCAGTTCAGAGAGGGGGGTTATTAGGAGGCCATGATTGGTAAAGGCCAGGGGGAAATCTGGCCAGGACACCAGGGTAACACCCCTACTCTTTTCGTGAAACGCCCTGGGATTTTTAATGACCACAGAGAGTCAGGACCTCGATTTTACGTCTCATCTGAAGGACGGCACCTTTTTACAGTATAGTGTCCCCGTCACTATACTGGGGCATTAGGACTCGCATAGACCGCAGGGTGAGCGCCCCCTGCTGGCCCCACTAACACCACTTCCAGCAGCTGCCTTAGTTTTTCCCAGGTCTCCCACCCAGGTACTGACCAGGCTCACACCTGCTGAGCTTCAGTGGGCTGCCAGCCGAGATCTGCAGGGTGAAACGGCTGCTGGAATACCAAGTGCTCGGGGCAGAGAAGAGAAATAATCCTACGTGGAAGCAAACCCCTGGCCAAAAATAAAGACAAAACAAACTATGAAGACTTTACAGTTTACGTTCATCGCCCTGTCCACTTCCTCCCTCCTTCCAAACAGCTGGTGCTGTCCACATGCTGCCTGAAGATTACCCTCCGCCATTTGAGCAGATGCTTAATACCTCCAATCAATAAAGCATGCCCCGGTTACGGCCTGCATGCTTGCATGTGATGAAATCTTCAACCAGGGAAGTCCTCTAACTTCCTGACCGAAATACTACAGGCCCTTCCAAAGACAATTAAAGGATCAATAATAAGCTTCTTAAGATTACGGCGTAAGCTCACGATGAAAACCCATATTCCCTCTCGCTGGCATTAAGCACATTTCAACAAGAAACCAATGTTAGAGGAAAAAAAAGGTCAAACAAACACACCTTTACGATATTGTAATTGGAAAGAGCACAGGAATTTCTAAACATGTTTGTTTTTAAAACACATTCCTTCCAGGAATCCCTTAACTACTTTCTGGGACACAAGCCCTGATATCAGTCGGTTTACTGCAAAGTCCCGATGCGATACCGTGGTCACTGCATTTGTCTGGAGCTTGCCTCTGCTTCAGTCCTAAACGCACATTAGGCTGCTGCGCACCACCATAATCACAGACACCTGAAGCCAGATCATTGGCACAACCTTCTGATCACCAAAAGAAACATGGGCTCCTTTCTCGTGCACACGGGCGCAGAGCACGTTTCTGAAGCCTTACCAGGGATTCAGGCAACACTTCTGGTTTTAAGATGCAGACTGGCCACGGCGCAGGTCTGCAAAGCAGTCCTTCTCACTGAAGCCTCTGAAAGACTGCAACAACTGCTCTGTCTGCAACAGACAGTACCAATCTGCCATTTGGTAAAAGCACTTAAGGGTTCGGTTTTGGAGGTGAAGCATGTGGTGGCCTGGCGCCCCATAAAATTGTAAGGGCACAGCATGGCAGTTTAGGGTTACAGTTCACAAATGCCTTTCCTCTTTGAGGCTCGTCACTAATTTCTTCCAGGCCATCTGCGTAGAGAAAGCACCTTCAGAAGTCTCAAAGCTTGAAACACATTCTTCAGAACAGGTGCTTTATATGCCATACTCCTATAGTATTTAAGCAATATGCGAAAAGGTTGCAGAACTCTCACATACGGATGCAGAGCCACGATCGTTAGATACTGAATCACTGGCGTAAATGTCAGAAATAAGTGGCTGTGAGGGGTAGGAGGCTGGCATGGTGTCAGACAAAGCTGCAGAGGGACCGTGGGAGGAGAACGCCGGGTCTCCTCCTGTGCGTCGTAACGCACTCTGGAGGTCAGGAGGAGGCTGGGCTGTTCGGGAGTAAAACTGGGGGGCTCCGAACATGCTGCCATCAATCCAGCAACACCCGCAGGGACCCAGCAAATAAAAATACCCCTGAAGGCCCTGAAGTCCCTGCAGATTCTTCAGCTGTCACAGGACAGCTCTGCAGATTGTCTGCAGAGAGGGACAGGGTTGAATTTAAACTTTGTGAAGCTTGGAACTGCTGAGCTTCACTTTAAAAGACCGGCTTGAAAAAATCAGCAGACTACAATCAAGGGATAGATCTTCGTTCTGTTTCGAAGTAGGAAGGCCCAGAGCCTCGGTCAGATTGTAACTAGATTCCAGACGCTTCCTAATTTTCTAGCTCAATTCTCCTCAAATAAGCCAAAAGGGCCAAGCATGCATCGATCTTGAAAAACATTTAATCCCTGCTCAGAGTTATCTGTGGTAAAGTACCCAAGCCACAGTGGAAAGAGGGGGTGTGTCGGCATGCTGAGAATCTGAACAACAGTGTGCAGTTTCACAGCAGCCCTAAATGAAGACTCTTGTGCAGTACTTTTCTGTGAAAGAACAGAAAAACGCAGCAGCAGCAGCAGCAGCAGCAGCAGAAACACCCCAGCCAGCATGGCAGGAGAACGTGTGCACGATACTGTGCAAATTAAAACTGGAGTATCGGAGCTGTGAAAACGAAAGGAAAAACAGCACTACCCCCACAGCAAGTGCATGGAAAGATTTCAGGCCTGAAATGATGCAACCTAATCAAAGTCCTCTAAATGCACCACTGCCTTGAAAGAGATTAAAGCATTTTAAGTCTGTACAGCTGGCTGGCTTTCCTGTCCCTACTGTAGGTAACGCCTGTCCATCGGCTCAACAAACTTACACAAAGGATTCACTTCTCTTACAGACATTGCATTCCTAACTTTTGAAACGCTTTTGCTTCAGCCATACTGACCAGTAGGCACGATCCGTGCATGAGCAGTACCAAACCTAGCCACCGTCACATTACTCTCATAAGCCAAGCTAGCAGTGAAGAGTAACAGCAAGGTTGTGGGTGCAGATGCCAGGTAGGGGACAGGTGTTGTACTCCTGAGTGAGGTGCTTCCTGCTGACTGCTCCAGCGAAAAGCCCAGCTGCTCAAAAAATGGGCACAAATTTAAGCTGCTTTGGATAAAAGAGTCAGGCAACTAAGAAGTTACATACTGGATCCTTAAGTGGCCTTTAGGGAGACTTGTACATCTAGAGGCACTGTTGATTTTAGGGACAATGTCTGGTTATGCACAAACAGCTGTAAAAAAAAAAACATCCTGTAGAGCTGCTCTTAAACAATTCCAGAGCCACTTGCCATCATGGACACCAATAAACTGGACTCCTATTCCCCACCGTATTTTCAAGTTCAAAACCCTGTACCCAGCGACAAAACCTGAAACCTAAAGAACAATCAAACCAAGGGATCCAAAATGAAGTCACGAGTACTACAAAAGGCTGTACTGCGTTTCTGTAAGGGCACTGACTTTCAACAAAATCACAGAAGAGCCCCATCCACACATGTCCAGTCACACACATGCTAAATACACCAGCCCATCAGGGTGGTCTCCCACGCAAGCTGGTGTCATGCTAACACCTCCAGGTTTTGTCTTCTACCAAATGCCTGAAGAAGACAAAAGGCTATACTTTTGGCTGTTCTGTTCAACTTAAAAATAACAGGAGAGGCACTTGTTGAAGTCAGTCCTTAAATCCCTGCAAGAAAGGGACTCATTTCTATACAAGACTATCATAATAAATAATGTTTATTCATTTAGATTAAAAGCATGTAAATTGACAGAACATCTGCTAAATCAATTTTAAGTCTGCAATTCTTAATATCTTTTATACATTAAGAATTTTCTTGATCAAAGGGTATATTTCACAAATGCACATCGTGTAATTTGAAACAAACAGGGCAATGTTAATCTTCATCCCGATTTTCTTTTCAAACATTGCCTTACTGTATCTTGAGCATGTTTGAATGATCAAAAGTCTTTTGAAGTTTAACACACCATGTCAGACGACTCAAACTGAACACAAATTCTGCACTCTAACATAACTGACAAAATGAATCTGCAAACATTTTCACAGGTTTCCTTATTTACAAAAGGTTTTTCTGCTTGAGGAAGAAATTAAAAATGCATGAACTTCATCTGTGCAAGAGGTAGCCTGGGCCCGATTATCGATTTCCTCTGGTTGCCCTGCAAGGGGAATTAATGTTTGAGTCTTCCTTTTAAATTCTTAATGATTTGTGGCTTAATGAATACATAAATCTGGTCTAGCACATTACAACAGTGAGGACTGTAAAACCAGGCTTTATTTCCCCCAAAAAAATCAATCACCTGTTTTTATAGGTAATCAGTCCATCTGAATTCTTTCTATCAGAAAAAAAGATAATATAATGCCAATGTCAACTTAAGGGACACAAATGCTGTACTGTCATTAAACACTGCAATATTTATTGCAGTATCTCTCATTTAACATGGCAACAGCTTATCCTGAGACAAACCAGCGTAGGCAAACCTAAACACATTTAAAGACGCTATTCTGCCATTAGATTAAGCCACGGCACAGCATACGACCCTGCAATGCCCCGTGATCAGCTTCCGATTGCGAGAGAAGACTCATAGGATGATTAGGTTAGATTGAACGGAAACCGCCACAGCAAAAGCTTCAAAAGCCGACAGAAAACCACGCACACCTATTCGCATTCATCTGGTCTGCCAACAAGCTACCCAAGAATTTTGCGAAACAGCCAGAGACTAATGTATTAAATTAACTCGGAGCTCGCAAGACCTGCGAAGTCGTGCAGACTGCCCCACAGCCTCAGGAACGCCTTCCCATGTGGCGCTGTGCTCCACTCAAAACTAGAAGCCCGAAGGCGTCCGAGACTGGGCTGAAACCAATCACGCCCAAAGGCATTACACCTTGAACAGCAGCAAGAGGCCCACAATTGTGCTAATTCTTGACGTTAGGTTTCCAAGAAGGAATAAAGTTCATAAGAAAAGCTGCAAAGAAGAGGAGGCCATTCATTCCTCCAATCGAAGTCGCTCGGTATTTGAGAAGATCCGAACCGTGGATCTCATCCAAGCCGTTTCTTGAAAGACATCCAGGGTATCGGCTTCAACAGCGCGTTTGGGGAAGCTGCTCCACGTTCCAGCCACTCTCTGCATCTTCTGCGCTCTGCCTTCAGGAAGACATCAAGACGGCGACCTGTTTTCTCGCTGAGCGGGGCAGCTTCCCATGAGGAGGGGCCAAAGGCAAGTCATCCCAGCACACAGCTCGTGAACTCTGACCCTACCCAGGTGCAGAGCAGCACCGAGAATGACGCTTCAGGGTCTACGTCTAGTCACTCTGAAATGTCTTTCCAGCAGTCCTCTGATCCTGAACGTTAAGGGTAATCTAAACCACAGATCCACGGGATTTACCGGTCCACACTCCACTGTCATACCCAACGGGGCCACAAAGCTGGATTCAAACAAACACTACGATACAGATGGACGTTTTGAAGATGTAGTGCATGCCGAAGCACGGCAAGGCAATAAAAACAGGAAAGCGCAGATGGACCTGTCTGCTTATTTCTCATTCAGCGGATAAGAGGGAGAGGCATTTCCGATTCCATTTGTTAAATATAAGAGACGATTTCTCCAAATGGAGCCCATTTAGACTAAAACAAAATTACTATGGCCGTTTGAATCTTTCTAGCAACAGCTCTGGCCGAGCCATTCCAAGACTGCACGACGCGATCTGCTTTTCCCCACTTAGACCCCCCTGCCAAAACCCTCACGGCTGCAGGACAGTCAGCGGGAAAGGAGTCAGAAATGCCGCAGGCCCGCACTTTTTAATCTTGCTGCGTCAAAAATAATTACCGGCAAAGGTCGCTGCCCAACGCAGCAGGGGGCGCACAGCCAGCCCCTCGCGGCGCCTGGCTGCACAGTTCCGTGTGTGGCCGCGGTGCAGACCAGCGCGTGCGGCGGCGGCGAACGAGACTCTCAGCACGCCGCTGCAGGAGCAGAGGGAAAGGTCAGAGCGGCTCCCGTCTGGCCAGAGCACAGGGAACAGCATGAAACGCCTCCCTTTCAAAGAGGCGCCAGCTCTCCCAGCCCGTCCTGGGGAGGGCCTGAGAGCTGATACGGAGGAGGGGGGGGGGGGGGGGATGACACGACCACCCCGTATGATCACGCGTGCACAGTCCACCTTCGATACGCCAAAGACAACTCGGGACACCAAGCCCTGCTGCACTGATGACTCGATCAAGGACAATTTTAATTGCTCCCCATATTGAGTTTTCGGGAATTGGCACTTCCACTTTCACGCTGGCCTTTTAAAAATAGCTGTCGGACTGCGTTACAGAGAGACTGGGATTCTCCCACAGATCGCCGGCGCTCACAGGAAATTCTCCGGTCCCGTCTGGGCTGTGGGTCATCACAGGTGCTGCCTGAGCGCTGCCAGGGATGGGCAACAGCGCCCCCCTGTGGCCTGCCAGCAGGACGTGAGCTGCAGGACCCCTCACCCCTCCGGCGGAGGCGGAGCCTGTGGGTCTCGGGGCACTCAGAGCGCAGGCGGCTTGGCACCCGGGGGCGCACTGCGGGGGCCGGTCGAGCGCGGCCCTCACCTGAGGCCAGCGACCAAGTCGAGACAACAAACCACTAATGACGTCATATTAAAATAAAGGACAGAAAACGGCAAAGAGTGCCCCTGATCGCTCGAGCACGTTAGAGTGCTTTTCGTTCTAAGACCCTTGAGGGAACCGATTTCAAAAACGAGTGGAAACGACTCCAGCAGGCAGGCAGTTCAACCAGTATCAACCCCACAATTAGAGTCATAAAGAGCATTTCTTTATATACAAGGCTCAAAACATAGCATTATCTTGAGCTCCCTAAATCAGACTCTGGCTTCGGTCAGTCACGGGGAAGGTGGTGGGGGTGGGGGCTGGGCTGCTCTCCAAGCGCCAGGGGCCCGAAGCAGGTAAAGGCCATTTCGTCTTCTCTCAGTGTGGCCATTACGGGTGGGAGAGCGGCCATCCATCTCACAGCCTGCTCATTAAACTAATTAGTAGACTGTGAAAACCCATCCAGGCAGTGAAGGGGGGGAAAAAAATAACACATTTAACGAATAAACAAATCAAAAAGGGTGTAGAAGCATCGCAAAGACTCTCATTCTTCAAACAACTGGGCTGATTTAGATACGAGTAATACGTTTTCTGGCCTTAAGACAAGGGGTTAGAGTAGATAACCTCAGTAATAGATTGCTCCCCCCCCCCCCAACGGAAATCTTCAACCTCACACACAGTATGGAAAGAAATGAAAGTCTCGTCTGATACTTGGAGCCAAGTAACTTGTGAGAATCGGACTGTCTCTTTCCTCAGATACAGATGCCGTGAGAGAAGACCGGCGCATCTGGGCTGTGGAACATCCCACACAGGACGGATCGCACAGCCTCACGAAAAGCACACGCAGCAGCTTAGTAGTACTTTACTTCTGAAACTGTGGCCCTTTAAGACCAAAAGCGGGAGACAAGGCCGGATTCTAAAAATCAAGTCTTTCCTATGTCAAAGGAAGCTCCTATCCCTCAAACAAGCTGCTAAGAGAAAAGGTTAAACGGCACTTCAGTCAGTTCATCTGCTTCCAAAAGCAATTCCTCCAGCACAGCTCTGCTCTCGAGGTATAAAAGGAGACTCTCCAGAAATAACGATCACCCTTCGCCGGCACAACTGATTTGGTGCCGATTTCTCTTACAGGCGAGGAGCCACGCTATCGTGTCATGCTGTCGGGCTCTGGCAGCGCCTACACAAGAGGAGAGGCGAACTAAAGACTCACTCCGCACACAGCAGGTATCCCCGGAGCAGAGGCACGCAGCTGTGGGGGATGCAGGGGGAATGAAACTCAGTCATGCAGCAAGAAAGCAGGCAGCGACGGTGTGCGCAATGGATCCGAGCACCGTGATTCACGAGCCCGCCCCTGACTGCGTGGTCGTCTGGTGGGCTGCCCACTTCGCAGAGGCTGCCGTGACTCAGGCCCCTCCACCCCCCCCCTGGGAGTGTCCACCACCAAGAGCACAACTTCAAGATAAGCAGCCTGGCTTAATCATGGCAGCAAAAGAAAAAAACGGCGCAGGCGGGTTTCAAAGAGAGCCGTGGGGCAGATCTCTGAACTCCCGCGGTCTAAATTCAGCAAGGCGGACACTGCTGCACCCCAGGGCAGGGCCCTGCACACTGGATTTCTTCAGAAAGCGCTGATGCATAAATCAATTTGTACTAAACAAAAACCTCTGTAAGCCACTTTGCATAGAAGCATCAAACAAACGCAAATGTTGAAGGACCTCAAAATTTGAAGTTTTCCCCAACACACTTGACCTCTTTTTGCCAGATCACCAACACCCCCCAACTATCCCTCTCTAGAGTCCCTCGCCTGCGTTCTAATTCGGAGCTGGCAGCGTGACAGTCCGCGTCAGGCCCTGCACGAGCCCGAGCTGCGGCGGGCACCACTTGGTGCGCCGCGCCTGCTGGACCGGCTGCGCTGCCCACGCCCTCTCGAGGGGCCCCTCGGTCCAATACGACAGGCCTCCGCTTGTTAAGAGAGAATAAACACAATCGCTGCAAACTGCTCTCCAGGTCGACGTCTGCTCAGGCTGAGTAACATGCTTCAGAGACATCCGTGAAAAGTGGATTTTATTTCCCCTCCTTAAGAAGGAGTATAAAGTTACTGCAGATAAAGCCAGCCGCCTGATCTTAACAGACTAGGGAACACATCTGAAGGCTGCCAAGAGACTCGACATGCTGCCTTCTGAAGTATTTATTGCCACCCCGAGACCGACAGGGCCTTTGAAGGGGGTCTAGAATCAATCCATTTCCAAATGTTTGAAGCAGCACTTTGATCTCCAGAACACTCTGGGGGTCTGTTGTGACAGGGTCAGAACATGTAAACACTCCTCTTAATTTATCCCTGTATCCATTGTTAAGGGAAATTTCCACTTCATTCTTCCTGTAAAAACAAAAGTCCTGCACACACAAAAAAAAAAGTAAATAATCCACGCTCGGCTCACTTACATAAGCAACTTGGGTCAGAAACAGCACTTCAGAACCAATTCTGAACAACAGATAAAGACTACAGACCATTAGTTCTGCCTACGTGTTCTTTCTGAACCGTCACCATGGTTACAGTGATGCAAACTAAGCCTACAACGAATTTCGGAAGGGCAGCACATCTGGAGAGAAACGCAACACAGCTACATTGCCGCAGAGGACAAATCCGAAGTTAGTCAACTCCATGGAAGGCGTTTATGTCCCACACTCGCGCTCAGCGGAATCGATCTGTCAATACTCCACAGCCCTTTCCCTGCTCGTCGCTGTATTAAGCGCGGCGACACATTTCTCCGCTACGCAAAAAAAAGGACAGAGGTCTGAGCAGGCGGGCGACCCCAGCCCTCCCGATCACCGCTGCCGCAGAAGGCACGGCTCGGCTCGCAGGCCACTGCCCCAGCTCTGGCCACACACCTCTATGAACACTTGACCCCATTCAATCGACGCCCTGCGGTTAAGGGGAAACGATTTCAAGCCAAGCCGATATTGCGACTTCGTACCCCACAGCCCCCCCGCTTGTGAAAACGGTTTCTTCTGCTCAGGCTGCAGAGCGGCGCCATCAGTGCAAGACGGCCCCAACTGGATCTAGTCCGAGCGCATTAACTTTCTCAAGACACCGTCTTTCATTAAAAAGTGGCTGTAAAAAGATCTGCCCCGGTGCTATAAGTTACGCCGACTTCTCCGCTCGGCTCCGACACGCTCTTGTGTTCAACTTTTCACCAGCAGCCACTGTCTCAACAGGACTGAAACAAAAACCGGATTAACACCTGGAACACTCTGTTCCATCGCGCGTTAACAGGGCTGTCTGAACATCCATGTGTCCCATGCGTCGGCCTGAAGACTCATGCGTCTCAGGACCCTCGGATATCTGCCATTTCCACAGCTCCTTCGTGGTACTTTTTCCCCACAACTAACAAGAGAAGGAACAGGGAGCGCAGCCCCCCTCGGTGAGTCTCCGAAGACCGCCACCCGGACCCAAGACCAGAAACGGCGCTGACCTTTGGCAGGCTGGGAAATACAGCCACGCTGCCCGCGGGGGACGAACCCCTGAACCCCCAGGCTGGGCGCTTACCTTGGTGGTGACGATACACAGGCAGTCCATCCTTCCGGCGGAGTCCCGGCCTCAGCATCGCATGGTGACCCCCGCAGCCCCCGGCAGCCCCACCTCGCTGCCGCTCTCGGAGCGCAAACCGCGGCGCCGCCAGTCACGGGCGTCTGAGCGCAGCGCACGCATACACCGCGGACTCTCGGGGGAGGGTCACAAGGCTGGTCGTCGCGGCCGGTCCCGGAGGTGCGAGGTCCGCATCCTTCAGTTCCTGCCAGCGGGAGCAGGGCGAGCGACCTCCGGGGACGGACGGGCGGACGGACCGACTGCCCGGGCTGGGGAAAGCTCTGAAAATCTTCCCGGCAGCGCGATCAGGGTGACAAGCGCTCCGACGTGAGGGGCTGCAGAGAGCACGCCAGCTCTTACTCACCGACTCCAGCAGCTCTGCCTCCGCCGTTTCATTAACCCTCCACTCGCCGTCTCGCTACGCTGCCTCAAAAAAAAAAAAGCTAAATCAATCCCGACCTGCGTCCCCCTTGCGCCTCTTCCCGGCTTCACTCCACAAACCTGAAGTCAAATCGACTTCGAGATCCCCACGGTCCCGACAGCGAGAACGGCGAGTGGGGAGAGGGGGTGGGCCGGCCGCGGAGAGACGAAACGCCAAAAGGAAACGGTGCTGAAGAGGGGGAGGGCGGGACGAGCCCGCTCCAGAGCCGTTCACACATCTGCAGCCCGACAAAAACGCCGTAATTGACTTTCTCGTTCCGTAAACCAGCGGAAGAGTCCATTCCTGAAGGCTGGCAGAGGGGTGCACACGAGCCAGTTGCGGACCCCGGGGGGCTGCGGGCGCTCGGCTCCCACACGCTGCGCCCCGCTAAACTTTTGAATCCATCAAGGCGGCCGCCCCAGGGGAAAAACACGGGCACAGACCCACGCCAGGCGCTCCACACACCTGGCACCACGCAGGGGCGGCGGGCGGTCCGGACCGGATCAGGCCGGCGGCACTTCTCGGGGGTGCAATCGAGGCGGTCCGGTGCGTTATCAGCGGTGTGAGAAAATGAGGCGCAGCAAAGCATTCCGCCCCTGCGGGCCGCCCGGGACCTTTCCTGAAAACAGCAGGTCAGGTCACAGCACGGCCCGAGGTGTCCATCAACCGGTTCAGACAAACCGCTAGGAGAAAACTTGGATTTAGCCGCGAGGGTAACGGTTACATACAGATTACACACAAATGCAGTTTAACTACTATTTTTATTTTGTTATACAAGATCGGTGTTCCAGTACAATTAAATGCTATCTACTCTCCCACGGCAGCTGGCGCCAGGACAGGTCCAGTGTCGGACAGAGGTAGTCCGGGGGGGGTTTGCGGAGCCGGACACCCCCAGAGTGACGCTTGCCGTCGGGGAAGGAGCTCACGCCTACCCCCCCGCCGAGGGGCATCACTCTCTTTTCGGGGTGCTGCTCCAGCCTCGTTCCAAGTCAAAAGTTTAAAAAAAAATCATTTTAAATTTTCTCACGGGGACGCGATTTTTAAAAAGGTGGCTCCGCATCGCGCCTCTTCCCCTGCGGGGTGGGACCTGAGCCCACCCCGGCGAGGCGGAGGCACCCCCTGGGGCCGCTGTCCGGGTTCCTTGAGAGAGAGGCCACCCTCGTCAGCAGCGAGGGTATGAGGCTGCTCACAGCTCTGAGCGACGAGGCTGGAAGCGATATGCTCGAAGGGGGTTCTTTTCAAAACGCAAGACTGAGTGCAGATGCAGGTGAACCACCGGTGGGGACACACCGACAGGTCAGGTAAAGCCCCCACTTAGCAAGCTGGCAGCTGGACTCCCGGTGCACTCGTTTCAAGCCGAACGCCCCCTGCTTTCAAAAGGGGGGGGGGGGGGTCTCTCTTACGTTAAAACCAGCCAAACACTGAAATAAAAAAAAAAAAACTAAATGGACGATTTTAACCAAACCCCTACTGGTGTCAGAATTCGCTTTCCGTCCAGTAGCAAGATTTCGAGGGGGGGGGGGGGGGTTGAGTGGGACGGGACGGGACACAGGACTGCTCCAATACACATCCGCGCTCCGTCACTCTGATCCACTCGGCACAGCAGCGATGTAGGGCGGGAGAGCCACACGGAGTGGAAGACTGTATTTAACTAAATCGTTTGGCAGAAGAAAAAAAAAAATTGGTCCCGAAACTGTCAGCCAAGAGTGTGCGGGAGATTTAGACGCCGATATAAAGAAGAAATTGACTTTGGCGCTCCTCTCCCGGGGACTTGCCCTATTAAGTGAGCAGAAGGAACTGCGGCCTAATTAAAACTGAAGTGATGCCGCGGGGGTGGTGCGCGCAGGCTGTCCATGACCACATTCCAAAAGCACGACAGCTGCAGATCGGTCTCCAGCGATACGGAGGCTCGTAAAAAATAGGAGGAGGGGGAGATGCAACAAGGATTTAAGGAAAGAGGGGGACATCCGATGAAGATCAATTGAAAACAAAAGCCATGAGAAGCACCGAGCGAGCAGAAAAATCGCGGTCACCCGTGGACACCATGGGCAGATTGGAGATTCCCACCTCCGTCTTGCTGCTCCGCCCACCCATCCATTTTCCAACTGCTTCTTCCAGTACAGAGCCGGAGCACAAGGCAGGGAACACCCTGCTCGGGACGCCAGTCCATCACTGTGTCCCTGCCTGTCCGCGCACCCACACTGACATGCCAGGGACAGTTCTCTCGCAGGCCCGTTAGCAGGTCTGTGGACTGTGGGAGGAAACCAGGAGCACCCAGAGCAAACCCCCGCGAACACGGGGAGAACATGCGAACTCCACACAGACAGCACCCCGGGAACTGAATCCAGGGCCCCAGCGCTGCACCCCCGTGGCCCCCCGGGCCGAACCCAGGGTAACATCAATAAACGCCAGCCTGGAAACCAGTGTTGAGAAAGTTCACCGGAGAACCTAGTTCCGTTCCCCGTTGGCGTCTGCAGCGGAGGGGGATACAGAGACACTGGCGTGGCAGAGCCTGTGCAGGTTTTAACAGACTGTCAAACCGGAAATGTGGTATTAAACGCGATTCCTGCAAATCCCAATTACACATTCCTGCAGCAAGCAACGTCATGGCTTTTCCCAAACCGTCAAAATAAAAAAAATTCCAAGAGGACGCCATAACCGACTCAACCGAGGATGATGGGAAGATGATACTTGCAAAAGGAGGCCTCTGGGACTCGCCGTAACTGGTTCGCAAGTTGCTATTGGCCACCTCTCTGAAAGCCCCTTGAGAGCAGTCTTCAAGAGCAACGCAAGGCAGCATGTTCCAGACAGACAGCTCTCTGTGTGAAGACCAATGTGCCTCCTTTAAGGCCAGTGAGTACAGGACTGGCACGATCACAACCACCTTTACAGTGAACAACTGAACCAGTGGTTTAAAAAACACACAAGTAAAGTAACAGTTATGTCGGATCGAAAGTGACAGATGCTTTAGTCAAGTTGCAAGACTGCGATATGGCAGTAGGGTCCTCCATCTTCCAAAAAAGCCTGTCTAAACAAATGCTCTGGAGCTTTTAAGGACTTCATTTCACAAACTGAGTAAGACTAGTAACCAAGTATGAAGACAGACTACAGCATGGTCTGGACAATAACAGAATAAAACCCTCAAGATGTTATCACACTCTGGAGGTTACACAGCTAACTCCTCTGTGAAAGATGTGCAGACACACATCACAGCAGAATGCGTTACAGATGCAAAGACTGAGAAGGCCAATAAAAAAAAAAAACAACCCAACAGAACTTTGTTTAGACAAAGTACATCTATATAAACGAGACCGTGAGATGGCAAGATCTGGAAAACATTTCTTGATACTGTAGAAATGGAAGTTGCCATTTTCAACCATTAAAGCAGTAAAACAAAAGTTGGTCAGATGATGCAAAGTGGTTTGTGATTTTCTGAAGGACAGAACAGTGTCGTTTTAATGAAGCGCTCAAACACATTTTCGCATTTTGTTCATCCCTGTGCTGCTGTGTTCATTCCTTGTGTACAAAGCTGAACCAATTCAGGGGCTTCAAACTTCCTCATCCGAGTAACAAGAAGCAGAAAAATCAGGCAAAAGCATTATTGTAGCCTCCAGTGTGGCTGTTTATCACCTATCTGGCATTCCATCCAGTTTTCCCACTCGTCGCCCAGTGTAGGCTTTAGCTGGAGGTGGATGCACTGCTTCTTGTCGAGAGGCTTGATGAAATGTAGAGGGGCACTTCTACAAGTGTCCTGTAAATATTTGCACTCTGGGTTTCAACAGGGATACAGATCTTACCGCGACCACGGAGAAAGCACCTCTTGGAAGCAGCACAGATGCTGTGGCTGAAGGCAGGGTACGTGGTGCACGTATCCCCAGGCAGGCACAGTGGAGGCGAGGTCATCTGTCAGGTGCTTCCCGTCAGCTTTGCAGAAGCCCCACCTTGCGGATGCAAGTACAGATGTTCGGAGCAAGTGGGGGGGGGGGATCTTGCAGAGGACCAGCCAGGAATGGTGTAGGGGGAATGAGGCAAGCGATCAAGGATCGTCCCTGGTGTATGTAGGGTAATGGTAATGTAAGGTGGCTGTTTCATCAAACATCTGTTTGACGTCTAGTTCGTGCATTCATCATATATACACATACCTAGGGGTCTCGAGGTTTGTTTTAACGTCGTTTCAGCCTGCCTACTGTTTTACTGAATTGTTTTTTTCCCTTAAGCTCAATAAAAAGTAAAAGCAGAATCACAAATGGGAAAAACAATGTCTCAAGCGCTCCCCATCCCTGCATTTAAAATTCTGGAGCAGCAGACCAGAACAGAACATTGTGCAACAGGTAACAACAGACCACAACCTTGTAAAGTACGATCCAGCAGAGAGAAAACCGATCGGATCAGCAGTGATTGATAAGCCACGCAGATCCAGGCATTTATTATACCCTACATGTTGTAATCCACTACAGCTCCAGGATTTCATTTACCTAAAGCACTACTGCACAGATGACAATGGATAACAAGAAATGCCGGTTTGCTCAGTCTTCCAAGCGTTTCTTTGCAAATCAAAAAAAGTCAATTGCAAATATCATTTCATTTAAGTCACTGTAAGCTTAAAAACTATGTAGAGATAAAAAGTAAAATATTTGCCTTATTACAGTGAAACATCTTAACACAGGCCGAGGCCAAGATGACTTTTGTATGGGAAAACTCCACAAGTTACAGTTGTAACTCAACCCGTTTCTGCATAACAGTGTTCCACTTTTAAAACTTGTGCTGTCAAAAAGCCCAATAGCAGTGTTATAAGGTCAGGTGTTCAAGAGTAGAAAAAGAAGGATTCTGAAGCAGGTCCCTTCATCTCTGCGCTGGGATCCAGTAACAATTGTTATACAGGTGCGATTTGTTACGGTAGTGCATTCACCAGGAAACATCGCATCATGGCACACTTATGGAGTAAAACACCAGAGTATCGTTTCACAGAGGAATGCTTAAGTCATCCAGATTTTTTTTTTTATCTGCCTCCCTAACCTAGTCAGAGTGTTTTTTCCTGATAGCCTTTATTTTTCCGTTCAGAGTCTAAAACAAGTAATACTAATGCAAATTTAACCTTGCGCGGAAAGAACTAAAATCGACCAGATTTAATTGTATAAGTTTACTAGTTTCTAGTGTCTTTTATAAATTAGTTTATAATTACCGAGTTCCCATCAGTGATGTTCAGTTGAATTTTGTCCTTCACTGGCAAAAATTGCAGCATGCCCACATATTTAAAACTTCGTTGATTAAGACTCAGCCCATAAGGACATCAAAAAGACAACTTGAAATAACTCAAGGCAGTTCAAAGCAAAGTCTGCACTCCACAATGACACCTACTACCTGATCAGTGGGGGCCAGTTATACATCATCATAACCATTCCTCCATCTCAACATGGTTCTCTCACTAGCACCAAAGACAGACAGCAAACAGAACAGACATCGACAATCCCACCTTTCACTCAATCAAGACAACGATGATTATATGATGACTACTGCTTACAATGCAGTACTGTAACCATTTTAAAATGTCCAATGTACATGAAAGCTTTGCTGTGCCAATGTCAGCAAGATGAAATGGTGCTTCACATGGTTTCTAATGAGGTTAGCAGATCTGCAAGTCGAAAAATGTCCAAGGTTAAACACTGGGATTTGGGCTCGCTGTCTCTCGGAAGAATTGGAGTGATAAAAACCTGAAACTTTCAGAAGTAGCGTACGCGGCAAGAAACATTTCACTGAAAGGAAGGCTTTAATTTATATATTTTAGGTAAATAAAAACGTGCACAGCAAAAAAAGGAACAGATGGCTCAAACTGCAGAGCTAACCTTTCCCAAAGACTAGATAAATGAAGAAGCTGCAATTGCAACAGCTGCCAAGGAGTGCTACAAGTATCATTGTTTGTAATTGAATGTTTTACACCGGACATCTGCGCCCAGTTTTAAAATACTAACGACCTCCTTCTGCAGCTCCAGAAGTGCGATTTTATTTGGATGTCATTAGTGTAATCCAAAAAAGCCAATCGTTAATAAAAATAAAACAAAAGGGGGCGACTGTGTCCGATAATACAAGGTCTAAGGTCTCCTATACATCACAGCAGGTGTCAGGCACCCAAAGGCAACAGCAATCACACTGCCTTCCACCTCAGATTTATGTTTGACTAACTACAGTGAGCCCAGAAAGACCTCCAGCTTGCTCAGAAACCACGTGGCCCGCAGACTCCAGCAAACACAACGGATGAATATTTAATGTCCCTGGTTCTATGATTAATCTTCCACATCAAAGGGAGTCACTTGCCCTGTTCTGCTGCTTATCTTCCAAAAAGGATTTGAGATTTTATTTCTGACCTCCACAAAGTGCTTTCTCTTCTAACACATTTCTGACAGAACAGCAAAACCCCTCATGGGGTGACTATCTCCACGGGACATCCTCTTCTGCAAACGTCTGAGCATCATGCAGTTACTCCATTCAAAACGGAGTCTGCGCCAACTACAAACCTTTTCATCTCCAACTTTCACAGCGGGTTGCACAAGGTCATGAAACCGAGCAGCAGAGATCCAACTTTAGAACTGGTGACAAAAAACAACATGCCGTCAATCTGCTGAAGCTCTTTTATTACGGTTGGGCTAAAGCCAAAACACTATACTTGTTAAAAAAAAAACATCCAGGCCACCCCAGTAAGAAAAAGTGGGTTTTGAATCTACTGTTCTTCAAATGCAGACCACCTGCTCGAATATTCATCCATTTTAATGCACAACTAACCGTATTTATTGGAAGAACATAAAAGTTACAAATAAGAGGAGGCCATTTAGTCCATCTCACCCTTTTAGCAATTAACTACAACCGATAAGCTACATTTTGTCCCCCCCAACAAGAACATCTGAGTTACTATGAGTAACCCAAACAAAAAAAGGGCTTTCCTGGAAAGTTTGCACATCCTGTTCTGCCCCAGACATGAAAACGAAGGATCCTCTCGAGACGCACGCTGTAGGTGACCCACCCTGCCCTTGTGTTTTTACAGCACAGGGCCGAGAGAGATGGAGCCCATCAGGGGTACAAGGGAGAAACTACAAGCAGCGTCTGCAGCACATCACAAGAGAGAAGCTTTAAACACAAAGCTTGTTGCAGAGCATTTGGGTAGATTAAGCACTAGGAAGAAAAACATCCCTCTGAGACAGAAGTGCCTGATACAAGGCCTAGGAATATGCAGGTCGGCTTGTTTTCCATAACGCCTTTAGAACACCGAAGCATTTAAAGACGCAGAAGCCTCATTTAATAAAGAATACCCTACCCACGTGGAATAAAAAGCAGGTGACTGAAGACCCAGAGCTGCAGGCCTATGAATGTCTGATCTTGACAGACACGGTCTGCAACCACCGAAACCACAATGAGCCACTTTAAATCCCACGTCAACCTGGAACAAACTGCAGCTCAGCTCCACTCCATGCTGGCCTATTACCTCTGTGAGCTTTTTAACATTTGGTAAACAAGGGTCAGAACAGGTCGCTGTTGCTTAATCTTCATGGTTTCAGGTATTAGCATAAAAGGTGAACCTGGGGCAAAGGTCCATTTAGTTTGCCCCCACCAACCCAATATTTTCAGGACCTCAGGTCCTGGACACAGCACACCGGCCCTCAGACAGAGAGGAACAGGTTACACCACTAGACATGCGGAGATGGGAGAAGAGAGCTCCATTAGAGAGCTGCATTACTCACCTGGCTGTTCTGAGAAGAAAAAGCTTTTACCGGCACATTAGTGTTTCATTAAGCAGGGAATTCTCCTAAAGAAGCCACATTATTCATGGGGAGTGGAAAAAAACACGCTCAGTCCTGCAGGGAAATACTTTAAGATTTATAACTTCATCTGGAATAAGAAATGCAAACCACAGCTGGCAGTGACAATGGAAATGTATTTTAAAAGGCAGCATACATTACTGATAAAGGCAAGAAATAAAGTCCCAGTGTGAGAGAACTTAAATGTATTTTGATTAATCACTGTTGCGCAAGGAATCTTAATGGACCAGCAACAGTTAACGAGTTTCTACTTCAAAATTGCCCACTAGAGTTCGGAGAGTTCATTCAGAACAGAAGTCATATCCTTTACAAAAAGGAATTAAAACTAATACAAAATGAAAGATTTCGATTAAATCTAAATGCATTAAACGTACATTTCCACAAAAATTGCAATTGTAAATTGTAACTTCTAGGTTGAAGTGATTACTTGCTGTTTGAGATGTTACCGGACTTGACAACATGAGAATTCTAGGTGTACACTCACGTATGGTCTCCCTTATAAAGCACATCATACAGAAATCACGCTCCACTTTAATAAAATTTCCTCTTGACACCAGGGTTCACAGTAGCCTCAAGAAGCACAACCTGAACAGGATCCTGGCTGTGCTGCAACTGGTATGGTCCTGGTCAAGATCCTGTCATCTGCCCCACCGCCCCACAGCCCTCCCATCCTCAGAGGGTTCTGGTGAAAGGATGATAATCTCATCTGAGGCAGCTCGAATCAAATTAGCTCTCCCCTTACCCTCCTCCTCTCGAGCGCTCGCTGCCTGCCTTGCTCTATCCCCATGCCAGGCCACTGTCTGGCGTGTCTAACTTGATCAAGGCCTGAGCAGGGGCCCCTTAAATGAAGTAAATAAAATTACATTAATGAGAACAGCTTAGCCCTTCATTTTTCCTACTAGACGCATTTCATAATTGCTCAATTACTAACTAAAAAGAACCTTGGGAAAATACATTTTGCGCGCTCCGTCCTAAGCATGTGGAATAAATTAAACGACTTCAAGATATCCATCCTTCTGCTTTAAATAAAAGACATCATGGGTATTTAAGAACTATTATGTATTGAAAATTCTTTAGGCCAGTACACGGCAAATTTAGCTCTTTTCTAGGATTTTAATTTTTTTTAGAAATCCTGCTGAATGCCATTAACCTTCGGCAAGAGGTTTCTGCCCCGTGGTCCTCTCAGAAGCGTGACCTCTTAGTTTAGGACTGTTATCCGAAGTCACCAGGTGGAAGATGAGCTGTGCAAACGTCATGTCAAGAAGCGAAGGATGAAGACCACCTCCCAGCTGCACGCGCTGCACTGCGCCTGGATGGGCAAGGCAGGTCAGAACTGAGCACACACACACACGGGACGAGCTCCGCCATGCTAGCTACAGACACAGGAAGAGGGAAAGGGAAAGAGTCTCAAGGCGCACGAGATAGCAGGTAAGGAGAGGAGTGTGTAGTCCTTGATTGTGCAGCTCCTTCCTGTGAAATAGCCGTTTCTCATTACCACATTAGGCTCTTACCAAAAACCTTTTACTCTCAATGCATCAGTATAACCCAATAAAGATCTTCAGGGTGCAGGGCTAATGTACTTCAGTAATTGTATTGTTTTTTTTACAGCAGAGCGGTTTTATGACAGCTGAAGAGGAGAATGCCATAAAAACACAGCATCTTCAGAGTCTGCTACTTAAATATTCAAGAGAATTAAACAACTTAAGACCACTGATGTGCCATCATTCACATGCACTGAACACCCGTTTCCAGCCCTTAAGAAGTGCTGAAATGCACACAACACGTTCGTAAACACAAAACATGTTCCTAAATACCTTTATACTTTTTTATGGGACTGATATCTGCAAACAAAATGAGAGAAAGATAATACAGGGTAATGAGTTGTGAGGCTAAAAGCTTGCTATTTGTCATATTACATTAAATTGCAGATCGTCCATAAACAAACTAAAATTACACTCTGGCTGCAGGAAACTTTGTCACTGCCAGCTTTGGCATAACTGCATTTCCTGATTTACAGCTGAAACATCTTGCAAATACACTGAGAAAATATTCTCCTCATTTGTCAAAGCCGAGCATCAGCATTTTCCATTTTCAGCTTTTAGAGGAAAAAAAGTAATTAGATCTCATCAAATATTTGTCATTAAAAAAATCACGGCGCGTTCTGCTAAGAACATTCCAACAGAAAAGCTGCTCTGTAGCAGAAAGAACTGGGTCAGATTCCCAAAGCAAAACTTTGTTTAGACTTTGATGTATTTATCTGAAACCTAAACATTCTGAATGAGTATACATATGAACAGACGACTTTGAACACTAATGCGTCTCTTCCATTAATTCAGAAATGTACAGTCAATTGTTTTTAAAAAGGTGAAAAGCTCACTAACATACAATTTACGGCCACTTGTACACTTTGTGGATGTACACAAAGAACGGGTGCGATTCTCTCTCACTAATACGACTCACATAAATGTGAACTAATGAAATTTTGTTTTGACCGAGAAGTGTAATGCATGGAGACAATGTACAAAATATTAAATTTCATTGGTGGTAATGTCAAGCCAGCATACCACATCTTTGGTGTCCCATGTGACAAAACAATTGCTCACGAAGGTGCTATCCAGCTCTTGCTGCAGATTGATCACTCAAGAGGTGTAACAATCCTACAGATGATTCGGCCAGCAAAGCTGACGAACCCAATTCTATCACAGCATCATCCACTGTACTAGTACTGTAGTTCTTCATATTAGTTCCACGGAAAACGTTCCTATTTGTCAAAACCTTTTTCTAAATCAACAAACAGTACTGTTTGTTGAATTCATCTTTTTGAAAAAACTTGGTATGATACAACCAGTATTGATATTCCACACAGAATGGACTTGAAAAGTCCAAGTTCGTGACATTTAGCTAACCAGACCAAACAGATTCAAGCTGTAAAAACTGATTCAGTGTACATGCTATATATCTGCAGAAAAGTCAGCTTTTCATATAGAGCTTCCAGCCTTGTCTAGAGCAAACACACCAATTCATTCTAGATTTGCAGCTGTGTTGCTTTAACCACTCAAATATGCATATTCAATTCAAAACAATGGATAGAACACTAAACCGTATTACCAGATAAATGTAAAATAAGCAAAGGAACAATTAAACCTTCAACATTGACAAATTCCAGAACAAACAAAAAACCACCACCACCAAACCACAGAGAACACCAACTGCACAGACCACAGGCAAGACCCACCAGGCAAGACCCACCAGGCACTTAAAGCCGGATTCCTTTCGATGACGCCCCCTGATCTGACGGTGAGAAACTCTGGGGCTGCAATTCAGAACAGATGGGACAGTGCAGGCAAGTCAAGACGGCAGTCGGTTAGGGACCCAGGCTGTTAATGGGGAGGGCACCTCCCTCCTGGAAAAACCAGGAACTGCAGCATCTATGAGCTGACCTGCAGAGGAGTTTCCAACCTCAACCTGCACATTGGGGAATCCCCAAAATACCGGACTGCCAGGTGACGCAGGTTACAGCACTGTTGCTCTAGGGGAACCAGAAAGGCGCGGGCAGCACACGGGCTGCAGCACACACGATAGAAAGCCCGTGCACGCCCCCGAACGTCCCAGCCGCACAGCCACGTTAGCAGGGCTGCTTCTGCGCTGCATTCGTAAAGCAGCACCGATGTGAAAGCAATAGAGCCACTCTACAGCCTTTATTCCCCAGCTCCGAGACGTTTCTCACTTCGCCTTTCCCCCACCCACACACACTCAGGACAGCAACGACACGTGGCAGAACCAAGGCAGGCTGCCTGCCAGCACGAATCGCTTCCAGGCTTACCTCTACGCTGGGGCTAAGGCTGCTGGGCAGGGTTTCTGAAGTCACAGTTGTGCTCGGAAGGCTGGAAAACTCCCACAGATTGACCGGAGGCGTGGGCTCTACAGGCTTCGGGGGCTCGACACATTTCTGATTGTCCAGTAAGGTCACTTCATAAAATTCCTGGATGTCTGCAGGAGAGAAAGAGAGGGCGGGAAATGAACACAGTGGGGGGGGGGAGGAGAAAGGAAAAAATAAGAGGAATGCTTTCCAACAATGTTAAAACTTGCATTCACATTAGAAAGAAAAAAAACTTGTTAGGGTACTTTTACAGAAGCAGAACTTGTGCTATTCTCTAGCACAGCAATAATTGTCGACGTGTGTAGTCAAGTTCATTTTAAATCTCAGCAGAGACAGAGAAGAGGTCATACTTTGCAAATGTTGAGTACCCAATCGTGGGGAAAGGACAAATAGGTGCATTTATAGATGGAATTCCGTTACAGGGCATAATCCTGCATTCACAGCCCTTATAGACATTCAGCAGAATAAAATGCCTGTCTTAGGAAAAACACAGAAATAAGTTGTTTTCTGTAGACTTTCACAACCTCCAGTGCAGGTTTAGCAGGGTTTAAAACTCCAGGGAACAACAGGAGGGGAAAGGGGTCCACTCTAAGTTAAACTAGAGCTGAAAGGAACAGGTGGATCATATGGATAAGCAAAGGCATTGAGAATGGCTCTCTGGCTCAGGATCTGCACCTGTGGCTGGAAGGTTGCCGGTTCGAATCCCGCGGACGGCAGAGGAATCCTACTCCGTTGGGCCCCTGAGCAAGGCCCTTCACCCCAGCTGCAACAGTGGCGCCTGATAAATGGCTGACCCTGCTCTCTGACCCCAGCTTCTCTCCCTGTCCATGCGTCTCATGGAGAGCAAGCTGGGGTCTGCGAAAAGAAATGCTTAATACAATAAATTTTATATGGCCACTAAAGTGATCTGATCTTTTTTTTGTAATTCATGTTATGGGTTCCCTTAACTCCTGGATTTTTCTAGTGCTGGAGAAAAATTCTCTAGGTCAGGTTCAGTGCCTACAGCAATCCTGGCAGAAATGTTTGGCAGTTCTGCCTGCAGCCACCTCTTCACTTCACAACAGCAAGCTGACTTCCTCTCTTAAAGCTTCTTCATTGACAATGAGGACCACGTCCATAAGGCATTTTCTGCCACTGTAACTTCCTCCGACGCCTCTTGAGAAAAGGCCGTACTACAGAAGCATTAACATACCTCCCCCACTAATAGGCCAATGATTTTATTGAAACCTGAGGTTGAAAAACAGAAAGATGGTCTTTAAAAAAAGAGGGAAGTCGGATACAATCGTACTTCCCCGATATCATGGGCAGTCATTTTTATTGGTTCAGACCATCGCATTTTCAAAAAACCAGGAGTCAATCCTGTGCTTCTGAAATCTCCTGGATCGTTCTTGTACATGCGCTGCTCAGCTGTGCCAAACCCTCAACACGTCCTCCTTTGCCAGCTCCTGATGGCACTTTATCCATTAGCTTCAGGAAACAAGACCAGCGGCATCAGGAACATTGCGAGATAAGACCCTCCTGACACAGCACAGAATGAAACTGGCAGCGTACGTGTCTCTGAACGCACAGCTGCGGAGACTTAGGAAAGGATCATATCCGGCATCTCGGAATGCAGACCTCAAACTACATGCTGGAATTCATACCAGTGGGGCTTTAGATTACCCTTTGGTAATTAGATTTAATTTGGGTGTGTGTGCGGGTGTGTGCACACAGTGGGGTGCGCTCATTAGACTATTCTATGAAAATAGGGGAGAATCAGGGGGGAAAAGTCAAACGTTTGATCTTCTAAATTTCTGAGAATCAATGCAATCAAATGGAAACATCAAGAGGAAAGTGATAAACGAGCAGCAAAAAAATACAGTGATGCTTTAGAATTACCCCAAGATGGCTCAATCTTCCCAGTAAAAGAACCTTTGAGGAAGTGCTCAGAACAGCGGGAAAGGCAGAGAGGTTTATTAGCGTGAATGGCACTGATAGAGAGCAGCGTTTTAGCTCCAATTTACTTCCAGGTGAGATGGCAGACAAAATTAATTAATTTCAGAATAAAATGTGAATTACCAAAGTTTGCAAAGCTCAATAAATGACCTTTCGTTTCAGAAAAGCATTATTTACTTTTCAGGCTAACGGATAACGAGAATGTCAAGGCCCATCTGTAAAAGCTACCTTACCGTGCCAGAGAAGCTCCTGTGACTGTAGAAAAGGCACTACAGCCAAAAAAGAAAAGGACAAGAAAATTCTTGAACTCGCAATGGGACAGAAAACAACACGTTCAATATTGGCTTCCATGAAAACGTAAGACCTCCAACGCCAAGAAACTCCAATCACTTTTAAATTACTTTAATACAATACCACTTCTGAAATCAAACACCACAACCTCTGGACACAGGACACCTGCACAGCAGAAATCAAGAGGGGCGCTCGGTCTAAAACAGCAGGCCAGTACGAACACCCACTTCACACAGCGACCCTTCAGAGTCGCACAGATAAAACTATACAGAACATCCAGTCAGGACAGATACAGTTTTGGCATCCAATTCAAGAAACGCCTACCCAAAGTGAACTGGTATTTAAAAAACAGCTTTGTCTTAGATTAAAGCCCCTAAAACATACAGCTGTTTAACAGGACTAATCAATGTATTTAATCAAGCAAGTCTAAACAATAAAAGCGCTTTTCCTAATTGTGCTTACAGCTTCCCATCTTCATATTAAGTATTTTATTAAGCAAAATCCTTTTAACTGTCCTTCACAGTTCTGCACGATATTGAGGTCTAAGCGTACGTGGTAACAGAATGACAGCATGATGTTGTTCTGGTAATGCCTCTTTTTAACCTCCAGTCTTGGCGAATCTGTGCGGTTTCAGCTGTAGGCAGGAGAGACCGCAAAGAATGAAGAGAACTGGGGAAAAAATCATGGAATGGGATAACTCCTCACACCAAGCCAAAAACAGTTCACGCACACGCCAACAGGGAGGCCAACGGCCTGAACAGCTTGATGCAGCACTGGCAAAGTTTTCAGGCCACGACGGCACACACAGTTGCACAGTGCTTCGCAGTCAGAACAGTTCCACTCAGCTTAGAACCCTGCTGAAAAAAAATTCAATTGTTTGGGCACACTGCTAAATCACCCACGGTGCAGACTGCTTTACATGTCGCATACAAGCTAAAATAATTACCAACATCCTCTAGAACGGCACAAATGGTCATTCGACAAGCTAAGCATTGTGAGCGACAATGATGATCATTTGTTGAGCAGACGCCTTTACCTGGGGTGACGAACAATACAGAAAACTCAGATTAAGTTTGAGCACAAGAATCTTGCGGGGTTATAGCGGCAATATCAACTGGCTATTACGAAGGGGATAGGAACTGGAAAACAATGAATCAGTGAGTGTAGTTAAGAGTCATGTGGCGTCTGGTACAGACTCTGAATGGTGGTCAGGGACTTGGCATTTCAGTGGCTATTTCATTTAACCACTAAAGGTGGCGCGAGAAATCCCTACAAACTAAAAACCTCTTAATTATAAATCGCTCAAGAATGTTAATTGCCGACTGCCGACTTTTATGGCTTCCTTCCAGAAAGTTTTCTTCACGTTGACATCCTGCCTTCTTTCAGGAAACGGCTCGACGGAGCTCCCTGGCTCAGTTGGCTACCGAAACACCAAAACGAGCACGGCAGGACAAAAGGCCTCCTCTCCCAATTCATCCGGGAACTAAGAACGTTAAAAAAAAAAAACAATACACCCAGCGGACCGCCGGCTGCAGGACGCGGCTCGTGTTAAAAAGTGGTCGCAGCGCCCTGGCCAGGCGAGAAGGGGCCTCTGTCCTGCGGAGCAGGAAACCACAAACTGCACGACAAACTCCAGCCCCACGCACGCAAGCAGGGGTCAGCTCCCAGAGGGCCCAGCGACATCAGGCGTCCCAGTTAAAGCCAGAGCCGCACGCAACAGCCCCGTCTCAGTGCTGCGGGCAGCTGCTCATCTATCGGCCCCACACCACCACAAGTCCACACAGTGGAGCTCAAGCCCTGCACGCGCGCGCACACACAACGCTGAAGAGAAAACAGTCCTGGATACCCAAGAGGGGGCAGCCCAGCTGGGTGTCTGGACACAAGCGGCTTTTTAAAACAACCAAGCACCGACGCGCCTAAGGTAATCAAGCCGATTCTGTCGGCATCCCCACCCCCTCCCCTGACAAACTGGGGCTCCTCTTGCTTTTTCAGCCTGGCCTGCATGGGGCCAGCAGTAACTGCTTGGGCTATAAATGTATTTCCTTTACCGCCGACTGAAGAACATGGCTTTTACTTTATAACCCACCGCACCAAGAAAGTAAGATCCGAAAACAAAAAAGGAGTGAAGAAATTGTAGGTTTTTGCATTAACATTAACGAGGTAAAAAAAAAAGTATTGGAATTCCTGACGATCTGACGACAATTCAAGTTTCAGAATTTCATCCTGCGTTCCCACTGGTGTACAAAGCATTGATTTTACAGTGTTGAAAACGTACAGGAAGAGTAATAAAAAACTTCAGAGCCTAATTATCAACCATTTATAAAAAAGAAACACTTGCTCTTTATACAATCACCCCCCCTAGCAGGGCCTGAATTTCACCGACCCCAGCTCCCCCCAGAGATGATCTGTAGTGTTAAATCCTAATGGCGGCTACACTAGAAGACAACTAGAAGCTGCCAACTCCTTCAGACAAAATAACTTGAAGTACAGATCAATAAAGTAAAAAAAAAAGCATCAGCACTGTCAAAATTTGTTCCTAAGCAATCTAATTAAATCTTAGTCCTCGGTTAATTATAATTAAAAGATATATCATAGTCAGCTATACTGGGAAATAAACAAATTAAAAATTAAAATTGAACCACACCCAGACAGCTGTTTTTAGATTAAAAAACTGCACATCTGGCATTCATTACAATCCTGCCAACTGTAACAGGATGCATAGTTCGTATACCGAAGAGCCTAAATGTTAATACACTTGCATGCCAACAACTAAGAATGTAGAAAGTGAATTTAAAAGGCAGACTAGTATAAAAGGCACATTATGAAAGTAAAAGAAATAGACAGAAAGGGTAGTAAACCCAATTTTAAAGAAGGCAAACAAATACACCACATTATTTAAACTTCCTGGCAGTGGTATCCCTGTTTAGCTCAAATGAAAGGGTGCTGTACTCAGGGCTGTTATTCATAGGCTCTAGAGCTCTTTAAACAACAAAGAGATGCTGTACAGATGCCTTGTACCAATAGTATCCATATTTAGGCAGAGCACCACTTTGATATTCAACCACTCACATTAAAACCAATTTCTCAGCAGTCTTATTCAACCTGAGAAGTGTTCTCCATGTTTCCCCAAGTTGCACTGTACATTTTTAGTCTAAATGTAGTCAATTAGTCATTATTCATCACTTAGTCTACCCCATTTTGCTTCAAACATTAGCCCAGGCTGTCACCATGTTGACCCGAAGTATGTCATACAGTACAGTAACACGTGCAGCCAACTGTCACATATCAAGATCACGGAATCGGTCCAATAGTGGGAAGCAGAGAGCATGTTCCCACGCAGGCGATCAAAGTAGATGTTCCGAGTCAACGTTCCACGCACACAAATGAAAACGTTTAAGCCATAGAATGTTTAATCATGAGAAAAATAAGTTACCTAAACATCCAATGACTAGATCAAACCACAAACCCAACCCAGATGCGATCACACATTGCAAAGCCAGTAGAATACACGTCTCCTCATGACCGAGTTCAATTCGGACCCAAATCAGGAGAGGTTTGGTGGCCATGTTAGTCAGTGTGATGTTTATACTCTATACTGTGTTTACCGACACCGCCAGACTAAATTCAGGCTCTTTACAGACTTAGCTACACAAACTGCTTAGCAATCAAGACCCACTGATTTTAACAGATATGTGTAAACACAGGATACATGTGCACAAACCTGAGTCTGCCCTTTACTCCGCTGGCATAAATTCAAATAATCCACTGGCATAAATTCCTGAAGTCATCACAGTCGAACCAATGAGAGCAGCTGTAATACGTCTCAAAAGCTCCCTGTGTGACATCAACAGCAATTCCCCGACAGACGCAAAGTCAAAGTGCTGCCATTAATATCATGCGGTGTCAAAGGGAACAAAAACATGCCAAGCTTCAGCATATGGCTCTTAACTCCCTCAGACCATGTCAACAGGCTGGAATGCAGTATAAGTGCTAAAGGCACAAATTTCATCGAATGGTGATATACGATGTCCTACAAACTCTCCATCCATTCAACTGTCCAGAAATCCACATATTCGATGTTTTCTTGCTAAAAACCCAATTAAACGCTCAAGGCTTATATGACTTGTATGTGTAACGGAACCTTTGCCAAAAACAGTTAGATGTACAGTATTTCTAAAGGCATCTTCTCCTTTTCCGCTTTCAACATTAAAGTTGCTGGTCAGTACATGCTTATCTTTTCTGTTTAAACTGCCACAAGCTCCCGATTCATTCCGTCCGCCCGGACTGGAGATCCTGGACGCTTCGGAAAACACCTGGCAGATTCCCAATGGTCGCCCTTGGGTTCGAGTTATCCTCCCAAACCACTGTCCTCACCCCACAGCTGGGTGAAACAATCTCTACTTGCCCATTCGGAAGCAGACATCCCAGGACTCTTGAGCTTCTTAACAGTGGGACATCACAGTCCAAACTGGAATATCTTGAGGACTTTTTTTCACAGCTTTCACTAAAGTTTGAAGTTTAGCTCAACGGACAGTTATCTAGCCCCCCCTCGGTGACATACTCTGTACAGTGTCCCGCTTCTGTGCTCAGACACCTTCCAGTGGCTCCTATCCAGGCAACCTCCATAACTTTCGATAAGCCTTCCAAGACATTGTGGAAACTGTCCAATGACGATTAAATTTGCAGAATTTTCGAAAAAAGTACGGGTTGCAAATATATACAGAGCATTTACAAATGCATATGCAATATATGTAATTATTTCCAACAGCTATGCGATTGTTTCATTCAGTACTCCTTTTCCTATAAAATCACATCAGCTTTGTACTCAGTTTATTTTTTTAGTTTGCACTATCACCTCTGTAAAAATATGAAAATACAGTGTAATACATGAGAACTGCAGAACTATTCATCTACTCCTGCGGATGTAAATTTCCCCTGATCTGCTTTATATTTTCCGCAGAAAGAAACCACGTCATACCTACACATATCCAATAAAAAGATTTATCCTTCGGCTACAGGCAGAGAGATGACAGCCTCACAGTACAATCTGGAGGTCAATTTGACCGTGATACTAGACCAGAGTAGTTTTCCCAAGGCTCGTGGAGGATGTGGCAGAACATCAGGAATCCAGGTGGCAGGAGACGCAGGGACACCCAAGGAGAAGAGAGCCCAGACTGGGCCAACTGCGACAGAGTGCTTCTGGATTCCAATTCGCACTGCAGGGCGAGCTTGGGACATGCATTCCAGTCTGCCATTACAATTTCAATGGCAGAGTTCAGAACACCAAAAGTTCACCACAGATAAAAGAGTAACCTCTCCTCTGAAAGCCATTAGATTTTTGTTTTTACAGAGACTGAGAACACTCACATCCTCTTTGATTGGCATCAATGAAAAAACTTGGATTGTGTTTTACCAAAACAAGATACAAGAAACTGTCAGTTAAAACGAATGAAAACACAACAACAACAACTGGAAACCCCTGCCCAGAGGTAGTGAGATATAAATGAAGTCAACACCACTGATGGAAAAACAAAGTTTGCTGGAAGTTCCTGTAACCAGTTTACGAAAGATTACAAAGCAGAATCTCGATCTGGAAGGTGCCCTGCATGTGCTCTTATCCTCCTTAAGAAGAGATCTGCAGATGGTACAGCACTCCACACAGCTTCACAGTGCCATTTCTCACCTTGTCACGTTCCGAAGCGCCTATAAATAGCATAAAAGGGAAAAGTGAAACAGAAATAGAAAACTGGGCGGAAGAAAACTGACCCTGGAAGGCTTTCTTCAAGACAAAGTAAACCTGCTTTCGCTCGGCATACTGTCTGCGTGAACCAGAAACAGATGTTTTAAATTCAGTCGACACGTTTTTAAACTTTTCAATCATATTTAATTCATCGTGGCCGATAGGAACACAACCCAATTCAAACTAGTCGTGGGGAAAGACCGTGACTGTGGTTGTCTATGAAAACGTTGAGCAGGGTAACGGATGACAAGCAATAAGTACCTTGTCAGACGGAGACACCGGATTACCTTTAAAATTTAGGAAATGTCACTGGGAAAAAACGTTACAGGCTGCTAACCCTGATCGCACTAGGACAAACCCAGTGCGCACTGCTATTAGACTCAATTTAACGCACCCTCGGCCAAAGCAGGCCCTTAGAGAGCTCAAGAAAGTAACAGCTCTGTGGTTAACGCAGTTCTCAACTTACTTCCATCAACACAAACCACAAAGCAATACACTGAAACCACTACAAACACATGGCATCACACAATTGTGATCCCCTTTCACAACAGAAGAGAACAGAACTTCCATTGTACACACGTCCCAAGTTGGGGGGGGGGGGGGGGGGGGAGGATTTTCACTTCCCCAAGCATGAAATTAACACTGGACTGTCACAAAAAGAGTGTTCCGTTCCACGGCCAGCAACAGTAGGTACGCCGTGTCTGTGCTCCTTATTTTGGACTCGATTTAAAGCTGACCATTCAGAACGGACACCAACAACCCACGCTACACCAATCCAAACTATATCATAAGTACCAGTCCACTTTCCACAAATTTTTGCGTCTTATACATTACAGATGATAAACTGAATATTGTAATCCCACAGGTACTGCATTAAATAGGTCTTAAGATCTCTACACAACTGTAACTGTATCCTGGCTTCTTAAAGGAAGTCACTTACTAGCTGCTTCAATATAAATTTGCCTACACAGATGCAAATTCTGATCAGGTTCACCATAAACCACAATAAAACTGACAAGTGTGAAGTAAAACATCGCTTTCGTTCACCAGACCAGGCTGATAAAAACACGTGATGGAACCTGTTATCCGCACATGTGATCGTTATCACTGAAAACGGGTGTATCGACAAACTCGCCAAAACTACAGATCTTATCTCATAATAAATGTTTTAATGAGTGTTCCCACTTCAAGTGATACCTGAAGTTGGTGTATTTTTAAAGAGAGGTTTGCAAAGAGCAATATTTAAAAACTTGTTTAAATGCAAAAGGTTGTGACAAATTTTTTGAAAAACCCAATAGTCCAGATTCTCCACATTTACCTTCATTTGTCAATTACATTTACAGCCTCTATTTTCACATCTAGGTGTAAAAGGTGCACCCCTTCAAAACAAAGCCATTAGAAAAACTTCTGAAGCGAAACAAAACTTAGAATTGAACAGAGATGACAACTTATTCAGAGCCCCGAAGTAAACAGTGGTCTTTGTCTAAGCACAACATGAATATTAAAGACAAGAAAAAAGTACTTTATACCAGAGGAAACTTGTAAATGTTTTTTGCAGCACTTGTGTTAGAGCCTATATTTTAGGAAATATGAGAAGGAAATGAGACACCATGGTTTTCAGAATTTAAACTGCAGAACTTAAAGAGACTAACATTCACCATCTAAAAGACTCAATTTAACAAAGGCAAAGCTAAACTCAAAACAGATTATCAGTTCTTGAACGTGTTTAATTAACTGGTCACTGATTGGTTATATAGCTCCCATGAGAATGCAGTGCAGCTTTCTCTTGCACTCGTACACAGAACACTGCTATAGCATCCCAGGGAAATTCCCGTGTACAATCACAAACAGCAGTAAGGAATCTTCAATTAAAATCAGTTCACCGACGACATAAAAACATACTGCCATATTTCCCCTAAACAGAAAGAAAGAGCCATATACAGATTTCATATTCCACAGACAGGTGACATATCCCTCATTACACATTAAATGCTGAAACCAACCTCTCCACACACAAATTGAAATGTCACCCTCTTAAAACAACTTTACTGAAGACGGCCAACTTTTCTTCCAAGTTTTTTTTTATTATTAAGTATCAGGGAGATTAGCTGGCTCGTGGGGTTCACACACGCCGATATTGCCAGCGCTCAGGGTTCGAACCCTTGTCTGGTCTCACTGAGGGAGAAAGTGGGGTCCCCCTTTCATCACCTGAACATGAAAAGAGGGTCTCCGCTTCCTCTCAGCCCTCTGACTAGCGCTGGTGAGGAAACAGCAGAAACACACAAACAGCAGAGATCCTTTTGTTGACCGAGCGCCACATACCTGGCTAAAAAAAAACTGCTATTTTAGTTGTAAATAGGCCTATTCATGCTGTCTGACAAAGGCCATGTTCACGGTAATGTAAAGAGCTCTCTGTTTACGTGCAAGAAACAGCAGGGGCTTTTAGACCAGGGCTATTGTGCTTTCGCCAAGTCTTAATTTAAATTTAAAAACACGTCGCGATGGTCACATAGGGGCCTGTCAAAAAGTGACCAAACAACTCAGGCACCGAGTGTCAGAGCGGACTGCGGCCAAGATGAAGACATTACACCAACTCTGGCGATACAGAGAGTACCGTCCCACCACAAGAATCACCCCACTGTTGCTCTCAGAGGATTAACACTAGTCTAGGATTAGACACTAGCGAGTACGAGAACTAGCTGTACTCAACTTAAAATTTCTGCTTGATCAGCATCACAGCTGGCAGCAGAGCTTACAGAAAGTTAAAATATAACCATGCCTTTGAACAAGATTGTGATACAGAGGTACAGTGGTTCACTCTGTGTGGATACAGCGTTCCAGAATGGACATCCGCCAGAGAAGAAGAGAAACAATACGGAGTCACAAATGAAAGATAAAAGTACCAATGCAAAAAGCATTAAAAAAGTGAAAGCAAAATGGTTTGTAGTACAACATCAAAGACAACTGGAATTCAGTGCTTTTATCCAATACAATTTAATTAATATTTTCTTTTATTTCATGAAAAGGCACCGAACCTAGCTATGACTACACAAATGGCAGAAAAGGCTAAGAGGTCTTGGGACATTTCATTGTGCACCCAACTATCATAGGCGCAACAGGACAGGCTTATACAAAGGAGATCACGTTTAAGCTAAATAACATAACTCAAAATCTGAAAAGAACGCTACCCTAAACCCATTTTAACAACGCCCAAGACTTTACAAAAGACACAGCCAAGAGCGACCAGGATGAATGTTTGCCACTTCACTCCTGTCCATTTTCCACTAATACCTTTTATCCTACTGAATTCAAAAAGCAATAAAAAAACGGAGAGGATTAAAGATTTGTTAATCATGCCGGCTGACAGATCAGGCTTTGCTTCTCTTGTAATAGTTGCTTTTGCAAGTCAGATACGGGGAAAGCTAGGACACCTTCGTGTTGTTGTTGTTCCTACTCTGCTCTGCTGTCCTGCCTGTCCATGGGTTGGCAAGGTTGAACGTTTTAATATGGATCCCTTCTGCTTATTCGAGCATTGTAACAGAGCCCGTCTGTTGTAAGAAGGAAGGAAGGCCTTTGTAAAGTAACATTTCCAGTCTCGGGTCAAAATAAAGCAAAATCTCTAACATCACTCACCGAAAACAGTGAAGACAGTAAGTTTACTTCAGGACCTTAACCTTTAGGGAAGCTGCACATGAGCCTTGTTGAAAGACAAAGACGCCACAGAGTTATAAAACAAACTCCCAGGAAGCAACGAAAGCTTTCCTAAACCGAGTGACATAACAGCAAGGCTAGAGGTGATTTAAGAAGATGATTAAACTTAAGCTGAACACTACACAAGGGAGACACCCGGAGCATAAAGACATTCCCTTTACAGGAATTAGAAAATGCCCTCTCTCAAACAAGGAAAACTAGCTCCCTCTCAGTTCTGAGGCTGTCACATACCTTTACTCGGATCAGCCAAGGGCCCAACTGTGAAAACAAAACCCTGGCCAGCCCTAAAACATGCAACTCCCAAGAACAGCACAAGCACTGCAAAAAAAAATGCTAAACCTGCAAAATAGCCCACCTGGGTCTGCTTTAAATCCGATAACATGAGGAAGGCACACCAGGTGCAGATCTGATCAATCTGACAGAACATGAAGATGTAATAATTGCAACAGCACAACTGAATCCAGCCTGCCTCCTTTTTTGCCCTTATAACCCCACACAGCTGTTCTCAAAATGGCTACATCCCCCCTCTAGCAGAACCACAGAACACAGTAAAATAAACTCAACAAATACATGTTCTCCCAAAATTCAACATTTTTCGGCTGCATACTAGCCACAGACAACCGTGTTCTGAAGTCTATCCTAAAAAAAAAAAACACTTCCCACTAATCAACATTTCCTGACCTAGAAATAAAGTGCAGTCCAGAGTTGTGATCCCCAGTCCCGGGGGGGGGGAACTCTGCTGTTGCACCCCTGGGTGAGGTGCTGCACTTCACCCAGTCCGCTTCAGGAAAGGGAAGTTTGTTCTCAACTGAAGTCACCTTTCACCTTAAAAGACGAGGTGGGAAGTCTAGTTATAATTTCTTGAAGCCAAGGAAAAACCCGTCTCGCTGGTGTGTGCAGTGGTTTTACACTTCAGTATGCTTTCACAGGTGCCCTAAAACCGCTGCAGTACTGCACGAGAGCTCTGCTGCTAGGAGGAATTTCATCTAGGAACTACAGTAACCATGACAGCAGCCCAGCAGAAACAGAGGAAGTGCCACAGTTTACACAAGGTTTAATGGAGAAAGACTTTTCCTCCTCAAACTGCTTTTAAAGCCATTTTCTAGGGTTTGTTGCTTTCCCACTGGGAAAAAAAAACAAGGAAATCACTACTCCTCAAACATTCATTGCAAATATCACATTAAACATAGAAATGGAGGAGACTTATAAACTTCTCAGCATCATGCATGGTGTAGAATCAGACAGCTGGACAGGCTCATGAAAACCAGCTGAACACTGCAAACAGAAATAAAGTGGCAGTGCATTGTTTTCCTTAAATCTGTTCCTACATTCTTCAAGACTGACAAAATATAGCTATGCATTTAAGTGAAAAGGCACGCACAAAATCTGTCTGCAAGTTACATTTTTTAATTAATTTTCTCCTCATAACGCAGCATTTTTATTAACAGTGTCTATGCATACTGGGGACAGTCCATCTATTATTAATTCAGAAGGCTAGAAAAATGTTCATGAACCGTTACGCTGGCCCTGATACAGTCTCTGTCTCCTGGAAGCAAAGAGCTATTCAGAAATTACAGTTGTAGTCTACCAGACAGGAAGCAAAGCACCCAAAAGGTCAGACAGTGAAACGTAAGCACTGGCAGAGAGCCTTTCTCAGAAGAAACTGGGCAAAGAGGGAGGCCTAGACTTTAAAGAAGCCTGAGTCTACAATGAAAGAATGAACAACTCCGGTCCAGTGCTCATGACACTCTCGCGTTGCAGTACGGCAGATGTTTGAAATACTGTCATGCCAAAAGTTTACCGTAGCATCCAGAGCCCAAGAGAACAGAACTTTTAGTGAACTTGATGCATGAATTACAGTGCCAAGATTTGATGCATTAAAAATACAATAATCAACGTTGGTTCCAGTCCTCACTTGCTGCTTCTTTAATACCTCTCTGTGCACATAAATATTAACCCCCAGCCAACACAGTACCGCACATGTGTTAAACTTAAAACCTTTTCCTTAACAGTGCTAAGAAAGGAAACTTGAGTTTTAGCGTGCACACTAGGACCCTGGATAGAGAATTAAATTCCTAACTAAATCCTTACATGACTTAAGAAAGCTGGCGAGGGCCAGTCTGAATACAGCTGAATATCTGACACCAATATTTAATTCTGTGAGCGTGGCAAAGGTTCCCTGACTGACCCAAAGAGGTGGATGAAGGCAGAACGGGAGAACACTTGTCCTTGGCCAACAGAGGCGTGACTTCACACAGCCACGAGAAATCTGCCGGGCTCTAGAAACCGCCCTGTTTTTCACTGGCTGTGTGGCAGAGAGGAAAGGAGGGCTCCTGCTGGTTAAGAACCTTGGGCCAGGAGCCCCTTCTGGTTGCTCTGTCCGTCGCTGGGAGCGTGCGTCTCCGAGGCGCGTGCAATTACAGCTGCAGGAAACGGACCGAAAGGAGTGGCGGGAGCATCAGGAAGGAAACTTAACGGCACCGTGTGAAGGCCTGCAGGACTGACTCCATCCTAGAGGAATGCCGGAACGCTGAAATATCCGAGCGGGAATCCACTGGAATCCGCTCCTGGGTTAAAACCACAGAGCCAGGCGCTGGCAGCAAACGGCACCGAGCTGGGGACAGTCACGCACGACAGTCACACAGGCTGTTCCCTACAGGCCTTCTCGGTTTAGTCTGCAGAAGTTTCTTACATTTACGACACAAAGAAAACTAGGGTGCTATGGCCTTAACCCTCAGAGCATCTACTCCAAATGTGTTCTTAAGACTACAAATGCTTAAAGCCATCTTAAGAACTTGACACGTTCTGCTGCTCATCTTGGTTTTTGGCTCCACCACCGATTTTAATTCTACTCCACAACTTGCTAGTTGAAGAAAAGAGAAGTTCCAGTATTCCCGATAGTATTTCTAGGGAACTCGGGGGCGCGATGCAGTGGAGCTGTAGGAGTGATTCACAACCACGTCCCCTCCTGCTGCCTGGGAAGTTACACCTGAGCAACACCTGGCCGCGTTGGAGGACCAGCAACAGGCTGCCCGGGGTGCAGCACACCTGCAGCCTGCAACACGGCGACCTGTCCCATCTTACGCAGGACTCACTGCTTTTAATACTGTACTGCCAGGGCAAAAAAAATAAACAAAATTCCCACGGAGCTGAGCACAGCATTGCAAACAGCAAGCCGTGCAACACCACACAAAATGACACCAAATTTTGGGAATGAACAGAGAGCAGAGGTCCCAGCCTGCAGGATCACAACAGCCCCAAGAGGGAGTCGAGTCAGCAGTCAGCTCCAACCGAAGCCTCTGTTTGCGAATCTACCGGCCGGACTCTCGCATGCAGGCCACCGTCACCGTGTTTCTGGGACCCGGGGCGCAACAGAAAGGGAAGAGGGGAGCTCATTCAGAGGAACAGAGGCGCTGGCACGGCCGTACCTATGAGGGCCTGGAAGAGGTTGCTCTGAAAGATGGTGATGACCCTCTCGATGGAGTGGCGGAGCTGGCGGTCCTCGGTCTGGCTCAGCTTCTCCCGGTACTGCTCCAGCAGCTGCAGCGCTCGCTGTGCATCTGCGCGGACACCACACTTTCCGTTAGCTCGCCGGACAACGTACGCACACAAACACACACACGGGCTGCCCCTCTAACAGGTTAAAAAAAAAAGACAACAGCCCATCGCAGCGATTTCACTTTTTCAGTCCCCCCCAGTTGCTGCCGAAACCCTCTGCAGCCCCCCAGAAGCAACCCGTGCACTCGCCTGCCCAACTCGACCCGCACAGAGATCCTGGAGCAAGTTTCAGTAAAGCAAGTTTTGTGGTGTGTGTGTGTGCGGTTTAGTTTTACATTAACACGGGCTTCTCAGCTTCCACACGCACACTGCTCTGCCCCCATGCAAACTCCATTACTCGAGAGACAGGACGCGGGGGTGTGGGGTACCTACACCCCCAGAGGGATGCGAGGCTCACCTTTCTTCCTGACTGGCATGTTCAGTTCCGGCGCTGCGGAGCGGAGCCCAGCGAAAACCCAGGAATTAAAATCTCCCAAGAAAAGCAATCCTCCGGTGCAGCCGAGCGCCCTTCCCAGGAGCAGAGTTTATCCGGGCTCGCATGAAGCCCCGGTGAGCCCTGCGCACCTCGCGTCTCGGGTTTCTGAAGAGCTCCGCGCCGGACCCGGACACGGACACGGGTGGGGGTCCCCTCGTTCAGCGCCCGGAACGGCAAACTCTGGGCAGCGGGCGAGCTGCAGGGGAGGCACACGGGAGCGTGCAATCCTGGGTCGGGGAGTTTCCTGAAACTTTGGCACCACGCGAAAAGAAGGAGAAGGGGGGGAAATCCAGCCCCCCCTGCGCAGTCGGGTCAGCCAGCCAGGAGCGGAGTTAGGCGGTGCGTACCTCCCCCAGCCCAGCACTCGCGTCCGCGGACACTCGGGGGGTTAACGCTGGGGCGGAGGACCTGCAACTCCCCTCTCCACACCCCGGCCACAAATCACACCCAAGCCCCGCTGTCTGACAGAAGCAAAGTTGAATCCGATCCT
Organism: Lepisosteus oculatus; assembly: GCF_040954835.1. Taxonomy (NCBI): domain Eukaryota; kingdom Metazoa; phylum Chordata; class Actinopteri; order Semionotiformes; family Lepisosteidae; genus Lepisosteus; species Lepisosteus oculatus. The sequence continues at coordinate 2,037,986 of NC_090708.1, read as the reverse complement.
TCGCGCCGTCTCCCACTCATCCACCCCCTTCCGCCGGGTTGCTCGGCGTTTTTCTTGGGGAGTACTTGTCTGAACTCGCTCCCCCGCCTCGATCCGGCAAATCCGTTGTCAGCTCCAATACTACTACTACTACTACTTCTTCTTCTTCTTCTCTCTCTCAAACCGAACTTCTCCCCGTCTTGTTCTCTCTCTCTCTTCCTCCCCACCCTCTTTTAGTATCTCTCTCTCTCTCTCCCCCCCTTCTGTGCCCGAAATTCCAAACTTTCCTCCAAAATGGCGGCCGGCGGCTGGAAACACCGTCACGTGACCGCCCTCCCTACCCCCGCCCGGCCAATCAGGAGTGAGAGCCGGCACGGGGCTACCTTGGCACGCGGCGGGGGGGAGTAGGAGGGGAAAGGTGAGACTCGAGAGTTTCTTAAAGGCGCGACGCGAGGATGCCCTGCAGCAGACACCTGTCCGCAGCTGAGCCCCGAACAGATAGACGCGTCAAGAGCACACAGCACAAAGCGCCGCAACCCAGAACGCGGAAAGAGACGTGCACGTTATCTGGGAGGAAAAACAAAATTCCAGATCGCAAGAGCTTTTTTTTCCCCCTTTTCTGTGCGTGCTGCGTGCTTCTGTCACTTCATCTCCGTCTGTTCACCCCGGGATGGAGGCGGAGGAAATGAGTTCCTTCTGTCTCGGCCAACCCAGCCCGCCTTGAGCGCCCTGGAATGAGGGAGGGGGTGAGATTTGCGCGACGCGATCGCGAACCGGGGTTTCTCTTGAGATTAACCTACTTCTTTCGCCCTCCCGACTACAACTCCCCCCCCCCCCCGCCGCACAGAGCAACAAGGTTGTAATCTCCGTGTTTAATGAGTTCGCGGAGAGCAGCTTCCGATAATCTGCAAGGAGGAGGGCGGGCATACGCGCGCCCAGGTGAGGCCGGGCGATCGCAGGCGCCTTCGGGTGGACCTGTGCGAGGAGCGGCCAGGGCTCCGGGGGTGAATTCGGAGTGTATCTCGCTCCTCGTCGTGCGAGATCTCCCAGGTGTGCCCAGGTGTGCTGTCAGCGTGCCGAAGGAACCGGCTGCCGAGACGCTGGTTCACCTGAGTCGGTGCAGCCGGGGAGCCTCAGAGGCGGCCGCGCTTGATGCGTGCACCCCCTCCCGCTCTGGAGACCCCAGCACTGACTTTAGAGTAATTACTTCTGGGGCCCGATGTGACAAGACACATGCCCGAGCCCGGGTGAAGGTCTCCCCAATGAGAGAATCAGCCACGTTCAGCGCACTGGCCAGCTGCTTATCACAGCAGATACACAGAGCGATTTTAATACTCAGCAGTCAGGGTTTTTTTTTTTACACGAATTTCATTCATTTAAACAAAACAAGGGGTTACATCCACGCCGACAACTAAGAAAAACCACAGCGGCTCGGACTGTGGAACCTCCCTTAAAAGATTCTTCACACCCGAAGAAGGCTCCACAGGCGAAACGCTGTGTTTTCTTTCTTCTTTTTTTTTCAGCATGGAATGAACCTATGACTTGTTCCTTTACCCTTTATTGTCTTAACCTCCGTTCAAATCATTTCCACAAACGAAGCAACCGACTCCAGAGGCAGGGGCACGGTGCCGGGGAGAAACCGGACGCTGAATAAGCACATAGTGCGTCGGAGTTGACACACTTGTCAGTCAGTCAGTCAGTCACTTGCCACACCGAGCCGATTGCGCTGAATGCGAACCCCTCGGTCTGCGGGGATACGAAGTTCGGGGACGTGCGTCAAGCCGCAAGAAGAAAGGACAGAAGGTCAGGGCCTGGCCCGGTGCGGGGTGCAGTACATCATCGCCACGCAATGCACGAGGCGGGCAGAAGTTCAACTGCCCGTTAGCCAGCGGCGGCGGCGGCGGGGGGTCATCGCAGGTTCCGGAAGGGCAGCCCGGGCGCCTGCAGGAGGCGGGGGCCACCACAAGGGGGCAGGTTTTTTGTGTTGTTGTTGTTGTTGTTGTTCCTTCTGGGAGGGGGGTTGTGTTGCATCGTGTCCTCAAGGTTACCCCCCGCCCGTCCCTCCGAGTGTGGCTTCCGAGACCGCTTCAGTGAAGTGAAGAACAGCGTGCCGCCCCTGAGCTCGCCTAAACGGTGCGCCAATTAACGGCACGCTCGTACACGGTAACTCTTGATTCCCGATTAAATCTAACACCCAGGCAGCCACGAACGGAGGGGCCTCGTGCTGGCTGTAAGCGTGGGGGCTTGACCACTACAACGCTGGTGTCTCACTTTAGGAATTTGTCCTACAGTACACCACTGGGCGGTTTTTTGCTGACGATGTGTCTGTTTCCTTTGTTTTTTTTTTCTGTCCTGAGCGCGGCTGGACTGTTGTTAAAGACACTATCCCAGGTCTTTCCTACAGAACTCGTTCTCCTCCTCCCTCATCAACATTGGCCTCCTTGGATTCCGCACTTTCTTGTCCGGATGCCGGGGGGGAGGCCCTTCACAGCCGTGCTCTCAGACCTGGGGGCAGGTCGCTTCACGACGCTGTTACTTTCGGAGGGTCACGCTTTACGGGTGACCTTCCCACTCTCGGAGTTCCTCGGGCTCTGCTCCAGTGCCGAAGGGGAACAGTGTGCACCAGGCCCTGCCTGCCACCTCTCCTACAGAAGCCCACTGTGGGAGCCATGCGGGAGAGCAGGCGGTCTGTTTCTCCGCGGCTCTTCGTCTCTGCTGTCGTGACGTTGCCGTAGTACTATTCCATACGGTGCACTCCAGCGTCGTCTCAAAACGAAGAGCTAACGATTGATATCGGATATCAGAGTGGAGTGAGAGTCAGGAGGCTGGGCTCATCTTGTCTGTGCACACAGCAGACCGGTGTAAACTCTGTGCTGTAACCTGTTCATTGGCTTCAGGTGCACCAGACACAGCAGAAGTAATGGGTTACTCTGCCATTTCAATCACCTTTCAAGCTGAGCTCTTGATTTCCCAATGACCTGGATGAAAACCCCTCACTGGCCACCAGGGACCAGGACACTCCCAGGTGGCATCTTCCCTGTGGAAACCAGCCACACAGCACAGCTCCGGGAATCTGGAATTGGCAGGGAGTCCACAGGGAGCGTTTTGATCTGCAGAAATATCGTTCTTCCTTTCTGTGTAGGAGCGGCCTGATTAATTCAAGCTCGACAAGAAGCGTTCATCATTTTCAAATGTGCTCCTCGCTGAGGACGGAGAGACGTCTGGGGGAGGAAGAGGCACCTTTCTCTTACCCTGGTGATAAGCCTGCCTTTTTGTTTTTCAGTACGTTTCTGCTTTGTTCATTTCTGTTTTCCCCGAGTTTTAACTGACATTTAAAAAAACAACAACTCAGATTTGCTCATGAATACCAGAACCGAATGAACAGAAATTGACTACACAGACATTACTAGCCTTCCTTGAGAGTAAAGACTCCAATTAATCTAGAATCTGGCATGAGTCCTCGGTGTTTTAAGCAGTTCACGGCTCACGTTCCTGCAATGAGTGAATTAAAAACAGTAGACAAACTGCCAAATTATTGCATCAGTCTTTCTGTTTATTCTGTACAGAGATGCATTTTCGATACAATTAATTAGCAAAACATTTTTAAACAGAAATAAGAGGACCACGCTCGAAGCAGAGGAGATACTGAAACACTCTCTATATTTCAAACAACTGCAGGATAAATCTATTCCAATCAGCCCACTCTTGCCAACAGCCAGATGTGAGACATCTGTCCTGAAGCACTATCGTCCTCTACAGACGATACAGCCTCTAATGAAAAATGCCAAACTATCAGACTCCCAGTGGTCTAATTGTACCCATAATTAACTCAATAATTTAAAAAACCCGTCAGTTGTTTTTTGTCCTTGATATTAAGGTGTGACCGATAACTGAAATCTCCCGTTTGCCAGTCCCTGAGGGGCTGCAGGTAAGTACAAGAAAAGATCAACCAGTAGAGGCTGACATTCGGTCAATGAATTTGAAAGGCAATGAACTTTGAAATGTTTCGGAGAAGCTCCTGGCAGATCGGTGGGACTAAACGAAACCGACACACCGTGGGGAGGGTTGTGATCTGCTGGGTCTGCTTCACAAGATGAACCCTAACGGTCTGTGCTGTCATTTTGAAACAAACCTCCAACCCTTCCTCCTCCAGATGGGCAAACTCTCTTTCACGTCTGTGTTCTCACAGTGTACCCTGAGCTCCCGGCGGTCGTGGTGCAGGGATGGGGCTCCTATGGGGCTCCTATGGGGCTCCTCGGGGGACCGCTACAGGTGTGTCCATCCACAGCAGAGCTGGTTCTGCGTCAGGGCACCAGCAGCAGCTGAGGGCTGGAGCTTTCACTACAGCAGTACGGATTTCCTTCGAACCTCAAGTCAAGCCCGGGAGCTTCCTGACAGCTGATGTACTGTAATGACAGTGCAGCTGAGGGCTTATGGCATTGTACTGGCCCAGATGGTCCCAGACAAATCCAGCCTTGCTTCATATTATAAGTGTGTTTATGCAAACCCCAAGAGTTTTAGTGCCAAGTGCCCAGACCTTTTCCTTCAGTTTGTCTGAGCCGGCGGAGGACAGCCCTCACCTTGCAGGTGTGCTGTTTTTAAACAGGAAGAAGGGAAGGGATTCTCCAGAAAGCAGGGTGACTCATCAGTGTTGGCTGTTCGGTTTCGGAACGCACGGAGGCGCGAAGGAATCACGGGTCCCAGATTCCCCCTGCACTCCTTCCATGTCGCACTTCCAGTGGATTTCAGTCACTCGGGACAGGAGGTTCGGCACCACAGCTCTGAAGACTCTTCAAAGACCTGCGGGCGCGCAGCAGCGATAGCCATGAGGGAGACATTGGTGATGAAGGACAGGAAGAAGGATGACGCCAACAGCAGCCCAGCTGCAGACCGGACGCCGTGAGTGAGATAAGGAAGCTATTGTCTGATCTCTCAGAGGCACCTTTAACAGTCCCAGCAGCCCGTGTGAATGTGCTGCCTGGAGCATGCCCTGTCTCGTCTCAGATAAGGTGGGAGGGGTGCAGTCTCCACCTGGGAGGCTTTGTCCTTTCATTTCTAATAGTGCTGCCCCAACACCCAGCGAGCACACACCCTTTCTCCAGAGTGCTAGAGAGGACTGATCTCATGTGGAGCTGCTTTGTTTTAGGACTCAGAGCTCTTTGAAGGATATTTCCAGTATCTCTACAGAGCTCTTACTTGCTCCCTTTAACTGGACCTGCTGCTCTCTTGCGGGAGCTACAAGCAGCAATCAGTCTTTTGGGTTGTCCATGTTGAATGCTGTCTCCCACATTCGGCGCATCACTTCGTACCTTCCAAGAGCAAACCTGTGGATATTCATCCCACATTTCCTCTTACTTTATCTTTCATTTCTCACGTCTTATCAGATGTGGGTATGACAGAAACCTGACTTTTACAAAATGAGCGTGACCAGTCCTCTTCGGTCAATAAAACACCAGGGCTGTCTGGGATTGACTCCTGTGATACTGAGACCACTGTCCTGCTCAAGTATCTGCATCCACCCAACCTCACACGACGTGCACGGCCAGGCTTTAGAAGACAATGGTGTGTTTGTGTCTCCTCTGCTTTGTGCTTGGCATTGTGTCACAGGTGCATTATCTCCACAGTGAAGGCTGGCGGTTTGTCTCAATGGCAGCTCTCTCCATTACTGAAGAGAAAGGATGTTTCTTTTTTATTTAAGCTTCCTAAAGGCTGTGCAATAGGCTGTGCGCAAACAGCCACAGCGATCCTGGCATGCTCGCCTGGGCGGAGCGGCTTTGTCGCTGGCAGCACGTGCTCGTTCTTGTCTGTTTCTTCTGTCGCAGTGGCCGTGAGAAACTCAGAAAGCTGCTCGGTTTCGCCTCGCAATGCAAGGCGCCAGTTGAAGCAGGTGCTGCGGTTTCCTTACGCAACAGTCCGGAGGCCTTGTGACAACAGAAACATGACATGGAAAACAAACCAAATATTTCCTTGTCCCTTCATTCAGCGGGGGTGAAGACCGCAGGACTGGTTTCTGAGCTGACAATGATCCAGACTGTTTTATCAAATGGAATTATAATGCAGCTCACATCATCTGTATAAAGAAACAAGCCCTTTGATCTTGGAACAGAATGCTGCTCTTCCAGAAGAAAGGAGTTCCCAGGAATAGACGATCAAGTTTTTGTGAACAGTTCCTAACACTGAGCTCTGCTCCTTGACGTCCCCTTTATTGTTTTATGCTCTTTGTTATAGATTAGTCCACTTTAGGCTGTTGCTGTTTTGTCTAGGGCTGTTTGCAAGAGGTCTGGTGTTCTTGTGATACTCGCAATATATCGTGGTTTAGAATAGAACTAATTGAAAAGAGGAAGCTATTAATACTAAAGCTATCTATGGCGTAGATCATGACTGTGCCAGAAAGATTCATATGCATTATGATGGATGATCATAAATTGTACGCCTCATCAATGGTGCAGTTGTGAACAGACTGGTGTGAAATGTGTTCTGTTTTCAAAGGCACACTGTCAGTTTGCTTTGAGCTCAAAAGATGTTATGAGCATCTTATGATCCACACTCAAAGTTGCATTTTACAAGCGTAAAAGTATTCTTGCTCTGGGCAACACTAAAACAAAAGCAGAACAACTCCCATGAAAAATTTTCCGTTCAGTTTCATGGCTTTGCCAGTCTATTGGAGAGATTTTACCAATGAAAAAAGAAAAACCTTAAAGATGTTTTTCCTGGCAACAATACTTTTATGGCTGATATTCTGTTTAGGGGTGCTCTTAAATTTGTGTCGGTTTCTACTGTCTTCAAAGCTGGTCACTACTGGCGCAGCAGACCTCCAGGCAAAAACCAGTTCGTGCTATAAATGGTGCTGGACCAGCTGCAGAGGCCGGTTCTTCTCCACCCAGACCAGAACGTCCATACCAGTGCTTCAGCAGGGTGACTGGGCACACTGTGCTGTAGTAGAAGTGACTTATTTGCCATTGAAGATCCATTTATGCATTTCTTACTCTTTTAAACAGTGTCGTAGGATCTCCGGTCTCCTTCATTCCCAGTCAGTGCTCCCCGTATTCTGACTGGCTGCCCGGGGTCGCCCCTCTCCAAACCCTCCTCTTCTCCTGCTCCTCTAAAACAGACCAGTCTTTTTATGATGCAGTCATTACTACAGCAAGGCTCATATACACACTACAGAGGGATGGGACGGGCTTCCCCCTGACCTGCCTGAGGAAACAGCCTCTTCGTCCTGCGCCTTGGCAGAAACCCATCTCCAGTGGAGAAACCGGGCATGACAGGCGGGCAGAGGAGAGATCCTGACTGAAACACGGCTCTTCTTGACCAATTGAATCCGTCTCCCAAGATGAGGAGCCAAACTCCTGTGTTTAGCTGGTCTAAAAAAAAAAACCCAAACCACAGTGAAAAAAAAAGTGCATTTAACAATTAGTGTGCGCAGAATGGTCGTGACTGCTGCACAATTGGGACGTCTCTATTATTTTAATGAGAATTTACAATCTGCAATAAAGCATCAATCTATTAAACTGTTTTGGCCTTTACCTTTTAAAAGCAGCACTGTGTTCATTTTTATGAGGTTGAAATGGCCTGTATTCTGTGGAGTGTGAGTTGTGCTATGAGCAGGTAGGTCACCACCAGTTTATTCCGGGATAGTGACAGCTTGGCACCTTCCAAAGAAATTCCTACGAACAGTTTGTTTCTCCCTGTGTCTATGAAAGAGGAAGTCAGTAAGAAGGATGTTGTGCCATGCTGTGTGTGGTCTGGGAGGGCCCTCAGCTCAATGTAAGCAGGTTCTCCAGTTTAACAACTGATCAGGTCTGACTGGATTTCAGCAGGCTGCAGCCTTATAAGGGTTTAAAGAGGCATTAAGTCTTCATTGCACTGAATTTGACCTTTGTTTGAATCTGAGAGATCACCTCTTTATTCTAGAGCCTTTCTTCTTAGTTGTTAGTTGTTACGCAGCAGAGGTTGGCAATATTTAACTAAAATGTTAAAGCTCATGTTTTTCTTCTAAGTCACCGGTTCTGGTCAGAGTGCACCAATCGCTCACTTACCAGCAGGCAATGTGGAAGAGCAGGTCATTCAGAGTCAGCTGCCGGGGGTAAATGAACATTTATCGTCAAAATCCCTCTGGACGTCCTTGGTCCCCAATGGAGAATAAAAGTCCACTGATTCCCGAGTTCGTAGGAGTGAATGCAGAAACAAAGGCATTCGACAGGCTCCTACTGGAACAAAAACAAGGCCATTTTGTCTGAACACAGTCGAGCATTTTTAACATAATTTTGCCATTGTTAAAGGGCACGGGTCTGGGCACTGATAACGACAGAGAGGGCGTTGTATTAAAGGAGACTCGAATCAATCTCGTACCATCGCCACAGCAGGCTCAAAGAGCCAGAGACAATTAATTCCGCCAGCTGTGGACAGCGAGCGCTTGTTTTACAAAGCAGCCACCACAACAACAGTACCATCTACAGCATAGATGTGTGTGCTCTGTGATTTATTACATCTGTACAAGATTATATTTGTGCTGAGTACGTTTTGGTTTTTCTACGCCCTTAATTAAAAAACACAAAGGTTGTGTGTTTGTAGGAAGGCTTCCTTGCCCTGCTCTGGACTATGGAAAGGAGGAGAACAAGTTGCCTGGGACACTGACTTCTGACTCCCAAGCTGGGCTGAGCTCGGGTCTAGTGTGGACATCCCACAGACAACTCGCTGCTGAAATTAAAATTCCTGGTCAGTACCTGGGTGTGAGACCTTCTGGGAAAGCTAAGGTTGCTGCTGGAGGAGGTGTTAGTGGGGCCCGTAGGGGGCGCTCACCTTGCGGTCTGTGTGGGATCCTAATGCCTCATATAGTGATGGGGACACTAGACTGTAAAAAGGCGCTGTCCTTTGGATGAGACGTAAAACCAAGGGCCTGACTCATTAAGATCTCAGGGAGTTTCTCTAAAGGAGTAGGGGTGTTATCCCAGCGTCCTGGCCAAATTCCCCCCTGGCCTTTACCAGTCATGGCCTCCTAATAACCCCCCATCTCTGAACTGGCTTCATCACTCTGCTCTCCTCCACACTGAGAGCTGGTGTGTGAGGGGCATACTGGCGCACTATGGCTGCACACTGGTGGTGGAGGGGAGTCCCCATTACCTGTAAAGCGCTATGTAACTGTCAGGCATTATTATTATTATTATTATTATTATTATTATTATTATTATTATTATTATTATTATTATTATTATTATTATTATTATTATTAAAAGAGCAAGACAGCAGCATACTTCACAGTATGGTCAATGTGATATCACCCTGTCTCTTTCATTGAGTGAATTCACTACAGCATTGTGGTGATATAACTGATAATTAAGAATGGTTTAACAAACTGTATTTATTACATTTCATGAATTAGTGACTAATCTCCTGACCTCCTAAATGACCAAGCCAGCTGGTGATTATGGCAGTGTTCGTGCCTGAGTGTTTAAACCCTTGTCCACAGCAGATAAAGGGGCCTGGCCTTCTGTTAATACCTCGTAAGGAAAGAGAGTATCCTCCAGGCATTCTCATCTGATAGAGACTCTGTTTTATTTCACCCCAGTGCGGTCTGTGTTGCAAGGGTGACGTTCACTTTAAAGCTGTAATCTCGCCTCACATCCGCAGACGGTTGGAGCCCTCTCCAGAAGAGATGAGAATCCATTTTCCTGTCTCCCCTCCTAGGATGTTCCAGCCGCCCTCATCATTTAATCTGATCAGGAGGTTCCTCCGATGCAAAATGAAATTACATGTGTGGATTATTGCACAGAGCACAGTGGCAATCTATAAGAGACAAGACTGACAAATTGCAGCTCGCGGTGGGAGAACAGCGCTCCAAACTGCACAGGGATAACATTTGGGATCAATTTAGACTGCCAACAGGAAATAGCAGGATATAATAACCACTGGTGTTCTGTTATGTAGGAATGTTCGAGCTTCCAGCCTGACCTCGTCTCTGCCATCTGGACGGAGGGAAATCTCTGGCAGATGAGCTATCTGACAAACCAGCCTCCACAGAGGACCAGAGACCAGCCAGGGGTTCCCTTCAGGAATCTGTGCAGTGTGCAGTGCACACCAGCCTGACGGGGGTGTTCGGTGCCCTCTGTTGTGTGCAGTGCACACCAGCACATGAGGTGTTACAGTATGTTGCAATTGTAGAAATCATAGCAGGACCTCATTTGGAATGCTGTGAACAGTTTTGTTTACCATGCTCCTAAAAAGATATTGCAGCTCTGGAATCAGTGCACTGACAGGCTGAAGTTTTGATCAGAAACAACAAGCAAGACTTGAATTGAGCCAAGTATTCAAAACCATCAAAGACACTGATAAAGGCATCCCAGTGGATTGCTTCAAGATCAACAGTGATGCACAAAACAGAGCTCGCTAGTGGAAACTGCCAAGAGCACATCTAAAACTGAGCACAGGGGGCAGATCTTTACACAAAGGAGAATGAAAGCAAACAAAGTCTGAGAGGAAGACGTTCAGCCCATTTGTTTTTTAGTAGCTAATTGATCCAAGTATCTCATCCAGCCTTTTCTGTTCTAGAATCAGAAGTATGAACTTTGACAACACAGCTTTTAGATTTCTGTGTTGCTCTTATTCAAAAAGATTAGAAGAACTTCAAGACTGGGCAAACACTTGTTAGATGACATCTAATGCAGACGTCTGCAGAGTATCACATGCAGGTAGCAATAGCATAAGACAGATAGATACTTTATTGATCCCGTGAGGGAAATTGCAGTGCAACAGCAGCTTAGTACAGTCAACACAGCACAGTGTAACAAAATAATACAACAATACAACAATAATAATACAATACATACAGTACAATACCGTCAGTACAGTCAGGGAGAACTGCACTAAAAAAAAGTTGCTCACAGTACAGAATATACAAAAAACAGAACGGTACACAAAAAGTTGTATTGCACATTATAAATACAAAAAAAACAATAAACATCAGACAAAAGGGTGGTAGTGAGTCACTGATCCATTCAGGCTACACAAACAGAATTAATTAACTTTTCATATACAGCACTATCATTGCAAAGTCTTATATATCTGAACAAATTACATTCCAGTTAGAAATGTGTTACAACTCCTAGTACCGCACAAAATGCTCTAATCTCCATTGCAGCAGCACTAATCATGAGTAGAAGAAATGTGCATTCCTTGTTATTATCATTTACACAGGTAGACAAAGTGTAGTGGGCAGAAAAGCGCTTGGACCTTCCTGATGGACTTAAATGTTTGTGCTCTGCATCAGATATCTCATTTGATCTCATCAATATCTCCTAGCTCTCATTTGGAATCCCCATTCTGTAATGATCAAGAAGGCTCATGAAATTAACTCCATCACAGCTGCAAATGTGCTCCTTTGATGTGGCTTTTCTGCAGTTTGGCAGCTGCATCACTCTAGGGTATTCAAGATTCTTGTACAGCCTTTAAAGGCTGTTATCTGGAGATTCTACTTTCTATTATACCGTTATTCTATTAACTTGATTCTCGGAGGTGCAATCTCTACGTTATTATCTACATCACTGAGTACCTCCTGGTCACCATCAGGAGGCTCTGCCTATGCAGCAGCCCTGAAGCCACGTGTTCTGGGTGGCACAGGAAGTACAGGGGTGCTGTGCGAATCCCACTGGCAATCTCTCAGGCATCTCAAAGATCCAGGCCTAATCCCCACCTCACCTCCTGCCACTGTCCCGCAAGCAGATTTTCTGGCTCTTCAGCACAGATTCCAAGGAGCAGGGCTGCACATACTGTACCACTTCATTTTTTAGGCATCACTGATGGGATTCCAGAGGAATGACAGACTAGTTTCTGGTAACCCCCGAAGAACCAGGAGCTCACTGTGAGAAGCAAAATTGTCAGCCCACAAGTTTCTGCTCAAAAAGCCTTGTTATCCTGTTCCGGGGGAATCTGAGAGCCTTGCTCTTGCCACATGATTTTCAGAGTGCCGATCTGAAGGTTTGAAAAAGGCGTTTCAAGAGTAGCCATAAGCACACAAACTAGAATGATTTTGTTTTCCACATACATCGCAGTTAAGAACCTTTTGGTGTTTAAAGCGAAAAAAGGGAAACAACTTTAACTTTTCCTTTTTGCCTCGTTTAGAAGAGGTGTTTTACCTACTGTATCTTTAAAACTCTCAGGAGGGACAACATCTCTGCCTATACATGTGTTTTGTTGTTGTGCGGGAGCAGGAGTAGGCATGAGGGAGGTTTTCTAGACATGAAATTGTGAGGCTGCACTGCTGTGTCACAGGGAGAATTCTGACCAGCCCTGCCACCTTGTTTTGCAAGGGGGGTGAGGAAGCGACAGACTGCTACCACAGTAAGAGACTTAGCTGGTACGGTTCCCGCAAATAGGATTTGCAGTGCTGTCGCCCAGCTTACATCACACTGCCTTTCCACAGGGCGGGCTGTCAGCTGGTGGTGACAGGTGTGTGGTGAGATGACTGGCCGGTCAAGGGGGTCCAGCTGCTTTCAAACCTAACAGAGAAGCTCAAGGTCAATCGCTGACCCCCAAGCTGATGACCAGATGACAATTCCAGGAGCTGTTTTTTGCATCAGTATCACTGGGAGCAATGGGCCGATCCCCTCGCCGTCCAGGAAGGGGGATTCTGACATATTCTCAACGAAACTGGAAAACAACTGTGCAATAAAACGAATATAAATATGGTTTCAAAATAAATGAAACGAACTTGAATTGAATGGGACGATTGTGAAAGAACATGTCTAATAACACTCACTCAATTCCCTGCACTATAGAGAGCCTGTCGTCAAGGAGCACAGTGACCTTGGTGTCCCAGTATTTATGGGTCTTGCTCATTATTCTTGGTTTCAGGTCTGGGCACAAAGACTTGCTTTTGTAAACTTGATGTCTTTAATCAGGCCCAGGTGAAGCCCTGACTTGAAGACTGCTGTCCATAAGCAGTTCACAAGCACCCTGAGCCGTCTTGAGCCAATCTGACGTGAAGAATGGGCAACAACTGCATCGAGCCGCTGGGCAGAGTCGGATGTGTATGACCTGCCAGTGTCATGCCACCCAAGGCAGACCTTTCGTCTGATCAAGTGAAGACTGCAGCTTATTCATCTGATCAGAAACACCCCCAACTACCTAACGCCTCAAGAGACAAATCCATTCTTTTGTGGTTTGCAGTCTTGCAGGCTCTCACCAGCACCGTTACGGTAACATATGACAGCATCACGGCGGCTGAGAAACACGAGTGGAATTTGCTTCTGCACAGAGCCATTTTCGTTTCTTCCAGAAAATCTTTTCCTTTTCAATGTTGCAAGGCACCACGGTGCAGGCCACACTTTATTACACAGAGGGTTTTATATTTTTTATGCTTGCATCTACAAAATTTAAAAAAAGACAGCTTATCTCTTGATAATACTAGGGGAAAAGACGCCAAAATCCTAAATCACTTCTGGGGATTTGGTTGCTGGGCTCTGATTAGAACATATACTGCACTTTCTGACCAGTGGCAAATAGAACTCCAAGACAGACAGTCGCCTGAGCACGCAGACTTTAATTTCCAATCTAATCTGCGTTGTTGAGCGCAGAGGAAGATGAAATTGTGCGGGGGATCTGAATAAGAAGGGATTCATATTCCAGAACACATGCACACAATGAAACACGACGCAATATTTACCTGGCATGCCCTGCTGGTTTACTGGAAAAACCAATAACTACCCCAGAAATACATTTTTTATCTAGTCCTGCTGTGAAAGGTAAAAATGTAAGCTCTAATTGCTATGGTCTGCTTGAATTCCTACAGCGTGCGCTGATCCACTGCTCAGGTTTAGTGACTTTTTGCTGCCTGATCCGTAAATTATTTTTTCTATTGCTCAAGTGTGCTATGTGCCCCAGCAGAGCTGTACAGAATCTATCCGAATTTTTCTTCTCTGTGGGTTCTCTGTCCCGCGATGCTGCAGCACCAGCTTTCACACTTAAGATCTGGTTGTGCCCCTCCGCCCCCGACACTTACCACCACTGTCCTGCACTTTTACTCTGGAGGCGGGAAAGCTGCCTGCAAAGTGGGAAAACGCCCCTGTCCTTCCCCCGGTGGGGGCAGAGCAGGAGCTGGGCCTGTCGCCCGTCAGTGAGCAGGATGACAGGCCTGGGGTCTGGGGGCGGGGGTTGACACAATAACATTTACAGACTTTCAGGCCACTTGGCAGCTCAGGTTCAGGCTGTTACAAAAGCGCTTTATATTGTACCGAGCTCCTCCGAGGACAGCCAGCTCCGTGGTATCGTGTTGTACAACAACAAAAAACAAGGCCCCCCAGCCCCCAGCTCCTTCCTGCTCGATCCCTTCTCTGGGGGGGTCTTGTGAAACGTTTCATCTTCCTGAGGTTTCTCGGGGCTTGACCAGTTTACAACCCGTCCGCGTGTTGCGTTATGTCCAGCAGGAACGCCTGGACCAGGAGAGAGGGCCTCTCCTTGAGGGTGTCCTGGGGTGTTTTCCTGCCTGTTCTGTGTGGGAAAGGGGGATGCTGCAGGACGGGGGGAGCCGCACGGCCGGCGATGAGTGCAGACCCTGAACGTGATTCCTGGTGATCCGCGGATGCAGCTCTACTCATTCCCGCTGGGAGACGCTCGTGTCTACAGCTCCCTCTTTCGCCCCTGTTAGTGTGAAAAATATTTTGCTAATTCGACGTCTCTCATGCTGGGATTCAGTCCCCTAGGTGCCTGGCCTATTTCTTTCCTCCCTCTGTGCCCCCCTGCGGAAAATGAACAGAACTGCCAGAGCTTTACTCACCACACTGTTTCTAGTGGCACGTGCTGCTGTCGGTGTGTGATTTGCTTTATTTCCTGTTCCACTGCGCTCATCAGCAATTCCAGACATCTCTGTCAATGTATGCTCTTGTGACATCTGGAAATAGAAGCCGTCAGGGATGGGCTGGGACATGACACATACAGTACAGCAAGAACATAAAAAAGACTACAAAGGAGGGTGTCACGGACGTCCAGAGGGACTAACCGTGGGGAGCAGGAGAGCAGAAAAAGACCCATATGCGTAGCGGCGAGACGGGAAAAAGGCCCGGGCTCATTAGTGCGAAGAGTTCAGGAATGCCGTATAGAAACCTGTGCCCTCAGGGAGCGGACGTGGGGCGCCCTGGTGTTAGGCGGGTCTCAGGACATCCGAACGTCAATGCTGAGCGAGGACAGAGAGCAAGACCCGGAAATATATAGCCCAAGGGAAAGAGAGGGACCGGAAGGACAGCAGACCGGAAACTAGGGACAGGACAGAGAAGGAGCGCCCTCTGGCTGCAGAGGGCGTGACAGAAAGGAGCTGTTCATCCATCTAGCACATTGGGTTGTTAGCAATGCATTAACCCAGGGATCTTATCCATCCTTTCCTTGAAAGAAGTCAGAGTATCGGCTTCGACCACATGGCTGGGCAGCAGGTTCCAGACTCCCACAACTCTTTGGGTAAAGAAGTGCCTCCTGTTCTCGGTTTTAAGTACACTTCCGCGTAGTTTCTATGTGTGTCCTCTGACTAGAGTTTCGCTGTTCACTCTGAAGAAGTCTGCTGGGTGACTGTGTCTCTGACTCTCTGACTCTGACGTTTGGTGCAGGGAGCCTGGGACAGGATATGGGCCACTACATTATCACAGCTGGTGGCTTCAACTGGACATGCCAGGAGAGACGCCCAGGTTGTTGTGAACGTTGTCAGGAGCAAAGGGACTTGCCTGGGGAGCCTGCAGGTGGAGATCTATAGTCCAGACATCATCAATCTATAGGTTGAGATCTATAGTTCGGACATCATCAATCTATCAGCCGAGATTGATAGACCAGACATCACCAATGGATGCCTGAGCTGTGTCATTAGCTGACAGTGAGCAGGATTCCTTCGGCCATCCACGCGCAGCTTGTGTTGTGCGAGAATCCCTCACAGAGGCAGGCTCTGGACTCGTCCGGGCTTGCAGTGGCATCAGTAAGATACACATGAACCCTCAGAGCATGCAGAATATCACGTCTGGTGACTTGACAGGACCGCACAGTCCCAGTTGCCACCACAAAGGTACAGTGGGTCACACAGGTGAGCGGAGCTGATCAACCAGTTGGAGACTCCATACCGCTTGGTGGGTATAAAGAGCCGTATGAACAGCTATTCCACATTAAAGAAGAAAACTTCTCTTTTGATGTCCCTGACATCAAAACGTCCGGATCTCGATGTAAATGCTATTACACACGTGTGTGAGGTTTATCCTTGGCCATTCCCCGAAAAAGTGACCCAGTATACTGCATCCTAGGACTTCCTTATGAACTTCCTTATGTGCTACGGCTGCCCCCGCTGGGGGTGGGGGCACACGGCGTCACTTCTATAACTCATACCTTTCTTGGCTTGTATGATCTCCGGTGCACTCTCGCCACAGACTTGGTTGTGAATCAGAGCACATTTACTTGGCCATATGTCTCGAGGTCTGTGCTCTGGTTCACAACACCTGCTCCACAACCAGAGGGGCTGAGAAAGCAGAGCTGCAGAATGGAAAGTGCAGATACTGATGATTCATCACTGCCAGTGCGCCGCAGAACGGGGGCCCATATGGAGGAAAAAGGTTAAAGCAATTAGATCAAATGTTCTGATCCCTCAAGCTCAATTTGCCTTTTCAGGAGAAGTGTCTCTGGGAAAGACCCCCTCCTGAGCAGGTCTGCCCGCTGGTCTGGCGATCCCACCCCTCTTTTCACGAGGGGGAGAGGCGGCAGACAGAGAAAGATCCCGGGAAAGACATCATGATCCGAGCAGACGGACCCCTCTCCTTCACGGCACGTGACGTCGGGGGCTCTGCACTGCTCTGCCCGGCCACACCGGTGGTCCCGGAAGTGAAATGCTGAGCGGACTTTAAGAGAAGGCGTGGCGCAACGCGACTTGACATTCGCTCTGAGACAATGTTCCAAGATGCTCTGATGGCAAGAGGATGCCCCTCCGGCGGCAGCTCCCGCTGGGAAGCACCAGACCTCCAGCTGGCTGTGGAGGTGCGGGTCCGCTCAGGGTCACCTCACAAGGACAACTGGCTCCCTTGGGTCAGCAGCTCCTCTTGGCCGGGAATTGTGCCTCCTGTGGCTTTCTTCCATCCACAAAGCGTCACCGGTAAACCCTGGAGACGGTCTGAACTGACGTAAGAGCCAGGTCTGCTGTTGCCTTCAGCAAATGCACCTGAGGTACGTGCACCACGCAAGCTCGGCGTGTTAAAGAAAGGGCCTGCTATGCTACTGCCTGACAATCCTCAGGAATCATAGAACAGTCTATGCACTGCACGTGCCCATTACCTGAAAAACACGAGTCACTCCTGTTAGAACATACCATACGCTATTCCGTGCAAAAGTACTCACCCTTCCCTTTGACATACTATTTTGTGGAATGACACCAACAATTGAAAAAAGGCTGTGCATCAACTATCCCCCAGCAATTCAACAGAACTCAAGCAAGCCTGCAAAGGACAGCTGGCGAGAATTGTACCATCCCAGCCGGCAAGGTTGTTAGAGACTCATGCAAAAAGGCCCCGAAGGTAATTCTCATCGAAGGTGCTTCTAGCAACTATCAGCTCAGGAGGCTGAACGTGTCTGCAAACCCCCTAACCTAGCTCTGGGTTTTGCTTTGTGGTCTCTGCTGACAAGTCCCATCCTTCACCCATGAAAGTTTTGATTCAGGTATAATTGAAAAGTAACCTCTTTTAGAAAAAGAACTGGACACGGTTTGTAATGCATTAAAAAGGGGGCGAGCACAGCCTTGCGAGACGCTGCTGTCTGATGTGGATGCAGGGCAGCTCCCTCCCTCCCTCCCTCCCTCCCTCCGGAGAGCCCAGGGCAGACTCTGGTCAGAGTGAGGAACACGCCCAGCGTCACATGTTGCCAGATCTCTCTGCCACGTGTGAGATGCCAAGGCCACACTCTTATATCACCCTTTCTACACGCAGGTGTCAGCCAGCTCGGAGCAGCCAGGCGACCATAGTTCAGGTTCACGTTTATTTGTCATTCCAGCCACGTGCACTTCCTCCTGGTCCACGGTGCAAATACAGACAGGACACTGACACAGACGTTGTGGACAGGATACACATAGTGCAACGTGCAGATAGTGCAAATGACAAGGCATTACATAATCCAATCTACACAACACACTGGGGGATTGAAACCCTGTGTCTGGAATTGAGGAGCCTGACAGCCTGGGGGAAGAAGCTGTTTCAGAGTCTGGTGGGGCTGGCCTGTACCCTGCGATATCTTTAACCAGATGGCAGGAGGGCAAAGAGTTTATGGGGGGGATGGGAGGGGTCCTCTACTATACTGGAGTCCCTGTGTAAGCAGCGTTTGTGACAGGTGACAGAAATGGAAGGGAGGGAGGCTCCAATGATCTTTTCAGCTGTTTCCACCATTCGTTGCAGGGTCTTGCTGTCTGCAGGGTTGCGATTCCCAAACCAGACAGTGACACAGCTGGTCAGGGTGCTCTCAGTGCTGCTTCTGCAGAGAGTGGGAAGAATGGGCGGGGGAAGGTTTGCCCTCCTCAGAAAATAGGGACGCGGCTGTGCTTTCTTGGCTAGGGACGTGGTACTGAGGGACCGCGTGAGGGCATCTGTAATGTGTACACCAGGGAACTTGGTGCTGGTAACTGTCTCCCCCGGGGAGCCGTTGATGTGCAGTGGGGAGTGCTCAGCGCAGGCCCTCCTGAAGCCTTTTGTTTTGTTGACATGAAGAGAGAGGCTGCTGTTTGTGCACCAGTCCACTAGCTGCTCCGCCTCCTCTCTGTATGGGTGACTCATCGTTGTTGCTAATGAGGCCCACCCCTGTCGTGTCACCGGCACACTTGATGATGCAGTTTGAGCTGTGCCGGGCAGTCAGGTCATGAGTCATCAACGTGAGCTCATAGCCACCGGGGGCTCATCCTTCCGCGCTCAGCCGGCCTTCCTGATCCGGCTCCACTGTCATGTCGTTTGCCAGGATCCTGGAGATCTGTGCCCACAGACCCCAGCTCGTCTAACCACCGAGCTGTGTGTCCGGAGACCTGGGGCCTGGACGTGCAGCTGGCTGGAACCACAAACCTGCCTCCGCGGCGCAGGAGAGCCGAGGCCACTCGCCCGGCGCAGAGGAGACTCCAGCTGTGCGCTGCCAGCCTGCTGCCGTGAGGCTGTGGCCCCGTGGCCCTGCCCGGTGTCCCGCCCTGAGGCCCTTCAGAACTCGCATAATCGCAGCGCTTACAAACGAGACGGGGTCCTTCTGCATATCCAGCCCGTTTGGTCGTTAGTAGCTAATTTTACAAAGGGTCTCGTCCACCTGTGTCTAGAAAAAAGCCAGGGCCTCATTCAACAGCACAGCAGGGCCGCCTGTTCCAGACTCCCACAGCTCTTTGCGCCAACACGCTCCTCGTTTTCCATTTGAAACGCGCTTCCAGGTGTGTTCCAGCAGCCAGCTCCGGCCTGCCGCCTGCCAAATCGGCTCCTCCCTCTGCCCTGGAACAGCGCTGGCAATCTTCCTTAAAACTCCAGCCCACGATTCTTCTCAAGCTGGTGTGACACATTGCTGGTGGAGCACAGAGTCGCCTCAGGGTTACGTCAGGACAACCAATTCTTCACCACGCGGGTTGTGGGTTCTGGAACACGCTGCCCAGCCGTGTTTTTGAAGCCGATACCCTAAGCGCCCGATGAACTGAACGGCCTCACATTTCTCACCTTTCTTACGTTCTTCTCATGAGCTTGACTGAGCCTTCAAAGACACTCAAAGTGTCTGGGACAGACGGGGGACGTGACACTGGGAGTGAATGAATTTCGGCCGATTTGGTAAGACTGTATCTGAGAGAAAGAGCCAGCCAGCCAGCAGGTCCTGTCCGAGCCCGGGGCAGCCAGCGGTCCAGGAGACAGCCCCAGGCGCTCCAGCTGCTGCAGGCCTGCAGGGATTCTGCCAGGACCCCTGAGTCACCGTCCCTCTCTCTCTGCCCGCGCACGAGACTTGCATTCGTTATGTTGCAAAATAATCGCTTGTCTTGAGGCCGTCCGCCACAGCTAACGGCCCGCAATGAAACGGCTCATATTTTGAAATGTTTACGCACCCGGAATCCCAGCATTTCAAACAGGCTCAAGGGCTTTCCGTTTTTCTAAAGTCACTCATTGTCAAGTGGACCTGAAATCCCGAGGAGACAGAGCAGCAACGTTGTCTGCAAGCCGTGTTCAGCGTGAGCACGCCCAGTTTCTGGTGCACGTGAGGTCTGGCTCACGGCCTGTTCCTGGAGAGAGTCACCACAGCCTGGAGCTCCTCCAGGAACACAGGGCACCGCGGGCAGGACGGCTGTGCCTTGCAGGGCACCCACATGCATTACTGCACACACACACACACCTCCACACACACACACTCACACACACTCACACACACACACACACCTCCACACACACACACTCACACACACACACCTCCACACACACACACACTCACACACACCCCTACACTCACACACACACACCTCCACACACACACACACACCTCCACACACACACACTCACACACCTCCACACACACACACACCTCCACACACACACACACACACACACCTCCACACACACACACCCCTACACTCACACACACACACCTCCACACACACACACACACACTCACACACACCTCCACACACACACACCTCCACATACACACACTCACACACACTCACACCTCCACACACACACACACTCACACACACTCACACCTCCACACACACACACACCTCCACACACACTCACACACACTCACACCTCCACACTCACACCTCCACACACACACACACCTCCACACACACTCACACACACACACCTCCACACACACACTCACACACACCTCCACACACACACACTCACACACACACACCTCCACACACACACACTCACACACACCTCCACACACACACTAACACACACACACACTCACACACACACACTCACACACACACCTCCACACACACACACTCACACACACACACCTCCACACACTCACACACACACACTCACACACACACTCACACACACACACTCACTCACACACACACACCTCCACACACACACACTCACACACACCTCCACACACACACACACACACCTCCACACACACACACTCACTCACACACTCACACTCACACACACACACACCTCCACACCTGCTTCCTGTTCTTTCGTGTTTTACACGCACCTGTGTGGGCGAACAGGAACAAGGGACTAGCTTTGTGACGTAAGAGTGCAAAAAGAAATGCTGGACATGCAGATTTATTCAGAAAACAGTAGCATAACACCGTCATCTTGATTTTCTTCACTTAATAAAAGGAACCACAAATACACAGAACTTTATGGAAGTAGTCAGGGTAGTCAGGTTGCTAGCAGCAGAGGGGATTGGTCAGAGAATATGCCTTTGAGTTATGTCAACTGCTGTTTTTCTTAACAAAATATTTGTGCGGTGCATAAAAAAAAAGTCAGAAGTCACGTGAACTGACATTCTTTTCACAAGCTAACCAACGGCCTGCGCCCTTTTAAACTGTACTTCCCCCTGGCGGACAGTGGGGATTATTACATCTAAAATGTCTGCGGATTCTCAAACCGCCAGAGCGATACTGGTGAGAACGCCGCAGCTCTTCTCTCGTGCCTCTCAGAAACCTTTGGGCTTTTTCGGCTCTACAGATCGGAGCTGAAAGACACCACGTCCTCGGAGCGCTGGTGCTTCATGTACGACACAGAGCCGGTCAGGGAAAAACCCAGGGGAATTACCACAACCCACGCTTCATCATTACAGAAACTGCCTCCAAAATGTATGCATTTCGGGCAAAATGCACTTAGATTGGGATAATTAAAGCACAAGCGAACAGAGAATGCAAGAACAGCTTCACACAAGAGGAGCCCATTCGACCCATCTAGTAGTTAACTGCTAACTGATGCAAAGATCTAGTCCATCCAGTTCTTGAAAGAAGCCAGAATATCCGCTTCACCACCATGGCTGGGCAGCTCGTTGCAGACTCCCACAACCCTTTGTGTAAAGAGGTGCTTCACTGGTATTGAAGAATACCAGCAGCCGTAATACAACTGGCTTCAGCATATTCTGCAAGGACTATCTGGCCAAATAATTAAGTGTTTTGGGGAGAACTGTCTTCCTGTCATGAAAAATAAAGGTTTACTCAGAACCGGTAGGTGTGTTCTGTCTGAATAATGACCAGGCTGGAGCTTTGGATATACGATAAATCATATTCTGTGAACTTATTGCCTGTCAGGTCTGACAGCCTTGAGCAGTGCCCTAGAGTGATTTAACGTGCACGACAAAAATTCAATAACCCAAACGAACATTTGTTCAGACGCACTGCAGCTCAGTTTGGTGCTGTGCCAAGCATTCAGTATAAAAAAAAAACGTCCATACACATTGCATTCTGATACTGCCTGCATTTAGCATTTTTCAACCAGTAAGTAAGTGCAAGTGATTGTCCAAAATGCACAAGAACTCCGAACTGGACTGAAAGCAGCTGTAACTGCCCTGAGGCACTGAAGCTGAAGTACTGTACACTTGGACTTGTGCTCTTATTGTCTGAAGACTCAAACACCTAAGAAACACAAAATTGTCTGCATTGCTTACATTCAAAATGTTTACTTATATATTGTCTACTGTTTGTATATTGTCTTGATGCACTGTCTGCACTTTGTGTTTTTACACTTGTTTTACAATCGAGAGACTTTCTGTAAGTAAGAATTCCATTGTACCAGTACATGTACTGGTTACATATGGCAATAAAGTTCAAGTTCAAGTACATTTGATGGTTTGTTAGACACTAGAGTGACACAGGCAAACAAAGACAAAAAATACCCTGCTAATCTCACACGAACGTATGCACTGTCTTGCAGAATATCATCACATTGACCTGCTGTGCTTCTGTAATAATATTTTTAAAATACTTCATACAATATAGGACGAACCTCAGTGCGGATGCAAATTCTCCGTAAGCCTATTTTCTGCCTAGGATGCAGAGCAAGGCAGATTGATGCCTGATACAGTTTTTAATGAATATCATTACTTCTGAGGATGTAGCTTTTCCTTGCTTTGCCTATTAGCATAAACTACACAGAGTGAATGACTGGGCAGAGCTACGAAGGGCAGGTGATGAATAAAGACGACACAAGAGAGCCGAAACAACAGCCAGTCTGCGGGATTATGGCTGTCAGAGCCATTATTCACCTCACGGGTGACCAGGCTGACACACAGGAACACAGCAGCAGTGCGGAGCTGTTGACGTCACAGTACACACTTCCCATCATCCTCTCGCGGCGGGAGCTCAGGAGCAGCACAGGAGGGGGAGTTCAGGAGGAGCACAGGAGGAGGAGTTCAGGAGGAGCGCAGGAGGGGGAGTTCAGGAGGAGCACAGGAGGGGGAGTTCAGGAGGAGCACAGGAGGGGGAGTTCAGGAGGAGCACAGGAGGAGGAGTTCAGGAGGAGCACAGGAGGGGGAGTTCAGGAGGAGCACAGGTCGAATAAGCTCTTGTGTCCTCTGCCCTTTCTGGGCTCTTCAAAACTATCTGCTGCTACTGCAGGCCCTCCCCTCCCCCCAGCGCCAGTCTCCACTCCTCAAATAAAAGCACCCCCCCCCCCCCCCCCCCCTACACTCACGGCGGGCTGCCCACAGTGTCCACACACAGGAACACCGGGGAGGCTGGGGTTCGCTAACACGCTCAGCGTGAAGCAGTGAGTCTCACCCCGTGCACTGCCCTCGAACCACGAGCCCAGGCCAGCCCTGGCGCTCCACCAGCAGGCCCAGACTCGCGCCCGCTCCCTGCAGACTCCGGAAAGGTCACAAACGAGAAGGGCCCATTCGGCAGACCCCCTCCTCGGGCCGGACAGCTCTGATTCCGCCTCCTTCTCTTGATAAGTGCTGGAAAAATCACCAGGACAAATCCCAGGTCATGAACATAGTCAGACCCAGAATACTAGAACACCACAGTTCACTAAGTATTGCCTTACGTGGCTCATTGTGCCTGCAAACACGGAAAATCAGAATGACCTCCTTCTCTGAGAGGAAGCTCCTGACGACTGACAGACAGACCTTAGCGCTGTGTTTCTGTTTGAATCCCCCAGCAGAGCAGCTCCATCGCTGCCTGCTTGTGACCCACAGACCCCAGTCACCGGGGCCGGATCCCATCGCAGCTCCACGCTCCGGCCTGGCACCGGTGGTGATGGCGATGACGATGATGACGATGACGATGGAGATGAATCCTTTGCTGATGGAGCTGCCGTGCCAGCTGGACAGTCCCAGCGCTGCTTCACAGTGACAGGAGGCTGGATCGTCAGGAGGGAAACTTGCTCCCAGGACAGAAGAAACACGGCAGCGGTGATCCTGGTAAAGCTTGTGCTCGGAGTTTGTTGCTCACCGTCATACTTGAAATTCCAGTTTCAGCACATATTTCTGTTTGTCCATCCGTCCATTTTCTAACTCCATCCAATTCAGGGTCGCCGGGGAGTCAGAGTCTATCCCAGCAAGCAGTGGGCGCAAGGCGGGGTACACGCTGGACAGGACGCCAGTCCATCACAGGGCACCCACAAACACAGACAGCTCCACTCTCACACCAGGCCCAGTTTTCCCCAAAGCCAATTAACCCACCAACAGGGCTTTGAGCTGTGGGATAAGACCAGGGCACCCAGAGGAAATCCACACGTACGCAGGGGGAACACGCAGACTCCACACAGACAGCGCCCCAAGAATTGGACCCATGGCCCCAGCTCTGAGAGGCAGTCATGCTGACCACTGCGCCCTCGTGCCTCCTTGTCTCTGTTCATGCACTGTGTGAATGCTAGTGGTGAGATAGAGGACAGTGATGAAAATACTGTTTGCCTGTATTACAGAAAAGGCTCCTTTCAGGAGCAGCGACAGTGTTAATAAAGATGCTGATAAGCGTGTGTTAAGAGGCGACATTTATTATTCAGGAGCTCTGGAAATGATTGTGCAGCTGCAGCCTACCGGCTGCATTCCCACTGAAATATTGATCATAAAACCTTTGAGCTCATTATTAATCCAGAATGAATTACCCTGGATAGACGGGGCTTCCTTAAAAATGATTTTTCCAGCCTGACAGGCTGCATACTGGAGGCAAGTGCATCAGAATGAGAGGTAGATCGCGTTGCACTCTGTGTTCAGGTTCAGGTTCCCTGTTTGCTCTGCGGTCAACGGTTCACAGCTTAGCTGACAAAGGAAATTACATCATGAAACTAGTTGGGCCACAAAAAAATATAAGACCATGTACCAACATGTAACAACATGTGTTGGTACAGCATGTCTTCTAGGGACCAGCTAATACACAGCAAACAGTGAAGAAGCCACTGAGCTGCAGTCTGACCTGCTCTGTCAAGCAGATGATTGATAATAAAAAATACTTACACTTATATAGCGCTTTTCTGGACACTCAACTCAAAGTGCTTCACAGGTAATGGGGATCCCCTCCACCACCACCAATGTGCAGCCCCACCTGGATGATGCGACGGCAGCCATAGTGTGCCAGAACACTCCCCACACACCAGCTCTCAGTGGGGAGGAGAGCAGAGTGATGTTCAGAGAGGGGGATTATTAGGAGGCCATGACTGGTAAAGGCCAGGTCCTGTCTGTTTCTCCTCGGGGATAAACGCCTCGGTGAACAAGACCGGTTTTGTTTAATTACACTTCTTTGTGTAAAAAAAAAAGCACAATCTAGGTTTACGTCCTTAAAAGTGTGCTTGCTAACTTCTGAAGCATCCAGTTCCCTGAATGTGATTGATTTCAGAGATTACTGCTTGTAACAAGGGAGCAAAGCTCTGGCTGGTCCATGCAGTGGGTAGGGTGAGAGGGCAGCAACCACTCAAGACAAGTAATTAAGGACAACAGTCCAACACATAATTATAATCTGATTCCCTTCAAGCTCAGAATTAGATCTTTATTTGTGCACACTTTCTTGAAGAATAGCAGTAGGCTACTGCAGAGGGACTCATCTTACTCAATTACCCAATTTGGGATTTAAAATTCCTGGTCTGCAGCAAGGTAGTCTTTCTGAAAGATTACACAGCACAAAAGGCAACAGATGTATCATGCAACAAGGAAACAGTTAAAAATGACCAGATGTTTCCACAAAAACAGCAGCAGACTTTATGAATCTAAGCCGGTGTGTCCAGGCCAGTAAAGCATAAATACAGCCTAGCTATTGGAGCGCTCTCGGGTTCACATGGGTATAGACCCTCACCGCTGGGAACTCGAACCCGGGCCTCCACCATCACTCAACAGGGACCCAGCCAGCTGAGCTAAAGGGAGATCTCCCCTCAGCCCACCGGCTGTGGTCCCTGCTCTTCACAGGGAAGGGCGGTGACGTCACCGCACTGGTCAGCCGACTCTCACAACCTCTGATGTCGGCCATATTCGTTACACTGTTTTCTATTTGATCATTTAGATTCAAAACAGCCAGGAGGGGAGGAAATGGTGGCCATTCCCCTCATGGGCCTTAATGGCCTGAAAAGGGACCAACCTACCTTCTTCATGCATAACTAAAAAAGTACCAACCGGAGAAGAAAAGTAATGACTGGGGAGGAGATTGATTTTGCATAGAAATCGCATTTTAACGTTTTTTACACAAGAAAACGCCCCATGTATTCCGCCACCTGATCCGACACTCTCATTCTAAGAAATGTGTCTCTTTTACGCACCTTTGAACTCCTGATTCCTTTCGGATCCTTGTAGCGCCGCTGAGCAAGTCGCGACGCCAGTGCCCTCTTGTGGCAGTAGTGGTGAAAGGCAGATGAAACGTGCTGTAGAAACGCACTTGGATTTACTCTTAAATCAAAAATCGCGACTGGTACAGACACTTGAGATGAATCAAATTATGGGGCTGGCTTTCACAGGGTGGGGATAGTGTTAATCCAGCAACGTTAAGCCTTATATAAGAAATGATGTATACACAATAACATTTTTGTAAATCATTTATGAGCTCGACAAACAATATCCACCTCCCCACTACAATACATTAACATTTAACATCACTTTAGCCCTATACCCTATACAATTTCTTGCATTAGGAATTTGTCTTTTCGCAGACCCCAGCTTGCTCTCCATGAGACACAGACAAGGAGAGAAGCTGGGGGTCAGAGTGCAGGGTCAGACATTTATACAGCGCCCCTGGAGCAGCTGGGGTGAAGGGCCTTGCTCAAGGGCACAACAGAGTAGGATTCCTCTACTGGCATATGAACTGGCAACCTTCCAGCCACAAGTGCAGATCCTGAGCCACAGGGCCACCGAAAAAAGGCTATCAACTCAATTTAATAATTGCTTACACTTTAATAGCGCTTTTCTGGACACACTGCCCCGGGATTTTTAATGACCACAGAGAGTCAGGACCCCGGTTTTACATCTCATCCAAAGGACGGCACCTGTTTACAGTATAGTGTCCCCAACACTATACTGGGGCATTAGGACCCACATGGACCGCAGGGTGAGCGCCCCCTACTGGCCCCACTAACACCTCTTCCAGCAGCAACCTTAGTTTTTCTGAGGTCTCCCACCCAGGTACTGACCAGGCTCACACTGCTGAGCTTCAGTGGGCTGCCAGTTGTGAGTCACAGGGTGATATGGCTGCTGGCTAACTTCTGCATCTCTGTCCTTCAGAACCCTTACATGTTCAGTTTTTTTTGTTTTATTTTTTAATTTAAAGTATTATCTTTCATGTATTGCACAAAATCCAAGACCCGATTTCTTTCTATCTCCCTTCCGGCCTACTTCAGCATTTCACATTTCATCGTCGTGTCAGTACCGAGAGTGACCACCGGAGGGCGGCGAAAACACCCGACAAGACTGTTTCTGCCTTTCCGGGAGCCGCGGAGAGACCGCACCTTCAGCGTCAAGACGCGATAAGCGTCTTCTAGAAACATCTAATAGAAGAGTCTTTAGGAGAGTCTCCGGCCTCCATCCTCAGCTGAACTACTGTGAAAGGCTTAGAAAACACTGTAGAAACGTGGCTGAAGTAGTTCACGTTCACACGCCTGAAGAAGGCTCCACAGCCAAAACGTTGTGTTTCTTTTCTTCTCTTTTCAGCAGGGGGGAAAAAAATTTACTTGTTCCTCTGTAGAAACGTGTCGGGTTGCAGCCCCCTACTCTGCTAAAAACACTGTACCTTGGAATGGTTCATTATCTGTTTGTGAAACAATAGTTTCAGAGCTTAGTGATGAAGATCTGCCTGAGCTATGGAAAGCCTGAGTCTTCTGCCCTGTGAAGTGCCAGTTAGGCCCTTGTCAGGAAACACGCTGCTCAGAAATTGTGACCCCGAAAAACAGAGACACGTTCCCAACACAAAAAATTCAGAATAGTTTTCATAGATTTTGTTCCAGTCTGAAAATGACTCAATTTATTTCTATAAACCGCAGCAACATTTCTGAAACTGTTTAGAAGTGAAACTTTCTTCGCCCTTGTCTGTATACTCATTGCAGGCATTTCCAGGATTGTTGGGGTGAGGTGAGGTGGGGGGGGTCAGGCTCTAAGTGTCATCTTTTCAGGAGTGAATCGGCAGCCAAGTCCATTTCTTTTTATAACTTCACCTTTGTGTCTCAAGAAAGCTTTGGCTCAGTTATAGAAAGGCAGATCGTCTCAAAACGCCGTTAAAGGAATTGAAGAATTGTTTTTAAAACTGGCAGACACCGTGTGCTGTTGAATTTGTAGGTGTGCATCATAGTACGGCTTTAACGAGCAGTTCCATCACCCTAATGAGACGCTGCTCAGAACTGCCACAGCCAGTGTAATTACAGCCAGTACCTGCTGCCGCCCTGCAAGTCCTCTCTCCTCGGGGTGCCAGCCTGCCCCCACAGTTAGAGCTCTGTCCGGTCCAGGAGCAGAGCCGGAGCTGGGTCACCTGTTGTTCACTGCCTGTGCAATAACAGAAAAGATGAGATAAGATTGCTTTAGTGGCCAGATACAATTTTTTTGCATTAGGAGTTTGTCTTTTCACAGACCCCAGCTTGCTCTCCATGAGACACACAGGGAGAGGAGCTGGGGGTCAGAGCGCAGGGTCAGCCATTTATACGGCACCCCTGGAGCAGTTGGGGAGAAGGGCCTTGCTCAGGGGCCTAACAGAGTAGGATTTCTCTGCCAGCCGTGGGATATGAACCGGCAACCTTCTAGCACCAGGCACAGATCCTGAGCCACAGAGCCAAGCAGTACGGAATGGTGTTGGGAAGCAGCCATTCCTGTTAAGTGCCATTTAGAAAACACATAATGCAATGCAACACCAAGCACAATACAGAGCAGACACAAACACAGCTGGCCCTCGTGCAGGTGCTACCTCAGATGGCCACGTGGAAGGCCAATATTTCAACCTCATTTTCTGGGGGGGGGGGGACGCTCTCATTGTTTAACATGACCGACTTGATGTCCAGAAAAAGAGAATTTTAAAATTCTCTCGGGCCAGAGAACCAGGAGAGGCGTCTCTGCCAGGAGAAGGCTGCAGGCCGAGGAAGCAGGGCAGCAGGGCTGGTGCAGATCTCCTGCTGCAGCTGATTATAGCCTCCCTCAGAGAGCACACCTCCCGTTCTGAGGAATCCAGACACCGGTTTGCACGAGACGAGCGTCCCACAGCCCCACGCGGTGAATAATTCAACGGGCAGTTTGGAAGACGAGGACAGGGAAGGGAAAACGACGTCCCCGGATGCGTGCAGGCAGATGGCACGGACTGGCATCTTTCAGCAGCGTGAGAGGAGCAGCAGGCAGCGCTGAGGCATCCGGGGTCAGATTCTGGTTCAGCAGTTTCTGTCGCTGGGTTTTTTCCACTCTCACGAGCGAGTTAGGTCAGAGCAGCAATTCTTCATGCCATACTGAGCCAGTGCTGTGCTGTGATGTGATTCTGCGATACTACAAGCACACCGTGCAGCACTGCCGATGTTAAAGGCTGTGGGCAGACATGTCTCTCCTCTCTCAGGGGACCTGCAGCACAGCTTCCAGCATCCCCACAGAGGAGCTGTCTCGCTATGGTGTGCTAATGCTTCAGGACCTGATGCCCTGAGCCCCGTTTACAGATCAATAACCCCTGACCTTCTTGCGAATAAAGGTGACGTTTTTGTGTATTCTGGGTGTCCCAGAACAGACCTTTTCTACGAGCTGTGAAGAGAGGGGGAGGATCAATGTCTCAGGAGTCTGGCCCGGCTCTCGAAGTGCAGCGCTGAGGAGAGGCAGCAAGAGTGTCAGCGATGTCATGCCTGTGCAGGACTCGAAACAAAGACTAAGTGACACCTCCCACACCGAGCACAGTCATCGCGAGCGCCACAGAGTCAGGCTGCACAGGAGAACTGGGTCATGAAGCACGGCTTCACTGTGTAATGAGGCTAACTGGCCCTAGATACACGACGTAATCAGGTTTCAATTCCACATTTTCAAGATGTTATAGAAAACTGAAAAGGCGAGCAGGCTGCCAGTGTTGTTAATCTGCGATTGTTGAGAATTCAGGCAGGAGAAAAGAGCTGCTGATTATCAGTAACTTGCATATGACGTGGTGTAAGCAGTCTGCAGCTGCTGTGTCTATTGGACCGGCTGGCCGGGGGCATGTGACCTGAGCCACCTGGAAACATGGCGATACAGAGGTACAAAGCGTAACAGCACTGCACACCTGTGTACACTTCTCTGCCTCTGAGCGCCAGTCCTGTCGCCCAGAAACCCCCTCTCCCAGTCACAGACGCGTCCCTCAGCCCAGCCCACCCTGCCTGCTGCTGGACTGTGGTAAACGGCACAGAGGAGCACCTGGAGAGACAGGGGTCGTCATATTCTGGATTCTAGATTAAACAAAAGAACAGCACATGCTATTTGAGTGAAAACCAGAGCAGTACAAAGACACAAGACCTAAGTAAAGTGGGAACAGCATTCTACCAAGACACGATTTGTTCTGAAAAAAAAAACTCCCCCAATTTATTTTTAGATGAGCAAAAAAAGCAAACAAAATCAGTACCATTGTAGTTATGAAGGAAAGAGCTTACTAAATGATCTCAGGCATTGTACTTGGACTTTGTTGATAGTAAAAGAACAAAACATTGAAAGACAAGGGTTTGTTAATGATTTAAAGTCATAACAGTAATTCACTCAGCTTTAATTTTTGTGGTTCTAAGCAAAGACAGCCATTTGTACTAGATTACCATTAATAATTATTTTTTCATCCATTATAAAAGCCCACCTGATTCTTCAAAGGAAGTGCCTCTTTTTTACAACCTAAAAGGGGAGCTGTGTCTTCACATCTACTCACACAGATAAAGGATGTTGGTTTCTTTCAGGATATTTTTTTAATCCGAGCACAAGACCGGATTTTCTTAGATGGTACAAGAGCCCAAAGAAAACTAGAGAACTAAAAAGGAATTTAATTACCAGGTGAACACGCATTTTTTTACAAAAATCTGAACCCTTTAATTTCCGCTAATAACAGAACACATACTGTCCACGTAGGGAGGGGCAGGCAAGCTTAATTATGGGTGTTAGTGGCAAATAATTATTCCAGGAACTCAGAGACAGAAGAAAAAAACAGATTATAAACCGAAAGCAATGGTTACTGGAGTAGAGAAATACAGCGAGAGGGCATGCGAAACAATACAACCGTAAACAAACTCGCGAAATCGCTGAAAAGGGCATCTTTTCTAAAAAGGGGGACCGCGCAGATATCCGTGTCCCACGACCTTCCCGCTAGATGGCGCTGTCTCTTCCAGCTCTCTCGCCTGCTGCTCAGACCGCGTAGGTAACCCGGCTGCACTGCTGAGGGCACACACGGGCTGCAGCGTGTGAGGAGGCGCGTCCCTCGTCTCCCGCAGGCAGGGCGCCGGGGTCACTCCGATCGTCCACGCACCACCTGTCGGGTTTATCGGGGCGCATCGTCTTTCTTTTTCTTCCGCGGCGGCTGCTGCTACAAAGACACGCTTTTTCAACCGGAGCGTGTCCCAAACAAAAGCCGTCACTTCGGTTTTGAAAGGAATTTGTCTTTTTTTTTTAAAAAAAAAAGAAGAAGCTTGTCGTGTTGTTTCGAAGACCCGACAGGGTCTGGCGTTGACCGTTCCGGGTCGGGAAAAGGTATTGAAAACGGTCAGGACAAACGGCACTTCGCCGTGCAGGAACCTGAAACACACTGACTGACTCCGGTATCGCCGCAGAGCGCGGCTCCTGAAGCGATGATCGTAGCGACACGGGTCTGCGCCCTGCGGGAGCGAAACACCACAGGAACCAGTACGAGCGGCCAGTACCAGTACAGCCCAGCAGGCAGCCAGGGAACACCGGGAGCGCTGGCCATGTGGCCTTTTTAAACCAGAATATAACCCCACATGCTCTTCCACACGTGCTGTGCCACGCGAGAAATCTATGCGAAACATACAGATGTGCGTCTCGGTGATGTGCAGCACTTAACACCTGGGGGTCCCTTGTTTGCGCCCACTTTTTAAAATATCTGTAGCCCCACCTGTGTGCCGTGCAGGACCGAGTGTGAAGTCCCTGGCAAGTCCCCTTCATGCTGCCGCCGCGCTCGGTTTTGATGGGTCGTCAGGAGACCCGCTTGACCGGCACAGCTGCTGGTGCCCCGCTTGCACGCGTGCAGGCCCGCACGGGGGCGGGGGGTGGGGTGGGGTTCGAGAGCCGTTTCCATCGCTACATGCGCGCGGCCCCGCCGGACAGCCGCTTCACGGCTGCGCCTATGCAAAACAGTCGAGTACGGCAGCGACAAGATCCCCAATTCATCCATCTGTCCATTTCCTCACCTCTCGATCCAGTTCAGGGCCGTGGGTCGTGGGGGGGCGGAGCCTATCCCAGCAAGCGGAGCCGTGCTCTGTGGCTCAGGATCTGCGCCTGTGACTGGAAGGTTGCCGGTTCAAATCCCGCGGCCGGCAGAGGAATCCTACTCCGTTGGGCCCCTGAGCAAGGCCCTTAACCATAACTGCTCCAGGGGCGCCGTACAATGGCTGACCCTGCGCTCTGACCCCCAGCTTCTCTCCCTGTCTGTGTGTCTCAAGGAGAGCAAGCTGGGGTCTGTGAAAAGACAGATTCCTAATGCAAGAAATTGTATAGGGCTAATAAAGCAACATTACATTACAAGCAACGGGCACAAGGCAGGGTTCCCACCTGGACAGTTCTGTCACCCTGCAGCTGACAGCTGACAGCTCACTGAAGCTCAGCAGGTTGAGCCTGGTCAGTACCTGGATGGGAGACCTCCTGGGGAAAAACTAAGGCTGCTGATGGAAGAGGTGTTAGTGGGGCCAGCAGGGGGTGCTCACCCTGTGGTCCACGTGGGTCATAATGCCCCAGTATAGTGACGGGGACACTATACTGTACAAAGGTGCCATCCTCTGGATGAGACATAAAACTGAGGTCCTGACTCTCTGTGGTCATTACAAATCCCAGGGTGTTTCTCGAAAAGAGTAGGGGTGTTACCCCTGGTGTCCTAGCCAAACTTCCCCCCTGGCCTTTACCAATCATGGGCTCCTAATGATCCTCCTCTCTGAACGGGCTTCATCACTCTGCTCTCCGAGAGCTGGTGTGTGGGGAGAGCACTGGTGGTGGAGGGGATCCCCATGACCTGTAAAGACCTGTAAAGAGATTTGAGTGGAGTGTCTAGAAAAAGGCTTTATAAGTGTGAGGATGATGATGAATTATTATCATAGCAGGGCACCCACAGACTAAAACACCAACACACACTCACTCACTGGAGCCCAGCTTTCCCAGAAGCCAGTGAACCTACCAGCATGGCCTCGGACTGTGGGAGTAACACCCACTCAAACATGGGGATAACATGCAGACTCCACACAGACAGGACCCCCCCCAGATCCGGAGCTGAACCCGGGACCCCAGAGCTGCAGGACAGCCACTCCGACCGGTGCGCCGTTACATCGGTTTTCCCAATCAACACAATAGGATGTGGGGAGACCAGCAGCCCAGCAGGACTCTCGCTCTTCTGGAGCCTGCAGTTCAGGTGGCAGCAGTACGGCCCTGCACTGGCTGTAACACGAGAGCTTTGTCTCCTTCCATGTGCCAGTAACACCAGTAACGAGAGATACACAGGCATCACGGCCCTTGTTTATCTGTGCTGTGAAAGAGTCTGTTTCGCCCCGTAGCGTGCCGAGTCTGCAAGTCCCCGCCCCTCGGGAACGGTGTTGCTAGGGGTGCCCAGGTGTCACCGCGGCGACGAAGCAGGCTCTGCCCCCCGGGGAGGCAAGGGGTGTGTCTCCCCGGGCGAGACGCGGCCTGTCCCTCTCCTGAGGGACTGGGACCGGGACTGGGGGAGTCTCACGCCCGCTGGAGCGTGGGCGAAACGTTTCCGACCCCCGGCGGGCAGGAGCACTACTGCTCCGTCACGGAGAAAACAGCTGTTTGGGCTGAAGATGAGCCCATGTCTGCGAGGGGTCAGCTTTCACACTGAAGGAAATACCAGAATCGCCCCCCAGAAAAGTCCCAAGACCCTCATACTCTCACAGTGACACAACCCTTTAGAATAATCGGAGCAAACCACAGAAACCCATTTCACTTTCCAACAGCCACACTCGATTTGCCTGTCCACGTGTTGTCCACTGCGCAGATACAGTAAACCGGCTCCAAGCGTTCTCATGACTCAGTGATCGTGATTCAGACCAGCGTCTCAGTCCGGCTCTTCTGTTAAAGGCACACGTCCCTGGAGGTCATCATCGTTAATGAAAACGTCGCTGGGTTCCAGAACTCCGCTCAGCACCACGGGCCAGGTCTGATGGTGCAGGCTGGCGGTTCTGCCTGGTCTGGAGAACAGTTCAGAGAGGAGATACTACCTCCTCCTCCTGCAGCTGAGGACAGCTGGCATGATCCCAGACAGCCCTCCAGCCCCTCCTCCACAAGGACAGGAGCGGGAAGGACAGCACCTCGTACCCCACAGTGTGCCCAACCACAATCCCGGGGAATAGGTCGGGAAACTCTGGTCCAGAAAGAGGAGAGCCACCTACGTCAGCTGGAGCGGGAACCTGGTTCTCCCTGGGTTAAGATCATTTCTCCCTGCTGACCCGGGAACTTCTCAACTCCGGCCTCCGCGACATCACAGGAAAAGGGGCCCTTCATCTCGGGGTCCCAGATCCCAGACAGCTGCCTCACCCCTCCGGGCGACATGTGACGAGCCGGCCTGCACCCGCAGCCCAGAGGGGAGGAGAGGAGCGAGGGCAAGAAACACATGACCGTGGCGCCTGTATTCAGAAATAAAACGGACATCTCAGGAGGGGCAGGGGGCAGGGGGCAGACTCTAGCAGAATCAGGATCCCGTGTCGAACTGGGTGAGCCTGCTGAGAACAGGGCTGCGATGATGTCCTGAGCAAGAGGGTGACCCCGAAGACTAACCGAGACAGGAGAGCCGGTACAGATGAACAAGCAGGACCGGGCTGTGTGGGGGCAGATATGCAGTGCCGCCCCTGAGGGCAGAACGGTTTGGGGAGGGAGGATTGTGGGGTGTCAGGGGGCATAGCCGAGAGGAATCTTTTGGGGGGTGGCCGGGTTCCAAGGTTGCTGTGGGAGAAGTGGCGGGTCCACAGATGAAGACCGACTCCTCGCCGGCAGAGCTGTGACTCCGCTGGCCCACAAGGGGGCAGGAGAGGCCCAGGAAAGAAGCGGAGCTGCCTCGACCGCCCCCCCAGCCCCGCGCCTCGCTGCACCACCGAGCTCAGCTTCGCCTTCAGCGGCGGCGCTCTGCGCTCGCAAAGCAGACCGGCATCCGGCCGCAGCCGGGGGAACATCAGGACCTGCCCGTAGTGTGTGCGAGTGTGCGTAGCTACCGGGGGGCAGATGTGCCAGCGCGGGAGTCTAAAAATGTCCGCCGTCACCTCTTTCACAAACGCCCGCAGAACCCCGCGTTGCTGTTTAGACGAGACCAGGTAAGAGAAGGAGAGAGAAAGGGTTTTTCAAGGTTTGATTTTTTTTTAATCGTGTTGCTTACCCCGCAGTAAACTAAGCCAGCTTACTTCCTTAATATGAGTGCCGGTCTGCAGGACAACAGCACCGCCAGAAAAAGAAGGAATTGTGCATGGATTTTCCTTTCGGTCTGCTGTGGGACTGTACGCATCTTTTGCTTCGCTAACACGTAGGTCGGGAGACGTGCATTGCCATTAACTGTGGTGGAAAAAAAGAAGAAAGATCATCTGGTTTCGAGGGAGAAGGAATAGGGGCACTGTTAGAGCGCTGACTGGCACCTAGAAAACTAAAATTCAAGGAAACACTGAAGAATCAAGGGACGTTCTTTGCTGTCAGTGAGACAGAAGAAACAGATTCAACATCTCTCCCCCCTGCGGAGCAGTGTTGTTCCCAGGGAAATGCATGACACCCACACCTCTCCGGGGGGGAACTCTTGTTTGTGTGCGGCCCGAGCGGACAAGGTTTGCGCTTGTAATCCAGGATTTTACAGCTGGCACAGTGACCTGTGGGAAGCTTAAGGCGTTTCGCTGAATTGTACCTTAGAGGCATTTCCACAGCACTGTCTGCAGGGACGCGTGTCAGAGCAGCAGCATCGCTCAGCTGGAGCCACATCTGTACGCTGCGGAACGCAACCCCCTCCGACTGTTCCTGACCCCTGGACATCCAGGGGGCGGGAGAAGGAAGGGACAGCGAGCAGAGTGAATGCACAGGGGGGGGACGTGGTGTCCCCCAGCAGGTCTGGCCTGCTCCCCGCTCTCCTCCTGCCACACCGCCACCTCCCCGCGCCCCCACAGAGAAACACAGCGCACTTCCCCGGTCGCTCGGACCCACGAGGTGGGCTCTGGGTGAAAGCTCTCTGGACGTGGCCTGTGGCAGCCGTCGGGAAGGCGGGATTCCTGCGTGTTTCAGGAAGCAGGCAGCGCACCAGGTGTGAGACCGCGGCTGACGGGGACCCCCGGAGGGAGAGCGCCACAGCCCGGCTCTTGTGAGGTCTGCAGCGTTCCCAGATATCCATTTCCGAAAGCCTTCTTCCCAGCTGGACCCCTCTCCAGTGGGGAAGGGAGGCTGCTCCTGGTGGTGTCCGGGCTGCGAAGATCGCGGACGAGCCTGAGCTGCCGGGCTGGGGGTGCGAGGGCTCACTGGGGCTCAGCGCAGCCCCCCCCCCTGCAGAGCTTCCCGAGGGGACGTGACGCCCCCCCCCGGGGCCGAGCAGGGAGAGGCGGGCCGGACTCCCCAGGCGCGCGGACAGTACAAAACGCACCTGAGCCGTTTCGTTTTCATTCATCCGCATGTGGCCCACCTTGTCAGGCCCACGTCCTGGAAGCCTAAATCCGCCTTTAGGCGAGTTGATCAGGAGGTGTGGCTCAGTGGTGCTGCTCCCCGACGCCAGCCCCTGTCCTGAAAGGCACCAGAGGCAGCCCGAGCCCGAGCCCGAGCCAGCTCAGAGCACTCCTCCGCCTTCTGCGCAGCCCTGACTGCGGTCGTGGGAGATGAAAGGGCACTCGTGTTCAAAGTGTTATTTTATGGCCGTCCAGCCACAGGAGCGGCAGTGTTTCAAAGAGAGAAGATAAGAACCATGACAAAAGTCAGCTATATCACAGGATCAAAGACAATCCCATCGGAACGGGGAGGAGGGGAGGCTAACGGGCTCGCCTGTCGAGACACGGACTGTAATTCTCCAGGCGGCAGGGCAGGTGGTTTTCTCTGCAGTGGGGCTCAGGCAGACAGGCTCCTGACAAAAGCTGAGGGATGGTGTTCGGACCCTCCTTGCCGGGACTCCTTATCAGTGATAATCTAGGACTGGGAACGTCTGCAGAAGAGGTTTGCTTTAAAATAAACCACGTGCAGGAAACCTCTTATGTCAACGGGCAGGGGGGGACTCATTGTTGCCGTCGAGATTTTGAGGCACGACAGCTCTACCCCCTCCATCGAACACAGCTCTCGGATACAGTCCTTACAGGTGGACCTCAAAAGCCCTGGGCAGTGGCAGCACGCGGCCGTTCCACAAGCTAGAGTGTTATCTTTCCCCTGGAACAGGATAATCTGCTGCAGCTTCAGCCATGTACATGATAATCGATCTGCACTTATTCACAGGAACGGCCCGTCGCCTTCCAGTCACCCAGAGATAAGTCTATTGTACTGTAAAGAATTGCACCGCACTCCAGACGCAATCAGTCTTCGCACTTTCGAAAACGCCTCACTGCCGCCCTGTGGGTGTAGGCAGCCAGTTTGTTAAAAGTGTAGCACAGCTTTGCCGTCGCCCATTCACCTGCGTCCTGTCAGGCCCACTCCCCAGTGCAAAACACAAAAGCCAGGCTGTGTCCCAGAGAGAGCGAGAAAGTGGAATTAATCGCCGCGGCGGAGCGGAAACTCAAGAAGGACAGTTTGCATGTGTGAGCACATTTGTGGCACACTTCTCACGGCGACTTCAAGAGCTGCCCGAAGCAAACTCCCCCCTCAGCCTGAGAGGGCCAGCAGTGCCCTTATTATAGAGGGAGTAAATCTTGCTTTAGCTAAATGCAAATCCAATTTGTGCCATAGTTACTGGGCTTCCTCCGGTTCTCACCTGATTAAAACAAGGTGGAGCTGCTCTGCCCCGGAGCACCAGGGCCAGGGATATGGAGACATTTACACTCAAGCAGGTGGGTTACTTCCTTAGCTTTTAAGGTGACCAGTAGGGAAAAGCGCTGCAGGAGTCCTGCGGGAGGTGGGCAGAGGGAAAGAGGCTGGGGGGGGGGTGGAGAATCGACAGTGAGCACCAGTGCCCCTGGCACAGTGGGGTCTGGTCCACTCCATTGCGTAATGCCAATTTCTGCCATGTGAGAAAGTGCCACTTACTGCAGAGAGAGAGAGAGAGAATTACACTTATAAACATCAGAGGTATGAAAACTCCATGTTCCTCACCAGGGGTGAACCTCGCAGGGGGCCAGTCCGACGGGCTCGGGGCTGTGGGAGACAGCGAGAGGTCACACCAGCACGGGGAGGAATGCGAGCACAGACGTGCCCAGAGGGAGCACTGTTGGGGAGACCGGCACTTACTGTACCCATCCTCAGCTCGGTGTCGTTGAATGATTTATTTTTATCAAAGAAAGGAGAATCTCCGCTCAGCAGCCCCATTGATTTAAAAAATCATTCCTCAATGGGACACTGGCCCAGCCCTTTGATTGGGTTCATTGTCTAGAGGCTGTATACATTTAAGCATCTGGGTTGTTGTCTCAGCTCGTAATTAGTTCTCTGTATAGTCCCATCCATTACTGGCCCTGCCCCTTCTAATACAGGACCAGTCTGCCCTCGGCTTTGGTCCCCATCTGTCGGGCTCCTGCTCCCCCCGAGGATGTAGAAACCATCGCTGCCACGAAGGCAGGAGTCTGTCTGGGCTCCCCTGTGCCCATGCCAGGACAGGCCCACTGAGGCTGTGCCATGTCTTCTTCACCACTGTAATCTGACAAAAAAGACACCAGTGCAAAACAATGTGAACCTGTCTGTGCGACACACGGAGAGGCACAGGAGCCCCTGTCCTGCACAGCCGTGCGCTCAGGGCAGGTCACTGCAGAGCTGGGAAACTCACTTCCACCCCCAGCTCTGAGCCAGCGAGCCACAGCACCATCGCTTTCAGCGCCTGCAGAGAAGGAAGGTTTGAAAAGCAAGAAAACAAGGTGAAGAGACCAGCGGGCCGGGCTGAAATGATGTCACCGCCCGGCAGTAGAGCATGACATTTGTACCTGTTTGGGACTCTCTTGAAATATGTTTGGCGTGGTGTGTTCTCCCACCTCAGCTCCTCAGACACATAAGGCAGGACTGCACCAGGAGGAACACGGAGGCACACTTTAGACACCAATGAACACAGCCGGCATGTTTCTAGGAAGGTGGAAGGAAACTGGGAGAAACCCATGTGAATACAGACACACCACACAAACTCCACACAGAAGGTCCCCCCTCAGGAAAAAAAAACAGGGCTCTTGTGAGACAGCAGTGCCTCCAATCCAGCAAACTGGATCTGAATCAGAAAAACCTTTTTCATCAATT
Organism: Lepisosteus oculatus; assembly: GCF_040954835.1. Taxonomy (NCBI): domain Eukaryota; kingdom Metazoa; phylum Chordata; class Actinopteri; order Semionotiformes; family Lepisosteidae; genus Lepisosteus; species Lepisosteus oculatus. Next base: position 1,998,095 of record NC_090708.1, on the reverse strand, counting down.
AGCTGTTGAAGTCTTAACAGAAAAAGCATGTTCAATAAAAGAACATTCATGTGTCTGGAAGAGATTGTTGGATCAATTAGCTGAAAACTACCTATTGAGCTAGATGGGCTGAATGTCTCATTTGTAACCTTATTTTCTTTCAGACCTAAACACACCACTTCCCCTTTTGTAGGTAATCATCATTACAAGTATAAATTTCCCCATGAAAATACTGTCTTGGGAATCACATTTAGGGATAGACCTAATTTTTTCATAGCACTTTGAAGTTAATGAACTGGTGAAAAATAAAGAACATTAAAAAAAACATTCCTTTGACTTTATCAAGCATGCATATGAAAATGTGCAAACAGTGCCAAATTACAGGATGCCATCAACACAGAACCTGTGGACCTCCGATTATTAACTCATCACATTTTCTCAGAGCAATGCAAATAATTACACATTGCAAACAATATTTGAAGCTCGATATTGTGCCAGTACTAACAAAGAAAACACACCGCCAAGAATGAATAGAAGGAAGCAGTATATCGGAGCATTTTCCAACAAATCTAGATGTTGTAAACCTCAGAGATAACTGTGCATAAGACTATCAATCACACAGGGTTCAGAAATGCTAAAATTCCCAGAAGCAACGGACAGTCGGTCACACGTAATTTTGACCACAAATATATCCAGGTTTGACTCACTCAAGTGAGAAAAGTCAGGAGCAATTCCCTTCTTATTTTAGAAAACTACTTCAGAACCGCAGCAGTGCGGCCAGCTGCCGGGAACATGCAGTGCAGGGGCTGATAATTACGTTCCAATGCATGTCTGATGTGTGCCTGACAGAAGATAACACTCATTTGTGCAACTGAATTCAGCATACCAGAAGCGCACACAGTACTAATTTGGGCGCGAGGGGTTTCCAGTAGAGTTCCAGCAGTGCCCTTTCGGGGACGAGCTCTAGAAACTGCACACTGGCGGCAGGAATCGGGACTGAGCCCGGTCGGCACTCGAGTGGACACCAGCCCCGCGACAGTGCTTCCACAAGGAAACAAGGATCTCTAAAGCACACCTGGCCTACACACTGAGAATATTCCACCCTTGGCAGGACAGTCCGGAGTGGGTGACTTTCAAAGACGGCGGCGCCAGCAGGGGATGTCAAGAGGGTGGGCTGCTCGAGAGCACAGCCTGACAGAAGGACAAGCACAGGTTAGTTTGACGCTGTCAGGTGGAAAGAGAGGGTGAAACACACAGAGGAGCCTCTTCAGGCCTGTAGGAACCACTTCTTTTCTCTTTCCTCTTTATTGTTCATTGTGGAATGGACCTCCACCCATTCCTTCTAGAGACGAGGAGGGGTCTTTCTTGAATCGCAGGCCGCCGGACCACGTCTGTTGGACCGGAATAACCACATCTTTCACTTTAAAAAACTCAAAGAGACGGACAAGGGCTCTGAATGAACCTTGCCGGTGGTTGTGAAAGTAATGTTGTTGGTGTCTAGTAAATCAGGAAACTCTAGATTTTTTTTTTTCCTCCAGGGAATTTTGGCTGGAACACGGAGTGAGAAATGCTCGATCATCCCATAAACATGAGCATCTGTGAGTCTCGCCACAGAGGACGGGAGCAGTAACACGGCGGTGCAGTTACTCTAGAGGAAGAAGACCAAACAAAATGAAGAAATCGGGGTATGCGAGCAGGAACCGGCTAGGAGACACTTTAACAAAGCCTGACTGAATTTTAATGATATGAGAAACAACTTAGAACACACCTGAAGGTAAAACGGCGGTGTACTAGAAAAAAAGGAGACTCTCTAAAATAAGAGACACAACCTTATCATAGATCCATCCATTTTCTTACGGGTTCTTCCACTTCGGGGTGGCGGGAGAGCCAGAGCCTATCCCAGCAGGCAACGGGAGCAAGGCAGGGAGCACCCAGGACGGGACGCCAGACAGTACATACAAGAACATGGCTAATCACACATGTAACCAGAAAAAATAGAAACAGGTTACAAATAGAAACACGCCCGTCAGAGGGCACAGTTGCAAAATGAGTTCTGAAGATACGACCGTCAGGCTGAAACTGGGGAGCTGGTGTCCTCCTACAGCCGATTGCCCGCGCACACCTGAAGATTTCAGTTCCTCTAACGGATGAGGAAAACAGGATTTTTCTCAGTTCGGAAAAACAATGCCGACACACTCTCACTCAGCAGATCAGGGAAGAGCAGCGCGGAGCTGGGGCCGGCCGCAGTGGTGAAGAAGGCGGACTGGGAGACCGAGGCGCTGCGGAGGAGCCCGGCCACACGTCAGCAGGGCCAGTCCTGCCCCTCAGCTGGAGCCACACCGGATAGAGGGCCTGTGAGCTGGGGCTGGACCGGCCTGTGGTTCGCGGACCAGCTGCTGACCGGGGCCGGGCCTGCTGCGGGCGCACGGAACCAGAACACCCGAGCGGCACCTGCGGGCTCTCCTGGGACAGCTCCGCGAAACCCCAGCCAGACCCTGGATTTCAGCTCGGCGTCTCGGAAGGGGCTGCCGCCCTTGTTGATGTGAGTTACATCTGTGTAGAGCTTTTCACCCAAAGGGCTTTTTCACACAGAGGAGGGAATTCAACCAGGTCACCAGGGTTCACATCCCTGATCTTCCCGTCATGCCCACTTATCAGGATGACACAGCATCCCCATTGTGGTCCAGTGAGAAGAGTGCCCCCTACTGGTCCACCAATAACCCGCGCTTCAAGCAAGGACCTCAAAAGGCCTCCTGTCCCATTATTTACCAGACCCAGCTCTGCTTGGCTTTGCTGCAGGCAGGAAGACGGGAAATACTGCTGCCCCTGGGGTTGCTGAAGAAGGTGTTGCAGTACAAATCGAACACGGTGCTGAAGAAATTCTCAGGCTGCGCACACAGAGCTGGTTGCGGATCCTGCTAATCTAGTCGGTCACGGCCAGGACAGATTAGCAGCTGTACTGGAAAAATACCACGACTGTGCAGCATCTCCTTGAAACCAGGGCCTGGAATAGCACACCAGGGCAGCTTGCTCTGTCGAGCAGGCTAACCGAATTACGGCGCTATCCGCCAGGCCCTGCAGCAGGAAGCAGAGTGTCAGTCATGTCGGAGGAGAAGCTTTTAGGATGGATGGCAATTATTCCAGGGGCCTGCGGCGGTGACATCACCAGCTCAGAGCCTCAGAAACAGGCCCAGACAACTCTGCTGCGCGATGGACATCTTCCTGATAAGCCCTGACAGCGCTGTAGCAAACCAAACGGGCTTTACCGCTCGTATCTGCAGGTTGATCTCGGAAAAACCAGATGTGATGATAATAAACCGTTTCAAATATCCCCTTTAAACAAGGCAGAAAACAAACCTAAAAGAAGACCTCAGACAAGGTGACACGTCTCACCAGTTGTCCTCCCAGGAAATCAAAGGATTTTCCAAGACATGTCCTGTTTCCTACAGGAACGGGAGCAGAGTTTTCTGGGAGCTGCCCCTGTCGAAGGAAGGCACCCTGCTGGCATCCTGAACTGGAGTGAGTGGGAGTGACATTGACCCACCCCAGTGGCTGCCCCCAGGACCCCTCGGAATACCCTAGGACACCCATAAAGTACAGAGCAAAGAAACGCCCATGGACAGGAGCAGCGCGTGTGGACAGGGCCGCTCTCTCCCAGGCAGCGAGTCCGGGTTCAGGAAGCGTGATGAAGTGTGTGCGATCACAGCTACGGAATAACGGGCCGGCGCAGCTCTGCCCACAGACCCGGTCGAACCCGTGCCCGAACGAGACCGAACAACTTCAGCCTGCGGCTGCTGCCTCACAACTTCGCCCCCGAGAACAAAAAAGCTTCAATACAATTCCGACGAGATGTAAAAAATGACTATATCAGACTGCACAGCCATTCGGACGTGTCTGACTCTACAGACAGACGCACGTGTCAGCTTGTGGGGGAGAGGGGCACCAGTCCCCCCAGACGCAGGTGGCGGTACCCAGGGAGGGACGTCCCGTTCCCAGCTTTCCTGGGCCGGACAGGACCCCTCTCGAACCCCGGGCTTCAGAGGTATCAGCGCCAGGTGCAGAAGCCCTGCAGGTCCAGGGGTTCTGAACACTGCTCTGGGAAAAGGGAAGTCTCCCACTGGATATCTCATTTCAATCATCTTCATAACATCTGCACTACAATCATAATAATTATATTTATTATTATTATCATCATCATCATCATCATTATCATTAGCTAGGGAGATTACCTTATTCAGGAAAACCTACAAAATATACAATCAAGTAAAAAGTATATGTAATAAAAAGTACATGCTGCATACAGCTCGGCTCCACCAGCTCTGAAAGACACCTTTCTCCTGCTCGCTCTCGGTAGACCCGCCTACATTTCTTCCAGGTCCGTTTCCCGTTTTATCTCTGTATATTTTGTTTTTGCTGCCTGTATGTGACACACCACGGGACTTGGTCGACACTAACTGCACATCGTAAACCGGGGATTCATCGAATTAAATTTCCCAGGTCAAATTATTGTTGAGCCTCATGGTGCCGTTGAAATGTTTTGGGCCGTTTCCTTTTAAACGTTTTGAACGCGTTCCCAGTGAAAGACGTTTAACACGGAGCGACCACGGCTCACTCGAAGAGTTTCAGGCGGGTCTCCATTTTCCGTCCAGGCGCCGATTAGAAAAAGCAAATCGGGGTGTTTCCCCAGCTGCGGTCGCCAGTTAACTACTGGGTTGTGAGAAGAGGGTTTCGGAGTCAGACGCACGTCGTCCGTCCGGCTCTAGAAGCGGAGCTGCATGCTCGCTCGGCACAGGAACCGCAGAGACACCGGTGCTCCGTCAACCCTCCCCGGCACGAAAGTCAACTTCAAACAGTGCGGACGACAGGTGAGAACTGTACAGGTTGACACAACAGTGACCAGAAAACAAAACCGACACGAGAAGGAACCTTGACGCTGTAAATGCAGCCCGTCGATCAGCGAGCGACGTCGACGTAAGGCTGGTTAGAAAAACAAACAAACAAACAAACAAACAAACAAACGGAGAGCATCGTAAACGTGACCCATTCAAACGCGATAGCCTGGGTACCTGGGTGGTGGGGGACGATTAAAAGCTCTCGCATAAATTGTGATGCGGCACACAAGGGTTTGTAGCTTTACTTGCGTTTTGATAAAAGCACACCCGGCGCCCTGGTGCCCTCAGGCCGGCGGCTGGGGCAGCCTGGTCCGGGCCGCGCAGTTCGGCTGGGCTCGGCTGGGCTCAAAAGCCGAGGGGGACGAGCGCCGTGCGGAGCCTGGAGCACTACAGGCGTCCTTACAAGCGCATCAGCCGCCTCAACGCCTGCGTTCTGTTCAACTAAAGGCCATCGTCTTAATGGACAAGACCGAATCGGAATCGAGCTATCGTATTGAAAAGAAAACGGCATTACCCCCAGCGTATCCGCGGTGCATCGCAGCGCCTTTTGCCTGCACACTTTGATAACGTCCGGATCCCAGGAATACTTTGTCTGGTCAGCGGAAAAGTCGCTCCTCGGTGAACAGGCCCAGGGAAGGTGTTCTGGAGCCTGGCTGAGGTTGAGACGTGCAAGGCGGGTCCTGTGGCGTGCAATCTCAAAGTTTCACCAGAGCACCGGAGAGGAGCGCCTGTGGCTCAAGACAGCTCGCAACTTACAGGTTTCAAACACAGGAGTGTTAAAAAATAACCCGACGAGTTAAACAGACAGCGCTGACCGGCGGTCTGTTCCACGGTGCCCAACTGACCTTTTACATTTTAATCACTGATTTTTTTTTTATTTCTGATAGGACTGCGTTACAAGATACGTTGTATGAGCTCCTTGACCTCCGCGTATCCTCACCCCGTGTAACAGGAACGCTCTTCACGAGAACGATCTCTATAATCAGGCTTTAGCCCCGACAAACACCTTGCTTATCTCTCCAGCGTGCCTGTGGAGCTGAAATTGTCGTTGGACTTGGGAAAAGGGACCGCAGTGTGGAGCAGAGGGGACACCATCCGGGTCATCCCTGCGAACCGGGGTTTGTTCACACCGGACCTGCCTGGTTAAACAACAGAACTGCCTTCATCCACCCTACACACTGCAGCCTAGCTCCCCCACTGGCCTCAATTCTCAAACAGAGCTTCAGAGAACGGGTACAGAAAGGAAGCACTTTTATTTAAAAGATGCGATCACGGGTTTCTACAAGCAACAAGGTTATAGTGCCCGCATCGCTCAAACAGGCTTTAAATACAGAGACCTCCTCTGCGGCGGGGGGTTAACGTGGATGTTTCTCGGGTCTTAAAAGAAAGGTTACCGAGGTCCACATTCGAAGCGGACAAGCTGAGCCTCCTCAGGCACTACAGGGGCAGGTTACCCCACGAGCTTGCGCAGTCTTCAAGGTCATGACTGGGGAAACTCCCCTGAGGGCTGAGCCGAGACGCTCCGCCAGTACTGGTCTGTCACTGCAATCCCCAACACGTACAGGTGTCATAAAAGGAAGGAATACACCAAACTTAAAACTTGTTAAATGCAATATAATTTACGAGATCTTCAATCTTAAGGCATGAATAATTTACATTGGATGTTCATTTGTAACAGGCCAATAAAATCCACTAACAGCAAACTTGAAAAGGGGGCCTTTCCCATATACCAGTGAGCCTAAAGCCGCGCATCGTTAAAATGGAGGAGCGATTGCTTTTTCGACATTTAAAAGTCATTCTACGACATGTCTGTCCCAAAAAATTAACACGCGAATAAGAAAAAAAATTGTAAGAACTCACAAAATAAAATTCCGGTTTATTGTTGGACAACAAACTGTTCACACATACATCAAACAGGCCACAATAAACAGCAATTTTGTAGACAAAAAAATCCTTTTCTTTGGCCTTGCCATCTCATACAAACCAACTACTTATGGTACAACTAAAGTACATACACAAAGTTACTGGAATGCTCGGAATATTTTTTTTAAGTTTTTGATTTTTTACAAGTTTTTTCTGTTGAGATAACATGACATGGTCAAACCACAAGTAAAGTCTATTTTATAGTGAAGCATCAACTTCAAAGCACCGTCTGGTCATCAGAGATCACGGTCAAAAAATGGCTGACCTCCTAACAATATGTACAAAAATATAAAATGTAAATAAAAATACAAACAAATTCTCCTTTTAAAGTATTTAAGAAGATAGAGCCTTGAAGTCTTGGTAGGTTTTTAAAAAATTTGCAGTTGGTGTGTTTTCACGGATGTTGTACTCTACTTGATGATGACCACATTTTCTTCTTTCCAACAGACAATCTGAGAGGAAGGAGGGGAGGAAGAGGAGGATGTCGGGGATGGGGACAGGGGGAATCAGCAGGGGGCGACGGGAAGTCCTAATCGTCCTCGTCGGTTTTCTGCTTCTTTGTTTCAACATCGTCCTAGAAGGAACGAGAAAGGGGCAGGGTTAGGGGCAGCAGCCAGGCAGCCTCGGGTTCGAGCTGCAGACCTCCCTCGTGGCGCAAGGCCCCCCCCAAAAAAAAGAGGCCCCGTACCTCGTCGTCGTCCTCCGCTGCCCTCTTGCCAGCGCCGCCCTCGGCCTCTTCGTCATCCTCGTCGTCCTCGCCTGCAAGGAGTCGGTGAGACTTCAGTGAGCGGGGCCCCCCGCCGCCACAGCACGCCAGCGCGGGCGTCACCAGGGCGAGGGGCGCCCCGGGAGCATGGCGCCGTCACGTGCGAGGCAGGTTCCCATGTCGGGGTCGCCCCGAGCTGCGTGCAGGGGAGGGGGGGGGCGGGGGCGGACGAGCCTTCATCGGCCTCGGAGGGGAGCCGCGATCCCAGCAACCCTTACCTTCGCCGTCGTCCTCCTCGTCGTCCTCCTCTCCCACCTCGTCCTCGTCGTCGTCCTCTACCTCGTTCTCCGCCTCCTGCTCGCCGTTCTCCTCGTTCTCCTGGGGGGGTGGGGGGCAGCAGCAGACACTCAGGACAACTGCACAGCGATGGAATAGAATAGCCCCCCCCACACCCCATCCCTCCAGTAAAGTCTACCAGCACACGGGCCTCCTGTCAGGGAGGTCGGGACCACCGGAACGCCGATCGCGCGGTCCACAGGCCCGCTGCCCTGGGGGCGCGGCCCGGCGCCCGGAGACTCACCGCGTTCCCGTTGGCGGGGGTGTCCTTGCCATTCTCCGCATCCTCCACCAGCTCCTTCTTCTCCTTCAGGTCCTGCGGGGGGGGGGGGGCAGAAGCGGGACGTCAGAGGGCACCGGGAGTCTGGGAACCGGATTCCCTCGGGAGCGGCACGCGCACGAGCTCTGGATTAACCCCGTTTGTATTGGGGGTCCCCCCCCCCACCACCACCTTAAACCCATCCAAGGGAGACGCGAGTGCCTGCTGCTGTGGAAGCCATGTTGTGAATAACTTTGATTTGGATATTTTTAAAATCGTGAATCACTGTTATTCCCCTTCGAGTCAACTCCCCTCCCTGCTCTGTAAAACACGCTTTCGCTTTGCATTTGAAATGCGACACGTCCATCCCCGACACCCCATTGGCTGTGCTCCCGGCCTGCCTCCCGCCCCCCTCTCACAGACCTAGAGAAACCTTGTAATCCGACACTTGGATGGCGCTGAGGCACCCTGGGCATTGTAGTCCCCCCAACACCACAGGCTCCATACGCTTCCAGGAAGACACGCCCGGGGAAAACACTACAACTCCCAGGGTGCACTGCCCGGCTATTTTAACACCGCAAACTGAGCGCTGGGGGACGAGGCAGGCGGCCAGAGAGAGGCTGGCAGATTGAGCTCGACTGGAGGCGAGAGACAATAGCGACCGGAGAGGGGGGAAGAGAAACAACGTTTCGCGGACGCGTGTGTCACTCCGAAATCTTGAATGAAAAGCGAAGCCCCGCCGCTCCAGAAGCGCGAACCGACCCCCCCCCACCGGCACCGCCAGAACCGGAACCGTAGCAGAACTAGGTCACCTCCTGCCCGGGTCTCTCCCTGTATTGTCAGGGACCGCACTGAACAGCGAACGGCGGCTTGTTTTCGTCTCGTCGGATGAGTTTCTTTGAGAAACGGACCCGTTTTTAATTCCCCCGCCCTCCCCCTCTCCGATCAGATTATCGTCACGGCGAGGTGCAGAGGCGCTCTCCTCAGATCACCGCAGCTCTGAGCGGTGTCTCCCGCGGACGTCTGACTCGGGAGAAGAAACTCTTTATTAATTAGTTTCTGTAATCTTGAGCCCTTAAGCCGGTTATTTCCTGCATCACGCCAGCGCCGCCCCCTCGCCTATCGTGATGCGCTCCTGCGAACGGAGCCGCCGGTCCAAGTTCGTCAGCACAGCCCGGGCGCCCCGGAGCGCCTCCTCCCCCCGGCAGCAGCCGGAACGCACCCCGACGAGCACGGGCGAAGCTGAAGGGCAGACCCCCGCGGTGACGCTGGATGTGGGCACATCGCTTATTTCGCGCAAAAGCCGCCAAAAAAAATGAAAAACCGGGCTCCTTAAAACCGGCCAGGTCCTGGGTCCGATTTTAAACTCGGCGGCGAAGGACGCAGATGAGTGCTGATCGCTTTGTCGTGTTATTCATTAAACAACACCACCACACACACATTAAAAAGTAGGTTACTCCAAGCGCGCACTGCACCGGCACGGGGGTAAAAAAACCCCCACGACGTTCCCACTGCGATGAGTTTGGGCTGGTGTCGATTCAACTTTCTGTCCGTGTGCTCCGCGCTGCGCCCCCGGGTCGTGCCCGAGGTCCACCGCCACCACTCCGCCGGGGGAGCAGGCAGTGCCCCCCCCCCCATAAAAAAACCCCTCTGTCTCTCTATCGGGGGTCGCGGTCGCCCCTCGCCCACCCGCAGACACCCGCAGGTGACCGGCTCGGCGCGGGCTGGGGACGCGCTTCGCGAGAGCGGAAAATAAAAAACACACAGACCGAGTGAACGGCGCAGCTCGACGGCTGTACCAGCCCCCCTCCACCACCACCACCTCACACTCCTCCTCCTCTGCCCCGAAGGCACACCGACTCCCGGAATCGCCGTGGTGCTGATCCCAGCACCGGGACACCGAGGAGCGGAGCCGCCGCTCGACCCGGCCGGCCGGCCAGCGCAGGAGCTCCCGGCGGGGACGGGACGGAGAGCTACAGCGCGCCTCGCTTATTTCCCCCATCTGTCAAAGCAGATAGCAGCAGGGGGAAAGATCACACACGTCTCCTCTCCCAATCCTGTCCTTCTCAAACTGTCGCTCGAAGCCAGCCGTGTATCTGCGGCACACATCCCGCTCGCCAGCCCAGACCCCCGGCATCCGACAGCCTCCAGCCGCCCGCCACAGCGCTCCGATTCCCACCAACTTCTTCATTTCTCAGAAGTTTCTTTTTTTTTTTTAACATTGACACATTATGGGAAGCCGCCGACAGAAACAAAACAAAAAAAACGCCAGAAAAATCCGCAAGTAACTTTTAGAATATAAATACACACACACACACGTTTACACTCCCGCACGCTCTCGGGGTGAAAGTGCTCTCGCAATGAGAGAGAGAGAAGGGGCTTCTGCTGAAAACACTCCACGCACAAGGTGGGCGAGAGCGCAAGCCGTGTCCTCTCCCTGCGAGAGGCGGCGCGGCGGTCCGGCACACGCTGGGGGGGAAACCTGGTTTTGTTTATTGTTTTTTTTTTTAAGAGAAAGGGGAAAAAAAACACCAAAACAAGAGGTCGCCGCCGCCGCGAGCCCCTCCAGCCCGAGCGCTGGGAAGAGGAGCCCCGCGAGCACAAAAGAACCCGCGCGGACGGCTCGCACCACTCCGGACAATGAGAGAGAGAGCCGCGCGCGCAGGGCGAGCCGGAGAGCGGACCGCGGCTCGGGGCGACTCGTGCGGCTCCGGGTCCGCTTCGAGGAGAGGAGGAGGAGGAGGAGGGAAAAACACCATCCAGCGCGCACTCGGTCTCTGCCGTTTCGCTTCGACCTACCCAGTCCGATTCGGGGTGACGGGGATTTCTGAAAAATCTGCATTTGTTTTTTTTTAAAACAATTTTTTGTGTGTGTGTGTGGAAAAAAAAATTGTAAACCCGACGCATCAATCTAACCCGTCTCCCATCCTTACCTTAGTGGGGATCTCGGAACTGGTATCTACTTTTGTGTCTGCCATCTCCCAGTCTTCACGTTTGATATCGTTGAATAGGGGGAAAAAAAATAAAAGACAATCCAAACGCTACAATAACAATACAAATATGGCTATTAAGTGCCAGTGGCGAACTCACGCGGCGGCAGAGCGTTTAATATACAGTTCTGGGCGGAGCCAAGGGGCGAGTCGGTGCGCTCCGATTGGCCGGCGCGGCCCGCCATCGGGGCCTCTGATTGGCTGGCCCCGAACAATGGCTAGTATTTCTAAACTTGGAAGACACGCCCCCCTCCAGCCTCCTGGAGACGGAGTGACGAGTTGCTGCTAGTTCTCAGCGCGGCCTCCAATAAGACTTTTTTTTTTTAAAAAAAAGAAAAAACAAATCCACCTCTCGGGTTCATAATTGGTGCGCGACTCCGAATACTTGCGTATATTCGTGTTATCCGCGCCGCAAACCTAAAACGTCTACGCAGAAATTCTTCTACAAAAATGTACAGAACAGTACAAAGCGGTGCTTGAAGTTTTGAAGATGGAACATGTTCCCCCCCCCATCCACCCACTCCAATATTTGCAAACAGTCGCGTAATGTTGGCAGATGCGTTTTGTTTCCGTCTGTGGAGTCCAGCCGCTGAAAACGCGTGGTTAACCTGCTCACACGCCGTCCGTGTGAGCCGCTGGCCCGGGGCGACACGGCGAAGGACGGCCACTCTGTCTTCGTCATGTCTACTCACACGGAACTGCACCCTAGGTTTTTCAATTATTTTTCATTAGTTTAACTGCTTATGTGTCATTTTCGGCCAACCGTCCTGCTCTGTGGATCCCTATGCAAATTATCTCTTTCATACGTTTCCTGCACGGGCTTTTTTTACACAACACACTAAACACTATGGAGCATTCTTAAAAACATTGCCCCCAGTGTTAAGCACACAGCTGAACCGCCGGCCGGCCCTCCCCCGCTCTCTCTCTCTCTCTCCCCCCCGACTGTACGAGATAGACACATCAAGTTTGCATAACGACGTCGACGACAGTGCGCAGTCGTCCTTCGGGTTAGGTTTTTTTTTAACCGAATTCAGCCATTAAAAATATGAAGGTCGAAGCGAGAAAGAGGATATCGGTCTGAATTTGGAACAGAATGTGCTGCTTCTCTTTTGTTTGTCTTATAAACGCCCTTTTACACCACAAAGACGAGGCTCCACATTTTGTAGGTCAGACTTCGGGATAAAAAGCCCTCTTTCACGGTTCAGTCGAACTGAACACGCCACAACAAACATGGAGGATGATTAATCATTCACGCAGCCTTCTGCGTAACAGGACTCGAATATTAATTTCTTTCCCCTCAAATCCCCTTTCCGACTTTAAACAGTTTTACAGGACTCACGTCGGTACTTTTCTTTTAATTCGACACATGCGTCGAAAAGTGATTGTGCGGGAATGAATCCCAGAAGGAAAAAAAAAACCCCAAGTCGCGTAGAGATTTACCCTACCAATATGGCGCAGCCCGAGCCCTCTCTTGCCTTTGATGGTGCGAGTGTCTGACCGAGCCGCTCTCTGATTGGTCAAATAACTGGAGCGAACGCCGACTTGACGCTTTGCGGCCGCCGATTGGTCAGAGGCGCAGTCCATCATCACGGACCCTCGGGGGCTGGGCGCTTGGAAAACCTGGGACGTGGAGCCGGGAGCTGCGTGGATCTGGGCGGCCTGCGACTTTGCCTCGAGTTGCTGGTGTGTTTCTCGTGAGAAAAGCCTCTTGGGTGAAAGATGTTTTCCCAAACCGTTGTTATTAATGCGTTTGGGGGTCAACGTAATGTAAATATACAAAAATATATATACAAAAAAAGATATAGACGAATAAGTCAAAATGAGATATTTTTCGAATCAATTAAGCGTCTTCTACTATCAACACCAATTATAAAAACTCTCAGGAAATGTAACAAGGTTTCCAGTTTTTTTAGTTGTGTTACAGAAGACTAATATTGTACGATACAGAAAGTACGATGGCATGTGCAATATTGAGGGATATATACAGATGATGTATTTTGATGGCGCCTTCATCCCCAGGGAGACGTGCAATTCACCACTCTCTCCCACCCGTGTCTGGGACCCGCACTCCGTGGCCCCGGTGAGTTCAGGAGCCCGAACCCCACCTCCACGCCGCGCGGGGCTCCCCTTTATCAGCAGCCCGAGATCTGTGCTCCCGAGACAGACGACACCAGGAAGGTGAAGATGGTGGATCTCGGAGCCGCGTGTAGTCAGATGAACGTGTAGTGATTATTACAGGAATAATAAGGTGAAGATGCCGAAGACGAGGCAGAAAAAGACCGTTTATGTACCTCTGGGATAGTTTTAACGATCATATTCAGCTAATAATTAACATAGTTCAGGTGGGGAGCTGCGTCAGCCTGCGTAGTTCAGCAAAGGAACAAGTAATACGTTTATTCCCTGCTGAAAAGAGGAGAAAGAAAACGTTTCGGCCGTGGAGCCTTCTTCAGGTGTGAGTAATAAAGAACATACAGTATACCACCTACGCAGCCCTAATCTCAAAGCGACCCCAGTGTGATGATCGGGGTGAATACGTACAGTATTATAAGTGGGAAACGGGGGTGCCGTTAGTCTCACAGGTCACCCCGAAGCAGCAGGGGGGGGGTCCTCAGCGCCTGCCAGGGCCAGACCCCCTTGACGAAGGGGCAAAACTCACTTCTCCCCGCCGACCTGCGGGGGCAGAGGGGCACCTCGCGCTTGGGGGGGGCAGGGGATTGAGGGTTGAAGTGGGTCCCCGCCCCCCAGTGTGGAGCCCCGGGCGATGGGCGCCATACAGATGCAAGGACGTCATTGTCATGGTCATCGGCGTCGTTAGAAAGTGAACAGAATGGAATCGGCGGCTCTCGGAGGCGTGCAGGTGACACGGGGGGGTGATGAGATAGCGGGGGGGGGGGCGCGTCTGTGTGTGAGAGGAGCCAGGAAGAGGGAGGCGGGGGTGAAGGTCGCAGTGGAAAAGCTCGTCAACTGCTCGGCGACGAGCACCGCTTTCACTGCGCCGATCAGAGCCCATGCAAACCCAGCCGGGCGTCACGACCCGAGCCGACTCCGCCGGGGAACAGAACGAGCGCGCCCGAAGCGCCCCGCTCCCGGCAGGAGTGAAAACTTCCAACATATCGAGCTCTGCGGGTGATTTATATACATATATTTACGGAAAAGACACGTGCATGCCTTACTCCGCAGAATCCGTCCGCGTCTGCGGCTTAATGTGATGACGCGCACGTATCAGCATCTAGCGCACACCGGCTCTGAGAGACACTCGGAGCGCGGATGGGCGCCTTGTGAATGTACCGCCGCCTCCACTGGTGCCCGCAAGCACCTCACCCGGCTGAATTAAGCTGACCTTGACGTGCTCCGGTGAAAGGTGACACGGGGACGCTCTTCCCGGTCAAGTCATGACCTGATCAAGAAAACACACCGGAGGGGAAAAAAAAAGCCTCCTCTTTCGATGATTCTTACTTTGTCCTTTGAATTGTGAATATTGCTATTAATCCACTCCCTTATCCCCTTTATAATGTCAGTCCCCTATATGATCGGCATTAATGGTTTTGCTTTACACACAGCCAGTACAGGGAGGTCTTAATGCAAACAAGGTGTATTTAATGAGGACGTAAATCATTTGTCACTCACAGAGAGACATCACCTGTAACAGGTACGACTGTCACACACACATTGCTGGCACACCTGTGGAAATGAATCTCAGTGGGCACAGTTTGATTTACATGGTATTGTCAACAGCTCTGTCACCCTGCAGCTCCCAGCTGGCCGCCCACTGGAGCTCAGCAGGGTGAGCCTGGCCAGTACCTGGAGGGGAGACTCCTGGGAAAGCTAAGGCTGCTGGTGGAAGAGGTGTTAGTGGGACCAACAGGGGGCGCTCACCCTGAGGTCTGTGTGGGTCCTAATGTCCCAGTATAGTGGATGCTGGTGGATCCAGGTGGATGCTGCACATTGGTGGGGGTGGAGGGGATCCCCATTACCTGTAAAGTGCTTTGAGAGGAGTGTCCAGAAAAGTGCTATATAAGTGTAAGCAATTATTATTATTATAGTGACGGGGACGGGGACACTATACTCTAGACAGGCGCCATCCTTTGGATGAGACGTAAAACAGATCCTGAGGGTGTTTCTTGAAAAGAGTAGGGGTGTTACCCCGGCGTCCTGGCCAAATTTCCCATTGGCCCTTCCCAGTCATGGCCTCATTACGATCCTCATCTCTGAACTGGCTTCATCACTCTGCTCTCCTCCCCACTGAGAGCTGGTGTGTGGGGAGCGGACTGGAGCATCATCCAGGTGGGGCTGCACACTGGTGGTGGTGGAGGGGATCCCCATGACCTGTAAAGCGCTTTGAGTGGAGTGTCCAGAAAAGCGCTATATAAGTATAAGCAATTATGATTATGATTAGTATTATGATTATGATTATGTATCTCCCTTGTTGGTTGGGAGACAGCAGCCAGTGTAGCCTTGTGCCCCCAGGATCATAAAAATAGAGGAGAAGTTGGAAGATGAGAGGCCCTTCGGCCCACGGAGCACACATGGGAGTAAGGAGCTGTGTGAGTCCAGTATCTCATCCAGCTGTTTCCTGAAAGAAACCAGGGTATCGGCTTCTGCATCCTGGCCGGGGAGCTTGCTCCACCCACCCACAACACTCTGTGTAGAGAAGTCCCCCCACACACACACACACACACCTGACACGTCGCCTGAAAACACAGTTTGTTTGCTTGCTTATTCTTCATCCTTTTCGAAGACAAACACCCCTGAGTCACCCGTGCGACACACAGGGTCCTGGACACACGTCGATATCGCCGAAGGAAATCACAGACGAAAAGTACATCTTCTTTTAGACGATGTCCTTGAGTACCACAGCCACACCGGTATTATATGTGTATAGAAGTGTTTAGTTCGCATAAAAAGAGAAAATTGTCATGTTGTCATTCTTTTATTTGTATGAGAGAGAGGTTAAAGAGAAAAAAGTTTTGGTTTACCAAAGTTTCGGGGGGTACGAGGGGGGTACGAGGGGGGTACGAGCTGCCTGCCTGCCTGCCTGTCCTTCTGTGAAGATCAGTCGTGTCTCTCGGTCTGGTGGGCCGCTCCTCGGGGGCTCTGAAGAGCACACGGGGCTCGCGGAGGAGATCTTGCAGTCCAGCTGTGCCGCTTTGTTTTCTGAGGCGAGGACGTACCCCTGGGGTTCCCGGGGTTCCCTGCGCGGCGACGCCCTCTGGATGAGCGACTCCAGTCCCCCCCCCCCCCCGACAAAAGCAGTGTTGCTCTGAACTGTCCATTAAAACCAATGGCAGTTAAGAGTCCCGGCAATGCTACCGGCCTCTGCGCAGGGCCGACCTGCCGGGGGCAGTCGGAGTGTCCTGTGAGCACAGTGTTTAGGACAGATTCTCGGGGGCCAGTTTCAGTGTTTTACTGAAGGCACCCTGGTGTGTTAGTGCTGTCCGAGCTGTGCTGGCGGTGGTCACTTCGGGTTTTGTCTTCCACAAAAGCCCGTGGGTCTCTACTCGACCTAGTTATGCGTCATGAGGCCCCTGGTCTGCTCTGCTCCAAGCCTGTTACTGCTACGAGCCTCACAAGGAGGAAGCGCTTCGAAAAGGATGCTGATGAGACCTGGAACAGGGACGAACAAACACATCCTGCCCTTCCCACCTGTTTTGGGGGCCAGTAGTTGTGATCCGAGGAGCGCATCCAGCAGTTTCCTGAAACAAACCAGGGAGTCGACTCCCGGTGTTTTTCAGCGACCTGATTCGAGTGATCCGAATCTTCAGGGGCTCTGACGGAGCCGCCCCAACGGGCCGGGTCAGAACCTACACACGGAGAGACAGCGCTGGAGAGGGGCTTTGAAAACGTCCTCACACAAAGGGTTGTGGGAGCCTGGAACAAGTTACCCAGCCATGTGGTTGAAGGGGGTTGAGACCTCTGGATCATTAGCTGCTAAATACCCAAAGGGTTGGCTGGTTGTAGCCCTCTCTTTGGACAACTTTATAGACTGCAGGAAACCTCCAGCACTGTGTGGTTTATAATTGTGTCCCAAAGAACACTGTATCCCTGCTTCTGCTGGTCCTTGTCTGTCCGCTCTGTGATCTGCAGTGTGCATGTTGTTTTCCAGCACAGTCACCGCAGTCGCACAGGTAAAGTGATGCTTTCAACGTTTCTAGCCATCGCCTTTTCATTGCCAGGCCTTCAGTCATCAGCCCAGCGAAGAGGGAGAGGAACGTGTAGAAAACGGAGAACCAGAAACCCATCTACCTAAATTCCGTAGAATAAAGTTCTGTTATTATTATGACTGTTATTATTATTTTTTGCTGCAGCTCTTCCTGTTTCCACGCAAACCCCTGCAATTCCAGAGGTCAATCCACAGGCAGGACTCTTTCTAATCTGTCCTCACTGTTCCTCGGACTGAAGGATGCCACGGTGACCTCATCCCCCTGCCTGGGCAGCACGGTAGTAATACTGGACTCTGTTGGCAATTATTGCTCTTAAAGATGCTGTATGAAATAAAGTTATATATACGTGTATGACAAGGATGACGTCTTCTAAAGGGTTGTGGGAGTGTGGAACAGGCTGCCCAGCCGTGTGGTTGAAGCCGATACCCTGGCTTCTTTCAAGAAGCAGCTGGTTTAGTTTCTTACAAATGGTAAGACTAAATTCTCTTAGACTACTGAGTCTTGACAGTCTCCTGCTCACTGATTAATGTTTAAGCCACAGAGCTCAAATACCAAGAAAATCTATCAGAGAGCATCGCATCATTAATACCAGTACACAGATTATTAACTCAGATATCTGCTAATGCTAACTGTTCAATAAGACCTCTCTTCCCCTCATCAAACTTTAATGCACTTTAATAGAAGTTGTCTGCGGATTAAAGGCAGTCAGTCCAGAATGCAATTTTGTTGGATCACCCAGTTGATAAGTACATAAATCAGATATGTAACGTATGACTCACGCAGCATGTGCTGAAGACACTGCACAAAAAAAAAATCACTGTTGCAGTTTTGTGCTTTGGCACTCTTCCTTTTGTTTATTGTCAAGTCATTCGACTTTTGTCTATGAGATCTACCGCAGGTCTAACCTGGGCAAAGCAGAAAAACACACGCAGGAAGCGTTCAGCCACACAGAGCTACTGCCTGCGACAACAAAGCTCATCCTTTTCCAGATCTTTCAGACAAGCTGGACACAGAACTACGTGCCCTGGGTGACAGTGCTTTCTCTACCTGTGCCCCTTGCATTTGGAACAGCCTCCCTGGTCATTTCAGTCAAGCAGTTTCAACTGAGGCCTTTAAAAGGTCCTAAATCCCTCCTCTACCAGATAGCCTATCAGCATCTACTACTATAAACTAATTTCCCTTTTCCTTTTCATAAATACACTTTAAGTTCCTTGATTCACTGCACTGAAATGTGTTATAGGAATTCAATCCATTATTATTTTTTATTATTCACAGCAAATCATGAACCTGTCCGTACTGGCCAGCCCGTTCAAAACCTGCACATGTCCCTCTATTCCCTGGTGAGGAGAATCAGGAGAAAGCTAAGAATGTCTTCGGTAATTACCATGTGAAACAATGTGTTGCTTTTTAACTGACTTGTCAGACTGGTCCTGATATGTCTTCAATAGCACACCCTGTTTTCTTAAGGAGAATAAAGGCTTTGATGCTTACATCTTTGTATACAATGAGTGCCCAGCGTGGGCATGACATCCTGTTAAGGATGAGCAGTATTAAAAATACAACTACCAGATTAACCGCCGATGAATTACGGTTCAATACCGAACGTCAGTGCTTTCACAGAGTTCAGTCAGGTGAGGTTTTTATTAAGAGAAACAAATTAAGCAAACAGGTTATAACTCTGAAGCAATTGAAAAGGTAAGCCAATACCATGCTGGCTAATAAGCTTTCTATTTTTTAATAGTTGAAAATAAAGCACTTGAAAATGTGTGGGTTATCGCGTCGCACAAATCAACAACAGTTCACAGCTTCTGAAGGCTGGAAGAAGCAGTTGCTTCTTAAAGGTGTCAAAACCGATTTTAAGAGCCTTTATTTAACTTTATGCGTCGATTGAGAATAAACTCTCCTTCAGAACAAGGAAGCTTCTTGCTCATTTGTACAGCAAGGTCTTACTGGCAAGACCTGCCTCAGCAGTGTTCTGTCAGGGATTTGAACCCACAACCCTGAGGCCCAGACTCCAGAACACAGCACTCTTCTAAGACATTGATATTTACATAAGATATTTACACTATTCCTGGATATTGGTAGGATTCTACCATATTCCTGTTAAGCTCCTGGTCATATTCCTATTCAGCTCCTGGCCTATTTCAAGTGTCACTCCTCTCATGTGGAGTATCTTCTGATCCAGCACTCTGAAAGTCACTAGAAACACTTTTGACCTTGGCTAATATTTCGGATCTAGCAAACTAGTGTTTTCAAAATAAAATCATACATAACTGAGGGTATTGTCTGTGTGGAGTTTGCATGTTCTCTCTGTGTTCCAGTTTCCTCCCACAGACTAAAGACTTTTTTTTTAAATAAGATCGTCACTTGCATTAGGAGTTTGTTTTTTCACAGACCCCAACTTGGTCTCCATGAGACACACAGACAGGGAGAGAAGCTGGGGGTCAGAGCGCAGGGTCAGCCATTTATACAGCACCCCTGGAGCAGGTGGGGTTAAGGGGCCCTGCAGAGTGGGATTCCTCTCTCAGCCACAGGATTTGAACTGGCAACCTTCCAGCCACAGGCGCAGATCCTGATCCACAGAGCCACCGCTCCTTCTGGGAAAATTATCCCTGGTGTGAGTGTCTGCCCTGTGATGGACTGGCGCCCCCCTCCAGGATGTACCCCACATTGCACCTGTTGCGTGTGGGGATAGGCTCTGGCTCCCCAGCATCCCTGCATTGGACAGCGGTCCGAAGTTGGATGGGCCCAGCTGTGTCTTGAAAGGAGCTGAGGGACTGGGTGCTTGTTCCATCCTCCCCGCGACCTTCTCGTATAAAAACCTCGCCTGCAGGCGAGTGCATTTCAACTTAGTGGAAATGTAAATGTAAGAATTCAAAATAGGTGAATCCCAGTCTCCGTCTGCACTACAGCTTAACAAACGACTACCGCCCCCTGGTGGTGGATTTGAACAGTTGCAGCTTTCAGCGAGGGAGCACTGCCTTGGGAAAGCGGCGGTTGCTTACTGTAGTGCTCAGTGCGGGAAGAACACTTGAACAATTTCAAAATGAATAATACACACATCCTTTATTATTTTTATTTTACATTTTAGTCTTTTTTTTTTCTCCCGAGGTGTATTCCATCAACAGCCTTTATATGACCCTTTCAAGAGAACTTGTTCATTGTCACAGACGTGCTGCAGGCGTTGCAGTACTGGGCACTGGGCGAGGGAGGCTGCCCGTTTTGCGATCACGGTCTGCGCAGGCGCACCAGCGGACGCGCGTCCCCGAGGGGGTGGGGGGGGGGGGGGGGAATGCCCGCGAGACTGAGCTCTTCGCCGCTCGCTCAACAGGTGCGCGTGTCAACAGGGCGCGCGGCTCCACACAGGAAGTGGTAAAGGCGTCACTTACACTCAACCTGCAGAAAAAAAAAAAACACACGCATATCTATACACACACAGACACACGCGTCGCGACCAGCACGCACAAGCTCTGATATTTTTATTGCAGAACGGAATGGGACTCCCCTGCTGTGGGTTTTTCTTATACAAGAGCAGGGAAGCCAGCAGTCACTGGGCCAGTCTTTGTAGTAAAGGGGAGTGAAGGTGTTCTCTGGTCTGGACTCTAAAGCAGGGGCCACAGACAGAGGTGCCGGAGACCCTCCTGCCTCCTGGTCTTTGTTTCCACCTCAGCAGACAATTAAACAACCCAGTTCGTTTCTAAATTAGCCGTGTGTAGGGTTTGACTTGAGCTCTTCTGCAGCTTCGGCAGTCTGTTACCTTGAAATCACCTCAGGGCCTGGTTAGAAATATGACAACCCTGCAGCTGATTAAATAATTAGACTAGGACCGGAGAGCGTGACTGGAGGAAAGAAAACGGGAGAGGAGTGGAGCCAGACCCAGCTGTCAGAGCGGACTCCAGGAGTCTGGATCAAGCCCTGGGAGACTATCGGCTCAGACCAACCAGCACGACCACCAGTTCGGCAAACGAGCTGGAGAGCGGCACAGTATTCCGACCTAGGCGTTGTGCACCGCTGGGATATCGGGGGTACCGCAGGAATACAGGGGCTCCCGATCGCGCGTGCGGGGGGATCTTTCCGCGGATGCAGCTGTTTCCATCCGTTCCACGCGCTGACTCGACCAGCGTGTGTTTTTCCTCGGTCCGGGTCTATCGATCTGGAGTGGCTCGTTCGGCGCACCGCGGGCCCCACGCGCTTCGCTTTTCCCCGCTCCTCGCACTCGGGGGCTCGTGGGCTCGCGCACGGGTTCGAGCCTTCCGGCAGTGCGCGCGAAGGCGGGGCTTCCGGTTTCCTTACAGTATCGTAGATGATTTATATGCAACAATCAAGAAAGAAAGATGACCACTGCCTTTGCAAAACCATTTTCACGAGCCTTACCCCCTTGCACACAGCATTAAATACAATGGATGGCAGATTTATACACGGCTGAACCGCCTTATTTTTTAATTTTATTTTTAAAAACTGTGTGCAGGGAGGTAAGTCTGAACCAAGCACGCAGTCCCGTCTATGTGATTCGTTACCCCCGTTGAGGACAGAAGACGAGCTCACCAGCCGTGAGCGCTCAATCATTTTGATACGGATGGAAACAGTCAACACCGCCGCCGCGCCCAGGACAGATAGCACCGAGTCCGCACTCTAGCAGACAAGGGCAATATACTGGAGGTGCAGTTGGGAGTGCGATGTAGTTTTCTGCGAGAGGACACTGATGGGGAGAAGACACGCGGAGAGCAGTGGAATGTTTGCGACGGTAAACGAGCGCGTGGGAAGGGCAGGCCGGACTTCCTCGTGGTTTGTACGGTGAGCGCCGTCATCCCCACTTCCTGCGCGGGCTCCACGCGAAACACTGCTGCACAGTGGCTAGTTCTGTTTCCAACAGCGGTGGCTTTGTTTCCGTGGCACGGGTTTTAGACGCCAGATGTTTGCCCTCCACCGCTGAGGATATTCGTGTGCTCCGTGCTACGGTGGGGATGATGGATCTTTCCTGTCAGGTAGCGATGGCTTTCAAAACACAGCGGCGCATGGTATAACCGCGCATACAAGGAAGGTGTTTTTTTTTTACAGCCGTGTTAAAAATACAGTTTCTCGCCGGAGGGGGGGGTCTTCTGCTTTCCCAACGCGGTAAGACAGAACGCAGCAGCTGCAATGCAATCTACGCGTGGGGACCAGTCGCCGAGGGCTCTGAGATCGTCCAGGTAGTGAACTCCGAGGCTGGGATCCCTTCAGGCCGGAATGAAGAACACAGGAGGAACGATCAAGGTGCTCAGTACCCCTCCTCCTCTCCCCAAGCGCCAGACTCACGAGCAGGTGACTGGCTCTCAGGAGTCCACCTCGTTAGCCTTCATTTCACCCGCGATGAGGACAGAGCAGCACTGATCTGTCTTGGGATGGCAACCAGGTTGGTAGGTTTCTCCACACAGAAGCACCGCGTGGTCGGTCGCGCTGTGCTGCTCAATAACGGCGCGCTACATTTGAATAAAATGGAAGAAGACAAAAACATTTTTAGCGTTTGGGGAAAAAAGAGATAAGATGCCCTGAGATATCCATGTTAAACTGCGGTCAGGGCCTCTGGGGAACAGACAGTCTAAGCTTTGGGCTGTCGATCCCAGAGATCACTCGGATGCCGAATTCAGTGCTCAGTTTCCCATGCTGGTGCTCCTGTGTGATTTAACCCTTGTTCCGTTTTCCACATTTGGTGTTCAGGATGAATCGTAATGGCTGGTTTGTGCGAGGCTGCGGGCGCCCCAATCCGTGGCGCGCGTCTGTCGCGGTGGGCAGACGGGGCAGCCCTGTTCCTCTCCGGCCCCTTGCGCGCCGAAATCTCAGCGGATAACCGGAGAGAGTTTCAAGGTGGGGAGAGGAGAAGAAAGTGCGGATTGCGAACTGCAAGGCTCTGCTGCTGCTGCACCGGCCGCGGGAGCCTGCCAGGACACCTGGCTGAAACCCACGTGCGCACGCCTGCCACTGTTCCACCACCGAGCGCATTCCACAGGCGTGTGTCAGGCAGCCGAGCTCTTCCGCCGCTGCCTGTGGGCCCTTCGGTCCGCAGCTGACAGCTCCCGTCTGCCGTGGTGTCATCTGTAGAAACCAGGCACCTGTGACGTGCCGAGTCTTTTCTGAGGAGTCTTCACCAGTGTCAATTGAAAAACAAAACCCTCTTCCTGCGGCGGCTGCCTTTGTCAGTCTCGGGTCTGACCGGAGCGCAATGAGTCCGGCCGGGTCGCCGTGTCGGAGCTGCTGCTCTTGGCGCGGGTGGGACGCCGGGATGGGAAAGCTTCTAGGAGAACACTTCGCGTAAGAGGAGCTCTTAAACGATCAGTCTGGACCAAGAATGAACCCTTGTCCCCCCCCCCAGAAAAACATAACAACAGGAGAACCACACACATGGAGCAGTGTCTGCCAGTCATTGTCTCTGTTCCTAAACACCCCACTTCCACCTCTGCTGCCCCCATTCTGGAAGCAGAACCGTTTCAGCCGACATGTCAGATGGAGCTGGGATCCCCTCTGCTGTTTGTCTGTGTAGATGATCAGCTTCAGGCTCTCTGCTCCAGCGCATTGCTCTGTTTATTGCTGCGAGGCGCAAAGCTGGTATTATTCTCTTGAAAGAAGAAGTGTCATCTGCGAAACACAGACACCCAGCCCCCCCTCTCCCTCTATTACGCTGCATGTTGATGTTGCTTGTATTCAGATCACCAGAGATTAATTAGGTTTTTCCAGGAAAACTCAGAAGATGCCGGTTGCCAGGTTCCTGAAAGACAAGCTGTTCGAGGTTTCTTCATATACATTCAGGGAGCGGCAATGCTGATCCAAGCACAGCACTCGCAGGGAGAGCCGAGGGAGAGCCGTGGTTCTGTCACGCCGACAGGAGCGCGAGCTGCCGTGGTTGTCTTCCGCCGGGCTTGTCTGCACCGCGCACAATGTGGGAAGGGGGGATTTTTCAAAATGCTTCTAAATCTGGAATAAACAACAACAACCACCCCCCCAAAAAAAAATAAAACGGGAAGATTCAAGTCCATATCAGAACGTAGCACCATGCAGTTCTGGCACAGTCGCTGTGTTTTGTTTTAGCTGCATGTTTTACACGTTGGAAATAAGATGTCAGTGTTTTTAGGATAGAAAACAGGAACCTTAGCCTGGGTAAGAGTAACATCTGCTGGCAGAAGCAATCCGCTGCTCCTTAACTGGCCTAGCAGCGCCAGAATTCACGGGCTGCGGGGGGAAGAGTAGCAAGTGTATGGAGGAGAGACCCGGTATTCACCTTTTTTCCCGGGTTAGATGTTTAGCCAGCAGCTGGTGCTCGCGTGGCAGGGGAGCGGTGCGGAGATTTTCTGTTGCTGCGATTCCCCGCTCGGAGCTGCGGAGAGGGCGTGGCTGTGTGTCAGGTGCTGTGGCCCGGAGAGGGTCATGGACGCGCTGCACTGTCGGGGGACGGATGACCTCCTCCCCGTCCCTCCCCATCTCCCCACGCTGCTCTGGGAGCGACGCAGCGGCCCAGCACACCTGCACGGCCAGGGCCTGTGATTACTGGTGAGGGGCTGGCTGTGCTGGAGTAGTCAACGCTGGTATCGTCTTCAAACCACAGACTAAGCTTCTGAGTTTGGGAATCTGTTCTTGTTCTTTCAGTCTTTCCCAAAGTATCAGAGGCCGGTTCTGTGTGAGAGATTTCCATGTAAAGTGAAGGAAATGTGGAAATGACACTAATGGTGCAATGGTTCAATGCACACACAATTATAAACACACACACATATACAGTATAGATTGTTGAAAAAATTTTAACAATGTTGAAACAAACAGCCTTGTCAGACATAATGCAACTCTAACACAACACCAATCTCAAAATGCAAAATCTGGGGCATCAGCTTTGTGTGTCGGGAGCACAGGAGCAAACTGTTCTGAAGGACTCCAGTCATAATATTTAGTTTTTTTTTGTGGAGTGTAGGAGGTACCACTGTTTTAGTATGGAGCTGTGTAAGTATTTACCACATACTTCATAACCAGCAGGGAACACTGTAATACTGTGTGGAAAATCAGGCGGGGGATTGCTGTTCTCTGAAGAGCAAATGGAGGACGGTTTAATGCAGGTCAGGTTTGTAATCCAGGATGACTGTGCAGCAGGTCAGGAGCAGCTTTAAACTGAATCACCCCTCCTGCTGCGCACTGGCGCTGAGTCTACACCTTCCCTTGCTAAAGAAATTCAGAAGAGGGTTCGGCACAATTACCAAACGTTAATGGTAATTGAGCGGGCACCTTAAAATAGGCAGCTAGATCACAGTAGCAGTGGGGCTTTGTTAACGAAAACCAGGTGCCACCATACTGAGTCAGAGAGACATTCTTCAAGCCCAGCTACAAACCCCGTGAGCGAAAGGGATTCGGATTTAGTGTCTGTGCTGCTGGCAGGGGTTCATCAGCTTGAGGGCCGCAGCGTGGAGCAGGGGCTCGGGCTCCAGTCCAGACGCACACTCTGGCGGGACTCTGCCGTTGCACCTGGAGCTCCGATCGACCCCGTGAAGGCCCTGCAGCAGAAACCAGTCTCCAGGTCGTGCATGTAAATAGGAATTTGGCTGACCCAGTAAAAGCAGGTCCAGCAGGAAGCTGCGTCAGTGTGCGCAGGCGGCAAAGGAACAAGTAAAGGTTTATTCCCTGTTGAAAAGAGAAGAAAAACACGACGTTTCGGCTGTGGAGCCTTCTCCTTTACTTGTTTCTTACCCAGTAAAATATTCACACATATATATTAGGCCGAACAGAAGGATAATTATTTCTTGATATTAGTGGAGAGCGCACAACTGATCGCTGATTTTGCTGAAGCGCTTGATGTGGATATTGGCAAGAGTTTAAAATGGGGGTATTTCTCAACTTTGCCAGAAACATTGAACTTTGACCTGTGGTGGTTTTCCCAACCCTGCTGTCTGGACCCGGGATTGGGATCTGGGGCTCATGTCACAGGCCGGCTCCTGGGAAACCTGCTCCGGAGGATCCAGCCAGAATGAGATCCCGGAAGAGTACCCCCCCACCACCCCCAGAATCAGGAGTCATGTGACAGAGCCTCCTGGAACTGATTGCTTTTCTATCCAAGAGCGAACCCAACTCAGTACGATAATAATTAGCTGGGCCATTTCCTCCCATCTGGACTTGATCACGACAGGCAGGAGGGCCAAGCAAACAGGGACAGCACAGGCTTTTCCCCAGACGGATCTTGAACTAGTCTCATCAGGAGTGCCGGCGGCCTGTTCAGATGGCACCCGGGGGGGCCGCGTGCGGAAACGCGATACGCGTCATCACAGGCCGCCCTGGCGGCTGCTGCAGGAAGAGTACGTGAAACAGAGCACGCATGGACTTGTGCAAACCTTGTGAATCGCGCAGGGCCTGACACGGGTGCTCGTGCGCAGGGCAGACAGTTGCACCACAAGGTTTTTACTGCAAGCATCGCGTGAAAATAAAAATGAACTTGAGCTAAGTTTGGGGAAGTGCTTTTTAATCCTTCGGGGTCCAGTCTATATGTATGCAAAACGGCAAAATGTGAAACTGACCATAGTTCAGAAAGGAATTATGGTACACTTGACCTTTTCTAAACTGCTCTAATTTAGGTACTGCACAATTACCTGGACAGGTTGTTAGAAACAAAGGGGAACGCAAAGACTCCTGGACTCTTGAATGGATGGAAAAGAAATTTCTGCATTTTCTGTTTTTGCTTCTATTTTTAAAGAACACGCACGCATTGCTCATTTGTGTCTAAAGCGTTTCTGTGGGTTTTGTCTTTGTGACATCTTGGTGCTGTTGTTTGTCCGCAGTGACTTCCTGCCAGCTCCCGGCTCCTGGAGACTCTTCCCCCCAGACTTCCCCACGGACACAGCTCCTTGTGATCCTCGCTGGATTGTCCGACAGCTCGCCTGCTGAGAGCCCGGCCCAGGAGCAGCTGCTGGAGCCCACATCGTCACCAGCACCGGAGAGAGACTGTTACTCCAGATATCAGGCGGCCGGTGACGTATGTTCTCCAAAGCTTTGAGACACGTATAATGTACAGCAAACCTGCCGAATCTATTTGTGTTCTTGTGCCAATTATTCTGAAGACACCGATATTGCTTATTACGAGGCCATTCTTTCTGTTTGTCTATGACATTTACAGTACACGCACAAGCAGCACAGGTTTAGGCACAGGTTTAGATTCACCGCAGTAAGGGCATAAGCTTTAATGCTTCGGTTTTAAAAGGCTATTTTAACATTTTAAAAAATGATTGAAGCGTTGTTCAGGTTCAAGAACTGCAAACGTTACTGCGTGTGTTTTTAACAAGGCTCGTCTTTACCCTCTCTACTTAATCCACGGAGGTTTCTAGAGACCACAGGTGCACCTCTCAGGCATAGGCCCCTTCTGGACACAACAGAAGCAAACCTGGCCTCCTTGAAACCTCTCAAGCGCTACAGAGGGGTCACTCGACAGCTTGGAGACAAGACTGGTCAAGCGCACTGTCTGCAGCACAGGCACGTGCAGTCAAAGACTCTGCCAGTAAAGACGTACTGAAGCAGCACTGAGCCCGGCTCCCCAGTCTGACCTGAAAAGATGTCCTCTCCTTCCCCTCCCAGTCGGTGCACAGCGGCCTCTGATGTCATGTCATAAATTAATCATGCCGTCCTTGGGCTGGCAATCAAGGAGAGAAAGTAATGCTGCTGGCTGCAGCTCCTCGTGACCCAGTGACATTAACACAGGGTCACCGGTAACTGGAGGCTTCCCAAAACCCAGGGGTTCGCTTTTCCTTTTAGCTTCTCATTCCAACATCGTCCTTGTGCCTGCTGAGGGAGTCAGGCGGCCGCGAATCATCTGGTGAGACCAGAGAGGCTGGCAAACTGTGTTCCTATTGATTTGCTTGGGTGATGCACCCTTTCTTTTCTAAACCGACAGCCGGGCATCTTACTGAGGCATGCCGGGAGAAGCTCTTTGCTCCAGGGTATGACAGCAGCGCCCAGAGTTAGATCCGGTACCCAGGACGTCCCGTAACAGCTCCAGAGTCCTAACTACCACTCTGTGCTGCAGACGAGCAGTTCGTGACCCATTTATAAGACTGTGGAACTGTCATGGCAGGCACCCACTCCCTTTCTTGGAACAAACCCCCCTGGATGACAGCTGTCCTGTCAGGTAGCTCCAGAATGGCAGCCGTGTTGCCTGGTTACTGGTTGAACTGGATGCCCAAGGTCAGCCTGAAACAATTGACAGAAAATCCCGTTTGATACGCACGTTATTAAAATCAGAACTGAGGGTTCGTTATCCAGGCACCTTAGACGAGTGTGGGCCCAGTGTTAACAGCGTTTTCAGATAATAATCCCTTGCATTTACACAGCGCTGTCTTTCCAAAGGATCCCAAGGTGCTTGCCTACATCACGCACCTGTGAGGCGCTGCCCCCACCTGGGAGAAGTGCAGAAGACACCCAGCACCTGCAGCCCCAACGCGCAGCAGGTCAGCTTCATGTGGCCGAACCGCGGAAGACCTGTGGGGAAGCCACACTGAGCTGACTGGGCTGAGCCGAGTCGCACGAAAGACCGCAGACGCACCGGCCCAGCTCTACTCCCGAGTCACTGGACCACCGTCTATCCAAATGAGCTTGGAGACCGGTCTTCCCGTACTGAGCTCTTGGCCCAGCAAGCTCAGGAGACGGCTGCGACAAGCCTGGCTCCCAGAGACAGCCGTGGCCATCAAAGCGCTTGAGTGTCGCTGGGAGGAAGTGGCTGCTGATGAAGGAGTGACAGATGTTTCTGTTGGAAAGGCCTATCAACTATTCATGAGCAGCTACAGCTTTCAGAGCTCCGTCCAGCGACCTTCTTGAAAGAAAGCCTCTTTCCGAGCAGCAGGGGAGCCGAGGACACGCTGCGCTCAGATTCTCCGCGCACACGACGAGCGGCTTGCTTGGCTTATTCTGACAAACTGGCACACGGCAACTTGAGACAAAACTCAAGCCCCACATCCGCGCGCTGGCTCCCCCCACAGCGGGACACCAGCACGATGCCATGCAGTTGGCGTTTTCTGTATGTAATCATTACATGTCACTATGGCTGCCATCAGACTTGCACGATAATCATTGCTGGCACAATGTGTTAAAGGTGTAATAACAGAGGTTGTACAGTAGCTTGATTCCTCAGGTGGGGCACGGCTGGGATACTGTTGAGCACAGCATTTCAGAGGACGTCAGTAACATGCTCAGTTTTATAAATGGGCATGAATACATGTCACGTGGGACAAAAAAAAACAGTAAAAAGGGAAAAGTATATTTCCTGTCAAACAGGGGCTAAACAATTGTGATCCACGCAGTCCTTGGCCTCAGATGTTCTTTTTGCTCAAGACCAAGAGTAACCCAGTCACGCGCACTGCCAACCCAGCCTGGGAGCGAGCTCAGAGCTGTCTGGTGTTCTTGCTTCGGGAGCCTAGATGGAGCTAGAGTGCATCTGAGAGTCTGCGCCTCAGAGCTCAGTAAAGCTGCTCACACGAGCAGCGAGCCAGGTGTGCAGACAGCCTGGCCGCGGCAGACAGAGATGACAGGCGAGGGCTCGGGGATTACACGGACTTGGTGCTATTTTGCTCTTTGCAGAGGAGAAGCCTCCCACGACGCTGAGCTCACAGAGGGTAAGCCGTTTTGTTCTTTTGCCATCATCCTCCTCTGTTGGGAAGGACAGAATCTTCCAATTCTTTATGAAGCTGAAGTGCAGCATCCATAAGGTATGGTTCTGCAGACTGGATACTGGTTCTGCACCATTACAAGCAAACCATTTACTGGAGCCACAGGGCGCGACAGGGCGACGCAGACAGTGAGGTTTCCCGAGGTGTGACTCAGTGGTGCAGCTGTGCTGCCTGTTACAGCAGAGTGTGTAAGAATGTTAAGCAGTGTGGGCACCGCCTCAATATCACTGTGTGCGCTGAACAGGTTAACTCCTTCCAGGCACAGGCAGTCAGGGAAGGAAGGCTCGGTGTCCAGTTCTGCTGTACATACACGTAGCCTTGGAAAAACATTCCAATAGGCTTTTCCTCCTCAGTTCATACCGACTGGATTAGGAAATGAATCTGCTGCTGCAGCGTGGCTGGGGATCATGTTCCTGCCCAGTGAGATGGAAACCTTTCCCCGAGGTGAATCCAGCACCTGTCCCTCTCCGGGTCAGCGTGCCCGGAGAGGGGCAGGAGGACACTACCCGGGCACCACCAGGGATGAGAGAATGAAAGCTGCACGCGCAGGAGGGGCTGCTGCAGGGGTGTGTGTGAGTGTGTGTGAGTGTGTGTCAGTGTGTGTGACTGTGTGTGAGTGTCACAGAAGATACATAGAAAAGTGTGAACGCTTGTAGTTTTGTGGCTGATCAGAACACGGCTGCTTTGTGATTCCCCGTGGCTTGTTTTTTCCCCACCATCCCAACTCCAGTCTTTAAGATAAGATCACTTTATTATCCCTATACAATTTCTTGCATTAGGAATTTGCCTTTTCGCAGACCCCAGCTTGCTCTCCATGAGATGCACAGACAGGGAGAGAAGTTGGGGGTCAGAGCACAGGGTCAGACGTTTATACGGTGGCCCTGTTGCACTTGGGGTGAAGGGCCTTGCTCAGGGGCCCAACGGAGTAGGATTTCTCTGCCGGCCTCGGGATACAAAACGGCAACCTTCCAGCCACAGGCGCAGACCCTGAGCCACAGATCCACGGCACCGCCCCAAAGCTCACACCACCTGGTGGTCCCAGGCGGTCTCCCATCCAAGTACTAACCAAGCCCAGCCCTGCCGAGCTTCCAAGATCAGACGAGATCAGGCGTGCTCAAGGTGGTGTGGCCGTATGCAGTCTTTACTGCCACAGTGCAAGAAGGTGGCCAATTGTATCACCAGCAATGCAGGGAACCCGACAGCTGCTCTTCCTCGGCTAGATGTTACCACTGTGCACAGCATAATTAGTGTCTCCAGCGTACAGTTCTCATTCTTTACCAGCCTCCCAGCCTTCAAAGCTGCATCAGCCATTAAGTCATCAACATTCTGCATTGAGCAAAGTGACGCCTGACCTTAGCAGACAGAGCCTGCCCTGTACATTTCTCTTTCAGTCTCTGTGTCAAAGTTGGTTCTGGAAGACCTCAGTCCTGCCTCGTTTAGAGAAAGAGAAACAAGCAAAGCAAAGAAATGTCCTGTAGCAGAGGTAGTTTGCTGAGGACTTCCCTGCAGTGGGAGACAGCGAGCCTGTAAGATACCAGGCTCAGACACCTTGGCTCTGTGTGTCAAGCTAGGGGTGAGCACACCTGAACCACGCGTTGAGAGACAAGTCCGTGAAGGCCAAAATTCTGGAAAGAACCGAAAGACTGGATGCTGAGTTTACTTTTCCTTGCAGAAACAGAGTGAAATGAGCATTGTGCATCAGGGGAGTGACAGGTTGTTGTGAACTCCAGTGATCCAGTGATACTAACATCCTGAGAATGTCTGCACCGTTTTTTTGGCAGCATAATACGCTTCAAATATCTATTGCAGCAGGTCAATGTACTTTTGAAGGATCTTGATGGATTTATTCAAGCTCAACTGCGGATCCAAGGGTGGAGTAATTCATTGAGATTGCTTAGAGCTGATCTTGATGCCGTGAGGTAACAGTACAGTGTAGATAAAAAGGGCGTGCTTGTCTCCTCATAATACCTTCTTGTGTTGCTACAGGAACAGAAGGAATAATTAAGCCATCAATCAAGGGTGTATGTCAGCTGTGTAGTCATGGAATGAATGGAACATAAGAGCCCTGAAGTTTGGATGTGGAGACTTGCAGGAAAAGTAGCTCAAGGCTATTGATTAGCAGTATCCTAATTGTGTCCCCCAAACTGGGATCAGACATTCAGAACTGAACCAGCCAGAATCGAAGGGTAGATCTGCACAGAACGCCAGTGTTTCACAGCCTTGAGACCTGGATAGGAATTGAACTTTTATTCATATCATCGGGTCTTGAGTTACTGGCCCAGCCATATTGCTAAAGAGGACCCCTTCAATCAGACATCTATAATAATAATAATAATTGCTTACGCTTATATAGCGCTTTTCTGGACACTCCACTCAAAGCGCTTTACAGGTAATGGGGACTCTCCTCCACCACCACCAATGTGCAGCATCCACATCTCTTGCCTGTGGTCTCTCTGTGTTCACCTGTACCTGATCAGCACCCTAATATTTGCTCTGGATATTTGCTTGCAAAGCAAGACACCAGCGCTTGACCAGCAGGCATAAGAGAGAGAGATGAGATCACTTTATTGGCCCTATACAATTTCTTGCATTAGGAATTCATCTTTTCACATACCCCAGCTTGCTCTCCATGAGACACACAGACAGAGAGAAGCTTGGGGTCAGAGCGCAGGGTCTGCCATTGTATGGCGCCCCTGGAGCAGTTGGGGTTAAGGGCCTTGCTCAGGGGCCCAACAGAGTAGGATTCCTCTGCCGACCACGGGATTTGAACCAGCAACCTTCCAGCCACAGGCGCAGATCCTGAGCCCCAGAGGCACCACTCTGCCCAATGTGGAGACCGTCAAGGCAAGGTGACAGTAGGGAGACCTTCAGCAGTCTGACACAGCGAGAGATCCTCTCCAGTCTGACACAGAGAGAGACCCTGTCAAGTCTGACACGGCGAGAGACCCTGTCCAGTCTGACACAGCGAGAGACCCTGTCCAGTCAGACACAGAGAGAGACCCTGTCCAGTCAGACACAGCGAGAGACCCTGTCCAGTCTGACACAGCGAGAGACCCTGTCCAGTCTGACACAGCGAGAGACCCTGTCCAGTCAGACACAGAGAGAGACCCTGTCCAGTCTGACACAGAGACCCTGTCCAGTCAGACACAGAGATAGACCCTGTCTAGCCAGACACAGAGAGAGACCCTGTCCAGTCTGACACAGAGAGAGACCCTGTCCAGTCTGGGCGTCTCCTCTCACCCTAGTAACGTCTGTGGCGACGGCATGAGGAATCGGCGTCACGCCCGTCGAGCAGCAGCTCCACAGCTCACAGGGAACACACGACGCCGACCTCTCCATCTCCCCCTCCACACACCCCCACCCTGAGCACTCCCCCACCCTCGCCCAGCAAGGGCTCTCGCTTTCATTTAATGTCAGTCACAAATTGTGCTTGCTGTATCCCCTGAAACAAAGACAGCGCGCTCCAAGTTCGGCTGCTTTCAGATACAGGCTTACTTACAAAGTGACAGGAGCGGATTTTTACTCCAGAGCCCCTCTCTGTTTTTCGAACTGCAGTGGACTTCGGCACCGAGCCTGAGGCGTTGGGCCCCTTGGTCATACAGGTGCACAGCAGAGCGAAGGTCAGACCTCCTGCCTCCCAGCATTCTTCCTGCTTGGCGTGTCTGTGTGTCTGAGAGGGCAGGACCCCTGGTCTGTTTGTCCCTCCACACCACCCCAGGGCTGGGGAAAGGCCACGCCCTCCGGCACTGAGCTGTCAGAACCCTGGCAGGCGGGGAGGATGGCGGGCGTGCTTCCGCGTTCAGTCCCGTCAAGCCTCTCCTTTGAAGAAAAGTGGTACAGTTACCCTCCTGGTGCGCGTCTTCTTTTTCTGACGCGCTTTCGCGGCGGGGGGCTGGTGTGACCGTGCGGTTCCCGCGATCCCGAGTCGCGCGGCGTGTGCGAGGTGGTCGAGCGTGTCGAATCGTGGAGGGGCCGGGCGGGGGGGCTCTTCCCTGCCCTTCTCCGGGGGCGGGCTGCGCACGACGCCCAGCAGACGAGCAGTCCCGCCTGGGAGTAGCTGACCCAGATTGGCGGAGGCGGCTCGCAGGCCGTTCCGCAAAAAACAAACGCTCACGTTCGGGGGGCTGCCTTTCACCAGTGCTCCCCCCCCAGCTCAGCTCCACTGCGCTGCTCCGCTCGGGAGAGGAACACCTAGCTGTGCCTGACCCACTTTCAGCCCAATTCCACAGCTCTGTCTGGACCCGCAGGCCCTCCATGGGGAACTTCTCAAAACCTGCTCGAGTGCCGTAATGGTCTGACACAGATCCCTGACAGGGGTACACAGGACACAAGCTCACTGAACACAGCTGAAAGGCAGTAATAACTCTTCCATTTGGATAAAAAGTTCCAAATTGAAGACACCCATTTAATTGACAGTGAAAATGTTTTTTGCTCAATCGGTTTTGAAAGGCAGATGATACGCCTCTGATTTTGTACCTCCTTAAAGTGTTTGCAGGTTCCAGCGTCCTATTTACAGACAAGCGGAGAAACAAAGAGTGTCAGAAAGGAAAGGAACACCCAAAGCCTTTTGTAAGAGTCTTGGGTCTTTTTTTGTTCTAAACTGCAGTCTTTGAAAAGCAGATCAGTTACTGTACTTCCGCCATGTGCATGAGAGCAACAGGCGGAGCTCCCACTGCCAGCAGGGAGAAGCAGAGACAGAGAGACACTTCCTGCTGCACCGAGGGAAATACTCTGGGATTAGACAGTCATCCCAAAAATAACAAATCTAATCTACTGGAGAAGGGGGAGGAAACTCAATTGAGCTGTAGCCCAGTATGTCATCTGCTGTCACAGCTAGAGGAACAGAATGCCTCTTACAATAATAATAGTGATAATAATAATTATAATGTGACTCTCCTAAATGTTTAAACATGTTGAGCAAATTGATATCCCTTCAGCAACACTTGAGTGCATCGGTCCTGCCTTACAGATCTGTGAATTTTACGAGGCCTACGTCTGCTTGCCAGTAGTCGTCTGCTCAATTTAAGGTCGCTGGTGAGCAAGCTGCAGCAGACAGTAAGAAGTCAACACGTCCAGCTCTCGCGCATCGGCCAGGCCCTGAACACGTCAGTCGCCCCAGGTCGAGGCGCGCGAGCCGGCCCTGCTCCGAGCCGCGCCCCCGAACTTCGCCGTTCACACCTCTGCGCTGGAGAAGTTCAGAGGCTACAAGTGCAGTTTCAATCCAAGCTTTAGTTTGAAAAAAACTGGAGGACGGTGACCCGTTTTACAGCCTTTAAAGAAAAGTATAGCGTGTCTTTGTCTCCTCTCTCTTTGCGCAGGCTTCAGGAATAAAACATTAGTTAGAAGTGGAGAGTTACGAAAGTGGTGAAAGTCCGAGAATAACCGAACGGTTAAGTCAATGAGCCAAAGAACTACTCATAACCCCCAAATTGTAAGTGCTTTTTCCATAATATACCCGAGCGGCTGGTATAATTAGAGGCACATTCCTTGTTCCCTGGCACTGCTTTGGTGAGAGGAGTAAAAATCCAGACACCCTTGGTTAAACAAATATTTATTACACTGACAAGACACACACTACGCTACACACAACAATCTGAAATCGAAGAGACACTTCTCAGTCACCTAAAGTTGTCACGCACAGTAATTTTTAAGAGGACAACTGAAAACAGAGATACCCATCAAACTAGCTTGGGAGACATTCTAAAAATGACAGAGATCATCTTTGTTTGCAGAGAAGAGGGTTGAAGGTACTGTAGCAGGTGACCGTCGTGCTGCAGTGAAGCACTCTGCGGTAGAAACCGCTTCCTCCTCCGCTGGTGTTTGGCCCTGGAGAAGAGAGCTGCTGCTGTTTCCTCTCTTAGCTCCGAGTTAAAGTAACCACCACAACGCACCTTCTGTCCAGTCTGACGACCGAAAGCAAAGGCTTCGTGCACACACTAGCAAACACTTTGTTCTAATTTTTAAAAACTGAAAGAAAACATGAGATAATCTGCTGCTCTTTGCATGTCCCTCATTGAGACCTTTCACCCCCCACCCCCAACTGAAATGCAGAAACGCTTCAACGCTTCCTGAAATCTTTGCAGATCGTCGGATTGTCTTGTTTTCCGCTGGGCGTTCGCGGCTACGCGTCTTTTCACTGGCCCCGAACAGCTGTCTAAGCCTAATAAAAATGATTTCGGCGCAGAAATTCAAAACAGTTCTGGTGGAGAGGATATGAAAGCGGATCTCCGTGCGCAGCTGCTGACTGAGGGAGGGACTGGTGGGCAGCCCCCGCAGCGAGGAACCCGGCAATCTGTGAGCGCTGGGTGTACACATTCGCCCCGCAGGACTGCTGTGGATTCTGGAAGGATTACTGCTGATCCGTATTAGCAGCTACAACTCGGCTACAAATCCCCTGGATACGTGTCATATTTATTGATTTCTTCTGAGGGCCACCTAACAGCCGCAGAACACACGACCCGCGTGCCGACGCACAGCGAGTCAGAACCGGGGGCCGAGCCGGAGCGGTTCTCCTGGTGTCGGCCCAGACTAAGGGGGGGGGGGGGTTCGGAGGGGACTCCAGGACCATGCCACTTCCGTCTCGTCCAGACTGGCGGCCGTGTCCTCCCCGCCACACGCCGAGACAGATGCTGGGCTGTCCAGTCAGGTCGGAAACCCGGGGAACGTCGGAGTGACCAGAGAAATGATCCGTGAGGGTATTTGTACAATGCTCAGTTCAGGACGCAGTTTGCTCTTGCGGGTCTAGAAATATTTGTGCCATTATTTCCAGTTGCTAAGAAAAACAGATCTTTTCAGACACAGGCACACGCATCTGCATTTCTACACAGGTGAGGCCGTCGCCTGGGCTCTATTTTTATTTACTGTTGACTTTTCCACCAAAATGAAACTCGACACGGGCTGAAAAAACCGATATAAATAGCTGGCGCAATTTTAGATGGTAAAAAAAGACACCGTTTTGGTTTTAAAAACGAAGTCCTGTGCATCTTCTCAACCCGTTTCTCCGACTGGTCCTCACAGATACAGTGGCAATAACCACATACACACACACACACACCCCATCTGCTGTGAGAGTAAAAAACCCAAGATTAAAACAACAGATAAAGAGAAGGGATGAGCACCTGTCAGGGTGTCTTCATATTTTCAGTTCAATTCTGACAGCAAGGAAGAAAATGCAAAGGCTGTTCTGTGATTCCTGCTGCTGGCAGACGCACTACGACAAACACGAGAACAGGCCTCTCCCTGCCCTGTGTGAGGAATCAGGCCTCTCCTGGTGTCCCGGGACACACATGCAGGTGATCACCTCACTGTCCGTTCAGTAATAAAGCCCATTTCCTGGTGCATGCTCTCCGGTCTGGGCGTCAGGGACTGGGACAAGCACAAGCCCTGGCCTGCACGGGGCACCTGGCCTCTTCCCCTTCAGCGCTGAGCAAGGCCACGCCGAGCGCTGTGAGCAGAACCGGGCCCAACCAGGAAAGCAACAGTAACAGAGGGGGGAGGGCGGCTTGGAGTCAACAGGGTACAGAAGCGTCTGAGTTTAGGGAACCACAGACATGACTGAAAGTTGTAAGGATGCTGTGTGGAAGCACATTTAAATCTGAGGACAGGAGGTGCTTCTTTACACAAAGGGTGGTGGGAGTGTGGAACAAAGTACTTTATGACAATGTTGAAGCTCATATGCTGGATTCTTTCAAGAACCAGCTGGATAAAATTCATGGATCAATAAGCTACTAACTAGGAAAATGGCCTCACATTTGTCACCTTTCTTATAGTCTTACAAAAGCTCTTTTGATTGAATTTTTTTTTTCAGAAAACACTTGCTATCGGCAAAAAAATAAGTAAATGTGAGATATTAACAATGTCACAGCTAACTAATGAAAACCCGAGTAAGGGCTGGAGTAAATTTGATTTCTTTAGATCGCAGGACTGTCTTTGAATATTAATCTTCCCACAGAAGATTGAGTCACGTGCTTCCCACAGACAAGGGCAGCGCTCAGCAGAATGATACTGTACCGCTGCAGGGAGGTTTGAAGATTAGTAGCAGATCTCACCTGGTGAAACACATGTGCTTCCGTGTTTGGGGTAGTGTGGTAAGGTAGCTTCTGCTAAGTTGCACTCTCTCTCTTCAGACATTTTAACACATTTACCTGGAACAGTGCAAAATTAAAAACTGCAGGTTCAGAAGGACAATTGGCTTAGCTGGGCAGCTGGTTCTTCTTCTATAGGTCATTGTGTATTATGGATTAAGCTGAGACTTGAGTTGCTCACCTGTCCCACCCTAAGAATAGGACAGTGTGCCGCCCCCCTCCTAACAGGCTGTCAGGCTGGCCGGTGAGATTCCCCTAATTCCTCGGCACCAAGGAGACGACAATGTCATTTCCTTTGGGGAAGATTATGAGTTAAGATCTTTAACAGGAACAAAAAGGCTCAAAACCTCCCGCCAGCAGGGCTGGCCGCACAGTGGGCTTGCTCTCCCTGTTGGCTGGCCTCTCGTCTCGCGTGAGCTGACCCGCGAGTGAGACTCACTCTCCGCCCGTCCTCTGAAACAGGTCTGGAGAGGCAGAAAGAGCTGGGGCTGTCTCCCTCATCGCTCCGCTTCACGGGCCTGAGGCCAACATGCACACTCGCCAAGCCACATGGGAACAACCCAGGACACAGGGGCATCCCCATTTCAATTCCGTCAACAGGGGGCACTGCGAGCTCTACATGCCTTTGACAAACCTCTCCAGGCCATATCCAAACCAGATATCTGATGTCTGGAAAAGTGGAAGCTGATTTCAGCTCATCAACTAGCGGCATAAACGTTGGGCTCTGTGTTTGAGATGGCCAGGAGGACCTGTCAGGGTGGTCCGGCCTGTGCGCTCAGCGACAGAGGCTGCTGGGTGAGGCCTCTGCACCGCAGTGCTCCTGCTCCCAGTATGGAGGAGCTCTGGCTGCGACTGTGGGCCCTTTCCTGCCTTTAACCAGCCTGACACAGCTGCGCCCTCAGAGTCGAGGCACCACACACAGCGACGGCACAGCTCCATTGATGAAAACACAGAGAGAAAAAAACGTAAATGCTGCTTTCTATCTGTCATCAGACACCCTACTTCCATATCAACGTACAGAACAGCAGCCTCAGAGCAACACAGAAGCTCAACAAATTATGCAGAAAGACAACCTTACAATAACAGTGAATAGCTGGCAGAGGGCTCAGGTCTCTGCGAGGATTACACAGTTTCACACTGTTTACATTGCTGAAAAGACCCATTGTAGGCCTGTGTAAGCAGGGGCCTAGCACTGTGTTCTGTGACAGGACCTGTGCTCGGGCAGCGCAGTCCGGCCTCAAGCCCCGCTCGATATTTTTCACTCGCGTCGTCTCTGTGTGGGCAGGAAGTGACTAAAGCCCCTCGACACAGACGGTCGACAATGTTCGTCCTCAGCGGCTGGCGAGAGGAAGGGAGCTCAGGGCTGCTGCTGTGCGGAGAGGGGTCGCCTATAAACCTGCGGTAACCTGTCCCGATCGCTGTCCACATCCCAGCTGAAGGGTCCGGTCCGACCTCTGGGCAAAACTGGCGAGGACCAGCCTGGCCTTAAAAACTAAAACAGTGACCACCTGAGGGCAATTTAAAGAGCATCACGAGGACAGGAATACTGACAGGACGGCGATGACTTCAAACAGGAGAGACCGAGAACACGACAACTCTCCCAAGGAAATGAAAAGATCATCATCCGAGGAATGTCAGCAGCCCTCTCCTGTCGGAATAAAGACCCCCCCATCCCCACAGCCCCTCAGCACACGTACATGTAATTGGTTACGCTAGAGTGGAGCGGCACGGTTGGAGATAATGGATTACAGCGAGACACTGCCGCGTCAGAACCTGACGCCCACCTCTTACTGTTTCTGTCCCTGCTGACACTCTTCTACCTGAACATCACTACTGTTACACCAGTGACTCCAAGCGCCGCGCAGAGACGCGTCGTGACTCTTTCCCCAGACGCGTGTTCTAGGAGGGGGAGTGACACACAGATCCCTCTCAGTGGCGGCCTGATGGTGGTTAATGTACTGTGAATGGCATTGCATTATGTCAGTCAGAAAACTGGGTTATCCCACCAGATCAGGGAAATAGCGTGAATCATCTTGGCATGAGGCCTGCCCGTAATTATTTCAGAGGCGGCTAAAATGTGCCGTTCAGTTGGCTACGTTACACAAGAGCGATTATTAAAGAGCGTTTTTAAGTGCTCGCTGACCTGCACACTTCAGAATGACACACAGCAGACTCTTCCCCAAAAATCGAAAATACATATTAATATCAGCACAACCCACTTGCAATACTGTATAAATATCAGTAATCCAGGGCCCCGGTGCTATGTACTGAGCGCTGACTGAAAGCCATTGTATTTGTTTGATGATAACAGAAGAGAGAAGAATGAGATCATTTTTACTCTGAGACACTGACAAGCTTGACCCACTTTGCCCAGCGATCACTGAATAAACTGCAGCCCTGGACGACTGAGGAGTCCTGTAGGGTTTTATTATTTATTATTATTTATTTATTTCCAAGAAAATAATACTCCTTGCTTTTCAATAATGGCACAGCACATGCTACTGGCTGTTATTCAGCAAAGCGGGTAGTCTGTAACAACTGCTTACAGCTTTGACTTCTGCACACTTGGAGAACTTCTCATTTCAAGAACGGAAAGTAAGTGACCGACCCCGGGCTGGGGAAACTCTTGCGACTGCATGTGTAACAGCTGAAGCCTCAGAGCCTTCATTTCCATCTGAGCTCTCAGGAAACACACAATTCCTCCTTTGCTCCTATTAGGAAGGGTTCGCAGGCCTCTGGAATTTGCCGTTTTAACCCTTTCCTTGGGGCGGAGCAGTGGCTCTGGGGCTCAGGATCTGCGCCTGTGGCTGGAAGGTTGCCGGTTCAAATCCTGCTGCCGGCAGAGGAATCCTACTCCGTTGGGCCCCTGAGCAAGGCCCCTAACCCCAACTGTTCCAGGGGCGCCATATAAATGGCTGACCCTGTGCTCTGACCCCCAGCTTCTCTCCCTGTCTGTGTGTCTCATGGAGAGCAAGCTGGACAAAAAAAGACAAATTCCCAATGCAAGAAATTGTATCTGGCTAATAAAGTGATCTTATCTCTTTCCAGAGATACAGGTCATCTGCACAGGAAAGAGGGAGATGAAGGATTTCCACCCCCATGGTACACACCAGCTGTGACAAACTGCCCACGTCTGCCACAGACCTGGCCAAACAAAAAGAAAGTGCACCTAACATCCTATAGAGAATAACAAGAATGTCTGACACTTACATAGCGCTTTACAGGTCATGGGGATCCCCTCCACCACCAGTGTCCACCCCCCACACACCAGCTCTCAGTGGGGAGGAGAACAGAGTGATGAAGCCAGTTCAGAGATGGGGGTTAGGAGGCCATGACTGGTAAAGGTTAATAAGGAATTTGGCCAGGATGCCAGGGTAACACCCCTACTCTTTTTGAGAATCACCCCAGGATTTTTAATGACCACAGAGAGTCAGGACCTCGGCTTTAAGTCTCATCCGAAGGACGGCACCTGTTTACAGTCTCGTGTCCCCGTCACTATACTGGGGCATTAGGACCGATAGACCACAGAGTGGCCCCACTAACACCTCTTCCACCAGCAGCCTCACCTGTCCCAGGAGTCTCCCATCTAGGTACTGGCCAGGCTCCCCCTGCTGGGCTCCAGTGGGCTGTGAGCTGGGTGAGGGCGCCCCCTGCTGGGCTCCAGTGGGCTGTGAGCTGAGGGACAGCGCTCCCTGCTGGGCTCCAGTGGGCTGTGAGCTGGGTGAGAGCGCCCCCTGCTGGGCTCCAGTGGGCTGTGAGCTGAGGGACAGCGCTCCCTGCTGGGCTCCAGTGGGCTGTGAGCTGAGGGACAGCACCCCCCGCTGGGCTCCAGTGGGCTGTGAGCTGGGTGAGAGCGCCCCCTGCTGGGCTCCAGTGGGCTGTGAGCTGAGGGACAGCGCTCCCTGCTGGGCTCCAGTGGGCTGTGAGCTGAGGGACAGCGCCCCCTGCTGTGCTCCAGCGGGGGCTGCCGGCTGTGGGCTGCAGGGTGACAGAGCTGCTGGCAGCCCAGCACTCTCCCTCTACACTACTGGGGTCCCGCTCAAGTGTTGCTGCCTCATGTTCTGTGGCGGCAGCCCCGAGCTCACGGGAGGGTAGACCTGTCCTGCCACCTCCTCCAGCTCCTCCCTCGTGACCTCCTGATGATACACAAAAAATAAAAACACCAACCTCTATTGTCCGTGGCTTTTTCTTCCTTTTTTTTTTCCTGCCAATCGGATACCCAGGCCTGCTGCATGTGCCAGAACACTGTCATTCTGTAACAGTGGCCAGAGGAAAACAGGCCATCTGCAGCGTTGCTCAGTATCAGCTGCGTGAGGGCTGACAGAGCACTATTTATCATTTCTGTCAAATTAAATAAGCGGAGCCAGGGCAGCCTGGTGGCGTGGTGATTAGCACAGTGGACCCTGAGCTCAGGGGTCAAGGGTTTGATTCCACTCTGGGGACCTTCCCTGTGGAGCTGGTTCATGCACGGTGATGTCATCGCCCTCCCTGCGTGTAGCAGGGACCTCAGCCGCCTGCGCTGGGGGAGGTCTCCTTTAGCTCACATGGCTGGTTCCTTGGTGCATTACACCTGAGACCCGGGTTCACGCCCAGGTGTTGCAGCGTGGAGCAGCGAGGGTACGAGCTGTGTGTGTGTGTCTCTTCCAGAGTGAGGTTCTGCTGGGCTCCAGGCCAGCTCAGACCTTACTAGGACTAAGCATCTTCCTGATACTGGGTGAATCTCACTAATGAAGATGATGAGGGCCCTGGGAGAAACGAACAAGTCTTTAAAATGCTCTCATGTTCCCAACACAAAATACGCATGCCGCATAAATCTCCTTAACTCAGACATTTTCACTACAAATGCTGTTTTCAAGCTTGCCCAAGTACCATTTTCAACACGAAACAAAAAAAAAACAATCAAGAAACGACAGAAATTCTAATTCTGCAGAGAAACGCACAAAGCCCGAGTAAACGCAAAGATTAGCCGGCAGGTTTTGCAGGGTGCTGTCGGTCGGCAGAATTGTCTACGGCTCACAGATTGATTTTGCAGTTTCGCTTGGGTCGTAAACGGTGCACGCCGGGAGCTATTGAGGGTCTGCCTACACATAAATCTCCGGGTCCCTTTAACCTTGCAGACATCACATTGAGGAAGGGTTCTGTTGCGCTACGGGATTACAAGAGCGAAAGGCAGGAGGTCAAAAGGTCAGAGGTGAAAAGGTGAACGAGAACGGGGAGCGATGTGCTCACTGATGCCGTCCTTCACGGTTTCGGATTCAGCAACATCCTATCGAAGTGCTATCGTATTGTTTTTCTCCTTGGTGTGATTAGCTCTGCAAGGAACAGTTAAAAACATGAATGCACAGGAAGATATCACATTTGCCTGCAGGTTTAGGAAGTGAGAGTCTGTAGGGCAGTTCCTCTCTCTCTCTCTGACGCTTCTGAGGCAGGTGTTTTCAAAAACAAAAGCGCAAAAGTTGCCGTCCGTGTGACTTCCTAGCATCGATAATGACAAAGCAGAGACGCGCTCAGTGAACCGACCGAAAGAGGCCATTCATTCCCAGCGCTCTATCGCCCTCTAGCGACAAGACTGCTCTCATGGCGGAGCGCCTGATACCGGGGCGGCTCCGGAGTTCAGATCAGATCAGACCGACGACCTGCTTCCCTCCGACACGGGAGGAGATGTGCCGGAAGCACAAATATTTGTCGCAGAAAGTCCTCTGTCAACTATGTATATCGTATACACCTATACATTTCAGCGAGCATATCTCACACAGGGACTTAAAAAAAATACAAAGATTCCACATCCCAAACATAACGAATTAGAAAGTCAATTTTAAAAAATCAAACGATTAAGCGTTTTTTTATAACAAAATAGGATATCCTGTTTCCTTCGCCTCTGCTGTTTAAGAATTTAAACAAAAAAAGGGGGAAACTCCACTATACTTTGGATGACCCAGCTACTGAGATCAAGTTTTTTTTTTTAAAGATAGGTGGGCTGTGTCGCCAAAACATCAGCCGGGATTAAACAGCTCCCCACAGGAGGGCTGGCTACTGACTCAATGCATCGGGCCAGGGGTGGTCTGTGTGTGTGGGTCAGTGTCGCACAGGAGGACTGCGGAGTCCGAGCTGCAGCTTAGTAACGGGACAGAGAACACCCGAACCGGCTCAGGAATCAGCAGTCCTGCCAGTCCCAGGCCCAGGTGAAACACGGGCTTCAGGGGCCTTCCTGAAAGGTTAGGAAACACAGGTGAGGAAATCAGTGCACATAGGAAATTGAGCTGCACACAATTTAAAAAAAAAAAAAAAAAAAAGATTGAGAAATGCTAGCTTGACCACGGGAGACTGTCTGCGAGAGGCCCAGCCTGGCTGTGTGCGTTATCACTGCTGCTCGATCATCGATATCTCTGCTCTCGTGGTCTTGTACCTCCCTGCTCCTGCTCGCTCCACACTCAGTCTCCAGGACTGGGCTCGCTGAGTCGCTGGCCCGGTCTTTCGGATCTCTATGCTTCTATGAGGATGACTATATTAACAGAATATAATTTCAGGTTTACAATTTTGCACACACTCACTTTAGCGCGCACCAGTTTTTGTCACTGGGGGGAAAAA
This sequence comes from Lepisosteus oculatus, assembly GCF_040954835.1. Lineage (NCBI taxonomy): Eukaryota > Metazoa > Chordata > Actinopteri > Semionotiformes > Lepisosteidae > Lepisosteus > Lepisosteus oculatus. The sequence goes on along the minus strand of NC_090708.1, from coordinate 1,953,521 downwards.
ATTGGCACAACTCAGGTGAGCTGGTTTCCATCGGAACCGGAATTTAAAAAGTTCTGGCTGGAGGGCTGTGACGCAGGCAGGAGAATCTGCAGCGCAGGACTGTAGAACTGCAACGGACCCACACCAGAGAGGAGCCAGCGGCGAGATTTCGGGGGCACGGTCAAACCAGAACACGAACAGTGATCCGCCGTCCCCGCACGCCCTCGGCTGGGGTTCGAGGAGCCAGCAGTCAGCCGAACGATGAGAGGCCCTTCCCTGCCCCCCCAAACACACACAGGTCCAAAAGCGCTGGCCGGGGCTGGCGACTGCAGGGGCTCGAGCTGGGTAACACTGGGCACACAGAGGAGCAGGCACAAACACAGCAGGACCGGCCCACTGACGCCAGCGCTGCTCCCCGGAGAGCGCCTCCACGACGTCCGAACGGGGCTCAGGCCCGGGACAGGTCTGGGACGACTGGACAGCTCAATCTTCCCTCTAGGGCTGCTGGGTCATCTCCTGTAATTCCTAAACAGCTTTAGCAGCAGTAATTCGCTGTGACAGTAACGATCTCCTTGGACCGCTCTCCTGGTGCTGATTTAAAGCAGGGGCGTTGAAGCCTGGTCCCGGAGTCTCCAGTCACCCTGTTACTGACATTTTAGAAACTCTTGAACACTTTACATCTATTTAAGGAAGGGAACTGAAGGGACATTCGGATGCGGTTGAACTAACCGCCTGCTCCATCGATCAGGGTTTAAATGGTCCAGGTCTGTCGGAGCTGCCAGCTGCCTGATGGGACCCCCCCGATTTAAAGAGCCGCCGGACTTGAAGAACCAGAGCCGAGTTTGAGTCTGCAAATACCTCCAGTACTCTGCCGTTCTTTCAAAGTCTGAATCTCCAGGATCAGAAAACTACAAGGCATTTTCAACAACATTTTTTTTTTGTAAAAACAACTTAAAAAACAATCTTCGTAGTCTTATCAGCTCTAAAGGTCGTTGCTGTGACAAACCCCAGGACACACGCTTGAGCTGAGCTCGCGGGCTGGTGGGGCTGTCTATTGTAAGGCTGGACCTGGAAATGGGCTGTAACAGGTCCATCCTGTTCGTCTGCGCCCAGCAGCTCCAGGGCTACGCGAGGCCCCAAAATCACACTAACAGGTTCTGCTGATCCGGCCACAGTATCGCTCCTGCGCCGAGCACAGCCCCAAGAGGGCCAAACTGAATCAGTTGCTTTTGTAAGTAATTAGACAGGTGTGTCTGTATAATTATCCCCCTGGGCAGACGCTCGGCTCACGTGACAGGGCTTGTCGAAGCCGACCTCGCGCCAGGGAGGCAAGCGTCACGCTGGGAGGGGGCAAAACCACACACCCTACTCGGGGAGGAAGAATGAGGGAAAGAGACGATGGTGCAGAAACCTGCTTTGCCACCCTTCCCGGGACTGAAATCTGAACCCCAGCCCCACCAGAGGCCAGGTCTTGCCTGACTGGGGCAGAAGGAAGTGGGGCTCAGCTCAGGACAGCGGGCGGGGGGCGGAGAGCGTAGCGATGTGTGCATCAGCGCAGGTCCTTCCCGCGCTGCACTCCATCCACCAGGGGGCGCTGCGCTGGCCCCGCGGATCCGCTACCCAGGAGGCCCTGCAGGTCAGGGCGAAGGGGTCATGAAGGGGTCAGGGCGCAGGGTCATGAAGGAGTCGGGTCGCAGGGTCAAGAAGGAGGATCAGGGCGCAGGGTCATGAAGGGGTCAGGGTGCAGGGTCATGAAGGGGTCAGGGCGCAGGGTCATGAAGGGGTCAGGTGCAGGGTCATGAAGGGGTCAGGGTGCAGGGTCAAGAAGGAGGATCAGGGCGCAGGGTCATGAAGGGGTCAGTGTGCAGGGTCAAGAAGGAGGAGTCGGGTCGCAGGGTCAAGAAGGAGGATCAGGGCGCAGGGTCATGAAGGGGTCAGGTGCAGGGTCATGAAGGGGTCAGTGTGCAGGGTCAAGAAGGAGGAGTCGGGTCGCAGGGTCAAGAAGGAGGATCAGGGCGCAGGGTCATGAAGGGGTCAGGGTGCAGGGTCATGAAGGGGTCAGGGCGCAGGGTCATGAAGGGGTCAGTGTGCAGGGTCATGAAGGGGTCAGGGTGCAGGGTCATGAAGGGGTCGGGGCGCAGGGTCATGAAGGAGGAGGCGGGCCAAGGGGTCATGAAGGGGTCGGGGCACAGGGTTGAGAAGGAGGAGTCGGGGCACAGGGTTGGCAAGAGTCGGGGCGCAGGTCGAAGCAGGAGCCCCCTTTGGCTCGGCTGTGCCTCAGCGCACCCCTTGGCACGAGGACGTCCTCCCCACGGTCGTCTCCTGTCAGGCGGGAGCGGCTCTCCGCCTTGCTGTCCCGGGACGCCCTCACTCGCCCAATCAACCAATATCGACAAGTCAACGCCACACGGGCGAAGCCCTTCTGCGTCAGCGGGGATATATACATACCTTTAGCGAAGGGGGGTTGTTTTATTAATTGTGAAAACGACAAACGAGTATAATAATATTTGGATTTTCAGAGTGTAATAGGGACTGTGGTTGAATTCCCAGTTTACTGCCGCCGACCAATTACCGGAGCGCTCGCCGGGGACCGGCCGGCCCGCCAGTAACGACACAAATAATCCCAGTTCGCTGCCGAAGGGGTACTCCAGGGAGACGGGGGTTGAACGGCTTCTCGCCGGCGAGAAACAGGGTGTCAGACAGCCACCCGTCGCTATGGTTGTGTGTTATTAATGCTGAGATATCCCGGACCTTTGCGGTCTGACCGTGTCTGACCGTGCGCGTCCTGAGCTCGCCTCGCCACAGCTTTTACCGCAGCAGGGAAACACGAGCGTCATGTGGAGGTCGACTCCTGGGGATTTTCAAACGACCAAAAACACACCAATGCATTTCAGCCATGTACTCCGCCAACAGCAAGGGATAATTAGTCATTATTATCCCGAAACAGCCCGTCGTCAAAGGCGGGGGGTCTTGGAGCGATATTAATTTATTGCAGGGTGACTTACTGCCATCTTCTGGCCGCAGCTGCGCACTGCAGAGGCTAAATGTTTCAAGAGAGTGATCAGAGCGATCATCCCCGACAAACAGCACCCGAGAGCAAGCAGAACTTCGTTGAGAGGGGGTGGACTGCTAAAGAGACCACACGCACACACAATTTGCGCACAGAGCAAATCACGGGAGACTCTTTTGGTTCGATGGTGGGAATTATTTCGCCAGAAAATGAGCTCGGGTGCTTAACGGGTTAATGGCAGGGAAACAGTGCTTTTCGCGTCAGGCTGCGACACGAACCCCACCCCAAAAAAGCCGGAACCCCCCAAGGATAAAGACCCGGCGTCCAGAAACACATCCTTTGTTTTTTTTTCCTTTTTCGTAGGCGGGTGCGAACGAGCCTCACTACCGTCCTAAAGGTAGGCTGCTCTGTGCGGCGATCTCGTCATACTTTTTCAGCGAACCGGCGCTATTTAAAAGAGGCTCGCCTCTTCAAAAAAATAAAAAAGTTCGCTTCGGGGATTCTCTCCAATACCTTACATTTACAGCCAAAGAGAGACGGGTCGAGTTAAGAGGCAGGAGTGCGACTCGGAAGGCTGCCGAGCGTGTCGCTCCCTCTAGCGGCCGCAGAGCAGAATGCAGAGGAAGGCAGAAGGCGGGCAGTTTCGTGGTGTCGCGTTTTTCGTCGAGCCCACCGGTCGCACGGCCCGGGATTAATTCGCTTAATTCCCGTGGCTTTCCAACACGCCCCTTCGGCGTTTGAGCCGCAGCCCGTATCCTAAAAATAACGCGAGCCTGCGAGGAGGGGTACAGACAGAGCCTCGGCGAACCCGCTAACCACGGTTTTAAAGCAGAAACGTCCCCGCCTTGTGGAGTGAGCCGTTTCATCTTACACACCTTTTTACACATGTTTTTGTTCTGCAAAAGTAATTTAAAACAAACAAACAAACAAACAAACACTTCCACGTCAGAAAAATTCAACACCAAGCAGCCCGGCACGATTGGTAAAGGATTCACCGGCGTCTCCTGTCCAGCAGCTAAATCTCCCGTTTTAACGGTGTTTAATTATCGCTCCGATTACTGGCGGAGCTGAAAGATGCAGCCGCTCTGCTGAAGTGACGGACAGCCTGAAAGACTTGTAACGACATTGTTTTTCGGCTTGAAAGTGTCCGGCCAGATGAACACCGAGCAGGAGACGAGACGGCAGCCTTCGATCGGGGGTTTCGTTTTCACGTATCAGTGTTACTCTGTCGAGAGCGAAAGGGGATGAAGGGTTAGCTTCTGGGATCGGGGGATAAATTACGAGTGTGTTGTTTTTTTTTTTCCTAATTTAACTGAAACGACCGACAAACACAACTGAGTTGGAAAAACCCAGACGCAGGTCCCCAGCCCTGGTACCGGGGAGGGGGTCAGTGTATCCACGGGCCTTCAGCCCAGCTAGGCTCGTAATAAACGAGCCGAAACAAGCTCGTTTTCTGGCTTAATGACACTCGTCAGACACAGCGCCCCCTCCAGGCGCAGGACTGGACACGCAGTCTTGAGCACAGGGGTGACCCCCCCACCCCACCCCACCCGCACAGCCGCCGGGAGCACCCTCCTGGCCGGTCCGGGCCGGAAGATGTGTCCGACACAGTCCCACACCCGGAGACGCGGAGTCGTAAAGCACAGAAAAGACCCTGGGTTTGAAAACTCGTCGGCCCGTGACCCGTGACCCGTGACGCGTGATGATGATATTCCCCCCACGGCCGCGTCCTCGAACCCGAAAAACGGCGATGCCACAGCCGGGCCACCGGCTCCTGGGGGGGCTGGGAGGTGCCGGCCCCGCCCGGGGAAGCTGACCCTTTTAAGGGCAATAACGTTTCCCTCCTCCTTCTCCTCCTCCGCACAACCACAAAGCGCATCGATAAGTTCTGATGGTCCCCCCCCCAAAAAAAAATAATCGATCGATTATTTGTGATTATGAGTGTCAAGACGCGCTTCAGCAGTGATGCCTGACACAGCTTGTCAAAGGATATTGTTCCATAAGAGAAACTCCCTTTTTTTCTTGACCTGCAGGCAAAGAGTCAAAGAAGGCAAAGGTCTTGCGACGCCAGTCCATCACAGGGCGCCCACGGATGGGACGCCATTCCCAGCCTCCCAGAGGCCGATGGACCCACCGGCGTGTCTCTGGGCTGTGGGAGGAAACGCACGTGAACACGGGGGGGACATGCGAACTCCACACAGACCGCCCCCCGGGTCTGGGGGTGATCCCTGGGCCCCAGCCCTGCGCACGCCCCTTTAACGTCCTGTATAGGAATAGAAAGACCAGAAACAAATACCAGGTCCTACGGCCACCGGAAGTGCCCGATCTCTGCCTTCCACAACACGCTGCGGAAGACGGCTGACATCTCTGAGCAGCGGTTCCGAGTGACAGGTCAGGCGGACTCATACAGCGGCCCGTCGGCAAAGCTACCTTACGCTGCGGGGGAACAAGTTCACTTCGAGGTTCAGGGGCGTCGCACCCGAAGAAGGCTCCCCAGCCGAAACGTTGCGTTTCTTTCCTCCTCTTCCCGGCGCAGGGGTGAAAGCTTCACCTGTGCCAGCCCGTGTCTCCCGAGCCTGCCCTCTGCCTGGGACAGGGCGGAGCGGAGCGCTCCGGTGAAGCCCCGCTCTGAGGAGGCGCTGTGCCCTCGCTGTGCCCTCGGCGGGTCCGGCTCTCTCAGAGCACAGCGTGAGCGGCTCCTGGGCGCAGCCGGGCTGGGTTATCGGGTCCCCTGGGGGAGATTAAGGGGCTCAGCTGCGCGGGCCACGTGTCACCTTTCAGCAAACCGGTTTTATTTTTGGTGGTATTTTGTGTTTATGTCTGCAAGGGGGTTCCAGCGCCCCCGACAGCGTGTGTGTGTGTGTGTTTTAAAATAAACTGTATTGGAACAGTGAGACCGGGCGAAAAGATGCGACTATATCATCCGAGTAATCATTTCAGTCACGGTATATAGTGTCCTTTCCCACTGCCCGACAGGCCTCCCTCTGCGGGCACAGCCCACCGACAGGCCGGCAGGGGAAGATCTCTGGACCCCACGGGCGCAAGGGCCGGTGTATACAAGATCCTCACACCTGAAGAAGGCTCCACGTGTTGTGTTTTCTCTCTTCCTTTTTTTCAGCAGGGAATTAACCTATTACTTGCTCCTTTGCAGCCTACGCATTCTGACGCAGCTCCCCACCTGAACTGCTGTAAGATTTATGCTGATACGCGATTGCTGAACAGTAAAAAAAAATACATAAGCCAAACCACAAGCGCACGACATTTGAATATGGCCGCTAGAACCGTCTCTCCTTCCTTCTCTGGCTGCTCCAACTTCATAAACAGCAGCCCCTGTACAAAATGCCGTCAACGCATACAGGCAGCCGGAGACATCCGCAATTCTACATATACAGTACGTATCCGCCAAGGCCAAACGTGTTTACGTGCTCACACGCGTGGGCACGTCGCGCCACCTGCTCGGGGCGCGCGTGATCGGGTCTAATAATCAGCTCCTCGCGGTCAAAGGCGTCGGGTTTCACCCCACCCGCCGAGTGGGGCCGAACTCGCCCACAGGGGTCAGGCCTGGAGCACGGGGGGGGGGAGGAGGACACCCCCCACAGCACGGGAAACACGGCCTAGCGCCCGGGGGGGGCGCGCTAGTCGCCCGTCAGGCGAGGGGCTCCGTGTCCGCCCCCCAGTCCCGCCCGAACCGCACGGCTGCGCGATTTCGAAACTCGTCGTTGCAGGGGGGGGGCGGTTGATAGTGAGTCGTTTAAAAGAAACGGGAAATAAAAATTTCAGGGGCTGTAACCTCAGGCTTTTGAAGTGCGTTCAGCCTCGCTCATGGGCTACGCGAGGGGGGGTCTAGACCGAACACGGAGGAAACTTGTTTTGGAGGAAGAAACATCTGATCTGCAGACTCGTCCGCTTCGTTGTGTGTCGTGCGGGGGGGGCGCGTCACGCCGCCGCCCGCCCGTGAGGGGGACCCGACCTCGTTCGTGCAGTGTTTTTCCCGTCGCGAACGAGGGCTTCGGTTTGGTCACTAACGGCGATACAGCGCCGATAAGGGGGCGGACTGTGAATATCTGTCTGCTGACCCCTCTGCTCTTAATACCACCTTCCACGGCCTCCTCTATTGTTATTGTTGTAATTATAATTGTGTCCTGTCTTGTGAAATCTTCTTATTTATTGTTGTAGTCTTCTTATTTATTGTTATTGTCATCCTGTAAAGCGCTTTGAGAAGCCACCTTTAAAGGCGCTATATAAAATAAAGTTAATTATTATTTTTATTATAACCTCAGCGCCCCTTCACGAGTGGCAAACTCTTAGGCAAGGGTCCGGTCTCCAGCAGCTGTCGCGCCTGGTCTACCTGTCCGGCGCCGCTGGCCGGCGGACCCACACGGACCCACACGGGCGGGCGGGGTGCCCCGGGGGCCCCGCTGGTGGAGCACCGCGGTACATCCGCACACGAGCGCGTCTCAAAGACGAGACCCCCCCCCCCCCCGCAGGCAGGTCACGTGCTCGGCGCGCGGAGGAGGGAGACGAGTCGCTAACCCGACACCCACCGCCGCTTCAGTGCTGGAGAGAAAACGGCACTTGTAAGTCACGCGTGGGCTGTCTCTATCCGGGTCAGAAATACGCGATGCAATAACAGGAAGTATGGATATAAAACGACGAGCAACGAAACGTCTAAAAACCCGATTATATCAAAGTACCAGCGCCAGCATACTGCAGAACAAAGCTCTAAGCCCACGTATCGCGAAACCCACCCCCACAACCCACCCAAAACACACGCTGCCCGGATGTGCAATACACTCATTTTAAATCTTATCAACGACCTGTTTAAGAAAAAAAAAATTAACATCGCTCCCGTGCTGCTCGATTGGGACACGGCTCTCCTTCCGGACAAACAACTGCGACATATCAAATGTTTATTAAAAAAAAAAACCCAACAATAAACGTGGAAAAAGAAAATGGCCTCTAGCTCGGGCAATCTGAAGCGGCCCCGCGCGACACGCGAACAAAGGCGCCGCATTGCTCCTCCATGCCACGAGCGCGGCGGCGCGCGCACGCGCTGCACCGCGAAATGGCGGAGCGAGGAGGAGGAGGAGACTCGCCTCGAGCGCAGCGGGCCCGCGCCTGCGCGCTGGGGCGGCGCCCCCTCCCCCCCCCCCCCCCGCCCGCAGGGCTGCAGCCAAGACGCGGAGCCGGAGTCCCGGGCGCGGAGCTGGAGGCTGCGGGGCGCCAGGCTGCCTTTCTGTCTGCCGCCCGAGCGGTTCCCGCATAGTTTTCTTGAGAGTCCGTTTTTTCTTAGTCAATGCAAGATGCAGGTGCCCCCCCCCACCAGCCTGAAGCCAGTACTGCTTCGTGGCATCTTTAATAATAATTGAATTAACCAGAATATACCAAGCAGCGCAGCAGCAAGAGGGACAACATGTCACAGAGACGTCTGCTCAGACAAGGGCTGCGGACCTGAGACAGCGGGGCCCGGCTGTGTCCTGAGCAGAGACAAATTAGACCCGTTTTGTGAGCTGAACAACTCGATCGATCCTTTGAGGGAGGGGTTAGCAGAAAGCACAGTTCGTCCTTACAGACCTGAAGCTAGAGAGAACTGCAGTTCTGTCACTTGAACTAGGATGCGAATGAGAAACTTAGGGCTGAAGTCGTCTACATTTTCTGCACGGAAAAGACAACAATTCATGTAAATGCCCCCTCATAATATTTTCTTAGGCTAATTTTAGATTACATTTAGTTTATAGCGAAATAAATATACCTTGATGGAGGTAAGTCCTTCAGTGTTCAAAGTCCTTCAGTTACTCATATCGTTGCCTGAGGGTGGGTCAGGGTGAGAGGCAGTCATTTCACAAACCTCTGTGGACATGAAAAAGAGCCCTGAAGATTCCTGGCGAGGCAACACCTCTAAACCCCCGAAGAGAAAGCAGCAGCAGCAGCAGGGAGATTAAGCGCTGTGCACAGATTCACACCCTGCGCGGGATCAGGGTGCGAGGGAGCCGGTCTGGACTGATGTCGCCCCTGACACAGAGGTGGAGCGCTGATGTTATCTCTGTGTGCAGGACGTCGAGCTGCAGAGAAGAGTTCGTTGCTCGTGCGATACCGGAGGATAGGATTATATTAGAATTCGTGATCGATAGTGCTTGCAGGAGGAGGAGGGGGGGAGGCTGACCGCTGGCGAGACCCCAGCTGGGGTGAGAGGATTGAGACGTGCCCTCTGTGTGCATGAGGACAGCGAGAGCATATTCCCCAGTGTTTCTGTCTCAGCCTGCCTTATCACTGTTCCTGCGTCACATATATAAGATCACTTTATCACCCCTATACCATTTCTTGTATCAGGAATCTGTCTTTTCACAGACCCCAGCTTGCTCTCCATGAGACGCACAGACAGGGAGAGAAGCTGGGGGTCAGAGCACAGGGTCAGCCATTTATACAGCGCCCCTGGAGCAGTTGGGGTGAAGGGCCTTGCTCAGGGGCCCAACGGAGTAGGATTCCTCTGCCGGCCGCGGGATTCGAACCGACAACCTTCCAGCCACAGGCGCAGATCCTGAGCCCCAGAGGCACCACTCCGCCCTGCATGCATGCAGCTGTGTATGGACCAGGGGGTATTTACATCTCTTAAAAGCACTCAGGGCAAAGAAGCATTATTTTCTCATGCGCTTTGTTTTTATGAAGCTTCAGACATGGTGGCTATTTTTTAAATGTTGATTTTTAAAAAAAAATTCTGGCATCCAGGTGTCCTGTACATTGTAGAGATTATGTGTACGTGTGCGGATGTATAACAACAACCCTGCAACAATAAATGCCTGTGCCATTGTTGATTCCTGGCTGCAGTTTAATCTGTGATCTGTTTTTCCAGACTTCCTGGTTAACTAGATTTTCCTACGTTTTTTTCAAGTTTGTCTTTCCTCTCGGCCTGTTAAGACCAAAGCTCAGACCTGGAGAACCTACTGTACGAGGCTCTGAGAATAACAAGTAAGTCACCGATCATGCGAGAGGCTTCCATTGCACAGGAAGTCCAGTTTGAATCCCCGGCCCCCGCGCGGGACATAACACACAAACCACAGACACTTCTGTCAGCAGCACACCGAACAGCGTCCTCCAATGAGCTCATCGGTCCCTGCTACACTGGGAAAGATCAGAGCTCTGGCTTGCCAGCAAGTCTGCTAGCACAGGCATGTAGGCCTGAGTGCTTGTTGCTGAAGCTGCAGGAAGAGCTCTAGGCACGGACTCGGTCGGACCAGAGGTGGTCTTTGCCTGCTGGACTGGATTTGAAAGGTGCAGCGCTTACATCACTCAAGCAGGGCTGTGGAGGATGGTTGTGAGAAAGATGCTCCTTTAACTGTCTGAGAGTTGGCTGAGAACTTGTGTCCACATGCTGTTGTCGCTGCTTTAGCATTTTACAGAGCTGGCAGTAAGGGAGAGCAGTCCGAAAGCTGAGTGAGATAATCTGACCCGCCGTGTGGCATTTCAACTGTCCTTCAGGATCTTGCTCCTTCCCATCTGCTGACTGGTGTTGGCAGGATGAGGAAGAAGGAGCACGCCCGTCTCGAAGGCCGCCAGCAGGGGGCGTGATCACCGACCCAGCTCGGTGAGGAGCCCAGGGGTACAGGCTTCACGCATGCACAGGAAAAGAAGTTAAAAAAAAAAAACCATATATAAAACAAACCCTGACCTCCACATCACATCTCTGCTAAAAATAACCGCCGGGAGGCGTGAACATGTTTCAGCCACTCGCTACCAGTCTTTCTTTCTTCTTGCTTTCTCTCTTTCTTTTGAAAGGCGGTACGGAGGGTCTGAGAGGGCCTGGGCAGGGGAACAAGGTTTTTTTTGTGCCCTCCCCAGGAGGTTCTCTTGGCTTTCAGCATGTTTAGCGACAGCGAGCCTGGAAACTCCCACCAGCCCCTCCTCCGGCGGCTGCTGCTCTCTCTATACCATACAAGGGCCGGGCGCGCGAGGAGACGGTGTCAGGAGGTGTGTGGGAGGACAGGGCAGCAGGACGTGACGCTGGGAGGCAGGGCTTGCTCAGGGCTTGTCATCTCTGGGCAGCTTTGGGTGGGTCGCTGTGGGGTTTTCTGGAAGGTATTTACATGCATACTTGTCAGTTTTACTGCTACAGTTCCAGCCTCTGACAGAGTGAGCTAAATGCCACAGCGCTGAAGGGGAACAATTCATTTAAAGCACATTAAAAAAACACGCACACAGTTGTATTTCCTGTTTGCTGAGCTTTTACATCTGTGTGAACTGCGTGACAGCAGGGAAGCGTTTGAGAAAGACCTTGCACAGGCTTTGGGGAAATATCAGGTACACTGTTCTGTCTTCTCAGCAGAAAGGACTTGCTTGTTCGAGTGGAAAGGAACAATGCTCAATTGAACACGATGAACAGAGCATGTGGGTGACACAAGCGATGTAACTGTTCCCTTCGTGGGTGTCAGTTTGAAACCCCAAAGGTTGAGGGAAAAAGAGCTTTACTCCCTCTTCCTCGTCTTCAAGTGTGCAGCTGCATTACTGCGCAGTCAGGTGGATATCCTGGACACGTGTTTACTGACTCTGCAGTGTGAGACTAGACAGCCGCTGTAAGAGCAGATCAGGTCAGAGCTAATTAAATACAAGGATTATGTCTTGGATATCAGGTGGAGTGTATAACATATCCGTGTTCCCAAGAAAACGATATTCAAAAGGCTCACCCTAACCACACCACTGGGGCCTCCATGGAATGGAAACAGAATCATTGAACTAGGCAGGGGCAAACAGTGGAAGAACTACAGCAGTGTCTGCACCAGTACTTTCTGCACCAGCAGTGTCCCTGCCAGCAGTGTCTGCACCAGCAGTGTCCCTGCCAGCAGTGTCTGCACCAGTGCTTTCTGCAGCAGCAGTGTCCCTGCCAGCAGTGTCTGCACCAGTACTTTCTGCACCAGCAGTGTCCCTGCCAGCAGTGTCTGCACCAGTGCTTTCTGCAGCAGCAGTGTCCCTGCCAGCAGTGTCTGCACCAGTACTTTCTGCACCAGCAGTGTCCCTGCCAGCAGTGTCTGCACCAGTGCTTTCTGCAGCAGCAGTGTCCCTGCCAGCAGTGTCTGCACCAGTACTTTCTGCACCAGCAGTGTCCGTGCCAGCAGTGTCTGGACCAGTAGTTTCTGCACCAGCAGTGTCCCTGCCAGCAGTGTCTGCACCAGTACTTTCTGCAGCAGCAGTGTCCCTGCCAGCAGTGTCTGCACCAGTGCTTTCTGCAGCAGCAGTGTCCCTGCCAGCAGTGTCTGCACCAGTACTTTCTGCACCAGCAGTGTCCCTGCCAGCAGTGTCTGCACCAGTGCTTTCTGCAGCAGCAGTGTCCCTGCCAGCAGTGTCTGCACCAGTGCTTTCTGCAGCAGCAGTGTCCCTGCCAGCAGTGTCTGCACCAGTGCTTTCTGCAGCAGCAGTGTCCCTGCCAGCAGTGTCTGCACCAGTACTTTCTGCACCAGCAGTGTCCCTGCCAGCAGTGTCTGCACCAGTGCTTTCTGCAGCAGCAGTGTCCCTGCCAGCAGTGTCTGCACCAGTACTTTCTGCACCAGCAGTGTCCGTGCCAGCAGTGTCTGCACCAGTAGTTCCTGCCTCAGCAGTGTCAGTGGTAGTCACATCTTTTCCTTAGAAAGGACACTACATTTTAAGTTAAAAAAGCCTAGGAAACAGAATCTGATTGGTCAATGTAGTACTTTGTGTTAGGCAATGAGGTAACAGTATGTTCCTACACGTGGAAGCACTTCTTACTCGTTAATTCTTGCACAAGTGTGTAATTACTGTGAGGCCTAGAAGAGCTGGGCACAAAATTCAACATTCAACAAGAATAATGAATCCTCTAGGAGCTGCTGTCCAAATATTGCACAATGTTAGTGGAAATTTGTGTTAATTAAAATAATAAGGACAATAAAAATGACATAACAGAAATGGTGTCTTAGCACTCTCATAACACTCTTTTAATGAGGCAGCATAAATTCAGACACTTCAATTATAGTTTCAGACAAATATGTTAATGAGGAGAACTTATTAAAAGAGGTTGCAGGCGCCCTTCTGTCCTTTTCTCCACTCTCGATAAAACACTTTGACCAGATAACGTCTGTTTTTCCTGCCTGTGATGACCACTGCAGCGCGGTCATGCAGTTCTTTCAGGAGAAAATGCATCACGTTCATACCCAGCAGCTGACCTCAGCTCCTGCAGTCATGACAACAGCAGCCACTCCTGGTTCCCCCTTTCCCAGCTTCTCCTATCCCTGCTGCTGCTTGTGTGACCGAGCTGGCAGGCAAGCTGAGACCTGCTGCCTGGAGACGTGTCCCGGTCTCTGTTCCTGCCCCCCTGCTCAAATCTAGCTTCTTTTACGATTAACCTCATCGGCCTGAGCCTTGTGCCCGGAGGCCCAGAGCCCTCAGCTGTCACCCCTGGTCTGGACCCTCAAGCAGTTCACAACCACCACCCTGTTTCCAATCTGCCGTTTCCTACACAAATTCTGGAGCAGGCTGTTGATGTTTAATTATAATCTCATCATAGTGAGCTCTCTGGGTGTTTCCTATTGGCTTCACCTCCACAGACACAGCACCGAAACTGATAGGACTGTATGCTAGAACTCGCTTACAGCTCCAGCTTTTCACTACAGCTTTTCCTGCTGTTCTGTGTGGTTCATGTGTTACGGTAGTGAACCTTTTCATTCCTTCTCTTATTATCATAATTGTTATGTCTTCTTAAGAACTGGGCCAGAAGGAGCTGCTGTCTTAATAAACTCACTGGTTCTTTGATGTTTTTCCACATCTGTCAGTACTGCTGTGCCACCCTGCCCTCCAGAAAAGATTTGAATCAGGTGAAAACTGTATCCTGTTCAGGAAACTGTAAAGGTTCAGCTTGCGGGGTCCTGGAAGGAGTTAGCGCCTTTCAAAAAAAAAGTTACAGTAATTCATTTTTTTTCTATTTTCTTTCCTAAGCGAAACCAGGCAAGCAAGTGAAAAGATGAACATGAACATCAGCAGTTTTGTCAGTTAGGCTGATGTGGAATTCAGTCTGTGTAATTGACCTGTGTTGCCTTGGGCTACAACACTGATACTTTAAGGAATGCACTGTACTGCAGGAACAAAACCCGGTTATTAGGAAAATGACTTAAAGTATGTTAGCCTTTCTGCGCTGTATTCGTTACCCCCAGTCTGAAAAGTAATAGCTGATCTCATATACACACTCAGATTAGCTAAAACATTTCTTACAGTGCTTTTCCTTTGTTATAGGGGTAGTGACCTGATGCACGGACAGTCTCTCTAATCCTAGACGGGATTTGTGAACATTTCTGTCAGCCATACTCAAACACTTGCCAGAGCAGGGAATGGGGTTATGACACCTGAAATTTTATTGTTTTTTTTTTTTTTTACCATACTGGTACTTTTTATAAACAGAGCAAAGAGCTGAAATTCATCCCTGGTTCAGTTCCCCCAAACCCTTTCCACTGTCCTGACGCAGGGAGTCTCCCCGGTCCCATCCCGCCCTACTCGGGAGGAAGCTGGTGCTCCGCCTGCGAACGGGAGCCGACCCGAGTCCTGACAGGTGCCAGACTCACCTGGGCACTCGTGCAGCTGGCTGCCTGTCAGGCCGCTGAGAGGGGACAGCCGGGCTCGATCCAGCGGACCTCGTCTCCCCCTGTGACTCCCTCCTTGTCCAGCAGCCATCTCACCCTGCAGCTGCCAGCTGGCTGCCCACTGGAGCTCAGCAGTGTGAGCCTGGCCAGTACCTGGGTGGGAGACCTACTGGGAAAGCTAAGGGCAGCTGCTGGAAGAGTTAAGTGGACCACTAGGGGGCGCTCACCCTGCGGTCTATGTGGATCCTAATGCCCCAGTATAGTGACGGGGACACTAGACTGTAAAAAGGCGCCATCCTTAGGATGAGACATAAAACCGAGGTCCTGCCTCTCTGTGGTCATGACAAATCCCAGGATGTTTCTCGAAAGCAGTAAAGGTGTTACCCCTGGTGTCCTGGCCTTTACCAGATTTCCCCCTGGCCTTTACCAGTCATGGCCTCCTAATAATCCCCCTCTCTGAACTGGCTGGCTGCCGTCGCATCATCCAGGTGGGGCTGCACACTGGTGGGGGTGGAGGGGATCCCCGTGACCTGTAAAGCGCTTTGAGTGGAGTGTCCAGAAAAGCTCTCTATTAGTGAAAGCAATGATTAATTATTACTAGGAACAAGTAATGGGTTTATTCCCTGCTGAAAAGAGAAGACAGAAAACACAACGTTTCGGCCGTGGAGCCTTCTTCAGCTGTCTTCTACACCTGAGACCTGTTACTTGTGTCCTTGCAGCCTACGCACGCTGACGCACGCTGACGCACGCTGACGCAGCTCCCCACCTGAACTATTACTGTTCCTTCTTCAACGCCAATGGCACTCCCCCCCGCTGTTTACTGTTTTACCGTGGTTCTTTCACCGGATGGTCTTCCACACCACCGGAATGGGAAAATCCTCCTGCTCCTGCTGAGTGTCGTGGATGCACGGGGCACCAGGATGGGATGCCCGTCCACCGCGGGGCACACGCACACGCACTCGCACACGCAGACGCACACGGGACCGCTCCAGGAACACCGACCCTTGCGTCTTTGGGAGGAAACCAGAACCCCGGGAGGACCTGCCTGTGAACACATGGAGAACGTGCAAGCTCCACACGGAAGGCACCCCGGTGCGGAATCGAACCCGGGACCCTACGGCTGTGAGGCAGCGGGGCTCACCGCCCCTCCACCACCACCCTGCCCTCTATCCCCCCTTTGTTCTTATTTTGCCATACGTCCGCAGGGACATGAAAACCTCATAAAAATGAACCAGGCAGGAAATGACCATTTTGGTCATCCTTGCCGGTCAGCGACGCTGGGAAGTGACAGGGAGCGGCAGCACAGCCCCTTCAGCGCGATCCCCCTGCTGTCCCTGTGTCCGCTGGCTGGAAGAGGGCCCAGAGGGACAGAGACGAGCCACAGGGGAAGGTTTCCACCTGCACGGACTACGACAGAGCAGCTCCCCCTTACTTCTAATTACATCGATCTGCTCCCTCCAGACATGGGTTTCCACTGGAAGAGACTCGTTGTCATTACTGGTTAAGGGATCTCTGATGGACTGTCTCCCGCGCTCCAGGCGATACCTGTTCGGATGCCAATTGGGCATTTTTTCCTCATCCTCCTGATTTCCACTCCTGTTGTCGGGTCGTGTTCCCAAACGGTTTGCACGGACTTCTGTCCCAGGCTTTCCCGGTCGGGCTGGCTCCGAATCTCTTGTTTTTCCATCCTTCTGCGGACGTAGTTTCCTCCTGAGAGTGAAGCCGAAGAGTGTGCTTGAGCTCCGTGCGTTTCAAAGTGGGGTCGCTCTTTTCCAGTATCCGATATCAGGTGTCAGGTAAAGCAGTTGGATAACATATCATACTTCCTGGGTTTTTTATTATCTTGGAATAAGAGAACACATGCTCTTGAGGACCTCAATTAAAATGTTCAGGGAGTTAATTTCCTGGAAAAAAAACATTAAAAAAGCAATTAGCATTGTAACTACACAACTTTCTTTAGTCATGAACTGACCAAATAAAAAAAAAATCAAATTTAACAATATGCAAGATTTTATTTCCATTTTGTTTTACTACAAAAAAATGGATTGTAGGAGCTTTTTCTAAAACGGGGGTGTTTCTGGTCTCTTAAAAACAGTGCAGACACAAACTCAGGCTGCATCGGAACAGAAATCCATCTTCATCCTCTGCCAGGAACGTCGTCCTCTTCAACGCCAAGAGCCTCCCAGTGTCGCCCCACTCCCAGAGTCAGATCGTCCTTCACTGCAGGATGCCTCCATCATGTACTGCAACTACAAATCCAAATGATAAACCTGCCTCCCCTTCTGCGCATCCTTTCTGCTGCAAGTGTGAGGACAGGGGTGTGCAGTCCCCGGTCCAGTGTTGGCGAGTCTTCACTCCACCTCAACTCTCCACAAGTTAAACCTGCTGCTTGCTGGTACCTGTACCAGGGTGTCAGCCTCTCCCCGCCCTGCAGGTGCAGAGACCCAGCAGACACACTGCACCCCAGGGCTGCCCAGCCCGGCCTCGGGCAACACGGTGGGCCAGGGGGCTGTTTCGATCTCTCCCTCATGAGGGCCCGCGCAGTCATCTGTGCAAGGGAGGTGAGATTAAAAACCCCCTAAAATAAAATCACCTGAGCGTTCTTTCTGCGATGCCACCCAACACCAAGTTCCAGACAGCTCGCTCAAGACTGCCTTTTAAGCCTACTCGAGGACCGGGGCGATGAGACAGCACTAACCCTGGACTGTCGCTGCTGGTGTAGTGGAGGGGCGTGACGCAGTGCGCTCCAGCCTGCAGACTGGGCCAGCGTACGCCAGCAGTGAAAAACACTTTCCCCCGGGGGGTGCTGGACTGGCGAGGCTGTGGAGGAGCGTTGTCTTGGCACAGGGGTGCGAGCGTCGATTGAATCGTTGAAAATCATGAGTTTTAAATGCAGAAGATGCAGAACAATACCCTCTTAACAGCAGAGAGTTTCGTCCTTCTTGTTTGGCAAACTAGGCTGCTGCTCATCGTCTCTAATCTATTTGAACACACGAGCGGCTTGAGAAGGCGGGAAAGGAAATCGCGTGCGTCCGAATTCTCTCGCACCTGGTCTCCAAACACACGGCAAGTTAGCATTTCGACTCCTGCTGTTGCACAGCAGACCTCCGCACAGAATCAAGAGAAACCACACATGGCAGAACCTGTCATCAGAGAAACACCTGACAGAAGGAAGAGTCAGCACTCTGCTCCTGTACCTGCCTGGGCCTGCCTCTGTACGAGCATCAGTGTCTTCTGACATCATGTCTGTTTCTCATGCACTGCTGTCAAACTGTGCTTTTTCTGTGCTTTGCAGGAGACGTCCGTCTGTGCTGCTGCGAACTCTAATTATAGAGAAATATGTAGTATGTAATGCCCTCCTCTGTAAGTTTTTACTGTGAAATGTCCCAAATTAATCTGCTACCAGCGCATGGCCCTCAACACCTATTACCACCACACAAATTAACATAAACCTTCCTTCCGTATCGTACCTCAACCTCAGTTCATCTTAAATTACTGTCATGTCTGAGAACAATGATAGCCTGGACACTCACCATTGGACACCATTAGACATATCTAATGGTAGTGTAAGCTTAGGTCCTGTTATTGTAGGTTTATGGGGTTGAGCAGTGTGAAATATTTTTGAGTTGTGTGGAGTTCCTCATTTCGGGTGGTGGATAGGTTTAGGTCGATGTGGCTTTCTGTGTTTTCTGATTGGTTACTGGGGAGACCATGACTGAGAAACAGGAAAGATCAGGAGGAGAGGGAGTGAGGCTTCAGCAGGTGGAAACGAGGCTGTTCAGCGGTAAACTGGACAAAGAATATCCGTCTCCATCCAGACCCCATCCGTACAGGCCGGGTGTTCAACCACCAGCGCACGAGCCCCACAGCTACAGTAGTATTACACACCCTCATGGCCTGTACTGCCCTGCTGGCGTGGTTGTGGGATCAGCGAGACCAGGACGGAGCGCCCTGCTCAGCACAGCCACAGCAGGACGGCCCTCTCAATCAGCCCCTGATGACTTAACGCCGCGCGGAAAACAAGCACCTCGGGCTTCGCCACGCTCCTCCACTTCGTCTTCTCGCCTGGCTGAGGGCGTGTGCCAAGAGGGGCTTCGAGACCTCAAGCTGTCGCAAGCAGAACCCGAGGCCCTGATGACCTGCGGGCGAACAGGAAACCTCTTGTTCTGCCATCTGACAGGCGGGTCATGGGTGCAAGAGGGGCTGTTGTCTGGAAGTGAGCTGACAGCTGAGCCCCCCGGCTTCACTCCTCCTCCTGGACCAGAGGCCTCGGCCTGCCGATGGGCAGGATACACACAGAGTAACGAAGGCCATCACACTGAGATCAGCGAGAGGCTCTCTTCTGTCTCGGGACGCTGTGCTGATGAGCTAATCCTGGTTTCCTGTCCTGTTCCGGCCAACAGCGGCAGGTTGAGCTGAGCCCCCTCTCCAGCGCCCACACGGCGGCAGCCTGCGTCTGTCCGCCCAGGACGGGCTCGGTTATCAGCCCTGACACTTCCTGCCACTCGCTCTCTCCTTGGAGAGATCAGTGTGTCTCTCTCTGCTGACCGGGGCTGTGTGTGTCCAGCACTGTCTCTCTCTCCTGACCAGGGCTGTGTGTGTCCAGCACTGTCTCTCTCCTGATCGGGGCTGTGTGTGTCCAGCACTGTCTCTCTCTCCTGACCAGGGCTGTGTGTGTCCAGCACTGTCTCTCTCTCCTGACCAGGGCTGTGTGTGTCCAGCACTGTCTCTCTCCTGACCAGGGCTGTGTGTGTCCAGCACTGTCTCTCTCCTGACCGGGGCTGTGTGTGTCCAGCACTGTCTCTCTCTCCTGACCAGGGCTGTGTGTGTCCAGCACTGTCTCTCTCTGCTGGCCGGGGCTGTGTGTGTCCAGCACTGTCTCTCTCCTGATCGGGGCTGTGTGTGTCCAGCACTGTCTCTCTCCTGACCGGGGCTGTATGTGTCCAGCACTGTCTCTCTCCTGACCAGGGCTGTGTGTGTCCAGCACTGTCTCTCTCCTGATCGGGGCTGTGTGTGTCCAGCACTGTCTCTCTCCTGACCGGGGCTGTGTGTGTCCAGCACTGTCTCTCTCTCCTGACCAGGGCTGTGTGTGTCCAGCACTATCTCTCTCCTGATCGGGGCTGTGTGTGTCCAGCACTGTCTCTCTCCTGATCGGGGCTGTGTGTGTCCAGCACTGTCTCTCTCTCCTGACCAGGGCTGTGTGTGTCCAGCACTGTCTCTCTCCTGACCGGGGCTGTGTGTGTCCAGCACTGTCTCTCTCCTGACCAGGGCTGTGTGTGTCCAGCACTGTCTCTCTCCTGATCGGGGCTGTGTGTGTCCAGAACTGTCTCTCTCCTGATCTGGGCTGTGTGTGTCCAGACACTTCTCTGGGAGAACACAGATCAGCGAGACCAGGACAGGGCTTTCTGAGTCTCTGTATCTCAGTCATCGTCTCTCTCTCAAACCCTGAACACCCTGAACTGTCTTTTATCAAGTGCCTAATAGACAGGATTTCTATTTCATGTAAGGCAACGATGAATAATTATACCCACTATTAAAGACATTCCTTAAACTGATCTAATCATCAAAGTGCTATTTAAAACGCTTATCAACACCGGTGGCGAGAGCATGATTCCTCCTCTGAATATGCCACGTCTTCTCGACTTCTGCACGTTTTTCGTTTTGAATGACCGAAAGAAACTCCACGTGCGCAGCCTGAGGTAGGTGGCCTCGCCATGCTTAGAGATAACTGCCATGTTTAGAAATGTTGCCTGGACTCGCTCTACCACAGGACCTTATTTAAAAGTCCCAAGGGGATCGTTTCCATATGCCTCTTCTTCTGTGCGCGTTTTCTTCTGTTTTTTTTTTTAAAAAAAAAACAACCCTCACATGTGGAGTTTGTGCCGTTATCCTGCTCCATACCTAGGGATCCTGGCCGTTCCTCTCTGCTGTCACACACCGGGATGAAAAGGGACGACCGCGGGGCACGTGACGCCCAGCCCGTCTTTCAGAGAGCAGTCCGTGCTGCGCCGTCCTGTGTGTTAAAGCCCCGGTTAAGTGCGACTTAGCCGCTCATGCGACATTGTAAAAATAGAAACGGTCTCTTCCGCAGGTGGCGCTGCTTCTCCTAATCTGGCGTGGGCGGGGGGGGCGTGACTGTTGTCTGGAAAAGAGGTGTCGGCGGATCTGGGGCGTTGCGGGCTGCAATTTTCATGTCTGGGGGAGAATGATTTTCATGGGCTGCGCCATCCTGTGCAGGAATAATAAATAATAATAATAATAAAAAAAAATACGAGCGCTCTCCCTCCACCTCACTCGAGAAGCAAGCGCAGAGGAGGAAGGGCCTGGGCCGGGCAGGAATGTCTAAACAAACCGACGTGAACATAAAAAACACCACTAAAGAAAACAGAGCCGTGGAAACGAAAACACACACTAACTAGTACGAGTAGACCTTGCCGACACTTTAAGGCCAGTACAGAACGACAGCACGCTAAAAGCTGCGTCTTCCACCGTGGACATGACATATCGGAAGAACACCGTGGGAAGTGTGCGTGATGAATCAAAAAGAAACCGTGGTTAAAAAACACGAAAGCAACGAGCTGATGAGAAACCACACTTCAGTGCGTCTTTATTATAACAGAGCACTGCAGCGACACTTCCACAGCGAAGCAAACACGCGCCTTCCTTAACCACTGCTGACTTTTCTCAGGCGCAAAAGATAGACACTCAAGCGTTCACAGGTCCACGGGTTTCCTTTTACAGTATTTTATTTTGGTCCGCTTTCTCGTCGGAGCGGTTAGATAACCAGCACTGGAAAAAAAAAAATAGGTTCAGGACCTTCAGAAGTCTGGACTTGTCCCGCTCCCTTCCGTACTATTCAGAAATTTCAACGACTTCTGCTGGAAATGTTCTGTCGTATATAGTGCGCACAGGTGTGTGTGTGTGTATATGTGCACATTAAATAATTGTGGAGGCACACAACTAATTTCAGGCGCGATGACTTCATTGCCGCACGAACACGTGTCCCTCCTATCGGAGCTCCGCCTCAGACACTTCGGGGAGACGGCCGTGCCCTCGGGGTGACATTATATATCCTCGCCGATCACCGCACAGCTGCTCTGGGGAGCTTCGCTCACAGACCGGGGAGCGAGCAATGAAATATTAATTAGCTTGAAAGGTTTGCCTTGTGTGGACGAAGGGGGGTGGGGTTAAGTGTGTGTTAGGGTATTATCATTCCCATTGAGTTCTAGGACAATATCCCAGTCATTCTGAAGGTCTGTGACACCATTTATTCGTCAGTGAAATGCTAGTGTTAAGGATATCAACACCAGAATGCAAGCAGAACTGCTGCACCACCCTGGGACTTTGTGTTAGCTTCTGATCTGTTGTCTTATGTATTATAACAAGAACCTCTTGCAGAATTTGCCTTCTAATTGTCTCATTGTTTTCTGTTTACCGGATCTCATTACAGCGTAGCTACTGAAGTAAAACTTGGGGTTTTCCTTTAGAATGCAGAGTTAATTAAGCCTCGTTCGAAGACTACTGTGCAGAAAAAAACAACAACCTTTTTTCACAAACAAGCAAGGACCCAGTGCGAATTCCAGTGCGAGATCCTGAGGGCCCGGAATATGCTGATACCGAGACTGTTTGACAGTTTAAAGATGAATCCGTGTTTGAGAAGAGCTCATCACTCAGCAGTGCTTTCGCTGAGTTCCTGAACATATGTGCAAAGGCGCACAGATTAAAATTATTTTGCATAATTTGTAGTTCTAACATTTGCAATAGTGTTTTGATGCAAACGGCTGTTTAGGACCACTAAGAATGAAACACCTTTTAGTTTATTTGAAAAAGATATAATGGGCAAATGTATTCCGTCCTCTACATCACAGATGGCCAACTGCAATCCGGCCTGTAGCACCACAAGCCAGCACACCCCCGAGACAACTCCCTCTGCCTGTCCCGGGGCTGCTCCGACACGCTGTGCAACAGGAGGCGGACCCTGCGCGGAGGTCTGGAGGGAGATCAGGAGAGGAGGAAGGGAAAGATGTCGGCAAAGCGTCAGACGACATCGCGGTCGAGGACGAGCTCCGGCTTCGAGGCCAAGGGGACGGTTAAGGTGGGGGAAGAGCAGCACAGGTGAGGTCAGGCGTTCCAATACCGAGCAGTAATCTGGGAGCTGAGAGGCCTCGAATATCTCCGGGGGTCGAGGGCGCGGCAATGAGGGAGCTGTCCTGATTGGTTAATTGATTAGAATCCGGCTGGCAGCAGCAGGAGGGGGGGTGCTCTGGGGGCCTGGACCGGTGTCTTTCATGGGAGTGAGGGGTGAGAAGAGTCTCGGCTCGACGCGCACGTCCGGACGGCTGGAGAGCACTCCGGGATTGTCAGGAGCGCCGCGGACAGCAGAGGCGTGAAGGCGGGGCGAGCCCGTCCTGGGAGCGGGGGCGAGGCCGGCGGGGCTCTGGGAGGGCGAGGGCGCTGGAAAGGCAGGGAGCGACGTCACCAGCGCCGCCCCGCGTGGCTGACGGGGGGGTTGAAATCCATGGAATTAACGCTTTTCCGTTCGGATGCCAAACTCTTTATGGCAGCTGTCGCCCTGCAGGTGATCCCCATTAAAAATGTTTTGGACCAAATAGTCAATTGATCCACAACTGGGGAATTGACCTCTGGTTGGTCCTCTGCGGTGGCCCTCTGGAGGCTCTTCAGGCTCCACGCAGAACAGCACAGAGCAGCAGGCAGACTCGAGGCCAAAGCGCTGGGGTCTCCGGAAGGCTTGGTCCAGCAGCCCGCTCTCTTTACTCTGAGTGGTCCTGTGGCCACGGCCATAAACTGGACGAGCGGCTTTGTTCCCCCAGCTGTTGTCAGGCCAGGACACGCCGAGGGAGAGACAGAGACCGACGGGGCCTCCTGAATTCCTTTATACTCGCTTCCCAAAACAGGCCAAGAGAGCAAGGAACTCTGTTGCCTCGGTGCGCGGCAGGGGATGAGATATGCACAACCACTAAAATCTGAAGAGTTGCGAACTTTACTTGACCAGACTGGGATCTCCCCAGAGGCCAGGGCAGGGGGGGGGCTGTGGGTTCTTTATTGTTCTCAGAGCAGGAATCATTCATGAAGAGCAGCAGCCTCTCTCTACTCACTCCATTAACTCCGGGGAAGGCCATGTGCTTTTCTCTCTGAATAACGGTGTTTTGAGAGTTACAAGAAAGAATAAAGGCATCTGAGATAGCAGTATAGTAACATAGGCTTGGATGTACTGATCTCACTGGATTCTAACAAATTAAAGGAAATGATGCCTGCCTTATCCACAAGCAAATAATTTCGGTTAATTAATTTTTTTTTTCACAAGGGTAGCAATTATAGTTAAAACATGAATCTACAGTCCATGGTTATTCTTCACACAATAAGTACATTTAACACTGTCTGAGGCAGTAAAAGCAGTTGTGAGATGACGTGCAACAGTCTACCTAACAAAAAAATCAGCAAAAACAAACTACACCCAAGGTGACTCTGTGCCTTTACAGTCCTTGAAAGATATTGGCGATATTCCTCCTGGATATCCAGCTTCCTTGCAATGAGGAAGCCCCATAACACTTCAGAATTCCAGAAACTTCCTTTAAAGAAGGCGGAATCTTTGGGAATCGTGACTCACTTCTGGGAATTGGCCTTCCTGCAGTTTCACTAAAAGCCCCCGTATTCCGCAGGCTCTCTCCCGCCTGGGAGCAGGGCCTGCTGTCGGGGGCGTTGCCCGAACACGCCGGGCCCTGATGCTTTGCCTGCCGGAGTCCGGACATGTTTGAGGAAAAGGGCGCAGTCTGCCTGCGGCGCGGCGGAAGACGCACGGTCCCGGGTCCCAGGAGGCCTTGCTTGTCGCTGGGCCAGTAGGTGGCGCTCTTCTGTCAGCTCTGACGCCTCTGGCAGGGCGGGGGATGGGCTCAGTGGTAGGATTAGCAAGACGTGCTCCGAACGGCCCGTGAGCCGACTTGGCTGCCCTGGCCAGCTCTGGAAAGGCAGCAGAAGCAGAGTGCTGGAAAAACCCTGCATGACACTATATCCCACCGGGGAGAGGGTGGGGGCTGGAGCTGTCTCAATCTCCAAATAACAGCTAATCATTTATAAACCTTTTCTCGTCCCATAGGATCCCGCAGTGCTCCATGCTTAGCGGAGCAGCCCCACCACAAGCACTGCAGATCGGGGGGAGGGGGGGGAGAGAAACTGCTTCAGCAGCTGAATCCGGGGAAACTTTAGGGAGGCCAGAATGTAAAAGCCAAAGTGTGGGATTGAGCCAGCTCACCCTCTTCTTAGGAACAGCCCTGGGATCTTCAACGACCAGATAGTCAGGACAGTTTCGTCCGAAGGATGGCACCTGCTTGGTTACAACGTCCTTGGTCACCAAACTGGGAAAATGGTTTGGAAATTCTGTTCCAGAGGGGACAGCGCCTCCTACTGGTCCACCAACTTATATCGGCAACCTGGTTTTCCCTAGAGGCCTCCCACCCCAGTACTGTTCAGACCCTTCTGACACCAGGCTAGAACATGTAGTGTTGCTGTCACACTGTTAGCAACGTGTCAAAGGGCTCTCTAATCCACAGTAAGCTAACTGCAATATTTTCCTGTGTTGATCTGCCACTCATGGAAGAATCACTGGAATAGTTGCTGGGCATCATTAGGGACCTCGTAGGTTTTCCTTCTTGACGTGGTGCGCGTCGGTGCCATGTCTCCTGCAAGCCTACAGATCAGTGCCCACAGCGGCTGGTCACAGGCTCGGCCCGGCCCAGGTGCCCACAGTGCTTCGCACACAGGAAACGTTTCGCAGGCGGACTGTCGGGCCCAGAAGAGCCTCGTCTCACGCGTCAGGAGAGGCTGTTGGGTCCACTGCTGGGTGACGGGCTTAGTGCCTCGTGCAGCAGAGCAGGGGCTCTGGGGCTCCGGACCTGCGCCTGTGGCTCGTCTCCTGGTTGCCGGTTCGTATCCTGCAGCCGGCAGAGGAATCCTACTCTGTTGGGCCCCTGAGCAAGGCCCTTCACCCCAACTGCTCCAGGGGCGCCGTATAAATGGCTGACCCTGTGCTCTGACCCCCAGCTTCTCTCCCTGTCTGTGTGTCTCATGGAGAGCAAGCTGGGGTCTGCGAAAAGACAAATTCCTAATGCAAGAAATTGTATGGGGGCCAATAAAGGGATCTGATCTGATCTTCTGACTGCTGGTGCTGCCTCTGCTCTGGGTGCACTGTTTCCGCTCAGCTGCGGGGCTCGTGAAGCCTGGCCCACTGTGAAAAGCCAATGAAGTCAAACAAGAGGTGTTTTGTAGCAGGTATGTAGCAGGTTTTGTAGCAGGTCGGTCTTCTGTACCGACAGGCTACTCGTGCGCGAGTGCTGAGGATTGCGAGCAGCAAAGCCCCGTTTTTCCGGCGCACATAGCTCTATAGGGGCTATAAAAGGAGCATCCAAGTGAAGTTCACGATATTCCTCTGCATTGTCTCCTTCCGCGGGCTATGGTTTATTGCCTGTGAACGGCCCTTCAGCCCGCCTGCGTTCGCTCATTCTCCTCCATCCCCAGAGCAGCTGCAACTCTGCTCACAGCAGGGGCTCCCTCAGACAGGGCTCTTCAAACCACAGAACCTCAGACATTTCAGGAAAGAGAAACAGCTTCGCAAAAGCACGGCCCTGCAAAAATATCTATATGTTTGTTGGGGGGTTCAGATTGGAACGGCGATTCAAGGGCAGCTGGGTCAGCATGCGTAGGCTGCAAAGGAACAAGTTAAAGGTTTATTCCAGCTGAAAAGAGAAGAAAGAAAACACAATGTTTCGGCTGTGGAGCTGTCTTCAGCTTTTAAACACCCGAAGAAGGCTCCACGGCCAATACGTTTTTCTTCTCTTTTCAGCAGGGAATACACCATTACTTGTTCCTTTGCTGTTTCCAAGGCTATCATCTGAAGAATTGTGAGACAGTGAGTTGAAGGATCGTGTGTTCCTCAATGAATTAGCAACGCTGGCTTTGCTCCTTAATTAGCAGTGGAGATTGGGAGAAATAATTTATTTTGCCTGGGGGCTTTTGAACTCCAGCTAGATAAAAAATAAAAAAGTCCGTATGGCTGTAATAGTTCAGGTGGGGAGCTGCGTCAGCATGCTTAGGCTGCAAAGGAACAAGTGATAGGTTCATTCCCCGCTGAAAAGAGAAGAGAGAAAACAACGTTTCGACTGTGGAGCCTTCTTCAGGTGTAAGAACGTTGTGTTTTCTTTCTTCTCTTTTCAGCATGGAATACACCTATTCCTTGTTCATATGGCTATAATGTTGCATTACCTGTTTACTCATTAGAACGGAGAACAATATCATTATGTTGGTTACAAGCGTCCATGAAGGGATTGCTGCTTCAGATTGCTCTGTGTCCGTACACGCACTCGGCCCGCACACCGCGCTGGAAAGAAAGAATTATTTTTGATTATGGTACCTGGGCGGGACAGAGACAGACACAGAGGGGAAGGACGGAGAAAAGAGGAAATGAGAGAGAAGGAGAGAGTGAAAGAGAGCGGAACAGAAAGAGAGATAGGGGTGATGTGCTGGGGGGGAGGTGCCGAGCAGCGATAAATATTCATATTCCCTGACAGAGGCTCTTCTGTGGTATATTTCCATAAGCTGCTTGGCGAATGCAAGAGGACCGTACCACTGCAGCAGAGAGGGGGGCGGCGGGGGAGGACGGGAGTGGTTTATGCGCTGGCCTCTTGTGTCATGAGCTGGCCCAGCGCTCGAACCGTAGGACCCGGCTCGTCCGAGCCTCGCACCTCGCACCTCGCTCCTCCACCGGGCCGTCCAAAACCCGTCCCGTAAATCAAAATCAAACGTGAGCGCACACTAGGCCAAACAATAAATACACTCCGCTGTCCCGACATCAGAACCCGTCTTGTTGTTCACGCCGCGCCGTGCACAGTGTTTCACGCCAGGAAACGGCCCGTCGCCGGTGACAATCGCGGCCGGCGAGGAGCGCCGATCACCGGGCTGTGCTTCTGCTCCGCTCCGCCCACATCGGTCTCCTTATCGGTCAGGGCGGAGGGTTTGTTTCAGCCCGAGAGGAAGCGGGCGGCTGTAAGATTACAATCCCCCGTAATCGGTTTGTTTGGGTGTTTTTGGGGGGTTAAAATGTGTCTCGCTTTGAAAAGCGGGTATTTTAACAACGGAAACAATCCTTGTGGGGAAGATTAATGATTTACCAGGAGGCACACGGTCCACACGCTGTACTTTTTTTTTTTTCCACCGCCGTCCAAGGTACAGGCGGGACACACAGGGATACAGCGACTTCTAGCAAATTCTGTTCCAACGCAAATATTGCAAAACACTTTCCGAGTGTTTTCAGAGCTTCTTGCTTCAGAGAAATGACCTGCGTCCCGTTTAGGGAAAGTGAAATCTCTTGGAAATCTTTACAACAGAATGGTACTGAAAGTAAGCTAAAGAGAATCAAAATTAAACACGATTTTCGACCCCCCAAAAATGGTCGTGAGAATGATCTGGTTCTAACTGAAGCAAATATTCCATGGGCACATAATGTGAGCGTTGTTTGATTTTACATTAAAAAAATAGTATTGTATTATAAACAGCAGAGAGTCTACCGTGCCTCATTGAAAAACAAGACCAAAATGTTTTTTTTAAAAAAACGAGAACAATTACAATCAGGATTTGATGGGTTTAATAAATTGAGAGCCTTTTGGACTGTGTTTGAAATGCCCTAGGAAACTATCACCGCTTGCTCGCGTCTGAATTTAATCATTTACTCATTTAGTAAACGGCGTCACTCAATGTACCCAACAGCTCGGGAGATTGGGTCGTCTATACCGGTTCGGTAGATGAACAGCTACCAGCTCCAAGACCTATACAGCGACAGTATCTCACCCTGTAACAAGCGCCAGAATCTCAGACACAGACAACTTGCAAAACAAAAATCTTTCATAACCATTTTTTTTCCTTCTGAATACAATAAGCATGTTGTGACACATCTTGATTCGGGATGGAGAAGGATTTTTTAAAAAGAAATGCAAAGCATAATGCAAATTAAATTATGATGCATAAAACATAATTTCTTAATAGTACCCACGGCTGTGTGTGTGTGTGTGTTGCACTCACTCGCACACAGGCCTGGGGGGTAACAAGCTCCTTCCGGAACGAGAACAATCGGAATAATTGTTCATTAATTGTGTGGGGGGCGGGGGAGAGAGGTACAGGTGACCCCCACACTGAGCTGAGCGGGGATTCTGCCGGACAGCTCTCTGCCGCCTCCAGCCCCGCTCCGACTTGACCCTTTGAGCACAAGGAAAGACGCAGGCGAGGCGGAATCTCGCCCGTCTGGCAGTTAGCAGCAGCAGCTGATCGATACCTCGATCTCAGTCAGTCCTTCCCTGAAAGAAGCCAGGACATTGGCTGTTATCAGGGATAACACCCTTCCCCACTGCTCCCGTCTCCCGAGTCCGGATCCGCGCACACAGCGGGCGTCACCCGTGTAAAACCGCCGCTGCCACACTGGTCGTGTTCAAGCAGGGGGCTCGTCGGGACAGGCGCAGGGGCAGCGCAAGACTTGGCCTGCGGGGGCTGGTGTCGGTGCAAACGGCGCCCGTCCGAAAAACGGACAAGGTCTTACACCTCGCGGCCCCCGTGAGGCGAAACCCTTTCCACGGGCGCTTTCCCCGGCGCCTACCCCCGTCAGCTGCAGCCTGCAGCTTCACTCGCTTCAGGCCTGTGCGTGTACGGGCAGGGTGGGTAGTGAGGACAAGGTTATTACTGCGCTCGGATTACACAACCACAGATAAAACTGCCTGCAGCAGAAGCAGCTCTCTGCCCGAAGGTGGCAAGACTCCCTTTCTTGGAATAACGATAAAAGATCGGGAGGGGACCCATTCCCCCCCCCCCCAAAAAAAAAAAAAAGAATCCTGAAAATTAAAAGAAAATCAAGGATGATTTTATCACTGGAACTTAAAAAACTCCCCTTTTAGTAAGGCTGCGTGAAAAGACGTCGCCAGCGCAGGACGGGCGCCGGAGAGCCCGCAAGCGGCCATCTTCAGCACACACTCCTGCTCCTGCAGGCCGGGGGTACCCCCCCGCGCCCGTCTCCGCACCCAGGGGAGGGCGCGTACAAAGCTGAGGTAACCGTCCATGACCGGATTATACGCGGTATCTGAAAAGGGCAGCGCTCGCCATCTGTGTGAGATTGAGTTATCATGAAATACCATTAGCACGAGTGAATCTAATAAGGATACACCCGGCTCCTCTTCTGTAGAACGGGTTAGGCCACCAACACTCGCCGGGAGCCCCGGCTACTGCGTGTGTGAGTGTGTGTGTTCGAGATTGAGCGTTTGAACGTGAGAGAGTGTGAGTGTGTGTGTGTGTGATTTTGTGAAAGTGTGTGAGAGGGAGTCACAGTGTTTGTGTGTATGTATGAGTGAGTATGCGAGTGAGTGTGTTTGTGTGTGTGTTTGTGAGTGAAAGTGAGTGTGTGTGTTTGAGTGAGAGTGTGTGATTGTATGAGTGAGTATGCGAGTGTGTGTCTGTGAGTGTGTTTGTGAGTGAAAGTGAGAGTGAGTGTGTGTGTATGAGTGAGAGTGTGTGATTGTAAGAGTGAGTATGTGAGTGTGTTTGTGTGTGTGTGAGTGTGTGTGTTTGTGTGAGAGTGAGTGTGTGTGTATGAGTGAGAGTGTGTGATTGTATGAGTGAGTATGCGAGTGTGTGTTTGTGTGAGTGTGTGTTTGTGTGAGTGAGTGTGTTTGTGAGTGAAAGTGAGTGTGTGTGTTTGTGTGTGAGACTGAGTGAGGTTAAGCCTGAGACTGATCCGGGTCTGTTCTCCTGGAGACCAGGGTGAATCATGCCTCTGCAGGGCTCCTTCACAGCCCCAGCACAGAGGGGAGCCAGCCCAGGCGGCCCCCACGACGTCCCCCACTCTCGCACTCTTCCCACTGCTTGGACACAGTGGACACTGAAACGAGTGAGAAAGGAAACGAACCCCTTTTCTTTCACTGGCTCAGGGCCACACTGGGTCAGGTCTGGCCTGACAGGACCCCGAGGAGAGCAGCAGCTCGTCGGGATGGGGTGCCAGTCTCTCCTCAGGCCTGACCCCCCCGAGGTGCTGCATCAGACACTGAGACATGAGCAGGCCAGTGGGGCGGGGGCTGTAGCACACACAGGCGGTGCCAGCAGGACCGTCGCTCCGGTCCGACGGACCCCAACGCGTCCAGCAGCAGAGCAGAAGTCCTGAAAGGTTAAATAAGGAGACCTCCTCCGCGCCACGCTGACAAACACGCTGAGGGCATCTGGGAGGGTCCTGCTGGCCTCCATTTCACCCGGGCCGAGACTCGGTGCCGCAGCTCGAAATGCCCCAGACACCTCACAGACTGTGCCCGGGGGGGAGGGGGCTCCTAGCAGATCTCGGCAGCTGGCAGTTTCCAACAGTGGCGCTCAGCAGCCAGTCCTACAGAAGGAAAACAGCGGCCGTGCCCGAGACTAGTCTGCCCGCTCGGAGCCGCCCGGCCTGCAGCCTCGAGCCAGGACGTGACACAGCTCGTCTTCTTCCCTGTTCCCACACTCTGCACAGCCGGCGAAGCACACGTTTCCCGAGGGACAGCGCAGACAGACAGCAGAGTGCATCCTGGAAAGCTGAGAACAGGAAGCCGAGAGCCGATTATTGCAGCCGTTAACAAACACTGCGATTCAGATAGAGATGTCCACGTTGCCTTCCCTCTCCTTATCTATCCAAATTTCATGTCCTTTCAACCTTTTTCCTGCTGCTGCTTTCAGTGCTGAAGGAACTGGGGCCCTTACTATATGTAAAGCACTGTGGTGTCCTTCAGAGTGGAACGCTCTTTTTAAATGCAATTCGTTATTCAGTACATGAGGTCCCCTCTCTCCTGCAGCTTGGCTGCCTGCTGTGCTGAGGGAGGAGAACGGAGCCGAGCCAGTGTCTGTCTCACCAGCCAGCCCCGAGAGCAGGCAGGGCACCCTCCTTCAGGCTTCGCCACTGCCCGCTCTTTCTGCAGTTTCCCCCACCAGCAGGTGACGGAGTCGCATCTTAATGAGCTGCAACTGCGAGGCCGATCAAGAGGCTTCGGGGGCGCCGTGGGAGGGCCCCGACGGACCTCTAATGGAACAAAACAGAGCCCTGCGCCGCGGCTCTTAAACTGTGCCCAGCAGGCCGGAGAGACCCCACAGGCCCGAGCGAGCGGCCCGTCTGGCGCGGTTCAGCCGGCGAGCAGCGCTCCTGCAGGGGTGACCCCGGCCGGCGCTCGGATTAGACACAGCCCTCGGAAACTAATCCCCCCCGCTGCCCTTGGAGGGTCACAGCTCAGGAGCTCTGCCCCCTCCCCCGGAGACGCCTGCTTGCCCCGGCTGTCGGGGGTTACGGGCAGACACGGGGGGACAGGTGGGACTCGTGGGGCGCGGCGCTGCGACACTGTGGGCACAACTGGAGCAGGGGGGTGGGAGCACCCGCGGGCGCCGTCTGAGGAAGGCCAGCACGGGGCCGCCTGTGAGCAGACACTGGCAGAAAACAGGGCTGGATCACTGGCTCCGCAAGGCACGCGTGCGCTCGTATCCGAAACCTAAACAAATAACGAAACCAGGGAAAGTGTTCCTGAGCCGGTTCGCTTTATTGTGCAAGAGCAACCCTCCTTTATTCCGGGCGGCTTCTCCTTCCGCAGAAGCCGAACATCTTGACTTTGCTGTTTCTGAGCGTTGGCTCAAAGCGCCGAACATAAATAGCTGCTGAGCCAGTAGGCGGGCGGAGCCATGGCAACCGCAGCTCAGGTTTGATGTCACGGCCAATTGCCATGGCAACCAGCCCAGATTGCCTGTCACAGCATGAGGTCAATGTTTCCATGGAGACAGACCAGCTGAGCAATAATCTAGCCTTGTTTTGCACTGGGTGTATCAGCAGGGGAGGGAGGCATATGTCACCGAGCTGTGTGCGGGGAGCCGCATCGCTGTCCCTGAATTCTCCCCGGGCGGGGGGGGGCAACATTTAATACCCAAACCCCAGAGAGGCTCTGCAGCTCTCAGGCTAAGGGACCTGGCATGAGTCAAGTTAAAAAATAAATGACAACATCTTGGTCCCCCGGCCTTGGGAGGATGCCAATGATCATCAACGTGTCGACTCACAGGTGTCCTCTCCCGCTGTCCCCCTGCAGTCCTGCACACCGAGTGAGACAGGCCACACTCTCATTGCAACAGCCTCGCTGGCGCCCTTTGCCTCGGTAGGACATTTCCAGCAAAAGGAGCAACAAAACACCGTGTGGCTCCGTATGAGCACAGCAACCTTGGGCACAACCTTGGGCGCACACTGAATCACCGCCCCCCCCGCCTTTAAATAGCGCCCCGGGCCGCCAGGGAGCCTCTGTTTATTTCCAGCCTCTTCTCCTCCCAGTGCAGCAGACAGCAGACCTGCTCCCCCGCCGCCGTGAACAGCCCAGCGGCCCAGACACCCGCCCGCAGCCCGAGGGGGGGGGCGGTCCCGTCAGACCCCGGGCTCGACCCGACCGAGACGCACTGCCTGGGCCCCCCTCCCCGCGCCTCCCAGAGCCCCGCAGAGCTCTCCCAGCTCCGCACGCTAGAGGCCCCCAGAGGGATAAACCACTTTCCCCGGGACACCGGCTGCTGCGCTCATCGCCTGGCGTCTGCTGCCACCTAGCGACACAACGCGGGACTGCTGCTGGGTCGCCACACGGGGCCCGTGTCGGCAGCGCCGCCTACCGAAACAACACGCGATGGGCGACGTCCCGGCTACGCCGTCTGCGAATTTCGGGGTACTTCTTTTCCATTCCTGTGAAGCCAACGTAATACCGGCGACAAAATAAAGTTCTGTTTGCAACAAACGTGCAAAATGTATCCTTAATACCCCGCTTCTGCTCCCCCCCAAAATAAAACCACCTTAGAGCCCTGCTCAGCTGCCTCTCAGCTTCCAGTCCAGAGGTGAAACCCCCCTGAACCCCCAAAAGCACATTCTGGGGACAGGGAGGAGCCTGACTGTTACCTGGAAGAAACTCTTACCTGCGTATTGAAGAGACAGCCTAGTGCGTTACGATCAGTCATCTAAAAAAAGTGCAAGTAATAAGCTTTGGGTAATCGAATCGCTGAAGAGCCTACTGTGCCACAAGTCCATTGCATCACAACCGTATGTGAAGGGTCAAGAGTCTGCTAAGAGGGAAATCAGACCAGAAGTGAGAGCAGGAATTGGCAAAACGCAAAATGACAGCATAAGGAAAAAAATGTAGGCGAAGTCAGCGCTAGCAAATTGAGAACTGCGGACCGCAGCATCGAGGTAATCTTTCCGAAGACGCAGTGAAGACGGATGGTCTTAACTCTAACAAGGAGCTTGCCGGTGAACTAAATCATTATCATCTTGGGTTCTGACAAGTGGAGGAGGAATCTGCGACACAGCGCAGTTCAACTCGTTTCAAGAGAACACGCCAGGCAGGGCCGGGGACGCGACATCATCGGTGGGCAGGCACCGAGGTCAGGAGCCGCGCAGCTCCGTACCGGAGGTCACTTTATTTGCAAAATATCGCTGAACCGCCAGAAAGGACCCAAAACTGCATCTTTGCGTACTTATAAAAAAAAAACAGCCAACACCAGTTTCAAAACATAATTCCCCCCAAGACTTTAAATGATTTCAGGACGGTGGCACTGACCCCTTTAGTTGTGAAATCACTTGAGAAAATCGATAACAGGCAGCACCTACTGGATCCCACGCAGTTGGCCAACAGGGCTGAAAGAGGAGTCGAAGATGCTTCCCTGACATAACTGAAACTCAGGTGGGGGGCTGCGTCAGCATGCGTAGGCTGCAAAGGAACAAGTAATAGGCTTACTCCAAGCTGAGAGGAGAAGAAAGAAAACACAACCTTGTGCTTTTTCTGCCCCTTTCAGCGTGGAATAAACCTATTACTTGTTCCATTACTGAAACTCTTCTGTTCACATCCAGAAGGTCCCAAGACACACGCCCAGCTTTTATTTAGATTTCTCCTCAGCCTTTAACACCATTCGGCCACATCTGTTAGTGGCGAGATTACTCTCACATTTTAATCTGGACTTTAATTCTATAGGTTTGATTTGAGACATTTCGAGCAATAAATCACAGGGAGTGAGGGCAAATGGTTTTTGCTCTGCCTATCAGAGTCGCGCTGATTTTCCTTCTTGTATCAGGGCTGTGTGCTGTCCCCCATCCTGTGCATTCTGGTCACAGACAGCTGTAGAAGCCCTGGAGAGGACAGACATGCTGACGTCTGCTGATGACTCTGCCAGTCTGCTCCAAGACTTGTGAATTATGATGTTGATCGGCCCTTCCTCCCGCTCGATGTTTCTGTTGTGATAACTGATCATAGAAAGCAACCACTAGCTGCAGAACCAACAGTCACCGAGGAGCAAGAAACTGAAATTGTCAAGTTACAAATATTTTCGTACGCTTGTTAATAACCTTTGAGGAAAACAACCCCATATGTAAGATTGCTCTTCCTGAGTACACCTTGCTTTTTTAATGTGCGTCCTACTTTATTCTATAGAAGTTTAATGGAATCTGTCCTAACATTCACTGCTGTAGCTTGGTTTGGTACCTTTAATACAGGCAATAAAAACACACTGAGCAGGAATGTGAAGGTAATCGGCAAAATTATTGGTTCCCATGAGCTAGTTTTCAGAAATCTACATCAAGCAAACAGCGCAGAAGGCCATATCATCAGTGACTGTCGTGACCACTGTCAGCGGAACAACAGCTGTTTCCTCTCCAGGGCTCCAACCCACAGCCTTTAGAGTTCCACACCCAAAAGGATCCAAAACTACTACTCCACCACACAGACCATAACCCAATATCCAAGGGCTCACACACCACACGGAGATCTCATCGAAAAGAACAGCACAATAACTTGTCTATGCCCTTTAGCACAGACATGTGTGATGCAACATGTAAATGAATTCCAGTGTGCACACAGGACTCACACCAAGGAAGAATGTGCCGCTGGAAATGATTGACTAAACTGTTCAAACCGGGACAGAGACCAGAGAAGAAACAGGTTTTCTAGTTGATTGACAGCCTCTTGCCTGTCCAAGGGAGAGCAGAGCTGTTCTCTGGAGATCCTGGGCCACAGGAAATGCAGATGGACAGGAAGGCCTCCACTTTTCAACTTGGAAACACGGCCACTTGAATATTCCCATGAGCTGCCCTTTTACAGCCCGGCTCTTCAAGCCCTGGTGTGAGCCTGTGTGTGTCTGCCCTGCATCCAGGGTGTGTGAGTGTGCGTGTCTGTGTCTCCTGTCCCGTCCTCTCCCATAATGGACTGGCGTCCCATCCAGGATGTGTGAGTGTGCGTGTCTGTGTGTCTCCTGTCCGGTCCTCTCCCATAATGGACTGGCGTCCCATCCAGGGTGTGTGAGTGTGTGTGTGTCCTGTGATGGACTGGCGTCCTGTCCACGGTGCGTGAGTGTGTGTCTCCTGTGATGGACTGGCGTCCCGTCCAGGGTGTGTGAGTGTGTGTGTTTGGCAGGACAAAGCAGGAGAGGGTCAGAGGTCAGCACAGCGCACGAGATGGAAGCTTCTGGGGGATCTAGCGAGAGAGAACTGAGGGGGGCGGGGAACGACACAGCCGAGCCCCAAGGTCAGAGACAGAAGAGGCTGCTGGGAAGGGAGGGAGTGACAGCACGTCGATCCAGGACGGTCCCGCTGTCCAGCAGCAGGGCCAGAAGACCACTGCGTCGGGACAGCATCGCGGGGGTCCGCGCTCCCACAGTAACCCGACAGGGCAGAGGGAAAACGAAGCAGCAGGGGTGGGGCTCCGTCTGCTGACGCCCCAGCCCAGCCACTAGCACCCCGGGGGTCACCCACCGTCTGCACCCCCCCCCCACACCTCGCTTCTGTGGAGCGAAACGAAGAAGCATCTGAAAGGCGGGGCCCCGGAGTTTCATCCCGCTGGTTATTCCGACTTCCAAAAAAGCCTTGAGACACGTCTCTTACAAAGAAGGTTGATTCTCAAATCAAAAGCCGGAGGAATCCGAGCAAATTCCCCGCTTATGGATTAAGCCCTAATTAAACAGAAAAAAGCCCATCATCTCTGGGGGTACAGCTGTCAGTGCGCCCCAGGAATTTTACAGCAATGAGTTTAGGGCCCACTGGTCTTCCTGATCAACGGTGTCGATTTCAATATAGCCAGCAAAACACTTAAATTGGAAGATGAGGCAAAATTACGGAGAGTCACAAACAGAAACAAACAGCTTCATGGCGTGAGCAGCCATTTTAAATGTCATCTGTGATTTACAAATGCAAAGTGATCCACACGGAGGGCAGGAGCAATGTGGAACAGAGGAGACTGAAAAGAGATTTGCTAAGTATAGCAGATCTGTAGGATTAGAGAGCAGGTCAATCCAGGGGACTCTTTAATACCCCTTGGAGAAACATGGACACTAAGTCACAACTGGAAACTGAAAGGGAAATCATTTGAGACAGAGATCGAAAAACACCTCTTCACACGAAGAGATGAGAGAATCTGAAACAGTCCCCACTAGGCTTTGAACATTTTACAGAAACAGATGGGCAAAAGTTTAGTTTCTCTTAGTTGCTAAACCACTAAATAAACGAGACAGGTGGTGAACAGTCTCTTCTCAAAAGAATTGCTCATGTCCTCGTGTCCACACCCACCGCCGTTTTTCCACAATCTTTTTCATATTGTTCAAAAAAAGCAAAGCAGTCTCCATTTACACCTTCCAGCTGAGACAAAAGCATGTTGTCAAAATCTTGGTTTCTACCACGTTTTTCACAAAGCAAATCAGAGGACTGCATCAAAAAACACAAAAACCAAGAAGTGCTCTAGGAGGTTGGCAAAGAAATACAACACTGAAACTTCCAAAATCTGAATAAAAATGCACACAAACTAAAATCTGAAATCATTTTTATTGTGCTGTCCATTTGAAACCACACTTGGCTATAAATTAGTTCAGCAACTGTGTTTCTGAATGGCCTCAGACAACAGGCCTGTATCAAAAGAGCACCTACTGCCGTGAAAAAGCTCTGCTCCATAATTAAGAGGAAACAAAACTGCAAGTTGTAAAAAAATGAAAGATGACATGAAGCTATGAAAACAGCCGTCACCATCCTGTATGAAACGTTCAGCCTAACCCCATGATGAAGCAAAACCCTGCTCCTTCCTTGGGGCTGGGCTGTGGTGTGTTTTCAGAGTGAAGCTTGTCTGCAGATCGCACTGCAGTTCGAGCCCTGCGCATCTCTCATGGGGGGGGAGACGCTCTTGGCTGAACAGACCTGGGGCTGAGCAGGCCTTCGGCAGGCAGGGCTTTCTGGGAGCAACAGCAGCACCTGCAGGCATGCTGGGATTGCGACGTCAGCGAGAGAGACCATTGCGCACTCTGGACGGAGACGAGTAACGGCAAGGCAGCTGTAGGGGGGTCTCTGAAAGATGGGCGTGTGAGAGGGGCATGTCTGCAGTTCCTCTCTCCCCCCACAGCGCTCAGGGCTGCGGCCGAGACATGCACAACATGAGCTGCAAAACAGGGTGGGCATGAAGCAGGAAATAGCTGACGATACCAAACTTTATTAAAAAAAAGGTCTCTTGACGATACAGGACAATTTGCACATCAGCAAAAAGCTGAGTCTTACACAAATCCTCTTTGCAAAAGGACTGGAGGTTGATTTGACTTATCTCCGGTGTACTAGGGTCATGATGAACAGAAAGAACAAAGCAGAAGAAATATATATAGCCTGTTGTGCATATGAGGATTCTTCCAATTTGCGTTTACCGTATCGGGGAAAAAAAAACTCCCACTAGAAAACTAGGAGCTGGTAGAGTGACAAAGGGACAGACACGTGAGTTTTTCCGCAGTCGACAAAGATTTACTGGTTCTTCATGGAAGTATCATACTAACGCATGGAATGCATGATGTTTCTGAACTGGTTACTTCTTCCCTGAGCCCAACGATAAACTGAAACAAAAGAAAAAATGACACATATAGAAAGATATATGAGGAAACACATTTAATGTAGTGCTGAAGGGGCTAGCATCCATCATCAAAGCAAATCCATTAAGATCTGGAATATGATCAACTGAATTCTAAGGCTATTCAACTAGGAAAACTAAAAGAGAAGCAGAATATTATGCAGCTTAAAAAGCAATTAACGCAACCCTTTGCATCGCCAGACTCATTCCTTATGCACAGCCAGGGAGAAAACTAAACGAGACTCATCCCATTAGCATCAAGCCATTAGGCATTGGCCAAACGTAGCCACAAGATGATCATCATCTTTGATTGGCCTTAAAATCATAAAAGGTACAATACGTTGAGGTATGTTCACATGAATGAAGAGAGCTCCTGAAATAAAACACTGTATCACAATCTGTACCGGTCTATATAGGACTGAGCTTTTTTCACATGCAGCTCCTTCAGTTCATTTTTCATCGTGCAATAAATCCAAAAATAGTTACAAAACCTATTATACAGTGGATTCAAGTGGTAATGAGGCTATTTTCAGAGAAAAGGCCTTCTGGAGTTAAGTGAAATTACGTTTTTTTAACTCCCAGGAAATCTGAATTTAATTGCTGTAATTTCACACTACACGTCCTTGTCCCCTATACCTCTAACAGAGGGAAACTTGGCCGCAAACTTCTGAAGGGAGAGACACCTACTTGTTAAAGGAGTCATCCTGTAGGTTCAGCACCAAGTTGTCCGCACTCAGGTACACCTTGTTCTGCGACGCTGCCACCTGTGCAAGGAAGAGACAACTCTGTTTCTCACAGGTGCTCCATTTTCCGGAGCTCAGAGAGCACTCGTGGGTCTCGTTGACGCACGCTGCTGCAGAACCGAAGTGTCAGGAGCAGCAGAAAGCAGGAGGTC
This sequence comes from Lepisosteus oculatus, assembly GCF_040954835.1. Taxonomy (NCBI): domain Eukaryota; kingdom Metazoa; phylum Chordata; class Actinopteri; order Semionotiformes; family Lepisosteidae; genus Lepisosteus; species Lepisosteus oculatus. The sequence continues at coordinate 1,914,128 of NC_090708.1, read as the reverse complement.
CTGGGACCCATGTTCAGAGACAGCAGCTGCAGCAGTCGACACTGGATCCCCCTTCCTCTGGGTCAGGCACAGGCTGTTCAGCTCAATACGGTACTGTGCACCGGATCGGAGGCAGAAAAGCCATTCCCGAACGAACGAAGCAATTTAAAATGGGCCAGGGTCCCACAAGAGCTCCCAGCACTGAAGAACAGAGTGGTTGCTTGCACATGACAGAGGGCCTCCGGAGAGAAACACCCCCTACCCTGTCGGGCCACAGTGCTCTTTACAAAGGACTGTGCTTCCTGGTAAACGCAGTAGGCACGGCTTTCGGTCGTCATTTCATTTTAAATGACACAATCTGTTCAAATAACGGAACTCCACCATTTTGGAAATAATCAAGAAATCTAGCTCTTTTTCCCCAGATGTGAAATGCCAGTTGTCTCTCTCTCACACACACACTTTTAATTGGAAATCTAAATAGAGCACTCCCCTATAAAATGGAAAAAAAAGTTTTAAAAGTAGTGAGCCTACACAATGACACACATAGCCCGTGGCAATGAAGCAACAGCAGCAGTGTGGAACTGAAGCAATTAATTTAAAAAGTCAATTAAATCTAATCAAATTTTTAACAGGGAGGGGGGATTCTGGATTTCCATCAAGTTCATCTTCGATATTGACTCCTAAGAGAAAGGACTGCTGCAAAGCTACAGGAAACCTTCTCCATCTTTTTCTGTCAGCAAGGACAGCTGGTGACGATGACACTAAGCGCAGGTTGACCCTCGTATACGAAGAGCAGCACACAGCTGTTCCGTGGAGCACCGTGCTTTGCACTATTAAAATGGACATACAATCACAAAATGCATGCAAATGCTTGGAAACAAATTAGCAGCGATCCAGCCTATCAGACGTGCTGCTTGCAAAAGACCTGCAATTGAATAGACTATGAAGCCTTACGCCTCAGGTTATCATAAGGGTGAGACCATCGCCCTTTGTTTCTAAGCAAATATCATCATTTTTTATTGTTCACAAAGGCAGTCTACTGTCCAGTGAGACATGGAGATCCTTTCCTGATGCCGTTTAAAAAAAAGCGTGAAGACACCCATCAGTGTCTCAAATACTCGATCAGAGTGCGATCGTAACTTGATTTTTGCTGATAATTTACACGGCTGCAGAATTCAAGAATAAAGACCCCCTACTGCCCCCAACACCCCAGCATTCTCTCACATGCCGACTGTCTCTAAACAAGGAAGAGCCCTGCACATTGGTAGACAAAAAACAACACTGAGCCATGCTGAGCTGGTGCCCTGGCTTTTCGACAGCATAATCAGGCGTCCAGTCCGCCACACCCGGCACCCCCACTGTTTGCTCTGCAGGAGGACAGACGCCCCAGACAAGGAATGCTTCACGGGAGGCCCTCTTCCCTAATTCCTGGTCACAAATTGGGCTAATGCCTTCTTAAGTGACTCGCGGAGGTGCCGTCGAGGTTTGATGTCCACACATTGGTATTCAGTCACCCAGCTGGTTTTGCCAGTGGAGTCAGGCACTGAACGACTTCACTATCAGGTACAAAAACACCCTGCCCCGCCACCCCAGGACTCAAAACCATGGCCCACAGGCCAGGAGTCTGGCCCCACCAGCGTACCGTCTTGGCGATGTTCTGAGCGGCTCGGATCCTCCGCAACTTCAGGTAGCCGGGGTTCTTGGTCACGGCCTCTCCCAGCTGGAACAGAGCAGGCACAGGGGCGTCAGCAGGTGGAACAGAGCAGGCACAGGGGCGTCAGCAGGTGGAACAGAGCAGGCACAGGGGCGTCAGCAGGTGGAACAGAGCAGGCACAGGGGCGTCAGCAGGTGGAACAGAGCAGGCACAGGGGCGTCAGCAGTCTGGCAAGGCGTGGCGCCATGCCCTTCTCAGCATAGTGAAGCCAGACCCCGTTCTCTTGGGCCCCCCAGCATCGCCAATTATGTTGCAAGATGCAGCTCACAGCCGTCTTCAGTAACAGTAACAAGGGTTTCTATTTCATTTTCAATCAGTCAATCAAACACAAACCAAGTTCTGTATTTGTAAAACATCTGGTTTCCACTGGGAACTGAATAAACGGACTATTACAATGGAATGAGCTTGGAATCGTGACCTGTTGCAGTTATCTACAATAGGACCCAAGTTATTGGTGGTGCTCAAAAAGGATTCTAAGAAAACACTGTTTATGCAGTGTTAGTTAATCTGAGAAAGGCAATCTGTGATAAAATGCTAAAAGGGACATCAGGCGTGTCGTTGGTCAATGCATTCTAACTTGTTCAAAAGCACATAGCCAAAAAGACCCCAATAATTAATTCACTTTTAGAAAAGAACAATTATATACTGCTCTGGTCACACATGTACAACACGGGGTAAACTGTACTATTAAGTACGTAGATAGACATGCACAGGCCCAGAAATAACTGCAAGCAGCATCCAACGTGTTGACTGCCCTTTAAAAGTCTGCAAGCTAAGATTTAGTTGGTGCACTGCTGTAAACGTCCACTGCGACCACTGCCCAAGCTCGTTTACTTCCGAACGACGACACTCTTCCTTTCCCAACAGTACAAATTCTCACTTACAAGACATGTGAAAAGCAGTGCTGTGGCATTGCCAATCAGATGGGACACCCGGGGTGCAAGTGTGGCTAAGCTGTAGCTGTAGTCGTGTTCAGTCACACGGAGTGGGCAGCAACCCAGCTGGATACTCATGGGTACTGGACAGAGATGCGAGCCGTGTGCGCGTTTGCATCCGGGAGGACGTTACCATTTTGGCAGCCTGAGCTTCTCCTTCAGCCTGGATGATCTTCTGTCTCTGATCCTGCTTGGCCTTCTCCACGTAGAACTGGGCTCTCTGGGCCTCCTGCTGGGCTGGAGAAGAAAAGGAAGCCGATTCACACTCGGGGACCGGACCGACGGGCATGAACTCTGGGGTCCGGGGCCACGCCCTTCCGTAAACTCCAGCTTCACTGGGAGGTCTGCAGGTCGTGCCCGCTACTACCTCTGCCTTCCGGGGGCCTCTGAGCCGTGTGGGATGGATGAGTGTACTTTACACGGTTAAGAAATCTTTACTATATGTAAGAAATCTTTTTTTAAAACTCTTTAAAAAAAAGTCAGAGTGACCCATTACCGGGCACATAAAAAACAATAAGGTGGTACTTGTGTGCCAACCAAATACTGAGACAAAATAACTAAAAGGCTTTATTGGTCACAGCAGCTCTGGCTAATGAAGGCCCGCCCTTCGAAGGACAGAAGCACGTCAGTCTTGGAGTAAAGCCTCCAGTAACCTCTTTGACGTCAATGCGCACGGCAACCATCGGCAACCTGGGAAGCCACTTCCTGGCACACTGACTGAGAGTCGCCACCCTCACCTGCCCAGGGTGACGGAGAAGCAAGCGCTTGGACTGAGCATCGGCTGATAATGGAGCACAGTGGGTACAGGTAAAGGGTGAATACTCAAGCTGGGGTAATTCGTGGACGTACCACTGGGAAGTGTACTAGGAACGCCGATGTTGTCAATTCGTATCAAGGAGTCTAGATCTGGGTCTAGTCAGTAAACCAGTCAAGCTAGAGGACGATATCCAACTGGGAGAACGGGCAGACAACGCGGCGAGCAGCAGCAGCTAGAACTCAAGGAGACAACGATCCAATCTGAAGATGGGGCACAGGGGCAGACTTTTACATTCACACTGTGTGCAGGCGCGCGCTGGCAGGCTGAAACGTTCGCGGACCGTTCCGAAGCACTCATCCGCGCAGCCTGGAGAGGTGGCACCGCCTCCCCCGGGACGCCCGGATCCCCCCGGAGACGGCCGCGTCGATACCTACCCACTTGCTTGGCCTCCACGGCGGCGGTGTACTCCCGGCTGAAGCTCAGCTCCGTGATGGCCACGTCGTCCAGGATGATGTTGAAGTCCTTGGCCCTCTCGAAGAGCTCGCGCCGGATCAGCAGGGACACCTGCCAGAGGACACCCGTGAGGACCCCGGGGACAGACACGAGCTCACGGCACGGGCCGCGGCTCCGCCATCCAGCCTCAGAGGAGAGCTCGGCGCCGGATACAGAGCGCTGGCGGGGGGACAATCAGCACCCAGAATGCATACGGGCGCAAGTACAGAACTCTGGGCCGAGCGAGACCGGATACGAGTCTGGCTGAGAGAGCTGCTGTTTCAGAACACGCCGGGAGGGTAAAGGACACAACACACCACTCCCCTCACACACACACACCTAGTTCCTAACGTTTACAATGGCTGAAATACACAGCGGGGAAAGGCCCGAATCGTCCAACGTAGCCCGAGGTACAGCTTGCCCACCGAGCCTCCGCGTCTATTCTAAGATGCGGTCACTCGCCCCGACAGCGCAGACACGGCTGTTAACTGCTGGGGTACTGACATGACACCTCCCCCGGTGGGGACAGAGCCTGTTTCCATGGTGCTGCGTGCTTCACACCTCTCCTGGATCCACAGAGGCTGGGCGTCTGAAGAAAGCACATCCCACTTTGCGCACTTGGGACTGACTGGATTCGAGTTGCATCAATTTAAAAACACATTTTACTGGAGTGATCCCCCAAAAAATAACTGTCTCCGTTAGTTTGCAACAAAACGCTTGGTCTCCTTCACGGTGACTTGGGTGAAGCCCCTTGCTCAAGAGTAACTACAGCACCTGCAACCCGTCTTAGGATTCAACCCTCCTGGGACGAATCCACAGCCACACCGTGACTGGGACATCCTGTGACTGAGAGACAACCTCTTTCTCTACTCTTCAACCCCTCCAGGACTCTTCTTCTCCCTCTCTGGGCACACTCCAGCTGGTCCAAAACAGACTCAACCCCCCTATTTCCTGCAAAGACTCACACAAGTCTTCTTCAGTTAAGGCCACACTCACACCTGAAATGCCTCAATACAGCCCAAGCATACTCCTACTTGGGGAGTTGTCGCCCCCTTGTGGTTCCTACTGGAACTTAAGGAGGCCAACCTGCAAAGTCAGTACAGTCTTGATCCACTGCACATTTTAAGAGAACCAGGAAACCCACTGGACACAGACTCCTTGGCTTGAAATCCTGGAGCCCAACACTGCTGTCCTAAAGTCTGATCTGGGTCCAACCCTTTCCAGTCAACCATAACGGACACAAACCGTGAAATCGCTGAAAGTGTTTGCCAACGCCCTGCACACTGCCGGGACAGTGAAAGGGCTGCAAAGAGGGAGGCTGACCTGTGCTCTCTGCGTGATGAGCTGCGAGGCGTTGAACTTGGCCACCACGCTCTTGAGAACCTCGTTGACGATGGAGGGCAGGACGCGCTCGTCGTAGTCCTTGCCCAGCTGCTGGTACAGAGCCGGGAGGTTCGAGGCCACAGGCCTGGACAGGACGCGCAGGGCAATGTTGACCATCTGCAGATCTTAGGAGAAAAGAGACACAGCGACACTTGAAACGCGGAGAAACACGGAGAAGTTTAAGACTAAAAGGATTCTGCACACTCCCAACAAGCTGCCACCACATCTGGAAAAGCGCCTCAAAGATTGAAGGAATTTCCTTTGGGTTATTAAAACAAAAATCATCTGTTATTCTTCCTCCACTGACACAGAAGACGTGTAACTTACAAGACCCAGAAGAAACACTCAAGACTGAATGTAGTGGTGCTGAATGGTTTATGATCTTGGCTTCTTGTTTCAAGGTGTTAAACCTGAACATCTAAGAGTAAATGCAGGGTCTCTCTCGCCGGCATGGAAGAGACTCTGTCCAAGGTGCTGAAGACTTTCAGCTCTTCCCCATTTCTCCCAGGCTGTGCGAAATCCACGGGCCTTGTATTTGCTGCAGAAACTCCAGCTTTTAACACAACTCTTTAACTATAGTCTACCAACTACAAGTTTTTTATTTACCCGCAACCATGTTGCAAAGTAATACAGAAAGTAATACGTGCTGAAACAGGAATAAGTGCCATAAGTGTGCTCATGATGCCAAATGATATTGTTTCCGATGTGTTAAAGCAGGGCAACACATACAGCACAGGAGCAAAGAAACCTCCAATGCTACATCAGAGATATTACAGATTAGAAAGCAGGAGTATTACATCCAGACTAACTGTTATACAGTCTGAAAACTCCCCTCATCTACTAGAGTTATTCTTATTTTGGCTAACATTTATCCAGAGCCAAAACAGAGCTGGAGTGATCCAGTAAAAAATAAAGTGTCTCCCCTAGTTTTTGGTCTCCTTCGTGATGATTTGGCTGAAACCCCTTGCTCAAGAGTAACTACTGCACCTGCAACCCCTCCTAGGATTCGAACCCGCAACCCCCCTGGGACGAATCCACAGCCACACCGTGACTGGGACATCCTGTGACCAACAGTGCATCTCTTCAGGGCCTATCTCCTGTTTCACCCGTTGCTCTGTTGAACAACTGAACTGGATCCTTTCTACAAACAGGCACATACATGCAATCCACCTATATTTTTATCTTTCACCACAGCTGCACCTCTCCTGAAAGGCGGCTGCAGCCATATACAGAAAAACCTGTTTGCTCACAGCCTTACAATGACGCATGAAGAGCAGGTGACGTGTTTGGATAATGCTTCCACCTAAAGGATCTGAATTAAGCGATGAAGGCTACGTTTTTCTTAAGCACAAACAGAAATCTGGAGCAGCCAGCTGCCTTCAGAGCAGCTGTGAAGTTTTAGACCCGAGCGATCCTTTCACAAGTACCTTTGCTTCCTGTTAGGGAAGAGATCTTCCGGGGTTTCGCCCTGATATCATAAATGATTGGGTACTGGAACCATGGTATCCTGAAAAAAAACACAGGGAAAAGCTGAAATCAATGTCACAGCTACAACAGCCTAGGGAGGAGTAAAATTACAGCCAGGAATTTTAGGACCGTCAGTTTTGTGCTTCAACAAGGTTTTCTTGATCTCATGCAAGCGCCTGGTATCCCAGCTCTCCTGTTGAGCTTGGATGCCAGATGGCCAACTGCAATAAAACTCTTAACCCACCAGTCAAATAAAAGGGGCATGTAATTTACAGCACAGGGTTCTTCAAAATTCAAGAAGTCGAGGTCAAGACAGGGAGTCCTGAGACGACAACACCAGGCCGACAGACTCTAAATGAGCAGTACAGGCGGTCTGTCAACAGAGAAGCAGCAGCTCCGCCTGCCTGGGGCTCTGTCACAGACCTACACATTTCCCTCTACAAATCCTGCTTCTGCAGGCAAGAGTGCAGCTCAACTTGCCTTCAAGCCACGGCTGCATGATCACACCCAGTACATTTACTTTTCACACCCTTCCTGTGACATCACAGCCAAGGAAAGTCTGGGAAACGTCCATTCCTCTTCCCAAAAGTCCACTGTATGTGTGTACTGGCTACAACTTTTAAAAAAACAAAATGCATTTCCTTCCCCCCCCGTTTGCAAGCCTACATATGTAAAAAGCAGCACACCTCGTTTCCAACAAAGCGTGGCGTCTCCCCCACGAACCTCTCCGAGCCCCGCACTGTGGAGGCTGAATCAGTCTTCCGAGCCCCAGGGGTGACGGGGGTCAGTCTTACCTGAAATGCAGCCCCTCAGCCAACACGGAGTCCTGCATCCCCCCGATCCTGTTGAAGATGATGGCTCTCTGCCCACCTTCAACTGGGAGCACACAGAACAAGCAGGTCAGGATCTCTCCGGCAGGAAGCGGGTCTCTGTGTCGTACGCAGCAGCTAGATGCTTGTTATGACTGTGTTACTATATGTTATACAGTTTTAAAACTATGAGAGAAGAGAGCAGTCTAATTAGCCAAGGCCGTGTAGCTGCTGAGAGAAAGATTTCAGCCCAAGAGAGCAGGAGCGCTGTGTCTTCCTGTGTGGGAAAATCCCGGAAGGGAAAAGAATTCTGGGATTGCAGGCAAACCACCACCACCGAGAAAGGGCAGGATGCGTCAAGCTCAGAGGAGGGGGTCCTGGACTCCTCTTTCCCTCTTCGCTGCCTCCTTCAAAAATGAAAATTTAAAAAAGGTGGAGAGAAGCAAAGCAAATCAGGTGCCTCGCTTCCTTTTTGGACAATCAAATGCCCATGATCTTTTTCATGCGAGTCTCTTGACATTAAATTCCTCTTTCTATACTCCTACAGCGCTTCCTGCCTGCCGGCCCCATCCCCAGCCATCAGAGCTGACAGGCTTGCAGACGCCTCTCTGCTCTCGCTGTCGCGCCCATACGCACCTGTGTATGTGGCCTCTTTGACCCCGTAGGCCAGAGCCCCGGCTCCCAGCAGCAGCTTGAGGCCCATGCCGGCTCCCCTGGAGCCCGAGGACATGCGGCTGGCCATGTCCCTGAGCTGCTGCACAAACCTCTGCGGGGCAAAGAGAGCACAGGCTTAGCCAGCACGCCTGTCTGGCGTCCTACTGCCCCCACAGGCAAGGGGGGGGAGTCAAGTCTGACACCGGGGGGGGTCAACTCCATCCCTGAGGATCTCTTGTCAGGACCGTGTGGGAAGACGGAGCCCTTTCGGCTTTTACACACCACGCCGCACCTTTCTGAAAACAGACCACCAGCCTTTGATTGGATTTAGTCCTGCGTTAAAAACTACCACCGCTAAGATGCTGCACTTCATTTCTAGAGACAAGGTACAGTCGTGGCCAAAAACATCGGCACCCTTGCACTTTTGGCAAATAACTCACAGTTTTCTCTAAAAATAAGTTGCAACTGACCAACTTATGTGGTCTCCACAGTTCTTTATTTCACTGTTACTATTACAGAACCGTTGTTTTTGATTCAGGACTTAATCTATCCTTTTAAATCAGAAAATAAAAAGAAACGGCATTGCATTGACAAAATTATTGACGGCCCAGACTCAATATTTGGTAGCACAGCCTTGTGTCACAATATCTGCAATCAAGCGCCTCCTATGGCCACCGATGAGCTTCCTGCACCTCTGTACTGGCAGTCTGGCCCACCCTTCTCGTGCCACCTGCTCCAGGCCTGCCAGGTGTGAAGGGTGCCCTCTCCCAGCTGCTGTTGTCAGATCTCTCCACAGGTTTCCAACGGGTTTAGATCTGGACTCATTGCTGGTCCCTCCAGAACAGTCCAGTGTTTTGTCCTGCCCCTTTCCCGAGTGCTTTTTGAAGTGTCCGGTGTCATCGTTGAGCTGGAAGACCTATGACCTTCGACGGAGACCCAGCTTTCTGACTCTGGGTATGACATTGAGCTCCGGAATGCCCCGGTGTTCTCCTGATCTCAAGACGCCTTGCACACGCTCAAGGCATCCAGCGCCAGTGGCAGCAAGGCGACCACACAACATCCCTGAACCTCCTCCATGTTTCACTGTAGGGAAGGTGTTCTTTTCCTTGAAGGCTTCATTTCGTTTTCTGTAAACATAGAGGCGGTGTGCTTTACCAAAAAGCTCTAGTTCGGTCTCATCTGTCCACAGGACATTCTCTCAGGAGGATTTTGGCAAATTGCAGTCAGGCTTCCTGATGTCTCTCTCTCAGCAGCGGGGTCCTCCTGGGTCACTGAGCTGGCGAGGGGGGGTGCGTGTTGAGACTGTCGCACCTCGGCTCTGAAGGTCAGCTTGAATCTGTGTGGCAGCTGATCGAGCTGCTTTCTCCACCATTCGAACAACCCTTCGCTACAATCTTCGATCAAGTTTTCTCTTAAACTTCTTGATAACATTACATACAGTGGAAACAGGAACATCAAGGTCTCTGGAGACGGACTTGTAGCCTTGAGATTGTCCACGCTACAAAAGAATGTCTTTCTTTTCTCCATGCTCATTGTGGTCCACACAGTGACACAAAACAGGAGAAAGAGTCCTTTTCTCTATTCTGACTGGCTGAACTAGTGATTTTTATATTGCAGGCACCTGCAAATCACCACAGCTGAGTTCAATTCCAAAGTAAAGGAGAATCACCGGCTTGAAATAGAATTATTTCTAAACGCTTGTAGAAGGTGCCAATAATACTGTCCGGGCCATTTTAGGATTTCTTGTGGAATAAGCTTAGTACTTAGTACATAATTCAGCTTTTTTTGTTTGTTTCACTGCAAACCAAAGCAATACAATGTATAAGAAATACATTTTTAATTTCAGCATTTGTCTGGAAGAAGTGTAGCATTATTTGAAAAAAATGTGCACGGGGTGCCCATATTTGCGGCCACGACAAATATTTATTGCAAGACGGTTCCTCCGGGTCTCGCCCGGGAGCAGCCAGCCTGGTGACACAGAGCCGTGCGCGTCTGTTCCGAACCGGCTCGTTCTGGGTTTGAAAATAAAACACAGGTGGGAAATCCGGTGCTTCCAGATACCGCGCAAGTTTCATCGCAAGAATAACATTCGCTCAGGTTATGAAACTCAGCGGCTGAGGTGCCGCTGTGGGCGAGCGCTCCCCCTAGTGGCGGCACCGGGCATCGCCGCGCTGACTTCTTCGGACAAGGCTGGACTCCATATTTACTACATCCAGAACATTCCTTGTCTTGGGGCCGCGGCGGTACGTTAATAACCAACACGTTTACACCAGGTTCCTTGAGGACACACGGATAAGTCAAAGGCAGAGGAAGTCTGAAGGGTCTAATTACAGACGGCGTGATGCAATGTCACCGACCCCCACAGACTCCAGCGAGACGCGCCGTATTGCACCGGTTGCTACAGCGCCGAGCTCTTCAGATCACATATCTGTTAATCAGAATGCTACACACTAGCTTTGAAAAATAAAACAATCCAGTCCCCTGCATATCGTACGCGGCCAAGATCCGCTGTCTCTTGTGACCAACAATATGAAGTCTAACACGGCCTCGTTAGTCCAGGCACAAAAAGCAATCCCTCTACAGCATTTACAGCAGTATTACTTTATTCTGCAATTCCACGCATAGACTTAAAGCTCGGGGAACACACGTCTTGAATTATTTGGTAGGTTTATTCTGGGAAAACAAAACCATATTCACGTTAATCAAAAAAAAAAAGATGAAGCCTCAGACAGAATGACATCAAACCGAGCTTGGCGCCACGGTCTTTACGAAAACAAGAATGTAACTATCTCACGGGAAAGCACTAACTCCACGGCAATGTGTTTTAATCGGCAATATTTCCAAATACGTGTGTAATTTCCATACTCACACTGGGCTCCTTATTCGCCATGCTGCCTGCTTCTGTGTTGCGCTCTGCCTCGCTGCAAGGTCAACTCACTGCACTTCCGGCTCCCTAAGAATGGCCCTCTGGGAAATGTAGTTCACCACAGAAGACACGTGATGACGTTATTTTTCTTCTATCGTACTCGCGAACGAAGTGATTTTCAGTAATCCGCACAAACCGAAACGTAATCCCATTCAGATGACCCGTGTTACTTCCATAGACTAGTTAACTGTAGCGAATATAAGCTTAACTATAATATATATAACTTTTCAAAAATTGTATGAATAATAATAATAATAATAATAATAATTGCTTACACTTTTATAGCGCTTTTCTGGACACTCCACTCAAAGCGCTTTACAGGTAACGGGGATCCCCTCCACCACCACCAATGTGCAGCCCCACCTGGATGGTGTTTGTCCACTGAAACCACCCCCCAAAAATAAGGAAAATAAGGCCTAATAGAGGTTTGAACACTTAAAACCAGACCAGATTAATTTGATAGTTTGTTGCTTATTGATCCAAAGATCGCAGCTTGTTCCACACTCCCACCACGCTTTGTGTAAAGAGCTGCCTCCCGCCCACGGCTTCTCCGTAGTTTCCCCTGGTTCGTGCGGACTCCTGAACCCACGGTAACGCTGGGACGACAGATGATGCTCCTGCAGTTTGAATTCGGACGGAACCGATTTTGTAGCCTTTTGCCCCGTTTTCAGGACAAGACCTGCTGCTGGGAGTCTGGCGGTGAGCGCGAAGGTGAAACACTGTGTTTCTCGCCGCAAACTCTCGACGATTTTGGAAGCTTCCAGCAAACGGCGGAACTGACTCTCCCACATTTTATTTTTACAAACGTCGGCATCTGTTACCTAGAAGACCCGGGGTCTCTGGGCTGTAAGCAATGTTAAAGATTGGTGCCGCTGGTCGTAGCTTCCCAAACGACCCTCCCAGTGTTTCTGGGGCGCCGTCCCCAGTTTATTTCTCACGTTTTCGGCTTTAAGAACTGAGACCTGCTGGAGCAAAACAAAGAGCTCTTCTTCCCCTCAGGTTTCACTGGACGTTAAATAATACAAGACGGGGTATTTCAGGGCATGCCTTTTCCAGTTCTCATATACTGTATATATTGAGCGAAACGAGAGACTTTTGTTTTTGGTTTAAGCGGCGAAAACACATCACTCTGGATGTCAGCCCATACAGTTGTGTTTACAGCGTCTTGAGAGAGACCCGCAGTGACCCGCACTGAGCCTCACTGGCCTCTCAGCCACAGCAGCGCTTCTCAGCGCCCCGGTGCTCTGAAAACGACCCCGATGTTACGCAGATCGGTAAACAGATGAGTTGACAAACGTAACGCTATATTCAACTAACTCTTAATGCCTAAGAGCTGCGCTGGAAAACCGGACGCAGTTCATTGATTTGCACATTAAATGCTTAAAAACGACTGCGCTTGGTGAATGGGACTTAATAAAGCTAAACAAATTTCATATTTTGATTGAATACACAGAGAATCAGGAACCACTTTTTTAATCAGTTGCGCGTTTTTTTGCCTTATAAAACGGCTAAGCTAATTAGTGTTCCCCTATCCCAGGATGCCTAGCGGCAGTGCGCGGAAGCCGCGATGACATCACAATCCCTTAGTGACGTGCTGGAGTGCATCCCTTTACCGCCTAGCAACGGGAGGACATCACAATTTTCTTATACAGGATGTCACATAGACCCCGCCACCTCGCCAGTCGCCGGGGTATAAAAGGGGCCTCCTGTAGAAACCGGTTGCAGTTGATCGCACTCTGATTCGTGAATACGATTTGTGTGTTGTCTTCTGCCTATGGGTCAACGACACAGTGACCCAGGCAAGCCACTGGCTGCCACCCCACCAGACCCCCCCCCCCCGAGTGAGCCCAGATTCGCCAGGGGGAGGAAGAGGAAATTCCTCAGGAGAAGAGCCAAGGAGAAGGAGGAGGGAGATTTCCCTATGTTCCTCCTGAACCTGATGACGGTGTTTGTCTGTTGCGGAGGTGTCTCTCCCGTAGAGAAGCCCAAATCCCGCACCCGCAAGGACGACACCTCGGCCACAGCGCCCCCCACGCCTGCCACCCCCACTTCGACCGGTAAGGAGGTTCTCCTATTAGCCTGAAGACTCTCAGCCCCCCTCCTGTGCTCCTCCAAGGCTCCTGGCTACAGTGTTTGTTTACCCAGGAGCCTCTCTCTGTCCTCCGTGTCAGTGACATTCTGCTCTCGTGCTGAATTCCAGACCCCGACGCAGAGGCACCCCCCAGCGCCCTCCCCGTCCCGGGGTCCCCCGAGGAAGATGGGGGTGACGGGGCCGAGGAAGAGGAAGTGATGGGGGTCCGGCCCGGCGAATACGGGGACCGGACCGAGGACGCCGGCCCAGAGCCCGTCGGGGGCCCGACAGTGGTGAGTCGGTCCTGCCGCCTCAGCCGAGTCCCCAGATCCCACTCCTGACTCCTGAAAATGGAGGGTTCGGGCCTGGATGCGATCCCTGTCCGACCCCACGCTCCTCAACTCCTCTGTCCTGTCTCTGAACTCACAGCCCCCCGAGTCTCCCCCGGAGTCTCCCCCAGAGTCTCCCCCGGAGCCGCTGCCTGCGGACGAGAGACCCCCGGGGGCCCCACGATCCGTGGGCACCCAGGCCAAGGGGAGACGGACCAGACCGGAGACGGCGCCGGCCCGTGTTGGTGACCCCGCCCCAGCGCCAGGACCCTCTGACAAAGTAAAGCCCCTTCGGAACCTCTCCTGGGTCTAACAGTGCATAACCTCCCAGCTCCTCCTGCGCACGGCCGAGCCGAGACACCCAGTCCAGAACAGTCGGTCGGTTCTGTATTCCCAATCCTGACCTGTCTCTCCTGGCCTTCCCCCTGTTTCCCAGGAATCCCAGCCGTTCCTGTGCCGCTCCAGCTCCAGCAGCCCGGTCACCATGTTTGGATCCTTCGCCTTCGACTGGCAGCCCCCCGGCGTCCCCTCGCTGCCGCTGGGCTGGGAGAAAGACGAGGAAAAGGAGCAGGGGGCGGCGGTCCGGACCGGCGAGCCGGAGCCGGACTCCGAGGACGCCAGCGTCTCCGAGGGGGCGGAATCTGCCCCCGCCGGAAGTGCCGGGCCCAGCTCCGAGGCCCCGAGCCTGGAAAGGGAGGGCAAGCTGTGAGCGCAGGGAGAGCGCCCCCCACAGGCTGCCACAGGAAGCACATGAAAATAAACATTTATTTCTGCACAAACTGAACGTGTAGTCCCTGTTTGGCTCTGGCTGCTGACACAGCTCTCTCACACCCGCAGGTTCTCTCACAAGGCCACAGTCTGCGCTCCAGACTCTTTATAAGTGGCCTCTCGCTCTCAGAGACCGGTCTGAAGGTGGGGTCCATTCAGCCCAGCTGCTCGGTCACCCCGCAGCTCCCAGATGGCAGCCCACTGCAGTCCAGCAGTGTGAGCCTGGCCACTACCTGGACGGGAGACCTCCTGGGAAAGCTCAACCTGGTGCTGGAAGAGGTGTTAGTGGGGCCAGCAGGGGGCGCTCACCCTGCAGTCTGTGTGGGTCCTAATGCCCCAGTACAGTGACAGAGGCACTAGAGTGTAAAAAGGCACTGTCCTTCAGACGATACATAAAACTGAGGTCCTGACTTTGTGGTCATTAAAAAATCCAGGGGTGTTTACTCGAAAAGAGTAGGGGTGTAACCCCGGTGTCCTGGCCAAATGTCCCCCAGGCCTTCACCAGTCATGGCCTCCTAATAATGCTGAAATGTTGATCATTGAAGCTTCCACAAGAGGGCACTCATCACTCAAACGTTTTTTCTTTCAATGGGATTAGAAATGTATACACGCCAAGTATTGCAGCAAAAAACACAAGACATCCGAATTGTGTAAAAATTCGAAAAACGAAGTTCTGTAAGAGCAGGACAGAAATTCTGTGGTAAAGGTACTCATTCTGTCTGGATACAGGAGCTGTGAGGATACAATTTTCTGAACCGTCTACATTTTGAAACCTCATTCATAAGCATTTCCATATCTACCTTGATCAAGTCTTAAAATAGTAGGAGACTTTAGGAAAATTGAATCTTTCTCTCCAACTGTCATCTCGGATTCTCAGCGTCTTGGACATGAACACATCCCTCCTTCATCAGACAGGAGAGATTTCGGGAGGCTGTGTCCAGCCCCAGCCGGCCCAGGAAGCACAAGACTCCACGCAGGACAGACCTGGAGACACTCCCCCTTCTGTTCATCTCTGCCAGCTCCCGAGTTCTGAGGAACAGTGTCGCCTCACTAATAAAGGGATGCCACACATTCCGAATTTAATTCTCACATCAGGATTTATTTGCATTTCTTCATTATTCCCAGCACTTGGAACACAGATCTTACTGCACGACAACACCCCATTTTTAAAAGTAAGACCAACAGTGCAAATAAAAGTCCTTTATTTCGGTTTCTAGATCCAAAGACTTAAACTGTGTAAAAACATTGATTTTAGTGTTTAAATTTCAACCTTAAAAAAATTCAAACTGCTGTTCTGCCATGTCATGAATGCAGCCGATTCAGGTTAAAAAAAAAAATAGGTTCTGCACCAAGAATGCATTTAACTTAATTGTCAGAAAACTAAGTTATTATCTGAATATCTGTCAATAAATAAACCGGTTTCTATGTAGCAGTATGAAAGATGAGATTCAACAGCTGCTAAAAAAGCATTTTGTATTTAAAAAAAGTCTAGGAAAAAATTCCCTCACCCTCCCCACCCCAAAAAAACCCCTTTGCTTCTCTGACCCGTTTGTAGCGCCTAGGTACCTCTTAATTAATCATTACATCCAGTAATAAACACAAAACTATTTTACATGTTAGTTACAAACTAAAGGGAGTAAAACAGAACCGGTGAGTGGGGAGGAGCTGTAACGATGCAGTATACACAGCAAGCCGGCCTTCCGAGCGCAGGAGCGAAACGGAAAACCGTCCAAAACAAACCATGTACACAGCTGGGGAGGAGGGGCATCACTGCCCGTATGTACAGAGTCTGTCAGGGCCAGCAGCGGGCAGGGGCCGGGGGGCCGGGGGGCCGCGCAGAGGAGCGTGCCAGAGGCGTTCTCCCACCCCACCGGAAAAAACAGACGGGAAGGAGGTGTCCGGCCTCAGACGTAGAAGAGCCGCACCCTGGAGGTGCTGACGAGCAGCTGGTCGTCGAAGAACTTGGTCTCAATGACGACGTTGCCGCTAGAGGGAAGAGGACAGGCAGTGAGACGTGACACAGACACAGACACAGACACAGACACAGACACAGACACAGACACAGACACAGACACAGACACAGACACAGACACAGACACAGACACAGACACAGACACAGACACAGACACAGACACAGACACAGACACAGACACAGACACAGACACAGACACAGACACAGACACAGACACAGACACAGACACAGACACAGACACAGACACAGACACAGACACAGACACAGACACAGACACAGACACAGACACAGACACAGACACAGACACAGACACAGACACAGACACAGACACAGACACAGACACAGACACAGACACAGACACAGACACAGACACCCCCCGTGCCCCGGACACAGACAGCTGCAGGGCAGCAGCACCTGGGGCACGAGCTCAGGATTCGCGATTGCAATTTTAAACTGAAGTTTTCTTTATTTCTAAAATCAGGATGATCATCTTTTCCTGACAATCAGGGATCCTGACCAGTCTGAAGTAGAGATCCATATACAGTGAGGAAACACAGGGCTACACTGTAGCCTGCATTTGCTATACAAATACACTTATTCCCACCCCCAGAAATAATCCATTTCCAGCAACCAGGAAACGGAACACGCAACGATATTATGGGTTTTCATCAAACATTTCAATAAAGGAAAAAAACAACAAAACAATTCACCACTCTACTCAGTGTCCCAGAAGTTTTACATAATGCGGTAAGAAAAACGGCTTACGTTAAAACGTTGGCTGGCATCATCTGGGACTCTGGGGCTGCTTCTATCAAGGACTGCCATGTATTTGTAGAGTTAGGAATCACAAAGCCAAACTCAAAGAACCACTCTGTAGGAGGAAAGACAGAGCTGAAGGCCATGACTGTCTCTGGGCCTACTGTAACCCCCTACAAACCATCCACACACCATAAACAGTTTCCCGGCCAAAACACATTGAGGACGACCAGAGCTCAGGTCCAGGGTTCTGCTCTCTATAATGTGAAGGGGAAAGAGCTGACCTGCAGTTTAACTGCATTCAAAGGACAGTACTCCATTGTGTTTTGACCATACGGCCAACAGCCTTTTTACAGGTTGTGCAGACTTGAGACAGAACACAAGCCTGGTCTTATATAATGGTCCACTCCGTCATTTATAATTGTGTCCTTTACTGGAAATCTATTGTAGAAGGAAAGGTTTCCAAAGGCAAGCTATTAAGCTAAAAAAAACAAATCCCACATGGGATCAAGCGAAGCTGCACAAAAACTATTTCACGCAGGGGTTTTGTTTTCACTCCATGTAGGCATTCTCTCCAAAAGAAAAAAGGAAGTTGCCTTAGGAGGATGATACAGAAATGTTCATTCCCTGGGGGTGTGTGCAGGGTTGCTGGGTGAATAACCGCAACATTGTGTAACGGCACAACACGATTCTTACAGTAGCCAGATGAAAGCCCATATCTGACTGCGAGCTGTAAAGAAGCCCTTGCATGGGCTTATAAACCTCTTAAGCAACATAATGTGAACCAAGAATACCAGTTAACCTATAGAAACTACATACCCGGTTAAAAACAACTCTGTGTGCGCAAGAGTTGCCAAAAATTGGGAAAACAGATGGAGTTATAGGTTATTTCTTGACTGGCCACATTCACATACTTTATTGTATGCATTGCATTCATTAGGCTTATCTAGGGTGCTCAAGAAAGCATTCTCAACAGCTGAAATATAAAGGATACTGTATGAAGGGAATGGACACGTGTGAGAGTGTATCCCTGTGCACCGGAAAGGTGCCTGCAGCCGTCATGTGGAGCTGCGCGCCTCACACACACGGCAGGGCTCTGTGCTCCAGAGCGGCGGACAAAAGCCAAGCGACAAAGGAAAGCAGAAGTACCTTCTAGGCACTGTCCTTTGAAATAAACCTTTTGTTCAAGCCTGAACTTTTCCATTTGCTCTGCGGAGGAGAAGTTTAACTCTCGGGAGACTGCTTTGCACTTCAGGATCTTCTTGGGGACCCGAGCTGCAAAGAGCAGAAAAGGGTGGTCAGGCCGGCGATGGCGTTCAGGCTCATGTGCCTCTTGCCAAGCGTCACTCACTGCAGAGAGGGGAAACCTGTCTGTTCATTTACACCTGAATTGCACAGGACATTTAAAAGGCAAGCAGTTTCAGAGGAAATGCGTTTTAAAAATTCAAACTTAAATTAGAATTTTAAGACTCGCAAATAAACATATTAGCAGTGTTATTTGGGTCAGATCACTTTATTGGCCATTTACAATTTCTTGCATTAGGAATTTGTCTTCTTGCAGACCCCAGCTCACAGACAGGGAGAGAAGCTGGGGGTCAGAGTGCAGGGTCAAACATTTATATGGCACCCCCGGAGCAGTTGGGGTGAAGGGGCTTGCTCAGGGGCTCAACAGAGTAGGATTCCTCTGCCGGCAGTGGGATATGAAGAACCTTCCAGCCACAGGCGCAGATCCTGAGCCCCAGAGCAACTGCACCGCCCGGGGGCTATTTAAGGGTTAGCTAGAGCTACGGATGGCCTACAGACTAGACGCATCTTCAGGAATTACCCAGCATTCTCGGAACGGCGATGTTACCTTCATGCTCCACTCCCGGAACGGAAAGGTCCTCCGTTCCTTGCCAAAGCACCTTCCCCGTCTCGGCATCTCTCAAGTTCATCCAGTTTCTGGCAGGGAGTTAACGTCAAAATAACGAGAAACGGTTCACGTGCAAACCAGTCTCCTTCAACGGGCGACACGAACTTTTCCCAATCGTATCGGAAAACTGCGAGCCCCACGCCAGACTCTGTGTTGTCAAGAACAGGGGGACACAGTCGACTCAGTAAGGAACAACAGACAAGTTACACAATTCAGAGGGTCAGAGAACTGTTCCTTAACACCACCCACAAGTAGCGAGAATGAAAACATACAGTGAAACTGAAGAATAAGGCTGGGCACTTCATTCTGCTCTTCACAAGTTCCTTTCACCTACCAGTGCCTGCCATTCAGCTCCAAACCTGCTCAAGGGGACTATATGGAAAAAATCTGTACAGCTCCACACCTTCACCTCTATACAACGAGCTTGCTAAATATGGGCAAACATTTACAGTGAGAATTCACAACCACGTTTGATTTGAATTCTCAAGAACCATAATATACACACGGAAACAATTTCCCAAAGCAATCTCATACCTTCTATAGCATCACCCTTATTTACTGAACATTAACATAAGCCGAAGGATGTGTTCAGAAAGACGACGGGCGATGTGGAGTGTACTGCTAAACACAGCTGCAGATCTCTCAACAGGAGCGGAGACTTAAGTCTTCGCTTCCATGAGAAATCCTGGTTAAAAAGTACCTCTTACTCAAGTACTACGTTAAGTACTACTGCATTTAGTTAATGATGCTTTTATTGATTAAATCAGCCGCAAAACCTAGTCAAGCAAAAGTCTTTCCACAGCTTTACCACACTTGTGAGACAGCTGAGCTTGCTCAAATCGTGGGGCTCTCGGCAGCTGGGGTCTCGAGGTGCCAACAACACCTTCCCAGCTCCCACAGCCTCCTGCTGCACCACAGGGTACGACTCCAGACTAATGCCCGAAACAAGCAGGCTAGAGCAAACCATGCAGCTGGTGTCGAGACGCATCACAATATTGACGTAAGGCTGAAGGCCTCCCGGCTGTTATTGTTGAAATGCAGGAGTACAGATGCTTGTTGATCTCGCGAAACAAAGGTTTCTGACAACCCCTGGTACTTGCTGTCTCTGACACCTGATGAGCCTGCTCCTTGCCATCTGTGTGCGTCTCGGCGCACAGCCCCTCATGAATACACAACTCTGTGTGTCAGCCACAGCCTCTGCAGGACGACACCATCTAAAACCCCATTTCTCCGAGAGCCTCAGGCACACAGTGAAGAACTGCATCTTACTCAGAACGTTAGGGATTGATCAGACATACAGTATTTTAACAAGTTAATCGTAACTTCTGCCTATATATATATACGAACTTGATTTAAATGTTTGGTTCAACGAATGCAAAGACGACGACTTAGGAAAGTGTCTAACATCTACATTGCCAACAGTGAGCTCTGAAAGAGTGAGAGGCAGCCGTGGGGAGTAATGCACACTGGTGAGAGCCCTGGAAGGCTGTGGGTTCGAATCCTGGTGGGGCTGCTACTGCTACTGCTGCTATTATGGACCCTTGCGCGAGGCGCTCTGGGCGGCAGGAGTTGGGAACTTCTTTACGCCAAGGGTAGTGGGAGAAGGGCACACGAGCGGCCTCCCAGCCATGCTGCTGAACCCCAAACCCTGGTGTCTTTCAAGAAACAGCTGGGAAGGACTGTCAGACCAATTAGATTCCAACAACCAAGACAAACAGGAGGGGCTAAAGGGTGTCCTCTCGCCTGTTACCATTCCTCAGATTATGCAGCACATGTCCATATTGCCCTTTCATAGGGCAGCACATAAAGACAGATCTGGTTTAAATGGCAGAACTAGTCAAAAAAAACAATTGCTTGTGCTTCTGATATCATCAACCTTAATCGTTTGTTAAACTTAAATTAAGAGTACACTTTGTTACATCATTGTCTAAAGTGGCTAGGATTGGAATCAAAGAAAAATAAACCCCATGCATAGGAGGTCAACACATTCTTCTGCAATAAACACTTTCCCAAAAGGTATTTCCTGGAACTGTTTAAACTATCCCTCTATACTGCTTCCTCAATGATCTAATCAGTATTAGCAAAGAAGCAGAAAATATTTTTATAATGGACCTGCAGCTAGTAAAAGACATTACAGTTTGCCTTTTACTTCAAAACCCCTCTGGCTGGAGAAGAAAAAAATGTGCAGGAGACAATAAGACACCGTGCAAAGCATGGCAGAGCTGAACTGCCGTTTCCTCCTCTTGAATCGATGACTAGAACACCGTAAAGCTTCCCGAGGGTCAACCAATGATCATGCCATGCCTACGACACCGTCGAGCATCTGGCAGGTTAACCATTCTGATTGAGGAGGGTCAACGCGACTAACTGCTCTTGAGTTTTGACCGTGAGCTTGCAAGACAGGCATCGATCACTTTGAATCACACGAGTGGCCTGGAGCTTCTGCTCAGTCCCCGAAGCTCTGGTGCTTTGAAGTCGACGAAGACACTGCAGTTCTGCACTCCCAGCAGTAAGGTCTGCCAGTTACCTCTGAGGTGCTGACCGTCCTTTCTACATGGATCCATGCGATTACGGTAATGCTCCGATACAGAAGGATATGGATATGGACCCAACTGGGTATATGGTGCAGATATTCACTGCAATTCCATCAATGAATCCAAAAGGAGATGCCTTTCAGGACCCTGTGCTGCCGATATATTTGTTCGCTGTCACTGCAGCTCTGAAAAGGGATCCAAGGCTCATTCCTAATGCACTTTTAAATTCCCCCTGACAGGGTCGACACGATCCCTCCTACCATGCACACGGTGAGCAGCAGTGAGAGGGCATCCTGTGCAGCAGAGAAGGACACTGCTCACGGCACGACCACCAGCCCCACGGTGGTAATTAGTCCGCTGGGAGCGGCTCTTTCCAAGAGAGAAACTCTCCTCATGCGAGGGCTTGAACGGGCTCCGACACACCTCCCCATCGCCGAAAGAAAGAACTGCCAGGATAGTACAGCACCCCAAGCAAAGAGCCTGCATCATCTGCATCACGAGATGGCGAGATGAAAAAACAGATCCCCGCGCTGCACTGAAAGCTCCACGGCACACAAACCGGGGGCCTTGTTTCCTTGTCACATTCTGGACTTTGCTAGTGTACTCGGGTCCCAGACACCGAGTCTGGACACTGATGCAGAAGGAATTAACCCTTTTAAGAACTGATTAACAACACAAAAGAGTGGTGCTGCTCTGGTCCCCAAGATGAGCATACGGATCGGATTGATTTTATTGATTTTTCTTACAGGAGACGAGTCCAGTATGTCCACAAAAGTCCTTGGGAAGCACATCTCTAAAAAAACTACTGCTCCTCATTGTTTTTCTTCAGAAATGGAAAACATGAAGACTAACGGAATCTGCACCCCTCTTGCACAGAATGAAACGTTCGGGCTGGCCAGGACACGACCACACTCGCCACGCGCCCGCGAACCCCTGTTCCAGATGAGCCCGAAGCCATGACTCTCACTTCACCGGTCTACACGAACCAGCACTGAGCAGCTCTCTTCCTCAGCCATGACCTGCAAACACCACTGCACACATCACTGCACTCCAGACAAGCAGTGGCTGACTGGAGTCTGATGAAGACCCTCTTTTCCCAGCCTCTGTGCGATGCCCCTAACTGGAGTGATCTGATCCAGTCATGTGCCGATTTTGGCACTCTGCTCTAGCTGCCCCTGCAAACTCAGGATGCACACAGAAGCCCAGATATAACCACAAGCAAACCTTCGGCTGGATTCCAGGCAGACAGAGCTCTTATTAAGGGGACCAGCAGCTTTAAAAACAACTCGTGCTCTATTCCAGTTTGGACAGAATTGTGCATTTGGCCAAATCAATTCACTTCTGATGCACTGCTGCCCAGGAGCCAGCGCAGTAACTCATGACTCTTCCCCTCTCAAGGGGATCAAACCGGTACAAGAAGCACAATCCAAAACGATGCAGTTCCTTAGCAGAAGACTCCTCCGAACTGGGAGACCACTGTGATCTGAGCCACCGCCCAGACTCTTCTCTCAAGCAGCAGATGGGATTAAAAGCTTGCTCACAGGTGCACACGTCTCCACCTGAGGCCTAAGGCACGGGTTACAGCTGGCCATCCAGGAACAGTTCTGGATAAGGGATATGGAGTGGACAAACCAGATGCCTCTTGCACTTCTAGTTTTCCACCCAAGTTCTGACAGTGTTGGTCTGGAATCAATCCAGGGAAGAGTAACCGGATTCACTGTGGGACATCAGGGGATATACCCCGACAGGCGTATATTCAGAGCTCAGGCATTTTAGCTTCGAACAGTGAAGAATATACGGGACCCGACTCAAAACAGTCAAAGTCAACGCAGCAGGCGTCTGCAGAATCAACAGTGAAACATGCAGCAGAGAACGCCGGTGGGAACGATATCAAGAACGCCAAGAACAGCAGAGGCGTGACCCTGCTGGCAATGGGACTTGGGAAAAGCAGTCCGGCCATGCTGTTGAAGCTGATACCCTGGCTTCTCGCAAGAAGCAATGGATGAGCCTTAAATCTATTAGCCACTGGCTTCTGTAGTAACAGCCAAACGGGCCTCCTCTCATCTCCTCTCGCCTTTCTCACCCCGACTCCTCCCGACCAAGGCTGGCACAAACACACACAGCAAGCCATCCTGCATTACTGAACTTGGAGAAGCTCTTAGACCTGCAGGAGACTGCTGCAATGTTTGAATGTCCATGCCATGCTACAGTATATTTCTTAGCCATGTTAATTCAGTGTACAAAATGTGCTGGCCCCTTGAAGACTGGGGTACAGGCTGTAATTTTGTGACAATCACGCTTCTCCAAAGTGATGGAGGCGACACTCACCAAGCCAACACATGGTAAATAAGAGCTGATAAAGCACCACAAGACGGCGAGACCCCCAGAACAGGACTCGGGCTGCCTGCCCTGAACACCGCAGGACAAGCTGGGGCCACTGCTGAAGAGAGGAGGTGCAGCAGGGCCAAGGAGCACCTCCTTAGAAACAGAAACTTCAACTGCCCGAAAACAGAACCTGCAGAACACACCTTGCCTCTTGCACACATTCGCTCCTAATGCTCTGGTCAGAAGTCAGAGCCAGCCACAGACACACGGAGAGCCAGCCAAGCTCCAGGGAGAGCCAGTCCACAGACACACGGAGAGCCAGTCCACAGACACACGGAGAGCCAGCCAAGCTCCTGGGAGAGTCAGTCACAGACACACGGAGCCAGTCCAAAGACACACAGAGAGCCAGCCAAGCTCCAGGGAGGGCCAGTCACAGACACACGGAGAGCCAGCCAAGCTCCAGGGAGAGTCAGTCACAGACACACGGAGCCAATGAGGTTTGCCAGGCCTTTCTAATGGTAAACTGCTGTTACAAGAAAATCAGAGGGGAAACAGAGGTGACTGTAAGGGGGAGGCTGTGTTCATGTTCACGGAAACTTAGAGGCCTTGGTGCAAAGATGCACTATAGTGACCCTACAGACTCCTTCAACAACAGCAGACAAAACAACTCAATAGGAGATCCCTGAACATTATCTCAAGGCCGGCCACAATACAATATTCTACAAATGCATCCATTAACTTTCCTCACTAACACATTAGAAGAAAACCTCTCTTACTAACTAAACTATACAGAGTATTAAAAAAATATTCCAAACATTAATGGAGCATTATGCAATGACTGGAAAACAATTAGACTGGTACATGATGATACCCAACTAAAACCTCTCAACACCAAACTCTGCACAGTTACATGAACATTGATATTCCTTGACAGAGACTAGATGTCTAATACCATCTTTCCAACTTCACAGTAAAACAACCACCCAAGAAACACTCCGGCATACTAATTTGATGGTGTAGCTGGTACTGAGCAGAAGCCAGGATTCTCTCCCAGCTGAGCCTCATGTGAGCCCTATTATTCTTCAACCCTCAAATTGACCCACAGTACATTGCATCCCTTGTCATAGTGCTGCTCCTGTTAGCTGGGATGAGATCAGATTCCGAGAGGAAAAGTCTCCCACGATGCAGCAAGGTAACATCTTACTTCCTAGAATACCGAGAATTTTGACTAAGGCCTGAGCCTTCTCCGAACTTCAAGAACAAAAACGGCACCAGTAGAGGTAACCAAGCACAGCAGGTGGCACAGATACGATACGGCCAGGCCGCAGTTAAAGCCATCAGTGTCGACTTCTTGAGCTCCTGCACGCCAGTGACGAGCACAGTGAAGGGCCCTGAAAGACCAAGTGCCAGCAGGAGGCAGTAGCCGTTACGGAGCACAGAGACCCAACCCAGAGCTCAGAGAGAAGCAGGCTCCGACACGCTGCCGGTGGCCGCCTGTGTCCAGAAAAGACGCTTCATCAGCGGCGCCGGGTCAGCGGAGACGAAAAGGACCCGATGCTCCCCTTCCTTTCGATACCGCCGGACTTTCAGAGTCCGATTTCTCCCCGGTCTCCCAGAGTTCGAGAACACAAATGCTTCCCCTCCTCCCCCCCAAGCTCTGCTTCAAGCCAAACATTTTCGACAGCTCTCGGAGAGACAGAGCGGGCCCTTCGGGGCCCTCACGAGTGGCACTGCCCCGCAGGCAGAGCCGCTCCCCCTCCCCAGGACGGGCACGTCGACGTCGGCCCGGCCGAGGCTCTCTGGGGAAAAGAGAAAGACGCTCTGGAAAAGAAAAGCTCTGCACGGGATTGCACCCAGCGCAGTGACAAGCGGGGGCGCTTCCTGCTGCAGCTCTCCAAATCCCTGCCCTTGCAAACCAAGGATTTAAGAATTACCGGCCCGGGATTGCAGCGTCTCCCCCGGGAAGGTCACACGCATAACCAGGCCCTGACGGCCAGGACGCGCCAGCCGCCAGCTCCTGCGCGCCGCACCCCGGGGGGAGCCAGCGGCCAGACTGCTCCGTGCGCCCCCCCTCCACCCGAGCCCTGCTGATGCCAAAGGCACCACCTGCGGCGGCCCGTGTCCTGCGAGGCGGCCAGCTGTCAGTCCCCAGCCCCCATCAGCAGGAAGGCGGCCGACAGGGGGCTGGAGGGGGAGAGGCGCACCAGATCCGGGATCGGGACGGCTCCCGCGGACCGAGGGGCTAACGAAACACTTGTTACAGCGGCGGGAGGACAACAACAACAACAACAACAACAACAAAAAGAAATCAATGTGGAAGCTAATCACAAGACACCAAGAGCCTCACTCACACACACACACACACACACACGCTCTCCAGACTGGAGGGGTTTCACCAGCTCCCCCCCGCAGGGTACAGGTGCAGGTCAGCCCAGTGAGGGGCTGGAGGCCGGCTGACTGCGGATTGGGGGGGGGAAACGGTGCACAAGCAGAAAAACAAAAAAACAAAAAACAAAAACAAAACAAACTCCCACTGCTGTGCAGGTCTGCAGCAGAGGCAGAACCCGGGCTACCGAAGTTCACTCGGTTTCATCGCGAAAGCTGCGGCGCCCGGGAGCCGGTTGAGGATAACGACAGGACCGGACTCACCCGCTGACCAGCAGCCAGCGTCCGGCACTCACAACACACACACCGACAACAACAAAACGTGCCGCCTACTTTCCTGTCAGAGCAGCGCCGGACGGTGCCCATCACTCCGCGGCCTGGGGGGACACGGGGCCCCTTTCTCAGCCCGACAATGGAGAGAAAAAAAATCAAACCAGTCACGTTTTTACGGACGGTATTAGATCTAGCAGCGCACAACAACGGCAAACACACACACACACGTCTCCCGATCTGTGAAACCAGCAGCCGGGACGCGGAGCCGCGCTACAGACACGACCACCAGCATAACGCCTCTCCCCCGATCACGATGATCACCAGGAGAGACGCCAGACGGTTGTTTAAGCCCCCAAATCGCGTTTTTCCACCCCCCTAACAGGACACCCAGGTGCATGAAATCGCGCAAAATATTAGGAGGCGAGCCCCACCAGCACCCGTCCCAAGACACGGGCGAAACGCGCATCGTTGCGTTTCTGAGCTGCCCCTGGCATCAAAACTAAGCCCTTGGTCTTGTTTTCTGCACACCAGGTGAGATCTTAATCTCCCCCCCACCCCGGCAAAAAAAAATAATCAGCTCAATGCAGACAGCATCCCTGAGCGAAAGGATACAGTTTGAATCCTTTGAGAATCTCTTTGGCTCTGTCTTCGTGTGAAGACATGTTCCTGGAAATCGACAAGTCCCTCGTCCGGCGGGAAGACGGCTACAAGCAAACAGCTAAATGATGTCGCCGCTGCACTTTTAACTCGCGGCGGAAAATGAATAAAACGGCAGCGGTTACACGTATAAGGCCAATAGGTGCCGTTTTTAATCTCGACAGCAGCACTCTCTCTGATCCCTTAATCAACCTAGCCTAAATAGATTGTGGGTGAGTGACAGCTGATCCGCCCGCACGGATGGCGGAAAACAGGGGGCGGGCACAAAATGAACCAATCCGTGCGGAGAGGTCCGGTGAGGGGGAGGGGCTTTGGTTTGAGGCGAGAATCGTCACCGATGGCAACCCTCAGCAACGTGACGTCACCTAGCTACGGCTGTATGGCAACGTGTAGGAGACAAAGTTCGTTTGGCGTTTCAGCTCATCCTCCTGGGTCCTGCACACTAACTGTAGCTAATAAAGTGGATCCCCTCTCTATCCTTGTGTTGTAATTTCATTGCTGGAAGAGGTCTATGTTATGGAGAACACACGGGCAAGGCGATATTCTGTGTTTTTAGATAGAGTACCACCATCTGTGGGTGGTCACTAAAATGGTATGTAAGTTGAATACAATTTCTGCAATTTCCCTCACGGGATTCATAAAGTATCTGTCTAGCTAAAACACTGTTTTAATTCATAAACAAACCACACCATATAAACCTGCGAGTAATTTTAGAATTGTTTCAATTTTACTCACAATAAAGTCCTCCATCTCTCTTTGTCTGAGGGCTTGTGGAAAACGAGAAGCAGCTGAACTGCTGGAGAGTCCCAGGAAGAGACAACTTGAGACACTGTGCACTTCCAGAGTGGCCTCTCTGCCTCTCCCCTCTCCCAGCTTTTGTTCTCCTGTGCTTTTTAATCTTTGCTGTCTGCCCTGTCTTTCTCACACCTGAAGAAGGCTTCCTGCTTGAACTGCTTGATAGAGCTGTTTCAGATACAGGAGGGAATAGGATCTAGCAGGAACAAACTCCAGCAGGGCTCCAGAAGGGCGTCTGGTGCTCGATTTCTCATCGCCCCTAGAGCACGAGAAGAGCACCGCGGTTTATGAGTGACGGCACAAGGTCTGTCAGCTGGTGCCTTCGGAGTTCTGCTGCTGAACTCCAAACAAAGTGATCAAATCCGAGGTAGAAACTTTAGACTTATCTTGGCAAGAGAACTGTAAAAAGTCTGAGCCTTTTGTTCACTGTCTGTCTGTTTTGTTTTGTTTTGTTTTTATTGTGTTTTTGTTTGTACGT
The DNA here is from genome assembly GCF_040954835.1 of Lepisosteus oculatus. Classification (NCBI taxonomy): domain Eukaryota; kingdom Metazoa; phylum Chordata; class Actinopteri; order Semionotiformes; family Lepisosteidae; genus Lepisosteus; species Lepisosteus oculatus. Next base: position 1,885,757 of record NC_090708.1, on the reverse strand, counting down.
TGTTTCTTAACTTTTGTTTGCTTTGTTACAATGTTCTAAGCTTCTGAAATAAAATATATAAAAACTCTGAACTCTAAAGACCAGGGTGTCATTGCCCTGCCAGGTATGAAGATATGCTGTATATTCATCTTTCCTGGTCTGGACTCAGGCCTTGCAGCATCAGACCCGGGGACGAACACACTGTTGTTCTGTGACACAGGACGGTCCAGTAGAGAGTTCAAGTAGGGAGCTGCGCCAGCATGTGCAGACTGCACAGGAACAACCTGGAGGAGCACACACCTGAAGAAGGCTCCACAGCATCCCTTTTCTTTTCCTCTCAGCGTGGAATAGACCTTCACCTGCTCCTGCTCAGCACGGGGCCCGTAGATAGAGCCTTCCTGCGCTTCTTACCTAAACTTCGGAGAGTGTCGGCCCATCCTGCCCAGTGCCTGCACAGGACCGTAAAGCAGTAGCAGCCCTGGCCTTTCCCCCATCATGCCTCGCTGTGGGACAGAATGTCGGTTTGGAGGCAGGACTGTTGGCACAGATGTAGCGGAGCGAGTTCGGGCACGGTGACTCATCGCCCTCCCTGCGCGTAGCAGGGACCTCAGCCGGCTGGGCTGGGGGAGGTCTCCTTTAGCTCATGCGGCTGCTTCTCTGTTGTGTTACGCCGGAGACCCGGGTTTGAGCCCCAGGTGTTGCGGGACGGAACGGGCGGCGGAGGGCACGACCCCGCACGGAACCGCGACGGTCACACAGACACACCTGGTGCAGGTAGCAGCAGACCTGGGTCAGGTGTCACCTCACACAGTGAGTTTACAGGCGGCCAACAGAAAAAAAACGAAGAATTGGAAGCGTAACTCGCGTAATTGAACCAATCAGATGCCAGAGGTCAGGGTTCAGGGTTCTGGGGTCTTCTGCTGTCCTATCCAGAGGTTCTCAGCCCTGGCAAACTGAACAGCAACATTCTCATAAGAAACACACTGTAGACTCCTGGAGAAGAGTTTATAGATCCCATTAAGTAATTAAATTGTCTAGGTGAAGCCAGGAGATTCTGTAGCTTATGGAGACTGGACCAGCCCACAGTTACAGCTGAAGTTACAGCTGTTTAATCTTGAACAGAAGAGACTCTGAGGGAACCTGATACAAAGACTGAGAGCCCAGGGATGGAAGGTGAGCCTGTTGTGACTAACAATCAGCCGCAATAAAAACACAAGCAGACAGCGCTAGAGCCTTCAAAAATAATCATAGTTTAATATTAACAATGGCAGGTACAGTGTTAGTAGGGTAAGTAAAAATAACTAGTCCCACATAAACGCTCTGGTCCCGTCAAAAATAAAACCGAAATAGAACCGAAAACACAAAAAAACACGAAAGGGAAATCTTCTGGGGACCCGACCTGTGTGACAACTGTAAATCAAAACAAAAAACAACTAAAGGGAACAAATCCAAAACACAAGGAGGAAGAAAATAAAACAAATAAATCAATAAAAGTCTCAGGAGAGAGCTTTTGCAAGGCTCTGGTAGTCGACGTTGCTTACGGAAGACGTCTCTGGTCTCTGTAGGTCTCTGTAGATTAGGACACATAGGCAAGCTGGAGCTCCTCAGCTGATGGTAATGAGGACGTGACCTCCAGCAAATACCCAACAGAGACGCAGACAGGCTACCATCCCAGCAGAGGGGGGCTTCAGAATAACCTAAACATTACAGAGTATTCCCAGTTCTGGGAATCGGCCAGGTCCACCCAGTGGAAGGTTTTCAGAATGAAAAGTGACACTCGAGGGAAGAGAACAGGAGGTACTTCTCTACACAGAGGGGTGTGGGAGTGTGGAACAAGACCCCCAGTCGTAGTGCTGAAGCCGGTACCCTGGGTCCTCTCAAGAAATGGATGCTGGATGAACTAGACGGGCCGAGTGGCGTTCTTGGGTTTGTGGCAGGGGGAAGCACTACTGATTATTATTATTAATAATAATAATAATAATAATAATAATAATAATAATAATAATAATTGCTTACACTTATATAGCGCTTTTCTGGACACTCCACTCAAAGCGCTTTACAGGTAATGGGGATCCCCTCCACCACCACCAGTGTGCAGCCCCACCTGGATGATGTGACGGCAGCCATAGTGCGCCAGAACGCTCCCCACACACCAGCTCTCAGTGGGGAGGAGAGCAGAGTGATGAAGCCAGTTCAGAGAGGGGGATTATTAGGAGCCCCTGATTGGTAAGGGCCAATGGGAAATTTGGCCAGGACGCCGGGGTTACACACCTATTCTTTACAAGAAGTGCCCTGGGATTTTTAATGACCACAGAGAGTCAGGACTGCAGTTTTACATCTCATCCGAAGGACAGCACCTGTTTACAGTATAGTGTCCCCGTCACTATACTGGGGCACACCTGCTAAGCCAAAGAAGAAGACAAGCACACAGAAAGTCTGTCCACAATGCAGTAACTGGCGTCTGACATGCCTGCGGCAAAGTTAAACTTTCATGAGCTCAAGCTGCTGTGCAGCAGGAGCCCCAGCCCTCCCGCTGCAGGGACAGCGATGCGCCCAGTGTGTCATCCTGGCCCTGTGCAGGACGCCACAGGGGGGCGCTGCAGGGCTTCCTGCAGAGACTGCCTGCTGATGCACACTCCTGAGCCTGGCTTCTCACTGCAGAACAGACTTTCAATCGGGTGAACCGAGTTCTTCCCCAACAGTCGTCTCGCATATTCTAGTAAACCTGCTCTGATTCCTTTGCAGAAATCGCGTTTTTCCCTTTTGTTTAATTTCCCGACGTATCGCTGGTGTGCGTTAAAAATAGGAAGGAAGTAACGAAGTTTGCTCTAATGTTTGCTCTGAAAAACTAATGTTACAGTAACAGCAGAGGGATGTTGCTGCGCCGTCATGCCGGTAGGCATAACGGGTAGACATCCTTCCTCCCGTAAGCCTTTCAAGCAGAGACTCCCTCCGTGCAGAGTCGTGCTAAATACCTGTGCAGAAACGGTTTCATCTGTGTGGACCGGCGAACACGTGGCAGCGGGAAAAGAGAGGTCGAGACTTTCAGGAGGCGCTGTGGTGCGAGTCACGCGTGGGCCGGTGGGAGCCGGGAGAGAGGCCGCCCGCCCTCACCGCAGCGCTGACAAGCGCCGCTCTTTCTGAGCAGCAGAGAGATATTGTGTCAGCGTCTGACACGCAAAACATTTATCAGGGAAAATAACAAAAAAAAAAACCTTGGGTCCCTGATATTGTGGACTTGTAGTTTTTAATGCAACGAGTTATTTTTTCTTAGACTGTTAGGCTGTGGATTTTAAATTAGAGGCAGCTAATTAAATGGGTCTGTGCCTCACGAGGTATTATTGCACTTTGTACCTGAAGGCTGGCGAGTGCGGACACGAACGAGCTGAGATCTCTCTTCACTCCCAAGCCCTTAGTTATAAAACCCACGTCTGGAAAGAAGACCACCGTGTGATTGGCAGCAGAGAACAGAATACTGTCGCATGTCTGTCAGTGAGAACATACCGACTCCAGTGATGATGTCTTCTGATTTCTCTGATTTACTATAGTTTACTGTATGTGTTGCTATAAAAGCAGCACCGGAAATCAATTTACTGCGCAGTGTAGCTACTGTGCGTGCTGCCTGCTGTGAAACTGACTATTGAATCTGTTAGTGAGGGTCAACAATTGTAACTTTCGTGCATTGTCCTGGTTCAAGGTTTCAGCCAGATGAATACTATTAATGGTGCCACCGTGAGTGCTGTTGTTAGCACACCTGCTGATTCTGACACTGTTACTACTGCTATTATAAGTATTAACATTAACGCTAACTACATATAGAATAATGCAAATACAGTGTAACACTGCTCTGTCACCCTGCAGCTCCCAGCTGGCAGCCCACTGGAGCTCAGCAGTGTGAGCCTGGTCAGTATCTGGATGGGAGACTCCTGCGTGTTAGTGGGTCCAATAGGGGGCGCTCACCCTGCGGTCTGGGTGGGTCCTAATGCACCAGCATAGTGATGGGGACACTGTACTGTAAAAAGGTCCCTTGGATGAGACGTAAAACCGAGGTCCTGACTCTCTGTGGTCATTACAAATCCCAGGGCGTTCCTCAAAAAGAGTAGGGGTGTTACCCCCAGCGTCCTGGCCAAATTTCCCCCTGGCCTTTACCAGTCATGGGCTCCTAATAACCCCCATCTCTGAACTGGCTTCATCACTCTGCTCTCCTCCACACTGAGAGCTGGGGTGGACACTGGTGGTGGGGGAGGGGATCCCCATTACTGGAAAAGCGCTCTATACGTGTAAGGAACTTTAAATGATCATTCTGTGTCTCAGGTGATTTTTAAACTGCGTTGTGTCACGGCGCTGCAGCCTGTTCATTCCGATAACGGCGCACAGCGCCCCCTTGTGGTACAAATCTCACGCAACGCTGCGAGGAAGAAGAGCGCTGTGGTTTCTCTCTCACTGACCGCTCTAGAGCCGCCTTATAGTCCAAGGAGCGAAGTTTGACTGTAAAAAGCGGAAATCCGACTCCTAGTGCTTTGCTTTTTCACCAGTAACTGACACGTGCCCCCTAAAGGTTTTCAATATTTTGTATTCCTTTCTATATTATATAAATCTCACGTTTTTAGAGTCCAGTGAGAGAAATTAATAATCGTGTTACATCACGTCCTGCCTACCGAGGAGAGTCGCGGGAAACAAAACCCGTCTTTTCAACAAGAAGCGACAGGAAAACGCAGAACAGCCGGGTGTTGTAATGACGTGAGCGGGCCACAAGGGGGAGATAAAACACCGTCTGAGCTGTGATCCATTCAGCTTGATTTAAAGAAGTACCTTACAGCACACACTTAGAGTGCTGTGACTGTCTTTAATTTAAAAAGAGGCCATATCATTTTTATTGCAAACAGCATCCATTTACCTAAAAGGCCCCCTTTCTCGTTATGTGGTAGCCTAGGAGATGATACCTGCACTTGCTAATTAACAACATTCAATTACTCGACTCAGTAACGGACAGGTGAAAGGAGGTCTGAAGGAGGGAGCGCAGAGTGGCTCTTAATAAACAAACAACTATTTCCAAAGTCGTATTTCACAGACCCCAATTTCCCTACGCCAGGGGTGTCAAGTCCTGAACCCGGAGGAGTCTTTAAACCTGCAGAACCCGAGGAGAAGGAGCAGTGCAATTGGGTCCAATTGAGCAAGTCTCCAGCTGGTTCAGGCCACGAAGAGCTGAGGTGGAGTGGGGTGGAGCAGGAGCAGCACTGGACCCCCCTGCCTGCCTCCTGCTCGAATCACTCTTGTTGTTACGGGTTCAGCCTCCTAGTGGTGATCCTATGTCCTCCTCTGCTTCGGTTTCAGCCAGGAACCGGCCTGTTTCTTTTTTCGAAGCCAGAGGAAACAAAGTGTCAGGGATTTATTGTATCATCCCCAATTCACGGTTCTTGTGCTGTTGTGTAACCCTGTAGACAAGATCTGAAGCAGAGCTCATCCCACCTCGGGAAGGTTTTCCAACGGGGGAGAAGCGCTTGGCTGTTCAGGCGACCCATTGCCAGCGCTCCCCGCCCTCACGCTCTGCCCTGGGGGCACCAGCGGGGTTGGCGCACGCCGACTAGTCCGGGGTGCCTGCTGGAGTCAGGCCGCTCGTCTGCAGTCGCCCTGCGCCTGGAAGTGTCTTGCGTTGTTTTTTTTTACGTAAGCTTCACCCAAACAAAGGTCATGCTGTTTGCTGAGCGAATCAGTAATTTTTTCACGTGGATTTAAACTTCTATTAAGCCCCTGCTTGGAATATGCGCACCACCTTTTCAGAAAAGAGAAGAAAAACCAGATGGCACATATATCACACAGCGAGGAAGGCAGACCTGGAACTGTCTTGAGCTTGTGTGTGTGAATCAAGGAAAACACGGCAGAACAGAAGAATATTGATCCACTTTTTATTAATACCGTAAGTTCTTTTAATACCCATGCAGCCTTATCTTCACTTATTGGCTAAGAGGAGAACTGCTGTGGATTATTCAATTATTAATACCTCCACTCCTCTCTTTTTACAGCGGGTTTAAATTTTCTGCACAGGTAGTCAATTTAGGCTCCCAGGTGAACAGCATGAGCAGGTTTTTTTTAAAAAAAAATACTTTGGCAAATTCATCTGGAGTAAAACACGCTGTGTTCGAGAGCTGCATAAGGTCCCGTTAATAACCAGGCCCAGCTGCGCCCAGCCGTTTTTCACTTTGTGCGACGTTGCCAAGGTGTGCTGTCTGCAGCAGTGGGTGAAAGTCCTACACCACAGCCGACAGGGCTGTGCACCTGTGCGAGGGGATCGATTGCTGGAGCTGGATGCTGTCCATTGACAGCTGGCAGGCAGGGAAGGCGCAGGACAGGGAGAGCAAGGCGCTGCGCTTGTGTGACCTGCCTGTGCAGATGGAAGAACGCTCGAGGCCCGAGAGCGCTCTCCATCGCTCTTCCTCACCTTCTGCTCGTCTCTTCAAACCAGCCCTCGCTGCGGGAGAGGGACTGTGGCCGTCGCTGTTCCCCCTGAGTAGCTGGGCGTTCGCCCCAGTCAGAATTCGCTCACCTCTTGCGCTCGCGAACGTTGACCTCACCTGGAGCCGAGGGGCCCGAGCCCCAGGGTGACAGAGTGCACGGCGGCCTCGCTGCTGGCTTCCTCTGAGCCGTCTGGCTGAGAGAGCAGCTGCGCGGCAAGCCCAACGCCGCCGCCCGTTCCCCCCGCCCCCCAAGCGTACTCGGGAAAGTTTCGTTTTTGATGACTCGGAGATTTTCTGAGTTCCTGTTTACGTCAACGCTGATCTCCTGGGTCTGCAAGCTTTTCTAAAACAGCTGTTCAGCTAAGCAGGTCTTTTTTTCAGGTGCTGGGTCACCTCATTTAAGCTTAGAAAGTCTGCAAGTAAGTCTGTGAGTGGTTTTGTTCCAGGTGTCATATTATCATAATTTCTTGCAGTTATATAGTGCCTTTCATCCAAAGATCCTCAAGGACTTTAGGGGTCCACCTGGGTGATGTACAGCAGCTGTTCTGCCCCAGAAGCCCCGCTGCACAGCAGATCAGGCACAGGAGTGAGAAAGTGCCACCAGCTCAGTAAAGGGCTGATTGTGCAGGGCCTGGGTGGGATTTAACCAGGACACCTGGTTTAACACCCCGACTCTTAGGGACAGTGCCCTGAGATCCATAGTGACCAAGCAGTCAGGACCTCAGTTCAAAGGGTTCCTTGTGTCAAAAACATATCTTTCATCAGAGGTGGAAGAAATCTATCAAGAGAGGAACATCTGAGGTGCATCTGGTCACCTCTAACGGCCTATTGGTACAAACTCTTGGAGCTGTTTCTACAGACAGCCGATTGAGGCATCACACAGAGGAAAGACCAAGTCCTACATTAAACAATGTGAACACAGAAGAGGCAGAAGTGCTACAAGTGCTAGAAGCATTTAAGTAAGACAAGCAGAACTAGATTACCTGGTGGAGTTCTTCCACTCCTACTACAGAGACAAGTAGGAATTGCACAATTCCTCCCGCCTGCCCAACACGGCATTTCTTGAGTGTATTTCACTTTCATGGGCGCAGGTCTCCTGTGTAGAGTGTCTTGGTAACGTTCGTCTGACGACTCCTCTCTGGGATGTTTTTAAATCAACATGAGCTGAAGAAAAAGAATTGCTTTATTGATCCTCCTCCTCCATCATTTTAAACGACGGAAAAAAAACCAAACCCCAAATCTAAGTGGAGAGGTGACTCTTAAGGATAAACACCGAGGTCCATTCAGAAAAATGCATTTGAAAAGGATTTAAAGATTGAGAAGGACAGCTACACAATGTGTTCACATATATGCATTTTAGATGAATTATGCTTTATTAGTCCTTTATATTAATTAGTTTGAAATTTGTTTTCACATCTTCATTTACTGTGAGCAGCCCAATTTGCTCCATTTTCTATGATCTTTTCTGAAAACACGCCAGTCGCACGTGTCAGGAAGCTTTGACACCACAGGACTTACACTTTTAATAATGTATCCCTGTTTCTTTTTCAATTTACCAGCTTCATCGGCTTTTGTAAAGATCTGATCTATGGGGAGTGGTTTGAAAGGCCGCACTGTGATGATAGGAGACGTTTCAGGATAATGAGTGGCTGAAATTCTGCTCTGGGAATCAAGGAAGTAAATGCCCGAGACTTGGATTACATGGAGACTAAATATTGTGCATCGCTCTTCTTGAAAAGAATCTTGTGTCAAACAGAGTCTGGGTGAAGGGCGTTCCTCTCCCATACAGACACCTACTGTAGCCACATGTACATGAGCTGTGGGGGTGGGGGTGCACGGCTCCCCAGAAGCGTTTCCAATCGGTCTGACCTCATGTTCCCAGCAGCTCCACAGCACAAAGAGCACTATTTTCAGACCACTCCATCACAATGAAGCATCATTCCTTATTTATGAGCACCAGACTTGAAGAATATTAAAAAATGGAAGAAGAAGAAAGCATTTTTGATGGATCAAAGCTAATCCAGTAACTAATGGGATCTTTTTCTAAAAAAAGGTTTCTTAATTTCACTTGCACAGAGCTTAGCGTAAAAAAAAAGAACAGTGACAGAAATAGCTTCAGAAATTGATGTGCATATTTTCCTTTCCAATTAGTGACAGCCTGATGACTTCCAAACAGACACATCCTGCTTTGCAGAACAGACAACTGGAATGCGTTTGAAGAGCAGGCTTTGAATAAGTTTCACAAATGTGAAAATGTACAGTAAATTAACAGTATGACACTTGCTTGTTTGTTACAGGCTATATTTAAAGTTTTCACAAATGCTGTGTCTGGGGCACTGCTCAGGAATTCTTTATTCCCAAAGATGCTCCATAAAGGACCTAGATGAAGACCCTAGATTTGGAGATACTTTCCCCTGGTATCTTTGTATAGTTGTATAGTTATACTTATAGTATAAGTTATATAGTTATAGTTACTGTGCATGCTACAGTAAGTTTTGAGATCACAATCCCTGGAAGACAAGCAGCTGTCAGTTGGGGTAGTCCTGAGGCGGGAGCACTGTGGGTCGAGATCTCCAGTTAACTTCTCCACTCGGCCAGCAGAAAGGCTGTTTCATTGTCCGCAAGAACATGAGACACCTTCTCAGCTTCACACGGTCCCACTCACGATACTGTCGAAGCAACAGTCAGATGAAAGCTAAATAAATATGCTACCCCAGGCCGTAGACACATCACGGATATGTAGGGCTAGTCAGGTTTACTGGTTTTTGTGATGCCTCTGAAAACTATTTGGAGTAACAGGGAGCTCATGCTGTTTGAAGAAGAATATTTCTGATGGATGTGCTGAGCCAGGCGTGTTTTTCCCTTCTCATACCTGAAACCGAGCTTGAGTGAAATACAGATGGGATCACATTCCACAGTGCTCTGCGCCGTGACCCTGGAAACCTAGAGCCGGGTTCTCCTGCTCACACTAATTAACACTAATTAACGCCAATTAAGCACCACTGAAAACAGCACCCGGAGGGCTTGGAGAGCCAGGAGCTGGGCGGGCGGGCAGGTACCCGGTGGGTTCGCAGTCACATCCTGAGAAACAGGCAAACGGACATAATTTCTCGGCACAGAAGCCAGTGGGAATGAGAGGATTCGCTGCGCTGCCGTGGATCCTGGGGAGTGAAGCCCTCCCTGGAGTCGGGACCTGTCGGATTGTGAAGAGACGCTCCTCAATAGTGTCAGGATCGTAATCCCTCCTCTTAAGGGCGCTCCGGCTCTTTCTTATTTTGCTAATTAGATGCCCCTGCCCCCAGTCCTGCCCCTCCTGGCTCTCGCTACTCCTGGCTCTGCTCTGGAAGATGGACGCCCGGAGGCCTGCCTACCACCAAGTCGCCCTACGCCCGCGGCTTGAGGGCACAGGCCTCCTATCAGTGTCCTGACCAGCTGCGTCCGGGGCTCGGAGCGCCTGGCCTCGTCATCCTGTTTTTATTCCCCTGTCCCTGTACCGGGTCCCGTTCCGGTTTTCAACTCTGTTTTGTCCCGTCTCGGTTGGATCACCCGGCTTTGGACTTTTGGACTTCGCCCCCGGATTTCCCCCCTGGACTCCTTGGACTTGTTCGCCCTGGCCACGCCCCCCGAGCACCAGCTCCACGTCGTCACGCCCCCCTGTCTGTCACCCCCTCCTGACCCTCGTCGTCTCCTCCCCGTCCTCCTTTTCCACTCACTTCCGGATCATACCGTCTGCACAGGGTCCTGAACTATGCTTCACGGGAGCCTGGAGCGGCTCTCGTTACAAATAGCTGTTTGCTGCCTCGGGTTCACCCCCGCCTGCCATGCCAGAGTCGCCGTGGCAACAGCACTGGACCCTGCCCATTGTCCTGCGGTGAAGGGGGGGGTTTGCCTGTTGTCTGGTCAGCACTAACAATCAGGCAAGGTGGGGAGGATAAAAGGAGCTGATTATCCGGTTCGGAACTGAACAATGCTGAATGCTGCTGAACAATACCGGGATCCCACCGTCCCCTTTCGGAAAAGAGCAGCCAGCTCACCCTCGCCAGCTGGAAATGCGGGCTGGTCACCTGATGGTCTTGCTCTGGTCTGGGGGCATGTTGCTCAGGTGAATCAGCAAGCCACGTGACTTTCCTCTGTGTGAGAGGCTCTTTGCGGGACGAGGAGTGGGGTGCTGGGGACCCTCTTGCGGAGGGTGAGATTTCACCACTCGCGCCGGGTTGAGCTCAGAACCGGCCACCTTCTCGCCCTTCAGATTGGCCACTCTCCCGTTCCCCCTCCCAGACCTTGAGAGCCACAGTCCAGCACGTTTACAGAGCGGCCCTACCGGATTTATGACCGCCTCGAGACAAAGTACTGAAGCCGTAGGCCTTCCATCAGCCTGTCCCTTGGATGTCCCTGGTTTCCGGACCACAAATCTTGCCAGGCCAGTGGAAATCAAGGTCTTTGCTGGGTAAGAAATCAAAGTGCTGGCGGGAGCTCACACTCGGACGCGTCACAGTAATTCACCCGTTTGTTCGCGAAGAAACTGGTGAGGGATCAACACTGAGGCCCAGTCATCTTCTGGACAGGGGGAGGAGAGCAGTGAGCCTGCAGGGGCTGCTTCATGTGTCCAGGGAAGAACGTTAAAGACGGGGCATTTAGTTGTGTCAGAATTCGGTAACGGGGGATGCATGAGTCCTTAACTCTTTTATTGTGCATCCGAGAACGTTCTGAAGATCAAAAAATATCAGTGGTGATGTACCTCTGCATATTGAGGTCATGCAGACGTAAACTTGCAATCTACAGTATATCACTCTGCCCAGTTGTTTCCTTTTAGCTTTTGCAGTTTGGTTTGCATCCCCGAGGAGCTATTTCTGATGACTCATCAGGATTGGTGTGTGCCTGCGTGTGCCCGTGTGTGCCCACGTGTGCCTGCGTGTGCCAGTGTGTGGCCGTGTGTGCCCGTGTGTACCTGCGTGTGCCTGCATGTGCCCGCGAGTGCCGCTTCGCCACAGAGGTGAGCTGCCCATGTCATGATTGCTGCAGAGTCTCAGCTGATTCGTTCGTCCTGCAGCAGGGGATCTGAAAACCATGACAATGTGTGTGGGGGGAGGGGAGGGGGCTTTTGCAAGCTATGGCATTTTCTCTGTTGAACGAGCGTGAGTAATTGAATTGAAATAGAAACACACTCTGACCGAAACGAGGCAGCTCCCCTGTCACTCTCCGCCCCTGTCCTGCACAGTTCGCTGTGAGGCTCTGTGCAGGTTCCTCAGAACACCGTACAGAGCAGCTGCCCCAAGCCCTGCTACTTCCATAACCAGTTAACTGGCTGAACAGCCAGCGCTGACAACATCCACTGTAATGAGCCACAGAGAAAGAGGAGAGATGCTGCTGGGCCTGAAAGACTGAGGTCAAATCCTACCACAGCAGAGTACGTCTCATGGAACGCAGCTCTTTGCAGCTCTTTCAGACACTAATATATTTATAGAAAGAACACTGCAGGAATACAGTCAGTGTGCCCTGTCTTTTCTCAGGTATAGAAACAGGAAGGGAGAAAATGATAGCAGGCTTAGAAGTGATAAAGAGGAAAAAGACTGGACATACTTCACTTTTCTATGCTGTAACGAATGGTACTCTTTCAAACAGGATACAGAGAAAACCCATTAAGATGAAGGTATAGATCATGGTGAAAAATTATAAAGATGTTAAATAGCCTGTGAACTCTGAGGAGGGAAGAACCTATCCTTTATTTTCCTCTGAGGCATTTTTTTATTGTATTCTGCAAGGCTTCTGCCCTCTGGCAGCACAATTGTCTGTTTTTTTTGTATTCAGGATGTATAATTCAATTTTAATTACGTCACTTTCTCAACTAAAATAACTCTCCTCCTTTGCGAGATGCGCAGGGCCACCAAAGAGCTCGTGCTGCTCAGCGGCTGTGCTATTCTTAGACTGCAACGGCACTTGGGTCTTGTCACAAGTTCCACACTCCGCCTTTTTTTTCTTGTCCACCTCTGAAACAAACGGTGCCATTCGCAGCTCGTTACAACGATCCACGATTATCCACGGCGCAGAGAGGTTGAAACGTACGTTGGGACGTGGCGGGAGCGAGATGCCCAGGTGGGAGTGTGTGAAGTGATGCCGCAGAGGGCAAGGCTGTGGGGAAACAGAGAAGAAGGTGATTCCTCCAGCAGCCCCTCGGTACGGAGCAGAGCACAGGGCCAGACTGAGACTGTCACGGACGTCGGAAAGGCACGCCATTGAATGACAAGGAGAGCAGTAAAGACCCTGTGCGTAGTGGTAAAAGGGGCCACACGGGGGTTAGCCCGGGCTCAGGGGGTCGGACGATGTCGGTATAGAAACCTCTGCCCTCAGGCCACGGATGTGGGGCGACCTGGTGCTAGGCGGGTCTCAGGACAGCCGTGCCCTCAGTGCTGAGCGAGGAGCCGAGCAGACACAGGAAGTAAATAGGTTACACCACAAGACACACTGGAAAGACATGAATAATCATAGGGAACTAGGAACAGGACAGAAGTAGAGCACCCTCTAGGTGTCCAGGGCGTGACAGATACAGGGGCATCATTACGTACACGCTGGCTCCTGAGCTTCTAGAATCAGGCACTCCAGGGGCTGTCCAGCACGTTCATTTTTCTCCCTGGGCTGCTGAGGTCACAGCGCTCCCTGTGGGGAGGTCAGTCCGAGTTACCCCAGAGTTCTTCTGCAAAGCATTCCCACACGGAAACGTCCGTTCTGACACACGGGTGCTGGAACAGGCGCTGACCGCCCGCAGAAGGAGGTTGAGTTTCTCCAGAGTCTCTTCATCACCACTTCCATGAATCCCGAGCCCTGTAGTCAAACTACTGAGGTGTTTAAATCCCCTGAGGGAGCGAAGCAGATCTGCAAGCTCAGGGGTTTCAAATGTGGAGATGTAGAGCCAAAAGAGTTTCTCCCCAGACATTTTATTCTTAGCTCCTCTGCTAGGTGCATACGTTTCTTTACAGGATTAATACAAACTTTGAGTTGTGCTTCACAGCAAGTGAAAAGGTGAAAAAAGGAGGAAACTGAGAAGTAGGTAAGGATGATGCATATATATATATATTTATTGTGTGATGGTTAATCAAACCCTTTCAGTCAATGGAGGAAAATTCAGGGAATATGTAGCAAGTAAATCAGGAGCCATCTGCAGAAAACTGCAGTCTGGCCTAAGTGTTTGAAAGGCATCTGCAGCCACCATCGACACAACATCAAAACTCAAACTCAAACAACTCAAAATAATTTTTTAAATAAAAAGTCCTGCCTTATCAAACTGACTGGTGCTGGGAGCGATCGATCAGCTTCACGGAACACTCTGCTGACCAAACAGGCACAAACACCTCCTATATCCCTTCTGTGTACATTCTGGAGGGCCTGGTAAAGATACCCGAAAGCTATCTCAAAACAAATAATAATAATTGCTTACACTTATATAGTGCTCTTCTGGACACTCCACTCAAAGTGCGTCACAGGTAATGGGGATCCCCTCCACCACCACCAGTGTGCAGCCCCATCTGGACGATGCGACAGCAGCCACAGTGCACCAGAACACTGACTACACACCAGCTCTCAGTGGGGAGGAGAGCAGAGTGATGAAGCCAGTTCAGAGAGGGGGATTATTAGGAGGCCAGGAGTGACAATGTCGCACTAGAGCCCTGACAGATACGTGACCCTCCATGGTGGTCTTGCTAAAATGAACGAACGGTGTTGGTTTAGTGTGCTGGCGTCTGTTTTGTGAGTATAGTCATGGTGTGTCTCCCTGTGCAGTCACACCCAGCACTCTCAACACACACTTCAGTGTCCTCGGAGTAGGAGGCAGAGCGAGCCAGCAAGCAATCTCCGTCTTCCACAGGTGAAACCAGTCCTCTGGGCGCTGCGAGACCCCGTCACACATCACCTTGGGGTGAGCGCTCTCAGGGCACACAGAGCTCCGGGGGCCCCTGGGCAGAACGAACGGTCCTCTGTAGGTCCTCAGCTTTCATCAAGCGCAGGACTGAGAAACAACACCTATTGTTTCGTAAGCTTGTCTTTGAGCTCACATGAAATATAAAGACATAAAAACAATTCAAAGAGCTCTCTGTGCTACCCTCATGCTCCCCTGTGCGTGTTGCTCGCACTGGTCCAGCCTGACGACGCTGGCTTGTTTCCACCGCCCTGTTCCCTGCGTAGGGGCTAATATTACACGTCTGTTTTTAATCAAGTTGAAAACAGATACCTGAGCATTTTCTCTAAGGATGACAACACACGACACGCATTTGCCAAACGGATCCCCAGAATGTCTCTTTGTGTGCTTTCGTGAGACTCACAGGGGTGTTATAATTTGTGCACCATTGCATAAGTTTTCCTCCGCTACATGGCAGACCTGCAAACTTAAGTATTGGAACAAAAACCATGCCCTAAACGACAGTGTGGAAGGAACAGGGCAGTTTTTCACAGGTTGTTTTTATGTAAAGCGATTTCTAAAAGGCAAAAAAAAAATAGTATAAAATTATAAAAGGATTTGATGCAAAAGTTCAAGTGTACAAGCTTTAACGTCTCCATGGGAACAGGCTGGGAGAGAAGTTTAAAAACTCTCGGTTCCATATGTTAAAAACATATTCGTGCCATTCTGTTTTCCTGACTTTAAAAAAAAATCTTTTTCCACGATCGGCAAAGCAACACCCTGACAGATGGTGTACTTCAAGTCGTGTTTTTCAGAGCTGGCTATCAAAGCCATCGCCCATCTCTCAGCGAGAGGATTGACTCCTGTCCCCGTGAGCTGAATTTCTGCAGGCATGCTAGCATTTGCTAGTTAGCTGCTTATTAAGACAACATGATGCGCGATTCAACTTCTCATTCAAAATAATGAGTTCATTAATTGGGACCGAGTAATTGGGACAGGGGGTGTCAAGGTCCCTGCTGCCCTGCCTCCTGTGTCTGGACAGGTCTGATACGTGGGGGCGGTGGGGCGAGTTCTCTATTTCAACCTGCGCGAAGATGGATGTGCTGGCTAATCTATAAACTGTGCAGTTCAGGCTATAAAAAGGCTACTCTAAATTTCCCACCCCTATTAAAAATAACTTCGAATTTGCCCGTCAACTCTCTTCCAGCGGAAATTGCGAAGTGTATCTTGCCTGTAGCTGTACATGTTTACAGACTGGCAGAGGAGAAAGTTCTGCATGAGTCTTCCCTCCCGCAGCTGACAGCTCTGCTCCCCCTGGGAGCGCCCAGTTCCTGCTGCTGTGTGCAGGGGCCTTGTCAACAAGCCCAGAACTGCCAGGAGGCAGGTCAGGTAATAATTGCGGCAGGAGCGCTCTGGGGGCCTGCTGGAGAAGACAGCTGTCCGCAGCCCCCGCGCGGCGCAGGTAACAGCAGAAATGAAGTCCCCTCCCTGGGCAGCCTCTCACCTGTGAGCAGGGGGAACGCACAGCACCTCACCGAGCTCCCTTCCACACTGCTGCCCTCCCCTTTCCCAGCTCCTGCCTTGTAGGCCTTCTCTCTCTCCACTGGCTCTGCCCTCACTGGGCTCTCGCTCCGGGATCACACAGGGGCGACGTTGCCCCATCCCCCCAACACCGCTGAGGGAGGGACACACCAGGGTGATAGCCCTCAAGACCGCTCAACCTTCCTGGGGGCGTCGACTCTTGCACAGTGTGTTTCAGGTGGGTCGCGTGCCCGAGCGATGAAGCCTGATTTGGCAGTGATGTAGTAGCACTGGGATACTGTGGCTGGAGGGGTTCATGCACATGGGGCACAGGGCATCCGCAGTGCTGCACTGGCCACTGGGCAGCTTTTTGCTTCTTAAATTGTGTTATTTTGGGATGCTGATGTGATTAAATAGACAGATGCAAAACAAAAACAACAATTATCCTGGCACACGGGACCTGTTTTGTTATGTGGTTCCAAATCACATTGAACCACAATCACATTTCTCCCCGTGCTCCCCGCGGGGCTCACGAAGACTGACAGACGCTTCACCTGGGACACATTCTGCAGCCTCGAGAATCTATAGGAAAGGCAGGTCCTGCTTCTGGAGTGCAAGTATTCCAGCTTTGTGGGTTAATTCATCTGGTCTAAAATCTGAGTGTGTCATTGAGAGTCCAGCTTAGGTCTGGCATCCTAGTCATGCAGGGTCTGACAACAAGGGACCACGATGAAGTGTCTTAATATCCCAGTTCATTTCACTTTAAAGAATTCCCAGTACCTTTTAGTGATGTCTTCGTGACAGAAAAGACAATGAGCTAAGCTGAGGTCCCTGGCTCATAAAATCCGTGGATCCTGGATTTTCTTCATGACCACAAGGTTCCATGTAGTGGAATGCTCCCATGATCAACAGCAGCAGGAGAAAGCCCTTGCCCTGCTGTTGTATCTGTTGGCAGGTTCTTGCTGCTTGTCAAGTGAGAACACTGATGCCCCAGTAGGCACCAGGGCTTCGGCCCAGTGTGGCAGACGTCAGCAGGCTCTCTGCACTGTGCTCGGGCTCTGATGAGACAGATCTCGATCTGTCCGTGGGCATTATTTAATAACCAGCCTCGGCATCACTCAGACCCAGCTATCCCCCGTTTGCACATCCCGTTCTGCATCGCCTCCTGCATAACGATGCCAGGTAATTATATCAATTGTCCTGCCTCAATTGTACATCCAACCAATTAAACATTTCAAACATATCATTTATCACCTCCGGCAAGAGCAAGTGGCTGAATGAATATTAAATACGCGGGCTTGGAGTCGCCAGGCGTGTTTGCACAAAACTTGGCTTTCATTTGTGGCTTAAAGTTTGATTACAGCTGTATGATAGATAGAAACTGTGATATTTCCATGTAGGAAGGTTTTGGAACTGCGATATCTTTTATTTGCTTGTGGAGTATAGCTTTTCTTACTTCTCAAACATGAGGAGTTTCAGACAAAATCATCCCATCTTAATTCACATATTCTAAGGGTGTATCGTAAGGAATATGAACATTTCCTTATGCACAGATATTAACAGTTTATCTGTAAACTGTTCTAGTATTCCATCCAAAATAATGTACACACACTTCTACACCTCCAGCGAGGGGTGGGGAAAGTTCGTTGAAAAAAGCAATCCATTTATACTTGTTACACGTGTGAAGGATTACTTTTCCAAATTGAGAAAAAGCTGTGGAAAATGGCTTTTAATTGCTTTGTAACACATGCGTTTACATAGTAAACAATATACAAACACTACATAGATCACTGCAACTGATCTCAGACCGCAAATTCTTAATTTCATACTCTCTTCAACAAGTAACTTGTAACATCATACAAGTGACAAGTTACTTCGTACCTCTCTCTGCTGCCCAATATATAACACCAGTTTAATAATAACCAGTTCAATCATCATGAGTCTAATATTATAGCATATGAGCATCAGCAAGAGCCGAGATCATCTATTTCCCACACACAGGTTTACAGTTTTCTCACTGACTGAACGGACACACATAAAACGTTCCATCCCAAAACAATGAAGAATCAAGACACGGGTTCCCCCACTGAGCAGTGAGAATACTCCTTCAAAAGAACAGAGACATCCATCCGGATTTCACTACAGGATTTTAAAAACTGACATTTTCCTCATCCACTGAAACAAACAAACAAACAAACAAACAAACAAACAAACAAACAAACAAAATTATAATAATGTGACTGTCCTAAATGTTTGAACATGTTTAGAAAACTCTTGGCACCACTTCTGGTCCTCGGTCCAGCCTTACAGATATCATGATCGAGTTGTTCTGAACCCTGTGCAGGTCTCCGGGAGGGGCGAGGCAGCACAGCAGTCAGTAGCTCCAAGCTAGAGCTCGAATCCGGGTCGAGAAAGCGGCGAGGCACACAAATCGGAAAGGGGCGAGATGAGAGGGTAGTCGAATGGTCCACGGCCAGAGGGGTCTTCGTGTCGGAGGTCAGAGGTTCGAGGACGATGCAAGCTCAGGAGGAGGATAGATGCCTAATACCGAGCGAGGGCTAGGAGTGACCAGAGGTATTAAATGGTGAAGGAAGAGGAGATAGGATAATGAGGATCAATTGATGCCGGCTGTGCCCGTAACAGTAGATCTTCGCATTTAAGAGGTGGACACCAATCTCACGACTGGCAATGGGACACGTTAACAAGCCACATACGTCTGCTTGCTGCTGGTCATCTGCTATAATCTTTGTTATTCATGACAAGTCATCTCAAAGAATTTTTCAATACAGCAAGATAAAGGCAAAGACAATGGAGACAGGTGTTTATGAATTAATAAGACAAATTAAACAGAATTAATAGCTCATATATTACCAAGAAAGATTTCCAACAAATAAAAGGCATTATGTAGAGTAACATTCTTAACAGAGCTAAAAATAAATTCCCATAGTAGCCTGAAGATGTCAAAGTCTTACTCCTTGGAAATTAACTAAAGCTTAACGATCATGCCCCTTTTTGTCAGGAAATTAATGGCCAATTTGTACTTTGGCTCGCTGACATGAGGACTCGCCCATAAATCACTGCAGCCTCGCCTAATGCAAAGAAGCTCCTTTATCACAGCGTGAAAGTCCTGTCTTGAACCAAATTCTCAGTTCATGAGCTGCTCCTCTACAGTGCGCCACAGATCATTTTTATCCCACGTGCCCTGCTGCGGTATCTCATGGCTATTCTCGTGTCACCCGGGAGGGGGGGAGTTGTGGGTGTGTAAGACAGGAGTCTGACTGTAGAAGACACAGCTCTGCACATGGAGTTTGCGACCTGCTGTGGAATTCCTGTTGTGCACAAGTTTCCCTTGGGATTTAATCAGAAGTGCTCTGCTGAATGTTTCTTGCCTTAGAGACGGCCTTTGCCTTTGCCTACCCTCTCATAAATCTCTTTTGAGCAAATGATCAACTTCATAACTGAATTAATCATGGCTGAATTCATCTATTTTCTTCTTTAATTTCTAATACCATTTGCCACAGATGCGTTAGACGGGATTTAATAACGCTGCTTAGAGTGTCATGCCCCCTGCCAGCTGTGACCACATTTTCAGCTCAGTTCACTTCCTGAAGCCCTGCCAACCTCCTGGAGATTCTGAGGCCCTCTAAACAATGCACTTTAAATCCAAAAAACACTTTCAGCTCTTGGACTCTTCTGTCTTAAAGTAAGCCTCTCTTGGAGGCCCACCCCGCAAACATACACATGTGGGTCCACCATTAGACAGTCATTCAGTCTGTGAAGCAAGGATGCAGGTTCATGTATCTATTGACACTGGGATCTGGAGTGACTTACATGAGTAGCCCATTTTACAGCTTCAATGTTGAATTATATGCAACAAGATGGTTATTTAACCCCAAAATAAAAAAGTTTAAAGTTGTTCAGGTTGTCCAGAGCCATGATTGGTTGATTGGTTCATGGTTCTTCCCCTGCTTGGCCTGCTATCTCCTTAGCTCCATCAACGCGAAGAGGACATGGTCAACAGGCTGGTCTGGACCGCAGCCTGCTGAAGAGCCATATGATTACCTCATTTAAACCAGTAAATTATGGGAAATCTCTTCAGATCCAGCTATAAGCTGATTATTAAAAGACTTTGATGAAGGTTATCGGGACTGTCTCGGTCGCAGAAATGGGATAGACATGATTTCGTTTTTTCTAATTCAGTCTTAAACTTAATTTCTGTCCCCTTTCATGCATTACACCCCTTAAAACATTGATGTATTCAAATGGTCTGTTCCTTTGTAGTTTTAGTTATGTCAGACTTAAACAGTATTACGCTATCTGACTAGAGCAAATCCAGACACACAAGTAGATTTTAATCTGGATTCAGGGCTCTGAAGAATTTGCAGTCATGGCTTTATTGCTCTTATGTAAGATGAAACATCTGGGTAGCATCACAGAGCAGCTTTTAGGCTGCAGCTGTTTGCCTTATTTAGTGTCTCACGTCTTGAGAGAAGACACGGAGCAGCAGGGTAAAGAGGACATCCCTGTCGGGAAGAGGCATAGGAACACTTGTACTAATAGCAATCTCCCTGTACCTGCTGCAGCCCCCTCAAACCTGGGAGAGCTGTCAACGAGGACAATGACACAGGAGTGTGCAGCAAATGTTAGGTGAACAAAGTGCACCTCGATGAACAAGCACCGATGCAAGACACGCCTGTGACGAATCACTCACTCACTATGGCTTGCTTCGTGTAAGGAGACAAATAATCAATACCAGACACATAGTGTAACCATAATTTTTGATAAAAAAGTACAGTTAAATTCCCTCCCCCCCATCTGTCCAAAGCAAGCTGTCCGGCAGTCCTCGCGGGCTCGCTGGTCGAAGCCATGAGTGGGCTGTATTCGGAAAGCGTTCAGCACCCATGACTTAATGTGTGGGTTGAACTCCAGAGGTTTCCTTCCACTTAAGGACCAATTTCCTTCCATGAAAGAGAGGAGTTTGAGGACCACAGTTGCTGGTTATTGGTTTTGGAAAACGCTCATTTGGAAACCTGTTTTTTTCTCCTGGCGATAATGGTCACGAGAAGCATCACTTGTGCTACAGTGAAGAGCTCTCATTGACCTGATTAGCAGACCTCTGTGAAACACTGGAGTAGGGATCCTTGTGCGGTACCTTGGAATTTCCAGGTCACTCTGCTGTTTCCGTGTGCGTGTATCGACTCTGGAAGAAGAAACAGGAAACACAGAAGAAGAGACGAAAGAAGGGTGGGTGAAGATCCCAAACTGTCTGTGGAGCCTCATTTCACTCCGATCCGAAGTGGCGAAGGACACCATTCTGTTCTACAAAGGCATTAATTCTATGTTATCTGATCGGGCGCCTGGAGTTCTTTTGCGAATACTGGCATGTGTGAGATTAAATTCAGCGTTGATCTCTCAACGGTCTCTTCACATGCGGAGGCAATCTTCAGATTTTCAATTTGCACTTGGTCTGTTAATTTCCAAATTACTGGTGGAAATTAAAGTACTGTAGCATATGTATGCTATATATGTATATAAGAAAAAAGCAGCTATCTCTGGATTTCCTGACTATGAATGGGGTTCAAGCAGATGGTGTGTTGAGTAGGCGGGTTGCAAGCATTAATATTGAACTCCATGAGGTTCCAAGAAAAAATTGGATTCGGAAAAGCAAAGGCAATATTAGCATTTTTTATCCATATCTTTTTATTCATTATACACCTGCCTACAGAGGAACCTTATGTCTTCTTTTCTTCATTTTCCACATTTTACGAAAACATACTGATGACATAGTTACTGACAAATCTATTGCCCTTTCAACTTCCGAGGTTCTGAATCCTTTCTAAATCCGAAAGCCTTTCTCGCGTTCCTTTGATTCCTACTGTACCCTTGCAAGCCTTCCACCAGAAGCCCTGCAGTAAATCTCGCCAAGTATATTCACTTGAATGATCTCACGATTACCTGCGTAATCACCTCTTGTAGTTTAGGAATGATGGACTCGGTGGTAGTTTCAAAAACGTCTTGGTTTTCCTTTGGCTACTCTGACCCGTGGTTTTCAGAGCGGACATTTATCAGCATCAATCACTTTTGCTTCAATATGCATGTTGAAACAAAATGTATACGATTTCGGTGGGGGGAAAAAGACAACTTGAACTAATGGATTTGTTTTGAAAGGTAGAAATAAGCAAGTGTTCTTTCCATAAGAACTAAGTTAAATAAAGTTTTCCTCTTTGCAATAAAGGTGCTTGTTCATCTGGATGTAGCCTCCAGGGCACACAGAAACCACAGGAGCAGCACAATCTTATTTATAGCACCCCAGACTTCCTACCATCAGCACCTGCTCTATTGACAAGGGGACTTTCACAGGCCCGCAGGTGATTAAAGATGATGCTGATAAATATGCCTTGGCTCTGCTATAGTGCTCTTTTTGGAAAGTGGAGGTTTTGCTTGCTATATGGAGTGTAACAAGACATCAATTCAAGATGCTTTCATCTTCATTTGTAGCCTGATGCTACAGGAAGCCCAAACACAGTGACTATTGCTCTAGTTTTAAAGCAATGCTATGCAGTTTGAAAGTTCTAGGTGACATTTGATTAGACAGTACAGTGCATGTAATTCCCACTGGCTGAGAAATGGCTGGTGTTGCATAACCTGAACCAATGAAATACAGACTTTTAAACTGACTACACTTCACTTTCATGTAAGAGTATGGAAACCATTATTGAAGCTAAACTAGAGGATCATTTCTATGGTTGTAGGATTAGGTGAGTTCACTAACTTAAGAGTTTTGTATAAGCAGCCAACAGCAGTGAAAGATACAAATATAGCATGTGGTGTGGTGTAATGTTTGTCCAAATTAAGTTAATAAAAATAGGAAAAGGGTGAATGGTACTGTATGCACGGTGAACTGGCTCTGTTCGCAGATGAAACAGATGAAGGTTCGTGATGAATACAATACTGGATTTGCAAAGGTAATTCAAAAGACAAAATTCCAATGTCAGAATTGTCATCAAACACTCCAATGTCATCAAACACTGATGACAAGTTACGTTTCTGTTGTTAAAGCAATGTCGTACTCTGACAGGCTAAAAAAAACACTGAACCCGTTTATAGTGCAGGGTAGAGAAGGTGATTACTGAGCCCACTTCAAAAAAAGTATTCAGAATCCTCCGAGCTAGCGACTTCTTCAGAACCAACTACAAAGCACAAGCCAAAGGCCATGAGATGAAACTATAGGGAAATACATTGAAAAGGCTTTACAGGCGGCACGTCTTCTTCTTCAGTACAAAAGGACGCAGGAGTCTGGAACAGGCTTTTTCCAGAAACAGCTGGAGGAGATCCTCGGATCACTTACCCACCAGCAAGCAGACGAGCTGTGTGAGCCACACAGCCCCCGCCCCTCTGCAGCTCTGCCCCTGGTCTTGGACAACGGCGTCTCGGAATAAGGAAGAGCAGACAGTGAAGCCCGAGCCAGCGGTGTGACTGATGCCTCTGCGCTGTAAACTTTAACACTCTTCACGCAAAATAGATGACACACCTGCGCTGAGCGCAGCAGGAGTCGGGAAGACGAATGAGCCGGCCTGTGCGTGTGCTTACATACTCCTACTCAAGGCCACTGCCTCCTCTACAGCGCCCTACCAAGCAGCCTGGCTTTTCCCTCTTCATCAAGGGCTCCCAGTCCGCACTCTCATCGCCTTGCAGGCCCCATCAGTGCTGTGCATGATCCGACAGGCCGGAGCCTTCCCTTCCAGCGAGGTCAGGAGAAATGAAATGGAACTGGGGAAATGAAGGATAATGAAGTGGTGGCACCGCATGGCCTTGCCGAGCTGAAAGCATTCTTCCTCCTGTCCAGCCAAAGTGGAGGGCGACGCCCATGTTCAAAACGGCGCACACAGCTCAGGCCAACACACCGAGGACACAAAACACGAAGTCGGAAAACTAAAATCCTCCAACAGAAAAGTGCATCAAAGGGAACCGCTGTGTGCACCCAGAGCTTATTGTCTTGTTTTCATAAGTTATTAAACAGCAGGTTTACATCAAACATACTTTATTCTACAGCTTTTTAAAGCATCACGCAGATGTCTTGTGTGATTGAGACAGGCCTTTGGAGACCATGAGGAATCAGGGCTGATTTGTTCTCAGGATGATAACGTAGCGCACGAGGCCTGAAGGGGCCATGCTGTTGGCACAGCTCTGATGCTTTCAGAGGCGCAGTTTGACAGCTGGCCACGTCACTGTCTTTCCTTTATTTTACTCTCACTTTCATCCGGTTGCTGACATGCAAGTTTAAAACATAGTATTGAATTTGGGCAAGAATTAATATGTATGTCCCTGAAGAATAACTGCAATAGCTTCTGAACTTTTGAAACAGGCGAGTCTATTTTAAGGATTCTTTAACTGTAATGAGGAGACTTCACAGCCTCCTGATTTCCTGAGTTTACTGTCGCGCACGGACTTTTCACCATGACAACTAACCAATATGTTGACAACAAGATGCGGAAAGTCTCAGATGTGAAGTACAAAGGACACTAATGTAATTATATACTATATATAACGAGCTGTAATTGCTGTCAGCTTCATGATTGGGGTGGGGTGGGGGGGGGGGGTGTAGTTTTATACAAAAATAAGTAACCAGTCTAACACCTAATCATAAATGTCTAGCCAATACAGGTAATTAGACTTATGCATTATCTTCCAACGAGCAGCTGAAAAGGTTAAAAGGTTTATATTGAGGATTCGATAAAGGAGAGTTTTGAAAAGCTCCAACTCTAATACAGAAAGAAGCAGCTGAAACCTCCCCTTATCCAGGTTGTTCTCAAAGCACTAAGCTGTATTCTAGGTTCAGGTGGGAGCTGCGTCAGCATGCGTGGGCTGCACAGGAACAAGTAAAGGTTTATTCCTGCTGGAAAGAGATGAAAGAAAACACAACGTTTCGGCCGTGGAGCCTTTGTGTTTTCTTTCTTCTCTTTTCAGCATGGGATAAACCTTTACTTGTTCCTTTGTATTCTAGGTTGTTTAGTTCTCTCATGTTTTTAGGGCAGCGCAACCTACGGAACGATCTATTATGATCTACCTGCAAAATACCAAATAACAGGGTCTGGGGTCTGGAGTACACAGCGCTCAGGCTGTAGATACAGCTCTGATCTGGAACACGGGGTCTGGGGTCTGGAGTACACAGCGCTCAGGCTGTAGATACAGCTCTGATCTGGAACACGGGGTCTGGGGTCTGGAGTACACAGCGCTCAGGCTGTAGGTACAGCTGTGATCTGGAACACAGGGTCTGGGGTCTGGAGTACACAGCGCTCAGGCTGTAGGTACAGCTGTGATCTGGAACACAGGGTCTGGGGTCTGGAGTACACAGCGCTCAGGCTGTAGATACAGCTGTGATCTGGAACACAGGGTCTGGGGTCTGGAGTACACAGCGCTCAGGCTGTAGGTACAGCTGTGATCTGGAACACAGGGTCAGATGGGAAACGGTACTCCAGTGTTCTCCTGCTTGAGATTTTGGTGTCAGTCTGGCCAGCGTGGCTCATTTTCAGCTCCTCCAGAAAAATGCAGAGAGGGACCTCCTGCGTACACACGTGTTTGCATTCAGGAGTGAGGGCACACTTACCGAACCAGCCAGCTGTGCCTTTCAAGCACAGCTCCGTGTTGCGTAATGAGGAACGAGATATCGATTCAAATTATATTATACAGCAAGTTAATCCATTTACTTAATTCGTGTGATGATTAATTCTTGATGTTATCCAAGGCAACTTTCTTTTAATCCTAAATATGTCCAGAGGAACAGCAGCGTGTGGCAGAGCGCGGGAGACCCGGGGGCGGCCGGGAGGCTCCTCTCACACCAGCTCTTGTAGAGGGCGCAGCAGTCGGAGGCCCAGCCGCGGTGCCAGGAAGCGGGCAGGAAAGTGTGGCAGGTACTCTACAGGACGGCTCCACACTGGGGCCAGACAAGAGGGCAGAGGGCTGTGTCTGGCAGCGTGGTGCCGGTGACCCCAGGGAACTCTGACGAGGGGCGGGACACGACCCGGGGCATCGAAAGAGCTGCTAAAGGCAGGAAGCACAGCGTGTGCAAAAGGGCAAAGAAAATTGTCTGAGACGAGCTCTGGTGCTTGTGCGTGTGTTTGTTAACAGACCCCACCTGTAGGCCAACCAGGACTACAGCCACATCTTTGAACGCCCATTAAACAGAAATGAGATCTTTAAGGTTCCTGTGGGACTGCCTGCCTGAAACAGCCGCTATTGTTAGAGCAGCGCAGGAGGTGACACACTTGGGCTGCATCACCGGCCACACATTTGCTGGCGTGCTTTGTTCTTCAGTACAGCACAAACGAAAGCAAATTTACGAACTGAGCTCTGAGAGGGTCAGCTGGCGAAACCGATATGCTTTAAGCCGCTTTTGGAAAAGCAGATAAAAGCTGATTTTGCCCAAAAGGTGTCATATCACACACATTGCAATAGCCTCTGATCCCATTAAGGTTCCCATTGGGGAGCACTGCTGCTCTTAGAAATCCCGAGCAGTCTGGGCCTCCCCAGCTGCTCAGCCAATAGCAAGCCGAGCTCCTTGATCCAGGTGCGGCAAGCTGGAGCCTCGGTATCACCAGCCAGCTGTGACTGGGATCCTGCAGGGCTGCCTCAGCTCCCAGTGACGCAGCGATCCCTACAGCTTCCCGGGAGCTCTGCAGGCCTGCAGTGCCATCTGCGACGGACGCACCTGTCTCCTCTCGGGAGCGCCGAATGCCGTCCGCGGGGCGAGCAGCTCGAGGTGGGCAGGCTGAGGGGGCAGGGCCTTGTCGTCTCTCCGGCTTGGCGTCCGGCACCAGCCTGCAAGGAGAACGACAACAGAATTACTCCAAAACGTGAACTCGGGTAAAGATCATTTTCTTCCACTGAGGTAGTTCAAGCAGGGAGCTGCGTCAGCATGCGTAGGCTGCAAAGGAGCAAGTAAAGGCTCATTCCCTGCTGAAAAGGGCCTTTTCTTCTATTTTCTTCCACTGGACTGTTTGACTGATTTAGGTTGTATGTCTAATACCGGATGAAGTCTGTTCTTCCCCAGCATTCATCTGGTTCATCGCTTAAGATATTCATGGACAGACACATCACGACTTGTGAAATGGATATGTATTAGAGTAACACCTCACAGGTGTAAAAAGTGTATAAAAACAAGTAGCAATACAATGGAAAAGGTACAGTAAGAGGTAAAACCAGCTTATTAATGTTTTAGCATGAATTAATCTTGGAACCAGAAAGCCCCGCCTTCACGAGGCTTGTGTATTGGAGTAAAGAAGGAAGAGGAATGAGGAATGTGAAGACCCGTCCTGTCAGCTGTGCGTGATGAAGAGCAAGGCGTGAGCCCACAGCTCCGGCGGTGACGGAGAGGCTGCTCCCAGCTGTGCGGCAGCTGGAACACCTGGAGCCGGACTGAGGGATGAGAGGGCAGCTGGAATGAGACGGATTAAAGGGCAGCTGGGAGCGCTCAGTGCCCGTGACCCGTGAGCTTGGTGCTGCTGAAACACAGCCACACTGAGATGAAAACAGGCAGCAGGAGATGGGCTCCAGCTCGGCTCCTGAAAGATCTGCCGTCTTTTGCTTTGTTGCTCCAACCTGAGCAGCTAACGAAACAATTGACCAATTATTTCTACAGATACGGGGCAATTAATCAACTCCTTTTCATACGCTACGGATATTGTTCTAAAGGTCTTTTCCAGGTGATCGCTCAAAACATCCGTGTCATTCCAGGTGTGGTTACTCATGAATCGCCACCAGCCTCGTCAGAAGTATCTCAGTCCTGCAGGTAATTAATCAGACCATCCACAGACCTGACAGCACAAGCCAGAGGGTCTCCACAGCATTCTCCTGGAACTTCTTCTTTCCTTGGACTTTTTTTAGGATATATTTGTGCTTTTATGGGGTCAGCTCCCACGTCTCCAATCTGCACCTGGAGGGGGTGTTTTTGTAACGCCTCCAGCGCAGCCTTAACTGGGATAAGCGAGTCTTTTTCCATTCCAGCGGGATTCTGCACCTGCCGCGAAGAAGCGTCTCACTGCCTGGCCTTTCCAGGCTTCCTGCCACGGTTTTGTTTTTTCCTGAGGAAGAAAGATTCTCCATTTCTTTTAGAGAAAACGGAGCTGTGATCCCTCGCAGTAACAGGTCGGAATGGCTCTGTGCACAACGGTTTCATTAGGGCTGCTGGAGTTCCGCTTAGAAGGCAGTTGACATTAGGAAGGTCTGGAGCTGCCCTGAGGGTTTCACAGCTGGCTTCCCTTTTCTGGGACAGGGGTCTGAGCACTCTACACACTCCACAGCTAAGAGCCCAACAGAAGTGTTGCCGGTGTTGCAGCTTCCCTGACTTTCCACTATTTTTCCATCTTTCAGTGTAATGTTTAATTTCAGGACCATCTGTTACAAAGTAATGTGTTTTTCCAGATTGCTAAGCAGCGCAGATATGTACAGTACTGACTTCCGGCGAAGCAGGAGCACTGATACTATTGCCTAGACGTGGACAGAATTCCCCCGGAGCCTCAGGAAGGGGACAAAACACAACGTCTCCTTCTCACTCTGTTCAGGAATTTTCACCATTCCTACGACAGGGTTTTAGTTGTGGCCTGAATCGCCAGTTAACCAATTAACCTGATTATTTTCTGACCTGGAAATATAGTGTAGTATGTTTCTCAGTGTCTTTTACAGTTATCTACTCAAAACCTTCGCTTAATTAAAGGAACGGTTACTTACTGTACTCGGACAAGCAGAAGATGGAGAAAGGAGGGAAGAATTTGGCTCACTTTCTCACTGACAACAGGGAATGACCTCAGGGAAGGAGATTTTAAAGGACAGTCAAGCCTCCCATGAGTCACTGGGGCAGGCGGGGGAGAGAAACTGCCCAGGGAGAACGTGCAGACTCCACACGGCCCATCCCAGGACCTTGCGACTGAGCCAGCAGGTCTGCAAGCCACACCTCTGCGCTGCTCTAGTTCTGGAATACTGCAGCAGCAGCGCTGAGCAAACGAGAGGATAAAAAAATGCTATATTTCATGTCCGAGGCACCATACCCCAGATTGGCATTAAAACCGGGTTTATTAATGATCCCCCGGAGGAAACAAATAAAAAAATAAGTTGGGACATGTTGATTTAATGGAGCCTCAGAGAACACTGGGCTGCGGCTGAGAAGGTAAAAAAAAAAATGCCCGACTTGCAGATAAGAGAAGGGTGATGAATGAGAGCCGCCAGGCTGGAGAGGGTGCACAGCGCCACAGCGAGGGAAGACGTCTACAGCACTGCTGCTGCCAGCCGGCCGTGCTGCTGCTGGGAGCCCGGTCCTCCGCTGCCAGAGTCGCAGCGAGGAGACGCACCCGCGCAGTTCAGAGGGGGGGCATGCTGTCTGCGTGCTGGGGTACGCCAGGCCATCGCTCCAGCTTGTGAAGGTGCGCCAACACTTCCTTGGCCAAACGAGCAAGATGAATGGCCATTGTTACCAAGACCTGATAGGATTTTCACCTGCGCTGCCAGGACCTCACTGCTTGCCTGGTGAAATCACTGACCTCTGGCCCTGTACGCTGGGTGACAAATTGCTAGATGACATCATGGGATCTTTCAAAAGTGCAATATTCCTAGAAAAAACTCAGTGTATTGAACTAACTGGCAGTAGGTCCATGAGTGGACACAGAAGTCATAAAAATTAATAAATGAATAAACTGCACTTGGTCCAAGGAATGTTCCTGTTTTTCACAGTTTTCAAAGGCCTAGCTGTGTAACGACACACAGTCACAATAATCCTGCACAAGTCAAAACTACACTGGCGTGCTGCACCAGGAATGCTGGGTCTGACACTCAGAGCTCAACCCCTGGCTCCTGCTGATGAACAGGAAGCCTCCATTTAAACCAGAGGCGAGACAGGCTCTGTAACCCAACACAAAATGGTGGAAAAACAGACCAGGACAACTCTGGCTCTGCAAAAGGTAAGATCAATTCAAGCAACCAATATGTAAACGAACAATCCTGATTTACAATAATATACATCAAATAGGAATGCAATGATATTACCACCTTTGTTCCAGGGTGATAAACACGAAGTAAGTGAAGGAAAAGAGTCTTTGAAAGGCCTTGACAGAGGCCATGCAATGAGGGGTACAAGCCCTTTGTCACTGAAACACCGTGAGGTGAGCTAAACTGGCTCTTCTCACAAACTCGGAATGTGCTGACACAGGCGCACTGGGACAAATTCACATCACCCAAAAACAAAAAAAAACAACTCCTCTATAAGCACAGAAGATGCACAAATCATTTTTTTCTTCCTCGCTTTGTAAAGAAGCTATTGACAGGTGCTTCAACGGCGTGTACTACAGCATTCCTCTGCAATTATCATTTTCGTAATTACGATAACGGCCAGAACCTATTTTTTCAAAAAAGCTAAAACTAATTAATGGGACTGAGGCCGGGTGGTGTTATTTTTATCTTTCAAAACGTGAATTTACAGTCCACAAAAATACACTTAAAGTGCAAAGAGTTGGTAAGTGTGTTGACACCCATTTGCCACTGATTTCACACCCTTCCATTCGGGGGTGGAGTATGTGGGAGCTGAGGTAGAGGACGGAGGAATCTCATCATCATCATTTCTGTTTTATGCCCTCTGTGCTCACGGCACCGCTCATCTGTCTCATTTACAGCCCCGGAGGGACTCTCTGAAGATTAGTGTTTCGACAACAGAGCAATTATCCGTGTTTTTCATGTAATTTGCCATTCTCTGTCTGAAAATAAACAGATTAGTGGACGAGTACGCGCTGCTTCACTGTATGTAAAAGTTAAACCTTGAAAACAATCCCCACCTCTTCCAAATGCGTCAGGCAGCCTGTGTTTTATGTGAAGAAAGAGTCAGAATAACTCTACTGGTAGAAGTCTGGGAGTTTTGCCGATCGGTCCTTGCTGTTTCTCAGAAACCCATGGCCACCCGAGCTCTCCCTGCGCCGGCAGCTGCCAGCCCTCCTGAGCTCTTGAGAAACACTCGTGGGCCGGTCGCATTTCATGACAAAAGCCACGGTATTATTTTCTGCCTTGCAGGTCTGTGCAGGAGGGGCATATTGGATTTTCCACAGTTTTAAATGTTTAATCTGAGTACTATGGGAAAGGCTTTCGTGTTCTTCAGCTCAAATGGAATATGACATGCTGTTAAGCAGCTTACTGGGGTAGAAAAGAAAATGGAATTTTGATCCATGCTGTATTTTAAAATATTTACAGAGCCTTGCCGTATTAAAATGGGCATTCCCAACTGCAGCAGAGCAGTCCAGCTAGTTTTATCTTATCTCTGGGGGCACACAAAGCCGGGCCACTGCACAAAGCTGTGTTTGGGCATTCGCTGTCATGGAGTCACTGTTTTTTAATGACATGCTCTATATTATACCTTCCTTGTCTTAAAGGCATCATTGTTGGATCTCTTTTAAGATTCTTTATCACTTGCAGTAAAACATCATTTATTCCGCATGTGATGAAGATTTTAAACGGCAGGGAATCTGATTTATTTATCCACCACTTCAGGGAGTGGAGGTTTAGGACCAAAAGGAGATGAACTTTCAATTTTTCATGAATTTAGTCTTGGCGTTATGGTGGTGCAGCGGTGAGCACTGCGGCCCTGCGGGGCTGCGGTCCTGGGTTCAGTTCCAAACTCCTGTGTGGAGTTTGTGTGTTTCCCAGATTTCACGTGGGTTTACCCCAAGAGTTGACTCTGGTTTCCTCCCACAGTCCATAGACAAGACATCCTGGCAGGTTGATTAGCTTCAACAAGTGGCCCTGGCATGAGTGTGTTTGAGTCTCTGTGTGCCCTGCGATGGACTGGCATCCTGTCCAGGGTGGACCCTGCCTTGCGCCCGTTGCTTGCTGGGAAAGGCTCCGTCTCCCCCCACGACCCTGAACTGGACGAAGCCGTTAGAAAATGGATGGATGGATTTAGTCTAAGTTCAGCAGATTCACTGCACACATTTACGGGCAAGACTGGCCTTGACTCACACTCACACTCACCGGAGAACAAAAGAAAAAACCTCTCGGTACCACAGCAAGAACATGCAGACTCCACACATAAGGGGCCCCAGTCCAGAATCAAGGTCCGGACCCGAGAGCTGTGAGGCTCCAGCACCAGCCGCCAGCCACTTTTATATATAGAGCATCCGGAACGATATGTTTTATGTACCCATTTAGTAATTTATTAATCTTAGTGAGCTAAAGGCACAGCACAACAGCAATCTCCTTCCGGCTGCTGATTTGCTCAGACAGACAGCTAAAGAAGCAGACTAATCCTTCAATATGCTGGTGTGCGGGTGGCCTGAGTGTCCCAGATCTGACCTGCGGCTACAGTCATGAGACTAAACTGCCTCTTACAGCTGCTTGGCTGTAGTTTTAAAAAACCTTGAGTGTGAGAGTTCGGCATGCCCAGTTCACAAAATGTACATCAGATGCTTTTTTAAAAAAAAAAACTGTGCATATAAATTGAAATTATAAATTTATTTTCAACTGTATTGCTTTAAAAATGTACAATTAGTGCTGCAGAACTACGGAGAGAATTACACTCCAAGCAGGAGACCCTTGTTTGCAGGCTGCTGAATGGAGACCTGCCTGGTAGAAAAATGTACCTGCTGCTATTCAGACCTTTGAAAGCAGACTGCTTTACCGTGCAGTCCGGTCAAGGTCTCAAGGTATTGCGCCGTGAAGTGGACTTGCCTTTCTACTCATCCTGACGGGAATGAAATGCTGTCTTGTGAAAACTACAGTGTGACCCTGCACTTGCTCTCCTGCCCGCGGGGCTCCTGTTTGCCCCCTTTGTGGCCCTCTCTGTATTCCCATTCCGGGGTGCTCCGTTTCCACAAGACAGCTGTTCTGACTTCCTGAACAATCAACGCACACCCAGCGGCACTGCGGCACAACTGCAGGACAGTGAGTGATCCTTAAAATCGAGGCCTGCGTTGGCAAACCTTTGTGATAACAGGCAGCTCAAAAGAGCAGTGAAACAGGGCATTTTTCTTTCTGTTGCTAGGGGGTAACTGCACTGATGCACAGGGGTTTTCTGAAATCAAAGACTAGTGCGGGCTAGTGGGTCAGCCAGTATAAGTCACCACAGCTACCGCCACAGGCTTGTATGTAGCCCGTGCCTTCCTGGGAGGGGAGCTGTGTCTCCTGAAGACACAGAGCTCTCAGGAAGATGAAGATTTGTTTCCTGATGGATTCTCACAGAATGTTAGCAGCAGCCCAATTGAGCAATGACTCAGTCAAGCAGCACAACAAAGCCTGACGCGGAGGGGGGAGACAATGACTCGTCAGACGGGGTTTGAGCCGGTTGATACCACAGATCTGGCAGGAAGAATCCAGACAGAGAATAAAAATCTTTGGGGTCACCCTGCTCAGCTCTCTCTCATTCCCATTTGTCAGTGTAGCCAAGGTGACAGTGAACAACAGTGACAGTCACTGATCAAATAAACAGCACTTTTGTGGTACATTTGCTCTGTATCTTTAGACACTTCCCCCACATTATAACCTCAAAATCTCCTAATTACTCATACTTTTTATTCTGCTTTAAACACACTTTAGCCAGCTGAGCCTTTTCGTCTCGAACAGAGGATCCTACACGAGGATGGAGTATCCAAATACTCCAAGGCCAGTGGATATCTGCGGGATGAACAGTGATTATAACTACATTTAAATCTGCAAACAGCAGGTATTTCTTCCTATAAAGGGTTGTGGGAGCGTGGAACAGGATACCCAGCCATGTGGGTGAAGCCGATACCCTGGTTTCCTTCAAGAAATGTCTGGATGAGATCCTGGGATCAGTTAGCCACTAACTACTCCATGGGGCCAGACAGGCCGGATGGGATACTCTCGCTTCCGATTGTTTTTACGGTCTTCCCACTGTATCTCCCGAGCAGTAACATGCTCCTGTCTGGATATGCAGGGATGAACTTGCAGAAAGCGTAGCTGGAAAAGACACAGAAACAGACTAAAATGCTCCAAAAAGATTTTACCCTTTTGATCGGTTTTCCAGAGAGGTACTTATTCCACAACTTGGGAATAATGAGACCCCGTCTTCCCTGGGGTGCCAGAACCCCCTTTGGGATCTCCTGCACTGATGCTGAAAAACACACGAATCTCTGCAGCCACATCCCTGAGGCCCCAGGCCCGAGAGGCTGCAGGTTTCCCTTTCCTCACTTCAGCACCTGCTGATTTCAGTTCGCTGGCTGTGAAAGGTCATGTTGCAGTGGTGGCTGATGAATCGATGAATGTCACTGGAATGGCACCGTGCAGCATTGGTATTTACAGCGTTTACAGCTCAGACCCTCAAGGCAACATTTTTAATTGGCAGATCTGAATAAGCAGGGCAGGCACATTCACTGGCAGGGCCAGCAGTGCTGAGGTCAGCAGCTGTAGACCTGCCAGGTTCCTCCCTGTGCTGGAGCTGCTGCCTCTTTTCAACGAGTCCTGTTGGCTCCGCGCTAGTGACGCCTCGGAACAAGACATCGCTATAAAACTTCCACACCAAACCTCTTGCTTGGCTTCCCCGCGAGTCGCCGCAGTCGCACGGTGAAACGATCTCGAATTTCAGATCGGTCTAGGCTGATTTTCACCTCGGGTGCATATGCGCACAGCTTCGGAGTGGGGGAAATAGTTTTCCAAACATGGGAAAAGTGGGTAAGGGAAATTGTGCACTGTTGATTCAAAGCTTTTGCCCTTAGAATGAAAGATATCCAACACAGAACAATTCAATGGGTCTGGGCTGCAAAGTATTTCAAAGCCACCCTGATACACACCAGGTCCTATTCTTGCTCGCTGAGTCAGGGGTTCTAGCTGACTTGGCCACCAAGTGAATATGGGGACCAGCTGGACTCCTTTACTGGTCCTCCCAGTCCTGCTGAAGTCCCTTAGCCAGCAGGGCTCCAGAAGTGACTAATCAGCAATCAATCGCAGACACAGGCCAGAGGAACCCTCCCCACCTCTGTCCTTTGGTCCCTGAGTTCCTCCGAGGGGCTCTCCTGTTGTCGCAGTATCCTGTGCTGTTTACCACCACCAGCGTCGGATCGCATGTCCAGTACAAAATGTGACTCTGTTAAAGCGGAGGCTTGAAAAGACACATTACAGGTTATGACGGATTTGCACCAGATCCAGGGATTACAGTTTATTTGACTCTCCTGATGTAGGTCAGACTAATCTATCATGCATATGACCGGGTCTAAATTCAGAGCACACCCACTGCCACACATTTAACTGATATGTTTGCTGTCGTGTTTGTGCTATGGAATAGTCTTTTGTAGGATTGCCCAGAAGCTGATGCGAGAGCTGCTCTGCAGGTTTGGGATCTCAGACGAGAGTCAAGGCCTTATGGCCACCTACACCCCGGTTTAAAAAAAGGAGGCTGTCTTGTTGCCTTCCACGTTCTGTTTTGCTCCTGCACTTGGCCCGCGTTCTGCATCACACTCAGGCGCTATTTAAAAAATATCAAATCTGGTCGGTCTGGAAATAGCTCTGAGAGCAGATATAGACAGAACTGGGGGTACTACACATGGTGTCCACCCTCAGTCTCCGCTGGGCAGTGGACTGTAGGAGGTCAGCCTGCAGTCCCCAGCTCCCATGGAGGTGTTAGTGTGATAAAAACACATTCGCATGTTCCACGACTTCATGACATGACTTCAGACTGTCACCCATTCTACAGGGAGTTTATTTTACAGAGGATTATAAACAGTATAAAACACACTGGGCAATCCAGACAAAAATACAGTACATTTTCAGTGACTGAAATTCATTTGTAAATGTTTTTTGTCTGCTTGACAAGGTACGTGGTGCAAACGTCACAAAAGTCTAGCTGCCACTGGAAAATCACGTTTGCTTTTACTTGCACGCGTGCTGACTGACATTAATTATCATGTGGACAGGAGGTGGGACTCAGGAGAGATTAACCCGTTTACATCCTGTGCCTGTGATTGTATCTCCTCTGGTGGGGACAGAACCACATCTACGATAAATCTTTAAGACTTTGAGTATTTTTACCAAGTTAGAAAGCAAGAGGTCTTGATCTTCCTTCCTCAATCAGTATTAGTATGTTCCGCTCCACTGCCAGGGGTTTAGTGAGCTCTGTCCTGACACAGGCCTTAATCTCACAGGACAGGAGCCAGATACTGCGCCATAGGATGGCAAAGGAATCGTTCTGCTCTGTTTCTTAATCCAGACCTCCACACCTGCTGCTGCTCTGAGTAAGACAGGGCATGTTTCTGCACCGAGGGCTGTCGACCCAAATAAGATCTGATCTGATCAGGTAGAGAGCAGGCTCAGCCTCAGTCTCAGTCTGATGTAGGAAAAAAGTGTGAGTGTGGTGCCCTCACGTGTTATTACCTGCTTCCACTATTTGCAGTTGTTTACAACCACGTCTGCGTAGGAGGAGCACGAGCCAAGAAGAGAAGGGTCCCACTGACAGAGCTGGCTCTGAGTCCGTTTCACAAAACAAGCTGTGCAACTTGCGTAGCCCTTAAGACTTCCTGTTTTGTAAGTGTGTCTTGCTACAGAAATGGGAAAATCCAGATTAGAACTCCAGTTTGACAAAAAAAATCTATTCTATGTCAGTAAACCACCATGTCCTGGAAACATCCTTACTGTAGATCTGCCCACACAAGCCCTCAGCTACTCACATAACTTTGACTGTAAAAAAGTTTTTTCCCTGTGTTGGAGCCACTCTGGATGGTACAATATCTTAGACTGGTTTTCGAGAGCAGGATCCCAGCGGCAAACTGGGGAAGATTAAGTACTGGTAAACCAATTGAGGATAAAGATTAGTCACAGAACCCTTGGACGTATTTCACTCTCTGAATCAAGCTCAGCTCTGCAGTGCTCGCTTATAACAAGGCAGAGCAATTAATTTTCCCCCAGCGACAACAGCAGAATGCTCCCATCTCCATTTGGCATGACTTCAGACCACTCCGTCTCCCATTATGCGGCTTATTTTGCAGCAGATTATACATAACGCATACAGGGCAATCGTGTACAGTCTGAAAACGTCCAGTCCAGTCTCGAGCGCCTGTCCTCAGCTCCTTTGACGTAAACCAACTATGAAAGTCTTAACAGAACGCCTGCTTGCACTGTGGTGAGACAGTTGCCCACTGTAAAGCAACAGGGAGCTTGTGCTTTGGCAGCCGATGCACGCTGACGAAGTTCCCCTCTCGAACCTCTTGTAAAGGTAGTTGAGTTGGCCTGAGACTGGGCTCCTTCGGACTGGCTCACTCGTATAATGGATCATCCTCACCCTAGCAAGCACCGCAGGGTGCAGCACTCGGGCCTCTGGACTCCCAGGGGGAAGACTGAGGATCCCACGGTGCACACTCCTATCACAGACCCGAGACAGGTGCCCAGTACTTGTGGTGGTAAACCTGTGAGAGCGCCCTCTCCAGGCGGGAGCCGCACAGGAGAAAGCCAGGAGAAGCTGGAGCACGACGCACCTCTGGGTGCAAACCCCTGGTCCCTTGTGTCACCTGCAGTGTCGCCTCCAGGCTTCACAGACACCCCGAGACAGATTCTGTCATCTGCGCTTTTTTGGTTCATTGTAACAAACTGGCCTTGAATTGAGATCAAGAGTTCACATTATATGCGTCATCGGAGTTTAAGCCTCAAAGATATTAAGGGAAACCTCTCTGAGACGTTCCACTTAATTAACCTACCACTTCCAGCATTTAAGACATAAACCTAGAGCAATTCTTTTTTTAACATAAAGGATGTTATAATAAATCACCACAGAGGAAAAAAATCAAAAGGTCTGTGCTTCTTGCTAGCCGAGCTGTGTGCAGAAATCCCAGATCGTGCGCTGCTATCACATGGGTTCTTAAACAGGAGGACTAATTACTCGGGGCTCTGTGAGTGCGGGTGGGTGGAGGTCAGACAAGCGTGAAGAAGCGATTTGATTTAGCTGAGGAGATGGCGTCACGTGTGAGAGGAAACTACTAAACTTAGTCGGACAGAACGCTGCAAATGATCCATTGCTTCTCAAGCAAAAACTGTCCTTGACTGCTAGCAGTGACTTCAAACACTCATCTGATTTCATTCTTCAAAGA
Organism: Lepisosteus oculatus; assembly: GCF_040954835.1. Lineage (NCBI taxonomy): Eukaryota > Metazoa > Chordata > Actinopteri > Semionotiformes > Lepisosteidae > Lepisosteus > Lepisosteus oculatus. The sequence goes on along the minus strand of NC_090708.1, from coordinate 1,847,856 downwards.
CACAATGTAACTGTGACCAATAGCAGTCTTACTGCTTAATTTATGCTGAGGAATCATCAGGACAATACTCAAAATATCTTTCCCAGTAGCGTCAGTCCCCGTGTGTGACAATGTGTGTCAGTCCATCAACAGACACATCAGAATAACAGAAGAATTATGTATTTGTTTATGTGTAAGTGGCAAGGTTGTCTCAATTTGGTATTTGGTATTTTTAAATAGATCTTTTAAATTATTGTGGTGGTAGATGATGGAATTAAAATACAATTTTCTCTGCATTATTATAATAATCAACTAAATAACATGCAGATTGAATATTTTTGACAAAAGAAAATATACAAGTGCAATACTGATTTTTTTTTATTTTGTGTTCTCTACAGACTGATGATTTGTGTTTTCAAACACAAGACTGATATCTGAAACCATGAATCTGAACCCAATAGCCTTATAACAAAAGATGTTGAAGGGCTGACAAGAGTTCTGTTGTTGTACTTGTCAGTGCTCATAATTTAAAGCATCACTGGTGAATGAAATTAGCTCACAGATTCTGGTCGAGAAGTTAGACAGCATTCATTACAGTGATAGATAGTAATACTGCTCCTGTTCCATCCTCAATTTCCATAGTTACATAAATTCTGACCAAGGACAAATGCTGTTGATTCCATAATATCAGAATCTGTGCAGAGATCAATAGCATTTCTAATCCCAGATTCTACCTCTCTGCTGCGATGCTAAACTCCACAAGACCTTGTGTGGAGTTTTCTGAACAGTGTAAAAAGATGGAAAAGTTGTCACTTCTATGTCTGATATTTTTACAGAATTAAAAAATATTAAGAACATAGCAAATGAGAGAAGGTCATTTACTCCTTCTTGATCATTTCATTCATCCATCTGTTTCTTGAAAGAAGCCAGTGTAACATGGCTGGGTGACTGTTTCAGACCCCACAACCCATTGTGCAATAAAGTGACTAACTCACTAAAATAGATGTGGATGGGCAGTGGTCCTAGCACAAATCCCTGTGGCACACCACTAATTACACAATCGGAATCTGAGCATTCATATTTTTAACTTCAGTTCTGAGAAACATTAATTATAAATAGCCCTGCCTTGTGCACATATTAACATTGGAAAAAATGATAAATGATAAACTCAAAAGAGATAGTGATTTTAAAAATTAAGGGACTTGGGTGAATCAAAGATAATGGGAGACAGGTTCTGTACTACGAATATAACCCATGTAAAAAACATAAAATACTGAATGAAAAAGATCAATGCATTTGTATATATCAGAGTACATGATACAAGTAATTTATAACAGAGTACTCTATATTACACACAAATTGATGTACTGTTAAATTGAGGTGTCAGTTTGAGTTTTAATAATACTTCTGTATTGTCATACTTTCTCTAACTCTTGGTCAGAAAACAACTTCTGAGGCCTTGATGAGAACTGAAATGCCTAAGAACCTTATTGTTAAAAAAGATCTAAAAGATTTAAAATAACCAGCACTCTAAGCAAGATATCACGTCCCCTTTTTTAAATTCTAACCCATACTGATATATTTGAGATTTTCACGAGAGAAATTCCTGGCCTTGCTACGCTGTTAAGCGGTCAATCTTTTCAACATGTTACGGTGCATTGTGATTATTACTTACAATGTCTACTTAGACCTTCTGATCAAAAGGATGTAAAACGCAACCACATGAAAACAGTTTACAGTATGTCCTTCAGACACTACTTTTCACTCACAACCTTTTTGTATAGCTGGTGAATGACAGAGAGCGCTAGAGTGAAAATCCACCAAAATTCACCATTTCTCCACTGACGTGTTCTGCTTAAAACACTGGACCTGTTAACAAAACATGAAAATAACAACATGGAATCGTCGGACTGATTCAATATTCAATTTTGCATTAGATCCTTGAACACTTTGCATTTTGTTTAAATCAGAACTGTGAAACCGTAAATGCCTCTGGGAGACATATGCAGTGCTAATGTGTATCTCCAGCTGCAGTGTAATGTACATCAAGGATAAAACGCAAATCCGTCCAGAGTCCAGATGTCAGGACGCACCCTAGAGAGCAGCAGATGCATCTTCTGGGTACTGAGAACCGACGGGGCTCTAAATGACGGATCCTGAGGAGAGCAGGAAAGAGCAGTAGCCCTACCTGCCGGAGAACTCCTGGAGACTTGGGCAGAGGTCTCCTGCTCCACTGTGCAATCACCACCGGCAGTTCTCCAGCCAGGGGAAATCCCAATAAAACACGCCAGCCGAGCAGGCCCTACAGTATGTGCCGGTGTGCAAGAGTTAGACTTGTGCATGTGTTTCAGGGAACGAGTCAGTCCCGCTTCTGTGTCCGTTTCCCACAGAACAGAGGCTGCGATAAGTAGGATCTGTTAAAACGGCCAGGAGACTGAACTTCTACAATACCAGCATTCCCCTGTCCCCGTCAGCACTGGAGACGGAGCTCAGGTCACAAGCGACAGCAACAAGGTGGGCAAGGGGCTCTTCATTTCAGAGCAGCAGCTTTTACGTGTTCGTGTGAATCAGAAAATAAGGGGTGCCAATCTGCACTTTAGCAGCACCCCTGAGAAGTTAAGGAGAGAAGCGAAGATCTTAGTTACATATGTGGATTATATATTGTATCTGCACACATTATCTGTGCATGAGCTAATAGAGTTTAATACATAATTAATCTCCATGTCGGTGCCAGCTGTGAGGCCATTCATACTGCTGATGGATTTTCCTGATGTACCAAAGCCTGCTATTCTGGCTCCTTTCTTATTATTATTTAAAACAGGTCATTGACATCACTTTTTCATCCGATTGACAACGTTCCACGTCAGCAGGTATCGTAATTCCAGGACGGTTCCTTAACGTGACCGGCTGGCCGGCTGGCAGCTCCATGGGCAGAGTCCTGCACTCGGTCACGCAGCTTGACAAGGGAGCTGTGTGTTTGCACAGGAGAGTCGCCGCTCAGCCGCAGACGTTGTGGGCAGACTTTTAGTGATCCCTCCTAAAATAATGCCCACTGTGTCACCACTGTGATGCACTAATCATTGAGATTCAGAATGAAAACGGCGTGCAGCCCGAGCGCAGACAATAGCTTTCAGCCCTGAGTAATTTACCTTACCTGCTGCCCTGAACCATCTGTCAGCTGCTGTCTCTGTGTGGGAACCACTACGGTAAGGATATGCAAATGGAGTGTGGCTCTGTGTGTTGAAATATTCCTGCTTTTGTGTTTTACATTGTATTTATTACAAAGAATGATGGCCGAACAGTTTATTTTTATGAAAATTAGGCGGTCTGGGAACTGAACTACATACAGAGTGTCTACATAATGTATGGCCCGGGATTTTCTGCACTGTAGCTTACAGATGATGGGCTTCACCTCTATCAGTTATTGTCACCATGATGAACTGAGGAAACCGCTCAACACACAGTGCTTTTACTATGCGCACATGTTAGCACTGAGCTTTTTCTAATACAGGATTTACACTTTATCTGGATTTATTTTTATTATTCTAGATTATTCTTATAGAATATTCCTATTCTATCTTTATCTTATTTAGATAAAGGAATGGGAAATGTACCTTGACACCATATTCACAAACTGTATGTATGGAGTTATGAATTAGTAAAAATACTTTATTCACAGACTCATTGCATGATTATAACTTAAGGCAGCATTAACATTTAAGCAAGCAATTCTAATATTTTAGCTGTGTTGTGAAAGAGTAGTCTCTTAAAGGAAGCCCCTTTAAGATGTAGTAGTCTTAAGTTAGAGGAAGCACTTATAGCTACTTGTGTTTACAATGTTTATGGTTATAGCGTTATATTCTGTGATTTTCAATGTTGTCTTGTTCTCAGAATAAAGAGTTTAGGGAAACAATTTTGTTGCCAAAACACCAGAGGATGAAGAGATCCATGCGTTTACCCAAACAAAATAAATTATATAACAGGCTTAGTATTTTGATTTGAAAAAAGAAATATTGTTCTTCAACACCTTTAAGTGTGATTTGTAAGTGGATTTCTGCAGCATAAACTACCCACCCACCCATTTGCTAATGGCTGCATCCAGTTCAGGGTCGTGTTGGGGCCAGAGTCTATCCCAGCAAGCACTGGGCACAAGGCAGGACACACCCTGGACGGGACGCCGGTCCATCACAGGGCACACACCATCTTGTGTTCAAATTAAATTTTTAAGATGAAATTAATTGCAATTTGTGGTCTTACCTACTATACAATGTACCCTTTGTTAATGTCCTTACTTAGGTAAATAGTACGTACAGTACATAGCTCTCCATTCCAGGATTTAGTCAGCATGGTCTGAGTTTTATAGCTCTGTTCTAGAAGAGACGCTGGAGAGCTACTGCATGCCAACATGAAGAACAGCGTACAGAAGAATAACGAAATCAAACCCCAGTTAAACAGCAGTGAAAATGAATGACAACGGCTGACACCCAGCAGGCATTCTTCCGCGTTAACTCTCGGGAGGTCCAAAGACAAGCTTGCGAGCGGATTGGAGATTAAAGAATTAATCACTCTCAGACGAGAACCATATTTGCCTCTGCCAAGGCGAGAGAAAAGGTGCCTTGATGGCATTTTAAATTCTTCATTTTCCATAGTAAATAAGTGTTGGAGTTAAAAGCTCAGTTAAATGTATTAAATGCCTATTGTGACCTTTGTGTGCTTCTTCTTAATCTCCGATTAGACTTTAAATGTGACAGGAGCACACCTGAGTGAGGGGAGGCCTGGTCTTGACGGCAGGGTCTGGCCTTTCCCTGCGGAAGATGCGTCAGGCAGCCCTGAGCTCTCTCACACAGGCTGGGTCCTGCGCTGTGACTGCTTGTGCTCATTAAAGCACCGGACTCTGATGTGTTCCTGACATGTTTGTGTTGGATTTCCTCCTCTTCTCTTTTGCATTGAATTTGCTATTTTATTTGGCGCAAATAGGGAAGTGCGAGAGGAGTAAGATATTTTGCAGGAGGCTTTTCTTTGGGGGGGGAGCTGGTTTCCTCTCAGGATGGAAGAGTTGGAGTGTGTTTGGACAGAAGAGCCTGGTTTGTTTTTGTTCAGCTTTTGTTTGGGAGAAAAGGAAATAAAGGCCTGTGTTTTGTTTGTAAAACTGTCTGTTGTTTCTTTTATGGTTTGGCTCGTGTTATGTGTACGGTATTGTAACCGAACTGGGGCTTAGGCTGTGACAACGCCAAATTGGAAGTCAGTTGTTGTCTGGTCACTAAATAATAGCACCTCATGCCCAAAGAGTGTGGTAGTGCAGCTATGGGGGTTTTACTCAAAGGTATAGCAGAAGCTTCCACTTTGGGTTAGTTTTGCAGAGTGATTCTGTCACACCCGACATCCCTCCCTAGAGGGCGCTCCACTGCTCTCATTATTGTTCGTGTGATTTAGCTCTCCAGGTGTGCCCTTTTAGTGTTATTACTTAAAGACCAGCTCCTCCAGTCCTCGGGGCTCATCATTAGGGTAAGATGTCTCGAGGCCCGCCTGGCACCAGGAAACCCTACGCCCGTCTCCTGAGGGCATAGGCCTCATCCCCGACACCTCCCGCTCCCTGAGCCCGGGGTCTGGAGGATCTCGCCCCGTCACCCTTGGACCTCCATGTCTCATCTGTCCGTGTGCTACCCCCTCCCAGGGGTTTTAACTGTGTCGCGTCCCAGGATGGATTCCTTGTTGATGGACTCTCGGACTGTGCTTTGACCTGCCCTTGGACCCGTTTGGATTTGGATGCCGTTTTGTCTTCCCCAGTACACTGTCTCACGGACTCTCACTATTATTTTGTGCACTATTAAACCCCCGTGTGTTCCCTTTTACCACGCCTGCTGTTTTCTCCAGCTCCTACCGCATCGCATAGGGTCTTCTCCAAAATCTGACACGGATTTCAGTCCGTGTCCGTGACAGATTCCTTTTCATTAATACTTAGAATCAAACACACTGGCAGTCTCTCCAGGGCCCATGTCAACCTGTCTGGCGTCAGTCTCTGTCTTTGAGTGCGGGAGCCTCTCCGAGGGTCTTGTGCTCTTCACACTTGCTCTCCTCGCACGGGGTCAATGGTGACCTTTCACGCTCACCCACTCCACTGCCCCGTGTCCAGTGCAACACAGTCACAGGCTGCCCGGGCTGCACGGATTAGGCAACGACACAGCAACACGACCGCACGACGGCGCCGGCCGGACGAGCGCACCTCTAAGGCGCTGATGGGATTAATTAAAGCCGCGCCACGCGGCACAGAAACAGAGAAACGGGCAGTCTGGGCGGTTCATTTTATTTTAAATAAGGATGTTTAGGGAATCTTGAGGAGGAGGGCAAAACAATCAATCAATTTTCTTTAATGCAACAGAGTGTACAATTTAAAACGAAGGGAACAAGGAATACTCTGCTTGGCTCAAGACTAAGCCAGTTATTCCAAAGCTCAGATCCAATAGGAAACGAATATTTGACAGCAGTTCTCTTACTTGGCGGTTGACAAGAATCGAAGGCTTTCTATGACGTTGGGCTCAACCTGCCCGATGGGCAGTCTCCCGGCCCTCGAACCCCACGCACAGCGAGGGAGCCAGGGGGCAGCTGCCCAGGTGCAGGTGGGCTGGAGGGGAGATTCCCCAGAGCCGAGTGCAAAGGGAGGCGTCTGTGCTCGATTATACAGAGTTACTTTCACAACGACGGGGATGAGGCACAGCTGGGGGCGACCGACATGTTGTCGCTTCGGTTAATAACTCCCATTTACAGTGCAAACACTTCCGGGATGAAGTATTTTTCGGAGGTATTCATACGCGGCCGTGAGTGTGATGAGAACCCATCTCTGCTGTGCAAAGACCTAACCGTGAATGTAGCCTAAAGAGCACCCCGGCACGGGACATCGGAATCAGGAATACCACGACTGGGGGCTAAATGCAATGTGATGCCTTTAAAAAAGACCCTTTTCATTGCAACCATTGTATTTGCTCCTTGAAAGGGATCTTTGGGTTGGATTTACAGACTTTTACCTTTCCAGGCTGCAGATGGTCAGCAGAAGCAGAAATGGGGACTTGAGTATTTCTCAAAGCTCTCCCTAGGGGAACAATAGCCACTCTGACTCTCCCAGGTGTCGTGCCAGCAACATTACTATCAAACACTAATAGGCGATACTGTAGAGGAGCAAAACTAACCTTGCAATAGCAAAATAAAGCTTGGGTGATTGAAATTAAGGTCTAACTGTTCTTCCAGGAATGCTATTCTAACAAGCACACCCTGCGTCTTCTGGAAATGGACCGTGCTTTGGTTTCTTGGAAGAAGACGCACTTGACGTGTGCAGAAAATTAAATGTTAATCGCTCCCGTCTTCTGAATCCGTAGCAATAGTTCACACCAGCTCGCTTCAAATTACAGCTCCTCCGAGGGCCTCTCTACGGCACATTCAGTTCAGGTAGTCTGAGGTAATGGAGCTTGTTTTAGCGTCATGTGAAGTTTCAGTAAGCACGTTATCCAAACGCCTAATAGCTTTTTTGTCTTGTCTGAACAAGTGACAAAGATAGCCGCCCCAGGCGGGCGAACTCGCAGCCATCAGTACGAGAGCAAAATCCACACAGCCGAACAACACATTTCTCGTTTTTAAACCACAGGGAAGAAAAAGTTTTTTTTCCAAAGGTACTAAAACGCCCCTCGTGAATACACGCATGCATTCCGTGATGTGTAAAAAAAAAAAACCAACGCATCCGCGCACACCTTTCAGACAATAACGAGGCGCTTACGATGCGTGAGACGGTTCAGTTCGGTGAAAGCAGCCCCGGTTCCGGTCTGCATGTGTATACAGACGGATCGTGACAGTTCCTCAGTTACAGTGACTGCTCGGTACCGACAGGAGAGGAGGCTCGGCAGACCCCCCAGCGGCCAGCCCTACCCGGAGACGGCCGTTGGCACCCGCACCTGCCGTACGAACGGGGGCAGGACGCCCACCCGAGAAGGCCGCCCCGGGTGGCCCCCGAAACCGTGCAAGACTCGCTTTACTGCGGGGGGGGGCGGGAGCGGCGCCCGTCGTCACCGCCGCGGCTGCCGTCTGGAGTGGCGATCGCGCGCCCGCCCCGAGACGGCGCCTCGCCCCTCTCCGGCGCGGGGGGGGGGTGCGCGCGCCCCTTTTGCCGGCCGCCGGCCGCCCCCCCCCCCCGGAGCGCGTGAGGACGGCGGGCGCGCGCGGGTGTGCTTCCCCGGCGCAGCGCGAGCGACCCGCGGAGACGGTCCCGCCGGGTCCCCGCCCCCCAAAGCGAGCAGAAGTTACTCTCTCTCTCTCTCTCTCGTCCTGGCTCGGCCCCCTCCCGCCCCCTCCCTCCCTCCGTCCCTCCCCGAAGCGGTAACGTGACGGCTGAGGAGCGCCTAGCGTTGAACTGTGGTCCGCGTCCTGTCCCTTGCCTCTCCTCCGCTCGGCACCAAGGACAGCTCCCGTCGCGTCCCGGCGCCGGGCACCCATGCGTGCCTCCGGCCAGCCTGCTCTGCCGGCGCTCGACTGACTCCGCGCTCAATATGTACCAGGGGCACGTGCAGGTAAGGGGTGCTCTTGTCCGCCTGCGCGTGTCTGCTTCTCAGTCGCCCCCTTTCCGATCCGGTCTGCGGGGAGCGATGCGAGTTGTCAGCCCAGGCAGCGCGCCGGGTGTTCCCGCAAAGGCAGGTCAGCCCCCCGGCCGGGTGGTGGGATGGGGGGTTTTGGGGAGCGCAGCAGATGACACCAAGGGCATTCCCCGCTCGGCGGCGGGGTGCGAGGCAGGTGCGCGATGGGGTCCGGGGGCTCGCCGTCCCGTCCCGCTGACGAATTAGTGACAGGTCGTGAGCCTTCCTAGTTGGCTGATGTTTTGTGTTTGTTTTGTTGGGGTTGTTGTTGTTGTTGTTGTTTTGTTTTTGTTTTTTTATCGTGCCCTGTGAAGTATGTTAAATTTTCGCTGAAGGGCAAAGCAGGGAAAGGGGGGCTGTCTCCTTGATCAGTCCGAACAAGTCCGCGGGGCTCCGAGGTGGAGCTGAACGAGCCCCGGGCGGTGTGCGCGGACACCCCGGGGGCGCTGCCGGAGTAGCGCCCGTGAGCGGGGTGAGCGACCGCACGCTGTCGTTCCGGCGGAGCGGAGGAGCGGAGATCACCGGCGCCCCGGCGGGATGTAAACACGCCGGCGTGCGGTTTAACCTTGACGGACTCCCCCCTCCTCCGCCTTCACCGCAACGTGCTCGGCGGCTTCGGAAATAAAGTTACGGGCAGGTAGGAGGGGGAAATGCGGGCGAGCCCGGAGGAGTGAGACGGCACAAGCGGCGATCGGTGTGCGTGGTTTTGTTCTTTAGGAAACCGCTCCAGGTGTGCAGGAAGAGTTAGCGGCACTAGAGAGCACGGCAACAGGCGTTTTCCGCGTTGTCAAAGCGGTGATGTCATGATATACATACAGTACAGTATGCAACTATACCGGCCGTGCCGTGCGTGCGGACACCGGGGTGCTGTTTCATTGAACTGCGTGTTTTGCGACCATGCTGTGAGACATGGGGGCGGACCTGTCCGTGATGTGTCTGCTGCAGACTGAAGGCATCAGCGGCGGCTGGGGAAACAGGAAATGAGTGGCAGGTTAATTGTCTTCCGTGCTGGAGCAGGTGTGGCAGGACTTGAGCGAGTGCATCGGTTTTGCTTGACAGCCGCAACCTGAGCTGTTCAGTTTAAGCGCGTGAACTTGTCTTTACTGCTTTGCATTTGTCAATAATTTTAGTCGATAAAAACGTCAGTTCTAGTTATACCTAAGAATGTTATGAGGTACATAATCATTACTTGTATTTTTGGAGCAAAGATATATATATATAGTGTTGTTTTCTTTAAAAAAAACCACCTTCGAACTAAAGTATTACATTAAAATAAATAAAACTAATATTATCTTATATAAATACATAACTCGTGAAATAGAAAAAGTTGCATGCAAATTAGTTTTACATTTTGAGGCGGCGGGCTGCGCTGTATTTGACCCGTCGCTACTCGGGTTTGAGTCACTTGGCTTACAGTGAGTTTATAAGGGAAGAACGTGCTCAGTTAACACGCTTCTCAGAGGCTTTAACGTTCATCGTGAATTGCGAGAGTAGAAACAAGCATTCAGCTCGGCCCCCTGTGGAGCAGCCCTGAGCGGGCGGGGTCTCGGCCCCCTGTGGAACAGTCTGCAGCCGCACCACAGACACCAGCGAGTGGGCGAGAGCAGACCCCGGAAGGAGAGGTTTTTGGAGATCTGATTTCCGCGAGGTCTCCTCTCCCGTGTGTAGCTGCCACTGCGCTCTGTAGCACACTGAGCCCACGGCTCGGCTAACCCTCCGCAGGACGTGTCATCATTTCTTGCTCCATCTTATGAAAGACGTCTCGGCCTCCATTCGCTTGAGCAGCAGCAGAAACATGTCAGAGTCGTGTGCTGACAGAGCAGGCAGCACGTCCAAGGCCCGTGGATCAGACGCCTTTCTGCCACATGAACCTGAGAAAGTGCAGATGCTATGAGCAGTCAACTGAGTACATTAGCCAACTAACCCCACTGCTCCTGGTGCCACTCAGTCTCCTGTGCACCAGCCCCGAAGTGGCAGGGATAAGGTTTCACTGTTTTTTCGGACTGCTGTGTTCATTCTCCTCATAGGTTGTAATAGCCCGTGTCTTGTTTACGTTTCTGTGGAAAATGAAGTCAAAGCACTCTTTTTTATTTTGCTTGACTATACAGATCATTTCCATGTTTTTGTTCATTATGTGGGGTCCGTTTTATGATGAAAACGACTGCCAGGGATTTGGGTGTCTGTGCTCCTTATTATTCTGAGCTTGTATTGCTTCTCAAGATGAGAAAATCGAATACATTCTAAGGCGCCCCTTTGAGGCACTGTCTGTCCTTTCCAGACCGTCCCATATGAGGATTCTGCAAAGTTCACATCCTTCAGAATAAAGAAAAAAAGACACTGAAAATACATAAGCCCAGGCTTTTGCATTTGGTTAGAAAACAATACAGATCTCTACAGTGTGGCATGAATTTCGGAAGACACACGCCAGTAGTTTTTCTTATACGTGGAGGGAACGGCCAGGGCCCATACAGCACGTGTCAACAGACACTACTGGGAAATATTTGGAAAAAATGATTCATGCTACTCCTACTAGCTAAGCATAAAACCTGCTGCAAAATGGAAATACAGATGAGTAAACCTTTGTCAATAAAAATACTCTTATTAGGCATTCTGTTTTTGCGTGGCAGCTCTGTCCTTGTACTAAATTCATCTAGGTTATTAAATACTGTATAAGATATGTACACACTTCAGATTATCAGAGCAGAAGGAAAGTATTTTCCTCTTGCTGCTGTGAGTGCTGTAGTCTGTGTGTGTCTCCCGGGGCTCAGGTATATCTCTGGTAGTCCGCTGTGTACTGCTGGTAGCTATGGCTACTCGCTGCTGTCAGAGTGGGGGAAAAATCTGTTCCGTAGCTTTGTGTTTGCTTTTGGGTGAAAGGACTGGCATTGCTCTTGGTGCGACATCCAGCTCTCTGTTATCACAGTGCCCTGGATGTCCAGTATTTCCCAATGAGGCTGTGTTCCACACCGAGCAGAGCACTGGGTTGTGTTTGGCACAGTGAAAGCTCTGGTAACACGCTGCTCTGTGGTGCCAGGGCTGAATCGCCACCTGGACCTACTCTTGGTTGATGAACATCAGGATCGATACTAAAGTCTCTTTTTTTAGAAATGTAGCTACATCTCATCTTGGATGTCCAGCAGCGTGTTTCTTATAAACTGCGTTTTTATGCTTTATGTTATGTTTTTATTTTTCCCACATTTCACATTAAGCCTTTTTACGGGAGCAGTACTTAATGTGGAGTTACATAACAGCTTGAGTATTTTAAAAGCAGAATCTAAAACCTTCTGTGTCCCAAGTGTGGTCAAACTGTTTTCCTTTATTCTGTCTCTGTTTTCATCTATGCGACACTGACTGTCAAGGGAATTATTCTTTACAGTCCTACTGTTGTTTTAGAAGGCATTCAGGGCATTAAACATCATTAAAATGCTTGATGAATTGGCAGCCTTTTACAGATTTATTCCTTTTTATTTCACTGTGTTCAAAGCCCTGATTTTCCCTGTCTAGATTGATATGTATAAAACCAGATACCTTGAACATGCCCACAGCCCATAGGAGGCAAGCTCCCACAATATAAGGATTTAAGAAGTAATTTATGACACGTAGGGTTGCTCTCTACAATAATGATAACTTGTCTGTGAATGATGCTTTACTCACAATTTCTAATGGCTGCGCCCTTCTGAAATTGGATACATAATGATCACAGTTATCCTGTCACTGGTGCCCTGTCTTTTTCAGTGCCATTATATTTGTAAGCTCTCATCTGTGAAGAGACAAGTACAAAACCATACAGACCCGTGTAATGCTTGTTAAATCTTTCATCCTGCTTCTATGCATTTAGCTGTTCATCTTTGTTGCTTTCTAGAGTTTACATAATAAAATCATCCCAAAGTAAACAAATATTCTATGTATTTGTTACATTTAATAAGTTTGAAGGATTGAGGTGCGTGGATCTGTTTTTTTTGGGGGCGGTAATGGTATGAAACTGTAGATGTACACAAGTCAGGTCAAATTCTAATGCTATTTGGAACTGGGGAACGTTTTAATGTGACTAATATTGGAACACAAACGGTCCTGTCCACAGTGGAAGCGAGTTAGCTCACTGTCTTGCTTTTTTTTGTTACTGCTGGCTGTGGCTGATCCAAGCAGTGAAGTTCCAGTAGGGAGCCCGGTCTACCCTGAGCATTTCATCCCGGTTAGTGGGTTTGAATGGTTAGGTGTAGGTCTGCTTACCTTCCATTGCTGTGGTGGTTGAGTGCCGTCGAGTCGGTATCGACCCCTGGCGACCCTGTGGACAGTCCCCCCGTCACGATCCATAGAGCTCTCATGGCAAGATGTGTCTCTCCGGAGGCCGGTGGGGGGACCCGCGCGCGAACAGGCAGCGTCGGCGCGCTGTCGCCCCTGGGTCTGCTTGCTGGGTGCTCATGCCCACTTCCCTCACGGCCGAGCCACAGACGCGACACACTGAAGTCAACAGGCCAGCCAAGAGGAAGTGACAGATCAGTGTCACAGCCCCGCGCTTTAGCGACCGCAAGGTGGAAAGGCTGCTGGAAACACGACTGATTTTCATGAGCGCTGCTCGTGCTTTGTCCGTCTGTAGGACTGAGGTGTGTGGATTCACCAAATGGGCAAAAATGTAACAGAATATCTCCAGAAAAGAAGTTTCTTTTTTGCAGTGATCTGTATTTGAGGAGGGTGTAAAGGTATGAATTCTTAGCTCTTACCGCACAGGTTTCCAGTGAATAATCTTCACGTGGAGCTGCAGCTCAGGAAACTACTACAAACTGCGAGCAGTCATGCTTTTCATCGCAGTGCAGCCATATCAGGGGAAGAGTACCCAGGAGACAGCCTTCAAGGACACGCTGGACAGAGAGCTCCCTTTTCTGAGGGGGCATCCACTGTACTTCTCCATTTATCACAGAGTGTGCAGCTGCAGAGCTCCTTGAGGCCAGTGGAATAGATGACTCAATCATCACTAAATTCTTTTGCATATACTGCAAGTCTGTGCTGTGTATATACAGTATACTGCAGGTCTGTGCTGTGTATATATAGTATACTGCAGGTCTGTGCTGTGTATATACAGTATACTGTGGGTCTGTGCTGTGTATATACAGTATACTGCGGGTCTGTGATGTATATACAGTATACTGCGGGTCTGTGCTGTGTATATACAGTATACTGCGGGTCTGTGCTGTGTATATACAGTATACTGTGGGTCTGTGCTGTGTATATACAGTATACTGCGGGTCTGTGCTGTGTATATACAGTGTACTGTGGGTCTGTGCTGTGTATATACAGTATACTGTGGGTCTGTGCTGTGTATATACAGTATACTGCGGGTCTGTGCTGTGTATATACAGTATACTGTGGGTCTGTGCTGTGTATATACAGTATACTGCGGGTCTGTGCTGTGTATATACAGTATACTGCGGGTCTGTGCTGTGTATATACAGTATACTGTGGGTCTGTGCTGTGTATATACAGTATACTGCAGGTCTGTGCTGTGTATATACAGTATACTGTGGGTCTGTGCTGTGTATATACAGTGTACTGCGGGTCTGTGCTGTGTATATACAGTATACTGCGGGTCTGTGCTGTGTATATACAGTATACTGCAGGTCTGTGCTGTGTATATACAGTATACTGTGGGTCTGTGCTGTGTATATACAGTATACTGCGGGTCTGTGCTGTGTATATACAGTATACTGCAGGTCTGTGCTGTGTATATACAGTATACAGTGGGTCTGTGCTGTGTATATACAGTATACTGCGGGTCTGTGCTGTGTATATATAGTATACTGTGGGTCTGTGCTGTGTATATATAGTATACTGTGGGTCTGTGCTGTGTATATACAGTATACTGCAGGTCTGTGATGTATATACAGTATACTGCGGGTCTGTGCTGTGTATATACAGTATACTGCGGGTCTGTGCTGTGTATATATAGTATACTGTGGGTCTGTGCTGTGTATATACAGTATACTGCGGGTCTGTGCTGTGTATATACAGTATACTGTGGGTCTGTGCGGTGTATATACAGTATACTGCAGGTCTGTGATGTATATACAGTATACTGCAGGTCTGTGCTGTGTATATACAGTGTACTGTGGGTCTGTGCTGTGTATATACAGTATACTGCGGGTCTGTGCGGTGTATATACAGTGTACTGTGGGTCTGTTCTGTGTATATACAGTATACTGCAGGTCTGTGATGTATATACAGTACACTGCAGGTCTGTGCTGTGTATACTGTTTACTGCAAAGGAACAAGTTAAAGGTTTATTCCAGCTGAAAAGAGAAGAAAGGAAACAATGTTTCAGCTGTGGAGCTGTCTTCGGGTGTGAGGGTGCTCACACGTTGTGTTTTGTTTCTTCTCTTTTCAGCATGGAATAAACATTATTCTGTATGTATATACTGCATGTCTATAGGATGAGGACATCCTAGCATCACAGTTAGGACCTTATGCTGAGGTGTAATTGTTTGCTGTGCCACAGTTTCTTTCTTCTGTCCTGCTGATACACCAAGCTGATAGACTGTGATGACAGAGTTTTGAAGTTTCCTTCACTTTCATTTTGCACCGTATTTACAGGGTTGAGCACCGACAGGAGGGGCTAGGGTGCACTTCATTTCTGTGGTGTCTGGAATTAGTTTTTGTATCTTTTCTAATAGAGATCACATAGAGGTCTTACGTGCACAAATTCCTTCGAAGTAATTGTTGTTTCAGTGTGTTGCAAATGCTTGTTTTCTGTTTGTTCAGTTTATCAGGTTGATGCATAATTTAAACAACAAGTCAAGTATTGGTAAAATAGGCTCTGAACAGTCTCGCCTCAGAACTCCAGTCTTCACTCTGTGCTGGCATTTGCTGGGAACCAGACAATTGTCAAAGGGAAGCATCCCACTTTCTTTACCTCGTCTATCGGCAAGTTACAGAACAGGGCTTTGTAACAGGTATTTCAGTCCTCCGGCCCCATGACCATAATCATCAATTATGCATATTCAATTGACAAGTTATCAACAATTATCAATACCGCTTATGCACTTCAGCACGTTGATTAACTGAGTGGTGTACGTGGCCGCTGGCGTTTGACATTTCCTTTAGTAATATATTTGATTCCTCAGTAAGTCACATGGCCAGCATGTGAACTACTGAGGTCCTTGTAAAAAGCAATAAAATTAGCAAAACATACTGGTCTTTGGCATCTCTGTCTCGTGAGTAGAAGCTACCGATACAAAGGTTTGTGGAACCTGGTTCCCCGCTACGTTGTCGAAGCCGATACCTGGTTTCTTTCAAGAAGTAGTTGGCTGGGATGTCCTCGCTCAGTCACTAGCAGCCAGATGAGTTAGACTGGCCCAGCGGCCTTCTCTAGTCTGTGACCTTTCGTGGGTTTTTTATGTACAGATACTCTGTCAGACATTTTAAGCATCTATTGGATTTTTGTTCTTGTGCAAATCAGCAGTTTTGGGTAAATATTCCTGCCTCAGCTGACCTGCTAGAAGTATTGCCTTTATCACCTTTATTTTATGTGTTGAGAAATGCCTGGAGTGTGGGGCTGTTTTCCAGGTTAACAGCAGCACAGTCAAATGTCACTGTGACATTGTATATCACAGCATCTCAGCCTGTCAGACTTGTTCTGTTTCCTGCGTTTGTGTGGTGAAATATCTATTTCTGCCTTTTGAGTGTTATCCAAAATTTAACAATGTCTTGTGAACATCACCCATATCCATCGGTGGAGAGTGTCGAACACAAGAAATACCTTTCATACAGTAAAATGATTTTGATAATGGTATGTCCATTCTTGCATCTGTTTAAGCCTTTTTTTAAAATGCATCGATTTATCTAATGGCCACGGATGCTCGTCGTTATCACTTCTCTTTACAATTAGTCACAGCTTCTGTGCTGATTTCTTAATTATTCCTTTAAGTGCCTACGGGGATGACAACTGAAATACAGGTCACAATGCCAAATCTAGACAAACCCAGGGCCCTGTCTGTACGGTATGAGATTTCACAGCAAAAGCTGTCTGAGCATTCAACCACATGAAATATTAATCATTGAGGTTTCTAACCATTTAATCAGAATGCTGTAGCCCTAGGTGAAATAGCCAGCAGATTCAGCCCTAGTCTTCTGAGTTCAGACTCCGCTCCTGTTTCAGTAAACTGTACACATTCCTTATAAAACAAGGAAATAGAATTAAAGGGGGGAAGAGGCAACTTAGTTCACCGAAATGAGCTGATATATACTGTAGTATTTCAGGGCTCTTAAAGGATGATGTTACCTTGCATGGCTTAAAGATCAAGTTATAGCACCTTTACCAGCAGTGCAGGTTGACTCTGTTTAGCCAGTGAGCCAGAGCCTGGGTTCTACCTTGGTGGCCTGATACAAGGTAAAGTCAAGTCACATACAGTCTTTTGGGCATCTGGATTTATGCTGTGTAGGACTGGCTTGAAATGCGATGCATTACAAACTGCTTTGCTTAATGTGAGAGCTGCACAATATCTGCGCTTGTGTGGGACTTTAGGAGTCCTGTGAGAGTCGAAGAGCATGGCAGTTCAAGTTGTGTCTGCCCGACGGGGCACAGGGACAGGGGGATTGGTGAAGAGGGGAGCCAGCAGAGGAGGATTTGTAATCCTGGCCAGCATTCGGAGGCTTTTGGCAAAAGAAGCACTCCTTCTCTGAGCTGTTTATATTCTTGTAAATATAGGATGAAAGGCTGTAGACTTTCTTGTAAAACCCAGTGAAAGGGTAGCAAGACCATTTAGGTAGAAGATTGCTGTTGCTTTGAATAATGCTCTCCTCTTATAAGCCTTTTGAACTCCATTAACTCCACTGCACTTTCTCCTCAGATCTGTAATTAGCATTTTAACCTGCAATGCAACTTGCATCAGAGAAAAATCTTCCTCTGGGCCTTGAAGAGATTATTGGACTAGTTTTGTTAAGTAATATTTCACATTCACATCAGCCTGATACGGAGATTTCAGTTGACGCAACCATTACATTTACAGACAGTCTGTGTTTTACATACTGAATCCAGGGGGGCACTATGTGTTGCAAAGCAAATTCTTCACAGTGGATTAGGACTGGATAGATCTCACTCCTTCCCAACTGCTGACTGGGAAGGAACAATAATCCACATAATAGTTTTCACTTGTAACAGCAGAGCCAGTCCTCTTCCATTTATCAAGTGTGGAATCTGATCTTTTCATTCCTTACCAAACAGGTTTCTGAAGACAGTGTCAAGGCTGTCCATGTAATACAGGAGGACTACAGTATGCACAGTACACAGAGACATCTGTAGCACAGTATAAAGACAAGCTGTAGATACAGTTATGCATCACATTGTTATAAAGAGTGTGGAAATGTGCAGATGGAAAGGAGAAAAACTCTGTCTGCCTTTTAGTCCTTGTGGCTTAAAACAGCTCATGGAAATGTGAAGGACACTAACAGCTGTTGCCGGTTTACTGGGGTGATAAGATATTACACATTATTCAAGCACGACACTTTTATTCACAGAACATATATTGCAACCTGGTGCCCAATAACTGTAAAGATGAAGAGGATGAGGAAGGTGAAAGAACATGACCTCTATACGAGATTTTTAGCTTGACTAAATTATCTTTTTCTGCATTTAACCCTTCAGGAACAAGAGATAAACTACTTTTTTAATGCTTATTTTTCAGATACATAAAAAAATACTGACATGCGAAAGGCCGAATAAGAAACACACCTTTACAATTCCCTACGTATAATGATATGATAGCTGTAACACTGGATTAATACGTGTATGAATGTCTGAGATAGGTCTAAACAATTTCATATGATTCCTGAGCTTTTTGCTTTATACTGTACTTTGTGTCCTTTAATTCTGAAATGTTCAGAATGGCTACTTTCAGTGGTCCAAATCCACTTTTCTTGTTGGCGGCTTAATTTATGGTCTCATTTACTTGTTTTTACTTATCGGTTTACCTCTGTAACAATTTCTGGTACTTTCATTGCCAAGAAACAAATAAAAGTGAACACCTTGCTAAGAGATTCAACAGGACCTGAAAGTCACAGCACAGCTTCCCAGCTCCAGCAAGTCACCCTGAAGCTCGGTTCCACTGTGGTGTAAAGCAGCGTTTGCTTTGTTAGAACTGAAAGCAAAGGAATTGCTCTTTTGACTTCAAAAGAGTATCCGGGCCTCTTACAATATGAAAACTTCAAACATTTTGTTTAATGCTTCTGTATCATATTAAAAAACATTGGTGGGTTTCATTTTGCTTAAGGCACAGTAGACTCGATTGATCAAATCGATCTTACAGCGCATGTGCAAAACTGGCTTATTTTTGGCATTTAGATCATTCTGTAGAAAACAGACCATGAGATGGAACCTTGCTGTTCTGTTAGCAAGACTCTTAAAATACCAATTAGTAACATCGAACAGCATTTGACGACATTGGCTGAAAGGCAAAGTGAGGTAAAAGAAGACATTCCTCTCGCACATTTCTAATTCACCGAAGCTCGACGTACTGTACCAAAAGAACTGCTCCAAGGACAATGGTTGAAATGAAAATAAATAAAGCCCGCAGTTTTCCTGGCTCCAGTGGATGACTTCTCTTAATATTCGTCTCATCCAAAGGACAGTGCCTATTTTACGGAATAGTGTCCCCGTTACTATACTGGGGCACTAGGACACACACAGACTGCAGGGTGAGCGCCCCCTACTGGCCCCACTAACACCTCTTTCAGTAGCAGCCTTAGTTTTTCCCAGGACTCTCCCACCCAGGTACTGACCAGGCTCACACCTGCTGAGCTCCAGTGGGCAGCCAGCTGTGAGTTGCAGGGTGATATGGCTGCTGGCAATATCACCTGGCATAATGAACACCGATTCTTTTAGAGAGATAATGTAGATCTAAGCCAGTTCTTTGATAAAAGCTGCAGGTGGATGAGTGGTTCATTTCCAAAGCACTATATAGCTCCTTTGTAAAAAGGACAAAAAGTTGCAGACTGGTTTGCACACAGGTGATGCACCACATGTACCTCAAGAGCCATATTTAATGGGCTAGATATACTCTACAGATGCAAGGAGGAACAGACAGGTTCATGAGAAGAGGTTGTGGGTATAGATGCCCAGGCTCTTTCTTCTGTTTCCTGTTTGATCAATGTTACATTCAAGCAGTCTGGACGTGATCCGGTAACAGGGGCTGTCTGAGAGGATTCCATGCTGAAATGAAGGAAAAAATCTATTTCTTCTCCCTTTCTGTTAAAGAGAGATGCTGGTATAGAGACAGGACAGCTCCAGCAGGTGTCAGCTCTGAAATGGAAACCAGAAGGATTTTCTGGATTCTATTCATGGTATGTTTGTTTAGTTGAATCACTAGAAGCTTAGGATTTACAGTACTTTACACTGGACAGAACCATTCATTCCTGCACCCAGCGCTGGTGCCATGCCTGCCTCGCCCAGGACCTCAGTCTGTGTTTTTGTTAAGCTGAGGGGCCGTGGAGTGGGAGAATGTGACTTCTCCTGCAGGTCCTCCACAACTGTGCCACCGAAACAAGTCTCACCTCAAGAACACGTTGCAGGTTTCGCCGATCTTTCCCTAACTCCCCAGTTAGGGTTACCTCCGACAGGAGGAGCGCTGGGGCTCTTGCTGGCGGCACAGAGCAAGCCTGCAGAACCCCGCCCACTCTGACTGCCCCTGCCGCGTGGCACCTGTCCTCAAGCCTACAAAGTCTGCGCGCAGCAGAGAAGCATGCCCGTTTTTCAAAATGCATTCACCTAAAATTTAGCTTAGAATATATTTCGGTTGGTATTGCTTTTTTATATAAAGTGCATGGTAAACAAAAATATTTAGAATCCAGCATATCCTGTTATACCAGCAAGGCCAGTCATTGTAACCCCTCCCCCACCTCACCAACTTATCACATTCATTTCTGTGAATGAGCTTCTCTTTTCAAGCTCAGTGGATGGCTAGAAACCTGAGCTTGGAAAGCGCTGAGTCTTATAAAGCAAATCTGGTCAGTTTTCTACATCAGTGAATATAGATGAGTCTGACTGGAAATGCCATTAAATCTGGTAAAAATGTAAGCAGATTTTTAAATACTCATAACTGCACTGTGTGTGGAATTGAAAACCTCCAGCCTTTTTTTTTCCCCCTCTCCTGACCTCCAGGCAGGCGCTATGTGGGACAAATCTCATTATCCACGCCATTATTCTGCCTTCGCTCGGGACAGGAGGCCGCGTCTGGCCCTCTGTTGGGTTCTGTGCCGTTCCGAGGGCAGGTAGAGCCGCAGCCACAGTGAGCCCAGGAAGGGAACGCCTTCCCGTCGGAATCGCGGAAATCGATTATAGTAAAATGAAGTGCTGGACGGGCACGCTGGAGCTGCGATACCAGTGTTCTGTGATGCGTAATTAGGCGTCTGAAAGAGACCTGAGCCTGCAGCGGAATGAATTCCCTGAGGCCATTGCTGTTACAACTCCTGCCAATCTGAAAGGGATAGGCTCAATAGCCCGGTCACCACCGTCTGAGTTACTTTGTTCCATTCTCATTTCGTTCTCCTTTGAGAGGCAGATCATTTGAACGTTAAAATAAAAAAATCAAGCGTCTTTTGATTCCTCGATGCTGGGCGGTACCCTGAGGGCGTGATTGCGACTTTCCCCTGGTTTCGGTGGTGTCTGACGGCGCAGATGCGAATGACAGGATTCGACTTTTGTTGTCTTTTTCATTTGATTTTTTTTGGCCCCTGGGGCGAAAGTCAAAGGCGGAAAGGGAAAGCTCGAGGGATCCACTCGGCTGTTTGAGTGCGCTCCGCAAGGTCTGTAAAGAGCTGCAACAGTGGTGATCTCTCTTGTTTTAAAGACATTCTTGTATACATTTGTACAAGGAGTTCACCAGAGCTACTACAATTGACTATTTTAACAAGAAGTAAGGGACATTGTGTTCATTGACAGCCTGTAAACACTGAATACTGAGCCCTTTATATGCTGTGTAAAATTCAATGGACCACTGGACCTGATCTTCCTACTGCCTGTATGTGTGCTGGGGAGAGGAACTGACATGGTTCCTGTACCAGGAAGCTCAAAACAGAGTGTTTGCATTCAATTCAATTTATTTTTATAAAGCGCCTTTCACAACATGGTTGCCCCAAGGCGCTTAACAAGCTGTGTGACAGTACACGCCGTTACAATACAGAAAGAGAAAAGGCTAAGAGACAACGGAGGAGAGGAACCAAAAACTCCTCTTTAAGGAGAACAAAACCTCTAGGGGTCCAGGATCAACTGGCTGCCCAACCCTTCTGGGCATGCCAACATTATACAATTCAGAAAAAAGCACTGTGTCCTTCTGTGTTCCAGTGCTCCATGCAGATCTCCGTGGACCAGTAAATCCTCCTAAACAATAGCACACGTTCATTTCTGTTTTACCCCCAACGTCCCGCTGCAGAAGTCCGGGAATTAGAAGTAAAATGCTTCTCCGCACTCCGGTGCAGACGCGAACGCTGAGGTGTGGTCAGGGCTGCAGCTGTGTGCCTCTCTGCCGTGTGCGAGGCGCTGAGCCCACGCCGAGCTCACCTGGCGTCGAGGGGCAGGTAGCAGCGGCGCTGGCCAGTGGCGGGGGGCTCTGCGCACGGGCAGGGCTGACCCGCGCGGCCCTCTGTCCGTGCCGTCGTCGCTCACAGGAGCTCTCGCGGCCCCCCGGCGGCTTCGCTGGGGAGCTCATGGCTGCTCCTGGGGAGCGGGGCTGCTGAGACAGCTCATTTCGCCAGCCAGAGCCATTCGTTTTCCAGCTCGCAGCCTCAGCAAATTACCCCCGACAAAAATATAAATCTTTACCGGTGTCTTTGTGTTCGACCTATTTAAAAAAAAAACATTATTCCTAGGCTTACGTAACTGTGTCAGCTGAAAGTTTTGAAGGATTTGTTTTTAACGGCAGTTAGGAAGGACTGTAAAATGAACAGCTTTGGTTTTGTTGTAATATGACCGTGATGCAACACTACAATGGAACAGTGCTGACTCCTAACCCTGCCTTCCCTGGTACCCAGGCAGCTGTGCATCCTGCAGGGCACTGAACTACAAGTAATTAGTTCCTTACACTTATATAGCGCTTTTCTGGACACTCTATTCAAAGCAATTTACAAGTAATGGGGATCCCCTCCACCATCACCAGTGTGTACCCTCACCTCGATGACGCGATGGCAGCCAGAGTGACCCAGTGCTCTCCCCACACACCAGCTCTCAGTGGGGAGGAGAGCAGAGTGATGTTCAGAGATGGGGATTATTAGGAGGCCATGATTGGTAAAGGACAACGGGAAATTTAGCCAGGACGCCGGGGTAACACCCCTACTCTTCTCGAGAAACACCCTGGGATTTTTAATGACCACAGAGAGTCAGGACCTCGATTTTATATCTTATCCGAAGGACGGAGGCTTTTTTACAGTCTAGTGTCCCCGTCACAATACTCGGGCATAAGGACCCACACAGACCGCAGGGTGAGCGCTCCCTACTGGTCCCACTAACACCTCTTCCAGCAGCAACCTTAGCTTTCCCAGGAGTCTCCCCTCCAGGTACTGGCCAGGCTCAACCTGCTGAGCTCCAGTGGGTTGGCAGTGGTGAGATGCAGGGTGATATACAGCTGTGCATCCTACAGGATACAGGTACAGGTACAGTACATATGTACAGAGAAAACCTGGAGGATACTAGACAATTTCCCACATGTCTGCAGTGGATCAGTTTGGACTTTAAATGAACTATTTTGTACCCTTAATGTGATCTGGGGGACACATTTAAATTTAAAGAATCTTTTTTAACTTCCACTTGACTTTTCCTCTTGTGTTTCACACGTAGTAGTGTACAGGGACACAGAGCCACAGCTGGAAAAAGAAAGGTAATTCATTGGGGAAAGAGAATAGGAAACATTTCTCTGCACAAAGATCAGGTACAGATCCCACAGCCAGGTGGTAGAGGCTCAGACTTTCACACTTTAAAGAAACGTCTTTTAAGAGGGTTTTTTTTAAGAAAGACACCTTTTGTCTGCAGACCTATCTTATGTTGCGTTTAAAATGAAAACCATCCTGTGTTTCTTTGCAAAGCCAGTTTAAGTGTGTGTGTGGCTGATCGTGACCTTCTCTAGGGAACAGGTTCTTGACATGAAACAGCAGCTCTCTCTATGCTGTTAATAGCACAGAAGCTATTATCACAAGCACGAGAGGAGAGTTAGCGCGTTGTGAGTGTACATTTGCCAAGCTCGACTGCTCCGGCATTTCCTTTCCTGACGGATTTTCCGGAAACGAGGGGGAATTTCGCGGACAGAAGCTGGCGAGTCAGCTCTTGAGTGACCTTTCAAACTGCTGTCCTGTTCTGACTTTGTGTACCCAATATCCTCATCTGGACAGAGCCCTTAAAATCCGCAGGTGATTCTAGTCCGAAGACAATGAGTCAGGGGAAGGGCAGAAACTCATCGGTCACACAAGCATGTTTCCTGTAGTACTTCTAAATTAATGCCCAGCTACTTTCAAACCTGCACTTGGCTTCTTCTGTATTAGGCAGCATATTGTGTCAGCTGCATAGTTTAGTGCATTCCAGACGGATCCCACAGGGATTTGTTTTGGCTATTAGAAAAATTGTGTTCAGCGCATCAGCTGCAGCTAGAAATCACATTGACTCAAAAAAACAACAGCAGCACTTTCTAAAGCAAATCATAATTTATTCACACACATTATATCTATTGCTTCTCCAGCAGGATAGGATCTCGTAGTATAGAGTGCATATAACTTAATTAGTTTCTCCATATAACAAAGGCTTGCCTGTACACATCCTTCTTCAGATTATGATAGTCCTCAGTGAACATGGATGTTCCTCATTAGAAGATGAACAGGTATACAGGAACAGGGATATTCTTCAAAGCCTTCATTTCTGAGCTGCGTCTTCGATGATGGAACATTACATTTGGATTTTATTTTAAATTTTAATTCCAGAGAAAAATCCATGACAAGATGTTAGGTTTGCTGTACATTACCGAAAGGCAACAAACAGGTATTGGAACCAGTTTGTTGTGTTTTTAGAGCCTCTTAGTGTTATACTGTACATTAAGGTTTTGCATCCTACAGAAATCTTATTTCAGTAGAATACATCTCATGTTACCCTTTTGACACTAAGACATTAAAAAGTATAACTATAACAATAACAGTTTGCTTTACATTCTAGATTGACAACATGAACTAATTCTGTTTAAAAAAGGCAGCTTTGTTGCAAGAAAGGAGTCAACATACAGATGATGGACTTTCTGCAGCTGCATTCTTGTTAATTCACGTGGTTCCTCTTAAATGTGAGATGATGATGATGATGATGTGATTGCAACAATCTTTTTGGCTCCTAGCCCAATCTCAGCTTTAGGACTCACCAAATCTAAAGTATAGTGCTCACCTGCTTTCATTACGAGAAAAGATTCTTTTGTTTGAAGAAAAAGCCCTTTTTTATTACGAATGCCTCCTTTTAGCCAAGGCTCGTTGTGATTAGTGCCAGCGTATTGACATTTCCAAGGAGATGAAGGTACAATTCATTTTCCTCGCTTGAAAACACCAAAGCACTAAGGGGGAATGAGCCACACTGTCTGCTGAAGTATTTCTCAGTCCCAAATTCCTTTCTTTTTTCTTTTAGAACTAATGATAGTTTCCAATTTTTCTTTTGAAGACCAGAGGCATTAATGATGATAGAGTTTCTTGTTTTAATCAGTGGATGACACTAGAACTGCCTACCATGCTCATACTCAGCATTGTTTCAACTGGCCTGTAGCAGGCTTGATGAAGTAAAAAAAACACTTTAGGGTCTTTAATTACTTCATGACCAAAAATTACACCTGATGTTTTTTGAGACGAACAGTGTAACTGTTGATTGTCGTAATTTATTGTGAACAAATACATCTGTCAGTTTCTGGGTATCTTTACATTTTTGGTGTACATGTTTCTGAAGGTCCTAATAACAACATTTATTATTATTAGGGCTTCTGAGAATAAGTCAGTCAGTTTGAACTCTAGTGGAGTCTGCTTTGCTGTCGAAGTGAGTGGCATTCTGGGAGTTCTTCACTACGAACGGACAGAGCACACCAGCAGGAGTGTTGATTACCAACATGCTGGTGTTACCCATTAACAAAGCTGAGAATTATCATTTAATGACATTTTCCATACAGTGGTCAGAGTGCTTTTCCTGGGCTAATTCAACTTTTTTCCACTAGTTAAATAGAACATGAGATGCCAGAATACTTTGTATAAGTATGACACACATGCACATCACTTTGAAAATATCCTCCAGCAAACAAAAATCACATTACTGCATTCCCAGCTGAACGTCAGCCTGTGTTACACATAGATAACGTTCAGCATTCACTGTTACTAGCCTTCCCATCCTTGTTGTTGTCCTTAAAGGAATTCTGAATGTACTGCTGAAAGCTTTTGGTATTGCCGTTGGTTGCTTCTAAGAGCAAATTAATTCTGTTGTTCTTGCTAAACATTTTGAGGTTGTAATAGGAAGGCTTGATTACGGTGCTTGCAACAGGAAAGCTTTTGTTTAAAAACCATCAGTATTTTATGAGCAAGCC
Organism: Lepisosteus oculatus; assembly: GCF_040954835.1. NCBI lineage: Eukaryota > Metazoa > Chordata > Actinopteri > Semionotiformes > Lepisosteidae > Lepisosteus > Lepisosteus oculatus. The sequence goes on along the minus strand of NC_090708.1, from coordinate 1,821,698 downwards.
AGTCAATGGTGATTTAGAGAATTGGGGACAATCTAAGAGCTGTAACTGAGTTTGCTCGGGGCATTATTTAATAGATTATAGTAATTAAAACAACAGTAATGAAGGATTAAACACCATGCTGACTTGCTAATAATATAGGGTGTGAGCAGTACCAGATTGTGCTGCATTACCAGAATAATTGCATGATGATGTTCTGTTAAAGATAATTTGTCGGGCTTCTTCATTCAGGTATGATAGCATTCAATTGAAGTCATTGAGGTTCTCTGCAATCCTACTCTTAGAGGAATTTCTTTCTTCCTGTATAATGCCAACCAAGCAAGTCTTTGCCTTTGCCACAAAAGGTTGAATTGGAATTCTTATTTGCTCCAAGCCGAAGGGAACTGAGACTTACCCGAAAGGTTCTGGCTCCGACTAAGAAAACTGACAGACTGAGAAGTGGGAGTGGCACTTCAGGCCAAGGGAGCTGTCCTCGGTTCTGAAGTCTCTCTGTGCCTCGCCAGCTCGCACAACCAGCATGTGAATGCAGCACCAGGGAGCTGGGACTGTGCAGGGAGAGAGAACCATGAATGATTTACCCTGCATTGCATTACTCTCCCTCTCCCTGTCAAGTACTGTTTGAGCTCGGTGTGAAGAGGCTGCAGATGTGGACCCACACAAGGTTCAGAGCCACTAAGAGTGGCTTCATCTGCTTTGATAGTTTGCTTTCAGGTTTGCATCCACTATCTAGGGCTCCTCGGATAACAGACTTGGCTACCTGCCCTGTAAGTCTCTTATCCCCAGAATCCTCCTCGTCATTCACTATCCTCACCGTAAACTTTTTTTTTAATACACAATGTCTCTCATTGTGTATTTTTAAAAAGCACCCCTGATTCTTGTCATCCTTATGGTGTTCAGCTTCCTAGTTAAGGCATTAAAAACCAGGGTGTTTTTAGGAAATACTCTGCTGATTCATGGAAAAAACTCACCAGTAAGGCTTTTAATAAATTAAGGACTTAATGTCTGGGAAAGTACACTGTGCAAATTTCATAACCAAGAAGCTTTCAGAACCTGAATTTTTCATGCGTGCTGTAAGATGTCAGTAAAAGTATTGATCTTTAGATGTCTGCCTTTTAATTGCTCTATATATAGCAGCTGTAGATCACATAAGGTGAGTGAAAGCACCAAGCAGAGAGTGAACAGAGATGAGTCGTGACTATGAAGGATAAATAACAGAAATTACGTTTTTTAATTTAGCAATTTAGACAATTTGTGCAGATCAGCGGTGTGGGGAAATGAGAGTTGTGTTTATAATTCTGAGAAATTAGTACAGTAGTTTGCTTCATCTCCTCCTGAAATTTCACATTGAGAGATTCAGGTCAGTGCAGACAGGAACGGCCAGTGTCTGATGGCTTCCACACACTCTCTTTGATCCTGTGCAGCATGAATATCCAGCCTGCTGATTTGGACAGGCTTCGTCTTGCACTTTCGATGAGGAGCTGGGAAGTTAGAGACTGCCGAATAAGCGAATTGCAGTGAAACTGCAGTGAAAATGAGTGATCTACCTCTTAAAGAGAAAAGGGCCCCTCTGCTTTAGTTTATACATAAGTTTGAGCTCTCTTCCACTCTCAGCTCTGTGGGAGACAGAACGGTATTCTCAAAGTCAGCACTTGCAGAGGCTGTCAGGGCTCCTCATACGGTTGCAAAATTTACCAGTGAGTCTTCATATGTCTGTTTAATTTAGTGTTTTAAATTGTATGTATGGGTCAGCTTTGTGTGGTGGTTTTACTCTACAGTACTATAGGGATGATAGTAGTTCAGGTGGGTAGCTGCGTCAGCATGCGTAGGCTGCAAAGGAACAAGTAATAGGTTTGTTCCATGCTGAAAAAAAGAAGAAAGAGAACACAACGTTTCGGCCGTGGAGCCTTAGAAGGCTCCACGTCCGAAACGTTGTGTTCTCTTTCTTCTTTTTTTCAGCATGGAATAAACCTATAGGGATGATATACCACCCTAGCCTTTATATAAGATCAAAGCTATTTTTATTATATTAGCTTCTCCCCATATGTACCTCCTTTCTAAAGACACCCCTCCTGAGGGCTCTGCCTCCTTCAGTCACCCCTGCAGAGGTAATGGGAAACTCTGCTCAGCTGCACTGACCAGAATAGAAAGTATTAGGTCACCAGAGAAAATGAATTGCACGTTTCAAGGCTTACGGAGGTAATTGAGTTACATAATGTGATAGAAAAATGCCAGGGGCACCTACATTATTAATAATGGCAGTTAAGGGATCCCAAACAAGAGAGAATCCTGGAAAAACAACCCATCCCTTATTATGAAAACCACAGACAATAAAAACAGGAGAGAAAAGCCATTGGTGGTGTTTGTTTATAAACTTAATAAAAGCAAATTATACTCTCACTATCTTCTGTAGTCTTCCCAAACAGCAGACATCCTGGACACTTGTATTTCATAGGTAGAAACATTCACAGAGAGCCAAGGAACGTTTTACTTCTTGCCAACATCCCAGTTTTTCCAATCTGGGCCAAAGAAACATGAAAAGGACTGTGAGGATGGCAGAGCAGAACTTCAGGGATTTAAATCCTTCTCTGCCACTGGGTCTGAACGCACATAAACCAGCTGCAATTAAAAACCGTCTTTAAGAGCAAAACGAGCCACGGTGCTCTGGCAGGGATTTGCCTCGACTTTGCTTAATTGCAGATTAAAAAAAAAACGGTATTACAGTCATTTTTAAAAACCCCATAAAGTTAGTCACAGACAAGATGGTGGAATTTGGCAATGTTTTATTTATTTTCACTGTGAGAGTACTGTATTCAGTTGAAGGAGAAGCTTGCCCCAGCAGCATTAATAATAAAGTGTTGTTATCCCCAAACCACACCAGACAAGTTCATGGTACTTGCGCTGGAAAGCAGGTTATCTTGGGTACAGTATGCGTGTTGAAATTTTAATGAAGCCGCTGAGCGAACTGTGGTGACTGACGTCGCGTCCAGCGTGTCCATGTCATGACAGCCCCGATACCTGCAAGGTGCGTGACACTAATCCAAGTGGCGCTGAAGTGCCCTCACGCGCTCGCCGTGTGACACCAGCCACGCTGGGCTTTCCCTGCGGAGTCTGGACCTTTCACGGGACGGGGCTTCAGCCGTTCGCTGTGCTTGCATTCCACAATGTTATTCCGAGCACTGGGTGACTGTGCATGAATCGTTTATTCCGACAGGACAAGAACGTTAATGGATGAACTAGGGTGTCTCGGAGATAAACCTGGGGAAGCCTCCAGACATTGGCCGGGAAATGACTGATGAATTAAATCAATATTTCACACAGGCATTTAATGATGAAGTAAAAGACAGCAGACCTCAGGCTGAGAAAAGACAAAGTTTTATATGTAATAATATTAGTATAGGTGAGACAGAAGCGTCACAGATATTAGAAGCACTTAAAATGAGGAAGTCTTCTATTGATTGTAGCCATCACCATCTAAAAGAGATGTTATTTACTGACCGTTAAAAAGTCTCCTCCAACAGTTACTGGAAATAATAACAATTGGATGAAAAACTGGTCATTATTATTTCAACCAATGGATATTGTGTTACTGCTGTGCAATGAACTGGTTTGAACTCCTTGAGAAAACTGTGTAGAATGTAGGTGACGACCACAAAATTGTAATAAAAAAAGAAGTTGCTCACCTGGAATTATTCTAGACAAGAGAAAACATATACATTCCTGGGCTTGAAATAATATCCCACATTGACAGGCTAGGACAAGCGAACCTTTCTACCCTGCATCATGTATTCACAATCCTCAATAAGGTTAACCTAGCGCACTTCTTCAGAACCAACAGTGAAATACAGACCAGAGGACGCAAGTGGAAACTGTGGAAGTGCGTTTAAAACTAAGAACAAGGGTCATTTCTTTACCCAAAGGGTTGTGGGAGTGTGGAACAAGCTGACCAGCCCTGTTGTTTCAACAAACAGCTGCGAGAGACCCGGGGATTAATTAGCTACTAACTACCAGACGAGCAAGGGAGCCTACGCCCTTTGTTATCTCGTAACTTTCTGGTCGCACTCTGAAAACTGAGCCTCTTTAACTAATGACAGGTGAGCCCATCAAATGGAATCTTTCAAGCACATTTCACTGTTAAAAGGAAGAAAAAAGCAACAGAAGAGCAGGGGGTTTCTAAAAGCTTCTGGCTTCACAGTCAGCTGTCTGCCTAGCAGGATTAAATGTGTTTCCTGGAGTGTATCAGGAGGTAATTGGGAGCTGGGCCATTTGTTGCTTCATTAGAAGTCCAAGTGGCTGATTCTGGAGGAAAAAAAGAGGATTTGTGTCGAGCAGGCACTGACATTCACTCTGACACTGACAGGCGAAGTCAGAACTGAGGCCCCGAGTGGAGGTTAGACTCTATGGAAACTGACTTCCTTGCTCCTGTCAGGTAAAGGCATGGCTCATCTGCTCAGATGGATTTCTGTAAACCCGCTGGAACATCATTTTCCCTCTGAGCAACAGATAAATATATACGGTACGATGCGGTCCACGTTTATTTACTGCAGCTGCGAAGGCGGAGAAAGCCACAGCCCTCTGCCTGTCGTCCGCGCTGGAGTGCACGGCCGTCAGCCGGAGCCCCTGCCTTGGCTGAGCTCCTTCCTGCACGTTTTTCGCGAGCCGCGTGCGTTCGGACGTGCGGCTGTGCGTTTAATGAGTCTCCACTTCATTAGGATCCCCACGACCAGGGGCCCCGGCTCCCACGTTGCTGCTCGGCTTCCCACGCCCCCCCCAGCGCGGAGAGAAGAGTCGGGGCGCGCCCCGGGCGCACGCAGCTGGCGGCGGGTTCCGCGGCGCCTGCTGTCCTCTGCAAGTGGTTGACGCTGCGAGTCTTTGCAGTGAATCTACAGAGGGATTCATAATGACATTGGAAAGGTCACCAGATGGGGACTGGTGGGAGGGCGGGCCGGCAGCCGCTAGGAAATACAGACCTGCAACATGAATCAATTCAGCAATTAGCATTACAGCTATAAATATGTGTCCTGTGCACAATGTACTGTGTGCTTTCAATGTTTAGAATTATTACTGCTCTTGCTATTAATGAAGTCAAGGGATATCCTCCACAAAATGCCAGGTAGAAAGTGGGCTGGGCAATGGCTGAGACTTCTCTCCATTAATGTGGAATACAAGTTTGCTGTATTCTGGTCTAATGCTGGGCTGTATTCTGGTCTAATGCAGAGCTGTATTCTGGTCTAATGCAGAGCTGTATTCTGGTCTAATGCAGGGCAGATCTTGGCCTTACTTTGCTATGAACTTTAGTTTGATAGATACGTCATTGACCCCTTGAGGGAAATTGCAGTGCAACAGCAGCTTAGCACAGTCAACGCAGCACAGTGTAACGGAATGATACAATAGTACAACAATAATAATACAGTACAGTCAGTGAGAAGTGCACTAAGAAGAGTTGCTCACAGTCCAGAATATACAAAGAACAAACCAGGACAGTACACAAGAAGTTGTATTGCACAATATAAATATAAAGCCATATCACCCTGCAACTCACAACTGGCAACCCACTGAAGCTAAGCAGGTGTGAGCCTGGTCAGTACCTGGATGGGAGACCTCCTGGGAAAAACTAAGGTTGCTGCTGGAAGAGGTGTTAAGTGCGGCCAGCAGGGGGTGCTCACCCTGCGGTCTGTGTGGGTCCTAATGCCCCAGTGTAGTGACGGGGACACTATACTGTAAACAGGCGCCGTCCTTCGGATGAGACGTAAAACCGAGGTCCTGACTCTCTGTGGTCATTAAAAATCCCAGGGCGCTTCTCGAAAAGAGTAGGGGTGTAACCCCGGTGTCCTGGCCAAATTTCCAATTGGCCCTTACTAATCATGGCCTCCTAATAATCCCCTTCTATGAATTGGCTACATTACTCTGCTCTCCTCCCCACTGATAGCTGATGTGTGGTGAGTGTTCTGGCGCACTATGGCTGCCGTCGCATCATCCAGATGGATGCTGCACATTGGTGGTGGTGGAGGGGAGTCCCCATTACCTGTAAAGCGCTTTGAGTGGAGTGTCCAGAAAAGCGCTATATAAGTGTAAGCAATTATTATTATTATTATTATTATTAAATGTATTGCACAAGTCCCTGGCATACATTGCCCAAAAAACAGTTGTAAACGGGAAAAGCCGGATATAAGCAGAGAGTTTACTGTTTAGTCCAAAACCAGGTCAATGTCAGTGTTGCCCCTGCCCAGACACACAGTGGATGAGTTGTACAGTCTTATAGCAGAAGGCAAGAATGACCTTCCATAGGGCTCCCTGTCGCACCGCGGTTTTGCTATGAACTTTAGGGCTAGGGCTCTACCCCAGCGGAAATAAATCACCTAGCCCCTGCCTGACAAACTCGCAGGAGTTCAGCAGCTGGCTAAAAATCATCTCTGAAGGTCCTCCGTGTGTCCCATCTGAGTGCAGAGGCCCCGAGAGCACATTAGGGTATTTGGCAAACTAATTCATCTTTTGACGCTGGAAGTAAAAAAAAAGACAGAAGACAAATTGGATTCCCTGCAGAAGGGAGCCATGTGAGCCCCGAGGTTTTCATTTCTCCAAGTCAGTGATCACACACTCCCACCCTCCCCTAGAACTCGGAAAATAAAAAACGTAACATGGACTCTCAACTTCCTGGTTTTATCTGCCCCGGGTGGCGGTTTGGGGAGGACTTCCTGTCTTGTGAAAAAAGACGTCAACCTTCAGGTGGTATGTGTTTGCCATGCACAGAAGAGAGTTCAGTCTTCTAGTACTGTGTATCTTTATTAGGACGAGTAAATGCACTTCAACAAACAAAACCCTTGTGCCAATTCCTTTGCCTTCCTTAGTTATTGAGGCGTAAAGCACTTTACTCCCTGATTTTAGTCAACGGATATTGCTAATTTTTGGTTTAGCAAAGACAGGGAGGCTCTCAGCTCTTCCATGTACGGGAGTCGCCTAGTTATCATCTTCTTGGCTTGAAGATGTTGGGAAAAGGGCTGGAGTCCATGTGGCAGAACCAGGGCTCTGTCTTTGGCGCTTCACGATCTAATTTGAACAGGTGTTGGACCAGAAACTGGCCACTGTGACCTTCGGTTACAGCAGAGTTCCTCTCTGGCAACAGTCCTCGATTAACACTGCAACATACTGGATAATTACTGTTAATTACATATTCATCATTAATATATATATATTAATATGTTAATCATTACTGACCTGCCCGGTTTAAAAGATCTAATCCGGACAAAAAATGTAATTTTTTATTAAGGTGGAGAAATGGCTAGAGTATTATAAATGGATTTTTTTTTTATGATTGTACCAGTGGTTTTACTTTACTTTCAAGTTTTCAAACTATAAACGACTCTTATTTCTGTGACAGTTTGTCCCTGAGGCTATGAAATTGCTCAGTTTCCTCCTTTTGAAGTGCAGAACTCAAATCTTGGGGAAAATTAGCCTGTTAAAGCAAACAACAGGAAGAACAAATAATCCACAGGACCTCCTGCAGCAGACAAGAGGCCATTCCAGGAAAAACTCACCCTCTTTAAAACTGTTCAAAGATGTGATTACTATTCTAATAGTTTAGTATAATAAACTGTGATCTCCCAGAAGAGTGAGGCACTGAACTACTGTAAAAACATGGTGAAGTTACAGACTGTGGAAAATCATAGGGAAGAAAAGCCAACAGCTGGTGTAATATGGTAAAACTACAAATGTAATGTGCAACTTTAATTTGTAAACTTACTTCTACAAGTGTAGTCCATTTGTGGCCAAGTACTGTAAATGTGGCGTTATGTTTAGAAACCTCTTATTTCACATTTTTATTCAGGTTTTATTTTGGTTGACTAACCACAAAGCAGATCTATAAAAATGCACAACTAATTTGCAATCCATGCAGACAGCAAACAGGACTGAAAGGACAAAAGCTGTAGGTGAAAAATGCCTTAAGATGACATTTCACCCTACTTCCTGTGTAGCTTTCATTAGAAAATGAGCTACGTGTAGATTACAGGGTATCTGTGGTCCACTGACAGCAGCAGTGATCTTCCCTTTGGCTAACGTTCACATAACCTTGATGGAGTTCAATCTCAACAGTCTCGACTCCTGTGCTGCGTCAGAAACAAGTGAGTTTTATTTATAGGCCTTTAGAAGTGTCCCCCTAAACACCCCAATTCTAAAGAAACCAGCGAACTAAATTGTCAGAACGCAACTAATGAAAAAGTATGAAGGCACGACAACCTTTAACTGAACCTTGAAATATACTTGTACTTGAAGTGTCAGCTCACACAGACCAGTTTACTCAGCTGTTTGAAATGTTTTGGAAGCAGGAAACTCTGGGTGATTCATCACACCTTTATTATGACTATTGACTAATGCATATAATAATTCACAGCACCTCCGCAGTCCTGCTCCGTTTATATTTTTAAAAGAATTGTCACATTTATAGGCTCGTGATAATACTGTTTGTTTAATCAGAAACCCCGCAAGGAGCAGGATATTAATTTCTCTCGACAGTTCATCTGTAAACTTACATTCTCAAACTGAAGCCCTAAAAGACAGATAAGCAACCTGACTCAAAAAGTAGAACTTTGCTGGAATGCAAACAATTCCCTGATCCGGAGAATTAATGTCTGTTTTGGTTCACCCGAGCGTTATCTATCCCTGCAAAAATAATGATTATTGCTGTGGAACGTGGTTTGGGACCTTTATTAGTTAGCCTGCTGGAGAAAAAAAAAAGGTGGATATCCCCTATCTGCGATGAAAACCCCAACTAGAACTAATTGCAGTTTCCGTCTCGCATGGAGATTTTAAACCAGGATCTGTCGCAGACCAAACTTGGGGTGATGCCTTTTTTCCGCGTGTTCCTCACCGAGCTTGGTGATCGCTTTTTTCTCCCGGCGTCTCGATCTTGCGCGCCGCCAGCCCCCGCGCCGTGTCTCCCATGATCTCCCTGTCTATCCTTGGAAGTGAGGCTCTGAGCCCCTTGTACAGCAGCGTGCGATGCTGAGAACGGCTCCCGAGATGACGAGGGACACGGTCCGTGGTTTCTGACACGGTTTGTCGGCTCTGCGAGAGAAGCTGTGGGGGCGCAGGTATTCACCGCCTCGCCTGGGAGCCAGCGGGCCGGCACGCAGACAGCGGCCAGGTGGGGCAGCCAGTTAGTTGGCTAAAAAAAAACTGTCAAGGGAGCCCAACCAGTGAAAGGAAATGGAATTGAAGCGTGCAGGTTTATGTCTCAATTTGAACACTAGCTGGGCAGTCCTGCGGCTTTGAACTCCTGCGCCAAACACTGCTCTGGAGAGACAGGTTTTCCCGGTACGTCGTTATTTTCAGAGTAGATTGAGAGACAGCTGCTGGAGGTGACGAGTTGTGTTACAAGGGCCACCTGCCGACAGTCAGAATATAAAATGTCAATAAGGACTAATGATTTTCTTTACCTATTTAATTGTACAAAGTATATTTGTGATATAGTCGTATCAGCCAATCACTACATTTAGATCATGTGTGCTGGTCTTTTCGGTTGCTTATCAGACCACTGGGACTGTAATGCGCTCTAGCTGGTGATGCGTGGCTATGCAGATAGAAGGATTCTTCAAGGCTGCGCAGGCAGGGCAGTCGTCAGAGGTGCGCAGGCAGGGCAGTCATCAGAGGTGCGCAGACAGTGGGGATATTTATGGCTGCGCAGGCAGGGCAGTCCTCAGAGATGCGCAGGCAGGGCAGTTATCAGAGATGCGCAGGCAGGGCAGTCGTCAGAGCTGCGCAGACAGTGGGGATATTTATGGCTGCGCAGGCAAGGCAGTCATCAGAGATGCGCAGGCAGGGCAGTCATCAGAGGTGCGCAGGCAGGGCAGTCGTCAGAGCTGCGCAGGCAGTGGGGATATTTATGGCTGCGCAGACAGAATATCTTACTCATTTAAACATCTCACCATTTTTGGGCAATTTATATGAAGTTAAAATAAAGTGGAGAATCTTTATCTGCAGAAAATGAAATGCCAGAGAGTGAATCGCACGCGTGGTGTTTAAAAGCCTCTGAGATCTTGTCTTTTTTGCGACGTGTTGGGGGCAGTTTGCCAGGCAGTAAGAAAACCTGTCCATCTGACCAGGCAGGAAGAATGAGCTTGTTAGAGAGAGGTCTGTTCACAGTTCTCCCGAAGAGAGCAGCTGGGATCTTCTTTTGCAAGGGCTGTACCTCGATCTCATGTTGTGCAAAATGTTCCTGACTGCTTATCAGCACAAACTGCTGAGGTGTGCTCAAGCCAGACACAACAAGGAAGTATTTTCCCTGATATTACCTATTGGTAGAGAGCACTGTTTTTTTTTTTCTTGTAAAATTGGCACAGCAACCATAAACATAATTAGGGAAAAAAACTTGCAATTTTAAGGAATGTGTACAAAAAGCCTTTTCAAATAAGGTCCTATAATAAACAAAAACAAGGAAACAAGGTATTCAGCTATTTAATTCACAGGGTGCTAAGCTTTCCAAAATCATTTGCTCTGGGACAAAGACATTTTCTAAGCCAGTACCCAGGAAGTGCTGTTTATGCAGAGCTGCTAATTGTGTGCGTGCAGGGCAGAAGGGGGTGTATTTCTGTGCATCATTAGCAAGTCTCCTGTTTTAGAAGTTACAGCTCAGGCCTATTTTTGTGTCCTGTGAATTGAGGTTTGGCCTTTTGCGTAAGAACTACTTACGGACTGACAGGGAAGTTGGCTGTGCGTGTCTATGCCTGTTGTGCAGCCTGAGACCTGTTCCCAGTCAGTGTTTAAGCAGATAATATTGGCATTTGCTCATAAGCTTAATCTCTATTCTTTCTAAAAGTACTAATCTGAATTGTTTTTTTATCTTCAGATCAAGATTAGAAAGTTTGGCAGAATAATGAGCAACTGACATCTTTTTATACTGTATATGGCACCACTAACCTTCTTGGTGCAAACCATATATAATGAGGTATATAAATATATCTCTTAGAATAACTACTCTTAATGAAATGCTACAGCACTTTTGGTGACACAGGGAGTTTAAATCCACATTGTATGGATTTGCTTACACCAGCTGTTTGGAAAGAATTGCTGTCAGGCACACGGTTTCGTCAGGCATTTCTTGTTAAATAAAGTGCACCTCGGACTCTGCAGTTTTTTTGTTATCAGGGGTAAGCAAGTTACTGTTTAATTTCCGTTCTGGTATTTAGACACATTAGAGCCACAGAACATTCCAGCACAAGCAAAGAAAATGCTCTCTAATGGCACAGCTCTTGACCCTGTTCTGAATATACAGACTTTGCAGTTCTCTCGATTCACACAACGCTCGCGTCCTGAATTTTGCCCAGCAGAAAGGCAGGAAAAAAAGCTCAAGATCTGTCAAAGAGGTCACTACAGGGAGACATGCGTGTTGATCTATAAATATATTCCCAGTGAAGCCGAGTGGAATGAGGTGTCTCAGTCTTAAATAATTAAAACCCTTTTTTGTTTTTTGTCTGTGTGCTCCCTGCCTTGTGTAAAGTCTGCCCTAACCAGCCACAGAGCACAATCTCTCATGAAAAAATCTCTCGGGCGTTTCAGTGGAAGCACTGTGACCTCAACGTGCTTTTGTCTCTTCCTTTTCCATGTAAACCTCGCCCTGAAGATCTTGCTCCTTTAGACCGCAGCCGCTTGCCTCAGGGCGATGACACGGTGCGAAGAATAAAAAAAAAGAGCACGCGTTACCCTGTGCAGGTCTTGAAGGTCATCGCCGCTGTGTGACGCGCCGGGGTGAAGGAGACGCCTTCAGAGAGCGGCAGGAGGTCAGGCCGTACCGCAGTTTGTGCCCTGCGATGAGCCCCAGGGAAGGGCCCAGGGCCAAGCCGGATGTAGCGCACCGTTCGGCAGAGGTGGGTGGCAGGACTCTTCAGGCAAGAGTCCCCGCCTGCAGCCCTCTCCCGGCGTCTCCGCTGTCCCGTGGTGAAGCCGGGCTGGTGACGGGCCTGCGGCGAGGTCTCGGTCGGGAGATGCGCGATGGGGCCCGAGCCCGCTCCAGCGGGGGCCCCTCTCCTCGCGGTCGGGCATGCCGGGGGCCGGGGGCCGGGGGGGTCTCTGCTGAACGGCGGACCCCCGGTGAGGTCTGCTTCTCCTTACCGCACCACTCGCCCCGGCAGTCTGAGAAATTGCTCGCTAGTCCTCCGGAGGGCAAGCTGAGCATTCAACTCATTTCTAAACTCGGATCAGAGCTTCAGATAGTGTTTTTATTTAAAGTTATAATGGTTTTGAAACTCGCTTCCATTTCCTTTTAAGAGTGGCGTGCGATAAATTCAATTTCCCCTGAGATATGATGATTAAAGAAAAGCTAAATTGTGCTTAATGTAATTAAACAAGTGCTCTCATTGTCTTCCTGGTCATAAGGATTAGCTGTGACTGAATACCTTACACGTAGGATAGCCACTGGAAGTGTTGTGCAGTTAAAGATCTATCACTACCTTTCCTTTCTAATATATGTGTTTAAAAATAATAACATACATCCATTTCCTTGTTTCCTTCTGTGGGACAAGGTGGCCAGCAGACTGCTGCCTCCGAGCTCCCCTGGACTGGGTTTGAGTCCAGTCTGTGGCACCTTGCGTGTGGAGTTCGCATGTTCAGCCCTAGCCCTTAGCGTTTGGTATTTTGCAAAACTTTTTAACTGAAAAAAGATCTGGAAGTATCATTTGTGTCCAATGGACGCCAGAACTTGATAGGCAGATTTTCACCCTTTGTTAACAAACTCAGCTGTGTATGTTTTTATTCCCAAACATCAATGCAGACCTAGAACAGTAACAGGTCTTATTCAGGTGTCTCAGTCCATCACCGTAAGAGTTATACCTTTATTTTACAGCTCTTGTTCTCCTGTCGGAGTTGCACAAATCTGCTCAAGTGTCCAATTTTGTTAGGAGCTAAATAATGTTATTTGCACTCCGACGTACCCGCTGAGATCAGCCGAAATTAGTTTAGAGCACATATGCCACAACCCTAGAGTAGAATGGTCCGTTTTACCAATAGGAAATTTAAAACAATTAGGTCGCTGTAGTGCAGCCTGGGCTTTGAACTCATGTCAGGTGTGTAGAATTTAAAGCACAACTACCTCCGTAAACTTCCCACACACTCTGTGCACACCTTTTCTCATCGGCCATGAGCGGTGCCCGCCCATGCTGGCTAAGTAAGTTTCGGAGCTGCATCTTTATGCACCAGACAGGGGGCATGGCACAGAAAACGACTCTTAAGTATCCCCACAGGTTTTGTTAAAATGCTTTCCATTCTGCTAATGGAGCACTGTCGCCAAGCGGAGTGCTCACAGATTTAGATCACCAGACCATGTAATTAATTTGGCATGGGCAGCGTTTGCGTTCACATCCTTGGGGAGAGTGGAAGCACCAACACTTCCAACACAAGCTTTTTTGTTTGACTCGGCTCATGTGTCATGTCTTGTTGTCTGGGACAGCGTGCCTGTAGAGGCTCTGAGGTCATCCAGAAGGTTCATTTGTCAGCTTCCTGAGACGCTTTTTCCAAGCTGATCCGCCGTCAGGAGCCTCTCCCACGCTGTGCCATGCGATCCATGAAACAGGCCCACGGGGTCTGCCGGGGTCAGTAACGGGAATCTCTGCAGAGCCTGCTCTGACACCTTGGTGATATTTTCTTATCCGTGTCATCTGCCCTTTGGGGGAAAGACGATTTTGTTTTCGCTGTTTCGACTCTGTCTTGTAACACAAACACATCCTCCCAAGCATGAGCCATCAGGACGCTGGCCTTGAGCCACAGAGCGCCAGCCCCCAGGCGGGACACCGGGCCAGCCCAAACATTAATGCACACCTGAGACAGTAACGGGTCTTATTCAGGTGTCTCAATCCGTCACCGTTAGAGTTCTACCTTTATTTTACAGCCCTCGTTCTCCTGTCAGAGGGGCGACAGGGGCAGCAGGGTGGCTGAGCAGGATGCCTTGGGAATATGGCAGTGAAATGAAGCTAACAGAAGTGGGCTGTGTGCCCCTGACGGGGAAGCACAGGGCACAGGGGCTGGCTCTGGGGCCTCACAGCTCCCACTACCTTGGGCACCTGTCTGTGTGGAGGCAGCATGTTCTCCCCACCTGGGGCTGGGCTTTTTTCCCCTCGTACGCATTGTCCTCTCAAACAGGCAGGAAATAATTCTCTCTCTCAGAAACAGTGGATCCCTGGGGCCTCGCAGTACTAAGCTGTTTCATTCCTGCTTGAATCGTACCAGCAGAGCAGCCTCCACTGCTGAGGCTTCTGTGCTTGCCCTGTGACCTGTCTATAAAAAGCCCTGTGCTGTCACATTCCTGCTTATCTCGGAAGAGTGTGGGGTGTTACGGAGTGTGACACTTAAGGAATCAATGAGGCAGCTGACCGAGGCTCTCACGTTTCTAAACAAAACCCCTCACCTCCAGTCCCTGCGAGGACGCTAGCTAGGACGTCATGCCGGCCTGGCTGGGGGGTGTCCTAGTCATCACCATGGAAACGAGCCTGGGCTGGTCAGGGATGTCAGTAAGGAAGGAAGCCCAGCAGCTGCAGCCGGGTGTCCACACCGCACACACTCGGCGTGCCCAGACGCACTGTCCTGCCTCTCTTGCTGGTTGCTCTCTTGCAGCCAGACTTTGACTGGCTGATTTAATGCTGTAAACAGCAACAAAAAAAAAGGTTCAGCTTCATTTTTAACAAGAGAGAAAGCTTTCAACTTGCATCAATAAACTGTCTTTGTTTCAGTGCTCTCTAGCATGTAAAATACAGTGTCAGACTGAATAATTAAAGCTGTTGTCGTGTTCCAGGGCCATTAGGAATTTATATTTGTGTTTCTTCAAATTCAGGATAAGACCAGTATTGATTAATGCTTCATATCCTAAGCTCATGCCTCCTTAATTTATTTCACCCCAGATTGTTTGGGGAAGATGAAAAGAGCACCGTGACCTTGCTTGGTTCTCTCTGACAGTGGGGTGTGCGAGTTATTTCACTTTTAATAAGCGTTTGCCTTCATGCTGACTGCCAGGATTGACTGACTTCATCTGACTACAGTATTAATTATTTTTGCTTGAATAAGTGATGGAATATTTTCAGCTCATCACCTACCTGTCCCACCCTATCACCCCACTGCAAAACATTTGCTTTGTATTTAATTCTTTGATTTTTCATTGCTATTTTTAAGATTGTTTCCAGTTGTGCAAAACTTTTAAGTGTTTGGATAAAGTGTTTTAGGAGTATTTATATTGTAGCATTAATATCGGGAAATACAGTTCAATGTTATGTCTTTTGTTAGATTGTGTGAAAACATGTGTGCATATACAGTATTACTTACTCACTGCCACTCTCTAAGGATAAACTGGAGTGAAGGTGGACGGGTGACTATTTGAATGTGAATATCCTGGTTAATATTTCATTCCACAGCAACATTCAGGGCTTAAAGGGCTTTCAGAGCTTTTAATACCTTCTATTGAGTCTCAGTTTCATCACAGCATCTCAGTCAGTACAAAGAATGGGTGCTGATTTAAAAATACCCAAGGGATTTGGTCAACATTTTGAGTGCTTTAAATCAGAAACCAGTTTCGCTGCTGGGGTAAGAGTGAGCAGATAGCTCATCTACAGGAAACGCCAACAGGAAATTGGCAGGTTGCTCCCAGGGAAAATATGGACTTGTCTCCTTTTTTAATTAAACTATGTAATGAACAATCTATGTAATTAATCATTCTTAATTGTATGCAGCACGTGATATTTCAAATGATCTATAAAATTGTATACAGAACCTGCAAAGTGTTTCGGAGCTGAAAATCCATTTTAATGGACTAATAAAAAACAATGCCAACTATGTAACTGAGCGCTGATCTGGACCAGAAGCCAGTAATGAACATTAACAGGGTTAGAAGTTTGAGCATTTATAGAGAAACCAAAGATGAGCTGCTAACACATAGCAAACATGGACAGATTTGTGATTAATTAAAAATGCCGGGGGATTTATGTAATGAATTAATTAAGAAAAATAAGATTGGATTGTCCAAAATGCTACTTTTTTCACATAATTATTCCGTCATAAGATATGGAAGAGGAACAAGATTACAATGAAACAAACACTAACCTGAAAAACTAAAAACAATCAAACTGTTTATCAGACATAAGAGATAAGATCACTTTATTATCCCTATACAATGTCTTACAGTAGGAATTTGTCTTTTCGCAGACCCCAGCTTGCTCTCCATGAGACACACAGACAGGGAGAGAAGCTGGGGGTCAGAGCGCAGGGTCAGCCATTTATACGGCGCCCTTGGAGTAGTTGGGATTAAGGGCCTTGCTCAGGGGCCCAACGGAGTAGGATTCCTCTGCCGGCCGCGGGATTTGAGCCGGCAGCCTTCCAGCCACAGGCGCAGATCCTGAGCCCCAGAGACACCACTCCACCCTGCGTCATAGACATGATGCTATCAGGACCACACCACTACTGCACACTCAGTTCAAGTGCAAGGCAGCTACTGACAGAAGGTGTTAAAACGCACACCAGGAGGAGAGAGCGATAGCCTACTGTAAGCCTACTGTAGCATCGTGGAAGGTCCACACATTTCCTGAGAGAGAGAGAGAAAACTACTGAACAGAATTTGTAAGCATTTGCTTTTCATTGTTCGTATGTACAAAAAATGCCCGGTGGTGAAGAGAGGGAGGCGGCTCATGTGTTTGGATGTGTTAATGGCCCGCCTGCGGTTTAGCGGACCGCAGCCTCGAGAGAGGGGGGACAAGGCTGGGTGGGAAAGGCCTGTGACTGCTGGACGCTCTGTGCTCAGGGAGATTCATGGGCTGCCTGTCTCTGAGGCCTGCGCCACAGAGATAATGGTCAACACCAATCATACCAATTCCCATGCCCATCCACCCCCCTGCCGCGGAGGGGCTTTGCCTCTCTCACCGTTGCGCGGGAATATTAGCTAGTCTTCGTTTTTCTTCACACTTTCACTGCACAGGAGATCTCTTCTGCTGCCTCTTCAAGTTGGAGCTCCTTCACCGTGAGCGAAAAGGCCGCCCCTTGTTGGGCGGCTGGTGACTTTTATGGCGTCCACCCGTATGCGAGAAATGGCCGTTCTTAGTGTGAC
Source organism: Lepisosteus oculatus (assembly GCF_040954835.1). Lineage (NCBI taxonomy): Eukaryota > Metazoa > Chordata > Actinopteri > Semionotiformes > Lepisosteidae > Lepisosteus > Lepisosteus oculatus. Next base: position 1,804,633 of record NC_090708.1, on the reverse strand, counting down.
TGTTACAAGAGGAGGGAACAGACACAAGCTGCCTCCTGCAGTTTCTGACACCCGGGTTGTGCATCATAGCCTTCACCAACTCAGTGGCAGTTAGCTCTCCAGTATCCTCTTCTGCGAAATCAACCATTCATTCATCAGTAATCTTCCTTCATCTTCTTCCCCATTGTTCATTTAATTTTTTTCATCTCGGGTACAATGTAATTGAACGGTCCTCGTTGATACAGTGATGTGGAAATCGACCGCCTAAACCATTTACTTGCATGGTCTCTGCTGAAAATGGATGTATATTGTGTATTTAGTGAACAAAACAGGCCATTCGCTCACTCCCTCAAGCGTAAAATAGATGTTTGTGTTAATTCTACTGATTTTAGTGCAAGTTTAGAACAGAGTGTCTGGGACTAAGGTAATAATATTCATTTCACTTTCTTTACTATACATGATACTGGTGGAGCATGTTCCCAGTTGTGGACTTGTCCTTTCCAGGCTCTTGTTTTGTGCTAGTTTGTATCGCCTTTCATATTTTAAGTACCTATTAAGGCAGTTAACCTTCTCTTTTATATACTTTCAAATCAAGCCCTTCAGCCTTTTGTTGTGTGATAATTGTAGAGTTCTCAGTGAAAGAGACTGTAGGTGAAAGTTGTGTATAAAGTCAAGTGCAATTTTCGTTAAGTGAAAGCTTCAAACTCCATTGTTATTTTTAACGCATCTTAAATAGAATGTCTTATTAGAATTAGCTGTGGTCTCTTGCTGGTGTCTGGATGCGATTCAGAGGATGATGTTGCTTCATGTTTGATCCCAGTGCTTTCCCTGTGGTCTGTGGAGGTTAATGGATTTTCCACACCTTGATTCCCACGTTTTCTCCTTTCTCGGCCCTTAACCTTCACAACATCAAAACTTGGAGCCATCTGTTGTTTGTAAATCGCTGTACAAACCTGCTGCCTGATGGTGGAAGCAAGAAACCCCCTATAAACACAGAGCCCCCCCGTGCGGCTGTCTGTTAATTTAGGGAGCTGATTGGTGATTTGATCTAATTCAGGCCCATGGCTCATGAACCCTGTCCTCTCTCCGATTTATGTGATACTTAAGGAAGTACTCCGAAAGAGTCTGTGCTGAGCTACCCCTTCATTCTCTTAGCAAACAGCAGCATTTCCACAAGAGAAAAGAAAGGGATCACTCTGGCCTGTGATGTTCTGTATTTTAAAACGGCAAATCTAAACCATTCAGCCGCTTCTCCACAGAGATTTCAAAGGAATCCAAGCAAGAAAAAGTTTCTTACTTGCAAACGTGTGTTTTCCTACAGAAATGAGTTCCATAGACGTATGCCAGTATGTTCAGCTCCAAACATGTTTTGACCCTCTGCCACAAGGCTTCTTGACTTTCTTTTTCAATTCCGGTAAAGTTGTTCTAAGAGACGTCCTGAATTTCTTTAATTTAAGGCCAAACCTGTAAAAAAAAAAAACAAAAAAAAAAACAAAGCAACAGTAAAAATCCAGACGATGGTACTGCTCTCTTTCAGGGCTGGACAGAGAGGTAAGCGCGGTCTGCAGGGCGTCTCTGTGGCCGGGTCGGTGCCCGTGCTTGTCCAGACCAGGCAATCCCAGAAGACACCTGGGGCTTAGCCTTAGTCAGTCCATGAGCCACTGGCCCCAAGCTGCATCCGTTTTGCACAGGACCGCGGGTGCCCGGGGGACTTTTTCGCAAAAATGATTGAGTTTTAAAAAGTTTGTGTTCAGCGACCCTTGTGGGAGAAAACAGTTGCACATATGAACCTGGTAACAGAACAAATTGTCCTGACGCAAGTCATTGTTGATTTCACTGTTGTAGGGGAAAGACTCTAGGGCTGCAGATAAGGCTGTTGCCATGGTGATGAAGGAGATACCAAGTAAGGAGTCTTCAGAAGGAAAACCTCTCCTCACCGTGACAACACAGGTGGGCAGAACCATTCGAGCTTCCTAGGGGGAAGTGCTTGTTAGCCTGATGGGGATTTTACAGCAACGGCGACACAACTTTTAAAGGGGGCCTTTTAAACATCCCATAACTAACCTCCACTCTGTGTGAGTAAACTGAACCATAAATCGTTTGCCCATAAAACAACCACATCCAAGACAACAAGAATTACTAGCTGTTCTTCATAAATAAGCTGGTTTTCCATTGCAAGCTGCTTTATGGGGTATAAAATATAGATTTATAGATTTAGGGATAAGGACTGTTTCATCTTAGCACCCTTTCCTGTGCATTCATCGATAGAAGCTCCATAATAACAAATTTTCCGAGTTAGACAGAGCAAAGACATGCTTTATTTATCCCATTAAAGAGTTAATGGATAAAGCCGTTAACTTGCCAGAGTTCTCAATGACACAGCAGTACAGTTCCACCCATCTGTTATCTCTGCGCACCTAATTAAACGGATTTTGCCGGCGATCCCTACATCTTCGCCAGAAGCATGACAAATTCAGCTCGGCTTTTGCTGTATTGTTTTCCAAAGAACAGTCCTAGTCTTCCCCGTCATGACGGCTCTTTTGCCCCCCTTCACGGAGGGCTCAGGTTGTTGCGTGCCTGTCTTTCCCTGTGGGGTGCGAAGCAAGAGCACGTCAGGACTGCCGCCACCCTGCTCGTGCGCCATGCCTCGCTCCCGGGAAGAGCCCGCGGTCCCAGGGCCCCTGACCAACTGTGTCTTTTACACCTCATAAGCAGCTGAGCTCCTTTTTCTGTTTCTGCATTCCAGACAAGTAACACTTGTTTGCATAGGATTAAATTCTGAGTAAATTAATCCCATGCGCCTTCAGGGGTGATTTTCTCTGGCTCTGTGTCTGTGTGCTGATTGTTCTGTGATTCTGTGTCCTTTGCTTTAGCACGGAAGCTGTGCTGTGCAGGTGTGGTATCTGATGCGTTGCTCTGAGTGTCCTGCTTGCCGTGTGTGCTGTGCGTTGCTCTGTCTGTGGTGACTTTGTTTGCCTCCTTGATTTATATTTCATTTTGTCTGCGTGTTTTTTTACTGGGATTTCTTGATGTTGTTCCCTGCTTTAAACTTTGACTGGTTTTGAAATGTTTTGCTCTAAATGATGTTCAGACACTGTAATTGTTTTATCTTCTTGGGGGATGTTGTCTGGGCTGGGGGTAGCACTGTATTTAATTTTTTTCTCCTTAATACAAAGTTTTGTCTTTTACTGTTTTCAGCCAGCTCACAAACCGGTACTTTTAAGTTGTCTTTGCATCCCTGTTGTTACGTTAGTCTGATATCCTGCTCTTTCCTTGTATGATTGGTGCTGGACTTTGTGAATATCTCTCCCAGGTTTGGTGGTTGGTGCTGGCTCTTATTCCAGTCCAGTCTAGTCTAATGAATCCCCTGTTGTTTTGGACTCCTGTATCAGTAGTAGTCTTTGCTGTAGTAGTAGTCTTGCAGAAAGCAATAATGTGCTGCCTGTAGTCTTGTAGTTCCAGCACAGCTTATTAGTTTAGTATTCTAGGTACATTATAGTACATATTCTGATATTCCTGTCTGCTGCGAGAGGATCTGCCTGACATGATGGCTCTCTAGTCCTGTAGTGCCGCTGTTCCGGCAGTGCAGTGCTCTTGGAAGAGACCCGTCTTGTGTTCAGCAGCAGGCAGGAGGAAGGAAAGTGAAGTCAGCCACACACTTGCACAGAGCACACCCTGGGTCCAAACCGTCTAACGAAGGGAACATCGGAGAAACAGTGTCAGTCTCGGAGTTGGGAAAAGCTGTTATCTTGGAGTCGGAGTTGGGAAACCCGTACAAATTACGATTCCGAATGTTTGGATTCTGTCCCTGCTCATGGCCAGTTCTTCCCCTTTTCCTTCTCCCTCTCTCGGGGCAGCAGTCTTGCCCTTGTCAGTGTCTGTGGATCGGGCCCTCTGTGGACCCTGAGGCGCCTGGAGCACGGACTCTCCCAGCCAAGTCCTTCCCACTGAGCACAGCGTCTCTCCAACCCTTCCTGAGGCTGACTCATCTCTCCGAGGCTCCAGGGAGGTCATCTCCTCCCGTTCGGCATCCTGTGGCTCAGGCACGCGCGCTGCTCTGTGAGCTCGGAGCATTGCCGTTGGCATTACCGAAATAACGAGACTTTACGTGGCTGGAAAAGCCATAGGCATGGCTTGTAGTGGCATCCTAGTGAGATTCAGAGGCCCAGGATGAGTATTTTTCATCCTCACAGTAATACTACCTTATTTCCATGCAGAGATTTTGAATTGTTCCCCATCCTGCCAGCTCCAATGCCAGCAGCCCTGCTCAGATGACAGGAGGCCTCACTCTGACTCGGAGGCACTGATGCCACTTGAATCAAATCGGCATTACTGCTGAGTCGTGCTCCGGAGGACGGGGCGAGAGCACCATAACGAGCAAGTATTCTTTAATTAGAGGAGATGATTGCTGAGGACCTGGTGTGTAAAACCCAGCCTTAATCAGCTGCCACCCATGTTTTGTTGCATACTCATCTAGAGAGGGTTACCTGGGAGACGGACCTGAGAGAGGCACACACAACAACCTTGTCCCCCGGGCTCATTGCAGCAGGAAAACTCCATCCCATCTCCGCATGTCCCACAGATTCAAGCGCATCAGAATAGTGCACTTCCATAGCAATACTACAAAAACCTTCACTTTCACATTGCTCATGAGAGTCACAAATGCATAGTAAATTGGTCTGGGTTTTTTCACAACACTTCCCAAACCAAATCAGCCTTGCAGGTGAGGGTCTGCTTCAGGCACAGTTGCCGTGTCTTCTGTTGCGGGCCAGCTCTGGGGTGTCAGGGGGGTGACGTCACTTCGGGGCATTGGTCCCTGTTCCACTTGCATGGTGCTCAGTCACGTGGCACTTGCATATAAGAGATCACTTTATTGGCCATATACAATTTCCTGTATTAGGAATTGGTCTTTTCGCATGACATGATGCTCTTCATTTGCCCATTTTAACATGACGAGCTCTCTGTAGTTATGATGTCCTCATGAGCCACTTTCGTTTATTTCTTTCCACCAGTCCGTCACGAAAAAAATGCACCTTTTTGTTTTGTTTGTTTTTAACCGTATTATAAATCGTTTTGTCGCCGGGCCTCTTTCCTTGCAAACATGAGATTGCAATGCGCCTCATACTGATGAATTCAGTGTTGATCGTCTGGGCAGGTCTAACAAGTGCCTCATGGCAGAAACAGATCCAGCTCTTGCTTACCTCAGTCAAACACTCTCAGCAGCTGGCACCACTGAGCTCGTCAGATGCCCTGGCTCACACCAATCGATAGAGACTGCAATTCCTGAATGGAAGACGATCGATAACTCTCCTGTACCCCACTGCTTCTGTCTAAGGCCCAATCTGTGTGCATTAACAATGAAAAAAAAAACTGCATTGGTAGTTTCCAGCCAAATAAGTCTTTTTCCCAGGAAGTGACTTACAGAACATTTTTCTTCGGAGCGCAGTTACTCACCCGGTGGCCATTCTAGTCCTGCCCCTTGCAGAACGTGGCTCCAGCCAGCTGTGTGATTCTTCACAGCACCAATCAGGGCTTGGAGAGAGGGGTGGATGGGCTGACACCAGGGACTGCAGCTGAGAACCTGAAATGGATAAAAATGCTGTTCGTGCTTCTCTGTACTGTTACTGACTCTGGCATTTTTTAAATAAATGTTATTAACTCGCTCGGCTGCCATCTGTACCCGAAGTTCGAAGTGTGCAGAACAGCCTACTAAGAGAAGAGTTAGATAGCACAGCACAATACAGGATTCACAGTCAGCTCAGTGAGGGCACAACACTGGAATTTATGTCCCTGTTTCGTTAGCTTTTAGGCCCCATACGTCTATCTGTCTATCATCTGTCCATCGTCTATCTACTGATTAACGTGCTCGATACAGAAAATCATTACACTAGATTGAACATGGCCTTCTGCTATTCGCTTTCAAGTCCACAAGGAAGCAGAAATCAGTGGCAATTGAAACAAACATCTTGCATTTCTAAATTACCATAAATCACATTATGCAAGCTTTTTATTTTGAACACTACACGCTTCAGATTGTAATAGCCCATTACTTGCGACAGAATTATTATAATAATTGAACTGCCAGGGAGTGTAGTTCCTTCCCTTCCCCACGGGCCCTTGTCAGAGCAACTGCACGGCGAAATCCGTCTCCTCCATGTGATTAAACCGCAGCAAGCGGCACTCCGGAAAAACCTATAAGTGTTATACATGTTAATTCCACGAAGACACTGAAACAAATGAAACAAACACGAGCCACAGCTGTGTTTCCAGCTCTGCTGCGATGACTGATGCAGGGGGTTCTGGGGGGATCAACAGCGCAGTGCAGGTCAGCGGTCTGTCCTCCTCTCTGCCCATTCTGATTCGCTCACTGGGATATCATTCCTTGGCAAAGCCCTGTTCAGGATGTGCCACAAGCAAAGCCTAGTTGTATTTGGTATCTGGAAGCAAACAGTAGTATTAGTGATAGTTTGGCAGTTTTGATTGCACGCCTACTTTTACTGTGAAGCGGACCTGCTATTGTATTCGGTCTGGTATTGCAGTCAAGAATATTTGGAAGTTCTGACGCTGAGATCTGGCAATGGTCGAGGTGTCCTTTGGTACCAGAGTGGCTCTCCGAGCGTCAGGAAGATGACAGGAGGAAACACTTGCCTTCTCCGAAAACTCCCATGAGTTTAACCACTTCAGGGTTCCCTTGACAACCACATGTAAGACATCCCTCCTGGCTCCCTGCCTGGCTGCCACACAGTTAGCTAAAGATTTCCATTAGAAACAAATTTGGATTACCCTTCAAGCGCTCGTAAAACAAAACGACAAGATGTTTGGAGCGGCAGAAATGCTGAGGGTAGGAAGTGTCCTGTTGCTTCCCCTTCCTCCACCACCGTCTCGCCTGCTCTGCGTCTCGTACTCTCTGTCAGGAGAGAAACAGGTGGTTGGAGATAATCAGCAGACATTTCAGATCCAGCACTGATAGCGCTGAGCAGTGGGGCAGGGCCAGAGGAGGAAACTCTGCAGGGCTCTGCTTGCTTTGGACTGTCATCCTCCGCAGTTATTGCTTTCCTCCTGGAAGTGTTAGGTAAATCCAGAGACAATGACAATGAATGGTAGAAGCTGTGAGCTCACATCCAGCAACTTGGCAAAAAGAAAGACATGGAACAATGATAAGGATCAAGGGGACTGCCCAGAAAAGGTTCTACACAGTGTATCATTTGAACAAATCCAGATGTAATTTCTGCAAAAAGCAGAAAAAAACATGATGCAACTGCACAAAGTGCAGTAGTGTACATATCTAAAGAGCTGTCTTTTTTATACAGTATTTGTCACCTATCCAAAGATGCCCAACTGATGAACTCAGCCCTGCTTGCAAGGGGCATGCTGAATCATGCCTCTCTGTCACGCTGATCTCAGACAGTGCTGTCAGCGTGTTGATACCAAACATCAGTGCTGCAGTGGCTTAACATGCTCAAAAGACGTCTAGTTAGAAATATGCTTTTTCTTCCAGCACCTTGGCTAAAAACATGAATTCTGTTACTGCATCACCGTCAGAGACAAAGTGTATCCATGTGTATCCTCAGGAAAAAGCTACTCTCTGTCTGGGAATTCTTCATGAATCTTTTAAAATGAATGGGTAGTTGACATCCCCTCCTAATATCTCCTAATACCAAGAGTGCTTTTCTGCACAAGCCAAGAGTGCAGGATTTCTAATTGAAAACATGGAAATCCTCTAATTATCTGTCAGGCTACTGAAATATAAATGCATTCTACGCTGTTCTCTAAGTTAATTAATGACCTCATTTTCCTTGCAATTATAATGATAAGAGGATCATAGTTGCACTACTTACTAAAAAGTCGAAAGCACTTTTAAATCACTAAAAAAAACGATGACGTTCATTATTCAGCAATCTGCACGAGATCTCCGAAAGAATCTTCCCAAACATTCTGATTTATGTATATATTAAGGGGTTTTATTAAAACATGCCGTTTACTAAGATCTGTATTCAAAGAGAGATGAATCAAAGTAAAACAACCCTGTTTGAAATGACCAGGAGGTACTTTCATTTTCATTCTGCTGTAGTGGCTTTTTATCTGGATATTGTAATAACTCTCTCTTAGTACAGAAAAAAAAAACAAGCCATTCATCACTAATTGGGTTTTTATACTGACAGTAGTTAACAACAACTGAAAATAATGATACCTTATAATGGACAAGTAACAGCTTTAATTTTAAACCTTTTTTGTGTAAAATTGCCATTGATCTCTGTTTGTTTGCTCATAGTTCTAAATGGTAAAATAGGACAGTTTCATATTGAAAAGGTACTTCTTTGTCTCAGCAGATACATAGTTTTTAGATCCTTCACAACTGAAGTTACGATCCGTATGAAATTGCGTGGAGTGAAAAGAGGGAGAGCTCACGTTTTGAAGTGTGCAATTGGCAAAATGCAAATACAAGCCGGTGATGCTTTATAAAGAAAAAGCACTTAACAGCAAGTTCTATAAAAGCCCTGTGGACTTACTGGAATTTTATTCTTCACAAAACGCATCCCAAGAACTAAAGCTCAGCACAAACAATAGGAGGTCTGCCAGCTCATGGAGGAAGGATATGAGCCGAATGAGCAGAGCTCACCAGGGTCTGTACAGTGGTCTTTCAATTGTCATGGAACAACACACAGCTCGACAACACACAGCTCGACAACACACAGCTCGACACCAGAATTTCAGATATTCTATGCATCTGGTTCAATACATTGTTAGGCCATTCACAGACCACAAACAAGCTAGGGTCTGCCTCTATCAATACATCTATACAGTTCTCAAAACACTTAGAGTGCATCTTGATCTCTTCAGAAACTTCCCCCACTTTTGTAATTCTGTTGTGTTAAATAGGGTATTGAGAGCGAAACACCTTTTCCTCAGCTTTGATACAAAACTTCTGTGAGGATTTTAGGAAGTAATAATTCTGCATACCCAAGCTGCTGCAGCATCTGTTCCCCAGAACAGCAGATTAAATGCACACAGACGTGTCTTAAAAATGCAGAACATGTCAATTGTATTAACCATGAACCTCTGTGCTTCTGGACCGCGCACCGTGCATCCTCACCATGGGTGATTAGGGTTTTTTTTTTCTGGCGTCATTAAAAATACGGCTCTGAATTTCTCTTCTTCTGATTGGGGTCACCGCGAATGGGCAGGCAGCTGAATAAGCATCATCAGGCAGCGTTGGATTCAGATTTGTTTCCTTCCTAATTTCATGCTCCTTCTCCACTTCAAACGCACGAGTCTGGCTGCTGACTTCGTGCGGCAGCAGAGGCCGGCCCCTGTGTGCTAATGGCCAGCCGACACCCACCTGTGGCTCTCTCACATCAAACAGGGCTCGTCCGGCTTTCATGTTCCCCCTCTCTTCTGTTCCCAGCTGGTGAACGAGCAGCAGGAAAGCCGCCCCCTCCTGAGCCCCTCCATCGATGACTTCCTGTGCGAAACGAAGACCGATGTCGCCTCGCGGCCGGTAACGTCCAACACGGCAGGTAAGAGCGAATCCGGACCGATGACCTCGCCCCGCTCCACGTCGGCCCCCCCGGCTTCTTTCGGAGCGCTGGGAGTCCTTCTGCCCCTGGGCTTTGAAGCAGCCTGGCAAACCATTGCCTTCAAATCAAGGGATGTGGTTAAAATCGCATAGCGCTCTGGGTAAGACCTCACTCGGAACACCATGTGCAAATCTGGTGACCACATCAAAGACAAATGTTAATGAAATCAATTGTAACCTCTCAGTTGGAGTGGAAAAACAGAGGACCCAGGGCCGTATTGAGGTTGTCCCTCAAAGATCTCTGGAATTGTGAAGTCTGGCGTTTTCCCTGCAGACATCTTTACTCTCTGTGCATCCAGACCTCTGGTCTGTCCACTAGAGCTTAGCAAAGGGGCACATATCTCTAAACTAGGCACACACTGGGATCTTCTGTGGCATCAGCTGACTTCACTAACTGATGACGTTCATTATTCAGCAATCCCAAGAACTTTCCTGCACTTTACTGTAACTCGTACATGCTGTCAATCTTAAAGCCCTGTAATGGCAACTAGTAAACTTAGAAACATCAGGCCAGAAACATCAGAGTTTTAATTTTAGTTTAGCAAAATAAATAAAATAAGAATAATGCGGTAGGCAATTTTTTTTCTCATTTTGCTGAACATCTGATAATCACAGTTGAACTTTGCATATAAAGAATCACTGGTTTCTTTATTGCTTTGGGAAACAGTCTTTCCCATAACAGTGATAAGCACAAGATTAAACCCAAGAGTGTCTTTGCTTGGCAATTAACAGTTTATCATTTGAGGAATAAATAACAGAAGCAAATACACAGCATAATAATATTAAATTACATAAAGATTGTGTTCATTAATTTTTAATAGGGAACATTTACTTTTCATTACTGAAATCTGTCAGACATTTGTGTAAACAATTGTAAAATATCTTTCACTACCCTCCGTCAATGCTACAGCTCTGGGTACCTGGTTCCAATTAAACAGCAGTGTTTTCAAAATTATTCCTGACGTCTTTAATTCCTTCCCAAAATGAGCCTAATTTAAGAAGATAAGAACATAAGAATCGAATGTTCTTTAATTGGAAACAATTAAGAGCAGAGCAGAGCAGTAGCCGAGAGAAGATTATTTTGGAAAGGCTGGCGATGTTGATTCTGATGTCTTGAGGAATTGGCCTGGAATTTATAAGTAATCAGCTGCATTCCCACAGAAATCGTAGGGTGTACAGTATGTCTTGTCTAATGCTGTTAAAATCAGAGGTTTTTAAATTGCCGTGTGAAGTTTCTCTTCTGCCTGTTGGTTGAGCAGCTTTGATGCCTTGTGCCCGCCTGCGCGCTTGTCTCGGGCCGCGTGCCTTGCAGAAGACATATTGTCCATGAGGTCTGATAGAAACAGGAATAGCCGCTGTCCCTCACTGTAGCACACGGGGGTGCCCAGCCCCGGCCCTGTCCCCTCCCACGCAGACGGGACGTACAGCACAGAGGTGCCGCGCTGCCCCAAGGTGCACCTCGCAGGCACGTGCCCTGACAGTCCGTCCTGTCCGAGCGGGTCGGCGTGACCCGCTGTGCCTCCTCCTGTTCCCCCTCCAGTCCTCTCCCCCAGCCTGGACCTGCTGGACCTGAGCGACCCCTCCGAGGGCCGGAGCTGCAAGGCTGGGAAGAGAGCGGAGGGGGCCAAGGGCACCCCCCCCAGGAAGAAGATGGACGAGACGGAGCTGATCCAGGTGGACGTGGAGCGGAGCGCCTCCAGCTCCCGCGCGCCGGAGAGAGCGTCGCTGGACTCAGGTACGGTGTACTGAACACTGGGCCGGGCCACGGACTGGATCGGCCCCGCGACAGACGCCGCGCTTACAGTGCATCCTCCAACAGTCCTGAGCCTCACTCCCGAACCTGGAGCCACAGGGCCTGCTGCTCGTCAGAAGTCAGAAGCTGGGCCTGGTCAGCACTGGGATGGGAGATCTCCAAGGAAGACCACTTTGTGGCAGGAAGTGGTGTTCGTGTACCAGTAGGGGGCGCTCTCTCGTTGTGGTGACCAGGCACACCAGGTGCAGGGGGAGGTGCCATCCTTTGGTTGGGATGTTAACCCCAAGATCCTGAGCACTGGGGCATTAAAGATCCCATGGCACTGTCTGTGCTGGCTAAACGCCATGCAGGGCTTGCACCATCTGGCTTCCCTAAATGTCCCCCTTAATTCTGTGGGTGAAATAATTACTCGCTTCTCTCATGACCCTGCCGTACAGGGGCTGCTGTGCATCACCCAGGTGGGGTCCCTCCTATCTCAGAAGCACTGTGGGAGAGCTTGGGATGAAATAAATTTATATATGAAAGCAAACATGAATGATTATAATGCCCAGCTATCTACGTATCTATCTACGTTGGGGAAACAGGAAGGAGACTAGGAGACTGCTTCAGAGAGCATGTTAGAGCTGTGAAGATTACAGATCTCTCCAAGCCCATAGTTTCTCGTTTCACCTCAGACGGCCACGATCACACTGATCTCTCCGTCTGCGTTCTCAAAGAAGGGTTTCTCAACTCCCCTAGCAGAAAGACATCAGAAACAACAATTCTCCTGAAACTCGGTTCACACCTTCCCCCTTCTCTCAACGACAGACTTGTTTTCATGTCATCTTCTCTATTCTCCTGCAGGTTTCGACTTTACCCCTCTCTTCACCTCTCTGCCTCTCCCCTGGTCCGGTCTCCTCCCCTCTCCCAGCTGTTCTTCTCCTGTGCTCTTTAATCTTTGCTGTCTGCCTGGTCTTTCTCACACCCGAAGAAGGCTCCACAGCCGAAACGTTGTGTTTTCTTTCTTCTCCTTTCAGCAGGGAATAAACCTATTACTTGTTCCTTTGCAGCCTACGCATGCTGACGCAGCTCCCCACCTGAACTGCTATGAATAATTATTACTGTATGTGAGCTTGGATGACTTCATTAAATCAGTTGCTGGCAGTTAATTGTAACTCTTTCCAAGCTCCTGTCATTGAGCAGTTCAGATTTCCTATAATCCTGCGGTTTCTGAGGCTCTGCAGGACCAGGGGTGAGGTTTGCTGTTTTAACCCTCAAAAGCCTACAGTGCCAACTGTATTCTCTCCTACGACGGTTTCCCCCACAGCACTTGAGATTTCATTTCCACTTCCATGACACACATACAGTAAGAGTGTTCTTCTCATTCTAAAAGTACAATAAATAAAAGGACAGGAGTGCTTTCACTTATGGGGGAGTCGTGTGTTTCAGAATGGCCCTACTGACCGCGTAGCTCGCCTGCTGAAGCCGGTGCTCGAGGTTCAAGATCGGGAAGTTCCCTGTGTACCAGCTGTCCCCTCTCTCCCCTCCCTCACAGTTACTGTCGCCTCCCCCCTGGAGAAATGGGAGGAGGTGAGCTCGCATGCTGAGCGGAACGGGAGCAGAAAGTGGAAGCTGGAGAGAAGGCGATCTTCTAGACACTCATCCAGTGAATTCCTCTGGTAGGGCAGCCTCACCTTGGCGCCAACGTTGTGTGCAGTGCTCTCACCGCGGAGGAAACACGCTCAGCTGTTGCTCTGTTGGTGGAGTTGTTAGTCCTTAACTAAGAAGCACATACATGAGTCCCTGCATGAAGGTGTTGATGTCTGCTCCTCTTTGTGCATGGTGTTGTGTGGCATGGCGATTCTGTCTATTACATATTGCAGCGGCAGCACTGCACTCCACCATGGGCTTATGTCTCCGTTGTGCCTCAGCCTCTGTTGTTCCTTTGTTTACTGAACGTCTTTGAAATCACAGACGAACATTTAATCTGTTTTCCTTCTCTGCATCGCACAAATTCATTCTCTTTGCTTTAAATATGACCATGTTTCTGTTTCTTTTTTTGTATTAATTAAGTGACCCAGAGTGTGAACAAACAGCTGATTCACACGAATCGTGACATATGGCCTGGGTTCCATAAGCTGTAATAAGTGCTGGAACTACACAGTCTGGCACAAGACAAAGGAAGATGAAACCTTATGTTCAAAGGCTGAAGGCTCCTTCTAGAAGTTTGAAAAGGTCATTCGCAGGAAATAATCACCCAAGGCCTCTGTTTCAGCCAAGGGGATATTTTACAGTACTGCACTCCTCACAGCCAGCATAAGGAAACTGTACATCATACTATTAGGAGACATTGGCTCAGGATGAGGAGGTGAAATATTAACAGCCACAGAAGCACTTTCTGTTTCACTATTTTAAACAGAAGTGGTCAATTGCCCTTCAAATCGTGAACAGAGTGCAGCTCAGCTACACCAAGACTCTTTTTTAAAAAAAAAGTATTGGATGGGATCTTTTGAAGAAATTTTGTCTTATCCATTTCCCCCCTAATTAATCACCTCTGCTGCAGATCTGCTCTGATGCATTTTGTCTTGTTGTCTTCAGGCCCTCAGAAAGCAGAGCACAGTCTGAGTCATCAGCAAAAAACTCCCTAGAGGCCAGTTCCTCTCTGGAGGTGGAGTCTGTAGCTGCGTCCCAGGTAAGGTGCTGTTTCAGTTTGCATCCTGCAGAAACGGTATTCATTTCTCCAACGTTTTAAAACAAATTTAAGGGTGTGGATTTGCAGTTTACTTCTTTTTTCTCCAGCGAACTGCACTCTCAGAGACTTTCTGCTCAGCGTCTGTCTCAGCCGTGTCTGAGCTGAGGTTCAGGTTCCCTGTTAGCCAAAGGGGTTTGCTGTGCAGCTCGCCTGCACTGTAAGGACAGGGATCTTAACACAAACGACACCGATTGAGGGCCACCATGCTTCTGAGTCTTGTTCCAGCCTGAAATTCTAGCGAATTAAGTAATTACTTACAGTATTACATTTCCTGTCTATTCCAGATCTCCAGAAGGTGATGGATCTGTAAGATCAGATCTAGATCTGTAGAACCCACAAGTCTACTCCTCCCAGACCAGATTTGTTTGCCCCATAGATCAAATAGTTTGAATTTTAACTAATTTTAATAAAAATTTAATAAATTTAACTTTTCCGTTTTCAGCGTAGTGTGTAGTGTCTTTACACAAGAGGAACCACAGACTCTCTAGGCAATTAAAACTTAAACGAATGAACGACAAAGTCTGGTGTGAACATCAAAGTACTTTCTAACATATATTGCGGTGATACTCTGGTATAAAGCAACTGTCCACACACACCCACATTTAAAATTCAGTTTCAGGCATTTCTGAATTTTATGGTTGCAGGATAGGGAGGTATGTGTGTCAGATGCTTCATCTTGGAAGTAATGGGATACATACAGCTTTGGGACACCTCCTGCTGTATTTAAGAGCCATCTCTGTCAGATAAGCACCTGATCAATTATTCACACCTTGCAAGCCGGTTACAGCCTGTGTTATCTCAACAAATAATCAATGCCCACAAACCCCTTTTCAACATTTACACTATCATATTTAAATCAGTAAAAACAAAATGTGGGAGATAGGTCGCTAAACTAATGTGCACAAATACTATACATTACGCTAAATTAAAAATTTCCTCTGAAATGCTGAAATTGCTTTTTAAAGCGTGGGGCAATGATGGATTAAGCTGTCCGAAAGTCAGGACACAGAATCTCCGTCTGTTGACATTACAGAAATAAATTCTTCAAATATATGTTAACTGTTTAAGAGGAATTTAAAAAATTGTCTCCATAGAGTTCAAACCAGAAAAATCATTATTTATGATGATTATTCTTTATTGACACACAGCAGTAGTTCGTGGAATTTGCTATTGGTACAGCAAGTACACAGATGAGACATACATACAGTACAACATATACAGTACAAATTTAAACAGGAGAGAAGACAGACGAACATTGTCACATACATATGTAAACAACGTTCAGTGTAGCAGCATAAATTATACAATGGAATTCGGAGGAATTCATTTATATTTCTTAACCTGCACTTTCCCAAAACAAGAAACCAGATTCATTTTAAATTCAAAGTTTTGCTACTAGTCAGATTACATTACATTGTACCACCCCAGAATAAATACTATAAATTAGATGTAAATGTACAAACTGCTGTTGTAATCTGCAAGTACTGGGGGGTAAAAAGTAAATTGTGTCATTTTATAGCTCTAAGAACTACTGTGATTGAGATGGTGGAAGCTCACTTTGTGTTTATTAATCTGCAGCCAGTGTCCGAAATGAATTTGCGTCTCTAAAAATGACAGAGCGAGCAGCTTTGATTCTCGAATTAAACAAAGACCTGGTATTAAATATCCCCTGTGATATGAGAAAGGGGTGGAACTAGCAGAGTTGTTCCAGGAAGATATATTACAGGGATCAAACTTTCAGCAGCTTCTCAAATTGTGAAACTTGCATGAAATACGCTAAAACAGGAGGTCAAAGGTCTCTTAAAAAGCAACTCATCTCGGAAGCTATTTTTTAATCCCGATCAGCACAGGAATTGCACTAGTTTATTGCAGAAAACTAAGCACAATTCAAGGTAGGTAACCACTAACCTTAATGTCAACCTTTACCAGCAATGCCATTATGATGATCAAGCTTGATAGAGCAGTTTTCAGCAGTACTGTAGTTTCAGACCAGCAGATAGGAGGTTAAGGAAGGCTGAGCATTTGGTCTTGTTGCCTTGGGAAAAAAATCTTTCATGGAAGCAGATTAATAATTCCTTTACAGCACAGTTTATCCCATGACATCCCATAGTGCTTTTGGCATGGCAGGGGACCCAATTTATCCATCCCTGAAATGTAGCCCTACCTGGGCGACATACAGGAGCTGTTTCGTATCAGGAGCCCAACCACCCAGCAGATCACATCTGTGATTGATTAGCCTTCCTTCGACTACAGCAGCACCCCATAAGACTCTTAAAAATGTTGGATTAGAGAGGATTTGTAATGATATTGGTATCATTGTAGGAAGGCACTCAAATCCAGCAGGTACAAGCTTAATACAAAACTGTGTATTTGTTATTCTACTGAATAGTATTTGCCCTTTTCAAATCTTATGCTAATTAAGCACTCCCTGTTCTTATACTTCCTTGATGACTACATCTCTGGATCCACTCTGGTTTCAGGAAATGATAAGGAGCTATCTATGAGTGTTGTGAGGCACTGTACTGAAAGATCATTTTATATAGCAGGATGTATAGATCCTTCTGGATATTAAAAGGCCATTTCAGAAAAAAATAATTGACACCGCAAAAAATGAACTGAAAATCAGGGTACGCTCCTGAAAAGTTTCCTCATTTCCGATTAATGCAATTTCAGTTATAATGCTCCTGTTTCTGCTGTAATTTACCTAGCTGGAAATATCAAGTTAAAAATAGACAAAAACACAAAAACCCAGAAAATGACAAAAAAAACTTGGACTAAATGCACAGCCTGCAGTGATTGTAATTGCTGATGAATTCACAAGGCATGAAAATCAATCTTTCGGAAAAGCCAAACTTTCAGGCAGTTTTCAAAGGCTTCTTTTTCCTGCTCAGATTTGCGAAGGGGGCGTGGCAGTGGAGTCTCCCCTGGGCACCGGCTGACCCTGTCCTCGGTCCTGACCCTGACTCTGACCCTGACTCTGACCCTGACTCTGACCCTGACTGTGCTCCTGCTCCTGCTCCTGACTCAGACCCTGACCCTGACCCTGACCGCGCGCACGTGTGCGCGTGTGTGTGTGTTAACAGGGGCGGTCAAGTAAGGAGCAGCGCTGGGGGAGTGCACTGCTGTCCAGGAACCATTCCCTGGAGGAGGAGTTTGAGAGAGCGAAGGCAGCAGTGGAGGTAGGCCGCTGTCCTCTTGTAAGAACAGACCATAGTGTCCGGTAGCTAATCGCTCCATCATGGATCTCAGCGTTTCTTGAATGTGCCATGGGGTATCAGCCTCAAGAACCTGGCGGGGTAACTTGTTCCACACTCCTACAACCCTCTGTGTAAAAAACAGTGCCTGCTGTTCTACTCTTTGCTGCAGCAGCTCACGGACACAGAGGGGCAGAAATAACATTGGAGGAGGCTGTTATTTTGGCCCTCAGCATGTAAGCAGTGCAAAAACTGCATCAATTTATACTGGGATGAGGCAAATTGTTCCGCTGGTGGGGGTCAGTCAGTCATGTTGCATAGTAAACAGCTTTACTAACCCTGTCTTGATCAACATGTGAGATATTCTATTAGCAATTTAGCGCTGTATCAAGTATTAGCTCTTCATTCCAGTTACAGTAATCTGATACACGGGCTTTGTTATAGTCACGCTTTTTATTATTCCTAGTAACTTTATTGTTAAGTTTCACTCTTGTTAACAGATGAGATATTATAACAGTAATTTAGCTGCTGTATCAGGTATTAGCTCTTCATTCCTATTGCAGTAATCTGACACACAGGCTTTGTTATAATAAAGATATTTTATTATTCTTAGTAAGTTCCACACCAGTAATCACGTCTGTTCCAGATGGGAGAAACAATATCACTGAGTTCAGGTGCTCTCCTTAGGAAATAAGATATCCCTGCATACTAGGAGCTGTCCAGGGTCCTGACTGAATTGTGCATTGAATTCCAGCTCTTTGTACAGCCTCTTTGCATTAGGCATTCAGCACCTTGTCCCAATTTATACAATGCTCCTACGACTGACTTCACGCACCTGCTTGCTGAGCAGCTGACTCTATACCTGACTGTGTTTATTGGCTGCTTTCCTGCACAAACGGGAATTAGAGCAGCTGTGTTTTTGCTGAGGGCATTGCACACGGTGCATGGGTATGAGAATCGGCGTTGTTAGGCCTCCCCCAGTAGGAAGTAACGGAAGAGAGCAGATGTGCGAGTGAGTGCCGTGCTCCTCTCGTGCGGAGCAGGGAAGCAGGAGTTTATGAATGATGACAGTGCAGCTGCCGGAGCTACAAAGCCGAGAACTACGAAATGTACGATTACCCCTGCTCTCGTGTTGCTGGCACCTGGTGGACGAAAGCAGCGCCTATAAATCATGACCCTCACAAATGCACGCAGACAAATGGAAGATCGATCTCAGCTACAGACCACGGCTTGTGTCCCGTTTTGCACAACGAGAGCTCAGTTTCCTTTTTATGGCCAGGCTGGGGCTGTTAATCTGCCCAGATTACCTTTCTAATGGGATTCATCAGCACATATCATTCCCAAGGAGCGACCAAGGATGTGTATGCATATATACTAATCAGGATGGAACCTAATGGTGACCAGAAGAAAAATCTGTCTGTGTTATTAAATCTGATTGCTGCACATTCAATTGCCTAATGGTGAAAGACTTTTAAACTGCAGCTTTAGGGCCTTTTACTTAGTAAGAATGTAACATCACACAAACCATAACCCTCCACGTTCCCATTACCTGTCCTTTCAGAATCCAATAGGTTTGCCCGATGCTCCTGCTGTATTTAATATAAAGTCATTAAGGAGATAACATAGAAATTGCTTTGGAGGAAGACGGGCTTTCAAATGCTTTTCTCACATTTTAATTTCCACAAAACCTGATAATGTGCCATTGGGGGACGGAGGGAAGGGTCATTTAAAATAAAATTTGCTAAGGAAGACACCAAAAGGCCTGTTCAAACAAAAACCGGAGTTCAGCCTGGACCGGAGCCCACTGGGTTGGTACTGAATTAAGCAAATCCGTCTGCAAGTAATGAAAGAAGTCGGAAGGCCTGACAGGACTGGGATCCACTCTGAATCTGAACAGTGCGGCCGTCTCAGGTTTGCTTCTGCACAGAGCGGGAGGTGAGCAGTCCCCAGCGCCGCTGCTCTTCCCCCGGCCCAGCGGGCCTTTTCCTGGAGTTCCTCCTGTCATTGGACAACCTTGTACCTGAAGAGCAACAGGCGGGAAGGCAGATGTTGATGCGCATGCTGTACACGCCGCCAGGTGTTTTCCGGACGTGCTTAACACCGCTGGGGTGGCACAGTGGTCAGCATTGCCAGCTCGCGGCGCTGGGTTCAATTCCGGACCCGGGGTGCTGTCTGTGTGGAACTTGCATGGTGTCCCCATGTTCGTGTGGCTTTCCTGCAGGTTGCTCCCACAGTCCAAAGCCAGGCTGGGAGGTTAATTGGCTCCTGGAGATTGAGTGTGTGTGGGTGGGTGGTGCCCTGTGATGGACTGGCATCCAGTCCAGGGTGTTCCCTGCCTTGCGCCTGTTGCTTGCTGGGCTAGGGTCCAGGTTGCTTGGATAAAGTGGTTGGAAGATGGGAGGCTGAATGGATGATGAGCTACGCTGTCTGCTCCACGTTCCCCTGTTTCATGGGTTCTGAAATTCTGAAAAAAAAAAACGGAAGCACATTCCTGTTGTAGTTGACTGAAGGCATTTGTTTGTCATTTTGAGCGACAATATATTCTGGGACGAGTCTCGGAACACAGCACATGTCCTCATTCATGGAGATGGACAAGAAATAGCCGCTCAAGAGCGGAACTTGCATCAGGCTTGTTCTCTCTACTGCTGGTTTAGACAATGATGTATTCATAGCAAACACTAACCTCTGAATCTTGTGGTTAATTCATATTCTGCACTGACATGTGTTGGCAGGCATTGAAGAAACTAACATTCCGTTTCACATTCTAACTCTATCACAGTCATCGGAATTAATGTCTCTGGCAAGGTAGCTTAGTGTACCTCACTGGAAAGTAGGAAGATTGTTCTCTGGAGATATAGATTTATTTTATACAGAGCCAGTTCTGTTCATGCTTCACATCTCTGTGGGAGTTAACGAGACTAAAATGAGCAAGGCATTGTATGAGATGCATCGAGAGCTTTTTTCAGTGTCGTATTTTCTTTTGGCATTTTTGGTTGAAAAACAGATATGTTGAAAATTTAAAAATCCATATTTTCAATGCCTTTTGTTCATCTGGTTTCTAAAAATACTGAATAATGCAAGTGCCTCATAAAGACCTTGATAAATTAATCCCTTATTAATCATTTAGGTATTCGTCCAGTAGAACCCAGCAGCTGGACTCGTGCCCTTCACGTCAACCCAGCGCTGGCCCGTGCCCAGGCACTGTCCCTGCAGGGCTCCAGAGCCTCACCATGTGGAGTGTCCCTCAGTATGTCTGAGGGGCTCTGACGACGCACATGTGCAGCATTGCACTCTGTTGTCTTGTCATGTCAACTGGACAGGTTCCCAAGAATAATGGCCTTCTGTCTGTGGGGCTGACAAGAAATAGTGTCCTGTTATTGTGAAGGATGTCTTGACCCGCACAGGATGTACTGTATATCCGTCTGATAGGTAATCTAATCTGGGGTGCGATTATGATGAAACTTGAATTCACGGACCGTCTTTCAAGGTTACTTGGATAAAAGCCTATTATTTCTTGCCACTATATAAAGGCACATGTCCTAATGCAATTAGGTTTTTTCGCGGTCGCACGACATGTCAGTGTCTGGAACATTACCGTGCGTACCACTACAGGACAAGCCCGATCCAGCGTGTTTCATGGGTTAGAAAAACCAGTGGAACCTAGGTGGCATGAAAAATGCACACGGGATGAGAATGCTAGATTTATCCATAAAAGTGCTGACTTACACAAATTCTATGAGTAAAATTAATTATTTAGCTTTCGTATTGAACATCTGCAAAATCTCCAAACCTCTCTTTCTGGAAATGCACCAGCTATTCACTGTCTTCTGCAGAAGTAACTGTGTAACTACAGCCTCTGTGCTTCTCAGCGCTTACGGACATCTAAGGAGTCATAAATCACCATCAGTTGTCCACTCAGCATATCTGTATTAGATCAGAAAGATTAGGGAAACACTATCCACTTAATTGCATCTAAAATTGTTCCCGAAGAAAAATAGCGAGAGGAATTTCAACAGACAGCTGGACAACGTGCAGAATTACGTTTGCTCCTTGTTATCACTAAGGTGTCACTTTATCCTGAGATATTTAAGCTCTTAAACCAATCACCTTTACATGTGTTGCGCTGTGCCTGGAGGGCCCAGCTGTGCCTGGTGACCCCCTGAGCCTGCAAGGGTCAGCACAGCAGACTGCAGCTCTGCTGAAGCGCCCCGGCTGCCGGTCTTATCTGCATGAGTGGATCTCGCGCACATGCAGCGAAACGGGCACAAGCTGTGCGCTTCCCTGCACGCGGCACAGCAGCCGAGCCACAGACGGAGCCCCACAGGTCTTTCAGGACGGCAGAGGAGATTGAACAGCAAGGTCGTTGCTTTGTCACTGAATTGAACCTTTCGTACGTCGCGAATGACCTCTGCACAGACCGGCAGAGGGACCGCAGAAGCGGCTAGGAACAAGGAGCTGAGGGAGATGCTCTTGAAACCATAAATAAATGCTCATAGTATCATGGTTAATGTGCCTCATTGTACTTTTCTCCTTGAACTCTTGGTTCTCTGGTGCTAAAGCCCTCCATCAGTAATCATGTACAACTTCTCACTAATAAAGTGCCCCAGTGCTCTGGCTTTTTAAAGGGGTTCAAAGGTTCGCTGGTAGTGTGTTGTCAACCCCAGGCCTCCCAGTAAAATGCAGGGGGGCCCCCCCTGCACCCATTATCTTACAAGAGGCCCAGCGCTGTGTTACAATTTGGAAAATGAGCTGGTCATTTACTTTCCTGGTATCATTTTTTTCCCTACAGAAAAATAAGTGTGTACCTTTTTACAGTGTTGAAAAAAGATAGAAAATTAGTTCTGTTGTAGGAAGAGATACAGTAGGCAAGGGGTTCCGTGTGGACTGTTGTGTTTCCCTCTCACCGGTCGTGGAATAGTGACTCAGTCCTCGCTGACAGCCCCCGCCAAGAGCCCAAGCTCACTTGTTTCCCTGCTTCTCTAGTCCGACACCGAGTTCTGGGACAAAATGCAGGCAGAGTGGGAGGAGCTGGCCCGGAGAAACTGGCTGACAGAAAACCAGTCACCTCAGATCCCTTCCAGCATCTCTCCTCACGAAAAGGTGCGTCTTCCTCTTTCAGCTGCACAGTGTCTGGGCGCCGTTCTCACTACAGAACTGTAAATCAGTTCAAGAACATTTTGTTGGGTCGCTTTAACGGGATGCAGGAAATTTGACCTCAGCTGTGGACTCATTCTTGTCATGACCCTTGACTTTGCACTGGATGTGTGATGACTTTATTATGCTGGTGTCATGAGCACTGTAAATATTATTACAGTCCACTGCACCATTCCTTATGGATCCACATGTAACACAGGCCAAACACACACTGACATGCATTTTAAAGCTCTGTGTTTTCCACAGTTCACAGGGAAGGCAGGAGTTTGGGGTGTAGGACAGTAACTGCCTAGTGAAGTTGAACGTGAGCAATGTGACAGTGTCTGTGTGTTACCGGTAACTCTGCTTCCTCAATTATAAGGAGACTCTGCAATAAATACAGAGCAGATCATTCCGCTGTTTAGGTTCTCCCGATACGCTAAAAATGACCTGACCCTTGACCCCGTACTGTTCTACCCCTGGATGCCAAGCGTCCTGTGTTGTTCTGAGGTGGAGATTTGGGGTGCTCACTTTCCCTGTCTTCGGGTGTTTGTTGCAGGGCTACTACTTTCACACCGACAACCCCTATAAGGACTGGCCCAACGCCTTCGAGGAAGGAGTGAGGAAGGCCAGGGAGGGCGACCTGCCCAACGCGGTCCTGCTGCTGGAGGCCGCTATCCTGCAGGACCCCCAGGACTCAGAGGCAAGAGCCCCCTTCCTCCTGCCCCCGGACCTCCCCACCCCCGTCTCCCTCAGGAACAGCACCCACAGATTCCTGGAGCCCTTCTAAGAGCAGGGCTGGTGCAGTAAGAGGCCCAACAGCTGCATAACGTCTCCAGGGTTGTGCAGAATGAGGCCAGGCCAGACTCCAGGAGCTGGGCCTACTGGCATTCCAAGAGGACAGAGTCAGTCACCCCGAGAAGAGACCAGACTACAGATTCACATGCCACCCACCCCAAACTGGAAGAAAATAGTTTTTAAAAAATCTAGTTATACTGTAGTTAAACAAACCAATTGTTCTGGGTAGCTGTTTTAAAGCAGACGTGAAATGAATTTCCAGTGATATCCTGGTTGGCATTACTGCTGGTCTCATGCCAGCCTCCAGTTACTAGTGATGGGCGTGTTATTGGGATGGCTGGTGATTAGGCTAACGGTTGGGGGGGGCGGGTAGCTCACGAGCCCCCAGCGGTGCACGAGCTCCGCGCTGAAGGTGACACCCTTGTTGCCCCGCAGGCCTGGCAGGTGCTCGGGACGACGCAGGCGGAGAACGAGAACGAGCAGGCAGCCATCGTGTCCCTCCAGAGGTAAGGAGCGGCCGCCGTGCGTGGGGGAGGTTCACTGGACCCGATCGGTACCGGTCCGAGCTCTGAGATCGGGCCAGGTCTGTCCTTCAGCTTGAGGGGTCTGATAGTGTGCACGTTTCTACTCAGCTCATGATTGAACAAATTATCATCACAAGAGGGCCATTCTAATGCCTTTACTTCATATACAGATCTCATGTAACTAATTTAGAAGATTAAGTGGCATCTGTGTGGAAAAATGCCCAGTGTGTTGTAGCATTAAGAAAACAGAAACTAGCGCAGACATGATCTCAAGCAGAGACAGCTGCAAAAATATGAGATCCCTGTATCAGGTCTTTATAAAACACCATTATTACTCCTGATATTTGAAGAATCTATCTCTTCTAATTCCATTTTATGTTTTAAAGCTTGTACTGTATGTCATGATTATTCACTCCCTCTTAAATATATCTGATAGGTTTTAAATCCCTTTTTAATACTTTTCAAAATGATCCTATTGTTGAGAAGAGTAAATACCAGCAAAAGCATCTGTATCCTTATTTATGCGTGTAATCCAAAACAGGATAAAAGGCTGAAACTCAAAATCATTTCATAACCAAAGCCGTTCCTGTGTTTGAAAAGTTGAATCAACATTAAATCGCAGATAAACATCGTTCTAACACAGGGTGAGTTTCCTTCCTTCCTTCTGTCATCAGCCTCAGAGATAATCCAGATTGTAAAAAATCTCCCCTAGACACGCACCCAAAAAAACTATCCTCACTTTTTCCAAGATGCTGATAGAGTCACACAGCACTTGCTATGCTCTAAAATCGCCTGTTTTAAACTAAATTAAACATAGTTCATTTGAAGAGACTTGCTATCTTCTTGTAAAAGATGAAACGATGTCGGAAGGCTTGCAAGAACACGTCTATGTGTTACAGCTGCTCCATTCTCTGAGCTGCACTTGAGAAGCGACGTACCGCACAGCAGACTCCAGTCATCTCTAATCAGCTTCTTCTCTTTCTTGAAGAAACCAGCCAGTCTAAACATCTAACGAACCTTAGGGTCCCTATGTCCTGACACTGGAAGGCAATAAAATAATCCTTCAATTATTTCACAAACACTCCAGTGCCTTCCCATGTGAAAATTAAGAATTAAGCTTCACTGTGACTTACAGTATGTTAATATTCCTGTGTCAAGACCCAAGTCCATAGCATAGACAATTACTTTTTTGTTAATATCATTAGTAATTATCTTATGCGTGTTTATGGAAACAGAAATAAGCTTCTGATTGTTTCCCAAAAATATGCATTTCACCGATTTTAAATACTTCAAAATCCCAGCCTTCAGGGTAAAAAAAAAACAGCTGTAGTTTAACAGAGTCTTGACTATTCCAATTAACGCCTAGCCAGATTAATCCTTCTCCAGGGGTCTTAATAGTCACGAAACAAATTTAAAAAAATCACAAGAAATTTGTCTGTAAGTTACGGAAGAAACGCTACAAATGAGAGGAGGCCTTTCAGCCCATGTAGCTCTGGAGAAATGTTCTCTGATCCGAAGATCTTATCCAGCCATTTCCTGACAGAATCCAGGGCACTGGCTTCAAGGATCTCTCTGGGCAGCTGGAGCCAGCTCCCACAGCCCTGTTCTTGAACATGCTGCCCGTGAGCGCGAACCCTCGCTGGCCCGTGTGAAATACCCGCCTCCGCCCGTCTCCCCGCAGGTGCCTGGAGCTGCACCCCAACAACCTGCAGGCGCTCATGGCGCTGGCCGTGAGCCTGACCAACACCGGCATGCAGCACGAGGCCTGCGAGGCGCTGCAGGGCTGGATCCGCCACAACCCCAAGTACAAGCACCTGGCCAAGAGCCGGGCGCAGCCGCGGGGCTCCCCCCCCGCCACGCGCAGGACGTCCCGCGCCTCCGCCCCGGGCAGGTAGGCAGATCGACCGCCGCCGCCGCGCCCCGCGTGTGTGCGTGTTCGTGTGTGTGTGCGCACATGGGACGAGTCTACAATCTATTGTTTTTACAGCGACTATGATCAGCACATTTTGCACACACCTATATATTTATTTTATTTTAATTTATTTTGTTTGTCTTTTGTTTTATTACTATTCTGATGTCTGTTTTGCTTGTCTTGGGCTGGACTGCTGTAACGCATCAATTTCCCTACGGGATTAATAAAGTCTTATCTATCTGTCTACACCGGCCGCCACACCCCATCGGTCAGTGAGTGCGTTTTTTTTATATACAGGCCAATATTGTACATGAAAATAAACAAAAAACATTTCTTGCTCAAAGCAGGCTGAGAACTGAGGAAGCAGATGGATGTCAGGCGGATGGTCATTTCCAGTTCTTTTTCTGACAGGACAGGTATTCATAAAGTGACGGTCTACTGTGCCTCCACCCTGCGTTTTCAGCTACAGTCTTCTCATTAAAGAAAATACCATCCCAGAACATGCACACACTGCAGCCGGAGATGTTCGTCTGCTGTAAAAACTCTTTTGCTCGGGCTTGCCGAGTCTGGAGGGGGTTTTTAAGGTGGCCGAGGGCAAAAACTAAAGCCTCTGTCAGCCGCTTGCAGTTTCCAGGTGCCTGAGGGGGATCCTGTGTCCTTCTCTCGGCCCCCAGCTCCCTGCTGCTGGAGGTGAGGGAGCTCTTCCTGGAGGCGGTCCAGCAGACCCCGGACGCCATCGACCCAGATCTCCAGACGGGCCTGGGCGTGCTCTTCAACCTCAGCGCCGAGTTCAACAAGGCCGTGGACGCGTTCCACGCGGCCCTCTCTGTCCGGCCCGAGGTAACGCGCCCGGCGTCGGCCTCCAGCACCTCTACGACATCACCATGTGGAAGCGAGAAAAGCCCCGGCCCCGCATTTCAAGAATGCGGCTCTTGCAAATACGTTACAGCTGCTCCGTTCTCCGAGCTCCATTTGAGAATCTCAGAGCAGAGTCAGTGGCCATGTGTGCCCACTAACAGCACCGTGGCTGGGTCAGACTTGTGCAGAGAGCAGTCAGTGGCCAGGTGTGCCCACTAACAGCACCGTGGCTGGGTCAGACTTGTGCACAGAGCAGAGTCAGTGGCCATGTGTGCCCACTAACAGCACCGTGGCTGGGTCAGACTTGTGCACAGAGCAGAGTCAGTGGCCACGTGTGCCCACTAACAGCACCGTGGCTGGGTCAGACTTGTGCACAGAGCAGTCAGTGGCCAGGTGTGCCCACTAACAGCACCGTGGCTGGGTCAGACTTGTGCACAGAGCAGTCAGTGGCCATGTGTGCCCACTAACAGCACCGTGGCTGGGTCAGACTTGTGCACAGAGCAGTCAGTGGCCACGTGTGCCCACTAACAGCACCGTGGCTGGGTCAGACTTGTGCACAGAGCAGTCAGTGGCCATGTGTGCCCACTAACAGCACCGTGGCTGGGTCAGACTTGTGCACAGAGCAGTCAGTGGCCATGTGTGCCCACTAACAGCACCGTGGCTGGGTCAGACTTGTGCCCAGAGCAGAGTCAGTGGCCAGGTGTGCCCACTAACAGCACCGTGGCTGGGTCAGACTTGTGCACAGAGCAGTCAGTGGCCATGTGTGCCCACTAACAGCACCGTGGCTGGGTCAGACTTGTGCCCAGAGCAGAGTCAGTGGCCATGTGTGCCCACTAACAGCACCGTGGCTGGGTCAGACTTGTGCACAGAGCAGTCAGTGGCCAGGTGTGCCCACTAACAGCACCGTGGCTGGGTCAGACTTGTGCAGAGAGCAGAGTCAGTGGCCATGTGTGCCCACTAACAGCACCGTGGCTGGGTCAGACTTGTGCACAGAGCAGTCAGTGGCCATGTGTGCCCACTAACAGCACCGTGGCTGGGTCAGACTTGTGCACAGAGCAGTCAGTGGCCAGGTGTGCCCACTAACAGCACCGTGGCTGGGTCAGACTTGTGCCCAGCGCAGAGTCAGTGGCCAGGTGTGCCCACTAACAGCACCGTGGCTGGGTCAGACTTGTGCCCAGAGCAGAGTCAGTGGCCAGGTGTGCCCACTAACAGCACCGTGGCTGGGTCAGACTTGTGCACAGAGCAGAGTCAGTGGCCAGGTGTGCCCACTAACAGCACCGTGGCTGGGTCAGACTTGTGCAGAGAGCAGAGTCAGTGGCCATGTGTGCCCACTAACAGCACCGTGGCTGGGTCAGACTTGTGCACAGAGCAGTCAGTGGCCAGGTGTGCCCACTAACAGCACCGTGGCTGGGTCAGACTTGTGCCCAGCGCAGAGTCAGTGGCCAGGTGTGCCCACTAACAGCACCGTGGCTGGGTCAGACTTGTGCCCAGAGCAGAGTCAGTGGCCAGGTGTGCCCACTAACAGCACCGTGGCTGGGTCAGACTTGTGCACAGAGCAGTCAGTGGCCAGGTGTGCCCACTAACAGCACCGTGGCTGGGTCAGACTTGTGCCCAGAGCAGTCAGTGGCCACGTGTGCCCACTAACAGCACCGTGGCTGGGTCAGACTTGTGCCCAGAGCAGAGTCAGTGGCCAGGTGTGCCCACTAACAGCACCGTGGCTGGGTCAGACTTGTGCACAGAGCAGTCAGTGGCCATGTGTGCCCACTAACAGCACCGTGGCTGGGTCAGACTTGTGCCCAGAGCAGAGTCAGTGGCCATGTGTGCCCACTAACAGCACCGTGGCTGGGTCAGACTTGTGCACAGAGCAGTCAGTGGCCAGGTGTGCCCACTAACAGCACCGTGGCTGGGTCAGACTTGTGCAGAGAGCAGAGTCAGTGGCCATGTGTGCCCACTAACAGCACCGTGGCTGGGTCAGACTTGTGCACAGAGCAGTCAGTGGCCATGTGTGCCCACTAACAGCACCGTGGCTGGGTCAGACTTGTGCACAGAGCAGTCAGTGGCCAGGTGTGCCCACTAACAGCACCGTGGCTGGGTCAGACTTGTGCCCAGCGCAGAGTCAGTGGCCAGGTGTGCCCACTAACAGCACCGTGGCTGGGTCAGACTTGTGCCCAGAGCAGAGTCAGTGGCCAGGTGTGCCCACTAACAGCACCGTGGCTGGGTCAGACTTGTGCACAGAGCAGAGTCAGTGGCCAGGTGTGCCCACTAACAGCACCGTGGCTGGGTCAGACTTGTGCAGAGAGCAGAGTCAGTGGCCATGTGTGCCCACTAACAGCACCGTGGCTGGGTCAGACTTGTGCACAGAGCAGTCAGTGGCCAGGTGTGCCCACTAACAGCACCGTGGCTGGGTCAGATTTGTGCCCAGCGCAGAGTCAGTGGCCAGGTGTGCCCACTAACAGCACCGTGGCTGGGTCAGATTTGTGCCCAGCGCAGAGTCAGTGGCCAGGTGTGCCCACTAACAGCACCGTGGCTGGGTCAGACTTGTGCCCAGAGCAGTCAGTGGCCAGGTGTGCCCACTAACAGCACCGTGGCTGGGTCAGACTTGTGCCCAGAGCAGTCAGTGGCCACGTGTGCCCACTAACAGCACCGTGGCTGGGTCAGACTTGTGCCCAGAGCAGAGTCAGTGGCCAGGTGTGCCCACTAACAGCACCGTGGCTGGGTCAGACTTGTGCCCAGAGCAGAGTCAGTGGCCATGTGTGCCCACTAACAGCACCGTGGCTGGGTCAGACTTGTGCCCAGAGCAGAGTCAGTGGCCAGGTGTGCCCACTAACAGCACCGTGGCTGGGTCAGACTTGTGCACAGAGCAGTCAGTGGCCAGGTGTGCCCACTAACAGCACCGTGGCTGGGTCAGACTTGTGCACAGAGCAGAGTCAGTGGCCAAGTGTGCCCACTAACAGCACCGTGGCTGGGTCAGACTTGTGCACAGAGCAGTCAGTGGCCAGGTGTGCCCACTAACAGCACCGTGGCTGGGTCAGACTTGTGCACAGAGCAGTCAGTGGCCAGGTGTGCCCACTAACAGCACCGTGGCTGGGTCAGACTTGTGCCCAGAGCAGAGTCAGTGGCCAGGTGTGCCCACTAACAGCACCGTGGCTGGGTCAGACTTGTGCCCAGAGCAGAGTCAGTGGCCAGGTGTGCCCACTAACAGCACCGTGGCTGGGTCAGACTTGTGCACAGAGCAGTCAGTGGCCAGGTGTGCCCACTAACAGCACCGTGGCTGGGTCAGACTTGTGCACAGAGCAGTCAGTGGCCAGGTGTGCCCACTAACAGCACCGTGGCTGGGTCAGACTTGTGCACAGAGCAGTCAGTGGCCAGGTGTGCCCACTAACAGCACCGTGGCTGGGTCAGACTTGTGCACAGAGCAGTCAGTGGCCAGGTGTGCCCACTAACAGCACCGTGGCTGGGTCAGACTTGTGCACAGAGCAGAGTCAGTGGCCAAGTGTGCCCACTAACAGCACCGTGGCTGGGTCAGACTTGTGCACAGAGCAGTCAGTGGCCAGGTGTGCCCACTAACAGCACCGTGGCTGGGTCAGACTTGTGCACAGAGCAGTCAGTGGCCATGTGTGCCCACTAACAGCACCGTGGCTGGGTCAGACTTGTGCACAGAGCAGTCAGTGGCCAGGTGTGCCCACTAACAGCACCGTGGCTGGGTCAGACTTGTGCACAGAGCAGTCAGTGGCCATGTGTGCCCACTAACAGCACCGTGGCTGGGTCAGACTTGTGCCCAGCGCAGAGTCAGTGGCCAGGTGTGCCCACTAACAGCACCGTGGCTGGGTCAGACTTGTGCACAGAGCAGTCAGTGGCCAGGTGTGCCCACTAACAGCACCGTGGCTGGGTCAGACTTGTGCACAGAGCAGTCAGTGGCCAGGTGTGCCCACTAACAGCACCGTGGCTGGGTCAGACTTGTGCCCAGAGCAGTCAGTGGCCAGGTGTGCCCACTAACAGCACCGTGGCTGGGTCAGACTTGTGCACAGAGCAGTCAGTGGCCAGGTGTGCCCACTAACAGCACCGTGGCTGGGTCAGACTTGTGCACAGAGCAGTCAGTGGCCATGTGTGCCCACTAACAGCACCGTGGCTGGGTCAGACTTGTGCACAGAGCAGTCAGTGGCCACGTGTGCCCACTAACAGCACCGTGGCTGGGTCAGACTTGTGCCCAGAGCAGAGTCAGTGGCCAGGTGTGCCCACTAACAGCACCGTGGCTGGGTCAGACTTGTGCCCAGCGCAGAGTCAGTGGCCAGGTGTGCCCACTAACAGCACCGTGGCTGGGTCAGACTTGTGCCCAGCGCAGAGTCAGTGGCCAGGTGTGCCCACTAACAGCACCGTGGCTGGGTCAGACTTGTGCCCAGCGCAGAGTCAGTGGCCAGGTGTGCCCACTAACAGCACCGTGGCTGGGTCAGACTTGTGCACAGAGCAGTCAGTGGCCAGGTGTGCCCACTAACAGCACCGTGGCTGGGTCAGACTTGTGCCCAGAGCAGAGTCAGTGGCCAGGTGTGCCCACTAACAGCACCGTGGCTGGGTCAGACTTGTGCACAGAGCAGTCAGTGGCCAGGTGTGCCCACTAACAGCACCGTGGCTGGGTCAGACTTGTGCCCAGAGCAGAGTCAGTGGCCAGGTGTGCCCACTAACAGCACCGTGGCTGGGTCAGACTTGTGCCCAGAGCAGAGTCAGTGGCCACGTGTGCCCACTAACAGCACCGTGGCTGGGTCAGACATGTGCCCAGTGCAGACCCGGCTGTCCAGCTTGCCCTTGCACATCCGACACTCCTCACGAGAATCACGAGGGCTCGTGGCCCCTGGCTGCCGGAGAGCACTGAGCTCAAGGTCACGCTCTGTGGAGGCAGGATTGCAGTCCAGCCTGAGAGGGAAGCTGCATTCCCACATTAACACATAAACCCTTCAAAGTAACTCTGTTGTATCCTTTTTCTCCACTGTTAGCCACAGAGGTTGGAGTCACATGCCTGCATATTGTCCAGCAGACATCACACACGAGCGCTGTCTTCATGCTGTGTCCTATAGTTCTTATCATTAAACATCTCGAACAGTTTTTTTTTTGATGAAATCATGCATGAATCATCATGGGCAAGATTTTTTCAGAGGAAATCATAGGTCGCATCATAACTGAGCCCAGGCCGACATTCCCCCGAACTCAGCACAATTACACGGCGGGGCCTCATTCATGCAGTGTTTCCTGCCACACTAAATTTACTGCCCTCTCAATGCGAAAGGAGAAACAAACTCGTAAACTCAAAAAAGGAAACATTTAACCAGCCTAAACAACTATTAAAATATCATAAGGGAAAAGATTTACGCGACAGCTTCATTGCAGCTTCGTTTCAGAAAAATATGAGTAGCTGTCAGGTTTGAAGCAGGCTGTTAGGCACTTGCCTTTGTCCCGACATCCCCCGGAGCTGCAGTGTTTGAGGAGGTCTTCCCCCCCCCTGCTGTCTCCAGGACTACCTGCTGTGGAACCGGCTGGGGGCCACGCTGGCGAACGGGGACCGCAGCGAGGAGGCGGTGGAGGCCTACACCAAGGCCCTGGAGCTGCAGCCCGGCTTCATCAGGTCCAGGTACAACCTGGGCATCAGCTGCATCAACCTGGGCGCCCACAGGTCAGCGCCGCTCCCGGGAGGATGTGGGCCGGGACTGTGGCCCAATCCGCAGGCTGAGATTCCACACACGCACGCACGCACACACGCACAACACATCCCCACAGGGAGGCGCCTCTGGCCAAGAGGGAAGCCTGAGGGGCGCCAAGAGACCCAGTAGCTCAGGGCCGGGCCGGGAGCCTGCAGGTGGAAGCTGCAGTCCAGAGACTGGGGGGCTGCAGACCGAGGGGAGGGCATGGTCCGGGTGCAAGCAGGGAGAAGGTCACCCCACATCATCAGTGCACACGCCCTGGTTAGTGCTGGGTCCTCTCCCATTAGACACAGTGCTCTCAGATTCCTGCCAAGCAGATTGCATGACACCCGGTTAGCAGATAATGAGGGACGACTGGACCATTTCATAGCAAGAGCAAGGAGAAAGAAATCCACAGATGCTGCTCATCTCACTGTCCTGACAGACGGCCCATCGTTCCCAACAAATGTGAAATATTTTGTCCTGCAAAAGAGTTGTACTGGGGAGCATGTCCCAGCCTGTTCTCCGACTTGGCTCATCTTTTGTGTGCGTGATTTGTGCCACGTCGTGAATAAAGGGTGTTGCTCTTTTCACAGGGAAGCTGCAAGCAATTTCCTCACAGCCCTGAGCCTGCAGAGGAAGAGCAGAAGTCGGCAGCTGTCTCACCAGGTCATGTCGGGAAATATCTGGGCAGCCCTGAGAATAGCTCTGTCCATGATGGACCAGCCAGAACTCTTTCAGGCCGCCAACATAGGCGACCTGGACTTACTCATGAGGGCCTTTAAGCTGGACATGTGAAGACCATGGTTTGTCAAGAATACGGGAATCCAAAGCTGTATATATTTTTTACAAAAGAAACAGAAGTCCAGTATGGCTACTGAGGCCAGACTGAATGAAGAGCACTTTGCAGTCCTGGGGATGTGCTTGAAGAAGACTAGGATGGATTTGCACTGAGCTTGGCGATTTTCTGACAAGAGCACAAGAGCCAAGACTAGAGGAGATTGTACTGTACGAGTATGCCTTAGAGAAAACGGGAAAAAAGTCAGTTAGAAATTTGAAGTAGAATTAGAAATGTTTTGATGCCACTGAAATGGACTGGAGTTATACCAGTACTTTATACTTCATGGCCTGAGTGTCCGAGCAATAGCGCATCACGCACCTGGGTGTTAGGATGAACCAGAAGCAAACTCACACAATGAAAAAGAGTTTGTATGTTTGTATGAAAAACTGCTGCTGATACCCATTTGAGTCCATCCTCATTCCCAGGGCTCACGGCACGAGGGCCTATACTAGTTTCTAGTATATGTTTCGCCTGCATTTGTTTCATTAGCCTTGTATATTTCTAAATGTTCTAATTTTCCGTGCTTTAAGATTCCAAACTCCGCATGTGAGCATTTCCGGCAGCTCAGGTTAGGATATCTCCGAGATCCCGAGACAGTCGTCTCCCCTGATGCATGTGTGCACTAAAGAAAACAAACCCCTCGACACGAAACCAAAATTCTTTTCATTGTGTATTTGCTCACTTGCTCTACCTTGGCTTAGCAGCACCTGTTAGGCGACTTGTAAGCTTTACTGGAAACGCATGCTTCATTTTCCTTTTAAATATAAGGACCGCTTCTCACAGGGCCATCACGAAGTGCACAGTGAAGGGTCTCGGATGTTTGTTCATCGTGCGCATTGTTTTACTTTCTGTGCACAACTTTCTGTTCAAAGGAGCTCCCCGCTGAAGACAGACCACACTCAATGGCGTTTGGTGTATTAAGCCAGACAGAATGGGAACAGTGGGCAGTGACTGAAGTCCTGCATGCTGGCTTACTGGGTGGTATTTTATGTACTATTGCACAACAGACTTGCAGCTCAGATGTCAGAATCTTCTTACCACACCGATTACATAAATCGTCATTGTATCGGGACTGCACTTCATCTTGAATCTGCATCCTTTCACAGGTTCCTGTGTAACATTCTTCCTTCACAAACCGGGATGCTCTGCAGATTGACCCTCTGGACGGCCTGAGTGGGGCAGAGGGGAAGTGGAATTCCGCACGGCCCAAAAGCCCGAAAGGAAATGATCCGAGACGCAGCCCCTGCTGTGGCAGTTACTACGTTACTTCTTGTGCTGGCAAAAGTCCCGCGTGGAACAGCGGCCGAGGCTGGGTGAACGGTTTGGTGCAGCGCTCTGTCCTTTCCATCCCGTCTTCACCCACACGGGCACAGCTCCATGATGGAAAACAGCATCCAAAGAGGAAACAACCCACCCGTTTTACCGTCACTTCACTGCAAAAATAGCAGTGCAGTACAGTAAAACACGAGCGCCTGAAGACCTGAGAAAGTAGAGGGGTCTGATTCAGTGAGGACCTGCGTCCACGGGCCCCTGAGGCTGCCACTCCACCAGACCACTCACTTCTCTGCCAGGGGCTCCCTTCCTCAGGGAGACTGGCACTCCAGCTGTGTAGTGCTGGTCTCGGCTTCAGGAAGCACCCAGCCAGGGGTATTTCAAGTCTCTCACCCCCAGCTCCCTCTCTAACACAAATACCATTTCCTGTTTCCAGCTCCTGGGATGTTGTCCTGCATCCAGTCCGGAGCTCCGTCAAGAGCAGGCTTCCATTCCTGCTGAGCACCTGGTTACGTAACGTGATCCTTTAGCCAACGCTTCCCCTCAGCTCTTTAATTGATCCCAGCACCTCCAGAGGCTGTGGGCTGGTCCTGGAAACGGTTCTACACATCCTTTGCAGCTGTCCTCAGTCGGCCTGTAGCTACTGGACACACTACCCTGGCCCAGTTGAGCTAGTAACCAGTTCAGCTGACACAAACGAGCTCGTGTGGAAATGAAATGAGCTGACTCAACTGCCTTCAGGTCCAGAGGGTAAGCACAGCCACATGAACCCAACGAGGCTGGGACGCTTCACAGCACAAGAAGCTGAAAGCTGCTAATCTCCCAGCTCGTTGTGTACAGTACATATCATTGATTCTCACAGCCACAGAGCACTTGTACTGAAGGAAAAGGAGACTGTGCTCAGCAGCAGTGTGGATGTTGGGGGTGACAGAGAGGGGGGTGTCCAGATGTCAGCAGCAGCTCCCCAGCGTGGCTTGATCCCACCACATCACCTTAACAGCCTCTTAATGAATCAGACCCACGGCTATTTTTGCATTAGAAAATTCTAAGATTTCAATTTAAATGCAGAGTCCTACTTAGAAATCTTATTTTTTTAAATGTTGCATTTTGAATTTATTGCATAGGTCTTCTATGATATACTAGATTATAATAACAATGTGTTGATCTAGGATGTCAAACATCTTTTATAGAAAGGAGCTTTTATCATCTCAGGTATGATAAATCAGTTAACTGCATGCTCTGGAATATTGATCAAGAAATGCTGCATGCAAGACTTCTGGTTTTTTGAATGCTTAATTAATTTGTTTTTATGCATGAAATGTTCACAAGACATTTTCTTCTTTTACTTATTTCTATAAATATATATTCTAGTGAAATGACTATTTCTCATTACAATGCACTTTTTGACCTTCTTGGACTTTCTTTTATAT
The DNA here is from genome assembly GCF_040954835.1 of Lepisosteus oculatus. NCBI lineage: Eukaryota > Metazoa > Chordata > Actinopteri > Semionotiformes > Lepisosteidae > Lepisosteus > Lepisosteus oculatus. The sequence continues at coordinate 1,768,962 of NC_090708.1, read as the reverse complement.
ATGTATAATATATATATTTACTGTATTAAATAAAGTTTTGATGCACAGAATGACCTACATGTAGTACATCATAGTACACAATAATATTTACTGGCTACCTAAAATAAACAATGACTACTCTTCTCATACAAAAAAATGATCTGAAGAAATCTGTCGGGATTCCAATCCTTGTTAAATCAAATCTTTCAAAATTAAAAAAGTAATACTTTTTAAGTCTATTATTTGTCTTTATTTCCCTTGAAAATTAGCTTAACTGAGCTCGGCCCACAACTTCAGGAGGACAGTCCTGACTGCGTCCACATCCACCACCCTCAACCTCTGGCTTCTAACACCCCTCTCCTAGCAGTGGTTTCTCCCCACCTCTCCCCCCACCCCTGCAGCAGCTGCTTGGGTTCTTCCACTTAGATTTATACCTAAATAATAATAATAATAATAATTCCTCACACTCACAAAGAGCGCTTTTCTGGACACTCCACTCAATGCTCTTTACAGGTCATGGGGATCCCCTCCACAGCCACCGGTGTGCAGCCCCACCTGGATGATGCAACAGTACACTCCCCACACACCAGCTCTCAGTGGGGAGGAGAAGAGAGTCATGAAGCCAGTTCAGAGAGGGGGATTATTAGGAGGCCATGACTGGAAAAGGGCAGGGGGGGGGGAATTTGGCCAGGACACCAGGGGTAACACCCCCACTCTTCTCAAGAAAGTCTCTGGGATTTTTAATGACCACAGAGCGTCGGGACCTCGGTTTTAAGTCTCATCCCAAGGACGGAGCCTTTTTACAGTGTAGTGTCCCCATTAATATACTGGGGCATTAGGACCCACACAGACTGCAGGGTGAGCGCCCCCTGCTGGCCCCACTAACACCTCTTCCAGCAGCAACCTTTGTTTTTCCAGGAGGTCTCTCATCAGGGTACTGACCAGGCTCACACTGCTGAGCTCCAGTGTGAGCGACCTTCTGGCTTAAATGCTAAGAGTATGAGAAACTAAATATAGGAAGACACCATATTGGCAGACAGATATGCTACAACTGCTGTCACAAAAAAAAACTAATGGCTAATTGAAAATGAAGGAGATGAATGTAACAGTGTATCCACTAATGTTTAGTTGACACTGCTTACATCTTCCTGACATTATGGAGAATCCATAAAAAGGCAAACGAAGCCCTGGGCTATACAGTCAAAAGTGTAGAACTGAAACCCAGGGCTGTTGTGGTCAAATTGCTCCAATTGGCCTTATTCAGAATATTGCGTATGACCTTGGTTGCTGATCTGGAATCAGTCCAAAAGAAGAACACAGAAACATAATGTGGGGCTTAAGGAAGGGTCCTACACTGACAGGCAAGAGGATCTGAAACATTTCAGTTTTGAACAGAGGAGACTACGAGGGAACCTAAAACAAATATTCACAATCCTCAAAATTCACTGACAAAGACAGCCCAGGACATTTCCTCAGAACGAGCCGTGAGGACAAGAGCCAGAGAGCACAGGTGAAAACTAGGAGAAAGTGCATTTAAGACCAAGAAAACAAGACACATCTTCACCCACAGTAAACAAGGTACACAGGCATCTGGTTGAACCCGGTACCTTGACTTCCTTCACTACATGACTGGGCCATAACCTCTCCTCCGGTGGGGGCAGGGAGGCTTCTGATCTTGTCCTTGTGGCCAGTCAGGCCTTCCATCCACTAAGTGGGTTAAGACAATCAAAAATCTAATTACTCCTGTCATTCGGCCCTAATTAAGGTCGATTGAATTTTTACAGTGTGCAGATCCTGAGCATGAAGTTCATATTAACCATGAGGATAAATAAGAAAATAAGCCATTGGGGAAAAAAATATATATATATATAAATTGCCCATTTTAAGACTCTGCAACTTCTATTAAAATCCGTTCATGCTTATAAAGTCCTGAAAAGTTAATCTGCAAATATGTCACAGGAAGATTCCAGTTAAACATTCTTCACCACAATTCCAAATCCATTTCTAGGACTGCCGATGACTTGGTCAACCTGGTTTACAAACCACTTAAGCAAAAAGTAAAAACACTGCTTAGTTTTAAACCTTAAATCCATCAATTCACATCGCATAGACAATTTGTTAAAAAGATGTTAAGTTTGTTATCAAAGTAGTTGTGCCTTAATGCCCTAATGCCCAGAGGCAGTGCTATTAATGTTTCATAATTCTTCTAAAGGAAAAAAACCCATAGCAGAGCATCCCAGCACTGCCTGCACAGGCTTCAGCTGCAGACCATTACAGGTTGGGAAACACAACTCACGTGCACTAGAAAAGTAACTATATACTCCCACTGAAATACAGAAAGCAATAGATCTGTTGCTGAGATAAAGGAAATTTCCAACACTCCTCTGTCAGGCACTTGATTACTTCCAAGCTCACTGTTATTTCTAATCAAGAAAGACAGCTTTCACAATAAGCCTTTGATCCATTTGAAGAGGCCAGGAATTTCATTTTAGAGGCATTGTGAAGCTCTGATTGCAGGTCATTACTGCTGTGCACCACCAGGTTGGACCTGGGCAATTAATCACACCGCTTATGAAAATCTAGGCTCCATCAGCTTTGCCCGGCCTGCAACACAGTGCAGGCAGTCTGCGGCTTTCAAGGCGTTTCTTAAAGCACAGAAGGGTAAATCTGGCAGCTGGTGAAATGCTCCTTCATACCAATCACAGAACAGGGCCTCGGAGAGAGGTAGCGCTCAGGTCTCTCCATCAAACTGCTCTTCCCGCTGTTGTCGAAAAATGTTCAGAGGAGGAGAAGGCATGTTAATCATCAGCAGGAAGTGTGTACCAGTATCTGCCATCAGCAGGTTGAGCCTGGCCAGTACTTGGAGGGGAGACTCCTGGGAAAGCTGAGGCTGCTGCTGGAAGAGGTGTTAGAGGGGCCAGTAGGGGGCGCTCACCTTGCGGTCTGTGTGGGTGACACTATACTGTAAGAAGGTGCCATCCTTTGGATGAGATGTAAAACCGAGGTCTCTCCTCTCTCGTAAAACCAGACTCTTTGTGGGCACTTCTTAAAAGAGTAGGGGTGTTACCCCAGTGTCCTGGCCAAATTTCCCCCCTGGCCTTTACCAATCATGGTCTCCTAATAACCCCCATCTATGAACTGGCTTCATCACTCTGCTCTCCTCCCCACTGAGAGCTGGTGTGTGGGGAGCGGACTGGATGGTGGAGGGGATCCCCATTACCTGTAAAGGGCTTTAAGTGGAGTGTGCAGAAAAATGCTATATAAGTACAAGAAATTATTACTGATAAATAATAATAAAATAATAATATCCCAGCTCTTACAAAGAGCGTCATAGGATCTTCAATTACTTTTTAAATGCAATCACAACCTCAGTTTTACAACTCATCCACATGATGGCTTCTACAACTCAGTGGCCCCAAGTCCCACACTGGGGCGTTGGTTTGGAAATTCCGGCGCGGAGACCAGAGCGCCACCTACTGGCCCACCAGCACTACTAACAGCAACAACTGGATTTCCATGAATGTCTCCCAACCCTGTACTGATCTGCCCAAGCCCTGTTCAGCTTCCAAGACCAGGCGAGACCAGGCTAAGAGGTACACTGGTGAGTGAACTCCCACACAGAATAAGGTCCGACACATGGAAGAGAACATGCACAGGAGGGCGTGACTTAATAGAAAAAAAGCCAGTAACAGATTTTAACATGCAAAAGGCTAGCTCATCAACAGCATGTAGGATAATAACGTTTCTGAATAACACCACAGGTGCGAGCAACACCACAATGACAATTCCGATTACCGATGGACAGAATCTTATCAAACACACAACTGACAAAACTGACCAAACAAATTCACCAAATAATGACAAAAATTCAACAAGTTTTGAATTTATTGAACCATCCTAATGTTAAGAGTGAGCAGTACCAGTGTAGTTAGTAGTTAGTTCTCCGCCCAGTGTTTCTTCGATCATCGCTGGTGAAGCAGAGAGCAGGACTACAGCCAGCCAGCCTCTCCACAGTCGATTTGACCAGAGAGCTCACTCTGCAAGAGCAAGACACTCCTGCCACTGAAATTAAACCACACCGACAAGAAAGCAGGGTGTCTTTGACAAGGACTACATGTGGAGAACCCAGCGTAGACAAAACAGGACTGGCACAATCTTGTTTGCGAAAAGAATAATCCAATAAAAACAGGTGAAAACTTTCCTTCACCAAATTTATGAAAAAAAATAAAATTGTACAATTGTAATGACCAAATGTCAATGTTCAGTGCGTGTGCAGATAATACATAAACAATTAAAACCGTGTGGTAACGCAGAGATAAACTGTACGTTTCCCAGCTCTTACAGGTCACACAGAGAGACAGTCAGGGTGGCAGAATGACATTGTCATCCTACACAACACCTTCGGGTTTCCACTCCAGCCCCTCTGGATAAACTCAGGCCTTAACTGAGCTATCAAGCTGCTTAACTGGAATATTGGCAGGTTTTTTCTCTACTCGGCACTTTGGGATTTTATTTTTAAAGGCAACTCTGATGTTCAAGAGGTAAAAACAGCCAAACAGTTCAGATTAATCCCGTTATTGGGCCAGTTAGGGGTTCAGCTGTAACCGAGAGGCCGAGTGAAAGCAAACCCAGCAGGTGTGTGTCTCCACGGCCAGGACCGGAAACTCCTGGCCTACAGTATCCCCCAGAACATCGCCAGCACCACAAGCAGCGGCAGACTACAAGACTATAGACTAGAGCTTATAGCTTACAGCATACAGCACAACAGCCAGGAAACAGAGGAGCAAAGAACCAAAAAGGCACAGAACAGGTGGGCAGAGGACAGGGAGCTTAGAGGGAACTGAAACAGACGACAGGACTTGCATAGTAACCTTGAAGATTTCCAGTTGGGCTGCACAGACTTTGCATCACAAAGGGAGAACTGGCAGCCACAGACGTTATTGATCTGGCGTCGACAGCGAGATTAGTACAAAACTCCCTAAAAACACATCATATCGTCACATGCACAGACTGGCTGTTCACTTTACAGGAAAAATTTTTAAAAAACGAATCACAAGGGAGCAGCTGACACGCAACAAAAGGGACGGCGAAAGTGCAGTGAAAATCTCTGCACAAGTCACGGCCGAGTTCATGGTGTACCAAAAACAGAGGTTTATTTCATCCATACTACAGACACACCAGTTGAAAACTATGCCCTTGGAACACAGAAGCAGCTGGTACCATTTACACTGTGCCTACAGCACTACTGTTCACTAGAACAACATGCGTTCTTTAAATATTGCACTTATACTCAGCAAACATTCTCAGTGCAGTACCACATTCAAGGCAGGCGGAGTTATTTTTCTGTACTTCAGCATCGCCTATGACTACAAACGTTACATAACATTAACTAAAATACATTTTTGATATGGCTAAATTGAATCCTTCAGAGATGCAAATAACTTTGGTGAAATGAGGAAGACGACCCTTGAAATTTCACAAGAGAGCGACCGATTAGCTATGGGTCGTGTTACGATTTTCTTGGGAAACTTCAAAACAGCTCAGCACCACAGGGAACACATTCAGACTTCAAAAAACTGAACTGAGACTTTTAAATGTGATAAAAGTACATTCTTTACCATTTATAGGGCACTTTAAGGAGCACAGTTGTAATGTAATAAACCAGTCCATTTCAGTTTATTCAGTTGGTTATGGTAGTGGGAATGGTGGGGAGACTAGACTTTTGAGGAAAAAAACACAGTTCTGTGGAAAAAAAATCTAAGTATTTACAAGAGACAGACTGTGCTTGTTCTTCAGCTAAGGGGAGGGGGTATAGATGGCTCCCCTCCACACCTCCATATTTCTGTAAAGAGCTGTTCTAGTTACTCTCAGGGTAGCTGGTTCCCCCAGAGACACCCCACTGCCACTGTGCTGAAGGCATGCTGTCCGTTCTCACTCCAGGAACGGGTCTAACTCTGGAGTGCAGCGTGCACACTAACCAGCGGTGTTCTGAAACACCTGGGAGGTGTATGTCATGAGCACAAAGCCGCCAGGCACAGCCTAGAGGCTGGCAGCCCCCGATATGTTTGGAGACCCGTCTGCGTGAGCTCGGGGTCCTTTGGAGATCCGTTTGTGCTCAAAACGGAGATTAACCAGATATCGTTCAGTACCTCACACAGAAAACCCCAGTTCTCCAACCTAAGAACTGAATAGTGAGAGACGATCACGGTTGCGCAGTCATGTCATGTCAAGGACCTGTAAAATGGTGGAAAGAACCCACAGAATCATTGATTAGTGTGTAAAGATATGACTCTTGAGGGAGGAGCGGGCCTGGATATTTGCACACTTAAACACAGTGCACCGTACTCTGTCCACTACAGTGGTCAGCCGTAGATTCTTCTCAACAACGTTTTTTTTTTTAACCAGATCACAACGTGTCATTTTCACTTTCCCAGACAGCTACGATCCCCAAACTGCGGTTTCCCTCGGACTGTCCCAAAAGTTATTGCTCCGGGCAACAGAAAGCACCACAGTGTTTTACCTCAGCTGGCAAAATCACAACTGCCAACATTTTGGTTGAGATCACCAACTCCTACGGTTTTGGCACAATTAATTGAAACGCCACCTACTTTCCACAACAAAACTGACGAACAGACGGGTCAAGGTAATGCTGGAGGTTTTCTTCGTACAAAGCAATCTAGGTTGTTCTATAATTAAAGTGCTTTACAATAAAACTTTGTTTAAATTATACAGCATCAAAGACAAGATGGTTTTAGTTTCTTTGACAAAAGAAACCCAGGCACTAATGAGGCCTTCTGAAGAATCCTTCTGCAGCTGTTCTCAGCAGGCAACTACAGTGACGACTGTGGACACTCGTGTGTCCGGACTGACAGGTAGACCGCAGAGGAAGAGCTAAGGTCACTTCATACACTGGGAAGGAATTCATTAACTCAACACCGTCAAACGCACACCTGCGGCACATAACAGAGCAGCTCAAGTGAAAGACAGCCACAAGCAGCATCCCCTCTGGCAGAGCCGTGGGGACAGGGACAGACCTCGAAATGGCCACAGCTCCTGTTTCCTAGAAGCCCGACAGCCCGATCCTCTCTCTCCCGAGAAGCTTTTTAAGCTGCTTTGAGGTTCCGCTCAGATGCGATGCCCTTTCCTTCATCCCATCATTCTGGGTTTTTTTTTTTTAAGAATACATGAAAAGGCAGGAACAGGTGGAGACTGGATCTCTACATCTGTAATGATTCATTTACATTAATAACACAAAAACTTCATCAACCTTCTTCATTAGTCATATCCATTAACCAGCCACCACAACCAGATGTGGCACCTACACACGTCTCCACAGAGGTCCTCCCAGTTTCAGGAACCGACCTGTGAAAGAACAATATCTGCTTAGTGCTTGACCCCCTTGTAGTTGCCAAGGCAACACCCCCAATGGGATTTGAACCCATGGCCCCCAGGTAATGAAGCCAGATCCTTAAATAACACACTGCCTTCCCTCTCACATCTGCAGCTCTACACTAACGTGCTCCTGATGCTGGTGGGGGCAGAGCCAGGGGTTTTAGAACTCATTGGCTCCCTGGACAGGTCTTTAAACTGCAAAGGTGCTGCAAGTCTGGGACACACTGTTTCCTCCAAGATCGGGCTGTTTTTCACTTGCGCCAGTCTGAGAACACAAGAGCTAAGGACTCTGTGGATGTTCTGTTCCGAAACATTCAGGAAAATAAAAAGTCTCCTAGAAAATTAAGGCTTTTTAAAATGTTATGCCAACAACAACAAAAAAATCATGAAAAAAAAAGCCCAAAAAACTTTTGATATACAAGGCATCGCACAGCTGCTTTTGGTAACTAAATTGCACGCGTCTTCTTTCACATCTACCCTTGACAAACACACGGAAATTCACGTCGAACATCTCACGGACACACAGAAAAGATTCCCTCTTGTACTGGGCCTGAACGCGACATGGCGGCCATCTCCCAGTGCTCCCCCACTTCGACCCACAGCTCTCGCCCTGGTGTCCAGGCCGCTCCTCCAGCGTGGACAGGTCTCGATTTCCGCTGGCTGGAGCACCACGGCTCTGAGGCTGGCTGCCAGGGCTCAGGCCTAGCTGCTGGCCAGCCGCTGGTAAAAGTAGATGTAGCCCAAGTCCTTAGGAGGCCTTTCGGAAAGACTCACTTTGTGGTCATTGTAGATCACCCATCTAGAGAGGACAGACAGGACGCCGGAGTCAGGGCCTGCAGCAGGAGGCACTGCCCTGCCACACACGCATGGCTGCAGCTATGCAACAGCCGGTACAAGGAAAGGAATAAGGCATAAGGCCTTCTGTTTGACCCCATAAGACCATCACTACTGGAGGCCCTGCGTCCTCATTCTACCTTGCCTGTCTCGCCATCGTCAAGCCAAACTGCTCTCCCAGAGACCCCATGCACGAGACAGAGGGTGTGGAGTAGTGTGGGGGGGGGGGTCCTCGTTTTCAAGACATCGGACTCGAGAAGCATGAACCCACACCACACCTCCGCCCACTGAACCGCCCGCCTTTGAGCAGCGTGACAGACAGACCAGAAGTCTTATTGTGCAGGCCGCCCAGGAAGAGAGAACACATCCCATCAGCATCACTCACCTGCCCTCCTTTTTAATGTGGCAAACATAATGGCCGCACATCGTGGATGTTCCCATGTGGCTGATAAAGGCAAAGAGCTCGTAGCCTGCAACACAAGAACAGGAGACCAGCTCTGAGGTCCACAGCCGCTCAAGCAAACTCAACAGTCATGACGCACTTGGTATTCTTTGCTGGGGTGCCATTCCCCTCAAAATAAAACATGCCTTTCTCTCAGGGAATGGTCAAAAAAAGCAATTACATTTCAGAGGAGACAAACGACAAGAGTGCACGCTCATTTAAATCTAAGAGCAAAGGCCTAGTGTGCATTTTATCGCCATCATCTTCTGCCTTTACTGATGGATAAAGAGGGTCTCCTGAAGATTCTTCCCTGAAATTCCAACTTGTTCCTGCAAACTGCATTGATTTCATCTTGGAGGGGGTAGTCCTGTGTGTGGTGAATCGGTAGGCACGTGGTTTTTAAATATTTTAACACACTGTAACGCCACAGTCGAGAAAACAAATGACAAGAAAAGGGCAAGTTGATTGGCCTCTTGATTGGCCTCTCTTTCTGTCCCCTGCTCCCGCCTCTCACTCCTCCTCCCTCCCAGCCTTTGTTCTCCTGCTACTTTACCTTTGCCTACTGCCCTGTCTCTCTCACACCGGAAGAAGGCTCCATGGCCGAAACGTTGTGTTCTCTTTCTTCTTTTTTCAGCATGGAATAAACCTATTACTTGTTCCTTTGCAGCTTACGCATGCTGACGCAGCTCCCCAAGTTTCTGTTCTACTGCTTTTGTTGACCCAACAGTTTACATCTACTTTAATTGGCTCGTACTAGTATACTGTACAATATGAACAGAACATCCATTGATTTAAGTTCTACACTTTTAACTAGCCTAACAGTTATTTAATTGCTTTCCCACATTATCCTAAAGATGAATGTCATCAATGACCTTAAGTTGAATAAACCATCTTTTTCAAGCTCAGTTTTTTCCATTTTGTATTCATGTTTTTACAAAGAGCCTGGCCAGGTCTTTGGGAAGTTCTTTTGTCGCTGCTATAGTATTGGCTAATCAATAGTGCAGTTAGCCGGGCATCTCCTGCAATCCTGATTGTGCTGAATGGACCAGTGTGTGTCTGAGTATTCAAGGGTGCTGGAGCACAAGGGGAGGGAGTGTGAAGAAAGAGCCGAAGGTCCGGAGCTGGACCCCTGGGTCAGGGGGAGACTGCTCTGGCTTGAGGCAGCGTCCGTGTCCTGCCCAGCTCCAGAGAGACGTGTACTCACGTCCAGGCCCGTCTCGGACCCGCGGGCCCGCGGGCTCTGCGCCGGAGGAGGCTTCTGCGGCGCTGTTGCCCTCCGCGTCCGCGACGCCCGAGACAGGCTCGCTCTCCTCCTCGCTCTCGGGGTGGGTGAAGATCCAGTCCAGCGCTCTCTCCAGGTTGTTGTTCTGCAACACATTTCCCAAACCGGTCACATGGGCCGGACGTGTGGCCTCAGACCCGCACACACCGCAACAACACCTTCACTGTGGACACATGAACACATTGCTTACAGCGCAAGCTTTCTATGGGCTCCCCGAGATCGTACAGGACCACCAGCCCCAGCAGTGACGGGGACCTGGCTCAGCCCCAGCTCAGTTTTCTGTACTTACACAGGTCCTGTGAAGCTGCAGACTCCCTCTCGGACACAGAGCTATTATTGGAACGACTACCAGCCTCCTGCAGCCTCACACCTCTCAATAACACCTTAGACAGAGCTTTTTACACGAATTGCAGACACAGACCTCAGAATACAGGGTGAACACATGCAGAATTTGACAATGGTGGTCGTCCTGTGAAAACGTCTGCCAGAATGCTGCATGACCAGGAAGCATGTTCCTAAATACTGTCTTCACGCCACTACAGCATCCTAGATACAAAACACGGTCTCACGCCGTCCTTCAGGGGTTTGTGTACTCCTGCTGTTTAACAGACGTGGTGCAGTGAGAGCAACAAGACTCTTGCCTCGGTGCACAGCGCGTTTCTAGCCTGTGCCAAGAGGCACATGATTCACCAAACACCCGCTGTTGCACAAGACTTTTTTCTTTTTCGTTCTTGAGTAAACCTTTCCAACGCCTTCGGGGGGAGCTATACTCCAGATACGCTAGCGCTGTGATTGAGGCAGCTTGGGTTCACTGACTCACTTGAGCAGGCGCGTGGTCTAGGGTGGAACAGTGACCCAGCTGGAAATACATATCCATGGTCTGATGGCATTTAGACGAAGGTTTCACATTTCACGCACAGCAGACTCAGGTCTGATAAAGGAGCAGGACGGCACAGGAGCTGGAGGCTTTCAAAGCAAAGCGTCTACTGTTTTTGTAGAAGAAACACCGACCTCGATATCCAACAATTGGAATGATTACTAACACCTCCTGCATCTTACAGATAAAATATGGAATGACCTTCTCTTCTGGAAAAACCTCCTTACTTGCTGAATGACAAACCCCAATCTTTAGATTACTTGAACAACGAATACAGCCAGGAACACTGATACGTATATACTGTATGCATCTGAAGCAAAGATGATGTTTACTTTTAACAACACACAATATTGCATAGTATACATGAATATGTGTTACTGTTAGTTCCTTGATTAGAAAGGCTTAAAAAAACAATATTGCTATAGTTTGCTTGTATTCTTAAAAACCAGCTATACTGATATTGTTAGCCCACCTGAAGCCTATGATACCAATAGTAAGGTGACTATTACCTGCTAGAAGCACAGAGCATAAATATTCCTATGCACATTTCTACTACACTTACACCTCAGGTACACAAGAGCTGCAGCTCATTCACAAAGGACAGTTCAGAAGTGCGAGAGGAGTGGGCGTGTTTTAGGTGGGCGCGAGCCGGGCTCGAGGGAGGGCGGCACAGCGGGCGAGACGTACCGTGGCCCCCAGTGCCTGGACCGTCTGGCGCCGGGAGAAGCCCATGGAGGTCAGGATGGCGATGCTCTCCTCCGGGGGCTGGCTGTCCATCCCGGAGGTCAGGCTCGACCCCCCGGTCCCAGGGTCCCCGAACGAGGGCAGGGCCAAGGGCTCTGCGAAATCTGGAGGGGGGAGAGAGGAGGAAGGGCTGAGCCCAGTTAAACAGACGGGCCCGCGGAGCGCGCCGACCCAGGATCCTTCCGGAATGCGGCTGCCAGACCTCGGCCTGATGAAGGGTGTCTCACATGGAGGGTGGAGCACAGGGAGGTTATAAACAGACACACATTTCTCATGACTACAATCAGGCCACACGCAGGTTATTTCATCAGCATCATGGAAGATCCGATAAGAGATCACTTTATTGGCCATTTACAGTTTCTTGCATTAGGAATCTGCTGCTGCTCAAGCGCGTGAACACAAGTGCACCAGCACACAGGCCCACAGGGCACAAGCAACAAGCACGTGGCCCCTCACTGAAAAAAGGAATTAAAAAGGAACAAAATGTTCCTGAATCCTAGGAGTGAATCAGTGTGCCTATTTATCCCCCCCAAAAAAGCTACAATTACCTTTCTACTCATATCTTTAACAGCATAAAAAAACGTATTGAAAAAGAAGATTTTAGTAAAACTACTAAGCTATATTCAACCCGATTTTAACGTCATTCTTAACCTTTTGTATCCCTTTGGTTTCTATCTTTTTGGGTAACATCGGAGCATGCAGACATACGAGGTCTCACAATCAAACAGGATTGCCTTTTTAATTCTGCATAACCACAGAACCTAAACTATTTTTGCGATCGCTCTACACACTGACAAGCCTACTGAAGACTTTTGGCAGAACGACCAGTTAGCTTTGCTTGCTATAGAAATAACCCAACACTGTATTTAAAGACAAAATAAAGCAAACATTCATTCCAGGACCTGACTTCTGAACACAACATAAGCAGGAAACAGTAGAATGAACTGGTGTTTTAACAATGGGAAAACAGAAACTCATATGTCACAATGGCTTCAACAGAAACAGGGGAGAGGGGTAGGCTGGTTGACAGTGCAGTGCACCTGTTACAGGCAGCTGCCCCTCTCATACCTGATACTCTCAGAAATCTACCATTCTGCTAAACCCAATGATAAGGACTGAGAGGCTTGAACACACACAGGACAGGAGAGGACATCCCCCCAGGAAAGTATCTGGGCGCAGTGAGCCCCGTTTGTCAAAGGAGTGTGAATTCAGAACCCATAAGGACCAGGTACACCAGGGTGAACCTAAGCAGGCCCAGGCTGACGGGGGACCGATTCATGCACTATGAGCACATATTGACTGCTGGCGCACTTTACAAGGCCTGACCCGTGCAGGTGGCGTCTGCAGCTCTACACTGGGAACAGACGAACGACGGACAGGATATGGAGTTCATGAATAGCGAAAAAAGATCAGATTTCAATGGAAAAAGCTGCTTTATCAACTTCTAGCGCACAATAATCTTTTGAAAAAAAATGCATGCAGTCTTGAGAACCTCAAAGCATAACAGTCATATTCAATCTATTCTATACGGTGCACGTACATTTATAATAAAGAAGTAAGTGTTTCAGTCCAGAGGTTTAGAACCTGTGCTAAAAGAGTCTGCTATGGACTATGGGAAACTGTTCTCAGGGGACTAGAAGACACCCTCTACGTTTTGGTGCCAGGGGTTTGCGTTCTGGAGTGCCGAGGTGATTGGAGCTCACTGTCGGGTGTGGAAATGCCCACTTCCCAAATGTGCACTTCCCGAGCTCCGCGGACACAAAAGACAGATGGGTCTGACGGCCCGAGGTCCCACAGAGACGAGTGTGCGTCTTGGTAAACAAAGGGTTAATCTACTTACCCTGCTGCGGATTACTTCCGGCGTTTCTGTTACCGTTGCCTTCTACGAATGAAAACGAAAACCATATTTTTCTTACAGTGGTTTCAAGAGACCAAGCTGTCTCCCTCTCTCTCTCTTTCCTCCTGATCAACCTCTTTTTCACATGCACTCCTTCTGGTAAAGTAATAACTCATTGACTGTACTGGGAACCCCACTGCATAGCACTGGTCCTCGAGCGCCTCTTTAAATCATCGGCTGAAGACCTATGAAAATCGTTCAAATAGACCAGTTAAGCCAACGACCAGCTCCATTAGCAAACGTGGCACAGCACTCCAGGACTGGAGCTGTCTGGCCTGAGCTGGGGCCATGTGTCCATTGTCAATCAACACAATCAGGGCTGCACCTGGCATCACCATGGGAAAGAAATGCAACAGCACAGCAGTTTTTCACTGAAAGCACTCATGCCTTGCCCCTTCCTTCAGTGCGTACAAAACCGCTCGTCTCGCGCCTCTGCTGAACGAGTAACATTTTGAATACAGCCCCCCACCTCCACGTTAAGCCGTCAGTTTGCAGAAAAGCTGCTATTCAGAAAGCAATTCTTTCTTTGAAGACTGATGACTCCACGAAAACGGGCCCCTGTACAAACCACAGGGTTGCAAACCAATCACAGGGCCCAGGATAGCCTGGCTACTCTTCCATAACAGATTCCATATGTGGGTCTTATTAGAATGGGGCAATGAGGCACAGGACTCTTACAGAACATGAATTGGTGGGGACTAATAAAGCCTTGTTTACCTTATTCAAAGTACATAAGCACTATTACGTATGGAGGTTTGCACTTACAGTAAACCTTCTAGACTTTAATAGGGCACAAGGAAACGTGCGCTGAGGTGCTGGTGCTGGGCGCTGCAGTGAGCAGCAGGTGTGTGAATGAGAGCAGCACTCCCAGGCAGGGAGACTGCAGCCCATTCTCAGCACAGGAGCTGTGCAGTCGAGTCCTGGGAAGAAAACCAGTCCAGCCCACAGGTGCCGGAAGGGACTCCTGTCCAGTGACTGGTGACCCCTGTCCTGATGCCACGACTCCCTTTCGTTTTGCGAGCTGCACATGAGCTGTGCACTTATTCCCTATCTTCTGCAAAAACCCAGCCCCGCCCTCTGGGTGGTGCGGACCAGTGGCTCAGTCAGGCAAGAGGTCACCCTCCGAGAATCCCGATGGACAGGGCCGGACAGTGGCCACACCACCTGCCACCCCGCACCCCTGAGACACCCGAGAGCCACACAGGCTCCAGCCCAACACTGCTCCTCCTGAGCCCTGGTGAACCCAGGAGACTCTTTCCTTGTGTCTACTCTCTTTACTCGGGAGAATGGCGGAGGTGGCGCCTTACCAGGCTCCTCCATGTGGGCTATGATCCAGTTGAAGGCCATCTCAGCCCCCATGTTTCCTGTGTAGTAAACCGCTTTCCGGCAGGCCTCCAGAGGGAAGCCCATCTCTGCCAGCTGCATCACCGAGGACTCGTCGATCTCCGGAGCTGAGGAGCACATGGAGACACATTACTGACCACAGCTGACCACACAGCCACCAGCCTGCGCCCCTACTGACCACAACTGACCACACAGCCACCAGCCTGCACACCTACTGACCACAACTGACCACACAGCCACCAGCCTGCACACCTACTGACCACAACTGACCACACAGCCACCAGCCTGCACACCTACTGACCACAGCTGACCACACAGCCACCAGCCTGCACACCTACTGACCACAACTGACCACACAGCCACCAGCCTGCACACCTACTGACCACAACTGACCACACAGCCACCAGCCTGCACACCTACTGACCACAACTGACCACACAGCCACCAGCCTGCACACAACTGACCACAACTGACCACACAGCCACCAGCCTGCACACCTACTGACCACAGCTGACCACACAGCCACCAGCCTGGACTTCTACTGACCACAGCTGACCACACAGCCACCAGCCTGCACACCTGCAAAAGGCCTGACTTGTCTACCAGCCTGTCACCTGCAGTTTCAGTAACTTTAATGCCATCGATCGCCATAAACTAACCGACACTCCACAGCACAGGCTTCTGCACGCCGATGTTTAATAACGATTTGTTAAAGTAAGCTGGGAACCGTGTTTAAACATGCAGCCCTTTGCTCGATACTCCACAGTTACACCATGCGTGGAGAAGGTCCGCGTGATAATGACCATGGCAGAAACGACAAGAGACCACTCTACAAGCACAGACACCCGGAGACAGAGGGGAATACTTACAGTCCATGAGATGGCTCATGGAGTGATCTGCAAGGGAAGAGGCAGAGACACAGACATGAGAGCTGTGAGGTGGAATCTGAATTCACAACATCTGGCCACAGCTGCGGGGGGGCTGACCAGCTTTAAGAGCAGCGCCAGTCATGCCTGCAGCGCCCGCCTGGCAAGGGGTTCGTTCTCAGTGTTTCGGGCCAATTCTGAGCTGTTCCCCAGCAGGGGAGCCATAATGGCCATAATGCAGAATAATCACTATAATTAAAAATGAAAGTATTTAAGGTTTGAATATTCTATTTTTATTCAAGCTTCCTTTCAATGACTGCTTAATTAAAATGCAGTATTAAAATGATTTCACATTGCCCTTCCTGCTAGATCTGTCACCATAATAAGCTTTTAAAATAGTTGATAAATAAGACAAGAATAAGAACAATTACAGATGTGGACTGCTGTGCAAAATCCTTACATGTTTTGCCTTGTTCTATTCTTGTCAAGAATTCTTTAGAATTCTATTCTTTTCTTATTGTTCTCAGTGTTTTTCCTTCTTTGTGAAGAAATTTTAGAGATCTCCGACTGAAATATTAACCATTTTGTTTTAATCTTACAGTTCATTCTGATGGATGTTGTACAAAATGTGGCCTTTTAACTCTCTGGGTGTGCAGAGAGAAACGGATGATGTTACTTGTTAAGGAGTGCTTGAGACTTGTAGTGCGATAATCGAGTGTGATGGACGAAAACAATGTTTTAATGTGGCTGTGCATGTACAGTTCACCTTGAGTTGCTGTGATCAGTGATCAATTTTGATTATTCTGGTCAATATGAAATAAACTTTGCCAAATGCCAAGACTGATTTCTTATCACCCAAACCGAGATGTTCCAAGAGTAAAAAAACACGCTAGCAGAGGTTTTGAGTAAATTTCTGATGCTTGCAACCTAGACGCGTGTAAGATGTGCAAGACATTTGCACACCAGGATGTATTTATCTTGCTTTTAATGAAATGAAAGGTAGGCTATTTGGTGAACAGCTGCTTCCTACAAAAGCAATGCTTTTTCCCTTTTTTGCTGCCCTACTTTAAAGGAAGACAAATGGACAAAAATCACTACACTGGCAAATTGTGATTTATGAGCACAGGTAATCTTCCGGTGTGAAGTACACTGGGGGGAGAGAGTCGTAGATTAATATAGGCCATGGTGCATGTGTGATAACAGTTCCACTATTTCCATTCGCTACAGTAATAATACTCTATAAAGGGTCAGAGAAAAAGGGTTCAAAAGAACAGCACCCACAGAGGAGCAACGCAGATCTTCCACAAAAAAACAATTCACACACCAGGAACCGTGTTTTAAGGAAGAAACTCAACATTTGAAAGTAAAAAACATGAGCCTTATAACTGAAAATGCATGGAAAATACCCTCTCCCTCCCCCCCCATTAGTAAACCATTTTCTCACCACTTTACCCAACTCAGAGTCAAGGGGGGAGCCGGAGCCTATCCCAGCAAGCACCAGGCGCAAGGCAGGGTACGCCCTGGAGCCGGAGCCTATCCCAGCAAGCACCAGGCGCAAGGACAGGACACCAGCTCATCTCAGAGCACAAACAGACACAAGAAACCAATTAACCTCCCAGTAAGTCTTTGGATTGTGGGAGGAAACCCACATGAACACGGGGAGAACATGCAAACTCCACACAGACAGCACCTCAGGTCCAGAACTGAACCCTGGGCCCCAGCACTGCGAGGCAGCAACGCTGACCCCTGCCGCCTCTAACATAACCCCCCGAGGAAGAGACCGAGACGCGGGCGCCCGTGGGGCCGTACCTCTGGGGTCGTCAGGAATGACGATGGGCGGCGCCAGGTCGGGCAGCTCCTCCTCCCCCGGCCGCAGGCCAGCGGCACGGAGGTGCGAGATGTCCAGCAGGTCCGGCACGTCGATGGACAGGTCTGGGGGCCGGGACAGCAGGAGCGCATGAGGACCGCTGCCTCACCGCCCAGCGGAGGCAGCGAGAAGCGAGCGCCGGGGCCGCGCGGGGACTCCTGCCTGGCGTGGGCCGGGCTCTAACGCACGCCGCGCGGGAAGAGCTGTGCGGTTTTCTCCCGCTGCTGGATTCTTACCGCGGGGCATGCCGTCACGGCCCAGACCCGGCTGGCCTGTCGCCAGCTCAGGACTGAGCAGGCGAGAGAACGGCAGGGCCTCCTGAGTCTTCAATGGCTTAGCAATTCAGCTGAAAACTGTTCATAACACGCGACATAACTGAAGTTATAAACTTAAAAAAAAACCCCGAGGCAGACACGTGCTGGATCAGGCCGAGGCAGAGCAGAGTGAAAGCCCAGCAGGTGACAAACAAGGTGTAGGTGAGGAAGGAACGCTGCTGGACAGGGATCAACACAACCTTGAACATATGTGAAGAGCAGTGAAAATGCACCTGATCCCCAGTTCGCTGGGCCCTGCCAAAGCACAGAATCGGTGAACAGGCAGATACTGCCCTCTGGTGGAAAACTGCAGCAACAAGTTCAAATTTCAAAGATCTTTAACTGATTCATGACTGACGAATGACAGTGTTGATTAAAAATTCGCAACAAGGGCATTTATTGTTATTAACAATCATATCTGATAGGGCACTCAGGCTGTAACAAGAGCCAATCACAAACTGAGCTTTATTGATTTTACAACCTGTTCCCCAGATGGGTGCTGTGATACTGTTATGTGTGGAAATACCAGGATAATGTTTCTTACTTTGGGGAAGGTACAGCATGTATTTCTGTGTCCAGCTTGTGGTCACTGAGCCTGTCCTCTTCGGGGAACCAGGTCTACCTGTGTCCAGTCTCCGGACTGTGACCAGGCTGTGGTTACTGATCTTGTACTTTGTTAGTCACAGGTACAATATTTTAATGTTTTCATAAAAAAAGCTCTAATACTCAAGCCACATTCAATACCTTCTTCCTAATTAGGATACAGGGATCATTTAAGAAGTATTAATTAACTTAAAGGAAGATTGGCAAAGAAACGCTGCACTACAAAGCAGGGCTGTAAGACCAGAGAGCCACAGAATTTCCGCTTTTCACTCCAAATTAAATAACACTTGAGATAATCATCTCAAGTGAACATGCTTATAGCTTTTAAAACTATCTTACAGCTGCTAACTTAAAAAAAATTAACTTGATTAAACATTCGGGTTTTTGCCTTGAGCACTCAGTTACTTAATTGCTCTAATTACATAAATCTTATCAGGGCTTTCCAGAAAATGGTGCAGCCTGTTCAGGGGAGGAGTCTGACCCTTTAGGCTGTAAACGGTCCATAAATTTTACTTCAAACAATTCTGAAAGGAAATACCAGCAAAGGTATTAATAGCAGGTGAAAATCTCAGCTTCACTAAAAAACACAGGGAATGAATAAAAACGAAAGCAAACACCAGAATTATTTTCCTGTGATAAGACATGCCTTTATGTTTTCATCAGGATACATCACAGCTTTTAAAGAAGCAGCACTCACCTACTTTTTTAGGCACCCAGTCCACCCCAAAAGTGAATTTCTTAATCTGTACGACCAGGTACAGGGGGAAGGACGCGAAGCGGGACGTCCTGTGGGGAGCAAAGCACAGGTGAGGAGACCGGGCAGCGGACGGCGTGCGACACTCGAGCGGCGAGGGAGAAGCTGGACATGGCGGCTGAACGCACAGCTCGCGCTCTGCTCCCGGGCTCCGGACACGGGCGTCAGAGTCCACAGTGAGACGCGAAGCAGGGCACACGGGAGGGAACCGCAGAGGAACACATTTACAGACCCAGACCAGGCGGCACTTCCTCACGCTAAAGGTTGTGGGGGTGTGGAACACTCCACCTGGCCCCATGTTGTCAATCTTATAGGACCTTTCTTCCCCTCCCCTCCCCAGTCAAGAAAGCTGTATGCTGTCTTTCGAGCTTACGAATAACAGCGAGAACAAAATAAGCTGGGTTCAGAGGCAGATGGATGGGTAAATTTATGATGTCCACCACCTAGTTTGGATTTGACAATGATTTCTTTACATCTCGGCCCCCAGCACTGACTCCTGTCCCCACATGGGGAGAAGCCGCCGTCCTCTCGGGACACGCTGAAGGCACCACAGAGACTTGACTTTCAGAAAGGGAGAAATGGCGTCGACTGGAGGAGGGGTGCGTCCCTCACTGATGATGTCACAAGCCCCGCCCCGGCAGCACTGAGGCATCTTGGGAATGCAGCCACACAGGGACAGGACACAGGCTTGAACCCATAACGCTTAACCTGCCCTCAGAGGTGCGAGTGCCTTAAAGGCTGAGCCACTGGGGGGAGTGTAATGGGACCGTTTTTAAAAGGACAGGGAACTGGGTAGTTAGGTCGGACACAGCCTGACACAGCCCACTCTTACTTGATTCCCGCGGACTTGGCCTGCAGGGCTGAGCTCCAGAAGTCGGCGACGTTCTCTGGCTCCGTGAAGGCCTGCAGACAGGCGCTGAAGGGGATCCTGGCTCGCACCCGCTCTGGGGGGGGCCTCCGGCCCTCCTCCGCCTCCTGCCGCCTGGACTCGTAGCTGATCAGCTCCTCTGCAGGGCGAGACGAGCCCACACTGAGGCCTCCACCCCAACACAGCGCCCAGCCAGCCAGCCAGCCAGCCAGCCTCGCCTCTCTGCCCAGCAGCCTGAGGAGGTCTGCACTGATCGCCCGTATAACCTCGGAACTCTCCATTACTACACACACGACTGCTCACAGCCAATCACAGGACAGGACGAGGGGCTCACTGCTCTGGCTCGGCACCGCTCCACCACGTGAGCTACCCAAAGCCCTGACAGCCTCACACGCAAGGGGCAAATCATCCCACACAGCACTCTAGGACCATACTGCCGACTCACTGCACAAGTGACACACTGCCACTGGATCAGGGCAGATCTTGGTCAAAAGGCGAAATAAGATTAAAATCTGCACAGAGCAGATGCACATATGAGTCTCTTTCTCAGTTCCATGCAAATTTGCACTGGTTTACAAGCGACGTACTAAACCGAAACAAACGTGTACTCTATATACAAACGTAGGGAAGCCCAGCTGTTAGTGCGGAGGTTAGCATACGTATATCCCACCAGCATATCGAGCCTCCACTTATTGACGTGTGCGGCTGACGCTTTTATGTGGCCACCAGTACAGCTGGGCGTTTTGTTGCAGCAATCCGAATGCAGGACTTTAATCCAGGTGGTGCGCTGATGCCGCGCCCTTAAATTCGAACCCACGCCCCTCTGGCCCGGAGCCCTGCACACGACCAGCTCCATCAGAGCGGACAGGGCAAGAAGAGCTGCCCCTGCGCTTACCCTTGTTGGTAGCGGCCTCCAGGGGGGCAGGCAGCTGCATGAGGTAGTCCACCCTCTGCGTGTAGCGGACCTTGCGGGTCTGGCAGCACTGGACCCTCTCCTCCACCAGGAACCGGAAGACGTCGCTGGGATTCTCCGAGCCCTCGCTGTTCCTCTGCGGAAGACGCAGACACACACGCACACACATGGGCACGCACTGCGCGAGAGACCGGCCCCGTCAACAGCGGGGTTCCGGGTTCGAGAACAAGGTCCGCCCGTGCGGGTCACCCAGGACTACCCACTGAGCTCAACCCTTCACGGCCTGGCTCTGCTGTAACGGCCCCTAGCTTCTCCAGGACTGCTGGCCGCATGACTCACTGGTCGTTCCTGCCAACGGTGCCGCAGGATGAATTTCATTACCGTTTACAAATCGCGGCAGGGGAATAAAACAAAACCGCGTCTAATTTTGTCAACAAACCTGCTGCAAACAAGGCGAAAGACATTCAGGAGTTCTGAAGTTTAAATAAAGATTTAAAACAAGTGCAAAGTAATTCAATCCTCCTTACACACCACTTCAAGAGGCAGGGTGCTATTTCTTGCACAGAAGCTCCTGGGAGAAGTCAAAGATTAAAATAGACTTGGGCGAGGCCATTTAGCATCTTTTATACCTTTAATACTCCACCTCACAAAAACAGCACCTCAGGACACTGGAAATTAACTGCAGCGGAAGCTGACATGTCTTTACTTCAAGGGCCAGAGGCCATATAACTCTAACTGAAGGAGCAGCTTGAGAACAGCTTTCCGCAGGGGCTCTCTTCGTTCCTAAGGGGCTACAGGAATTTCAGTCATGTATTTGCTCCAGGGAGGCTGGGATATACTTGAGACTGCTGGCCAGCCACAGAGGGGCAACTTGCAGAGTAAGGGAAGCTCGCTAGAGAGCTCTTCTGGGCGTGCTCGGATGTTCCCTTGTGGCTGTCCCTGGTCAACTCCTCTGAATGGGAACGAGGAAAAACAATGTCCCCACGCATCTCCAGAGAACAGGCCCCGCTAAAAGCAATCCACACTTTCTTTCTGCTTTGCCACATCATCTGCTTCGTGTAAGATCTAAGTTGCAGTTTTTTTGCAGAGTTAATTTAACACGGGGGGGAAAAAACAAGCTACGTTTTTCCGTCTTTTCAATTCCCCCATTGCGTCAACCGCCTATTTAATTTAATCGGCTGATGCTTCTATCCCAAGCGACTTACGTCTGTACCCGTTTATACGGCTGGGTTGTTAGCTGGTGCCATTCTGGTGAAGTGTCTTACTCAAGAGAACAGCGGTTCAGAGCCTCAACCTCCTGACCACACTGCTGCCCCAGGGACTCTGCCCAGTACCAGTGTCATCAGGACGCCGATTGCATTGGTTACAGATAACAGGTCTTACGAAGGAAGACGAGATCTGCAAGGTCTTTCACTCCGCCACACGTCGGACATAAAGAGCCTCTTTCCTCCGTGTCACCCAGCAGGTGTGGCGGGCCTGGCTGCTGGGGGAGGGATGGCGTCGGGCTGTACAGACCTCCACTTGGTTGATCACGTGCAGGAAGAACTCCTGGGCGTCCTGCTGCCTGCTGGAGGAGAACTCCACGTGGCCCCTGCTGACCAGGGCTTTGAACATCCTGGGGGAGATCCCTCGCTGCTGGGGCTGGAACAGGACCCGGGTGTGAGAATCCTCAGCACTGCGAGGCGCGAGCAACACAACATGCAAGACTCAGTCTGCCTCTCTCCGTCTCCCTCGCCACGCCGAGCGCACAGCTCCGATGCAATGCCAAGCCTTCAAGCACATCATGATGCCACAGTTATTCAATCCAGCAGTCCAACATACAGGCAATTAAACGTTAGACAGCATATTATCCACGCAGAGGAGTGCGGATGACATGACGCCTAATTACTGAATTCCTTATTACCTGCTCCCCGTCAACAAAACACTCACTGTTGCTGCAATACAAATGTTCCTGTCTGGACTCGATCGCAGTAAACAAACAGCTCACCGCCACGGTTCCGCGGCTCTGGGTTCGAGGACATGTGCGAGGACACAGTCCTGCTCGGGTGCGCTTGCATCAGGGCCGTGCCCACTCCCGACTCCGCCCCACCGCCCGTGATGTCATCGTCTCCGATGACATCACCACCTCATTTCTAATTCTCCCCCCTTCCATCTGGGGCAGCCGCCATTGCAGTGCAGCCAGAGTCACAGACAAAGCCAGCGCGAGCCCTCACCCACATGTCACGCTGCGGCTCACCCAGACGAATACCTTGCGCTCTTCCTTCATCACCTGTTCAATCAGCTCAGATTTCACTGGAGGCTTGGAGTACTGGCCTGACAGGAGACCGTGTCCCAGCTTGGCCCTGCGCACCAAACACACAATGTGGGGCTTTAGCACAACTCGTGACACCGTCTCTGGTTTACAGCACAGGACCCGGCCTGTAGATGAGCCGAAACTACTCAACATCATGACACGCACCGGCGGGCCACAGGGGATGTGGGAACACAGGGACGAGCATATCTCAAAATGTGGTTTCATTTCTCTCCAAAGGATCCTGCCTTCTGCTGTGACCCCTTTGTACCCAATAGGATCACGCAGGGCCGAATGTCGCCACCAACCGCAGAGGGGAGGTTATGGGAGGGATGAACACCAATCGCCTCCTTTGAGGTGGAGCTCGTTCTAATATGGCACCACTCGGTAAAATGCCATACCCCGTTAATTCTATTGCAATCAATTGTGCGTATCCCATCTCATGCAAAAACTTACATCTGTGTGCTGAAATCCTGCGTGGGATCCAGGGGCGAGTAGTCAAATATCCTCTGAATGTTTCCCACAAACCTGCAGATCCAGAGGTGCAGAGAGCAGTGTGAATCTAGCTTACATGGGGCATTTCTAGACACATGCAATCCAGTCGCAACCCATTACACTTAACCAAACCCTGACCTGTCATTCTAATTACAATCTCCACGCCAGCACTGCGCTCCTCAACCCTAAAGATCAGAGCGCCACGTCTCAAGCAAGGGAAATCTGGAGTCTTAAAGGCATCGAGCCCCGTCCACCCAGAGGAGCGACCCTGATGACGATAAACAAGCAGTTCTGGTGCTTCTGCGGCTGGCTGGCCTGCTCAAACCAGATTTACTGTGTGAAGGTTTCAGCAGTGCCACTAATAACAGGAGGCCATCCCCTGTGACGGCAGCGGCGTGCTCCGGCCCCTAGGTACTCACGCCCTCTGGAACTCTGGGATGCTGAAGAGGACCTGCATGGTGGTGCTCAGGTAGCAGCTGCTGCCCAGGTTCTTGATGCCCGTGTAGCCAGACCCATACACGGGCTTCAGCTTCAAGCCCGACTCCTGGATCACTTCCCACTCGCTGATCCGCGGCTTCGCCTTGCTGTCCGGGAGGCCGTTCTCCGTCTGCAAGGAAGGAGGAGACTTCCTTGTGTTTTACAGGACTTGCAAGACCCCTTTTACCCGTGATGCAAGGAAATAATCTTCAGGGGAAAAAAAAAACAGTCCTGCTAAAAGCTCACAAGTATCCATGAGCTTCAAGATTCCTGTCCTCTGATACCAACAACCAGTCTCTGGTTTCTAATAAGCTGATCTTCAAGGTGCAGCTTGGACACATTTCATGTACTGTATGCACAGCAGGACAGACAGAACTGCATTCGTAACTTCAACCGCTCACCAGAAACTGACGTCAAAGAAAAGCTCACCTTTTGCATCTGAAGCATGTCTATTCCAAAGTGAGCTAAATGTTCTGCTAAGTATGGGTCCAGTACAGCCTCCTCCTCATCGAATGAATACACATCTACAAAGAGAACAGCCACATCTTGGAGCCACAGGTCTTGCCCTTTGGAGGGGTAGGAGCAACGTGCTGCACATGCACTAAAAATATGCACGGAGCCCTCTTACAGGCTTATGAAAGTTACTTTTTGCCCCGACGACAGAACAACACAACGAGGTTCTAAGACACCCTTCAAACAGACAAGGTGCCTTCTTCAGAAGCAGACTTTTGCAGAAGCGTGCTAATCTCGGCGGGCCTGTCCGGCCACACTGACCTCCGCCGTCGGGGGTGAGGGTGCCCAGCTTGACGGCCAGCGGGTAGTGGGTTTCGCGGTAGTGCTCCAGCGCGTGGCCGTTGCCCCCGCTGCCATCGAAGAACCACCTCCCACAGTGCACCGCTCCATCCGTGAGGTTGAGCCACAGGTTCTCGCGCAGCTCACACCTGGCGCACTTCCAGCCGCTGTGGGGGGGGCGGTTTACCCCAGCAGCCAGCAGAGAACAGGGAAAGAGGACAAGACACAGAGTCACTGCAGCCGACAGGCTCTTTACACTGCCTTCACCTTTAATCCTTAAAGCAAAACAATTCTCAGGGTTAAAGCAATATTTATGACTGAAAACAAAGCTGGCTAACAGACAGATCGCATGTAAACAGCCAGAGGCAAAGTATGCACATTGGGCACATTACATCAGGCATGTAGCTTAGTTTACAGAGGACATGCAGGAAGACGAAAGCTGCAGTCTGTGACTTTCCTACAGTACTGCCCTGGATTCTCACGAGGGCTCGCCGGCCTCCGGCTCCGGGACACACTTTCATCTGGCGCCAGGCCAGGCAATGTTCCGCGCCCTCCCACTCGTGAGCGCCCAGCGGGCCCCTTCACGAAACCACCCTCTCCCACCGGCTGTTCCAGCGCCCGGACGGGCCCAGGTGCCTCAGGGAGACTGCTTCAGTCAGAAACAGGACGCTGAGGGATTTCAATAAACTCCTCTTTACGAGGCGTCACCGCGGGCCCCCCCCAGCGCTGCGACTCTGCGCTGGAACAGGGAG
Source organism: Lepisosteus oculatus (assembly GCF_040954835.1). Taxonomy (NCBI): domain Eukaryota; kingdom Metazoa; phylum Chordata; class Actinopteri; order Semionotiformes; family Lepisosteidae; genus Lepisosteus; species Lepisosteus oculatus. The sequence continues at coordinate 1,743,180 of NC_090708.1, read as the reverse complement.
CCATGCGTCCCGAGAGCTCTCCCTTTCTCGTCCTGTGGGACGCGTCCGTCCTCTGGAGCTACCTGGGGGGGATCCGGACGCTGTTGTCCAGCTGCTTGAGGTTCCTGGCGTGCCTGGACACCTGGATCTCGTCCTCCCAGGAGTCCGGTTCCTGTTTCCTGTACGGCGACGGGGAGCTGAGCACAGCGTCACAGGCTATCGTCACCTGGAAGGAGACGGAGGAGTCTCATGCAAGGGCATCCTACCGGGAAAGTGCCAGCCAGCCTGGCGTCCGTCACACGCGCCAGACCAGAGGGAACCTGTAACCCTGTCAGTTGCCAGAAAGAGGGTGTTCGCGCCCAGGGACAGTTCTCTCTCTCGCTTTGGTTCTATCCAATAGAAAGCCAACGTCAGCCTCCACCTACGCTGGTAAACCGGCCGAGAACAAGCCCTCGCTGACAACAGCGACCTGGAGCCCCGCCTGACTGGTGCAACGGGAGGGAAATTAGACCTCTGGTAAGGGCGGCACAGCCTTGCTTCTGCTGGGACTTGAACTCGAGACACTTCCAGCTTTCCTTTGACATGTCTGGGTCAGTAGTGCTCCCTCACTTCATTTGGGGGGGGGGAAGAGGCTCATGTGTGATTTAATGACCTCCCCCAGGTCTGTCAGTATCACTCGCTGCACTTTGACCGAGTGCTCCCAGGAGTCGTCCCAAGAAAACATGCAAACCTGCATTTTAGTATTGCAAATTCCTTGTGTTTATATAGCGCCTTTCACCCCAAAGGTTCCCACACTAGGTCACATGCAGGAGGGACCCACTTCAGCCCCTGAGGAGAAGCCCACCAGGGTGACGCACAGCAGGGGCCGGAGTGAGAAACTGCGGCACCGGCTGAGTTCAGGAGAAACGTTTAGGCCCAGAGTCACTTACAACTCAGGATTCATGCCCAGCGATAATCCTGTGCTCCCACTAGAGGGAGCCACTGGTGTCCCTCTGCCCTGCAGTGTGGCTCACTGCCACCTGGCCTCCAGGGTCAGAATGAGTAGTTGTGCCAAGTCTTGAGTTGAAGTTGAACATAAAAACCATGACACAGAAACTGAACCTTCAGATTTTTTTTTTTAAATAAGAAAGTGTGTGAACCACAGGGCCATATACTATATAATATAACGATTAACTATGAATAACAATAAGCCCTAATGGATTTGTACATGCATTGTGGCTGTGTTTGTTTAAGTCTACAGCGTTCCAGCCTTGGTCGCCACTGCAGGGTAGGGTTAGAAAAGGCTCCCTGCAGGGAGACGTGCTGTAGATGTAGATGTGAGCACTTAGTGATAGCTACATAGACTGTAGCCATCACTAAGGGGTGAAGAAACTGAATCACACCCTGAGGGAGTCGCGGGGAGCGACAGGCCAGCCCACCCTGGGCTTCCTCCTCCACAGGGAGGTCCCGTCCACTCTCACTGCTTTTCCATCTACCAGCTGCAAATCCAGCACAACGGCGTTCCACACGAGGGCGACACTTGACCCAGAACCAGACACCGCCTTGTTTCTATACAGAAAAGCCAGTGATCTCCCCATGCTCTGCTGGAAGTCGGTGGGTTTCTCCTATATTGCCTTGATAAGTGAACATGCAGCACACTCTGACCTGCAGGGAGCTCTCCGCATGCGCGACAGACAGACGTCATCACCACACTCACTGACCAGCGCTGGCAGCTCCTCAATATTGGGCAAAGGGATCTCGAAGTGGTCTGGGAATATGACAAGTTTGGCCTCGTCCTCGTATTCGTAATCGTCTCCGTTAAAATCGCAGCTGAGGTCTACGTCCTCTTTAAAAAGACAAAAGATGATGAATACATTCAGCCAGGGACACAGGATTGCGCAACGGACAGGACAGGGAAGTAAACAGGGGAGAGGAGCCAGCTGGGAGCCCGCAGCATCTGAACCCTCCCTGCTCAAACCCCAGCCTGAAACCCGAGACCGGCAGCGCAGTGCAGCACTTTGACTGAACACAAGAGGCGCAGGTTTCAACAGGGGGTCCAATGGGCCGGGACACTTTGGAAACACAACCGGCCAGCGAATCCCTTCCTGCCTGTGTTTTGCTGGCGTGCCTGAGGCTCCCGAGCTGCGCCGCTGTGATCAGATCGCAGCTGAAGCTGGGCTGAGTCGCGACTGTGGCACCAGCGGAGCAGCCAGAGGCCTGCGCCTGCTTGCCCGGACATGGCAGGAAGGGGAACGGGATGTGTTTAGCACAGGCACTCGACCGGACACAGATCAGGACGTCTGCGCTCGGCGGGCACATCCAAACAGGGTTCGATCGGCTCTGCGGCGCTGAGTCACCGCCTCTATCGAGAGGGCCAAGTCAGCCGATAGACGCTCCAGATGAACACAGCCTGCGCTTCTGTGGGCTTAGTGATGGGGGGGGCGGGCCTGGACACCCAATAGCCTCTCTTCCTCGAGGAAGAAAGGGAGACTGTGTTGTTAATTTGAGCTGCAGTCAGCAGAGCGGATGCCATCTGGCCCGAGTCGCTCATGTCACCCAACCAAGACCAGCGTGTCAGCTGGGATTGACAGGAGCCAGCAGCTGGGGGGGCGGCAGGGGCCCGGGGACGGCCCACTGTAAACCAACCCCTCTGCCAGGGAGGGAGGGGCCCCGGCTGGGCATGTGTCGCTTTTAGATACAGAACACCTACCAACTAGATACACCAAATAATCGGGCTATATTTAGCCACGAAGCCAAAGGGAAAAGGGGGGCAGTCGTCCCTTAACATGGGAATCCAGCGCTTTGGCACACAGGGCCAGCGAGACGCATCCCGGCCTCTGCCCCACAGAGCCACCTGTTGTGTACAAACAGCCCCAGCGCGCCGCCCTGCCTGCTGCCCCCGGCCCCTCTTCAGATCCCACTCCCCCGGCGGCAGGAGGTCCGGTTCGGGATCCTTTCCCCCACCCGACCTCCTGTTCGGGGCTGTGTGATTGACTCCCGAGTATTTCAGGAACGAGAGAACTCTTCTCCAGACTTCATCGCCCCGTTTGAGCTACCACGGTATTTAAGTTGGAGCACAGACACAGGAGAACTGTGATTCTGGCCCCTCAGCTGCCCTGAAGAGACTGTCTCCCTCAGGTGAGGGTTTAGTGTCTGAAAGGACAATCTTACCTAAAAACACTTTCCCGTTCTGTCTCCGTGGCACCGCGCCTCCCGAGGCTCCTGGGTCTTTCTGTGTCGGGGCAGAACGGAAAGGAAATCAGACCACTTTTAAACAGCACAAACTCCTGAAGCCACTTCTGAACTGCTGAACCCCTGCTGTGGGACGTACAAATACAACAGCTGCAAAACACCAAGCACAGACCCGAGCGGGCACAGACCCGAGCGGGCACAGACGCTGCCTTATCTGGCTTCTCTGGGCTTTGAAAAGCTGTTGGATCTGCACGTCAGCACCGGGAGCTCAGGCCCCCTCCGGACTGCCCTTCCAAAGCGTCTGGAAAGATCTGCAGATCCAGGTCGTGGGAAAGGGAAAGACCTCCAACAGGAGGCCAAGCACCACAAAGCACAAGCCGTGTTTGTGCGGGGTTGCACTCGCAAGGCGGCCAGGGGAGTTTAGGACAATATATTTATATATATATTAAATATTTATGTATATTTATTTTAGAAGTTCAACCGGCTATGAAGAAAATTATCCTTGGTTTCACCTGACTCTTCCATTGATGTGTGACAACAGCCACAGTGAGACTGCGCCTTAGCTCACATTTCCCTTACAAGCCTTACCACAGCTCAGCCAGTGTATCCAGGTGCAGTGGCAGGCCGTGTGCTGGGTCTAGAGGGGCGTGCAAGGCAAGCCAGTACAGGAGAAATGTGCCAGTTAGCAAAGCAACATCATCATAAGGCTGACTACAGGCAGAAAGAGACACTGGCAGCGCCTGCCGGCTTTCATTTCATTGCCTTGGCCATGAGCTCCCTCCAGCCCTCAGTCCTCCAACACTAAGGAAGACACCTGGTGCTGGAACATGCCGACGCCAATACGGACAGCGAAGAAGGCAGTTTCTGTTAGCTGCTCTAGCCCACAAAATGCGAGAGATCGTCGGGTACCACAGGAGAGGCATCTTATGCTTTATGCCTGCTAGTTGCAAGACTTCCTTTAAAAGAAAGCTCTGTACCTCACTATTTGCAAGTCCTGTTCCTTTTAAGAGTAATCCAATTTCAAACAACCCAATTACGAGCTTATGACTCCTAATGCAGAGCAGATCGAACCATTCCAACTGCTCTACAGTCTTGCGCGTGAAGATAATACCAGGTACTGAATATTTCACGCGCGCAGCGTTGTTTTCACAGAGAAAGGCGCGTGGAGGCGAGAGTCTTTTGCGTCTTAGACTCACTGGCCACAATATCCGCTGTCAATCGAACAGACTCTTTTGGCGGCTGAAAAGGCCTGACTGGGCCTGAGCGGTTTCGAGGAGATGGAGACAGACGGTCATCTCCTTCTCTGGGCAGAACTCCTGCTGGACAAGGGCAGGGCACGATGCGTGCCGGACCTCCGCTGAAAGTAACCCTGCCTCCGGAACAGGCAGGGGCTGGGCTGGAAACGTTTCCCGGGGCTCGCCACGTCTGGGTCGAGCCATCTCTGTTGCAAGCTGAGGCCCAGCCCGTCATCGAAGGGGATCCGAATATCTGGTCCACTTAGAGCACCAGCTTCCCTGCCACGCCACAGCAAGGGACTGTAGCGCCCAATGTTGACCTCAGAGCCCGGACTGCTGCACCTGGGCGGAGCGTGGGGCCAGACGTCTCCCGGGACATCCCACACCCATCCTACCCCCTCCGAACGGGAAAGAGGCTCCAACGTCCCCCAGTTTTAGAAATATCCCCCAAAAATGACTAAAATATTAACAAACACTAAAAATGAAGACAAACACTGGCTTGAAATGCAATCGCCGCAGCTCCAGACGTAACGTGTTTTATGTTACGACTCTCCCAAAATAAGCTCCCAGTGACCTGAGCAGAACTGAGGTCGCACCGAGGAGACAACGGAATATTCCATTTCTTGCGGGAGAATGGATACGTTGAATTGAGCAACATCTATACATCCCGTGCTGAATGTGTGAAGGTGCTTTCCGTCTTTCTGAAACGGCACAGACGTAATCGATTTTATGAAGAGATTGGACAGAAAACGCTAAAAAACTAATCTAGGACACCCCCTGTTTTTCCCCCATGATGGACTTGTCTTCTGTGTAAAGTGCCAAATCGGTTTTCCATGTACTGACAGCCTATCCTAGACCACCACCTGCACAGTTACACAGGGTTACTGGGGGACAAACACTGGGCCCCACGACACCATCTGGAAGCACATCAATTAACCCGGATGACAGCAATCAACTTTTTCTTAGACAACAGCAAAAGCTGTCCAGTCATAGCTGCTTTGTATTTATGCAGAAGTATAAATACTAAATAAAATTTATTTATTTTAATTAATTAAAATTAAAATGAGTACAACAGAAAAAAGGTTTTGTTTTCCCCTTCTTACCTCTTTGATCGTGCGCTTCAGATGCATGTACACACACTGCCCGGTTTTGCGATAATGCCTCTCGACGTGTTCCCTGCCAAAGCCCAGAAATGTGTTCATGCACACATACAGGCCTCCTTCAGACTCCTAGAGGGAAAAACAGGAACAGACCCACTGTCATACTTTTTTACTTTCTGTACGACACATTTTTAACTGAAATACTTAGGTTTAAAAAATTGTCGCTGGATTGTCTGACAGATGTGACGGTCCTGGACTGGTGTGATGACTCTCCGTCATTCAGGATGTCCCTCAGAGCCCATTTCCCGGTTCCTCTGTGCTAATTGAAGCCGAATCTCATTCTTCTCTCACAGACGGGTGGCAGAGAGCCGATCTCATCACTCAAAAAGGGCACGAACGTATCTGTCATGTTCCTGAATTAGTTAAAATCACGTCTATTTATATAAACTCTCAATCAAATCATTCTGTCACTTTTACTCAAAAACTGAAAACTGGACACCTGGCAATATTGTGAAATTAAATCACTTGAGCTCAGAACTTCATTATCCTGAGGAGCAATACAACTCAAACAATCAGCAAACTGCTCTTTATTGAACGTGCACGTGGCATTACGCTTGTGCCCAACAAACTCCAGGATTTTGTCGGATTGTCGTGTTTCTCCACTGTGTGTCAGTATACGTCACACAGAGCAGCACAAGCCAGAGGAAAATCACACCATGGAGTAATCGCCATAATATGGATTTCACACTGAAAAGCTCAAGCGTCTCCGTTCTCCTCTGTTGCTCAAAGACAGGCTGAATTCGGTTTGCTCCCCTCCCTGGAGTGTTTGTGACTACAGGGGGGGGGTTCCTGGCCACCAGAGTCACAGCAGCTGACATCACTGGGCTATTGCAGCACATGGCTGACACCTGAGAGCTGGTACACAAGCCTGAGCTACCCAGGCCACCAGGCCAGACCCTGGATGGGCTGTCTCACACCACAGGAGAGCAGGGGAGGAACCCGCAGGGACCGGCACTGTGCTGAGCCCAGCTCGGGGTCTCAGCCCGCCCGTCCGCCATGCCAGCGTGGGCCCGGCTTTCTTCCGTTAGCCCCTGCCCCTCTTCAGATACCCTCCATCCAGTGGAAAACCGCAGAGCAGCGGCGCAGCGATGGCCTGAGACGGTAGAGCAGCCATGACTGCACAGACTGTGACGCTCTCGCCCGGCTCCCTCTGTCTTCCGGGAGACAAGCGAATCGGGGGATTTCACCACTACTTTCAGAAGTCAGAAAACACGGCCCGTGCTCGTTCAGCGAGCAGGTTCAGCTCATAGTGCAACGTGCTTTGAAGTAGATTTCGAAAACCCTACTGGTTAAATCCAGAGCAAAAGTTTACAATCCCCAAAAAGCAGACTTCGAAGGGGACAGGTCGAGAGAAGTAAAACGGGCGAAGACACGAAGCCGGTGGAGAGCGCGTGGCAAGAGCCGAGAGAGATTCTGCTTCAAGCACAGAACTCAATCTCTCCCGGAACTGGAGAAAGAGCCAAAAAATGACATCCCATCCCGAAAGATTCAACAAATGGCTTAGAAAAATAAAGGAAAAGAATGTGCTCTGAGAAACAATTAAAAAAACAACAGGATCTAGCTAAGGTAAGGCAGCACAATCAATTGCAAACACATGGGTAAAAGGATATTAGAAAGGCCAAGAGAGAATTGAAAAGAATATTCTAATGGAAGCTAAAAAGTAAAAGGTGAATAAAGAGCTCCTTCAGTGTTACAGCAGGTAAAGAAATGTCAAGGATGAAGTAAAATATACCCGAGACAATAATAGGAAACTTCTAGACAGGGGCTGATGTAATTTAATTTCTATCCCTTTATTTTATTCTGTTGATGCAGATTTTTGCACATAACCTGTTACCTTGTTGTTGTTTTGCACATTGCCTGTTATTGTTTTTTGCACACTGCCTGTTGTCTCTGTCTTTCTTTTGCTACACAATTGTATTGTTGTTGTTGTTGTTTTTCTCTTTGTACTACTTATGTCCGAGAGCTAGCTAAATAGCATTTCGTTATACCATATACCATGTATATGAGTGTAATGACAATAAACTTGAAACTTGAACTTGAAACTTGATGTACTAAATGAGCATTTCATTCAAGTATTCACTGAAGAAGACGTCAACAACAGGCCTCCGGCAGCGGAAGGACAAAGGTCTGTACTGCAGCGTAGCACACATCCCTCAGAGGGTGACAAACACTGACTCGGGGAAATTACTGACCACCACACCCAGCACCCGGCACATGAAACGTTACGGAAATGGTTTCAGAACGAAAGGAGAGGATCACCTGTCTAGAAATCAGATTGTAATAAACAGTCAACACAGATTTATAAGAAAGACCAACTGTTTAGTTTGGCACTTAACCTCCTGGAATCTGGAACCTGTCTCGCCTCTGTCTCTTCATCAGCAGCTTAAGGCCACTGAGAAGCGGAGACGTCGGTGTTGTCAAACCTTAATTCAATCAATTCAGCCATTTTCCATGTAGCAGAGCTACAGCCATTTCCAACTTCAATATCAGAGTGGGGAAACTCACAGTTCCACTCAGGTGCACCCATTCAGGTTTCACTGGTCGCTTTTCAAGATGTCTGCTGGGTTGACTTCATCGATAAATTTTCAGATGGACGATGAATGAAAACTCATAACACTTAGCTCAGAGTCAGCTGACATGCAAAGAAACTTTGCTGAGTTAGACAGTAAATGTGCCTCATTCTGCAGAGGAATATGTATCAGAGATTTAAGTGCCTAAATCATTCTAGAAATAAAACAGTCCTCCTGTTATAAAACAGAAAAGTGTGCCTGACCAACTCTTTTCCAGAGGGCTGGATGAGCGCATGGACACGTTGTGGCTACAAGACATCTGTTCCAGCCCACTGTGAATGTTTTTATCTCAGCGAAACCCAAGAAACACCTGTCATTTAAAAAGAACCAGGAGCACCTGCTCAATCCTACAATAGAAACCACAACATACATTTAAAAAAACAGCAACTCAGGTGTGAAGCCCTCAGCAGATTACCACAGGATTTACAGCCCACAGTAATGTGCGTTTCAGTATAAATCCCTCCTGGTAACCAAGACAAGGCCGGACAGGAGAAGTTATCGAATTAACTACACCATACATCCGAAATCATCTTAATTTATTCTAATGTGTCCTAGTCTCCTGTGGTAGAAAAGACTTGCGAGTTTTTTTTAAAGTTTCTTTTGTAAAGGAAACAACATCGCAATCGTTTTTTTTTCTCCTTTCTGTCCCTCGTGGCGATAGGCTGGACGAGCTGGACGAGACCCCAGGGTTAATGGAGTTGGGTGGGCGACACATGAGCCATTTGAAAAAGAGATTAAAAATAGCCCAGGCTTTCCAGCCGACATGAGGAGTACCTGACAGCTGAGTCACCTTTAAATCTGCCCCAGCTTATAAAATAATACATAGAAAGTTAGGGCAACGTCCTTAAAAACACAAGAAACTGAACTGACTTATATAAAGTGTTGGTTTTGGTTAATATTCCCCAACACGTGGTTCCTGAAGGTTAAATCTTGCTCCTCCCTTGCTCCTCTGGAAATGCTGTCCCTTTCAGCGTTCATGTTCAGCGTGACATTTTGCAACAAAAGGTGACATTACACCGCTGTATACTGAAGAACTAGAACACATGCCTTGTTTCGCGTCTAAGAGCAGGCGAACGCGGGTTTCGCCAGCCCAGACACGAAACGGGCACGTCTTTGGGGCTCCCTCACTCCAGGAAAATTTGAGCCCAGAAGAAGCGCTGCGGATGACCCGTTTTCGAAAAGCGTTCAATCTTTACGAGCAGGGCGCTGTCAAATCACAAATCACAAAGCAAAAACAAAACCGACTCGGGGAAGCTGTCTGCGCCTCTCTCAAAAATAAAAAAAACGCATTATAGTCTGCATGCGTGAAGTTACAGATCCCTACCGCATTCCGGCGGCAGTGCTGAAAAACCCTCTCTCTCTCTCTCCGCGGAGGAAGTTTGGACTCAAAGCTGTGCCCGCACTCGAAAACCAAAGACTGTTAGGGGGGTGGGATAACCGAGAATCGCACAACCGCCGTCTTAGCAGTGCTCAAGGCAGGGAGACCGGGAGGGCAGGACGGGGTGAGTTATTTCAGCCGGCGCTGCGAGCTGGTCGAGAGAATGGTGGACACGGACACGGACACGGACCCCCGGTCCCCCTCCGTGCGCAGCGCGGTTCACGTGTGTCCAGCGGGGCCGCACGGCCGCCTGCGCGGCACCGCCGAGCACTTACTGGGGAGTCGTAGGAGAAGGCGCACTCGCTCTTGAAAACCCGGTCCCCGGTCCTGGGGACTCGGATGGTGGGCATGTACGGGACCAGCAGCTCTCCCAAGTCTGCAGCCATCTTCGCATTCCTGCCTCCAGCCCCAGAATGCTACCGCGAGCGAGGGAGACGGAGCTGGAAGTCTGGGAGAGCAGCTAGCACATGATGCTATTTTTAAATGAACACAGACCCGACATTCCTGCAGGATCCGGGAGAGTGACGCTGTGAAGCGAGGGGGGAGGAGGAGAGCGAGATTAAAATTGAACGTATATATATATATTAGGTGCTCGGGCGGTATTTCTTAACCCCCCTATTGGGTTTACATCGATTTCTGTTTCGCCGTGAATTTGGCGCTGCCGACTGTCAATTTACCCAATTCCGCGTCTCCCACCTTCCCCGGCGGAGGCGCGTCGTTTGAAAGGAGACTCGAGGTTTCGGCGTTTGTAATCAATTTGGCGACGGTGCGTGACAAAACCGACGAAGCCCGCCCGCCCGCGGCGTGGAAACGGTCCTTTAAAGCTTCAAAACGAAATTGGTCACCGCTCAGATGAGGTTGCAAATTCCGCATGGCGGGGTTATGCGACAATATACAATATAGCAGCGCCGGACGGTGCTGAAACCCGACGAATAAAGCAGGTAAGAAGGTTATAAAGAGGCAAGAGGTTCTAACGGAGGATATGTTACAATTTTTTTAACTCCTTCATCGCGGTCACTGGTCATTGATTAGCGATTAGCTCACGTGAGGTGGGGGGTAAGATGACCTGCCCGTATAAGGTGTTTTGTAAAACAGCGTTCGACCTTTTTTTTATCTTAAATACCCGATTGTCCTTTGTGCGAATTACGCCCCCCCAAAGAGAGCAGACCTTCAGATGGACTGGACGAACACGCCCCGAATCGACTCCGCTTCCTCGGACCCGGCTGACCTGAAGTCAACACGTCTTTTAAAGCACCGAACATATATGAAAGTGTAAATCGATTCTGCTGAACCTCGGGTGGATCAGACGTCGAGTCCAAGGTGGGCGTGGGGACAGGGCTTGTTACGAGCTGCATGAAAATTTCACATCCGACCCGATATTCACCTGTTTCCTGCTGATCACACAGAGGAGCAGACTGCTTTCCCAGAAATGTCTTGGACACCAGACAAAGAAAGCCAGTGACCAACCAGACAGCAGCATCTCACAGCTTCAGCGCCACAACCACGAGTCTGGTTTAGGGCTTCTCTCACTCAGTTGTGTGTTAATGATGATCTTTTTGGATTATCGAGCTTTCCAGAGTGTCGCTCTCCTCGGATAAAGTAAAGATCAGTTCTAAGTGCCTGTTTTGCATTTCTTGGGTAATTGACCAGGGGGTGCCCAACCAGTCGATCGCAAGAATGTGTGGTATCAAATAAATGGGCTATTTGACTACTTTTTTAGATAGCCTAAAAATTCATTCAGATCTGTGCATGTAATGTCATACATTTTACTGCCCTTGCTTGTGCTTAACCCTTGTGGAATGGGTTGTAAGAGTCTCTTCCCTGAGTGCTGGCCCACACTGAAGAAAAGGCTACAGGTGCTCTGTAGTGTTGGGTGGGCTCCCCGAGACCCCTCCCTTGGCTATTGCTGCACGAACCCCACATTCGCCACAGCACATGGTGGAGCGAACCAGACAAATGGCCGTGACAAATTCGCCAACAGTTTGAGGAGTTAGATTGCCCTTTTTATGATAGTTGTAGTGTTTGAGCGAATACGATGAAGCAAAGAGCCCGAAGACTTACCCTCACCACGAGGAATGGGGGCGCGATTATTTTTTTGTACTTTCGCATTCAAATCTGCAAAGCTAGCGTCTACGCGAAAAAGGGAAACAAGAGAACCACATTTCAAAACTGCACACAAAATGTAAGATGTGTGCTTTCCCCACTAAAAGTGAGTTACGGAAAAAAGTTGAAAAATTAAAATCTCAACTAGCGGCAGTTGGTTTTAACGTGGCCTAACACTGGAGGGAAACCAGCAATCATCGCTGCTGCTGACTTGCTGTTTGGAGATTTCACAGACAGACAGCTATTGCCTGAAATGAGAGTTTCTCAAATAGTCTAAACACGGTGAATGTGCCCAATGAGAGGGCGACCAGTGGCTTCTGGGCTTAGCAGTCCTCCCAGACTTGACTGAACTGCCGAATGAGCTGAATGTCGAGCTGCAGGGACACAATAAAAGTGTCTTCGACACGATCAGCAGTGTCAACACGCTCAAAAAAACGATTACAAGTGTCCTCAAGTAAGCTTCTCAGTGTCAATGCTGACATGAAGGTAGGATATTTTTTTTCTAAAATGGGGAACATGACTTGTTCACTGTAGCCTGAGTCACTTGCTTTTAATTGCTGTCATTTTAGTGATGGGTATAGTTATTGTACTGATGTGTCCACAGTCTGTTTTTCCTATATCAGAGCTTCAAATTCACACTGGTAGTTCGCGCGGGACTGGCACATGAAAAAGTAAATCTTTCATTAAAAAAAAAAGGTTGGGCACCCCTGTAATAGACCCTGAGCATCACATCTAATTGACAAAAGACATGTGGGCAGAGCAGGTGGCCATCTCCTTAAGAACACAAAGACAAAACTGCCATCACTTCCTGGGAGAAAAAAAAATGACCAGCTCAAAAATGAAAGGAAACGTTCTAAATCTTTTTAAAATGAATAGTTTTCTCTCTTTAATCTAGTAGATCCCAGTGCTGGTCCTGGTGAGCCCCACACCTGCTGGGTTTCAGTCCCTCCCACCTCCAGCAGATAACTGAGGCCTTACTGGATCAACAAGGAGCTGCTCCAGTTCAACATTGGCGTGTTGTTAGTAGTCACAAGCTTGAGAATGTAAATCTCTCGAAAAAGGCAATGTTGGTTAAAGCTTGAATGTGTGTAAGAGTTGGACACAGTTCAAATTAACTATTAAGATAAGATCACTTTATTGGCCGTATACAATTTCTTGTGTTAGGAATTTGTCTTTTCGCAGACCCCAGCTTGCTCTCCATGAGACACACAGACAGGGAGAGAAGCTGGGGGTCAGAGGGTAGGGTCAGCCGTTTATACAGCGCCCCTGGAGCAGTTGGAGTTAAGGCCCTTGCTCAGGCGCTCAATGGATTAAGGTAACAAACCAGCAACCTTCCAGCCACAGGCAGATCCCTAGCCACAGAGCCACCGCTCCGCCCCATATTAAGTGAATGAAGACTTGACTGTAGACCTGAGGGTTTGGATGGAGCAGAACCGGGTCAGCAGGACAGGGACCACAGGGGATCACAGTTTTAAACAGCACTCTTAAACAAAGCTGAAACATTGAAAAGGCTTTATTTAAAGCCAGAGCATTATTATACAAACATATACAGGGGATAAATTACTGGCATGCCCCCGCCGAGCGGGCGAGCAGGCGGCGGTCTCTGCGGCTCGCGGAAGGCCGGCGCTGCCTCAGTTGTCGGGCGTGGCCTTGTGGGAGTAGTCAATCAGCTGCTTGTCCATGGTCTCCACCTGGAACCAGGGCCCGTCGCCCTTCTGGCGCATGTGCCTGCGCACCTCCTGCTGCTTCAGCCTGTGGCGCAAGCAAAGGCAACGCGTTACTCTTGGAGAGTGGGTCCCCCCGCCCCCCGCCCCCCGCCGGGACAGCCGGAACAACGATGGGCCGAGGGGCCCCCCTCAGGCACGCGCAATCACACACAGACACCAACGTCAGCCAGGACTCCCCCAAAACACAAGGACGATGACAAGGGGTCTGCTAAGGGCATGAAACAATAACTGCTACAGGGATTTTACTTCTCGATGTCACGGGCAGTATTGAAGTATCAAAGAAGGGAGAGCCCGCTCAGTCAGACCCCTCGCCGAGCTGAGCAGGGGGGACAAGCTCCACGGAGCCGCTTCAGAGAGCGGAGGGGCTCCCCAGTCTCCACGCCGCCACTGACCTCAGCTCGGCCTTTTCCGCCTCAATCTGGATCAAAGCCATCATCTTCTCGTAGTCCTTCTCTGGCGGGTCGTAGAAGTTCCGGACGATCCACCGGGTGATGGGGTGCTGAAGGAGAGAGACGGACAGACCCGGGACGTTGGACAGAGGAACCTCTTGGTTCTGCACGGGTCCATCTACAAGCTGACTGTCAGCTTTCCTCTTCAGAGATTAATTTGGTTTTGCCCGCCTAGTTTAGAATCGCCAGCTGCCCTGTGACTGCACACGGGGGAGCGTGAGGAAGAGCAGGGGGATCCCCCCCCCGGCCGTTTGAGCCCCTCGTGTTTGAACACGTCACAGGCAGCACCGCCCCGCCCTGCAGGGCCAGTGCCGACTGGAGGAGGCACGTCCCCTCGCTGACCGCACCGCAGGCCTGCAAGCGCCCCAGGAGGCCACAGGAGGCGCTGTGGTGCCCACAGACTCAGTCCCACCCCACCCTCTGCGAATCCCAGTCATGCTGGGCTGGTGGTGTGACCCCCGGCTCGAACCCGTGATCGTGGGGCCCAGCCTGCAGACAGGTGAGCACCTTCACAGCATGAGCCACTCTGGGGGCTCGAAGCAGATTATCACTAGCAGACTCATTCCTTCAACACACCCCCCATGTGGAACTGTTTACCACACCGAGCCAACCCGCGCTGCCTCATGGGCGTGTCCAGGGCAAAGTGAAACTCACGATCACATCCTCCGTGACAATTAAACTCCTCTTTCACCACGGAGCAAGACCTGGTTAGTATGGGTCTCTAGGGGAGGCTGGATACAGACATCAACCTTAATTAAGGTACAGATGTGGACTTCAGGTATTACAGATTTTGTAACCCTTTTATATTTGGTCTCCAAACTGGGGATTAATATCCCTGCTACTGCACAATATCCAACATGGTCCTGACAAAACCTCCGATTTTCCTTCAAGCTCAGGGGTCCCCAATTCCAGACTGGATTTCGGACTGCAGAGACCCGGGTTCAGACTGAAGGGGTACTTCCTACAGAACAATGACCCGTTTTTGACATGATATCACTTCAGAGAGTTTGGAAATCTGGTCTAGATGGGAGAGTGCCACCTATTGGCACACTAGGACCACTTCCTTACTATGAGGACTCTGAAGCATTAATCAGCCCCGGCCTGACTGCATCTCAAATCTAACAGGAAAGACGGCAGAGTTGCAGGGTTTCTCGCAGAACAATCCTGAAATTCCAGGGACACAGTTTTTTTTTCACAACGTAATAGCACATTTAAGCGTTTTTCCTGTACAGCCTTCTACTAACATGTCATTAAACAAGAATGTCAGCACTAATGTCCTCGATGAAAGAAACAGGCAACATACCTTGTAATACTCCCAGTGTTCTGGGACATAGTCTTCTGGGATTTCTGCCAGTTTCGCTTGCCCTGTTGAGACAATTGCCACTTGAAACTTCATAACCAGCAGCCTGTTGATACACTACTTATTTTTTAAATGCATTTTTTCTAGGAAGACGAGACTGGCATCTTAAGGATTTAGATGGAATTACACAGATAAAAAGATCCCTCCCAGCATTTTGCAGAATCTACACAAGATGGCAAATTACAACACACAATTCAGACACTACTACACATTCCCCTTGTTTTAAATGACTATAAGTCTTTAAAACAAATCTGAACAGTCCAGTTTAAGTTCACAAACTTACCGATAAATACATTCACACACGTGATGATCACAGTGACTGGAATGCCAGTTAACAGTGTGTAGAAGTACTGCAAAGGAAAAAAATCTTGGTTATCCTGCCGCAGAAAAACATCGACTAAGAGGTTGTTTGACACACTGGGGTCTTCCGGTTGCTAGTGGGTGATTGGGATGAGTGTGTCATTTAGCCACCTGTTTAAGCTTCCTATGCAATGAGCTCTAATGTGTCAGAGCTGGTTGTTCCAGACACCACCACTCTTGGTGTAAAGAGGATGCCTGTTCTCAGTCTTAAAACCACTTCCTTGTAACCTCCAGCTGTGTTTTTGTGTCACCGCTGAGAGTAAAGTAAACCATAAATCAACGTTTGTCAACAGGGCCTTGAATTCTTGAGTCAAACCCTCTGTGCTTTTGTCCCAAGACGAAACAACTCGGCTCCATCACACCAGACTTCTCATGAGCACTAGCGATCTACTTGCTGCAAGTCACAGGACGGGACAAGCACCTGCAATGATAGGGGAGGACACTTACCAATGAACGAAGGAAACGCGAGTCATAGAACCTGGTAGGCTTGATGATAAACATCCGTTTCGAATGACTCCCATATCGCACAGTGGCTGCAAAGACAGATTCATGAGCAAGTCATCATGAGGAAGGCTGAGGACACACTAGCAACACTGCAGTCTGGGCTGAGGAGCAGAATGAGTAGCTGGAAATGCACAGCAGGTATTCTTCATTAACGAACTCCATGCATCATGGAGTGCAGTATTACAACAGAAGAACATAATTCTTTGAGTTTATATAGTGGATTCATCCTCAAGGACCCTAATGTATAGTTCACACAAGAAGAGACCTGCTTGGTCTGGCCCCGATACACAGTGCCATTTGGCTCGTGCATGACTGCAGCTTCTGCCATCAGCCCCAGAGCACAGCAGATCACGGGGGAGACGCAGGAATGTCTTCATTAGCTCAATTATGGGCAACACCGCTGGGAGGCCAATTGTCCAAGATCATAGTGGAATGATACCAGGACACTGGGGGTAACCAGGCCCCTGCCTTTGCAAACAGCACCACGAATCCTTAATGACCAGGTTATCAGGACTTCACGTGTTTTCAAGAAGGCGGTGTCTCATATGTACCTCTCTCATTTATGTTCCACAGACCATTCTCCCACTCTGCGCTCTTAAAACGCGGACCACTAGACTCAAGAACAGCTTCTACCCTACTGCAGTACGCATCCTCAACAGCTCGCAGCAGGGCCTCAGACTCAATGCACGTCTGCACTATGCACTCTTTGAATGGTCCACCATGCTTTTTTCAGTGCTATATATTTATCATGTTTGTCATGTGCTGGCTGCATTGTGTGGTGTTGTCTGCTGTGCTGTTTCTGTCCCAAGAGATCCAATGCACATGTACATAAGGTAATAAACTCCTCTACTGTGCTTAACATCTTGTCATAAGGCTGGTACCTCCTGCAGTAGATACACGCACCACACTGTGGCATTAGATAGCCAACTGTAGTGCAGAGGAAACTGTACCACCTATTGGTCCACCACCATCACCTTAAACAGCAACCTAGTCTTTCTTGCAGGTCTCCTATCCCAATATTGACCAGGCTACAGGGCGGCATCGTTACCGCAAGAAAGGGATATACTGTCAAGCCCGTAGAGATTTAATATGAACTGAAACAAGTAAAATAGAATCTTTATTGCCACACGACCAAGGCCGGTGGAAATTGTTGTTGGTACAGGTTTGCTACAGACATTTGACATGTGACAATAACATACAGAATATAAACACAGGACCGGACTGCACAATATACAATGCAGATTATTAAAATACAGGACGACAAGAGGCTGTACACAATACAGAACATTAAAATTCACTCTATCATCGAATATGCAATAAAATGCTGAATTAATGCCCTGCAATGTAAACATGGACAAATCAGTATAAATGTGATACATGACATAAACCACAATACTAAGTTTTTGATGGTTGGGGGCACGTAATTTGTTATATTACGTGCACGTAATAAGTCGTGTGCGGGCTGAGATGGATCCACAATGATCTTGTTAGCGCGTGTGGTGGTATGCTGGGTGTACAAGGATTCAGCTGAGGAGAAGGCAGTGCCAGTGATCGTCTAGGCCTTCATAATGCGTTGAAGTATTTTTCTTGTTAGGATGTCCAAGCTTCTGTACCACACGGAGATAGAAGATGTCAGAATGCTTTCTTTAATGGCTGTGTAGAAATCGGACAAGGAGGTGTTGACTGACTCCAAACTTCCTTAATTGTCTGAAGAAGTACAATCTCTGATGTCCCTTCATGATGAGATGGTCTGTGGCGATGTGCCATTTTAGAGAGCTACAGATATAGGAGCCCAGGAATTTAAATTAGTCGGTTATGGCTATTTGTTGACCGTTGATGGAGATGGGGGATTTGTGATCCTGTGAGCGCCTGAGGTCCAACATGACCTCTAAGGTTTTGGATGTGTTAAGTTGTAGGTCACCGTTAGCGCACCAAGTGACTGCTCTATCTCCTTCCAGCTGACACTGTGCTTCACTGTTTCTAGTCATGAGCCCGATGATGGTGGCGTCATCTGCGTATTTGTGGATTTTGACAGTACTGTGCTGTGAAGCTGTTTGTGAACAAGGAGGAGAGAAGTCGGGAGAGTGCACAGCCTTGCAGCGCGCCCGTGTTGATGGGCAGAGGATGGGAGGTAAACTCATTCACCTTGACTGCCTGACGTCTGCATTGCAGGAAATCCAGCAGCCAGTGGCACGTTGCAGGGTTGATGCCCATATCAATTAGTTTATTGAAAAGTTTAAGAGGGTTAATAGTATTGAAAGCAGAGCTGAAGTCTATGAGCAGAATGCTCTAGGTGTTGTAGTGTATAGTAGAGGACCAATTTGATGGCGTCTTCCACAGACCTATTGGCATGCCCGGTAGACAAACTGTAGTCGGTCCAGCCGTCGGGAGGTGCAGGACAATACGCTCGAATGTCTTCATAACCACAGATGTTAGGGCAATAGGTCTGTAATCATTGAGACAACCTGGTTTGGAGGACTTTGGTACTGGAATTACCATTGCCACTGTAAAGCACTGTGGCACTTCACGTAAACTAAGAGAGCTGTTGAAATTAGCTGTATACACTGGAGCCGGCTGAGCACAGCAGGGCTTACGTGATCAGGGCCTGCAGCCTTCTTTTTATTTATTTGTGTGTGTGTGTGATGTGTTTAATTTATTAAAGCGTGCACAAAACCCGTCAACCCTCTGTGGGAGCTCCGAGTTGTCTTCTGGTAGGGATATTGTAGGCTTTTTGTACTTTGTCATATTCCGTAGGGTCTTCCATACCGTACTGATGTCTGATTTAAACCGAGGATCAATCTTTTGGGCATAGTATGATTCAGCTATCCTTATTGTTTGTGTGCAATTTATATGTTGCTGATTTATACTGTACGTTATCCCCACTGATGGAGGCTGAGTTTTACGTACTCAGTTGCTCAGTACAGCAGTTGCACCTCTTTCGAAAACCGGGGTTTGTTATTCTACAAAGTCAATGTTTTGTTAGAAACAGACAATTCTTCACAAAAGTTTATGCAAGATGACACAACATCAGCGTGCTGGTCAATGGTTTTAGACGTGGCTCTGAACATGTCCCAGTCAGTACAGTCCCTCAACATCTCAATGGCCTCCGCCAATCACGACTTAACAGTAACATTTTTAGGTTTACTGGATTTAAGTTTTTATTTTTACGACGGAATAAAGAGTAGGGGAGCGTGGTCGGATCTACCGAGCGTTGCGTGGGGAAAAACGCGGGAGGCTTCAGGAAACAGCGTAGCAAGGATCCAGTGTCTTGTTTTCTCGGCTATAACAATCCACTTGCTGTTTATAGTTTGTTAGTTCGTCAGACAAGCAGGCCTGATTAAAATCCCCTAAAAACTATAACAGAATCCGGACGAGACCTTGCAATAAAAAAAATGTTGCGCTAACTCACAGATCGCCGAGTTCGCATTTGCTTGTGGTGGAATATAATCGCCGATAACAACAGAAGCAAACTCTCTGGGCAGGAAAAAAAAAATTCTGCACCTTGTGCTGAGGAATTCAATGTACGATGAACAGAAGCAGCACGGAAACACTCGTGCACCAAAGCCGATTCACCATGAACCAGATGCCGCCTCCACGAGTTTTTAAAGAAAGCTCTGCCGACCTGTTGGCTCTGGAGATGGAGAGGGGTCACGGCCGAGTCCGGGAGCGTTCGGTTCAGCCAGGTTTCCGTGAGATGGCTGAGCATTCCTTAAAATCTTTCTCGGTTTGGATAAGGTTTAAAAGCTCGTCCGTTTTGTTCCTGAGCGATCGGACATTCGACAACAGGAGACGGTAGGGTCGTCTCCTGGACTTAGCACGGACGCCGGATCTTCTACCTGTCTACCTGCTGCAGGTGCATCCCCAATGTATCGATACAACCAGGTATGTCGGTTATAAGCAATTCTTTTGGAATTGCGTGCGGGTGGACAATGACACCATTAACGTGCTCGCTAAAGTGTCATAAATCTTTAATTTGACATAAACTTTAAATCTGACAAACAAAAACAACAGAAAGGTAAAACATAGTAGCAGTTTGTAGCAGAGCGAGCTTTCCGGCCGCCATCTTGAAGCAAACAAAAATAAAACGTAAACGTAATGATTCCCACTCACACAATACGATTTATCTACGCCACAGCAATCGATTTACGAAACACATCCACCGGCACGATAAAGCATCAACATAAATTCACCAACTTTCCTACAGCTTTTAATATTGAAATTACAGGCCGTTTTACAGATAATAACCCATGTCGGGTCATTTGCTTTTGAGGTACAGAATCACAAGGTCAAAACTAGCAGACTGCATTTTTAAGGCGATCATCGTAGCCACTAAAAGACTCAGTGAGTTTCCTTACCGTTCTCTATTCGTGGGACAGTCCTGAAGACAAAATTCCCTTTCGAAAACCCGGATTTGAATACATTCAATCTTGCTGCAAATGCAGCCGCAGACGACAGGACGCTCATGCCCACCATGGCTGTTAAGGGCAAAGCGGACGGCAGGAAGTCGATGATCGGACTTCAGCACGGCAGTAACGGCCAGAGCGCCATCTTTACTCAGGGCAGCAGACTTTATTTTTCACATCTATTTCTGTATATATTTATTTTGCTCTCGTCGCCCTACACCTTTTCACAATCAGTAACAAGAGGTAATTAATTTCCTAAATATGCAATTAACTACACGTGACGAGTTCCGGACAAAAATGACACAGCGTTGCACGCCGGGTAAAAGGTCATTTCCAAGATGGCTGCGACCTCGCTGGGGCGAGTTCTGTCACTTTGCAGGCAGTTTCAGAAGGGGCTCGGGGTCTGTTCGGTTCGGCATGCTTCTTTTCCCCCGAACAGTCTGTCTCTGCATCCTCTCAGGTAACGCAGCGTTGCGACTGTTATTTGTAGGTGTAGCCTGTGTCTGGTTGCAAATGAAGCCTCTCATCCACTGCACGCTGTACTGGTGATAGAACTGTTCAGATGTGATGCACCCCCCTGTTTCTCCTCTTTCTTCAAGTGCAAATGCCCACACCCTTCTTCGGAGCAGTGTGGGGACCGGTCTTGCTAAGCAGTGCCGGGCAGTCCACGCGTCCCAGTGCCGACGGGGTCTTGAGGATTTTTTTGATTCCCCGCAGAACTGGGGAGCGCCCACTGTAAAATCAGGTGAGCCGACCCGCCCCGGGTCCGAGTGCGGTCAGAACCGCCAGCTGGAACAGCCCTGTGCTTCAGTCGCGTTTAACATTAAGTCCTGGTGTTGCAGTTAAGTCCAGAGGCATTTTATTTACAGCGAGTGCAAAAATCTTTATAGCAGAGTTCTTGGGCTTTAATATATCCGAATTAACTCGGTGGTTTTCACCTCAGACTATCTCAACATTAGAATACATTGGAACAAGTAATAGGTTTATTCCATGCTGAAAAAAAGAAGAAAGAGAACACAACGTTTCGGGTGTGAGCCTTCTTCACACACCTGAAGAAGGCTCCACGGCCGAAACGTTGTGTTCTCTTTCTTCTTTTTTTCCAGCATGGAATAAACCTATTACTTGTTCCTTTGCAGCCTACGCATGCTGACACAGCTGCCCACCTGAACTATTAGAATACATTGTTTTAATTTAGTTTTAGGGCGGCTAGTGGGTGACACTTTGTTTGTATCTGTTCTTGAATACACGCTGCATACAGTTGTCATCCAAGATTGATTGCATAAATTAGAAGCCAGGCGCACTTCTATTTTGCTTTCAGTATCGTAGCCTTATTGTTACTTGTACGTGGCTTTATTCAGGATCCCCTATTAGATGTGTTTGTCATGCAGATGTGATGTTTGCCTTTTGTTTCCAGAAGTACCTGTATCTAACGCTGAGATTGCGAGGCTGTTTGCCAGTAAATCCTTTTTGATTTCAGTCAGGATTGACACCTCGAGCGCGTCTCCAATGTGACTGTACTGCAGTCTTGCCTGTTAGCTTTTTTTTATCGGTTGTGGACTCGAATTTTATTACACTGTTTTCCCTCAGGAGCACCATGGACTGCAAAGCAGCTACGGACAAAAAGCAACGAAGACTTGCACAAGCTGTGGTAAATCAGACCGGGGCTCACACACGCATCCACCGCTGTTGCCTGCTACTGTTCATCCTTTAATGAGAACTACCAGCGGAGTTCGATTACGATTGCAGTGCATTTTCATCCTTCATACATTTGGTGGTGAGGAAGAACATACTGTTGCTTAAGACTGTCTTGTCTCTGCAGGTATGTGCTGCTTAAAGAGAAAAACATGCTTCTGACTGTGGAACAGGAGGCCAAGAGACAGAGAACTCAGATGCCGAGTCCTGAACGCTTAAAGAAAGTAAGTGTAACCGGAGCTAGAGTCTGAATTTGAGCCCTGAGCGTCTCGGGGAGGTCTTCTGCTGAGCTGTAGAGCCCAGGCAAGTGTCCAGCTCCCTGTGCAGAAACAACTTCCCAGTACGCTGTGCGCCTGGCTTCTGAAGACTTGAGACCCAGGGCAGTGGCCTGACTGTTATACAAACACCATGAGACAGCCCTTTTATAACTGTATCACTGCGTCACTGAGATGGAGGACACTGGTACAGTTCAGGATTACTTGGCTAGCCAACACAAAAAGGTCCAGATATTTAAGGCTCAACGTGTGTGTTTTCTCACGCAGCCCTGTGATTAGTAAGGTAGTAAGGGGGCAGCTGTTGCTCTGCTGCAGGTCGAGCGGTCCATGATAAGGCTGGACACCGTGGTGAAGGAGCGAGAGGACGCGCTGAGGCTGCTGCAGACCGGCCAGGAGAGGGCCAGGCCGGGGGCCTGGAGGAAACACGTCTTCGGCTGGACCTACTGGTAAGGCTCTCTCCACGCTGCCCGGTTGTCGTGTCGGCGCTGAGGCCCCAGAGAGGAAGCGTGGGGCTGTGGGGGTGTGAAGACGCCGACTCTGAGCAAACGCGCGCTGTTCCTTGTGCTGTCACAGTGGCTTTTGGAGTCCAGGGCTCCTCAGTTGCTTGGCGCAGTGGTCCGCATTGCTGCCTTGCAGGGCTGGGGCCCCGAGTCCAATTCCAGACCTGGGGTGCTGTCCATGTGGAGTCTGTCTGTGTGGAGTCTGTATGTTCTTCCTCTGCCTGTGGGTTTCCTTCAGGTGCCCCAGTTTCCTCCCACAGTCCAAAGGCATGCTGATAGGCTAATTGGCTGCTGTGATAATGTGTGATTGTGTCTGTGTGCCCCCCTGCTATGGACCGATATCCCGTCCAGGGTGTGTCCTGCCTTGCGCCCATTTCCTGCGGGGATAGGCTCCAGCTCCCTGCAACCCTGAACTGGACGAAATGGTTAGAAAAAGAATGGAAGGTTCCTCTGTTTTACATGTTCGCTTTGTGTTAACTCAAGGTGTCATGTATTAACTTCACATTGTTCCGGTCCTTACCTGTTACACTGTGCTGAGGGAGTTATGTCTCGATTCCTCAGGTACAGATTTAAGGAATGGGCAATTCCCTGGTATATGAACAGAAGATACACAAGGAAACGTTTCTTCACTCCTCCATTCGTCAGTCACTTCATAAGGTGAGTGCAGCCTCGCTGTGTACGATAGACGGAGTTTTTTCGCTCTGCCTCAGCCTGATATGCTCCACGTCTGTGGCCTTCTGCGATTATATACTTTAGTTGGAAGCCCAACTTCTAGGATTAGGGATTCTGCGGAAAACGGGTTAGGATTTGGGATAACAGGTCCATTGAATGCCAGATTCCCAATGGCATTAGGGTCCAAGGACTGAAAGTCCCAGGCAGTTCTGCTCCTGTAGAAGGCTAGCGTCTGCACTGTTGATACGGCTTCCAAATTTCTTTCGGCAGACAATGAGAAATAACCTTCAGCAAATCCTGTTCAGTGTGCTTCAAAATGATAAACGTTAACTTTGCCATAATGCCTATAAGGGGGTCTCCGTCTAAATTGCTGTAGGGTCAAGTGTCGTTTTTTTTTTATCCCAACGTGAGTTCCCCTTTTAACAATTAACCAAATTCTGTTTTGGACGTGTAGGCTTTTCTTGCCTCAAGGCCTCGTATAGATGATGACTCAAACCCTCCCTAGTTGAGAGGTGTAACACAGCCCGAGTCCTGGTTGAAAGGGACAGTATAGGAGGGGTGCAGTTGTTCAGGTCAGCCAGCTGACGTGCTCTGTACCACAGGGCCTTGCCTTCTGCTTCCTCTAACAGCCCGAGAGTCAACAACTGCTAGCCTAGCGATCGTCTAAATTAACTATAGGAAAGTTTTTTTTTCCTCAAGGTCTTTAAATGTTCTTAACACAAGGCATTCGTGTGTTTAAAAATAGTTACCCATTCATCGTGGTTAGAAGTATTAGTTATGCAGCTGTTCCCCAGAGCTGGTGGGGAATAAAAGCCGGGAGACACCAGGCTCTCCAGGAGCTGTAGGCAAGACCCCCGCTTTAAAGAATGAAAAAGCGTCAACATGCCCCTTTGTGTTTCTCCTTTAGGCTTCGCATTGAAAAGCGCCTGCGTATCGGCAACAAGAAGAAGAAAATGGAGGCTGACAAGCAGCTGAAACTCAGGGAGAAGTTTCCCAAACAGGCTGCAAAGTTGTAACTGTACATTTTCCCATAACCAGCCGCTTTCAGCATCGGATAAGTGACGTGGCCAGCGAGGTTTTCACGAGGATGTGCTTTTTTACTTCGATTAGTCGAGATCACGGAGAAAAGACATGTCACCACAGAGCCACACCACGTGATGACTGTTGCACAGGGCAAGCATTGTAAAATCTAGTGTTTTGTACATCTTGTCTGGCTTGAGAGGTTGGGCATCAACTCTGTGTGGCAGGGGACTTTGTTGAAGGTCGTGGGGTGAAAACCTTACCTTAGTAACTGTTTTGTAAATATACTGTATTGAAATTGTTACAACTGATCAAAGTCTGGATATTGTTTTTTTCTTATTTAATAGGGTAAAAACTAAATTGCATAAAAACTGCCAGTTTCTTTCCTGAGCTTCTATAACAAATTACTGTCCGGATTGTGAGAAGTGTTGTAGATGATGTCTATGAATGATTCCGACAGCCTGTAAAGGAACGAGAAATAGGTTTGTTCCATGCTGAAGAGAGAAGAAGGCTTCACAGCCAATACGTTGTGTTTTCTCTCTTCTCAGCATGGAATTAACCTATTGCTTGCTCCTTTGCAGCCTCTGCATGCTGACGCAGCTACCCACCTGAACTGTTTCACATGTTTTACCTTTACATTCTAGGCAAAGCTTGATCTGATCTCTAGGGGGCAGGCTTTCACCAAATAAGAGATGGAACGTCACTGTATATGCTGGCAAAACTGATTTCAAGCAGGGCTCACCTTATTTCCAAAAGCATGGAGACTGTTCAAAGAAAACGTGACATTACAGGCTTTTGTCACTAACAGTACACTATAAATTAGACATATGGTGTATAGTGCCTAACTCAAAATTGGTATTTTTTGCACTATCTTCACATATGTTCAATTCATTTAATTGTTCAGTCCCAACTTTGCAAAACTGTTGGAACAGGGGAGTGTTGTAATCTGGAACACAATATTAAACTGTGGTGAATATACTACATGAAGAAAATCAATCTCTTTAAAAAAAAAGTTTATTTCCAAACTGCTTGTATGTACTTTAGTTCTGTCATCACAAACTGTTTGGTATCAAAAGAGGCTTAGAAAAAGCCTTTTTTTAAAATAAAAATGGAAGATTCGATAGAACTATGTTTTTTAACAGTAGTTTGTCTTCAACGTAAGAAAATA
This sequence comes from Lepisosteus oculatus, assembly GCF_040954835.1. Classification (NCBI taxonomy): domain Eukaryota; kingdom Metazoa; phylum Chordata; class Actinopteri; order Semionotiformes; family Lepisosteidae; genus Lepisosteus; species Lepisosteus oculatus. The sequence continues at coordinate 1,717,454 of NC_090708.1, read as the reverse complement.
GCAAAAACCTATTTGTACAGTGATTGTACAATATGTGCGCCACAAATGTTTTCTACATAAAAATACAAAGAAAGCCATTTTAATTACATATGTATAAAATAAGGGGAAAAAAAACTACAAAATTGCAAGTGTCCTTGGTGTTCCTGAGTACTGTGGGAAGGGCTGGACTAAGCTCGGAGGTGGCGTTTTGTCTGTTAAGGTAGAGGGGTGGTAGAAGTGGCATTAGGGGCATTTTCGGTCAACACACTGCTTTCCTCCTTCCTCATACTCCTGCTTCGATATCCACATCTGCTGGAAAGTCCCCTGCAGAAAGAAGTAACCGAAGATGAACGAGCTTCTGCAGCCCTCTGTTCCACACAGGAGGGGTCCTGCAGAGGACTGGAGGTTGCTTTCTCCCCCATTGCACAGGCCCACGCCAAAGGGATTCTCTTAGGGGGGTCCCCACGTGTAAAAACCCTGCTTCCTCAACTTCTATGAGAAGACACTGCGCAGTTGAAAATTATTCCACGAAAAACAGTGCACGTTCTAATCGGGTTCAAAGTCCCTCCACTTCCCACTACAAACGTGCCTGCCTGCACTCAACTGAAAGAAATATTTCTCTGCTCGCCTGCACTCAACTGAAAGAAATATTTCTCTGCTCTACCATCTCATCTCCAGAGAGCAACAAAACAGTGGTGCTTTTACCACGCTCTTACCAAGTTTAGAATTGCCCTTGTGTTATTCAAACCCAGGGTGGGTTAACGGGTTACTGACACCTGGCATTGCTGCTACAGTCCTGCACCGCTGAGGGAGAACTGGAACTGACACGCTCGTCGGGCGACACGCTGGCAGCTACGTTGCGCCCGACCGGAAAAAACTGATTAATGCCACCCTGCCCCAGGCACACAGTGCCAACTGCATGGCGCCACTCGAACAACCGTCACTTAGACCCAACTGACCGCACCTGGGCCACGGGGCCCAACGCCAGTGAGCCACCCAGGAGCCCGAACCCCAGGGCAACAGCAGCTCCACTCACCAGCGATGCCAGGATGGAGCCTCCGATCCAGGAGCTGAACCTGCGCTCCACCGTCGTGTTGTTGGCTATCAACTTCAGGCGCATGCTCTGAGGGGGAAAAAAAAAGGGGAACCCTCTTCACCGGGGTACAGGGCTGTCTCGGGCAGACCCACTCAATGGCAGGGATTTACGAAGTCCAATCAGCGTGTTCACTAAAGTCGCGCTCTGCACTCACGGGAGGGGTCTTCTGGGAGAGCTCGCGGTTCAGGCGGTCCGTGAAGCCCTGGATGAGAGTGTTTCCTCCGGTAACGATCACGCTGCCGTACAGGCCCTGCCACAGGAGCAAGCAGACACGGAGCCGTCACCGCCTGCGCGCCCAGATTACGGGGAACGCTTCCCCCAGAGAGGTTCAAGTCTTTAAAAGAATCTACCCCCTTCAGAACAGAAGAACCATCTCGCTCGCTCTGCTTCCTGCAGCTAGCTCAGCCAGCCAGTTCCTGGGAGATCTAGCAGAATAACCGTCAACACACGGACATGCAGCCTTATCGGAACTCCCCCCTCGCACTTTCCCCTTGCTCATCGTCACTCCCCCCTCCCCAGCGAACCCAAGCTCCAGTAGATTCTGCACTCCGCTCTCGGCGGCGCCACTCACCGGCCGGATGTCGATGTCGCACATCCCCACGCTGGTGGTGACCACGTGCCCCACGCCCAGCATGGTGTTCCCGGACAGGCCCTGGAACGAGGCGGCAGCGAGGATGAGGGCGTGACGCGGGCGCGGCCAGGCGCTCACCTCGAAACGCGGCAGGGGGCTCACCTTGGCGTTCGAGGGGTCGAACAAGCCCTCCGGGATCTTCAGCCGCTCGGCGCCGAAGTCGCAGTTGTACCCGTTGGGCAGCTCGTAGTGCACCGTGGGCATCTGAGCTGCAACCCTGCAGAGAGGACGTGAAATCTGCAGCTCGACTCGAGGGGGAATCAGGACGACAGCAGGCACAGACCCGTACACGGTGCTCCGCGGTTACAACAGAGCCCAGTCGCTGCGACTCTCATTCTCAAAGCCAGCAGCCAACGGCCCATCCTTGGCAACCCGAGCTCCAGCAGGACTTTAAAAGTACGAATGCCCGGACTTACTGTTCATCGTATGGAGAATCGGACACCTGCAGCACTGAGGCTTGAAAATCCTGGATCACAGTCTGAAGGGAAAACACAGCGATCAGTCATCTGTAAGCGGCGCAACAGATACTGCTTGCGCCGCTCACACAGTGACACGCACGGCTCTAAAGTGATTATTCCAGGCCAGTTTTAGTATCCGTTTACGAGCCCAATGACTAAACCAAATGACTAACTGATGAGCCCTTCGAACCCTGAAGAGAGCCGCTCATCAGATACGGAAAGGATGCAGTGCGTGTATCAGAGATCTTTGCATGCAGGGCAGAGACGGAAAAAGGCCTGGAACTAAAACTAGACGCGCCAAACCCACAGAGAAGGACCTGAAAGACCTATAGGACCTTCCTGCACTGTGCACTTGGACTCCGCCGGCGCCTCCTGCCGCGAGCAGGACAAACGGGCACCGCAGGACGCAGCGGAGCTGGTCACAGGCCAGGGCCCACAGGGCGCTGCAGAGCCGGGCGCTTACGTTGCACATGTAGTTGTGCCACGAACGGGTGACCTGAGGTAGTTTTTCCTTCTTCTTCCAGTTGGCAGAAGCTCCTTCCCGCACGGGTTCCTGCAGAGGAAGGCCTTGCTGTCAGTCTGTACGAGCCGAGACCGATGCGTGCACATTACACCCACAAAAAAAGTCTTGAGACTTGGGGGAATTTAATGTTTTTTTTTTTTAAGACAAGTCAGCATGTGGCAACAATATAATGTGCATGTTTTATAACTCAAATTGACAGATTTCATGCGAGACAAACAGGAGCAGCTGAAGTATAATCAACACAAAAAAAATCTAACAACTCGGAACAGCTGTTCAAATTCATTTACTCCACATCCTTTATCAGATGAACTCATCTTTTTGATGAAGTATTCCACACCATGCGGCTGGAGAAAACACGGCTCACAGCTGACTGACAGGGAGGAGACAGAGTTCAAGCAGAATAAAGCCCTGCAGTGTCGCAGCACGAATACGTTTTCAGAAGCCACTCCTAATGTACACCTTACTTCACACGGAAAATGGCAATCTGAAGAGCAAAGAATCAGCAGATACCAGGAGACTCGACCTATATGAAATGAAAAACGTTAAGATGGAAATTACATTAAGTATGTGCGTTTGTAGCCTGTACTCATTTATACAGGTGAAATACTGTACCTGTGCATGTGTAGCATGTAATACTGATGTACAGGCAGAGTTGTTACATCACCCTCACAGACAGTCAGACATGTGAATCTCAGTGCAGCGATGATCCTCCAGCTGAAGTGGGAGTCACCAGTGTGTCGTGAACGACACTCCAGGCGCCGAAGCAAACCTCTAGCTCCAAAAGAGCAGCTCAAAACAGCTGTCCATCTGATACTGCTCTTGAAACAAGGTAAGAACACCTTCATCCTGTTTAGGAGAACTATTCTCCTGAGGTGAAAGCCACATGAAGCTAGGGCAGTCCTTGGTTAGAAAGTATGCCCGATACCCTTTGTGGACCAAGAATTAACCACAACTTTAGGACCTAATTGCCACTCCTTGACGCTTGTGGTTGAACTAACTCAGTCCGTGGGGGGAGACACGACAAGTTTTCCCAAAGCTGCACACACACAGAGACACACGCACCGTGGACTGGTCACAAAATACTTACAAAACCCTCCACCATGATGTTTGCAAAAAACAAAAACACCCAAAAATGAAGCGTAGGAATGGATTAGACTTACTTTATCAGGTCTCACCTTTGAAGCAATCATATAAGGAGGAACTATTTCAACACCTATTTCTTGAAAGAGCTCCCGGCATTGCATGCTCATGAAGTCCCCCGCCAGAGGCGACTTCACGATACCTGAAAGAAGAGGAGATTCTCAGCGTACCCCCACAGAAAATGCCTCCCCCCTCAATGAGCCTTCTCGTCTTCTTTGTAAATAATATTCCTGTACTTTTTTAAATTTCACAGCAGTTCTAAATCAAAGCCGTCAGCTTCTTGCTGCAATCTAACCGTTTGAGAGGCAGATTCCAATTTCAACGTGTCTGGAATGATCGTTACAAACCAGTCAGGGCTCAGAGCAATCCCAGAGCAAGCTCGACCCTGCGTACTGCACCTGCAGGCTCTGTCTCGCTGCGCGGGCGTCGAGCTCTCTCCAGGCCTGAGCCCAGCGACTCCCGGGATGGACAGAGCACCGCCCGGAGGGCAGGCCCGCAGACCGCGGCGGCCGCCTTACCCTGCTGGAGCACGTAGCCGTCGTGCACTGGAATGGCCGTTGTGTGCGTGGCACCGCTGTCCAGCACCAGACCGGTCGAGCGCCCGTTTGCAAACCTGGACGGGGGGTTAAGGGTCAGGTCGCACCTCTTCAAAAACACGTCACAGGAGGGGAAAAAAGATGCGATACTGGGTACGAGCGAGATATGCGATGTGCTGCAAGGTTTTCAACGTGCGACGTTGCTCATTTAAACAAACCCCACAGTGAGTCCACCCAGTAAAACAGCCTGGGAGGAACCCTAAGGAAAGAGTTTGAGGCCTTGCGCTCTGAATGTTACAATCTATTCAAAATCCCCACGAGAAAGCAAAAACAGGCATTTCTGCCAAAAAAAAAAAGTTAAATATTCTCGTGGAAAGCATAAAGCAGCATGTGTGTTTGTACACTGGTCCAGGCACTCTTTAATTCCTAGCCCGTAGGGAGCCCGGCGCAGAGCCGACCCCGAGCCCCCCAGGGCTGCAGCAGCTCGTCCCCTGAGACGGGGAGCATCACAGAAAGGATACGACGACAGCACGGCCGTTTTGCACAGGAAGAACGCAGGGATGTTGTAATGTTCGAACATCAGCTCCGTCAGCTTCTCTCTCTTTGCTCTTGTATTCCACTGTTGTATTTAAAAAAGAAAAATAAAAAAAAACGTAGTACAAAGCAATACCATACGATAAGAGTGCAATCTGGTTTTACACGAGATGTAGGAGAAACAGATGCCACGCATTGTCGGTAACATATCTTGAAAATTTTAAGATGTTTTTAGACCAAGTCGCCTAATATTAACCTTTACGTACAGTTTAATAACACATGGTGCATTGTTCCCAAGGCACGACGATGTCCGTTTTAGACCTGAGCAGAGAACATAACAAGGGGAGGCAGCCAACCAAACAGGCTTCTGCAAAACCAACAGTGAATCATGAACTGGAGGACAGAAGTCAAAACCGCGGGGAAGAGCATTTATAACCAGAGTCAGGAGGCTTCTTTACACAGAGGGTTGCGGGAGTCTGCAACAAGCTGCCCTGCTATACTGCGGATACTCTGGTTCATTTCAGGACACAGCTGCATGAGATTCCGTTAACCAAAAACTACGTAATGGACCAGATGGACCGCACCGTCCCCTCTCGTTCGTGCCCCTTACAATCGTATCTCACGGCACGGAGCCACGGAGCCACACCGAGTCACAGAGCAGCGCTGCTCTGCCCCGCCCGGCCCCGCAGGAAGCTCAAACCCGGGCTCGGACCCGTGCTCGTGCTGGCGGACTGACTCACCGGGGCTTCGGACATCAGCACGGGGTGGAGGCTCGCCTCCGACTTGACGTGCATCTTGTAGGTGTGATCCAAAATGGCCTGGAAACTGTCCCAGTCTTCAACTAGAGGGAGACCAGAAACACCCAGTTACCTACCGGCCCCCCGCTGGCTTCAGAGCGAGAGCCACCGTCCGAAGCTCAGCTTTCAACCTGAAGAGGCAGCAGACCCAGTACAATCACACTCCGCCTCAAACGAACAGCTCGGACCACCCCAGAGGACACCAGGTGGGTGAACCATCATACCCTTACAAGACACAAGCCAGCACGTTTCGTAGGCCCGAGACTTGAAATGGAACCAGTACTCAAAAACCAAGTTCACCCGTTCACTCGGCTCAGCACAGGACTGGCGGCTGTCCTGCGGGTGAAATGAACTCCAGGAGACCACGGCACTGTGTTCAAATAGCATCGTCACCATCCTCCTATACAGAAGATCTTTGTAGTCCAAACTGATCTTTTCAAAGCAAGAAAGGACTACCTCTCCAAGCGCACAGATAATGAAATACGAAGACAAGTGCTCTCTCTCCTTCCACATCAACTGAGGGGCAGGCCTAGCCAGCAGAGAGAGAGCAGCAAAACCAGGGTATCCTGGTGCCTGGACAATTAACCCTACGCCATCAGCGACGAACACGGAGGGCTAAGGATGACCCTGCTATTCGCCTTATTGCACTGAGCTCCTTATTCCAGCTGAAGTCACCCTGGACTGTGTCCACCCAACACGCACGTCGCTGCTGAGCGCCCAGCCAGCCGCCGCTTCCCTTCACTGACCCCAGAGGAAGCTCTTCCCAGCTGGACCACCTCACACCCACCCCGGCCCGGCCCGGCCTGGCCCCAAGCTCTAGCCTGGCTCCGTGTCCGCTCTGTTCCTGCTTCTGCAGCGCCCGTTCGGTGCTCAATTGCGTGCTCACGAGGCCTCGCTGCTTCTGGCCACCCTGATGGCCCGGTACCCCCACACCCCACACCAGTCGGGCCAAGCGGGGCCTCCGACGGCTCGGTACCAAATCCCCCCCTTCCCCCAGCCGGGCCGAGCCGAGCCAGAGCCCTGATAGCTCAGTACCGCTCAAACCCGGCACCTCCCCCCACCAGGCCGAGCAGGGCCCCGATGGCTCGGTACCGCCCCCCACCCCCGAGCAGGGCCCTGATGCCTCGGTACCGCCCCCCACCCCCGAGCAGGGCCTTGATGGCTCAGTACCGCCCCCCACCCCCGAGCAGGGCGTACTCATGCCGTTCTTCAGCGGGGACATGACCTCCATGCCCTCGCGGGGCACGCGCAGCTGGTTGGTGTCGATGTAGTAGGTGGTGCCCTGCTTGCCCTTGTCCCCCTCTGTCTCCATGGGCGCCGTGCCGTCCTCCCGGTCCAGCGACACCCCGATGACCGTGGGGAAGTCCGCCTGCGGGCGCACAAGCAGAGGACAGGCGCGGCCGTCAGGGGCGCTCCTCCGGGGGGGCCCCTCGATTCACCCCTTAAATCAGGCAACTTCATTGATCTGCGGACAGGGCGTCCTACCTTGGGACAGTCCTCTCCTGCGTACCCTGCTCTCACCGTGTAAGAGCCGATATCAAAGACCAGGGCACCAACCTCATCTGCAACGGACAAACTCGGATTAATGGTCACCCAATAACATTCCTCAAACTTCTATAGCGCTTTCCTGGACTCTCCACACAAAGTACAGCTTCACGGGCAATAGGGAATCCCCTCCACCCCCACCAGCTCTCAGTGGGGAGGAGAGCAGAGTGGTGAAGCCAGTTCAGAGAGGGGGATCATTAGGAGGCCATGACTGGTAAAGGCCAGGGGGAAATTTGCCCAGGACAGGTCAGTAGGGTTACACTCCTACTCTTTTCGAGAAACGCCCAGGGATTTTTAATGACCACAGAGAGTCAGGACCTCGGTTTTACATCTCATCGGAAGGACGGCGCCTTTTCACAGTACAAGTGTCCCCGTCACTATACTGGTGCATTAGGACCCACACAGAGCGCCTCCTACTGGTCCCACTAACACCTCTTCCAGCAGTAGCCTTAGCTTTCCCAGGAGGTCTCCCATCCAGGTGCTGGCCAGGCTCACACCTGTTGAGCATTAAAACGTGCGGGAACCCATCCTGTGTAAGCCCAGCCTCACTGACGTCAGGACGGTGGTACCGTCGCCTGCCCTGGATGAAGAGGTAAACGAACTTCATCAAAGCGGACGTCCTGCTTTCCTCGCATCGCGCACAAGAGGGGAGAGCTAGGAGCAGTGGGCGCTGTGCAGGTGGGCCCTGGGGGGCAGTTCATGAGACGTGAGCAGGGTCCTGCACCCCGCGTCCGCCCGGGAGCTACAGAGAGCGAAGCTCCCATCCCGGTGCCGAGGTGCACAAACACGTCCCGGCCGCAGCTGCAGGACCGGCCGCGAAAGAGCTTCTGCAAAGAGGCGGCTTGTGCACTGAGCTCACTAACCCTTCCTTTGTAAATTTAAAAATAAAATAAACGAGCAACTTCTACAGTCACTGCCAGCCCTCCCGGTGCAAGAAGGCTTCCTTTGAAGGGAAAAGTTTTAGAAGAGGGCACGATCTCGCAAACCGCTGCGATTCTAATCTTGCTTAGAGTAAAGCGCTCCCCCATTCCGGGTGGGTGCCCGGCGCTCCGGGTTTTGGGGTGCCCTTCCCCGGGTGGGGGCCCGTGTCCCCTTCCCGACAGGCCCCCTCTGTCCTGCTGCTCGCACAAAGCGCTCGCAGGAAACGTGGCGGTTCCCTCCCGTCTGGACTCACCTCCCCCGTACACGCCGCCGCTCATCCTTTCCCGCTGCTGGTCCGCACAAAAAATCAAAACGCACGGCCCCGCTGTATTACGACTGAAAACTAGTACTGCTCGAAACTCTGCTCCCCCAGCCTTTTTAACCCAACAAAAGAAATTAGGTACTACACCGCCCTGGCTTATACGACACAACCACATACGCGCCCCCCACACACAACATGGCGTCCCTAGCTTCGGCAGTTTTCGGAATGTTTCGACTATTTCCGGCACGGTTCGCCTGCAGGGCGCCGGCAGGCTATAGGGATATCTATTACCCTTGCAACAGAGCCCGCTGTATCACCTGCAAATATACATCCAACACCACACTCATTCAAGGCCCCTCAGGACAATTCCGCATCACCCAGAGGGCATCTTGTACCTCCAGCAACGTTATTTACTGTATCTCTTGCAGTAAATGCCCAGCCATCTACATTGGAGAAACAGGAAGGAGCCTCGGAGACCGCTTCAGGGAACACGTCAGGGCTGTGAAGATTAAAGATCTCTCCAAGCCCATTGTTTCTCATTTCACCTCTGACGGCCACGACCACTCTAATCTCTCCGTCAGTGTTCTCCAAGACGGTTTTCCGAACTCATACATCGGAAAGACTAGAGAAACCAAAATTATTCTGCAGCTAAGTTCACACATTCTCCATTCTCTTAACGACAGACTATTCTTCTTTTAAAATTTCTCCATTCATTGGAAGTTTCATTTCACACCTCTCTGCACCCATTCTGACTTCACACCTCTTGATTGGCCCCTGCTCCCGCCTCTCACTCCTCCTCTCTCCAAGCCTTTCTTCTCCCGCTACTTTACCTTTGCCTACTGCCCTGTCTCTCTCACACCTGAAGAAGGCTCCACGGCCGAAACGTTGTGTTTTCTTTCTCCCTTTTTTCAGCAGGGAATAAACCTATTACTTGTACCTATTACTCGCCGTGTGCAAGGCGTCGTTGTCATACCGTTGGCCGAAAGGCGCTCGTCGGGTCCGGCGTGCTTTTCTCAACTGCCCCAGAGACAGACTGCAAGAACATCAGAGACGTTTGTCCCAGTATATCGCTGCCATGAAAGGTTTTAATCCACGTTAAAAAATAGTAAACAGATTTTCTTTTTCGGGGTGGAATGGGTTTGCTTGGATGCTTATTCTCTGCATGGGGACGGGATGCATGGAAAACAGAGAAATTAAAGCGCATCCTGTCAGCAGCACATTGCCAAGGAAGATCGTAAAAACGGTGGTACTGTGGCTCAGGATCTGCACCTGTAGCTGGAAGGTTGCCGGTTCGTATCCCGTGGCCAGCAGAGGAATCCTACTCCGTTGGGCCCCTGAGCAAAGCCCTTCACCCCAGCTGCTCCAGGGGTGCTGAATAAATGACCGACCCTGCACTCTGACCCCCAGCTTCTCTCCCTGTCTGTGTGTCTCGTGGAGAGCAGGTTGGGGTTCCTAATGCAAGAAATTGTATATGGCCAATAAAGTGATCTGATCTGATCTTAACACCCTGCACAAGACGGTGACGCTGCCGCCGCCTCTGCTGGTTGTCACTTTAATTACACTCCGGGCCTGCTGAATGCGGCTGTGGCACGCTAACCCCGGCGGGGGCGTGAGCTCCTCCAGCGGGAACAGGGCGCCGCTAGAGCGCCACCTTGCGGGGGCGCCGGGGAGCTCCGGGCTGTCGGACGGGACACGGTGTGACACACACACGCACAGTGCCGTCGCTCTGTGGGCGGGTATCGGAATTTCACCCACCGCTTGTTGTGAAGGAAGTGTGTTTTGTTTTGGGGTTTTGGCTGACAACGACAAAGTGAAAGCTTAGAATAATGTACTTTGGGCTTTGCGATTTTTCAGAAGAGTCCTTTGGCCATGATATGAGGCCATTTACAGATACATGTAATCGACTTAAGTGCGGCTGCGGGGATTCTTAAATCATGTCGTTTTACGAGGGCACTGCCTGGCCTTTTTCCTGAATCGTTGCCGTGCTAGGCCAAGCAAAATGCTCAAGCAAAAATGACTTTCTTATTTTATGCTAACAACGTATGTTTTCTGGGTGCAAACAACTCTGTAAACTGAAGGTCAAGTCCCTGCCGGAGAAAGATAGGCTAAACGTTGGCAGTACAAGTAGCTTAGAAATGAACGACTCTAAACAGCAAGTACAGACGAAGTACCGGCTCAGTGACCACAGCCTGGCCATAGAAACTGGACATAGGCAGACCTGGCTGCCCAGAGAGGACAGGCTCAGTGACCACAGTCTGGCCATAGAAACTGGGCGACACAGGCAGACCTGGCTGTCCAGAGAGGACAGGCTCAGTGACCACAGCCTGGCCATAGAAACTGGACACAGGCAGACCTGGCTGTCCAGAGAGGACAGACTCAGTGACCACAGCCTGGCCATAGAAACTGGACACAGGCAGACCTGGCTGTCCAGAGAGGACAGGCTCAGTGACCACAGCCTGGCCATAGAAACTGGACACAGCCAGACCTGGATGCCCAGAGAGGACAGCCTCAGTGACCACAGCCTGGCCATAGAAACTGGGCGACACAGGCAGATCTGGCTGTCCAGAGAGGACAGGCTGTGCTCCCACTGCCAGCGGGGAGAAATAGAGACAGAGGTGCACTTCCTACTGCACTGTGACAGATACTCTGGGATTAGAGAAACATTCTTCTCTAAATTCAGAAATCTAATCCCAGAGTTCCCACACCTGCCAGAATCAGAACAGGTCCCAGTCCTACTGGGAGATTGAGGAGGGAACTCAGTTGAACTGGCAGCCCAGTATGTGATCTCTTGTCCCAGCCTGAGGAACAGCGAGCCAGTCTCCCAATGATGCTCCGTGTGTTTGTATGTAAATGTCCCATGATGTGTATATATTGTAAAGGTATGTAAATGTCTGTATATTTTATGTTAATTGTATATGATTTGGCAACACCGAGTTCTCCATTGGTCACGCCGATCAAGTTGTTGACGTGAACTGAGTCTGCTACAGTCTGATCAGGAGTGGGGACGACTCGGAGCAGCTGAGCCTGAAACGTCACTGGGATACGAGAGGAAGAGGGCTGTTGCTTTTCCTGGGGGTCCGGTTGGCGGGGCGCGTCGTATGGTCTCCAGACCCGGACTTCAGCGCGTTTACAGACCCGCGACACTGCTGCCACTGCCGCCGTTTAGCGGGCAGTGATACATGTTGCAGAAAAGAGAGGACTGCCCCTTTAAAGAACTGTGCCCCCCCCCTCCTCCTCCTCCTCTTCCTCCCCCCCCGCCCGGCCCCTCACCTCCGCCTTGCTGTGGATCTGCTCCACACCCACCCACACTCGGCACGGACACAGAACCGAAACTGCGCGCACGGCTCTGCACAAAGGCGCTTACTGGGAGTAACAGGAAGAAAAGGCGAGCGTCTGTCTGCTTCGGGATACAAGACCACTGAATCATGTAAGTAGACCCCTCGGGTCCCGATGTGTTTCACATCCCCGTCGGTCGTCTGCGTGTCTCCTCGCTGCTGCCGTTATCTTGCGTGTCGCCCCACACGCCCCAGACGGGGCGAAGGGGAATCAGAGCCGCGCATTCGCCGCGGAGGGCGACGGGCGCCGATGCGCTCCGCGGTGAGGTTTCTGGTGACACCCTGGGTTTCTAAAGCCTGCTGGTGGTGGCTTCCGTCTGCGCTGCGTGGATGTCGAGGCTGGCTCGTTTGTCGCTGTCGTGTAGCACACAACAAAATGGCATAGGGACGGGCTGCTGTTCATCACAGCATAATTATTACTTTCTCTTACTGTCCCCCCCCCAAACGCCATTTGTTGTGGGTAACAACAGATTCCGTGCGCTTCATTTTCAGTGGGGTTTGCAATGCCGTGTTTATCTAAAAGGGAAAACCCCGCTAATGCAGATTATACGCCTAGTTGACTTGGCACTACTGGCTGCAAATGGCTAAAAGTCAGCCATTTCTAAATGGTGATCGCCGCGGCCGCTGGACGCCCCGACGACGGGCCCGGCCCTGTAGGCAGCGGCTCGCCACACGAACAGGCTGCGTTTCTCCGGCCGTGTTCGAGCCCGGTTCCCGGGCGCTGCCGATGGAGGGCGAGAGAACTGCCCGGTTCTGTTGAGCCACAGCTGGATCGCAAATTAAGGCGGCGGCTGAATAATCAAAGCCCTTAACCCCTGGAGTGAAAACCAGGAGATGTGTTTCCAGTCCAGCCAGGTTCTCCTGACCTACATCAGCTGGTCAGTGGCTCAACTGGAGCAATTTACCAGCCTCTCCCAGCTGCTGTGAAGAGACCTGCGCACCCTGCAGGCACATCAGAACCAGGACAGCCCAGCCCTGGTACAGAGCACAGGGAGGGGAGAGGAGAGACTCTTTCTATGTGGCCGTGTTGAGTGAAAGATGCACGCCCAGGTCACTGCGGTGTTGTGTGTCTTTTCCTGTCGGCACGGTGGGGACACAGTCACTAATGTGGTCTGTCTTAGTGCTGGTTCGCGCTGCAGAAGAACCCCACCGAGCTCAGATCCACATGTTCCACCACATTAAGATATTGCCGCCCCACACCCGAAAAGCCAAAGAATCAGATGGCCAGCACTTTCTTGACGGAAAGTGACAATTCTGAGCCCACCTGTGCTGTGTCATTCCTGTGATAGCGTTCCTAGGCTCAGACACTCCACTTGGCTCATTAGTAATGCAAACTATTGCTGCAACATTTTCATGAATGACCTTTTTTCAGTGTAGCAATGAAAAATAAAATAAGTAGCAGTGTCTAATCTTGGACCATATGAAAATAACAAGTATGCCACTTAACTTACAAAAGATTTACTTTCGATATTTCTGTCTCATATTCATTTGTGTTGCCTCAGTTCGTTTTCTGAGAATTTCTTACCCGGGGGGTTGTCTAGCTTGGTCTTTCCTGAAATGCGGTTCAGGAACTGTAGTCAGGGCTGATGACGCAGGGGGTGTCAATGTGCTTCGATTTTCTCAGGGCAGGTCAGCCAGGGCTGTCCGCCCACAGTTATTATAGGTGTCATCTTTGACTTCCATCACATCTGGGGAGATGATTAAATTGGTCCAATTAACAAATTAATTGGTCCAGTTAACAAACAGAGAACCCATGTGGACTGAAAGCCAGAAGACTGTAGCTCTCAAGGAGTTATTTCAGCTGACCTACGTGATACAAGAATACAAAATCTTATTTCTAGTGTCTCAGCTGTTCGGAACAATGGTGGCCAATGAGATCCACTGTTTTGTGATTCTCGTACTTAGTTAAAATTGTCACGGTTAAAATAGTAACTGTCTATAAATAATCTACTAGCATGTTATCAATTATATCTAATAGTTTCTAGCTGTGTTTTGGGGTGTTGTTCAGGCTATGGTCAGGATTAGGGTCTTGTAGCTGATATGCAATCAGTGTGCAACAGAGGTTGGTTATCATCACATTTATTTATTTTACTGTATTAATACATTATAAATGAATATGAAGAGCTTTTTGTAGGGGGCAGCCAGTTCTTCCAATAGTGATTTTGTGAGGTGTGGAGGTTGACATCACTGGCCAGGTTGATCAGAATGAGAGAGAGACCAGGGAGTGATTCCTGATTGATTGGTTTGAGAGAGAGAGAGATCAGGGAGTGATTCCTGATTGATCGGTTTGAGAGAGAGAGATCAGGGAGTGATTCCTCATTGATCGATTTGAGAGAGAGAGATCAGGGAGTGATTCCTCATTGATCAGTTTGAGAGAGAGAGATCAGGGTGTGATTCCTGATTGATCAGTTTGAGAGAGAAGGATCAGGGAGAGATTCCTGATTGATCAGTTTGAGAGAGATCAGGGAGTGATTCCTCATTGATCAGTTTGAGAGAGAGAGATCAGGGAGTGATTCCTGATTGATCAGTTTGAGAGAGAAGGATCAGGGAGAGATTCCTGATTGATCAGTTTGAGAGAGAGAGATCAGGGAGTGATTCCTGATTGATCAGTGTGAGAGAGAGAGAGATCAGGGAGTGATTCCTGATTGATCAGTGTGAGAGAGAGAGAGATCAGGGAGTGATTCCTGATTGATCAGTGTGAGAGAGAGAGAGATCAGGGAGTGATTCCTGATTGATCAGTGTGAGAGAGAGAGAGATCAGGGAGTGATTCCTGATTGATCAGTGTGAGAGAGAGAGAGATCAGGGAGTGATTCCTGATTGATCAGTGTGAGAGAGAGAGAGATCAGGGAGTGATTCCTGATTGATCAGTGTGAGAGAGAGAGAGATCAGGGAGTGATTCCTGATTGATCAGTGTGAGAGAGAGAGAGATCAGGGAGTGATTCCTGATTGATCAGTGTGAGAGAGAGAGATCAGGGAGTGATTCCTGAATGATCAGTATGAGAGAGAGAGAGAGATCAGGGAGTGATTCCTGATTGATCAGTTTGAGAGAGAGAGATCAGGCAGTGATTCCTGATTGATCAGTTTGAGAGAGAGAGATCAGGGAGTGATTCCTGATTGATCAGTTTGAGAGAGAGAGATCAGGGAGTGATTCCTGATTGATCAGTTTGAGAGAGAGAGAGATCAGGGTGTGATTCCTGATTGATCAGTTTGAGAGAGAGATCAGGGTGTGATTCCTGATTGATTCCTTATTATCATTATGAGATATATTATGAGATATTTCTGACTGTCTTGTCAACCAGAATGATTTCTGTGGTTCATACTTCTGTACTCAGAGGTTTTTCTTAATCAGGAAATGATTATTGGATTGGCTCGCTGGGGTATTGGACTGGACTTGTCCTTGTCTGTTTCTAGTATTCATTTAATGCAAGATGAATTTGAACAATTAATTTCTTTAATGCGTTTTTTTTTTGTTGTTTTTCGGGTATGAAGATCTGCATGAATGGAAACTCCTGAGCTGTTGTCATAAATTTACACATTCGGAGACATGTCACATTATTGTAAGAAACTCCACAAACATTTTTTGAAATGGCACAATTCTAAGTCCTCCAGGCGAATACTCTTCCTCTGTGGCTGGAGAGGTTTACCAGAAGTACCGGACTCCCAGCTACTGGCAGTGCTGTTGCGGACAGGAACCACACGCTCCGCAGCTGGGCACCACAGCGAGTCTGGTTACAATGGCGTGCTCTTCTGTGCTCTCCCCACCACAAGCGCAGCCTTATTGCTGTGCTGGGGTGACACTTCCCAAGTCGACAATGACAGTGTGTCCATTGTGATGCAACAATGGCACCAAGGAAAGAAAGGGAATGATCAAGGAGTACAGAACAAAGACGGGCAGTGAACTCCATTACAGGCTGCAGCATCTTCAGGAGCTCACACGCCCACAGCTGACAAAGGCCTTTGCTGAATTTGCCAGAATCCGTATGGATATTTCCTCAGGGTGGGGACCCGTTTACAGACCTGTGTACAAACCTTGCCTTCATTACAGTTGCAACAGTTTTTTTTTTAACAAGCTGGAAGTTTAAAGCATCATTAAGGCTGTTGTGGAAGGAGTGGAAGATGAGGAGGGAGTGACTGTTCCTCAAATTTTAACATTTGAAATGAAAACGAATGAATCACAACATTTATGCAATAATGCAGTGCTTTCAAAATACCTTCTGGTGATATTCCACCATATTTCACTTGTAGCAACACATTCTGCCGTCAGGAATGTGCGTTGGTCCTGTGTGTGCTTCGTGTGTTTGTCCATCCGGTCGTGTCGCCAATGTAGGAAGACGAACCGCGTCAAGAATATCTCAGGCTTAGATTTCTGATGGAGTGACACACCTGTACGACAGCTGTTGAAATTGAAAACAAGAAATCAGGGGCCACTCCTTCAGGAACATATATTTGCTATTGCATTCTCTTTTTAATTTATCTTTGCGGAATGACTGGGTGATTGGTTAATAGGATGATTGACCTCCATGACCGTCTTTCCTAAGTAATCAGTAAGGATGTCACGATGCACTGAATATGGGAAAACAGTAACATAAAGGTTACAGATAAGAGACGCCGTTTGGTTCATTCAGCTCTTTTGGCTGCTGGTAGCTGATCAGAGGATCTCATCCAGCACTTCCTAGAAAGAAACAAGGGCATCAGCTTCATAAACAGCAGGACTGGAGCGTTCGCTCCATGCTCCCACACCCATTTGTGCACAGAGGTGCCCGATGTTCTCGGTTTTAAAAGGACTTCCACACCGTTTCCACTTGTGGTCTTTAGTCCGTGGTTCACTGTTGATTCTGAAGAATTCGATCGTGTTAACTTTGTTAAAGCTTTTGAAAATGTTGAATACTTAAATTGTACAAAGAACTCCTGTAGTCTTCTCTACTCATGATTAACAGATTGTGTTCTCAATCAGCGTACAACATTACTTTAAGCCTGAGAAGGTACATTGCGCACTTCGCTGTTCCTCTCTGTGCTGTTTCCAGAGCAGAACACCTTGGTGTGTCTATTGTGCTGCCCAACATTTAATACAATATTCTAAGATATATATATAAATTTAAACTACTATCTCTTAATTCAAAATTTACACATTTAATTATACATCCAAACTTTCAGTTTGCATTACAAATTGGTTACCCTCGTTGACTATGATATGAAAATGATGTTTCAGCATAAAAACCTGAGTCTAAGCTTCTACAAGCTGAACGTTTCCATTATTATGTTTCTCCTTTATGTTTCTGTTGCCTGCTGGTGACACTCTACACTTGTCTGGATTAAATGTCCTCCACCAGATGTTTGTTCAATCTTGAATTTTGTCCTTTTTAATTTCTTTTTGCAGCTTCTGCAGTGTAAGCTTGTCTTTTATTTTGGTATCATCTGCACCTTTGACTAATTGACTAACTTTACTAGAGTCTAGACCACTAGTATAAATTACAAAGAGCAGGGTCCTAATACAGACCCCTGGGGCACCCCACTAATTACATCACCCCACTTTGGGCATGTATCCTCGTCAGTCCTCTCTGTTTTTTATCCATTAAACAGTTCTCAATCCAAAGACATTCATTACCCTGAAAATTCAGAATTAACCTTTTTTGAGAACATTATCTAAGGCCTTGCTGGCACACTGCTGTTGTTGCCTGGATTAAATTGAAATACTTCTTCATCAAACATAAAAACATAAAACCCTTCTGGGGGAGTTATGGAAATAATGAATGTAAACAGGACACAGATAACAGGACATTTGTCTTTAATTTCTGTTACCCTGAAGTCTACCGTAGTCTGTATGTGCATTTGAGTAACTCTAAAGCAAATACAATCCACGCACACGCCTGTATCTCTTTAGTCCACACTGGGCATTGTGCTTAACTACACCATTTGTCAACACTGTAGGAATTAAGGGTGATCTCAAGGCAAAAAGAGAGCTCTCAGTCTGCGAACAGACAAGTATGTTCTGCAACAGAGCACTGTACGGATTCTGCAAACTTGTGGACTGTTAAAGTAAAAATGTCTAAAGCCTTAAGGATGCAGGTCATGGGGACAAAAGGCTAGATACCCCTGTGTTTTACTGCATTCAGCTAACACACAGCAGAACTGGTTTATTTAGTAAACTGAGAGCATGCTATCGTGTGCAAAGCTGCAGCAGCACTTCTGAAAGGGCAGGCTATACGATTCGTCTCTGTAATGCACTGAGGGGTTAAAATGAGGCTCTTTACGCTCAGCATTATCCATCGATGGGCAGCAGTCAGGGGAGCAGCTGCCTGGGGGGGTTCTGCGAATCGTAATGGGGAGCCGGCAGATTAAAATGAGCCAGGCCGAGAGAACAAGGCGCATGTTCTCTAGCCTGAGCTCGTCTGAACCCTTGGGTAATCTGTGGGGAGAAGGGGGTTCGGGGGCAGGCAAGGGGGGAGACTCGTGTTCTTTGAGTCACATTAGCGCTCTTCAAGTGGGGCCCTTTCTGAATTATCCATTATGGATGACAGCTCTTCGCTGGGTGGTATTTCTCCTACCTACGTGACGTCAGTTGCCATTTGCGAGAGTTGCCCGGGCAACGACCAACCACCCCTGGAGATGCGTCTGGTGGATAAAACACGGATTTTTTTTCTTCCTTTTTAGGCTGTAACATACAGTATATATGTGTCTTTTATAACGAGTGCGTGTAATGAAACAGCAGTAGTCCTATTTCGCGTGCGTATATCAGTAAGATGGGATAAATCCGTCTAATTACTATTTTGCAGCACACTTCACATTGTGGTGTTTCTTCTGCCTGTTCTCGCCTCGGTTTGTCAATGTCTTGTTTTTGTGCGCACATGTGTACTGCAGTCTTGTCCTGTGTAATGTGTGCCTGCGGAGGATGTCCGTCGCAAATCCAGCGAATATGATGTCCTTCTAGGACAGGCTAATGCGTGAAAAATGTAAGCACCAAAAAAAAAAAATACACCGCGTGTATAAATCTTGTTTCGCGGGAGTAGGAGATTACACGGGCATGTATGTGCTCCGGTTGATTGCGATTCTTTTCGGGGCGTTAATTTGAGACCCCGGCTCAGGTCTTTCTCTCGCCCTTGGGCTCCCTGGTGATGTCAGACCCGGCATCTGCGCTTCTAGTGGGGTTATCTGTTATCAGGACCAAGACGTCTGAGGAGGCACGCAGGCTACCTGCTTGCCTGCTCGGAGCCGCAAGCCTATTTTTAGCCTCGACTGCATCTATTTTTAGAAACCAAGCTATTGATGTTCTATTCTTTCCCCCAGAGTGCTGAATTTCTCTCCTCCTCCACCCCCTCTCTTTCTTCTTTTCCCCCAAGCTCTGGATAACAATGCAGAATTTGGAGCTGAATCTTAACAGCAGACGGCAAAGCTCATTATTTATTCTGCTCTTTTTAAAGAGCGGAGCCCAGAGAAACCAGATATCGTGCAACGCCCTGGTCCACGTTTTCCACGATGTATTTTAAGACTGGAGTCTCACCCGAGACCCGCTGCGCACGTTTCCCTGCGTGTTCAACACGTACGGGTTCTGCCTGATTGATTGGATTACCGTTGCCTGGATTAACATTTTATAATACAATCTCATAAAAAAAAAGCCTCCAGAAGCTTTTGGGAAATAACAAATGGAAAGGCGTGTATACATACAGGGACATTCATTTAAGTGCATTCAAGTCACTCTGATGCAAATCAAATACACCTCGTCAGTCCGGGAGTGTTTTAAGAGGTCACTTAGTTGCTACATTACTACTCTGTCCAGACTCTAGGAGCCGAGACTGGTGTTGAGGCATAGGAGGGGAGCTGCCAGCCTGCGGGCAGTGAGCTTCACAGCTGAGGACTCTGACCAGCGCTTCTGTGATCTTCGCTCTTTCCCGGTGGGGCAAAACCTTGCAGAGAACGGGCGGCGCCGCCGAGTGCCTGCCGGAGCAGAGAAGACGGTTTTGAATTTTGAGTAATCTGAAATGCCGGTCCTGTTCGGGTTTATTTTGTGGGCGGACAAATACGATGCAGCGTGCGCCTTAGTTTTAAATTCCATGTCATGCATCAGGAAATAAAGAGCAGCGGAATGTGCGTTGTAACTATTTGAAACTAGCAGGCGCACAGTTTGTGGCAAGGGTTCACCTCCTGAATTGGAACAACTGAATGTGTGTTGGGGTCACGGCTGCAGTCCCCGTGACGTCACACAGGGGAGACCGGGGCAGTGAAGGCCCCTCCTCCCGCTCGCCGTCGAACCACTCGTGTGTCCAGACGTCACAGTCAGCACCGCCCCCCACCTGCAGGGTCAACGCTGATTGGGGCAGGGGCACGTCCCTCACCCACCACATGACATATCGCCGCATTTCCGGCCACACGGGGCGCTGTGTCGCTGAGAGCCAGAGAGCGCTAGACAACTGCTCCCACCCTGCTAGTCACACACGTTGCTGGTCTGGTGTAGTCGCTCACAGTCATGGCCGAGGCTTGAACCCACAACTGCAGAGAGCAGCCTGTGACAAAAGACAGATTGGAGTCATAAAACGAGCCGAAAAAAGAAACCGATTTTTTAAAAAAGCCAGAAGCCCCACAGCCATGGAGTCCTTGAAGGTATTATTAACTCATTTTCAAAGACCCAATCCGTGAACGAGTGGTATTTAAATTTTTAATTTTGTCTTTAGTCGGGTCTGACCATCAGGCTCTGACTGGCAGGATTTTTTATGCCGTTGCCAAGGTTACATTTTGCAGTGAATTCTTATTTGAGTGTTGTGCTGGAAAGGGTGGGCCACTCTGGAGGGTCTGGCGAGGATGAAGCTGCTACAGGGCCTAGTGCAGCTCCATACACTGTGTTGGCTTGATAGTAGCTCAAAGTAAACGGTCAATCAACAGCATGTTGTCCTTGTTCGCACACAAAGTACCTTCGTCTTGGCAGCATAGACCTCACTTAAGGAAGAGCAACCTGAAGATGATGCATTCAGACATGCCTAATGTTGGTGGAAGCTACTTTTATGATTTCCAAGATGTGGTGTTACCGTCATCTTGAAGATGGTAAGCGATGGTAACCGTGAAATATCTCGACGAACCCACCAGCGCTGTAACGGGACTGTCCAGCATTAAACAGACCTGAGAGCGTGAGCCCCTCCAGGAGGGGTCACAGGTCCATCGCAGGGACCCCCCGGCCACACTGGTCCCCACTTAGACAGCTGGGAGGACTGGACCCACTGGGGTGAACGACTCACTCCAGGGTTACAGCAGCAGTGTCTGCAGCAGCAGGGACTCGAACCCACAGCCTGTTAGTTTTGGGTCCAGAGGCTCACGCACTGTGATATGGCTCACTCCCCCCCCAGAACACTGACCCAATTGCCCATACCATATGTATGTATGGATCTGATTATTGCAGCTTTTTTTACTTGCAACTGTTGCATTACGTGATGCACCTCACGTCTGTGGAGGGCTGCTTCGGAGTTGTACCACGGCTTCAGGCTGTGGCCTGAAATCTGGATACAGCTGGTTCTGGGCACAGAGAAACGTCATTTGACATGTTCATGAGCATCTGACTGTCTCAGTCTTTAGCAGCTTGAAGTCATTCATGGGCACAGAAAAACGTTTCCTCTCGTTGCCTCTCTCTGTTGAAAGAGGCCTCTGCTGGAAGTCGAGCTGGGCTCTGTTTTGTAGAGCAGTGGAGTTAAGGAAGATGGCTTCAGAAGAGGCAAGGCTTTGAAAAGGGATTATAGACGAGTAAACGATCGTTTCAGTATGAAATATCTGGCTAAACGTTTTTTTGGCCTGTATTTGATGCCCTTCCTGTCCTTGTCAAGGACAACCTCAGACGCGCAGTGTTAAGCCGCAGACGAGCGTCACTGCGGCGCTCACAACTGTGATCCCAGTTATATTTTATTCATTTAATTGCCTTTACGTGGTGCTTCTTATCCCAGAGGATGCTGAAGCGGCGCTTCACACATCGGGGGGGATGCACTTCGCCCGGCACTCAGGCGCGGCCCGTGTGGGAGTGTGGCAGCTGCCGCCCTCGTGGGCGTGTCTGCGGCCCTCCGAGAGTCCGACGGACCTGAGGAATAGAAGCAGCAGAGAGAGAAGCATGTTGCAGAGATGTGTGAGACCTGTCCTCGGACTCCTGGAGTCGCACGTCTGCTCTTTCAATGAAAGAATCCACATCCACGTGACGGTGCACGCCTCAGGTTCTGGCTCGAGAGCAGTGGACTCTCCTGGCCCGGGCCGGACCCCCCCGGTCCTGCTAACCTCTGGATTCAACTGTAAACGAATAATAAGGACCATCGGAGAATCTTAAATGAGACAGTTTCTGTGTTTTCATTTTGGAACAGAGTATCGATAGGCTGAGTCTCTTCAGAGTCAACAGTGAGACACAAGAGGGAGTGGATTTGCAGCACAGACGCACAGAGGAGGTGTGCATTTCCACAGAGACTTGTAGGAGTCTGGAACAAACCTTCCAGCCCCATTGTTGAAGTTCCTCAACCCAACTCACTACTCGCAACCAGGGGGCCAGATGGCCTCCTCTCAATCTGAGCAGCAGGCCATCTTGTAACGTCTTGTGGATGCGCATTCCTAAACCAATTAAGTATTAATTGATTAAATAATTGGATTGAATTAACCTCTGTTGCCCCTAAGGGAACTTGTCTTGCACATCAAGAGTTCATAAAGGTACAACCTATACGACTATAGGACAATACACAATACAGAGACACAGAAGGATATTGAGCTGCTAACCAATCCCCCTCTTGTGTGGCCGTTTACAAGCTGTCTAGAGGCCAAGTAGTGGCCTCTAGTGGCAGGTCAGCTGCAATTACAGCCTGTTTTAGGGGAGCTGCCACACCTCTATGTTAATGGTAGTCTGAATGAGTTAAAAAATAACTTTATTACTGAGAGCCTGTGGAGGAGCATCTAGAGGAGAAGCTCTGGTGGCAGCTGGGATAAGTGTCCCAGCTGAGCCCTCGTACTGCTCTCTGGAAACCAGACATTTTTAAATATCACACGTCTCATCTGCACTGTGGCACAGGAGGCTTCATACATTCTCGCATTGACGTCACTGGGCTTTTAGGAAAGAGACTTTGTTATTCCATCACGTGGGCGGTTTGAAAGGGGCTTCCCGATATAGCTCCCTGCTTTCTCGGGAGGGTCACGGCGAGGGGTCCGCCTGTGAGCGGCGGCCTCTTTTATCTCGGGAGCAGGGCATGTGGCTAGCCCATCGGGGGCGCTGGCAGACTGCAGCACTCCAGTGATGCGCAGTCGGGAGCTCACAAGGAAAAAACACACTTTTCCAAAGGAAGTCCCAATGTTGGGGGCTCGGGCTACATTCGGAAAACGGCACCGAGGACCCACATACATAATTTTACGTATAATTTCCCTTCAGGATCAATAAAGTCTATCGATCTATAAAATTCCCCTGGGTTACCTGTCAGGTGGAAAGGCAACATCCTGCAACGTCAGGAGAAATTCTTGTCAAGCGGCTCCTTTCCTGCTGGCACAAGCACGCAGGCGTCTTTCACACTCTGCCCCGCCAGACCGTGCAGTTCAAAGTGTCGCATCCTTGCAGACAAGATTCTGCCTTTGTCAGTTTCAGGCTGCTAGCACACGCCCTCAGACTGCGCTTGCTCCCCTTTCCTGAGGCTAGAGTTGGTGACGGCAGCTCAGCTTTCTGCTGTGAAGCTGTGAAAGTAGCCAGCAGCTTCTGCCTTGCACAATATCAAGCTTTCTGGGGAGGCTTTGTTATGTTAAATCTGGCAGTCATGCCCTCCTGTAGCTCTTGCATTGCCCAGACAAGCAGACAAAACCAACTCTTAACTACTTGAGTAGAAGCAGGAAAAACAAACACATCTTTTCATTGATTCTGTATTGTCAATCGAGTTTCGTTGACAATTGCTGAGTACTCTATGTAAAGTGATTACAGGTAGAAGCAACGATGGAATGAAATACAGAATTAAAACTTCCAGTAAAAACCTCTTCCTCCAGTTACTTGCCTATTCAAATTAGTAACTCTGTGGTATTTTCCCAGCTTTTTTTGTGGCTTCATTGAGGATTTGTGTGAACCTTAAGACTTTGCTATTTCCATACAGTACATGAACTTTCTTGTTCTTTCACACTGGGGCATACAGCCCTGTAGTTCAGCAATGATTAATTTTCCTGAAAGTCTAGATAAGTGGCACTGAGAGTTACAGTAGCAAGCAAACATTTGCTCATTTGACATGTTCCTTTGTCCAGTGCAGGTAGCAGTTAAAAAGCTGCTTTGCCTTGTGTAGGGCAGTAACACTGAAAAAAGATCCCCGTAAATCTAACATTTTCTAGTAAACAGCAGAAATCACAACACAAAATCTATTTCTTATTTTACACAGGGCCTCACGCTTTCAGCTAAACAGGGCTCCGCGTGTGAAAACCGCACACTTTTGGTGAGAGCTAGGCCAGTGCTCTGTTCCTTGTGCTGTATTTCTGTTGTCTGCAAGGTCATCTTTACAGCTTCAGTGTACTGTGTGTAGAAAACCCGAAACCTGAGTGAACCCTTTCCAGTGCCCGTCGCTGAACCTGTAAATACTGCTCCTGTGTCTTAACTAGTGACCCACAAGCAGCCTGATGTGATGGCCTGTTGCTCAGGTTGGGGTTTATGTGTCAGGGAGCTCTCTGGTTCTGTCTCCCCAAAAGATTGACAGACCATCTGTCTGCCTTCCACTGAAAGTAATGAAAACCATTTTTCCTTTTAGCTTTTAATTTCTGCTTCTGAAGGCTGCAAAAAAGCATATAGTCACAAGCACTTTCATGTAGCTTTAACGATCACCTGAATGTCCCATTGGAGACATGCAAAGGCTCACCTCGATCCAGATAGTACTACTGGATTTCAATGTTCAAAGCTCGGTAGAAATAAAAATAAGCAAACTTGTCCTACTGGAAGGTATGCTGTTATAAGACCGGAAATCTGATTTGAGCACTAACCTGTTTTCGATAACTGCGGGGTGTTTAACGGTGACATTTTCAGTGACGTCTCAACCCTCGTTTAGAAGATGTAATTTGCTCTGGTTGGATGCTTTGCCTTGCACATTCCTTAGAAGCATGCAACTCTCGTCACTAGACGAGAGCTGAGTTCCACTTCTCCATTCCTTTAAATCGCCTTCCTTTGCTGGGAGCTGTTAGAGAAATATTGCCCGTCCTCCCCTGAAATAAACGTCTTTGTGGCACTGTTGCCACCAAGTACTCACGTTGCACACCAGAACAGCGGCTCTGTGGCAGACTTGATTAACGGCGGCGATCTGCTATGTACGGGCTCATTCGTAACATATCTTTCAGCTGTTTACATCACTTCTTGCATCCAGAGGATATAACTGCAAGACACGCAGTTCAACATGACGGGGGCGGGAAGTCCCTCCCTGAGAAGATCGCAGGACTCTGAGTCCAGAGGTCCTAGCTCACAAACTGTAGGCCGTGTGAAAGATTACTATTGCAAATGAGCATTTATTGTGAACAGCAGACGAGCCACTGCTTCAGCTGGCTAGCTCTCTAGCTTTTACTTGGCCTGACTTAGAGGCGTCCAGTAATAATCCCCGAGATGGCAACTTCACCCTCCAGCTCCTCTCGTGCCTCCCTCTGGTGGCTCTTCTGTCTCTTCCTGTTTAAATCCCTAGAAATGTAGGACTGGGGAGGCTACCAGCCACCTTGCTCGCATTTATTCAACAACTCTGACAAGTAACAGAACACTTGCACAACTTGTCAAGCAATCCAAAGACACATTGAGTAAGTAACAGTAACAGTCTGACACATTTCTAGCTACAGTTTGTTTCTCATAATGTATCCTGTTGTGAGTAAGAGTCCCCAGCCTATTGCACAAAATACGTTTTTTTTTTACTGTGGCAGGACTGCTGAACCTGTGCTGCTTTCAGTCTGCTTCATTTCTGCGTTTTGTGCTGAGCAGCTGCTCAGCTCTTTAACAGACCATTAGCAGGCTCAGTCTTGCCACGAAGGAGCTTGTCGTGTTGAAGTACTGCAGAGCAGCTGTGGGTGGGGTGCAGCCCTGATCTGTAGCCTTCTGAGCACACAGCTATCCTAGACGGCACCATGACAGGCACTAAGAAAAACCATCTGGAAACTTTTTTCAAGGCAAAGGTAACATAACTCACCACAAACGCAGATGTGATTAAGATCCCTACAAGATCATTATTATTCTTTATTGTTCAATTTGAAGTTTGCATTGTGGACATTGGCAAAGGTTAGCAGCAGCCACAAGCATCTTCCAAATTAAATTTGCATCCCATCTGATCCCCATCCTGAAAAACAAAACATGGGAAGCTCCTGCCCCTTTCATCATTGATCAGAGCTCTTGCAGAGATGAGGGGAAGTCATCCCCACTGTTCACTTTTATTGGTGGCATTAACAATTCATGAGTTCCTAATGGAAAAACAAAATTCCTATTTTTAATTACTTAATCCTTTTATAAAGAAGAGGGGGACCAAATGCATCTGCTGCCTCCTCCTGCTGTCACATACAAGACCCCGGCTCAAATTAAGGTTATTCTACACCCAAGGAGCAAGAGTGGTAAATATTCTTTGAATCTCTGTGCTGCTCATCTTAAAGGAACAGATCGGTTCAGGGAAAAGCACAAATTAAAAGTTATTGAAAAAAGGAAAGGAGGTCTTTTGCAGTATATTCAGTGAAGCCGGAAGAGCCACAGGTTGAAATTTAAGTATCATGGGAACACATTTATTAATTAAAAGCTTACGCTAAAAAAAAAACCCATTTAGATAAATATTTGTTTTGATTTTGAAGCGAGGATTTCTGAGCAAAAGGCAAGAGTGTGGAGGAAGGGAAGGGAGTGAAGGTTTCTCTTTCTGTTTTTATGGAGAAGCAGGCTGAAATGTGTTACGTGATTTGAATGTAGATCATTGAGTTGTTAGGATAGGAACCAGAAATATTTAGTGCTCTTCTGCCTGAGCAGGAAATCCAGGCTGTTTTTATTTTGGTCATATTTTCCACATTATGAAATCCCAGGAGGGAAATGGAATGATGTTCTGATTGGAGCTTTGAAGTAACTAACCTGATTGCACTTGAATTTCAGACAAATTGGTCTTTGAAAAAGCAAACAGAATGTTACAGAAGTGATAGGTGGGATTATCCAGTCAGAGCTCCAATGACCTTGTACGAGCAGAAGGGCAGAACTGATGCTGGGCTGGGATTAGGCTGCCGGAGCACTTCATGTACTGTAAGGTTTTGCAGAGTGCTGCAAGAGTTTGGCGAATTCAGTGCCCGTTAGCCATCTGCGTAAATGGTCTGGACACTTACAGCGACTCACCCAGTCTTTCATCTGGAATGACTTCCAGCGCCGCTCCCCGAGCCCAGGCAATATACCATCCTGAAAAGGCCTCAGCAGCACGTCAGTGCCGTGTGCTGTGAAGGATGAACTTTGAAGGTGTTTTCATGAATCTTTTAATCCCCCAGCTTGGTGGCTGTCTGTGTTTTGGTGGGCGCAGGGCATTTTTTATGCATGAACCCCAGCGCCGCTCCCCGCACCCCCCCATCCCCACGGTTTGGGCTCGAGGAATGGTGCTAATTAGCGTTGCCTCTCTTCCTGTCGACAGCTGCAGCGCTCCGGGGGGTCGGTTATCCGTGTGACACGGTGACGGGCCGCGCTGACGTCGCTCCCCCCAAGGGGGCGCCCCTCAGGCAGCCACACGCCGCGGAAAGAGCGAAACGTGCGCGTCAGCCGCTGACTGCGCGTGGCTCTGGAGAGCAGCCACTCGTGACGGCCAGGGGTGGTTTCCCTGGCTGTGATTCACCCTGTGTCCGCTCAAGCAGATAGGCAAGAGAGGCAATAGGCATTTAAGAAAATAAGGCTTGGTCAACAAATCTTCTCTTGAGTGCCTTGGCCTGCCAGAGAGGGAACCTGAGAAGCATCATGTAGGTGGAAGAATACATGAAAAACGATTGATTCAAAACCTAAGTAATGTGTACAGTACAGACTGGCAGACAGGGGACGGTGACGTGCTCCCGGCCTGTTCTGTGGCGAACAGCTGTGTTAGGGCAGCAGTCCCTGCCCTGTGCCTGGGGGAGAGCCGTCTCTTCTGGATCTGACTCCAGCTGAGCTCTTACTCGCAGACGCGTAGGGGTCCATTTTCTAAAGGCGGCGTATTGGTCAATTTGCTTTCAACTCTTAAAAGGTCAGGTCGGATTTGTAATTGCTATCAAGCCGGTACCGATGCCTCGGGTTTTAGAACGGTCCTTCTTCTTCAACAGTTTGTTGACTGAAACGTAACCAACTGGACCTGTGCAGAAGGGAGAGAGCTGCTTGTTGGCGTGTCTCAGCAACTGGTCAGAAACCTCGGTCATCAAGCAGGGAAGTAGTTGTGGACAAGGCCGTTTCCTCGAAATCACTCGAAACTGACCGAAGAAAGTACTCTGAATGAAAGTCTGAACATGCAAGTGGATCAGCTTGGTCATCGACGAACACTGGAGGCGTAGAGCTCAACCGTAAACCAGCAGACTCCGTGCTCCTCCAGGACAGGGCTGGGAACCACAGGAGGGCGGAACATGAAGGGCTGACCCAGTGGGGCCTGTGTGCCCAACAGCGGACGGGGTTGAGCTGCAGTTGGCTGGCGATGGCCGGTTTTCAGTCTCTCCACTCCAGTCGCACGGACCAGCCCCTCCCCTCCCCCCTGAGTTATTATCCGGAGCCTTGAGACTGGTTTTGTTTGAATCCAGGGGCTGCTCTGCGGTGGTGCACGGGCTCTGGACCAGGCGTGAGAGACAGAGCACAGCCTTATAGCTTTGGAAGGAGTGACAGCAAACTCTTTCTTCTAAGGAGAACACGTCTCAACCATATGCTAATGGCTCTACAGTTTTAGGTCTCACCTAACATGTAACAGCAGCCATGATGCAGTAGTTCTGTTTTGTATAGGATTATTTTTTTGTGTGTAGGAAGCAGATTCGTTTTTTTTTTAATTCATTTCTCTCCCAGCCAGCACACAGCACAAATAGCATAATATATGATAAACGCATATGACGAATTATAACAAATGGCAACCGTGCATATGATCAATTATTATATCGTCCCCACAGGTGTTCCCTGAACAGCCAGCCCCCGGAGCAAAAAAATAAATACATTTAAATAATAAGACACGTGCGTCAAAACTCGGTAAAATACATCTTTTTTCATTTTATTGTATTTTGGCCGGAACAGCGTTTCAGCCTACGCAGGAAAGGGTCGTTTTTTTCCCCTTTCTTAATGCCACACCATTAAAATTAAAATTGGGCAATATTGTAGGAAAGCTGGTGAGAGGGAGAGAGACCCTGAGAGCTTAGCTTCTCTCTCCCTCCTCCTCATCACTGCGGGCTGTTCCACTGCCACAGCGGGGAGCAGTCCTGCTACCACGCCGCGCCGGACTGCGGCAGGACCAGGCCGGGGAGCAGACTGGACTCCCGACCGCTGCCGGGGAGGGGGGGGGGTGCGCTCGGCCCCCCCTCCTTGGAAAACCCACCCGATTTCCTGTTTTCGCCGTCTCGGGCTCCCGTGCTGCTGCTGCTGCAGGCGGCCGCCGGACTGTGCCATTAGCGAGGAAACTGGGGGGGGGGGGGGTGCGGGTGGCGCTCGCACAACCTGCTCCGGTTTGCGGGGTGGGAGGGGGGCGCGCATCTGCCCCGCAGTGCCCCACCCCCGAGCAGCCCAGGGCGAGTGTGTGCCAAAGACTGACAGGCGGGGGGGGGGAAGAGGGTTTTTAAGTGGTCCCCGCCCGGGCTCCCCCCTCCCCGCGTGTGCGCCTGCCTGGGTGTGGCGAGCAGGGTGCAGCTGGCCCTTTAAATCCGCGCTCGCCTGGATCGGTAACTGGGGGGGAAACTGCGCCGTATTCTAATTAGCACCGGGGAGGGGGGTGGAGGGAACGAACGAGCAAACGAGACGAAACAAATCAAAGTCTCAGAAGCGTCTTGCTCTTTTTCTTTTTTGTAAAATTATAAATTCCGCTTTGCAGCACCAGCACCAGCAGCGGCGGCCATGTGTGGGATCTGATCGGAGGCGCACCGGTGGAGAAGGAGATCGCCGAGACTCGCCCCTCCTCCCCCCCCCTCCCCCGGAGCCCAGCGCAGGTAAATAACCCGGCCGCGGGGGGGGGGAGGAACTGCTCGCTCGTCCCCGTGTTCTCCGGTACCGAGAGCGGCCCGGCCCGGCCCGGCCCGGCCCGGCCAGGAGGGGCAGGGCTGGTGTCTTCGCCGCCGCTCGCTCGCTTCCCTTCCTGTCCGTGCGGCTCCGGGAGGTGTCCTTTGTCGGGGTTGGTCGCGGCGCTGTTTCCCGGGGAAAAGGCGACTGTCTGGGCAGCGAAACGAGCGCCAGGAGGTGGATTTTTTTTTTAAACCCTTTTTTATCTTCTATATCTCGGTGGAGGGGCGGCGGGGGAGCGCGGAGACCCCCCCCCCCGGGGCGCAGACCGAGCTGCGCGGCCCGGGCTCGGGTGAGGAGGGCCGGCCTGGGCCGAGGCCGAGGCCCCGGGATGGGGAGCCGAGACCCGGCAGAAAATGCGCTGCCGGCCCGGGAGCCGGCTGCGCCCCAGTGCAAGGTTACCGTCGGGCCTGCGGGTTTCGTGCTGCCTGCGTTAGTGCCGATGTATGAATCCTGTAGCGCCGTCGGGGCTTAAAAGTGCCGTTTTCTGCTTTGTCATGGGTGGTTAGGGGGACTTTAAACCTAAACGCCTGTATCGCTCGCCTCTCGTTAATCTGCGCTGTCGCTTGATGATGGCGAGTCTCGTCTCTGGGCTGCGACTCCGTCTCGGAAAAAATATCTTTATATTCTTTATAATAGGAGAGAAGCCAGCGCTTACAGATGCCGAAGTGTGTCGGCAGATTTGTTGTTGTTTTTTTTTAATCGCGTTGAAGCGTCGTTTTCGACCAGTGCACCTGACCAGGTAGACGCCAAGCGCTCATGAATCGCTACCAGAAGTCGTTTCGGGGGGTGGCGCTGGTCACAGATGGGGCTTGTTGAGTGTGAAGCGTAAATAGAGGCGATGTGGACGTTAGACATCTTAATTCAAGCCAGAATCTGAGCTACGACAGTGTGTCATACCTTGGTCATGTGGGTCTGCTTTTCTGCACACTTCGCTGGCCTCATTGTGGGTACCCCTTTAATCCAGGGGAGAAATAAACAATTCAGTTTCACACCGGGAATCTTAGCTTTCGGTTTCCGAGCAGTGGGGAACATCATCCCAAGTGGTAGAGTGTGGCCACTCTAGAGGGGGGCGTCGTATTTACCCTTTGACCTTTAACCTGTGCCTTTCCACCCTCGCTGCAGAGGCGATTTTAATTTAGGGATGCTACAGATGTGCAGGAGAGGGTAACCCGTTAGCCTTACTGATGCGCTGTAGGTGAGGTAGCTGACCTGTGCTCTTTGTGACACTCTGAGATCTACCCTGACCCTGGCAGCTGGGGGGGGTATGCTGGCGTCCCGGTTGCCCCTCTGCGCTGTGGGACCCCCGGAAGGCCAGGGGCACTGCGGGGTGGGTTACAGGTTCGAGGGGGAAGACATTCTGCCCTCTCGGCCCGAGAGCTTAATCGGCCTGAGGATCTCCTCCAGCTCCGCCCGTCTCTGGTGTTGTTAAGCTGTGCTTTTGCTCGATGATGAAGAGTCTCGGGGAAGCCTGGGGATCGGCTTCAGCCACACGCCTGGGTTGTTGGTTCCACACTCCCACCACCCTTGTGAACACCCTCCTGTTCTGCCAAAAGAATCAAACCCTGGATGCCTGTCTGTATGCTTCTGAAATAGTCTTTTTTGTTTTGTTTTTTTTCTCACATTTGTGCACACTTTTATTTTGGTTTGAACCATATTTTTTTTTTAATTTGGCTAAAAATATTGGGTTTATCATGTTCCAGCTGCAGGGGGGATTTGCAGCCCTGTCGCAGTTCTTCACTTCCTTTGTAAAACCTTACAAGTTGCCTGTTTGCTACAGTAACCTTTCTGTGGTGGCCAAAACAAAGACCTTACTCTTGCTTTCTCTTTCGTTTCGGAGTCAGGTCACTTTCACACTGTATCTCTGCTCGTTTCTCAGGAAATTGAATGTTTTTCATCTTTGGCTTGGAGCTCGGCCTTTGTGTGTGGGGCAGTGCGACACTGCCCAGAGATCTGCTACCCCGGCGGCAGTATTTTGTTCCAGTTCTGCTCCCTTCCTCACAAGGAAGCAAGCTTCTGTGTCTTCCTGCACGGTGCTCGCTGTGAGTTTCGGCGCTGGAATCATTTAGGCTAAAAATGGCAGAGGAACTCCTTCCTGTTCCCCGCCCTCGTTTGAAGAAGCGTTCAGAGGGAATGTGTTATGATGTACGTGGGCAGCGCTCAGGACAGACAACGAGATCAAAGCCTCTAGCTTTTTTTCCCTGCCTTAATACTACACTGCTGTTTGTTTCTAATTTAATGGGCTTCAACTGTCTCACTGGAGCTAGGAACCACCTTCTCCAGCTTCATCTAGGATCTTCTTGAAAGATCGGGCCCTTTGTGACTGTACTCGCAGTGCAGTAAAGGAACTGCAGTGGACGGTTTTATTCTCCTTTCAGACGTCGCACATACAGTGC
Organism: Lepisosteus oculatus; assembly: GCF_040954835.1. Classification (NCBI taxonomy): domain Eukaryota; kingdom Metazoa; phylum Chordata; class Actinopteri; order Semionotiformes; family Lepisosteidae; genus Lepisosteus; species Lepisosteus oculatus. The sequence goes on along the minus strand of NC_090708.1, from coordinate 1,685,156 downwards.
CTTGAGAAAGTATTCGGCCCCCTTGAACTTTTCAACCTTTTGCCACATTTCAGGCTTCAAACATAAAGATATAAATTTTTTATTTTATGTGAAGAATCACCAACAAGTGGGACACAATTGTGAAGTGGAACGAAATCTATTGGATTTTTGAAACTTTTTTAACTAATAAAAAAATGAAAAGTGGGGCGTGCAAAATTATTCGGCCCCCTTGCGTTAATACTTTGTAGAGCCACCTTTTGCTGCGATTACAGCTGCAAGTCGCTTGGGGTATGTCTCTATCAGTTTTGCACATCGAGAGACTGAAATTCTTGCCCATTCTTCCTTGCAAAACAGCTCGAGCTCAGTGAGGTTGGATGGAGAGCGTTTATGAACAGCAGTTTTCAGCTCTTTCCACAGATTCTCGATTGGATTCAGGTCTGGACTTTGACTTGGCCATTCAAACACCTGGATACGTTTATTTGTGAACCATTCCTTTGTAGATTTTGCTGTATGTTTGGGATCATTGTCTTGTTGGAAGATAAATCTCCGTCCCAGTTTCAGGTCTTTTGCAGACTCCAACAGGTTTTCATCCAGAATGGTCCTGTATTTGGCTGCATCCATCTTCCCCTCAATTTTAACCATCTTCCCTGTCCCTGCTGAAGAAAAGCAGGCCCAAACCATGATGCTGCCACCACCATGTTTGACAGTGGGGATGGTGTGTTGAGGGTGATGAGCTGTGTTGCTTTTACGCCAAACATATCGTTTTGCATTGTGGTCAAAAAGTTCGATTTTGGTTTCATCTGACCAGAGCACCTTCTTCCACATGTTTGGGGTGTCTCCCAGGTGGCTTGTGGCAAACTTTAGACGAGACTTTTTATGGATATCTTTGAGAAATGGCTTTCTTCTTGCCACTCTTCCATAAAGGCCAGATTTGTGCAGTGTAAGACTGATTGTTGTCCTATGGAGAGACTCTCCCACCTCAGCTGTAGTTCTCTGCAGTTCATCCAGAGTGATCATGGGCCTCTTGGCTGCATCTCTGATCAGTCTTCTCCTTGTCTGAGCTGAAAGTTTAGAGGGACGGCCAGGTCTTGGTAGATTTGCAGTGGTCTGATACTCCTTCCATTTCAAGATGATCGCTTGCAAAGTGCTCCTTGGGATGTTTGAAGCTTGGGAAATCTTTTTGTATCCAAATCCGGCTTTAAACTTCTCCACAACAGTATTACGGACCTGCCTGGTGTGTTCCTTGGTCTTCATGATGCTCTCTGCGCTTTCAACAGAACCTTGAGACTATCACAGAGCAGGTGCATTTATACAGAGACTTGATTACACACAGGTGGATTCTATTTATCACCATCAGTCATTTAGGACAACATTGGATCATTCAGAGATCCTCGCTGAACTTCTGGAGTGAGTTTGCTGCACTGAAAGTAAAGGGGCCGAATAATTTTGCACGCCCCACTTTTCATTTTTTTATTAGTTAAAAAAGTTTCAAAAATCCAATAGATTTCGTTCCACTTCACAATTGTGTCCCACTTGTTGGTGATTCTTCACATAAAATAAAAAATTTATATCTTTATGTTTGAAGCCTGAAATGTGGCAAAAGGTTGAAAAGTTCAAGGGGGCCGAATACTTTCGCAAGGCACTGTATAAGCCAGTTGTTTGTGAGTGGCATCGTAAAGTGTTTCAAAGTGGTGCAGAGAACCATATTTTTATTTCACAAAAGAGTTTTAAATTCAGTAGTTGACGTGCAATACTCTGAGCAGGTCAAAGGGCAAATCTGCCGTCATGATTTTGGCGATCCCCAAATCCTGTCACGAGTGACCCAGAAGACAGGTTATGAATGATAGAGGCACTCAAAGTTTATAACCGATCAGTACAATACGATTATACGTTTCATTCTCAAAAATGTGTTCTTGAGATCCAAGGGGCTGTGTTTTATGCGCACAGAAACATCCACTTCACATCACTTAAACATACAAATACCTCATTCCTTGCTGCCCCCAAAGGAAGGGGGTTCAGGCACCAGCCTCCAGCTTGTTGACCCCTCCCGCCCTCTCACACGGGGGGTGTTGATGATGGGGGGAGCCGATTCTAAAGCTTTTTTTTCCCCACATCTTGTTTCTTGAAATCTTCCGCACTTGGCGTGTAGGGAGCGCTCGTCCTGAGCCGAGCCCGCGCGTGGTTGGGAAGTTTCCGTCTCCGAGGCTCTCCTGCTGCCCGGGGGGTACATCATCACCTGGGGTCAATCTGGGGTCGGGGCTGCTGACGCTGGTCGGCCGTCGCCGGCCCGTGTCAGCCTTCAGCGGTCCTCTGCCTTTGGGTGACGTGTTGCTCCAGTGTTTAATACACTTCCCGCCGGGAGAGAGATTTCCAGTTCCGTTCGCAACCTGGCCGGAGAGAAGTGGGGGACAAGGGCCGGATCCTCTTTTCTCGCTTTTGGACTGATGCTCTCCCTCTGTGGCGGAGGGGTACGGTGTTGAGGAAAGGGCTAACGGGGGGGCCCTCCTCCTTTGTGGCCCCGGATTCCGGGGTGATCAGTTTTGATCTCGTCGGCCACGCGGGGCCTCGTCGCAAAGAGCTGCCCCGCCCCCTGCCTGCCGCCGGCTCCCGGTGGCCATGAGCAGCAGTCCGGATCCGACCTGGGATCCCTTGAGCTTGAGCCCCGAGACGGCGAAGAGGAGAGCTGTTGGGTCCGCATCCGACAAGTTAACAGCCTCTCCTGTCGCGTCTCGGAAAAGGCCGTGTTTCCAGGCCCTCAGTACTGCTGTGCGCCGCGGTTCGGTTTCGATCAGATGAGTGCCGTTTCTGCACGTGGAGGAGGTGTTTGTAGTGTAGAGGCGAGTTAGACGCGGACATGTTCCTCCTGACCGGTCGGACTCCACTGGCACTGGAGAGAGGATCACGAAGCCTGATTAAGAAATCGGGACATCTCATTCGTTTTAAATGGAAAAAAGGGAGCTCGCAGAGTGTTTTGTTTGCCAGATAGAATGTATTGGGCAGTGTGTTAGTTGTATGTGGCACATGGCGCAGTATAGCTCACCTTCAGAGTTTCCATCACTTAGTGCCCTTCCTGAGAAAAGCCTGGATGGTCTTAAGGTAAACTGTGGAGTTCTGGTGTATCCTTCTCGTGTAGCGTTTTTTTTTTTTAAGGCTTGCAAACCAGGCAAGAGAAGAAGAACAGTGTGCAGGAAAGCTGCTCCTGAGGATTGAAGCGGTTTAGTTTAGACTCTGGAGTCCTGAACTAACAACTGCATCTCTTCCTTGGAACCCCTGATCTTAGTTTTTGTTGGCGCTTGGATTGACTTGTGAAGAAAATGCAGAAATAAAATTAGATTCTCCTTTAGTCTCTTCTGGCACTAATTGGGGAATAATGTTCAAATTGTTGTGGTACTTTCAGTACTGGCTAGAAGGTGTCTCTTCATGTGTGTAGACTCAGGACTTAAAGTGGTTGTTAAATGACAGGATTACTCTCATGAAGACAACGTGGTTTATACATGTAGCTGTGCTAACGATGCACTCTGCTTAGTTGAGAATTGTGATTTCATGAACTCCAATTTAAAAGTAGGCAAAGTTCTCCACATTATCTCTTATTTAGATTTCTAAATATAGCCTACTAATTAAGTCTTTAATTTTTAAGGGAAAAAACATTCTGTGCTGTAACAAAATTGCTCCTGATAATTGAAGAGCCCTTCACATAAACTGTTAATCCGAGGACATTTGGAAAATTAACTCGTGTTTCAAGTTCTCCTGTAGCACAACAGGAATAGGTGGCGATAGATGGGTGTTCGAGTAGGGCTGTGAAGAGCACGGCTCCGGATTTAAAACCGATGGACTGTCAACATTCGTGTGTTGGAAACCCATGTGAGTGGATAGTCCGAGTTCTGTGTGTTTGTGGTCTGGCTTTTGTTTGTGTTCATTTTCCATGACAAAGAGGAGATAGTTTCTGAGCAGCGCGCCGGTCATTCTGAGTGTGCTATATGATCAGACGAATACATCTACGGTTTAAGCTTTTGCAGCTTTTATTTTTGTTGTTGCATTTAATCTTGGGACATCCCTTTTAACTGACTTTGACCCGATTCTCCTCCTGAAGCTCTAGATTGCTCGAACGAGGTCACTGGTTTTCACGGTTGCCTCCCGGTGCCTCTGCTTCTGCCGGCTGCTCGTTCCTCAGCTCCGCTGCTCGTTCGCCCTTGGCGCGGATCCTGCTGCCTCCCGCGCTCCGCGATAAACTGTCCCTTCAGAGGCCGCGGCCTGACCTCGTTCACGAGGCGACCTCGCCCACCTGTCTGTGCTGAGTGAGCCAGCCTTTGGCTTAATGTTCTTGAGGAGTAGTGGAGGGGGGGGCAGGCCAGTTCCTCCTGACCCCAGTGAGCGACGTGCATTTCTCTCCAGCCCGGGTTCGCCTGGCGGTGAGGCTTTGAGAGGTTTTGCAGGGTTGAAGGAGGGGGGTGTGCGCGCACTTTGGAGCTGAAGCCTTGGTACTGAGCTGGACTGGTGGCAGAGGGACACCGATTCCAGTGTGCTGATTGGGTATGCGGAGGGTAGGGGGCGGGGCTCGGCTGTTACAGGGTGGGTGTGGGCGGGGCTCGGGCTCAAGTGGGCGGGGTCACTTCCTGTTTTGTGCTGTGGGGCTGCGTTGTCGAAGGCCCCTCCACCACAGATGAGCAGAGTGCAGAGGCAGGAGGAGCAGCGTGACCTGGAAAACCAAGGTCATGTCCCCTTGCCTGTCCCGTTGTGATGCTGCAGAAGTGGGGCAGGGCGACAGGCAGCGGGAGTGAAGCTCAGTGCAGGGCACAGGCCTGCGGCTGCTCCTGGCTGCGGCTGCGTCCTGTGGCCTGGAGTGCCTTGGTGCCTCTCGTGGGCGTGGAGGCGGGGCTTTGAAGTCTGTACGCTGACCAGCTTCCCAGAGCGTCTGTTCTTTAAACGCAGAAGCTGTATGTGAGCCGACAGTGCAGGGAGTAGGCTCAATCCAGCGAGAGCCCTTTTGTTTACAGGGTGGCGGTGTTTATATAGGAAATATAAAGGCATCCTGATTATTCTCCAGCCTGTTTTTGTTTGTTCCATCTTTAGTGCAAATAGCCATCCCGTATCCTGTATGAACTACTTTTTTTAAAAAAAAAACTTGGTTTTGGAAGTAATTTTTCTCTCGAGTGTTTTTGGGACCTCGTCAGCTGTCGGTCTGTGCTTCAGCGGCGCCGGGAGCGAAGGGGTCAGCCTCGCGGGGGTGTGGGTGGGGTACAGGGGGGTCCGGCAGGACGACATCGCTGTCATCCCCACTCGGCTCTGCTCCTCCTCCGCTCGCTCCCTCTGCAGGAAACACCGGATGTATCCAGGCTGCAGCATGAGCACTTCTACAAACTAGAGCATATCTCTTAGTTCTTTGATAAGAAATGTCAAATCGACCTCTGTTAAACGATTAAGGCCTGTTTCTAAGGGTAAGCAAAGAAGTGGGTGAGATGTGACGTGCGAAGGCACTGTACCTGCTCTCTGCAGTCCGGCACAACCAAAACAGACTTTGCGGCAGAGCACAGCCTTGCCTTCTGAAAGCCAGTTACCATGTTTGACACAACTGCGGTGTGAGTGAACTGGGTATTTATTAGAAGTCTGAGCGGAGACTGATGGCATTTTAACCCCCTTCCTTTACATCCAGTCCCCTCGTTCCATGAAAGAGAGGGAGTTTGTTCTCCTCCAGGTCCAGACTCTCCGCTCTTCCTCCCCCCCGGGTCTCTGCCATGTGCTCCTGTCCGGCCCCCGGAGCTCGGCAGCGCCTGGCACCGGCTTGCCCTGGATCTGAGCGCACCGGCTGCGGTCAGGCATCTGCCAGCGCTCTGACGTCGGGCGCGATGAGCCAGGTGGCAGCCCCAGCCCAGACTGGTCTCCCAGGCCGGCGGCGGCTCTGCTCTGCCGGGGGGTAGCGGAGCCCAGCCTCCGCCTGCCTGTCGCTTGGCCTCTGTACAAGGCGATGAGCAACTGCTCTTCGCTGCCTCCTCCTCCTCTCCCATCCCTGTGAGGCGTCTTGGCCTTTCTCTCTGCCGCTGGGCAGGGGCTGCGTTGCAGAAAGACACCTGTACAGGGAGGACTGGGAGCGTAGTGGTTTTCATCAAGGAAATCATCATTATTTTTGTAATCTTCAATGTGCATAAGTGCCTCAGTCAGATGAAACAGTTCGGGGACAAAGGACATGATGCCTTTCTGAATAAAAGTGTTTTAAATAAAGTAAAAGGGAGAGGATTTTAAAAGATGATATAAGTAATGCTAGGATAAACACCACCCTTTCTTCCTTCCTCTTCTGCGCTGCTTGTCCCTTACAAACGGTCTCCCAGCCTGACGCTTAGCGCACAGAATCGCCTCCCTCTTCGACGCAGAGGTGTTCTGCGATCTCTTGTTCATTTTGGACGACTAAAAATGAATCCGAAAGTTTTTTTTTTTATCGCGAGATTGCAACAACACGCCGGAACCAAGCAAAATGGAGGTCTGTTACAGCTCAGAGCTGTTCAGCACTCCGGTGGAACCAGGCACTGGCCAGACCAGCTTCCGATTTTGCGTTTCATTTCTATTTGAACAGAAGCTGCAGGCCGCCTGCAATGTGGGGGTTGCAAAGCTCGTCTTCTGTCTGGGTAATTACAGTATAAAGGCATCGATAAGGTATTGAATGTAGTAGATGATGTTGGGATTTGTCCCGGCGGGCTCTGCGGCCGTGCCCAGAGACGGGGAAGGGGTGTGTCTCCGGGCCTGACGGGCCTGTGCTCCCCCGCAGGTGCCGGTGAGCAGCTGCCCGAGCGACGCGGACCCCGCCCCGAGCGCGCGCGGACGGCACCATGAGCGAGCTGGAGCAGCTGCGGCAGGAGGCCGAGCAGCTGCGCAGCCAGATCAAGGTGAGGTCGCCGGCGTCCCGCTGTGGCCCGGGCGGGAGGGGGGCGGTCTCGTTCCTCCGTCCTGCCCAGCCCTGCGGCGAGAGCTTTTCTCAGTCGCCCGGGTGGGACCGCGGACTGGTTACTAATGAGCTGTTCCTGCAAGGAGTCCTTCCTGCAGCTGACTGGCCACCGGTCCTCTCTTCCTCTCTTCCGCAGGATGCCAGGAAGGCCTGTAGCGACTCCACCCTGTCCCAGGTAAGCCCCGCTGCGCTCGTGCTGCTGGGAAGCTGCGGCGTGTCTCATGTACAGGTGGTCCCTGCACGGCCCCGCGCGAGCCGAAAATGTGCGCCAGTGGGGACGAACTGGTGTGTGATGCATTCGTGCCGGATTATTACAGCAAGATTAGTACCGTAACAATTCAGAATTCCTCTTGTAATATTAATATTGCGGCGTATGGTACTGTAACGTTCTGTTTCCCGGTGATGAGCAACTTGAACTGGCCTTTCCTCCTCCCCCTAAAAAAGGGAGAATCTGACCTCTTCCTGTCTCAGATCAGGGAGCGATACCTCTTAGCCCCTCTTGACGAGCAGCTCCTGCTAATTACTGAGGGCTAGAAACCCCTGTGAACCTGCAGTCCTGCTGCTGCTCGAACTTCTCCATCCACAGGCCCCTCTCTGAGGAAATTAGGAACGACCGCTCCAGCACTTTAATAATAATAATACTGAAATTCAAGAAAAGAGCACCACAAAGAAAAAACGTTACGTCAAGTAAATTCATTCCTGTTGAAGCCAAGATTTCTTCATTTTCTTTTCCCAGATCACAGCTGGCCTGGATTCGGTTGGGCGCATTCAGATGAGAACAAGGCGCACTCTGAGGGGTCACCTGGCCAAAATCTACGCAATGCACTGGGGCTCCGACTCCAGGTCCATACCGGTCTCTCTCTCTCCCCGGCCTCCCGCTGGCTCGTCCCCGGAACTGGACACGGGCTGTTTAAAGGGACCTGTTTAAGCAGCGGAGGCTGGACGCTGGTGGCATTATTGCACAGGCGTGGGCTTCTGTCTGACTGAGGTCTTCTATAAGAGCCATACTGCTGCGCTGAACCACTGAAGCCGGGAGCCCTGCTTGGAACCTCTCTCAGTTCTCGGCCTCTGTGCAGAACAGCTTTTGTCGCTGCAACATTTTTCAGTAGTTCAGTCGACAGTTTAGAAGAGAATTAGAAGGGGTGTTTGTCATGTCTTCCCTCGTCTTCCAGGCACTTCAGGTGTGTCTGTGCTCTTTCCTCCAGTTGGGAGCATCTGGAGTAAAGGCAGATCAGTGCTTTTGAAACTTGCTTTGAGGAATAACCACCTGGTGTTAACCAGCCTGGTGCACTGAAAGCCTCAGGGTTCACTTTATACTGAGCCTCTGGGAAGGTGCTGATCATTTTACTTGGACCTGAATGCGTTTTCTCAAGATCATCTGTGTCGATTTACATAAATTGGTGAATTCGTAGTGATTTCACTCTGTTCATTCTTCTGCCTGTTCAATTGTAAACGTAGATTTCTGCTGGACCTGATGTGCTTTTTAATTGATAAGAAGAGAAATACTACAGTAGCCTAGAACTGATATTGTTATTATTTTTAGGTAGAATCACAATCCTTGGCCATCAGAGAGTACGTCTAACTTTGGAACAACAATCTGTCCTCTGTGTTTTCACAACATCTGTTTTTTTTTATTTCTGAACAGATTACTTGTCAGTGCTTCTCAGGATGGCAAATTAATTATTTGGGACAGCTACACGACAAACAAGGTAAGGATTCCTTGTTAAAGGGCATTTATTAGTCTTAATCCCGGATGTGTTTCTGGTGCGATGGGTGTCTTTTAGATGACATTCAGTGGATCGCGTGCTTTTTTTTAATATACTGCGATGAGCATAAAGCTTCTGTGAAGTTTAAAACTTCCAGCTGAGGTCTTGTGGCCCTTGTGGAGTTGGTAAGCTGCGATTCCCTGCTCTCTCCAGATGCATGCCATTCCTCTGAGGTCATCCTGGGTCATGACCTGTGCCTACGCCCCCTCTGGGAATTACGTGGCCTGTGGCGGCCTGGACAACATCTGCTCTATATACAGCCTGAAGACCAGGGAGGGCAACGTGAGAGTCACCCGAGAGCTGCCCGGGCACACAGGTAAAAGTCCCGCGACGATCGTGTCCTCCAGAGCGCAGAGCGCTGCGCGTTGTTTCAGTACAGTGCACCTGAAATGTGCTTTCTGGCTAACAAGTTTTGTTTACTTGTTTGTTTCAGGCTACTTATCCTGCTGTCGCTTTCTGGATGACAACCAGATTGTCACCAGCTCGGGAGACACCACCTGGTGAGTCGCCGCCGCCTCTCGTGTGCAACCCGGGGGCTGGAAAGAGATAAAAGAGATGGAGCTTCTCAAAGGCTCCTTAACATGGGTCTGTTTCCCCTGGAAGAGAAGAAAAGACCTGTGTGGCAGACTATGCTTCAGGCGCTCGGAGCAGCTGATTACTTTTAACTCTGCATGTCAGCCGTCAGAACTTTACTCCAGAGCAGTTGTGAGACAATCAGACCTTGATTCTGCCTCAAGTTCAAATTTCCGCAGCTTGTAAGACCTAAAATAGCTCCATCTATTACAGAATGGGATCCGATATCACTCGATCTCTTACTGGGATTACAAGTATAGAAGCTAGCAATGATTTCAAGCGTCTATTTTTCTATAACCTCCTTTTCTGACGTGTGACCTTCTCGCTGCCATTTGAAGTCTTTGCTCCAGCTGACTGCTACTTATCGAAGTGATCTTCCCCCACTTTGGCTAAAGTGCCAAAGAAGACTGCCGTGTCACAGAGTCTTGTACACCACTTGATTAGATCGCCACCAGCACACGATTTTCTAAGTCACCTTTTCACCCCAACATAAAAGCATGTGAGGCTTGTTCCTCCGTTTAATGTAAAATCATAAGGGGCTGGGAGTACTCCAGACGAGTGGACCTTCATACGTGTTCTGCAGAGTGAGATGATAGAGGGTTAAGAGACTGGAAGGTGCGTTTCTTCCGCGGTCTTCCTCGTGGTCGCTGACGGCTCCCCTGCCCTGGTTCGCAGTGCTTTATGGGACATCGAAACCGGCCAGCAGACGACCACGTTCACGGGCCACACGGGCGACGTGATGAGCCTGTCCCTGAGCCCCGACATGAAGACCTTCGTGTCGGGGGCCTGCGACGCTTCCTCCAAGCTGTGGGACGTCCGGGACGGGATGTGCAGGCAGTCGTTCACGGGCCACGTGTCCGACATCAACGCCGTGTGTGTGAGTACACGGGCTGCAGACGCCTCCTGGTTCTGCCCTCCCGGCTGGGAGGGTAGGTAACTCTACCAGAGGAAGCTGAACGTATAAAAAGGAAAGATTTGAGGTGACGGGGGTCATTGTGCGTGATGAGGGAGTGAGGCTGTCGTCGTTTCTGGAACTTTGTTGTTAGGAGGGGTTAAGTGGTGCATCATTGGGTGAAGCTTGGCCTCTGTAACATTCTGTAACAAACCCTGCATTTGCATCAGGAAGAATGATAGAGGTACCTAAAGGGTTATCATGCCGTAAATGCGAATGTGTGGCGGTGGAGTGTCTTCGTCTGTCTCCTGCTGCAAGAGGGAAATGGCTGACATTTTTCAGCGAGTTTGGATGCAGGGCGGGCACATGGCTGTTGAAGGCTCACGGTGGGTTTTAAATAACTGTTTTTCTGCTGCCGTTGCTGTCCAGTTCTTCCCCAACGGAAATGCCTTCACCACGGGCTCGGACGACGCCACCTGCCGGCTCTTTGACCTGCGCGCGGACCAGGAGCTGATGATGTACTCCCACGACAACATCATCTGCGGGATCACCTCCGTCGCCTTCTCCAAGAGCGGCCGCCTGCTGCTCGCAGGCTACGACGACTTCAACTGCAACGTGTGGGACACGCTGAAGGGAGAGCGCGCAGGTGAGGGGGTGGGCGGGGCCAGGGGCACTGGGGCGGGGCTGAAGGGAGGGGGTGAGGGCACTGGGGCGGGGCTGAAGGGAGAGGGGGCGGGGCTGAAGGGAGGGGGTGAGGGCACTGGGGCGTGGCTGAAGGGAGAGTGGGCGGGGCGAGGGGCACTGGGGCGGGGCTGAAGGGGGGTGGGCGGGGCGAGGGGCACTGGGGCGGGGCTGAAGGGAGTGCACGAGCAGGCGGGGCGAGGGGCTTTGCAGGGGGTTTCACTGTCCATCAGTTGAGGCTTGGATGCAGTTTGCTGGCTCAGCACTGCAGTAGAGCAACAGATGGACAGGAAGCGGAATACAGCCCTGATCAAGTCGGGGGGGGGGGACTGCTGGCACATCAAGGTCCTAATTTACCTGGAAGGACTGGACCAGGGCGGGGCGAGGTCCTCACATCAGTTCCCCACTCCTGCTCCCCTCTTGCACACCTGGCTTGTGTACAGGGTGGGAGCGTGCACATCTCCCCTTGCCGTTTCCGAAACGCACTGCAGGGCCCCACCGGGTCGCCAGAGCCGCAGTCTGAGCTCCGGGTTCGGCCCCTGGGGCTCCGGCTTTGTGCGGCCGCGCTGTTGGGGTTCAAAGAACAACGGGACCCCCTGACGCTCTCCGTCTTGCCCCCCCAGGTGTCCTCGCCGGCCACGACAACCGAGTGAGCTGTTTAGGGGTCACGGACGACGGCATGGCTGTAGCCACGGGCTCATGGGACAGTTTCCTCCGGATCTGGAACTAACTGGCGGGCGCGGCTGGTGGGGGGGGTGGACCACATGGCCCCCCCCCGCGAGGCGGGGGGAGGGGGGGGTCACTGCCGCAGCCCGCGGCTGTGCGAGAGTAACATTCTTTCTACCTTTCCAGGTGAAGTTTTTTCTATTCACTTACTACACAAGGCTTGCAGTACATAGTCCGGGCAGAGGAGGACATGAGAAATTAACCCTGGCCGTTCACTGACATCTGGCAGGGGCTAGCATGTTACCATGGTGACCAAGAAGCTAGGAGCCAGTCATTGTTATATAAATATATATATGTATTTTTTTTATATATAGTTCTTTTGTTTATTGCCCACTCCCTAAATGTTTGATTTATTTTTTCTGCTTCGCTCAGTGTTTTTTTTTTTGTACATATCAGAATGTACACCTGATAGTAGCCAATCAGAATGTGCTTGTCGGTGATTTTTTTTTTTATATATATACGCATATATATAAAACATCCATTGTCCTTTTATAGATTTAATTCAGTATTTTCTGAAAGAGGTTAGCCCGGTCTTTTTTTTTTTAGTTTCCTGGTTGCCTGAAACTGATGACCAGTGGTCAATGAATTCAATACTGATCAGTATCCCCCTAACAGAATATTAAGAGGGAGACAATGACCTTTCACCTGCTTCACCTGCAGATGGTAATTGTATGCCCTGGACAAAGCATTTGGCTGGATTTTGTGGAGACGGGGCAATTGAATGTGTGTGTTTGTATTGTAGTATCACACCATGTACATGAAGTTAGAAGTGCTAGTGGTGTGTCTTGCAATAATGAATCGACTGCTCTGTCTTTGTAGTCCAGGCCCACTTGCACAGCGAATGTCCCAGAGGTCTGGTTCCCTTCTCCCGCTGAGAAGAGGGGAATACCGACGTAGAGACCTTCCCCTTACGGTCTGAAGGTTTCGATGGGGGCTGGTCCAGACTGACCGTCCCCGGGGGTGCGGACAGCCGCTCCTCCAACAGGGGGCGCTTGTGACCTGTCCCCGTCGGTTCTCGGGTGCTCCACCGCGGCACTGTTAAACAGAGTCCGCCCCCGTCCCCCAGGAATGTCCACCTCACCGGTTCAGAGCCACTGGGGAGGCGACCCGTCCCGGTGCTGTTGACCGTGGAGAGCGCTTGAGGTGGGCCTCTGCTTTAGGACCTCCCTCTCGCTTCTTACCCCCCGGGCGCCGCTCCTGGCTCGCTCCTCGCCGAGACGCCCCCCCCTCCCCTCCCCGTTACCGCCGTGCGCGCTGGCTCGGTAAAGGCGAGAGCCCGGCGCGGCCCTCGTGGCGATGAGGAGCGGAGGTGCAGGACCCGCGCGGAGCGGCTCAGAACCCTCCCGGGGCCCGTTTCGGAACACGGCCTGCACGGCTCTGCCGGGGTCAGCGGGGGGACTCGGTGAGGAAGCGCGCGCCGGCGGAGTCGGTACTGCTGGTCTCGTGGGCGAGCGCAGGGGCTGGGGGCCGGCGCGCTGCCCTGCTCGTCCGCCGGGTCCCACGGCCCCACTCCTGCCCTCCTGCAGCACCCCCTCGTCTCCGGACCTCCGCGCCGGCCCCCCCGGCCGAGGACCCCCGTCCCGCGGGTGCAGTTCTCGAAACCGTGGCCTGAGCAGTCGGGTTTGTTTCAGCCGCCAGCCCCCCGTCGTCGCCCGGCGGGGGGGGCTCGTTGGGGCGGCTCGTGCCCTGCGTCTGCCCGGCCCGTGTCCGCGTGCAGCGCCAGGCCCAGGCGCAAGAAAGGCGAGCGGAGGGGTGGCTCTCTCCCGCTCGGAGTGGTGCCTCCCGTCGCTCCTCCAGCCCCCTTTCCTTTTGAAGAGCTGGGTTGCTTTCTGCACTTAGACGAACACGGTTATTGTATTTATTGTTTATGAAGAAATCCTTTTTACAGTCGGGTAGTATAATTAGTTGCGGTTTTGTGTTTTTAGCCAACCGTTCCCAAATTATTTTTTACTCTCCGGGAAAAAAACAAATCTGCGTAGATTGACGATAGAACGTGGCTTTTCCAGAAAGAGATGCTTTTAGGTAAACGTGATGTAAGATGTGTTGCGGTTCAGTGTTGAAAAGATCCTTACCGTACTGTGTGGTCAACCTGCCCTTTTTTTTTTCCAAGGCTACGCTTTGTGCCAAAATTATACCCTCATTGAACACTGAAGTGGAATTACATAACAGCTGCTTTGTGCCACTTATTTAAGGTCTGTTTGTATTAATGTTTTTGCTTACAAGACTGAACAGAAAGACCAGTGCCCTAATGCTGATCCAGTATAAACGTATCTTGAATGTGTTAAATACTTGGAAGTTAAATTCATGAGTTGCCTAAAATGATAAAGACATCTAACGAGAATGCCCAGCTGGGCCCCAGCACAGCTCTTTGCTTAAGGTGCAGTGGTGAATATCCAGTTCAGTTCAATAGAAATAACTCTCATGGGTAATTCTGCCTTTAAACCTACTACAGAACCATGCTCAGTCTTACTAATAGCTCTTGTATAGCTGTGGCCTTGCTGGAGGTTCTTCTTTGAATCACATTAGAGGATGGCCTTAAAAACTGAAAGCAACATTTGTTCTTCTCAAACTCCCTGCCTCGTGTAGGGTTAGAGCTGGGTTCTCCCTGGTCAAGTGGCCAGTGTTAAAGCAGAGCCTTTCTGACCCTGGGATGACCTGGGCTGTGTCTAGTGTTGTGTGATGTTGGATACTGCAGTTTGCTGTTAAATAATGCAACAGTATTAAAGTTCTAACGATGATAAAAGGGTATCAATCACATTACATATGCGTGTACAACACACAGCGTTTTGTTAGAAATGGGACAAAGGCATGCAAAGATCACTTTTTAGTTTTTTTTTTATCTGACCTGTTTATGTAGCTGTGGTGAAGGGTTATGGAAGCGTGTGTAAATGATGAAAGAAAAGCAACATTACTTGCCAAGCGGCAGGGCTGGGGCCACTGTGGGCTTACCCCTGCTTTAGAGTGCAGACAGTGTGCTGCAGGGCCTCCCCCCCGGGCGCTGGGGAAATGACATGGGGGGTGAGGTTGGTACCCCACATCCCTGGTGCATTTGAAACGGAAGACGAGCCCCCCCTCCGGTGTCATTCATGCCAACCCAAGGTCGCCTCGAAATGAATATGAAACAAAATTAGTCATTCAAGCAACTGCGTCATAAGCCATTTCAAGGTTTCACTTTAGTCCCGTTAAGTCCTGCCTCCTACTGCTCAAATTCTATACCAGTTCATGTGATTCACACGCCTCCTGCGGCCCTTTCGGTTCCCCTCTCCCGCTCGTACGTACCTGGGCCAGGCAGCTGACGTCTTCCCGTTGGCATGGTGCGCTCGGAGTTGCGTGTTGTTGATGATGATGGTGGGGGGTGTTGAAAAATACTTGCTTCAGCCTCCTCCTCCTCTGCTCCCTTAACCCCTCCCTGTTCCCTCTGCGAGCATCACTCAGTTGTGTCCAAGACTGGCACTCGGAGAGAAATGGCCAAAGCCTGCGGTGAAGGGCAAGCAGACTGCGAGGCCCCCTGGTGGATAACGATGTAAGTGCAGATTTGGCCATCGTTGCCACCAACTTGACTGAATACAAGGGGCCCGGGAGCCTTATTCAACTGGTCCCGCCCTTGTTAAAGATCAGACACCGTCTCTGCCACAACACAAAACAGCCCCTTTCAGCCTGGACCAAGAGATGGCATTTCTGCCTTTTTTTTTACTTTCTCCACCTTGTTGATGGTCATCAGTTTAACCAGGTTTTGGTACAGCTGGGCGCTGAACAGTACTTCAGTGCAAAAAAAAAACATCACTGACCACTTTATAATGCATCTGCTGCGAGGAAGCTAATCACTGGGCTTGTTCAGACAGTGTTGAGCAGCCTGAGGTGCAAAGGGTTTGATTTTGTCAAGGCGGGAGGCTGGCAGTGGGAGACTCATGCAGAACGAGGGCCTCCTGGTCCTGTTGAGGCCAGTTTTCAAGAACTGCTCCCTCTCCGACCGCTCTCGTCAAAACCTGACCTGCTCGTCAACCCTCTGCAATAACGAGTAATAAGAGCGCGGCAAGTTCAATAATCCCCCCCCCCCCCCAGCGATGCAAAGCAAACTGTTGTCACCGCTGTCGTGTGCAAGAAGTCTGGCAATCAGGGATTCTAGTTTCCCCGTGGGGGTGGGGGGTAAAAATGGCCCAAACCCCATTTTATGAGTGAGAGGGGGGGCACAGCAGTAGGGCTGAAGCAAGACCTGAATCCAGACCCTTGAGGTCGAGACCACGAGGGGAGTTCGGGGGTTCGATTGACTGAGTGATTGATGGACAATAGAGCCTTCTCGTCCTCTCTGGACCTTCACATGATTTTCACACATCTGGGGTCTCCATGTTCTGGGCAGTGTGGTTTCGCAGACGGAGGGGTGGGGTCAGTTTTAATCCCCATGCCCCGGGCCGCCTCCCTCAGTGAAAGCAGATCCCAAGGGAGGGGAAAGTATTAGTCTGACCCTTTCAATAACTGCATTTAATGTTTTTCCCAGTGGGCTACCCCCTTTTTTTTACCTTGGTTCCTGGTGTAAAATTGGTAGGGCCCTGGTCAGTGGGGCACACCCCTGTCCTGAGAGGCTAGTCCCTGTCTTCGAGGGCGACTCCAACCCCTGACTCCACCCCTGCCCTCCCAGAGGCCCTGGGCCTGCCCCTGACCCCACCTACTCCAGTCTGCCCCTATCTGGGACTAGTCCCCCCCAACATCAACCCCCCCCCCCCCCCCAGGCCTGCCCCCACCTGAGGGAGCTAATCCCAGACCTGTGGTCCAGCAAGGCTGGTCACAGCAGCAGGGCAGGAAGGGCTCAGAGGCTCCAGGGCTTCAGCTAGCAGACATCACCCCCTCCTCCTCGCTGTGGTTGATGGACAGAGGCCTGCCTGGCCTGTTGGCCTCGAGCAGCCTGGACATACACGGTCGCGCTTTAGGGGCTAGAGGGGACAGCACAGGGCCGAGGTGCCGACTGTCCAAGCTTGGCTGTCCATTGCTCGTGTTGTGCGTCATTACCACAACATTAACACTGTTTTAGTAACAATGCACTGCCTTTTGGCTCTTGTATGTACTCCCAACAAAGTCTTATTTTTTATTTTTCCAATGTTTTTTTGAGCCAGTCAGAACCAGGGACTTGGTGCCACCATTTTCTCTTACAGTGCTCTTGTGTGAAATAATTATAATCACCTGCTACCAGATAACTTTTTTTTTCCACAACAGATTTTTTTCTCTGTATTTGTACAGTGGCTCGGTGATACTGATATGTTGCCATGACTTGATATTGTAACCAATAAAAAAAAAAAAAGAAAAAGCTTTTAACCAAGGCTGTTGTGTTCAGTGTGTTCACTATGTTAAGAGATTGTAAGTTTATACTCTTCAGTGCAAATTTGTAGCAACAGAGCTTTTATAAGATTGTGACTGATAGGCACACGTGTAAGAAATCCACCTGCAAATAAACCACTAAAAAATAAAAGTGCTTTGTGTGGTACATCCTTGCTTCTCAGAGAAGGCCGCGTCTCTTACTGTGATTCACATCTAGTGATGGGAAGTCTGTTATTCTGAATCCTTTTTCAATTACAAATTTCAAATGTTTTTTGGCAGCTACATCTTATCTTATCGTGCACTACTCCTTGCTGTAAAGGCCAAAGGGACAAAAAAAAAAACAGCCACTTCTGGCTCATCGACTAATAATTCCCAGCACCACAAAAAAGAATGCGCTTTTAACAATTTGATACTTTAATTAAATTTCTTTCATATAAATAAAGAGGTAACTACAGTGGCTCTTCAAACCGAAAAAAAGCAATAATAGATGGGACTTTCACAAAGAAGAAAAAGTTTTTTTTTACAGTATTGCCCAGCTCATGCTTGTACAAACCATTACCAAAAAATATAAAATACAATTGTGGTAATCAAACAGTTCTATACAAACCTTATTTTTCTCAAAAACTGACTTTCACAACAGTGAATATGGCAGACTGAGCACACCTTGGGGTTAACCTTGAAGGTTATGGCCCCTCAAAAGCCAGATTGAGGTTTCACATATTCTGCTCAAGGTTACAGCACTACAGGGTAGAGCCATAATCCGCAGAAGCAGAAACAGTCTTTAAATCACTGCTCAGGTCTTGTGGACACCAGCTGGAAGACGAGCCAGAGCACAGCTCCATGTGTTGTAGTAACAGACATGCCAGACCAATGACCAGTGCAGGACTGGAAATGTCCACCTGTTTCAAATCAGACTTCGATAACAATGATCTTCAAAAGTGAATATACCTGTAAAACGGCTCAAACAGGGTTTGAACTCTGGTAATTTAGCTTGTTGTAAAGTATTAAAGCTCTTCTCTAAAGCACCACATTATACCTGAAAAATTATTCAGACCTGTGTGATTCAGGTGTGTTTCGTTTCAACCTTAGGTTTATTAAGGATCCTAGAGGGGAGATAAAAGTAGAAAGGTACAAAAACATCTGAAGGGCTTACTGAGAAAGGGTGGGTAATCCTTTTTTGTGAACTCTTGGTACAGACTTCTCTGATGAAAAATAAAATCTGCTATAAAAAGGGCTCTCCTTCCTGCGGTGGTGTGCAGAGTCTGCGCGTCCTCTGTCCTGGGGTGGGGAGACTTACTGCTCAGGCTGTAAATACTGCGTGGTGAAATTCTGCAGCTCTGTCTCCAGTCGCGTTGCCTTGTGCCTAAAAGAAAAGCGTAGCATCCAAAAAGTGGGTTGACAATAACCTGACACAGAAAGCTAGCCGAGAGCCCTGCGTTGGTGGCATTTGGGTATAAAATGAAAGTTGCAACAGGGTGATGCAGACCTGTGGTCCTCACCTGTACAGTATTGTCTCAGGCTGGCTGGGAGGAGAGCAAGCCTACTAACCAGAACTATCGGCAGACAGTGTTCACGGCTTTATTACAGTAGAAACATCCCTGAAAACCATGTAGCTACGTACAGCGACAGCGACATTTGCAGCAACTGCTTTTGTATTTTGGAACATAGCCAGATGAGCAGCACAAGCTGTCATGTCATGTAAAACTGCACGTATCGCGAGACGTGGCTACACCTCCAACAGCAGAGCGATGTGGTGTGAGAAAAGCAGCAGAATAGCTGTAATAAAATTGCCAGAGGGATGCATGGGCATGTACAAGGCAAGACAGGCGAGCACTGGATGCCTGAGACAGGTCGAGGTCAAGTGTCAAACACAAAAATCTTTAAACCGCTCTTTCGGGTCTCCTGGGAAGGGACGTCCAGTAAACAGAAGGCAGGTTTCGTTGTCGACGTCTCAGTCTGTCCGTAAAAGACGGCGACGCTCACCTCAGGCTCTTGGACCGGCTCTGGACTGCTGCCAGCCGCTCGATGTTGTTGGTGAGCCTGCTGATCTCGCCCTCCAGCTCCTTCTGCGTGAGGTCCACCTGCTGGCACAGCCGCGCAAAGGTAGAAGCCATCTCCCTGCATCGCCGGGGGAAACGGATGTGAAGACCCGATCGCTGCCCGCGGCCCCCTGCCCACACCCACACCCACACCCACACCCTGCTGCCCGCGGCCCCCTGCCCACACCCACACCCACACCCTGCTGCCCGTGGCCCCCTGCCCACACCCACACCCACACCCTCTCTGCCCGCGGCCCCCTGCCCACACCCACACCCACACCCTCGCTGCCCGCGGCCCCCTGCCCACACCCACACCCACACCCACACCCACACCCACACCCACACCCTCGCTGCCCGCGGCCCCCTGCCCACACCCACACCCACACCCACACCCACACCCTCGCTGCCCGCGGCCCCCCTGCCCACACCCACACCCACACCCACACCCACACCCACACCCTCGCTGCCCGCGGCCCCCCTGCCCACACCCACACCCACACCCACACCCACACCCACACCCACACCCACACCCTCGCTGCCCGCGGCCCCCTGCCCACACCCACACGCCCCCCGTACCCTCACTGCCTGCGGCCCCTGAAGAGCTGAACAGCTATGAAGGTATGAAGACCTTGCCCTCATCACGGACCCTGGTGTTCGCTGGTCAGTACAGGTCAACGTCGGAGGAACCTTGAAATCGGAGCTGCTCACCCACCCAGTCTGCTACCTCACATACCTTTTTAAAACTGTCGCCACTGATCCAAGAAGTGAATAAGCATCGGACGGACAGCACGCAGGCGGTCACAACGAGCGCTGGCGAGAGGGCCACGCGGGGGCGGTCCCCGCAGGGTGGACTTACTGCTGGACCTGCTGGCTGCAGCTGGCGCTGGTGAAGCTGACGATCAGCTGCAGCCTCTCGGTGGAGTAGTCCACGAACTGCCGCTTCAGAGCCCTCTCCTGCGCGCGGGTCGTCCACGTGAGCCGCTCGTACAGGTACAGCAGCCCGTACAGCCCGGCCGACAGCGCGATCAGCCTCCAGCCCACCGTCCGCCACACCTGCGCGGCGGAAGAGCAGGGCCCGTCAACCCCTCCTGCCTTTTTCCCCACCAGCCCCCCCAGACTGCCGCTGGCCTGGCTGCCAGCTCTACCTGTAGTTAGTTTTGTATCAAAGGCAGCACCTGAGGCCAGGCATGGAGAACACCCATCCTTACCCAGCACAACTCCCTCCTCGCTTGGCCTTTCCGAACCTGAACTGGAGGCCAGACAGGCGGACACTCACCACTCCGCCGGCGATGAGGACGCTCATGGACGTCCGCGAGGTGAGCGAGGCCAAGCCGGCGGCCATGGACAGCACCAGCTCGTCCTGAGACGGGGCGCCCTGGGCCCCAGGCAGAGCCCCCACTGCGGGCGGCGGCGTCGCCAGAGGCTGGGGGATCTGGGAAGAGGACGGACGGCCGATGAGGAAAGCCCTCCCCGCTGCCAGGAGCGCACAAGCTCAAGCTAGGTTAGACCCAGGGGTGTTTGTGGCCCCTCCTGTTTGTGCCTGTGAGACGCTCCTTTTAACCGGGCAGGGCAGGGATATCAACACCGCAGGGGTGCTCCTTTGGGGTTTTTTTTACTTTTCAACTTCGCGATGAAAGCAGGGGAGTCTCACGGCTGGCAAGAGGGGCTGAGCCGCGCAAGGTCCGCGAGCGGCACAACGCTCCTACCTGGAAGCTTCTGTCCACCAGCGTCAGGGCCCTTTTGGCGTTGGCGGGGCCCAGGAAGCGGGTGACCAGGGCCGCCCAGCCCAGAGAGAAGCGGAACTCGATGTCCTCCTGGAAGTCGGAGCAGAGGCTGCTGCAGCTCAGGTCATAGCTGAGGTCGAACTTCCTGCAGGGGACCAGCATGTGGAGCCGGTCCTGAGCAGCAGGGGGCAGCAGAGGCTGCAGGCTCTCTGAGAGGAGGAGGAGGAGGAGGAGGACGACGACAAGCGGTCAGGACTCAGGACTTCAGCCCAGGTAGAGAAAGGTAGGGATGCACGTTCCTATCGGTCTGCACATCTGTTTAGCTATCCGGCACACAAGCTGCTTTTCCCATTTATCCAGCTTCTCATCGGTCTAGCTACACATCAATTAATCCCTATACAGAGCGTGCATTTTACGGTCAAACCGTTGATGAAAAAGAAGTTTCATTTGGACAAAACCTCATGATACTAAGGACTTTGTAAACTGCAAAACACAGGGATGACCACAATTACAGCTCCTTTAACTTGGGGCTTTCCTGCGTTAACTGGAAAAACAAACTCGCCGTCTCTCTTACTTCACTCTTCCAGGGCCAGGGTGTACCCCAAAGGCCCAACTTCTATTTTAAAACTAGTCTAATCCTCACAAAAACCTGGCTGTGATTTTTTTCCCCGTGTTGACAAATGAAAGACGCAGTGGTGCTGCTTCGTGGGCAGAAGTCAGCCCCTCCCGCATGTTCTCACCGATCATCTGCTGCTGGGCTGAGTGCACAGACGCGTTGACGGCGCTGGAGCAGCGGAAGGCCAAGTTCTTCCCCATTCCTTCCTCCACGTGTTTCAGAAGTTCCTTCAAAGACAGGTGAGGGGCATGAGAATCACTGCACGCGAGTACAGGCGCAGGCATTGAAGCTCCAGGTGGAGATTTTCACGCAGGACCTGACTGATAACAAGCTCAACTGCAAACGAACAGCAGGGGTGCAGTTAAGTTCTGCTAGCGAAAGGTCACAAGCGCCAAAGGCCACCTGGATCAGGAAATCTGACACTGGCAGGTCTTCGCTAATACCACGGAGCAATCAATCGTTCTTTTGTTTACAAAAGCATCCCTTGACTGCCTACAGTTCGATCCTGCGAGTTCGAGCTGAGGAACTGAAGAGTCAGCTGATCTCGCTGAGGCCCCACGAGTTTCCACTCTCTTCCTCAACACGACCAGGACGGGCCTGCTCTCCACCGGCGGTACACTTACAGATTTGTACATTTTTAAAACTTGTGCAGAGGGATGAAAATCAGAGTGGAACTCATCCACCAGCACCGACAGACGGCAAATCTCTTCCGCCATTGCGTTGGAAACCTGAAAAGGTAAAAAACTGAGGTCAAGATCGCCTACAGCAGAGATGCTGATTGTTCCTGTCTGGGGAGCCTCTGTTCCAGGTGTCAGTCTCAATCCTTACTCCCGACTTAAACTTGGCAGAATATTTAGGATAACGTCCAGCCCAGCCAGCGTGCTTATCAGCTTGTTACATATGGGGGCACCTCGACAGCCTGAGAACTGTAGTGCGCTGCTGTCTGGATCCTCACCTCTGAACTGGACGCTCTCCACTTTCCCTCCACAAGCAGAAACCTGCTCCCTCCCACCACACACATTGTACAGCCCCTGGTCATCCCGTCATCATAAAATCAGCCCGAAAAACAGCTCAAACTTCTTCACTAAAACACCTGAGGAGTAGAAACGCGCTACAGCAGACCTACCGTGTCTGAATGTCGATTTCATATGCCATCATCAACCCACAACATGCATGTAAAAAAATCCTTCTTTATTATTCAAACCACTTCATATTTGTACCAGCTTATACAGCAGGGCACTTTACTGAAGTACACTGCTTAAGGCTACAACGGTAGTGCCCTACTTGGGATTTGAACCCACAACCTCCCAGGTCAGAGTCCAGACCTGCACCCCCTATTGGCTCCAGCTGTGCTGCTTCTTTTGGGACAGTAATCAGGGAGGGCACGAGCTCGGTTTCTGCTTACCTTGGCCTCCACTTCTTCCGTCACGGCCTTGATCTTCTTCTTAATGTCCTCAGTCAGCAAGTTCAGCTGATTGCGGACAAACTCCAGTCGGTCCACCTGGTCGTCCTTCTCTTCCAGCGAACGGACTCTTGGGGCGAGGGGACAGCAGAGGAGAGCCATTAGACACTCGGTCCGCCAGGTGTCACTTTACCACAAAGACTGGTCTGTATTATTTGGATTCAGGCTGTACAAGTGCTGATGCCGTTCTGGAGATGTGCCCAAAGGCTTTCTGCAGAAGTCATCTGGGCAACAAGACCTACAGCAGCAAACACATGCTTCACCACCTGCTGCCTGACTGGATAAAACAGTGGAAACAGGGCCGCCATTAAATACTGGTGTGACTCCAAGAGAGGGACATTAACGCTCATATCAAGCCCTTGGAGATCAGCCGTGACAAACAGCTTTTGGGAATTAAAATTGGTTTCCGTGAAGGCTGATCGAAAGGCAGAGGCTGGTGAATTCGAGCTGGTCCTCCTGTTGTTGCTACTGCCTACAGAAGGCAGCAGTGCAGACCCAGAGCAGGGTTTCGCGGTTGAAATCGAGCAGCTTTGAGAAGGGGAGGAGAACAAGCCCCCAGGTGCCCTGGGGCGCGGGAGAGGAAGTGGTAGGCGCTCACCTCTTCTCTGCTGAGGTGATATTGATGGCGTCCATGATGCCCTTCACGGTCTCAGTGATCTGCCTGGCCCTGATCGTGTGCTGCTCAAACTTTGTCTTCACTGCTGACTGCGAGATACACTCCTGCGAGGCCACGACACGTTACTGTGATGACAGAGCGGCACAGGGCGGCCGCGCTCAGAGAGCAGGGGGAACATACCGAGCTGCTGCTGGCAACGCAAAGGGAAACCAACTCAAAACCAACGCGACGCCGACTCAAGGCCACCGACTCCGCAAACCTGCAGCAGCAGACCAGTACCTTCCCCCAGGAGCCACCCCCTCAATTCTCACAGTAATGTGCTTCTTCCAGAATGAAGAAACTCAAAATCACAAAAACCCAAAGGTCACAAAAAGAAACAGGACAATAACTGAAACTCCAACAACCATGCAGATCACCAAACACAGCTGAACATCTAGATGGCGATACTGAGGATGTTCAGAGAAGAACTAATCCACTGTGACATTGGAAAATTAAATAAAATCGCATTTAACACATCACATCCCAAGGGAAATTAAAAGAAAATAACAACCAGAAAGCAGAAAAACAGAAAGGAAAAGGAAAAGGAAAAATGAAGGCAAGAACAGAAGAGAGAGGGGTCTTCAGAGCCTCGCCGAAGCAAATCTAGACTTCAGCAATGAGGACACAGCTCGACGGTTGAGCACAGAGCAGTGAGGGCTGCTGGGAGGGCAGGGCTTGAGCACAGGAGTACCGTGCAAGACCAGAACTGTCAGCCCTTCTGCAGTGAGCTCTACAGCCCCGCAAGGGCACAGCGGAGCAGGGTAGCGTCAGGAGGGTTTGCTCCTGTTTCCTCAGAGGGGCGGTTTTCAACTTCATTACGCCGATAGCTCATTTCAAATAACAAAACCCCAAAATTAATAGGACGGAATATTTGTCTCAACTTAGTTTTTCAGCAACCTTAATTTAAATAAAAAGAGTATAATACCTTCCCCAGATAAATTCTGAACTGGCGTGCAATACTTTTGTGTGTTATTGACTAAAGTGCTTGATTTTAAAGGTTAGCAATCTAGATCAGTTCCCTCCGGAAGTACACCGTTTGAATTCTGGTCCTCATTTCCCATTTATGTGCTGAGCTCTGAAGTAAAACTTAGCATTTCCTAAGAGAGAGGAAAGAGAGGTCTGTTGTGAAAGCACCTGCTGTGTGTGCATTCAGCACTTGTACTGCAGAGGAGAGGAGAGCAAGACCGGTGGGTCAGCAGCCCTACAGAGGGACAGAACCACAGAGGGAAGAAGAAAAGCCAGGAGGAGCAGGACAAGCCTCTCTCAGCCTCTGCACTTGCCTCAAACGTTCTCTCAAAATTCTGGAACTCCTTCAGTCTCTCCTGGAACCCTTCAGCTAAAGCACCACCTGTCGCAGAAAGTGAAATTAGTCCTGACATAGTTGAGCAGCAGGTCTTGATCTGACTTTACACGAGCAAAAAGAAAAAATGGAACAAAAAGTTTAACACCCAGCTAAATGCATTCTGCGTTATTGTCCAAGCTGACGTTACACCTAAGTCGACTTTTACAGTGACATAACGCACTCCAGCTCTGTGCACAAGCAGTGCAGGGAGAACCAACGGACACATGCGTATAGTGACAGAATGGTGCCCGTCTTCTTCCACCTGCACGTTTGTCTCGTCTGCCCACTGCCGAAAGTGACCGCAGGTCGCGGTGTGCGTGCTTACCCCCCTCCGGCATGCCCTGAGCTCGATGCATCCTGGCGTTCAGCGCCTCTTTCGCCGACACGAAGAAGATTCGACTGGGGGCCTGCTCTCGCTCCACCACCTTGAGCTCCTCCACCAGGAAGCTGACACAGCGGTCCATGTGCTGCCTCCTCACCTGCCGGGTCAACCACCGCCTCGTGACTCCCCAGAGCAGCCCAACAGACCCCCAGGCTCATGACTCTCCAGCCCAACAGACCCCCAGCCTCGTGACTCCCCAGAGCAGCCCAACAGACCCCCAGCCTCGTGACTCTCCAGCCCAACCCATCAGAACCCCAGCCTCGTGACTCCCCAGCCCAACAGAACCCCAGCCTCGTGACTCCCCAGCCCAACAGAACCCCAGCCTCGTGACTCCCCAGAGCAGCCCAACAGACCCCCAGCCTCGTGACTCCCCAGCCCAACAGAACCCCAGCCTCGTGACTCCCCAGAGCAGCCCAACAGACCCCCAGCCTCGTGACTCCCCAGCCTCGTGACTCCCCAGCCCATCAGAACCCCAGCCTCGTGACTCCCCAGCCCATCAGAACCCCAGCCTCGTGACTCCCCAGCCCAACAGACCCCCAGCCTCGTGACTCCCCAGCCTCGTGACTCCCCAGCCTCGTGACTCCCCAGCCCAACAGACCCCCAGCCTCGTGACTCCCCAGCCCAGCAGAACCCAAGTCTCTGCTAGTGCCGACTGAACACGGTCAGCAGCAAGGTGCTGCACTGCTCCGCCACCAGAGCCAGAAGGCCCAGGACGTCTCGCCTATCAAACACGATCCAGGCAACAAGCTGGCCTCCGGCCTCGGGCCCCTCCCTGTACTCGGGCCCCGCTCGCACCCTCCCTGTACTCGGGCCCCGCTCGCACCCTCCCTGTACTCGGGCCCCGCTCGCACCCTCCCTGTACTCGGGCTCTACTCGCACCCTCCCTGTCCTCGGGCTCTACTCACACCCTCCCTGTCCTCGGGCCCCGCTCGCACCCTCCCTGTCCTCGGGCCCCGCTCGCACCCTCCCTGTACTCGGGCCCCTCTCGCACCCTCCCTGTACTCGGGCCCCGCTCGCACCCTCCCTGTACTCGGGCCCCTCTCGCACCCTCCCTGTACTCGGGCCCCGCTCGCACCCTCCCTGTACTCGGGCCCCGCTCGCACCCTCCCTGTACTCGGGCCCCTCTCGCACCCTCCCTGTACTCGGGCCCCGCTCGCACCCTCCCTGTACTCGGGCCCCGCTCGCACCCTCCCTGTACTCGGGCCCCTCTCGCACCCTCCCTGTACTCGGGCCCCGCTCGCACCCTCCCTGTACTCGGGCCCCGCTCGCACCCTCCCTGTACTCGGGCTCTACTCGCACCCTCCCTGTCCTCGGGCTCTACTCGCACCCTCCCTGTCCTCGGGCCCCTCTCGCACCCTCCCTGTCCTCGGGCTCTACTCACACCCTCCCTGTCCTCGGGCCCCTCTCGCACCCTCCCTGTCCTCGGGCCCCTCTCGCACCCTCCCTGTCCTCGGGCCCCTCTCGCACCCTCCCTGTCCTCGGGCCCCTCTCGCACCCTCCCTGTCCTCGGGCCCCTCTCGCACCCTCCCTGTACTCGGGCCCCTCTCGCACCCTCCCTGTCCTCGGGCCCTACTCGCACCCTCCCTGTCCTCGGGCCCTACTCGCACCCTCCCTGTACTCGGGCCCCACTCGCACCCTCCCTGTACTCGGGCCCCACTCGCACCCTCCCTGTACTCGGGCCCCACTCGCACCCTCCCTGTACTCGGGCCCCTCTCGCACCCTCCCTGTACTCGGGCCCCACTCGCACCCTCCCTGTACTCGGGCCCCACTCGCACCCTCCCTGTACTCGGGCCCCACTCGCACCCTCCCTGTACTCGGGCCCCTCTCGCACCCTCCCTGTACTCGGGCCCCTCTCGCACCCTCCCTGTACTCGGGCCCCTCTCGCACCCTCCCTGTACTCGGGCCCCTCTCGCACCCTCCCTGTACTCGGGCCCCTCTCGCACCCTCCCTGTACTCGGGCCCCTCTCGCACCCTCCCTGTACTCGGGCCCCTCTCGCACCCTCCCTGTACTCGGGCCCCTCTCACACCCTCCCTGTCCTCGGGCCCCTCTCGCACCCTCCCTGTCCTCGGGCCCCTCTCGCACCCTCCCTGTCCTCGGGCCCCGCTCGCACCCTCCCTGTACTCGGGCTCTACTCGCACCCTCCCTGTACTCGGGCTCTACTCACACCCTCCCTGTCCTCGGGCTCTACTCACACCCTCCCTGTCCTCGGGCTCTACTCACACCCTCCCTGTCCTCGGGCTCTACTCACACCCTCCCTGTCCTCGGGCTCTACTCACACCCTCCCTGTACTCATGCTCTACTCACATCCTCCATGTACTCGGGCTCGGCGGCCGACGCGTCCCACCGGTTGTTCAGGATGAAGATGTTGGGCTTGGAAAGACGCTCATTCACCTTGTGGAAAAAGTGCTTTTCCTTGGAGTGAAAAGGAAACAAGGAGCGCTCAGACTTCCAGGTGCACTCCAGGCCTTTATAGATTCTGGCCCTCATCACAGGCTTAACCTGGGGGCCTTACGGCCCTTTGAGTGACTTCACACTGGGGTGCCCACTGTGGCGTCCACTGCCTATGGACAAAGACAGGCTCCACAAGGCTCTTGCCATACTGCTGCCCATCATGGGGCATGTGGAGATCACCACCAGGGCAGTAGCCTCTCGGCTGCTGGGACCCAGGCTGTACACACTTCAGACTGCACTGCACTGAGGGTGCGAAGTCTGTGATACAGTTTTGAACAGGCCATCAATTCTTCAATGTACACACACACACGCACACACTGTTCTCTGTACACCTTTAAATATAATGGCCTGAAAACCCTTCAAGGTAAAAAAAAAAACGAACTGTAAGAATGTCAATAATCCTCATGTCTGCGTCCATGCATTGAACATATCATATTCTCCTTCAGCAGCTGCAGGAGGGACTATTTAGAGAACGGCTTACTGTAAATACTAGGCCAGAGAAGCCGACCTCTGAAAGCACTGGCATGGATGACCTGTCTGACATTGTGTGCTCTGGAGTGCCTCAGATAGTTCAGCAGAGATAAACAGAGAGGTCACTCTGTAGCGTGTACAAATGCTGTATGTCTCTGTTCTAGTAGTTATTTGCTAACTCTGAGTGTAAAACGTACCATTCTAACGCAGGCATTTCTTGTTTGACAAAGAAACACTGCACAACCGTCATTAGCCTTTCAACAAGTGGTATGGCGAACATGAACCATTCTGCAAAGTGCTAGCCAGGGGGGTTTAAAAAACAGACCCCTCAGAATCGCAGGCAAATATAGGAAGTAATGAATAAAAAAGTTTAGCACTCCTGTGAGCAAAGCAGATGGACAGGTCGTCTGCACACTTACGGTGTTCATCAGCGTAGACTCGGAGTTGGCCACCAAGACAAACACATCCGCGTCCAGACAGAACTTGTCGATCCAGGTGTCCAGCTCAGTTGTCACATCAGTCCCTGGACTGGGAGAGTGAGACCAGTTTCACAAATTACTACTCCTTGCATGTGTAATCTGGATTGCAGGGGTCAAGGTCCGTCTCCAAGCCTTGGGAAACTGGACAAGACACCCCCCGCCCTGTAAAATGTCTGGACTCCAGGTCTGACGTTTATCCACCACAAAGTTTTGGCAACACTAAGTTTTGCTGACATAACACTTAAGGACACATAGCAAACTTAGCATTGCTCTTTAAAAACCGTTGGTGAAATTAAATGAAAGTTAAGTGTGTTTTAAAGCACCCTTGCTTGTTCTTCTTAGCACACCAGCTGAACAGGAATGACAGGCCAGGAGAGGCCTGGGCTCATTCTGCTCTCGGCACATGTGGTCAAGTTCAGGCACTCAGCAAACAGACTCGAGAGGGGAAGGGGGAGTCTTGCCTGACGCGAGTGGCCCTGGCCTCGGACCGGGCACTATACCTGTCCACCAGCACCAGGTCGTCCCTCAGAAGGGCACACTTCGCCTTGGGCCAGAAGACCTTCACCAGGCAGCCGCAGTCCAGGCTCTTGTCCATGTGCAGGGCGTGGGCGAGCTGGTTCACGGTCTGCTGGCGACAGGGAGGGAGCGGGGAGCGGGGGGCAGACAAAGGGATGCTGAACACTTTTTTTTTTAAATCCTGTTACTTAAGTTCATATAAAGCACTCACAGGACTGAGCAGAACACAGACAGGCCTCGGTTACATCCATCGTGATTTCAGTACAAAATAAAGTCACTCCAGGCATCAACTGTGCCAGATGAAGCCAACCAACATCAGGTGGTGACGTACCCTGCCCCGACAGGACAGCCTCTGATCCCAAATTTATATCCCCCTTCGGGCTCAAAGCACCTCTCCCACCTCCCAGGACTGCACCGGAGTGCCGGGCGGAATCACACTGCTTGCACCGCTTGCCAGAATAATATCAACCCTCCTCAAGCTCTTAAGCCAGGCAGGGCCTTTTCCGAGCTTCTCAACTCTTGCGGAGCAGCGCACCACGACGCCCGTGCCCAGTTCCCCTGAGGGGGCCCCGGAGTGACCCCTGACTTCTGCCGTGTGGCAGCTGGGGGGGAGGGGGGAACCCGGTACCACTGTGCGCAGGACAGCGCCGCCTTTCAAAACCTCGCAGGCTCCCACAAGGCCCCGGCTGACACCGACGTGCTTTTCCGAGGGTACAGGGGCAGCAGGGCTGGGAACGCCCTCAGCGCCAGCTCCCGGACACTCGGGCTGCCGCACCTTGACGCTCTGCTCCTCCTCCGAGCCCTCGGTCTTGAGGTAGGCCTTGTCCCCGTCTGTGCCCTCCACGCTGAGGAAGCAGTTGGTGGTGTGGCCGATGCCGCTGGGCAGCACGCGGTCGCGCAGCATGGCGTTGATCACCGTGCTCTTCCCGTTGCTGGTTCTGGGAAAGGAAACGAAGCCGCGGGGGGTCAGGCGGGCGCCGGCGGGCGCCGGCGGCCTCCGCACTCGGGGGGGGGGGGGGGGGGCACGCGGAGGAACAGCGGCGCGGCGCCTGTACCTGCCGAAGAAGGCCACCTTCATGTGCCTCCGGGCCAGGACCTCGCTGATCACGGCGATCTTCTCAGTGTCCGCCTGGATCCGCGCCCGCTGCTCCGCCGTGGCGATCTGCTCCAGCTCCTCGGTCCGGCAGGTTTCTGGCAGGAGCAGACCGAAAAGCTTCAGGCACGTCTCACGTCTCTCCTCCCGCCTCCCCGCCCAGCTCTAAGGTTTGTAGCCAACGAGGACGGCCCTGCTGTGGCGGCGCACTCGCGCGCCCAGCGATTGGTTTAGCGCCGGGATGGACGCAAACTCCAGCACCTGCAGCACGGCCAAGATCCCGACTCCTGCGGTCCTCTTCCCTTACCTTCCAGGAATGCCGCTCCTTCGTTGACATAATCCAGCAGCTGCTGGAAGATGGAGCTGATCTTCCTCTTCGCCAGCACAAAGTGCTTCAGGGGGGACTGGTCTCCTTGCTCCATGCTGCTGTCCTGAAAAGCAGCCAGTTCGACACTACGTGAGGGACTGTGGACATCACAGCTGTGTCCCACAATAACAGGCAAACAGACTAAGTCTCTCTAGTTGGAAGGGAGTGTCCCACACTAACAGGCTGGAGGAACTGAGTCTCTTTAGTCTGAAGGGAGTGTCCTGCACTGACAGGCTGGAGGAACTGAGTCTCTTTGGTCTGAAGGGAGTATCCCACACCGACAGGAACTGAACCTTTTTGATCTTGAACAGAGAAGACTATCAAGCGACCTGATTCAAGTATTTAAAATCACTTACTGAGTCAAGCCTGTGGATTTCTTTCAGGATAACCATGGAAACACAAATCAGAGAACACAGGTGGACGACGCACCATAGTGCGTCTAAAACTGAGAACAGGAGGTCCTTATTTACCCAAAGGGGTGAGAGAGTCTGCAACAAGCTTATAGATTGGATCATGTTTCTCACTTTAAAAAAATTGTAAGAGGCCATTAACTATTGCTATTTGGTCGGAATGATTTGGGACTCCACAAGCACAAAGAGTCAGAGAATTGCTCATAATTGTACATTAATTGTGCAAGAAACATGACTGCACTGCTACAGCAGGAACAGACCCATGAGAAAACTAGAGAATTCTGTGCCATACAGAGATCTGGACAGGTAATGTTAAGCTCTGGTTTGTGGGTGACCTCGTGACACTGGCTTATCTCCTAGGATGCATAAGTAAGG
Organism: Lepisosteus oculatus; assembly: GCF_040954835.1. Classification (NCBI taxonomy): domain Eukaryota; kingdom Metazoa; phylum Chordata; class Actinopteri; order Semionotiformes; family Lepisosteidae; genus Lepisosteus; species Lepisosteus oculatus. Next base: position 1,653,912 of record NC_090708.1, on the reverse strand, counting down.
TCACACACACACACACACACACACACACACACACACCCTGTGAGAGTGTGTAAACACAGAAGAGCACTGGGAAACACACTCTTTACAGCCCCACCCATCTCACACACCACTTGAGCAGACTGCGGGGGAAAAGGTTTTAGTTTCGCTTCTGTGTAGTATCTCTTTCCAAGTCTGTCTCTCAAACTTACAGAAGGTTAGAATACTAAAGCAAATAAAGTTGATAATCTTGGGGTTCAATAATACTGTGCATCCTTCCCCAGTACCAGACGAGCACAGAAATAGCACCCCTGACCTGACCGAGTGACGTCTGCACTGCAAAGGGAACAGCTGGCTAATCCCCATCTATTTTAGTACCTTGTTTCTGTTTACACTTCACAAGCAGGAAAATCACAAAGCAGATATTATAAAACAGAAAAGGAGCGTTTTCAATGGCCAGTTTTAGATGTCCCTAGCACGTAGTAAGAAAAAAATGAAAAAAATTACCTTGCTTATTTTTAATACTGTAGCAATCATGGTCTCTGGGTCTTTAAAAGTCATCATGAATAACATTTAAAGAATATATATTATACAGCTATTTTTAAAGCATAGCTTGTGGTTATCAGACACTTAAAGGCAAAAAAGCGTCAGTTTGAAGTGTTGAAACTGGTGCTATCACACAAGTCTTCTAGTATGAGGTAGGCGATGTACGTGACGACAGCGCTTCACCTGTCCTACGTCACACTGGAAAAGTTGCAGACATTGCTCGGTTCAGACCCAATGATATCTTTATCCCGATAGTTAAAGAATTTCAGAACCGAATGATTATGCAGACTTGGGGAAAAATAGACAACTCGCGGGAAAACCTGGCTGTGCAAAGCAAGGCTTAATTTTTCAGAATATCCCTCATTCCTTCATGTAGCGCTAATTAATGACCCGGCAAGTATCCCAGACTAATTTATTCCCCTTTCCTGAATTCTCTCCCTGTCTCGACTGGGGCCGGACGCCTTGGTCAGACACAAGCTTCATAAACAGGAGATTAACAAGAAAGACACAGAGGCCTGTGTTTTGTTTAGATTTCTTACCTTGGAACCGCTCCGGTATTATCAGTACTGGAACTTTAAAACTACCCAGTTGAAGATTTAAAACTGAAACAAGACCGCACGCCCGAAACGAAACGAAACGAAACCGTATTCCTGTTAACAAAACTGCCTGGAAGCAATAAAAAAACTAAACCGGGCTACAGGATCTTCAAATGGTGACAGCCAGCCAGTTTTATGCACCTAAACACCCTCCTCGCCATGAAACTGCCACCGTATCTGTGCGCAGTGTCTCCTCACATTCTCATCACTGTTCGGAACTGCAGAAAACCGCAACATAGCTCCTGCTATACCTGACAGAGCTGAGATTCCGCCTCCCTTCGTCTATCCTGATCTCCGGGCCTCCTCACAGGCAGCTGCGGCTGCTCATACTCCGCGGCCAGTGCGGTGTTGTCGAGCCGGACAGGTCGCTCCGCTCCGCTGCTCGGTCAGAACTCGGCCCGGCCGGGGAGGCGTGACTGCGGGGTCGAGCTCACGGGCGCACCGCGTTAACCGTCCGGGAGGGAAACAAGAGCGCAAGGCGTAAACCGTCCGGGGCGGGAGGGACAAGAGCTCAAAGCACCAGAGGCATGCCCCCCCCCTGGCGGGCGCAGCGTGTCACTGCTTCTTCTAGCGACCCCGCCGGCGCTGTGAAGCGCTGCAGTGTTCAGCTCAGTTCAGTTTATTTGTCATATGCACAAGTGCAACGAGATGCTTACGTTTAAATGTCATTACCCTGACCTTGGGCGCCGAAATTCACCTCGACAAGAGGGGTTAGTGAGCCAAAAATATTGTGAACCACCATTCGCAGCTTTAAAAACAATCTTTCAAAGACCGGAATCGGTTTTCAACCAATAAAGTGAGTTGCACGGGTGGGCCCGTATCGCCACAGAGCGCTTTTTCAGAGTGATATTGCAGTTAACAAGAAAATCGTAGTATTTGCTCACCGATCCTTGAACTGCCCATCCGCGCTAGACTCTGATATTACAACGTAAACACAGGTTAAAGTCATATTACATTAATACAACCCACAGAACGGTGTCTCACTGGCCGGGGCGGCGCTGCCCTCAGCCCTTGGGTCCTCTGTGTGAATCCGGTCTTCTGTGCAGAGTTTGCATGTTCTTTCCCTGTTCGTTTGGGTCTTCTCCTCTCTTTCTTTCAAAGACACTGGTGCGGTACAGCGCTGTCCCTAAATGGTCCCTGCGTGAGCGCTGTAGCGGACTGGGCTCAGTCCAGGAGGGTGTACTCCTGCCCTGGTCCGTCTGGTTCTGAGCAAGAGCGCCCATGTCACAGATCGCTGTCAGGCGGGAACAGCAAGCATCTTGAGAAAATGAAGGGAGAAGTTATTCACAGTTCATCACTCCTTCTTCGTGACGTTCTTCACAATCGTGTTTCCCTGTTTGAAAAGGTGCCCGTGTGGCCTCAAGCGGAACGATAAGGCACTGTCCGGAGAAAACCGTCCTGCAGGCATGCACCTTTTTTACAGCTGTGAGTCGCTTAAAACGGACTCTGCTACGAAGAGCGGTACTCGGAGCCAAACCTCGGCTGTTCTCCGTGTGTACCGATCACTGCAGGCCCTGCAATGGAAGATGTGTCGCGGGTCCCTTCCCCAGCTCCGCTCTTTAGAGGAGTCTGGCCACAGCGCCCAGCAGGGCCGGATACGAACCGGTTCTTTGCTCTACAGTCCCGAGGTCCAGGGCACGGGCTCGCCAGGTGCTTGGGAATGTTTCACTCAATCGCATGTTGCAGTTCAAACGATATCAGCTGTCCCACATCTGGCAGATGAAAACGGAGAGGATGAGTTTGCCGGGGGAAAAAATTGATGTTTCCTCTATGTCTTTTCAAGTCTTCTCAGGTGGATGACACCACTTTATTAACATAACATCACTTTATTAGGCCTGTTATTTCCCCGAAATAACACATCTGTAAAAGAACGAGGAAGAAAGTCACTGCCTTTTGTTCTCGGCGGCCTTGGGACAGATGCGAATCGATGTTTTTTTTTTAATCAGAGCCTGCCTGTTAGCGCCTTCACAAGAGATGTTGGAAGCTACAGATTATAGATCAAGTTTTACACTTTAAAATATTAGGGACATGTTAATGCTTCTTCAATAACCCAGTTGGCTTTTTCCATCTTTATACATGTGCAGGCGGTGATACCCATCTGGGGACACACAGCAGTCCGATTCTGCAGCACACAGCTTTTACATCACTCCTGCCTACGGCAGCAAAAACTGATATATCTTCGTAAAATCTGCATGTACAGCAAAGGTCTGCGTGCCCTTCTGTTATTTTGATATCTTTTTTCCCCCTGCGAGCAGCACCTGCACAAACACATTTCATGCATTATTAAACAGAGGGATATTGTCAGGGTGAAAGTTGGATTTGAAACTCCAGTCTGCTGAAGCCCTGGCGGTTTGGGAGATCGAAGCCCGGGAAATGGGAGAAACAGGACTAAGTTCGCTGGAACCTTGAAAAAACCGAGAGAGATCGCCTGGGCTGAAGTCCTCCACAGCAGCGCCGATGACACTGCCCATGTAAGTGTGCCGGTTGCTGACAGGGCTGGAAAGATAGTGCTGCGCCCAGTTCCGTCCATGTCCGAGAAATGTCACAGTTATGTTGTTTGCTTTGTCTTATCATGAAGCACGCAGTGACAAGAACGAAGGCACTAACTGTAGGCAGCTGGAAGGATCTTAAAATCTGTATGCATGCATCAGTTCTCTTTCAACTGCTGCGGAAGACGTTGCGTTGCGCTTCGCGTGTGCCGGTGAACTAAAAACCCTCGACAGTTACAGTACGTTCGCTGGTTTTGCCTCTCCTGCGCTCTCTGCGAGCAGTTAAGAGAGATTTGAGCGCCAGGGGAAGGTGGTGATGTGTCTTGACCAGCTTCAACACCTTGACATGAAGAACCTCAGCGTGACAAACAGATCGTTAGGCGGTTGCTGAAAGCAGGAATGAAGTTCGTGGTTGGGTATGAAGTGAAAGGACAGGATAGAAAGAGCGTTATTGCCTGGGATCTGAGTTAATAGGTACATTAGACCCTGTTGCTGTTTTAACCCATAAACCCTCTCTAACTGTCGGGCAAAGCAAAGATTTCAGGACAAAAATGGAAACAAAATTACGTCTCTTCCACTCGAGTATTTTACTGTTGGTATGCAGTTTGCTTTTGCTGCAGAATCTGAAATTTCAGTCTGAGCCGGAATATCTGAGGGAGTTGTAACCTTTTGCACACATTATGCCCGATTCGTCTGGTAGCTGCATCACCTATTGTGGAGATTAATTAACCTTCTGTTCTGAACATAGGAAACGGGACAAAGGCTTTCGGCCCATCTAACCGTTTGGTAGTCAGTATGTTGGTGATCGGAGGATCTCATCCAGCTGTTTCTTGGAAGAGGCCAGGGTACCGTCTTGAACAACATGGCCGAGCAGCTTGTTCCACACTCCCACACCTCTGCCTCTCAGCTTGAAGTACACCTTCGAGTAGTTTCCACCAGAGTCTTCCGGTTCATGTCGCTCTGCTCATCGGAGACGTTTGCGGGGTTGAGCTTGTTGAAGGCTTGTGCCTGGTCGCCTGGTCGCCGGCTCTGTCCAAGGCGCAGACCGGAGGAGCCCGTCCTCTGCCCGTGTGCTGTGTTTTTGAACAGCGTCCCCCCGGTGGGGGGGCAGTGCAGTGGTCCCTCTCGTTCCCTTCTCCTCCTCGCACGCAGCAGGAGCTAATCCCTCGTAAACATGGAGCACAGGACACGCACGTCTTGAGGAAAGGAGTCTCCCTCCGGGCCTGTAACAGCCCACGGGGCATCGTTAGCTGGCTCGTCTGTTGGCGTTCCTATAGGAACCCGGGCGGTTGCCGCGGCAGCCAGGCCCAGGTGAGGGACAGGGTGCGAGCCGCACCTGCAATCCTCCCGTCAGAGGCTCCACGCCTCTGCGACGCACTTCATCCGGGCGGTAGCGTGTGTGTGTGTGCTCCGCCGCGGCAGGGCCGGGGTCCGCGTTGCCATGTCCCAGCCGGGAGCGGACATGTCTCTCCAGCCGGCGTCGCGCAGGGGGTCCTGCGGAGTCCCGGTCCAGATCACGCTGCAGTGCGCGCGCAGACGCTTCACCAGGTAGGGTAACCACTCTCTCTGCCTTCTCCGGCTCTTCCGGAGAAGTCCTCTCCCCCGCCGCCCCAGACTGCTCGGCCCCCCATTCGTCTTTCGTCGTTTCGTGTTCTTCCCTCACCTGGCCTGAGCACGGCGAGGGCCAGTCGCCCGGCCCTGGGGCAGAGATCGGTCACGCTGCCAGGGCAGCAGAGGCAGCAGGGCCGGCCTCGGTGCTCCAGAAGAAGCTGCATGTGTTCTGCCTTCTGCAGGGATATGAGCGGCTCGGTGTCCGTGCAGGACCCTCGGAGCAGGGCCAGGGACGGGAAGGGCACGGACCGATGCAGGAGCCAGCCGCCCGTGTCCAGCGCCGGGGAGGACCGGGCTGTCCTGCTGGGGTTCGCCATGATGGCCTTCTCCGTGCTCATGCTCTTTGTGCTGGGCATCACCGTGGTCAAACCCTACATGCTCAGGTGAGAAGCCAGCAGCTGCAGACGGCTCGCGTCCGGGTCCTGCAGGGATTCCAAAAGGCCCCTGAGCTCAAGGCTGACATACTGGCACGGACCAGTGGCGGGACATGCTTCTCCTCCGTATTCCTGCAGCTACTAACTGCTTCATTAGCTCTTCATCATGCATGCGTCTCACGGTCTGTGTCGGCCGTTTCTCACGCACTGGTGAGCCCTCTTCTCTGTCTTTCTGAATTGGGGGGATGACTTCAGCTGCCGACTTGTATTTTTTCATCTTACGCCTGCTTGTTTCTTACTAGTTAATGGGTTCCTGTTGTGTTAAATGCACACTGCATCATGTTCTTTCACTTGCCTGCAAAACAAATTTCCCACCTGGGACAATAAAGGGAGCAAGCGACACACCTCAGCGACACAGGAACAGAGCTTAAAAGAACAGAGTCTTAAACAGCAGTAATAGTTTTAACAAGATAGTGGAGCTTATATCTGTACGTGTGGTACTGTAAAAAAACTAAACATGGATTTAAATTCCAGATAATTCCAAACTAATTTGCTCAAGTTAGAAATGATGCAGATCATGTCCATACAGTGCAGGCATGACGCCCTGAAGCCAAGACTGCACCAGCTTCATAATGTAATCAAATGTAAATGGGATGAACTGCTGACTTTGCTGGAGTAAGTATTCAGGGAGTGGTGTGTGGAGTACTAATAGAGCCCCCCGATGCCCGCGCTGCAGCAGCTGGAGCGAGCAGGCGAACTGCACGGTGATCCGCATGGAGATCCTGGAGGACTGGGTGGACTGCACCTTCATCTGCGGGGTGGACTGCCGCGGCCAGGCCAAGTACCCCTGCCTGCAGGTCTTCGTCAACCTCTCCTCTTCGGGGCAGAAGGCCGTGCTGCATTACAACGACGAGGTCATCCAGCAAAACCCCAAGGTAGGGCAGGAGAGAAATTCTCCTCCAGCCTTTGAACATGGGAGACACCTGGCAGAGAGACGCGTCGCTCAGACAAGCTTGCTGCAGCTGTTCCTCATAGGTTCCTCATGTTGCAAAACCACAACAGGGCAGCTGCCTGACATGGTCCTTCTGAGGAAAAACAGGGCCAAATGGTAAATGTAATGCAATTCGGGAAGGTGGTGTGTTGCTGTGAACTTGACACATGGAAAGATACAGCTGAGACCTGTTACAACTTATTCCATGCCAGGACAGACTTTTTCCAAATAAAAATGAGCACCTTGCCATTAAACCCCCAGGGTGTTTAATGCCGCACACAGAGCATTATCCACCCAGTGTAGAAGTTGTTTAGCTACCAGAATGAGGGGGTGCAAGAGCCACTCGCTTTCTGCTGCGCAAAGCCCGCCAGGCAGCGCGACAGCAGAGCTCACCGAGCTGTGCTCTTGTGTTTCCAGTGTTTCTACATACCCAAGTGCTTACGAGACGGGGACGAGCTGCTCAGCGATGCCAAGAGGATCCTGCGCTCCCTCCACCCAGGCCACGGCAGCCCCTTCTCCTGCCACTACAGCCCGGACAAGAAGCCCCGAGACGCCATCCTGTTCAAGAAGTACGACAGCACGGTGGTGCTGCACTGCCTCCTGTGGCCCTCCCTGCTGCTGGTGGCCGGCGCTCTGGTCGTGGCCATGGTGAAGCTCACCCAGCACCTGTCCCAGCTGGCCGCGGGGCTCCCCGCCGCCCCGCAGAAGAGCGACTCGGGGCCCCCCAGCCCGGGGTCGAGGCGAAGCGGCCAGAGCAAGCTCCACAAGCTCTTCCAGGGGAGGCCCCGGCTCCGGCAATCCCAGCATGCCCCGCTCTGCTGAGGCCTGTCGCCCTGGGGCCCTCCCAGCGGGGGCGCCCTTGTCCTCGGAGACTGGACACGGAGGCTGTGTGCAAACGACAAAACAAAACCAGATGTTCCCACACACAGCAAACAGCTGATCTTCCCTCCTCTGAAGACACTGACGCAGGGACCTGACTGGGGAAAGGCCACACTTTCCAACCCCACCTGGAAGAACTCAACTCATTCGGTGTCAGTTCTTCTCTTCTTCCCCATTGTCAAAAGCTATATTAAACTTCTGATTTCTTTTGACTTCTGATTTCTCTACTCCTGTTCTTGATAATTGCGAACAAGACATGAGCTGCTCTCGAAGACGTCATGGGTGCCCAATACTGCTCCGATCTTCTGCTCCGTAGTGCAGAAAAGAGCTTGTCATGGCGTTTGCGGTTTCTTTGGTGGCCTGGTTCTGGCACGAACGCCCTGGCCATGTTATTGAGGCTGGGACCCTGGTCTTTTCCAAGAAATGACCGAATGAGATCCTCAGATCGATTATTTACCGACTCCTGAACGGGCTCGATGGACCAAACGGCCTCTTGTTTGGGACTTTCCTTATTACAACATTCCTTAGCTTCTGTACGTAATCTTGATCAAAACGCAAACTGGAGTTTCCTCACTTTTTCCACCCAGCAAACGGTTTTGTTTGTATACAGTCCATGCACAATACAATTCGTGTCTGAAAGCCAAATATAAACATCGAACCTCAGAACTGAGTTTCCCCCAGTTCTGTTATAAATAGGGGGGTTAGTTCCTGGAATAAGGCTCGATGCACATTCATCAGGAAAATAATGGCATCTTGTATGCCATCACTGCTCATTCCAGCACTACACCTACACCTATACCTGCAAACTGGTGCCTTGCACAGTCCAACCTTTAATGCCTCTGGCAGCACATGTGTAACGACCAGCTGCCCACTACTCCTGCCAAAGCGATCGGACGATGTCAACAGGTGCTCGGTACTCCGTTAGCAGTCTGCAGGCATTCAGAAAACCGAAAAATCGTTCATTTCTCATGACGGGGTCACGTTTCATCTTTCACCCGAGATGAACAACCCAAAGGCAAGCAGCTTTAAAATCTTGCGCCGGCTCGAAAACATCGCACTGAAAAGGGCGGCGGACAAAGCCACGCCCATGTCTTTCATCGAGATGAAAGTTAGATTGACACTCCGGTACAATTATTGTGGGCAAAGAGGACCTATGGGTAAATACAGGTAAACGAAGATGTGTCGAGTGAGAACAGCATTGGTGGCACGTCTCGAGGGAGGTGGCGCGGCGGACGAGTCTCGGCCCCCCCGCGGCCTGGGAGCTGCTGCCACGTGCTGCTCCTTGTGACCCGAACGAGCGGCCTGCCTTTCCCTTCAGACACAGGCCTGGTGCTCCAGCAGCTCCTCCAGGAAGCCTAGGGGCACGCAGCAGCTGCTCCAAGGCAGGGGGCTTCTCCTCCCGTTCAGATGGAAACACCGTGCTGAAAAGCCATGAAACACTTCCACCCAGTCAAATGCAGGACCATGGCGATCCTGCTGGCCTGCAACTGGCCTCACTCTGGGCCCCGAGCCCCGATGACAAGCCCAGTGTCTGACTGGCAGGTGGTCTTTGACTAAGAACTAGGAGGAAGCCTCCGTAACCGAGAGTTTATTGATCGCACTTGGCAGATGGTCAAAGGTTTTGATTGACCCTTTGCCTTGCACTCACACCCGTTCAATTATCATTATCCAGCATAAAAAAAAAGGATGAAAACAGTCTAAACGGTTTCTATTTTTTTTTGCCAGGTCTGTCTTCACAGTCGTATCAACTCCTCCCCCACGTGTACCAATTGCACAAAAACTGGTCAACTTGAAATAAATTTATTTGTACATAATTACATCACACTCAAAAGTATCCGAGACAGACAGGGTACAAAGCCATCGTTTAATTAAATAGCATGATGAATAACAGACAATAAATGAAAAATGCAGACTGTTACGGGATAGCAGTTAAAGTCTAATAAATGTTTACTAAAGAGTGCAGTCTTAGGCCAAACATTATCCTTCCAAGCTAAATAGCAGAATGGACCAAAGTAACAGGGAGTTTGCAGTTTAACTTGCATGCAATAGGGTTTTATGCAATCTTTATTTGGCCCACAATATATTAAAAATAATGTTAATAATAATGAAAATAAAGCTAGAACTAACTTGGAGAGATGTGTCCTGGGCACACCATGAAATTCTCTCGTCCCTCCAGACATTTTACTGTCCCAGATGGCAAAGACCTTTTCAGCCTCAGATCTCCCTCTCCCTTTGGAAATGCACCTTTCAAACAAAACTCAAGAGATAGCAATGCTCTGTCATGCTTTGTATTACTTCAAAGTTTGGCCTAAGTCTATAATAAAACAGTACTAATTTGTTAGAATCCCTAACTGCTTGAAGAGACTAGATTGAGCAAAGGACTGAAACATTCACGATCGGTATGAAATTGCCCATGCTAGCTGACCTTCAGTGCTGTGCACATGGTGACCACACCTCTGTTCGTGACGCACAAAAAGGTGGTTCGTAATGAAATTCAAGTAAAACCTTTAAAACTGAAGCATGGAAGGTTTTTCTTCCGTTACAGAATCCTACATGTAGCATATCTAAACCCTCCCAACATTTATTTTATTTTTTTAATCTTGTAACAAGTGAAAAGCATCTTAAATAGGTCTTAGATAGTTAGACACTGGCGTCCAATGGGCTTTGTATCTGGGGCCGGCCCAAACAAGGCGTCTGTAACCTGTACAGACAGACGTATACACAGAAGACACTGATCATGCTAGTAAAGGCCTAAAAAATCGCGTAAGGCTACTGTACACTACAAGGTTTTAAATGTCTCTGACCCATTTCCGATACTAAAGAGCAAAATGACTTGTTTACATGCACAGAAGTAAGCCTTTTTGCTTTTAGACAGAAGGCAATCTTTAAAAAAAGAAATAAAAAAATTACAAAGTGCAAAACCACCTACATACTTCAGTTACGATTGTATAGCTGTTGACTGGTTTACTGCATATAAGAACCACATTTGTAGTTTAAAATTGAAAACCTCAAGTATCTCACACGAATGCATAGGAAGTCTGGAATACTGTATATACTTTCCCCAGTCTTTAGAGAATCTACTCCACTAAATATAGTCGAAAAAAATTTAAATTCACAGTTCAAAATCTGGGCCTTCTTTCTAAATTGTTTAATGCATTTAGAATGCAGTATGGAGAGCAGGTACTCAGTAGATTTCCACATTTTATTCAAAGTGTTAAGAGTAGGCAAGGTTTCTTGTTTCCTTTACAAACTTTGTAGTGTTCAATACAGAAAATATTTTGCTGATCTGGCCTCATTCCCAGATCCTGTTAGAAAAAAAAGCTTCATATCATAATGGCAGATGACACTGTGATAATGAACAAGCTTTTAATACTTGGCCGAGTTCCTGGAACTGGACATGATTACCACCATATGCATTTCCAACCAAACACAGCACCACGATTCTTCATCAAAAGATTTACAAACACCTACGTCCCTCTATAAACCAGTCAAGTTACTTCTCCTATGGTTGAAAGGCAATTTAGTTCACCTTCACTGTGCCAGTAGTTATTGTCGATTTACAATAAATAAGTTCCATTAAAAACACTAACACCTATAACAAACATTACCTTGTAAGTTCCTATCAAGAGTAAACCTTGGTTTCGATTTATTGCAACATTTCTGTGCAAAAGAGGTCACAACCGCAGAGCTGGAGGTTTGGAGGCTAATCGCCAAGATTTGAGAGTGTCGTTGATGATTAAAGCTGTTAGTATTTTGCGTTTCTATAATCTATACTAAACAATCCTCTTCAGAAAACTCGTTTCCATTAAGAAGGCTGCTTACTTTCTCTTTTTTGCAAAATATTTGGGCAGTTTTCTATTGTCATCTTATGTACTGCACAGCACACGCTATATACAAGAAACCAATTATGTTGCTTATAAACTTTGGCTCAGTCGACAAATTTGTCAAGTCTTCAGCAAGTGGGTGCTCAACATCTCTCTCGTGCCACGGCATCTCATTTCCTCCCAAAAAAATATCAGACGTAGCCCCTCATCAAATTAAAGGAGTAACTGTGAAAGTCCCACTTTTGTTTTTGTACAAAATCTAATGAAACCATCACTAATAGGCACGTGCCCTCACTGTGCAAGTCCATCACAACACCGGTCACAGACACCTTACAGAGACTCCAAACAGAAATGCTGCTGCCTTTTGAGCCTCACCTGTTTGAGAGACACCGATGACATAGGAAGTTCCAATTACCAAAGAACGAACTCGATGCTAGAGATAGGATGTTATTTAATACACGGCACAGTGGGATTAAAATATTGAGGAGGCATCCTAAATACGCCGTCTGCAAATCTATTAAAATTGAGCGGCACCATTTTTGTCACATGTCTTTTGCAACTGCGGCCTATTTTTAGTCACTGCCAACAAGACTGCACAGATTTATGCAGCTGCGGCTGCAACAACGTCACTCACTACCGTCACCGAAAGGAAATAAACCAATATAAAGTTCTCTCTCGGTGAAGGGGGGGGGGCATATTCATTTGATTTTGCGTCTAAATATCCTGACAGATTTCTTAAAACATCTGAATCTATGGAAAGCGGACAGGAGGATTCACCTCGCAGCCCTACCCGACCATTAGAGTTCACATTTTTAGTTTCGCACGGCAGCCAAGCAAGATTACAGGAATGAACTTGGTTTCCCATAAGCAATCCAAAAGGTACATTCCACTGCCTTTAAGCTGCGTCTATTTTTAGAGCTTTGGATCCTTTTGGCACCACGAGCGGCTACTTCCAGAGAACAGAAGCCTAAATAAGCTGGATTTGCGGGAGTGCTCTGCCTTGCAGAACTTCGCCTCCTTCCGAGCTGTCCAAACCATCTCAGGAAAACCTCCACCCCACCTGATGCCGTCTCCAAAACTGGTGTTTATTCCTGACACAAAAGTTAGGAAATTTTCACACTTGGGAATGGTAGCAAATTATATTGTATTCTGGTTTCTTAAAAAAAAAAACTTATTTTCACACACACCTGGTACCACAATCTGGCAAGAGGGAGAGGTATAAGGCGATATCACTGTCTGGCTGCTTCGAACAGCAAACTATTAGCAGCATCATGTGCATTTTATTTTAAAAAAAAGTACTGGATCCTGCATCCTGAAGTCACACTGCCCCCCTCGTTATGTGTTTGTGTAAGAAAACAATGATTATCTCGTTCCTCCTTCTTTAAGGTTCTAAAGCATAACATTCATGTAGATTCTAGCTCCATGGTATCCTTCCCCATGCACAGAAAAAAAAACAAACCACCCTCTACCTCTCATAACTCAGCTTGGTCGATGCAATCCCACATTCACCACACCAGACATTCAGAGATGAAGAAGTGAGAGGCTCGCCCCCTGTCAAGCAGATGCGACCGTCCTCGGCGCCGCGGTCTGCGTCTCTACAGGGGAGACCTGGGAGTCGTGCTCCAGATTCACAGGAGTATCGCGAGCAAAGGCTGAAATTCGAGACTGAATCTGAGCTTGCTGGTTAAGAAAAAAGTATTGATAAGCTGTGTAAACAGGGTACATTATTTAAAAACAACTAAGTATACTAAGGCCGTTCATGCTTACAGGAGTGCAGAAGCTGAAAGGTAAAAATAAGATGAAAAACTGCCAGTAGACACTAGGGGTCGCCGGTGCGCCAATTGTCACAGCCTGGATTGAGGCCATCTCGTACAAGAACCCGGGTCGCCCATCAGGGGTCACTGCTTTTACCTTTTATAAGGACTGAAACCAATAACGCATTTCAAAACATGAAAAAAAATGTTTACCCTGTGTTTTGCTCAGGAGATTAAATATTTTGTGCATATTTAAAGGCAAAAAAAGAGGAAGACATTTTACAATCCCCTTGCCCCTTCCCCCGGAGCTCCTGTTAAATTAAGAGGTAAGTGATTTTAGAAAGGCCATAAAACAAGAAATTGGATATCTAGCTGCTTCTCAGGGGAGACCAGAGCACACCGCTGAGACACCAACAAAAGGATCCTCCTTGACGAAAGATTCTCACACCACCATTGAAACCTGGAACTGCTTGCCGGGGAACACGATTGCAGGCTTGGAGGACAAGGGAAAAAACAAAAACAAAAAACCCGGGCTTCAAAGACGATGATGAAGAGGATAAAAGAAGAGTTCCGGATTGTTCAGTGCTACAAGGATGGTTCCGTCACCCGCTGTCCGCAAGGCTGGTAGTGCAATGCCACGCAATGGGGCAGGGCCGCCGCCTCAGTTCAACGCGTGCTGCCGGATCGTGTGGAAGATCCAGTCCATCTTGGTTGTCCAGCCGCCGTGATGGGCGTCGTTCATCTGCTTCATGAAGTAGTCCAGGGCTTCCTGCTCCGTCTTGTCCAGCGCCAGGGTCTTGCGGATGTACGCGATGTCGTCGAAGGACTGCAGCTCCGGCATCCCCGAGCCCAGCATCATGGAGAAGAGGTTGATGAAGAGGTTGGCGTGCTGCCGGATCGCGAGGTATGCCTTGTAGCACATCTCCTGGAACCTGCCCGGGACGCGAGAGGGACAAATCGACAAAGCTCGGTCAACCGACAAAGACCAACGGAGCAGGCCGGCGGGCTTATAAAGGAGTCGGAGAGCGAGCCGCCCAGCTCCAACACTTCTACAGCCGCTCACCAAGTGTGTGAAGGTTGAGAAAAAATGACAAAAATTTGTATCAAAAGGACTAGCCCCTGAAACCTGAAACCAAACCTCACAAAGCAAAGAAACACTGGACTTTCCTTGCTGCTCATTCCTGTATCTTAATTTTAGCAAGTCATCCCACCAAACCCTTTTAAGTAAAGTACAGAGAAGACTAGTGGCAAACAAGAGGTCAACACTGAATTACCGTTCAAATTCTCTTGTTTTAGTGCACTCCTGGGTTCCTTTGCTGATCACGATTAAGAAGTCCTGGGTTAAGACGAACGGCACGCGCTCTCTTTTGTAGCCAAATTTCTTCTTCTTGTGATCCAGGAAATGTCCAAAATCTATATGGAACAGCTTGAAAAACAAAGAAAACTACTTTGCAATTAAGAAAATTAAGGAGAACCAGGCAAACTCTCTCCAATCAGCAGAAGAATACGTTCTGGGGGGGGGTTGATGTTTAAGCCCCTGCGTGGGAGCTGCTCAGGGGAATTCCAGTTCAATCTCCTCAGTGATCAAGATTAGCTCCAGGAATGTCAGTTTCCACTGGCTGTACTGGATATGGTCATTTCTCATGTAGCAGATTATTCACAGCAGCTTCAACTGGGAAAGAAATTCTAAATAAAAACGCCAGAAGCAACATCTCCTTCGCTACTGTGAAACACCCTTACTGGCTCAATATAGACTGACAAAGGATTAAGCAATCTTTGTTTTACTCTATCAGAGTCTTGCTGAAAGTCCTAAATCAATGCAATTCACAAATTTTCAATTTTGCACTGGTTATTCCATGGGGATAATTTTCATAGTACTTAGTGCATATCCTATCACTTCGTCACAATGAAATCCTGAAACTTGCATTGTTTTTAAAAATTCTCTAGCTCAGGAGTGAAGAGATGTACAGACTGACCTGCCCGTCGTCCTTCACCATGATGTTGCTGTTGTGTCGATCGCCAATCCCAAGGATGAACGTGGCTACACAGTACCCAGCACAGGAACGTGTGAACAGGTCAATCGCTAGATCATACCTGGACAGAGGCATTGGATCATCAATACCTAGTGAGCTAGCTCACTTCAAGAAGTTTCCATGTGCTGAAGAGGGACTTGAGTTTTTAAACTGTGAGAAAATTGAAACAATTCATGTACTTTAACATTTAAAGTGAAACCGTAGCCCAAAATTCTCAGATCGGTTCTTAAATCTAACCCAAAGTAATTGACAGTATCGAATGTTTTACATGTGCATGCAGAATTAACAAGTAGTATTTGTCAGTAATATTTCTGTTGGATTAAAAGAGATGTGTTCAAAAGCCTGCTTGTTTACAATGTAAGGTAATATCACGCTGCTGCTCACACCTGGCAGCCCACTAAAGCTCAGCAGTACCTGAGCCCGGTCAGTACCTGGATGGGAGACTCCTGGGAAAGCTAAGGCTGCTGCTGGAAGAGGTGTCAGTAGGGGGCGCTCACCCTGCCGTCTGTGCGGATCCTAATGCCCTAGTATAGTAATGGGGACGCTATGCTGTAAAATACTATACGCATCTCTTGGATGAGATGTAAAACTGAAGTCCTGACTCTCTGTGGTCATTAAAAATCCCAGGGCGTTTTTCGAGAAGAGTAGGTGTGTTACCTCAGTGACCTGGCCAAATCTCCCCCTGGGTTTTAACAATCATGGCCTCCTAATAACCCCATCTATGAACTGTCTTCTTCGCTCTGCTCTCCTCCCCACTGAGAGCTGCTGTGTTGTGAACAAACTGGTGCACTCTGGCTGCCATCGCATCATCCAGGCGGGGGTACACACTGTTGGTGATGGAAGGGAGTTCCCCTTACCTGTAAAGTGCTTTAAGTGGAGTGCCCAGAAAAGCACCATATATGTAAGGATATTATTATAATAGAGCCGGTTCACATTACGGGATGTTTTGTTGCCTGGTTCTGAATCGCAGACAATAAAGCAAATATGGGGTTGCGCATTGCTGGAAATGATGTTGATTTGGTGATGTAAATTGGAGGTTTTACACATTACTGTGCACATTTTACTTTCCATGTGGTTTGAAATGCCGATTCTTTTTAAGCTCTGAATATAAAAAGTGTTCCTAGGTCCCCACATGTCAGCAATGGGAAAAGGAAGAATGCTTTGTGCATTAATGATTATGTTTCCCGCAGCGCAGGCATTTGATTTAGACTAGAAGAAAGGTGTGAGGTGGGGATCCTGAAAGCATGTGTCCCAGTGCTAAACATGGCTCTCCTCAGAGACTTACATTTCGCCCTTGTTCTTGTCCTTGAGCCACTGGTGCAAAGTGTGGCTGTTGAACTGCAGCGCGCCTTTCAGTCCCCCCTTGCACTGAATCTGCATGATTGTATGGGAGCTTCGGACAACCTCAATGAGCCCCACGCAGTCGCCGATCGACAGGCAGCCATAGGGAAGCATCCTGGAAAAGGCATAAAAGACTTTCATCGAACCTGCAGAAATCGCAGCAAGCAGACCCCTGGAAAAACACTTCCTGGCCAGAGCCAGCAGAACACCATTTGACTCGGGCAGGAAAGCTGCGATTGGCCAGCACAGTGCCGTCAGGGATACCTGAGATCAAGACCCTGGTTCTGCCAAATGTTTTCCATGATCCGAATGATCTGCAGAGTCAGCATGTCTTGTCGTAAATCTGAAAAACAACAGAGAATCCTTTTAAGAGAGAAACGTAACAATTAAAAAGAAAAGGCATCCATAATTCACCATCGACAATTACAAGACAAGACTTATACTTGTGGCTAGGAGTTTGAAGCCTTGCCTCTAATTTTGGAATAATTATGATTACAATTAATACATAACACATCACTCACTGCGCACAAATTCACGCAACAGGAAATATTTACCATCTCCGTTCTTGAAGATGATCTCATTATTCTGGAACAGAAGCTCAGACATGATGTCGGGGTTTTCCCAGTTAAGCCACAGAGGCCTTTTGGCAGATGACATTATCCTGCATTCTTCTAGCCTGAATTAACAAGAAAAACACAGAGGAGGAAGTCTGACACTCCCAGTGTTCTCTCTCCATGTTTTCATCCAGCCTGATGTACGTTTAGTGCAATGAACTTTAAAGAAGTCAGCTTTTAATGAGCAGAAACAATCCACTTAATGTGATTCATTGCATCCGCCTAGCAGTTCAACACAGAACAGAGTGAAATCTAACTAGTTCAATATGTCAGCTGATTAACTCATTATCGACCAGCTGCCTTTAAAGACTCAAGTGGAAGCTGGGGGGACAGAGGAGATCTGCTGATTGTTTTAACCCAAAATATAATTATTTCAAGAAAGCATGCAAGCACATGTACAATATGCTCTCTAGGCTTTATCTTTTTAAAAAACAGTATTACATTGTGATCACTAGCTTGCAAAACAAAAGCTTGTTGTTATGTACAGGAGCTCCGTCTCAAACCTTAAGTTGCCCAATTGGTGTGCAGGGTTGAGTGGAGAGGTGAAGTTCTGCAATGCATCCATGTAGTCTGGTCTCCTCATCTGCTCCACCAGAAACTTCATTTGCACCTAAAAGGACAAAGGGGTATTGGCTCATCTTCAGAGAAGGTCGCAAACAAGGCTGGTCACAATAGAAGCTCCAGACTTTCAGCAACACCACCTTGCAGATCAGGACGAGTCCTGACTGAGTGAAGCGGCAGAGAGAAAGAGAAGCTGAACCCAGACCAGTTATCACCTTCCTCACTGAGGAGAACACCCTCCAGCAGGACTGACTACAGATTTCAAGAATGTGGTCTACTGCAGGGGTTCCCCGCCCTGGTGTGCTGAGGACAACCAACACCTGCAGGCTTCTGTCTCAGTCAAGCCCTTGGCTTCACTGAACATGCTGCTTTATTCAGAACCCTCTAAGTTTTGCCGACCGAAAACTTGGGAGATCCACACTTATGAGACGCGGTAGTTAAAAGGCATCCTCCAACACGACTGGGACAGTGAAAACAATTAGGATTCCACGTGCATCTTATCATTAAGGGTTCAATTATGTAATTTAATCAGATGGAAATGAAAATCATGTGTTTCCCTGGACCCAGGCTGGGAACCTAGATTACTGGATTGGCTAAATAGCAGTTAGGCACCTATCCTTGCAAAAAGGAAGGGCAAATGAATCAACAAAATCTAATCCTTAACAATAGCAATTCTTCAGATTCTTTATCAGATTCGTTTTTTCCAAATCTTATGAAGCTGTGACCAGCAACGTGCACTTCACCACAGCACCAGCTAAAAAGAAACCCCGAAACTCTCTGGGGTGGGCCTGAGCCTCTACCTTCTGCGTTTCATCCTTCTTCTCCTGCTTGAGGATGTCCGTGAGGTTGATGAGCTTCTCCATGGCCTCCACCTGCCGGCTCAGGTGCTTCAGGTACATCCCACACGCCCTGCAGTACGACTCCAGCAGCAGCCCAAACCGCTGGCTCACTGTTTTGTTGTGCATTTCAGACCTTGCAGACGAATCACAGGGGAAGGAGATGTGCGTTTGTGCGTTTTTGTGCGTTCAGATTTCAGTACAAATGGCATCCAAGCCAGTTTACTATGCATGTAGCAGGGGTTCAATGCTCAGATAATTAAAATGGATCACAATCTGTTTACAGACTGCTGTTTTTTTCACTTGTTTGCCTGGTTGAGATTTGTGGGGGCGGAATTGTGGTCTTCGTGCAAAAATGACGTTTCCTGATACCGTCTACAACAAACACTGCTCTGTGGCCTAGCACCCGGCTGATGCATGCTGCAGATTAATACTTTTATTACAGTACGGAGCAATCAAGCCCCATCAGGGGCCACATGTTTCACAAGGGTGTTGAGAGCAAACCAAGAACGGATTGTTTTATCTTTTCTGATACAGCAACATGCAGTACCGAGAAAAAGTCTGTGAATCCCCTCTGTTGGTTCATATATACATATTTTAAGACCTAGAAAGTAAGCAGATCTTCATGAAATTCTAAACAAAAGATTCAGATAAACTGGTAAATGTATAACAGAAAAACATTTTCATTAGTAAATTATCCAACAGTAAATATTGTTGTGAGATTAAGTACAGGAACCCTTTGGGTCTGTAATTGGAGGTGCCTCCATCAGCTGGAATGATTACCCGCTGGTGGAAATGTTAAACCACTATCTAACAGAACCGCCTTTAATCAGAGACAACTGAAGATTTCCTTGTATAAACAAGTCACTCCAGGTCCTGCCACAACTTCTCAATGGGGTTTAGGTCTGGGTTGTAGCCCTGGACAATCCAAAACACACAA
This sequence comes from Lepisosteus oculatus, assembly GCF_040954835.1. Taxonomy (NCBI): domain Eukaryota; kingdom Metazoa; phylum Chordata; class Actinopteri; order Semionotiformes; family Lepisosteidae; genus Lepisosteus; species Lepisosteus oculatus. The sequence goes on along the minus strand of NC_090708.1, from coordinate 1,634,547 downwards.
TTTCTCCTTCTTCAGCAATTCTGTTATAGACCTGCATGCATGTTTAGGATCGCTGTCTTGCTGCATGATACTCTCCTGGAGATTGTGCCAACACAACACCAAATTCATTACTGTGCCATTGATGGCAAGCCATCCAGATCTCAAAAAACATTGAATAAGTAAATAATCCCATTTGGGCATTTAAGGGATTAAACAAGGGTATCATGATCAAACACTGAAATCCCCACAAATCTTACACTGCCCCCCCTGGGGATGAATAAATAATTTTGCATTGAAAACATACCGGGGTGTCACAAACGTTTTCTCTGCACTGTATTGGATCATGCAACATACACTATTCCTTTCATACTGGGGAAAAAAAAAAAAAAAAAACTTACTTTAAGTGCCAAAAGAAGAAATGTCCTATCCTCTGGTTGGTTAATGCTTTTTTCAGCAAAAATCGCACTAGGGGGTTATCGAGATACTGTTCATATTTCAGGACCTGGAGGTAAATTAGCACACATACTCACAGTAAGCCAAAAAATGAGAAACGAAAGAGAAAGCTCATGAGTAAAAGCATTTCACAGATTCTAAGGCATGTGTAACAAGATTACACAATAAGGGCAGTTTCCACTGTACCTGTACAAGTTGGATGAGGTACTGAGACAGCTTGTCATCGGTTAAATACTTTTCAAGGCACCTAACAGCAAAATCCCTTATCATCGGATCTGGATAGTTACAGTCCAGCAGCTCCATGGCCTGCTCTGGTTTTATTGCCGGCCAGTCCTTTAAGAGACAATACATCTATGCAAAAGAGAAAGTAAAAGAAGAAACGGGAAGTCTGAACAGGAAGTCTTATTAATAGTTTCGGTCATAAAAATATCTAGTGATCTCAGCATTACATTAACGCACTGAACAAAAACATGCTGCAAAATTACTTTGGGGGGGGAGATTCCCCACAGGTTTAATATCTTTATACAAGGCAGTTTGTCATGGATTACTGTATCTCACTAGGCGTTACCGCTCTTTAGCTGAACAATGCAAGAATCTGGTATCGGCCTCACGGCGTGCTCATCAGTACCTGTGCTACTTCATCTCTGGAGTTCCACTTCACCGCCAGGAGAATTTTGGGGAGAATCTCGGGCATGTTCACACAGTAGTGTCTTTGGGGAAAACAAGACAAAAAATGATGTCAGTAACTAAAAGAGACTTGGATATGCACTTCAAGAAATGTTCATATGGAAAAAGATATCGCAGTATACGGGCTTGCTGCACCAGACTCTGTAACAGCTTTTTCCCCACAGGCTGTCAGGCTCCTCAACACCCTGGAATCTACTTTCACCCACTCCAATTCCAGAAACAGGGTTTAAATCCCCCCCAGTGTGTTTTGTATGATGTAATTTTTGTACTATTCTATAATGGTTAAATTGCACTATGTGTATATCCTGTGTACACTGCCTCTGTTTTGGTGTACACCCTCTTAGTTAGAATTAGTATTATTATCAGTAATTTGCACTGTGTAACTGTCTACAATGTCTGCGTCGGTGTCTTGTCTGCAATTGCACCATGGAGCAGGAGGAACGATGTTTCGTTCTACTGTACTTGTGTATGGCTGGAATGACAAATAAACGTGAACTTAAATGCTGCACCTGTGCCGCCACAAGAAATCCTTCTCCTGCTCAGTGATTTCAGACAGAGGGTCCCTATTGCACACCAGGCGCAGCTGCTCCGTGTCGCTCTCTGTCAGGGCGTTGTCCCGAGCCAGTCGGTTGCTCTGCAAGAACACCAACACCACACTACTCCAGCACTGCTTCAGGAGAGACGCGAGCCCAGCAGCCGACGAGACACTGCTACCAGGCTCAAGAAGGCTTCTACCCGACCAACAGACACTTTGTGCTACACTTGCTAGCAGGACTGCATATAGATACTTTATTGATCCCGTGAGGGACACTGCAGTGCAACAGCAGCTTAATTCAACACAAAACAGAGTAACGAATGATACAACAATAATAATAATAATAATAATAATAAAATACAATCAGTACAGTGAGAAGTGCACTAAGAAGAGTTACGCACAGTCCAGAACACACAAAGAACAAACCAGAACAGAACACACGAAGTTGTATTGCACAATATAAGTATAAATATAAATGTATTGTACAAGCCCCTGGCATATATTGTGCCGGCAAGGATATGAAAGAAAAACACTAGCTCACTGACACCAACCGAAAGAAAGGAAAAGACAACAAAAAGACACAGAGCTGCTGAACAGGCTGCCACTAACACGGCACCATCTTGATTACCATATGCTGTAAAACTTTGTCTTCTTGTGCAGTATCGCACTCCTTGCAAAATCAAACTGCTTCGTTTTGTGCTTGAGCAACGCTCATGAGATTTATTGATCTGGGAGATTCAATCTCAGCTAAAAGGGTTTCAGGACCGATCTGCCCAGTTCTTGTTGGCCAAATGTTATTTAATTACAGACCTGCCTTTCCTGAGGCAGCATCAGATGACCAAGAAATTTCAAAACAAATTTTTTAGATATATACACAAGGCTTAACAACTGTCAGTCCACAAGTTCTGGAGCGGATTCAGATATCAAGAAGAGCTTTGTTTTAGAAGTGTTTCTAAATGGAAGCATCTCAGTGTGCAGTACAAGGATGCTTAAAAAATTTAACAAAAAACTTCTATTTCTTTCAACAACTACACTGCAAAGAAAAACACCTACAGCAGCTCAATCAAAACCAGCAGAATCTATGAAAACCTTCCACACTGTTTCTACAAAAGCATGCCTATTTCCTTTAAGGAATGCAACACTGGAAAACATCACTGCGGTATAAACGGGGTGGTACGGCTCACGCATTCCCCAGCCCAGGTGCACACGGCCTTACCAAGCCAGTATGGCAGTAGTTAAACCCCAGCTCTCTGGAGACGGTCCAGTTCGCATGGTCCTCCACCGTCGCCATGTCGGGAAACTTCACAGGACTGCTGAAAAAATCAAACTCTAATTCTAAGCAGGGCGTTTCCTGAATAAGGGCAGACAAGAAAACACCCGCGTTACCCATCATATCCAGGCACGACATCATGAACACAGTAAAGTGCTGCACGAGGCACATCCCTCAGGTACCTATTAGTCCCTTACCTTGTTGGGATTAGAGCCCGTGACCCCAATAGGATTCAGCAAATCTTCAAGGCCGTGAGGTACAGGCCACAGGTTCAAGGCCATTTTCCCCGAGACGAGAGTGTGTGTATAATCGAACAGGTTGACATTCCCCCATGCCAACGGACAGTGCTCCTGAGGACAGTGATCAGAAAGCCGTGCGCCACATTAGCTGCACATTTCACCAAAGTGCTTCACTAACTCACGCAACAGTGAGCCGACAGCCCGGTCACACCCAACGCGAAGTGCATAAATGCACCGCAAACAAACCTTCAGCATTATAACGTCCTCGATCACTACAAGAGATGCTTATGCAAACTAAGGCTACCGCATTAACCCAAGCAAAAAACTGTTTTACATGTTTTACAGCTCAATTTGTATTTAACTTCTGTTTCAAAACGAGTAACAACTTTCGTGGGATATTTCAATCTACATTCTAACCTTGTTCTCGAACACCCACCTTCCCCCCACAGACTGCTTCACACACACTCTGCGAGAGAGCAAATTTAGCTCCCTCGGCTCACGCCCATTGACCACAGCATGTCAAGGGCTAAGTTTAGCTGCGCACAGAAGCCATGTTTTCTATCCCCCCCCCCGCTTTCATTTCACTTCACCGAGCACAGAACCTTAAAAGTAAAAAAAACAAAACGACAAGTGCGACAGCTTTGCACCTGAAACAAACGTGAGGATTGCGCAAGCAGCCGACGGGAAGAAGGGAACGGCTTCTAAGAGTGCCTGCTCTGGGCACCAGGAGGCCTCACCTCTTTGGCTCCCTTCCTGCCTTTCACAGAGCAGATGGACAGGCAGAGGCGTGCAGCGCGGGGGATATCGGGAATGTACATGTCGTAGTTGAGCCACTCATTCCACCTGGAAAGAAAGGGGGAATCTCAGAAGAAAACAACTGAAACACGCAGATGGAAACAACATCAGCAAGACCACCGAGCAAACAGTCCGTTACGCTTCTGTTACCTGATAAAACCTGGCGTCACCAGACTGGGACTGAAGATCTAGAAAAGATCTTTGCTCAACAGGCGGACACCACATGTTCACTGGGGGATCAGGGATCAATTCAAGAGCACGTTAACCCAAACAATGCACACCGCTTTCTATGAAGTCATTAGCTTTGCAAAATCATTTCCGATAAAGATTTGCCAAAGAAATAGCTGTACCAGAGGTACAAGTTTAACAAATACTTGGAAGAAAAAGTTGAGCTTTCATGGGCTATTCCTGTCAGAACCTAGGAAAAATGACTAAAGGCTTCACTACTCCAGCAAGATACGGGGATAAGACTATCTCGTTACAGCCCTGAAGAGCCATGGGCAGAATACCTTGGATTAGAGCAGGGCACTCTCTGGGTGTTCACATTGTCACACAGCTGCTCTCCTCCATGGTAGATGCCTGTTCGCACGTAAATCTAAGGAGCATAAAGCACGTCAACATTTCCACAGCATGAAAACGAACAATGTTTCACGCTAAGTATGTCCACTCTCGAGACAGGTGTGCTGTGCATTTCACACTGTTAAAACCAAGAATGTGCTAGAAACATATCCATATTCCACTTTTTTTTTTAAAAAAAAGAACAAACAGGTTTAGACTACACCCTGCAGGTTACTCCACTTAAAAACACAACCTACACAAAGCAGCAGAAATTGAGGGGGGAAACAAATGCAAAGAGAATACTTTGGAAAGAACTGCAACTCGTTTTGCATATGAAAAACTAGAACCTTTTAACTTCCCGAGAACATTCCGGGCAGAGCCCATTTCCGCCTCTCCCGAGGCACAGCAGCCCTTACGAGCGCCGGCCTCGTCGCCGCTCGATTCAGAGCGACGGGAGGGAGCAATCCGACGGGCCGGGACTCGGGCGACGGAGGTACGAGAGAGAGTCAAGCACCTTATCGATGTCCCGGATGTTGACATTGACGTACGTCGCGCACAGGATCTTGATCCTCAGGTTGCTGTTGATGGACCACAGCGACTTGGTGGAGGCCTCCCCGTTCATGTAGGGCGTGGCGGTGGAGATGCGCCGCGCGTACGACGGCATGGTGAAATTGTCGATCGGCAGCTGGGAATACAGGCTCTCCTTGGCCATCAGCATGAGGTTGGGCATCCGGCCCAGCATGATGCAGCTCCGCACGTACTGGGAGAGGAGAAGCACAGGACAGGGGGGTTTCAGGATGGTCACCCGTTCGGCCAGCGCGGCCCACACCGGTCAGCAGCGGCTAACCGACCCGAGGATCGCCTCCAGCCGAGCCTTGACAGAAGACAGGGCCTCAGCTCCCACAACCGCACACGGTTTCCCAGGGGTCAAGCAAAAGAGATTCGGCCGACACGTGCCCATGCCCGGGCGTGCTGATCTTTTTCAAACAACATTACAATCAAAACCTCTTACTGTACAAGAGAAAACATAGTAAAACACAGACATTTATAAACCGGTTTTTCTGAAAACCAAGGAAAGGGACACATGCATGAGAGATTCAAACGCGTTGATGGACAGGAAGTAATTCATTCAAAAGGACACTAGCAAAGAAACGGTGGTTTTGGATAATATCAAGTAACCAGCTGGCGGTTTCCCTTAGACGAGACACTTGATGAAGGCAATTGTGCACCGCAGTTACATTTCTGCTCATTTCGGTTAATCTATGTAAATATTGCCTGGCGGGGAACCTCAACAGGAAGCATTTCTCTGCGCAACTCTACCCGATACTGGTGCTGCCAGTGCCCAGGGAAAACTTTGCTCAGCATGCTTGTGTGCCGGCTGTCAACGTGGAAACCTTGTGTGCTTTGGAGAAATACACCTGCAAACACTGACGCCGGGCACAATAGTGGATAGCTACAAGCGTGGGAAACAAGATAAAAAAACCATTATCAATCCCATTACAGTTGAGCTGTTGGCTGTACTCATCTGTGAAACCCCTCTTCCAATAAAACACAGAAAAGATCAAAACACAAAAAGAGTGCTCCAGTATGACCACCTGCAGATTACCGACATGCATAATGCACACACAGGGCGGAGCGGTGGCTCTGGGGCTCAGGATCTGCGCCTGTGGCTGGAAGGTTGTCGGTTCGAATCCCGCGGCCGGCAGAGGAATCCTACTCTGTTGGGCCCCTGAGCAAGGCCCTTCACCCCAACTGCTCCAGGGGCACCGTATAAATGGCTGACCCTGCACTCTGACCCCCAGCTTCTCTCCCTGTCTGTGTGTCTCATAAAAAGCAAGATGGGGCATGCGAAAAGACAAATTCTTAATACAAGACATTGTATATGGTCAATAAAGTGATCACATCTCACACGCACAGGTTGTTTATTTTAACGAGGAGTGCCAACTGACACAGGGCGACCTACCTTGTACTGGCTGAGTGGGTACTTCTCCAGCAGGTACTCGTCACAGCCGCACACCTTGAGGATGTACTTCCCTTGGTACTCCTGCACGCACATCTTCAGCTGCTCCGGGGACAGAAGCATGCTCCTGGTCTTCTTCCGGATGGCCTCCGCGATGACCTGCTCCGGCACATAGTCGTGGTTGATCTTCAGGGTGTACTTCTGCTTGTCGTTGTTGGGGGACACTATCACCCAGATCACGACGATGATTTGACCTGAACCACACAAATAAAAAGGAACATGAAGAGACCACCAACATGAAAACGTTCTACAGGAAAGATAAAAAAAATTAGAATTCGTCCAAGAGACAACATGGATTCAAGTGTTTTATCACCGTCAGTGCGCTGGGATCTAAAAGTAAGACTGGCGAGTTCAGATGAGGGACAAGATCATACAAAACTACATAAATTCAGAAAGATTTAACACACAATTGTTTTTAAAAAACAGATTTTAATATATCAAATGGTTTATGTCCCTGCTGGTTGATGGCAGCACCCAAGGAAAATAAACTACTAGCAATGCCCTTTTGTTTCACTGCTTTATGTGATGTCAGTAGCCGCCACTAAGAGGTCTGTAAGTTCCCCTTAAAAATAACCATTATTCAAAAACACAAAACATGACTCCTGGCTCTCCTTAATTGCAACCATTCAGATCCATATCCCTGTGAGATTAGAATTTCAAGTGTATTAAATCAAATGATTGTAAGAAATAAGTAAACAGCAGCTGGCACAGCTAGCGCACTCAGCTAACTGATCCTCTTAAGCATTATTATGATAGCCTCCAATTAAGGGACTGTTTTTATAAAGTCTACACAATTCACTGCGCATAACATCTCATTTTCCAGACTCTAACACAACACAACCCTTTCAAGTACATACTAACTTCTGCCACTTGCAGTTTTGGAAAAAAAAATATTCAGAAAATGATTTTGGATTGCATGCAGCAGTATGCAAACAATAAAAGCCTAAAAAGGCTCAAATATTTTTTTTTTTATACAGAAATATATCATTTCCAGCCCCGACCGCTGACAAAACTCTTCCCAGCGACTCTCCTTACCCTTGTCGAGTTTGTTGTAAATGTGCTTCGGAAGTTCTGGCGACGATTCAACATTGGGAGGGTAAACGTACAGGGCTCGGCTGTGGGGTCCGTTAGCGTCTCTGAGGTCCACTGCTTCTTTACAAACGTTCAAGATGTTTCTCCTGAAGTCCTGCACTTCAGGATCCTTCACAAGATCAAACTCACACACAGGCATGCCGATAGCAAAGCCTGGAACAGAAACACACAGGACTCGCTATGAGGATAAAAAGTCTATTAAGTACACCAAGCCCTCCTGTTCCTGGACATTGTGGTCTTTTTTTTTTTTTCTACAGCACCCAAGGAAAACGGCAGTGCAATATTTTTTTACTAACACCTTATCCCACACAACAGTTTTACAAATAAAACGAGGAAAGCTTATGGCACTAAAGCTGGTGTTACATTTTCTAGATAAAAAAGTTTCGCCTAAAAAAGCCTTTCCTTTGGAGACAGAATGCAAGACAAAGGAAGGAATCATCTGACCACCCTTCACTCTCCATTAGTCACATGGCACATTTTCTAGAAACACTGATGCTTAGCATGTTTGTAAAACATGTGCCTATTGCCGATCATAAAGCTAAAACAACCCAGCTTTCACGAGCATTTCTGCATACTTCTATATCTAGAATCGTCTTAAACGCTCCCAGTACATAGTGCCCAGAATGTGCTTGACAGTGGTGTCCAATCCTGGTCCAGGAGGGAAAGTCCATCTGCAGGCTTTCATTCCACCGCAGCTGCTAATGAGCGAAACCAGCTGGATACTCCCAGCTCTGCAGGTGCTGCTGCTTTAAAGATGTCGAGCAATTCTACAAACCCAGTGGGCCCCCCCAGAACCAGGACTGGACAGCTGTGGGACAGTGGGAGGAGTGGATACAACAGCGGACTGATGGGACTGTGCCCCGTGCGTGTGCGTGGAAACTCACTTCTCTAACAAAAAGAACTTAAAACGCTGGGCCACAGCTTGTTTTCTTGTTTCTTCCTTCCAACCTCCACAGTGTTGCCTTAGACTACAGATCCATGTCCTACACCCTACAGACCTCCGTTAGCACTGCCACACATCTCACCCGTGCGAGAAAGACGGAAGTCACACAAACCCTTTTAAATTGCCTGTGAAAGCTCTTCTCAGCCCGTGCTGGTCTGGGCCCTGAACCACACACAAGATTCCAGTTCTCATTTTCCCAGCAGAAGAAAGCCCGTGGAGGGCGGAGGGGGGGGGGGGGGGGACACAAACTGATTGGCCCGTTTGCTCAAGCCTTTCGCTCAGCCAGTCTCAGCACAGCATGGACCCAGATTAAAATGGCAATGATCCTATATATTAGACCGCGGTTAACTTGATGAGTTAGGTACCATTTGAAATGCTGAAGGTGGCAGAAAGGGATGGTTTCTTCCATTTGAATTTAAAATAGACCTCAGACCAAGATTTTAAGACGGACGCCTACCGATCTCTCGGTTGAGGATTTTCTCCTCCCTGTTGCCCACTGGCTCGATGACTTTCAGGAAGGGCTGAAAGAGCCTGAGGTCGCACAGCCTGCGGGTCTCGTCGTAGAACTCCTCCCGCTCCGCCTCCTGTGTGACGCTGACGAAGATGTAGGAGGTCTCGTCCTGCAGGAGGTGGTGAAGGGGGTACTTCCGCGCCTCCTTGAACAGCTCGTGCTTGATGGTGACCAGCGTGGCCTCCCGGAGGCACTCCAGGGTCAGGATCATCCCGTTCGGCAGCAGGCAGTCCACCAGGATGCGCGGGGGCATCAGGTGGATGCCCCACAGCTCCCCTGAGGACGGCCTGGGAGGCATCTTGAGCTCCTCTTCGCCTCCTACAGAACGCCGAGAACGTTTTGCGAGTTCTTTTCTCCTACGGAGAGGAAAACAAGAACATCAGCATGAAACAGTCTGGACTGGGTCGACCCGGCCGGGGGACAAGCTGCCTACCTGGGCTTCTGTGCAGCTAAAGCCATACACCAGCCACAGCGCCGCCCGCTCACAGGGGCACAGGGACACAGCAATGCACAAACGTGCCGACGAGTCCAATGTCCCGGGCAACACTGCCGTCTTTTCTGTACTCGGACGCCTGCATCGTTCTCGTCTTTGCATCCTAGAGCACATGACCACCTCGTCTTTAAAAATACATGACAGGGCCGATGAGGAAGTGAGCTCGCAAGCGTGACGCAAGCACTCTTTGCTCTCCTTTTGGCATCGGAGCTGCACCACTGGGGAGGGGGGGCGCATGCTGCCTCGTGCATTATTCTGGTGTACCGATGGGGGTTTCTCTTTCTCAAACTTTCCCCGACAGCTCAGACCCAATCTCAGACCCCATTACTACTTGCCATCAACCCCAAAATGCTGTTTCCTGCTGCATTTTAGGTGCCATGAAGCATCGAACATCAGCCACTATTTATGCCTCTGACAAACTGCACAAAAGGAGTCTATTTTGGCATTACAATAAATTTAAGACCTACAGAGAAGCTATTCTTTCAGAACCATATGTTATCACTTGGAACTGAACAGACAAGGTATCAATGTGTGAATGAATTTCTTTAATCGGGTACATTTTAACACTTAAAGAGGATGTAAGCTAACACACACACACACACACACACACACACACACACACTACGTCATCCGTGCTGCTTCAGCAATAATGAGGACCGCAGATTGTTACCACAACAAGAGGACAGCCTGCACAGCGCCAGCAGTGGCTTGAGACAAGTCTTCGGTCTTCAGGAAAAGAACATATTAGTAATCTCCCCTCAGTGCATTCTCTCTGCATTTACTCCTTCCAAAATGTCTCACCTGTAGAGCACAAGCCCCTAAGGTTTAGAGATTGTGTATCTGGAGGAACAGCTAGAGCTCCACTTAAAGCGATCACAAGCACCTTTATTTACTGGCTTTCAATACGGCATAGAACACTGTCGAAATTTAAATCCGTGCGTATACACACCGGATTTCAGCATTTACAAAATAATCACACGTTAAAAAAGTCTGTTTAACACATCTAGGTTATCTTAGAAGTGAGAGAAGTTATCTAGTCCAGCTGATAACCACAGGGGTCAAAGGCTCACACGTGTGGTTGGTCTGTTTTGTAGCAATGAAGAGATCCAGAAGCTCTTGGCCAGCAGATGCCCCTTTAAGGTAGAATCACACTAAAAGTATTACATGTGACGAAGGCCCAACAGCTGAAATGTTCCCTCTTTCAACTTCTCAGAGGGGAATTTACCTTTCCTTTGCAGCTAGTGCGTGCTGACGCCCCGAGTTAACCCAGCGCATGCTGCACTTGTTAACAAATGTTGTTAGTAACAGACTTATCATGCTACAAAAAATGAGCCCAAAACTTGCAAGACAAAGTCTCATACATTGGATTCACTAATAAGACTTAGAAAAGACGGCTATTATTAAATTAAAATAAGTATCAAATTCTGTCTTTATAATTTTCACCTGGCGGCTCATGTTTACCGCAGACAAGTGCAAGGTTCTGTTTACAGGTGGCAACAACAAGCCTCATTTAAAATACAGTGCACAATTTTGGTTGCATTACCAAAAAAGATGACAAATATAGTGGTAGCTCTGGTATCAGTCCAGAAAAGAGCCACCAGGTGCATTCTGGTGCTTAAGGGAAGGCCCTGCACAGACAGGGTGAAACCGCTGAGTCTTGAACAGAGAAGACGACGAGGCGACCCAACACAAGTATTCCCAACCCTCGAGGGCACTGGCAAAGACAGCGCAGCGACTCTGGTCTGTAACCTCTCATGCTCTATGCGATAACCTACAGCCGAGTACAACAAGGTGTGGAAAGATACTCTGCCTTCCTTTTGGAAAGGAGGTCAGAGAACTGGGGATCAGTGGCATTCCTTTAAGAGACAGATGTCTCCCTCTCTAAATAGTGGCTTACAGATGAGCCACTATATTACACACCAGCAGGACCGGGACAGCAATGAGGAAAACAACTGCTGCAAGTCTCGCTCGTTCAGATGAGCTCACGTGTCGCTGTTAACTGCCTGGAAGAAAAGACCTGCTCAGCCTGTGAGTCACCCACAGAGAAAACTACACTCCTCTTTTCTGGGGGATGACTTTGTTCCCTCCACACTGCTGCCAAAATCTTTCCTTAACAGAAGGTCTGCAGCAGATGGCTAAATCCGGAACACTTCCTCCCCCCGTCAGCTTCTGGGACTGTTCCTCATTCGTAAACGGACTCCAGGGTTGAGGGCGCCTGGCGGCAGAGCCCATCAAAACCAAAGCACCCAAGAGCAGAGAAAGCCTGAAGCTACACAACGTCGGACTTGAGACACTCCGGCTCCTTTCCATCCACAGTCCTGCACAGGTTTGTAAATTCCAGCCACATACCTGGACGCAGGATACAACAGTTAAAACCTCAAAGGACAAACTGAAAGAAGTTGAATCAACACAAAACTATCTGCACGGGTCACACACACACACAAAATAATCAATAACGTACCAACTACTTCAGGAGGAAACACAATAGACAGAAAATAGACACAAAGCCCCTATTCTTATTTTTATCCAGTGTGATCTGAAAACGAAACTATTACTAGAAGAGATGTATCGGATGCAAAGATTTTACAACATGCTCAGCTGCTGCTGAACACCCAAAGGCGTCTTCTTGCAATGCAGTTTCACTTCAACAGGGATCGTTGACATGCATGACTCATCTCCCCACCTAGCGAACAAATGTTTCACTACACAAACACGAAACAGTGAGTAGTCTGCTCCGATGGAAAGTTTTTGTCAGTCCAAGATCAAAGATTGCCACACCCTTTCCGAAACAAAAACTAGACGTTGAGATCAAGAGAGCAGAGTAAATGTTCAAATAAGCTATCCTACAATGACATCTTGATGATCAAAAATGTGATGACATAGGAGTATCCATCTATTGGACACCTTAACACACCTTAAACACAAGAGTACTTTCTTAAAGATGACTTGTTTAAAGAATATGAACATTTCAACTGTGACAAGTCCCACTTAATCTATTTTAAATAACGCATTCATATTCTATTCTGCTAACCCAAATTGCTGCGACAGAAAATTGCAGTCCCACATAGACAACTAAAGATATTTTACTGAAAACGTTAGGTTAGCAGCAATAGCTCTTTCACTCTGGATGGCTATTGTAAGAAAAATGCATTTCAGTTTCACACTTCCTAAGGATGTAACAGTTTGAAATAACCATTCATTCATTTTCTAGAATCAAATGAATGACTTAAATACATCAAACAAAACATTCGGGGAAAAAATAACAGGCTATTACACCACTTAGCTGATGAACACAAAGTCTTGGCAAAAATGCACTCTGATTTTAAATTTATATCAATGTTATAGCATATTTAATTTTACAGCTTTATGCAATTCATGCAAGTGTTTCCATCAAAAGTTATTCAGTTGGTTGGAGATCAGCACGACAGGCTTGTTGGCTAACCCATGCTCTGTCCCCTTCTACAAAATGGGAAAATGAACAATCACAAAACATGAGCATTCCAGCTGCACAATGATGGTTAAACCTTTCAGTCTGTAGAGGAGCCAATTATCCTGATACGTAGTATTACACACAGTGTTTATCAAAACAAGAAAGAAGCTTTTTCTGAAAGGGCTCATGCGTAGCCTTTGGCGCAGAAGCCAGGTTATGTGATATACAACAGCTATGCAGATAAAAAAAAAAAAGTTAGCAGCCCTAGACTATGACTAGTTCTGTGCACATCTACCGCAGGTGGGCTTGCAGATGTCCCATGGGGAGAACTGAGCAGGCCTGCATGTGCAGCCTGGGACAAAGCTGCAATCCAATTGTTAAGACTCATTTAACTGGTAAATGGACAGAAGACAATACAGTCACACAGGAGCAGAGGACCGAACTGTAAACATCGCCATAGCAACTCTCATCACACTGACTGAAGCCATTCTGGACACACAACTCGTGAGATTAGTATGCAGCCGAAGAAGACAGAGGTGGACTTTGAGAACATTGCACAGCATTGAAGGATATGGAGAACAAATGGCCATTAAGAAAGTGTTACTTTAAGCACACAACACGATAATTTAGAATAAATTAGCCGTAAGCGCAGAGTCTGTAAAACGTCCCGAAAAAAAATAAAAACTTTTTTCGCATGAGCAGAATCGCAAACATCCGATATGCCCAACTGACTTCTTCAGCTGCGGGGAAAACGTTGAAGAAAACAGCCGGGGTGACGGTTACGTCTTTCGGGAAAAAATACTCGTGAACGTTCAGAAACTCAAAAGAATGCCTAAAATTCATCAGTGGCACGGTGCCATGCGATAAGAACGGGCTGTAACAGCAAAGCAGGTCGCTAGGCACACAACTTTATTTTAAAGAGGGGAAACAGACCGACCCACCCTCCCCAGCTGGGAGGGAGACAGCCACAGAGGTGCACAGCCTCCCACCTGTCTCCAGGCACAGACGCCCCGCCTCCACTTGGCTCCGACTGCCTGTCCGGGGCATGCAAGGCCAGGAGCAGGCTTCCCTTCCTGCTCTGGAAGTGGGAAAGATCCTGCACCGGGGCCGCCCCGGGCCCCTCCGCGGCACTAACAGGTCAAAGAGTCAAACAGGAAGGCTACGCAAGGGCGCCAAAACCAAGGACAAGGGCTGCAACGTCGCCAGTTCACCGCCAAGCCTGCTAAACTGCAACCTGCAAACTTGGCGGGGTGGCCAACTACACCAGAAGCTCTGTAAAACCACAGCGAACTCAGCGATGGCACAGGGTCATCTCCAGGAAGCCCACAGCACAGTCAAGGCCAGCTCAGGAGGTGTGAAAGGCAGGCAGATACTGTAGCGCTACACACTACTACACCTCTGGGGTTCGCCCCCAGCTGAAGGCTATCAATCGGGGCTCTTCAGGAAGTCAACTCTGCTTCTACAAGGAGAGACGCCGGTGTATGGGGATGCAGCTCACGTTTTCTCATGCATCCCTCGACCAACGCTCACCAGATACCGGTGAAAAGCAGAAGCAGGTTTGGAGGCATATACAACAACAAAAAACCATCAATACAAATAGCCCATATGTTGCACGCACACAAAACACTGCACGTTTGCGGCGACCCGTCCCTCCTTGTCAGCGATCTCACCTTTAGATCGCTGGTCTGAAATAACGCAACCTTCCAGATTTCACTCCACCAGCATTGTCGCTCGCTGCCCTGGCAACTCGTCACTGCACGGCCATATTCTGTCGGGAAACATTAAAAGGACAATTTTAATCTTTTAACACACGCATCTCGTCCGCTGGGAAACAAGCCCCGGGACAATCTGTCTTCGCACCCACTCGTGCGTTCAGAAGAAAACAACCACAGCTGATCGCGGTTGAGGCTGAAGGCCTCATGTGTCCGTTTGCGATTCCACCCATATCCTCTTTTTAAAAAAAAAACAACAAAACAAAACAGGGACCCCTACGTTTCATTCTGTTTCCTTTTCTTTTCAGTGGAAACGAGTACTAGGGGCCAGATCTCGCAACCGGTCACTGGGTACAACGTTTCACAAACCCACCGCCCCCCCCCACCCCACAAAGACAAGCAATACAACTTTCCAGTTTGGGGGGATAGAAAGTTTTTTCTTAGGGAGGGAAATTCAGCGAAACCGGCCCCAACGTGAGGAACTGCCCGCATACAGTACAGAAAGGGGCACAGGGAAGGGGGACCCCAAAGCAGACCCGGGCTTCCGTTCTCTGGGAGCCCAAGACCAGGGGGGGTACCCCCGAATTTCAAAGCGGAGAAGACAAAGACTTTTAGGACCTTAGCAGCTCCCGAGACCACATTTCTGCAGCCGACCTAACAACGTCCACGTCTCACTCCCCCACTGTCAGAGGCACCGACCCCTGCTCGGCGACAGACCCACCACAACCCCCCCAAACCCCTCCCTGATCCCGGGGGGGTCACTCCATTCACCTCACCTCAGCCACGGCCGCTGAATCGCGACGGCATTTTTTTTTTAAAGAAAAAACAACAGCCCCGAGAAACTCCATTAAAAACACAGCCGCGCTGCTATTGTAGGCGGCTTGGAAAACGGTGTGTGTGTGTGCGTGCGTGTGTTTTTTTTTAAAACAAACTTCACATTTCCAAGTCTATTGGTTTCGGTGTCCCCCCACACGAACCCCTCTTACTGAAACACCCCGTCAGTATCGCCTTGACTCGCAGCCCATCTCGGCGATGTCCGCGGAGCAGCTGCCCGAACCCCTCGCTCGCTGGTCCGGAGCTCCAGGCTTCCTCAACGTCTCTCGGTTTCGCAAGCTGTACTTGCAGCAATTATTAGTAAACCTCCGTCCCTAGTGCCGCGAATGGCTAAAAACTCCCGTTTCATCGTGACATCCCCGTTCTCACTCTATGCGCTTGCATTGCAAGTCCTGTGTCTGCTATTATTACACAGTGCCGATTTCCCGTCGATGGCCGGTGTGTTAATTCCCACAAATCCGCCGTTCCGCTTGTGAAGACACGGTAAACACGCCAGGGTCAGTCAATCTTTGGGATTCATGCTTCCATATTTTTTTTTTGTACTCATCCGATTGACAACCCCCCCGCGGCCACTCACCCCCGTCTCCCTCTTTAGTTTCCCCTCGGCTGCTCCCACCGACCTCTCCCCGTTCCCGGCAAACTCCAGCCCGAGGCTCAGGCCTGCCCACGGCCTGTCAGCCGCAGCTTCTCCATAGCAACCGCGCGGCTCCCGCTCCCTGTTTTTCTTGCGTGGAACCGAAGCAGTTGAAGGCAAGGAAAATAAACACACACACACACAAAAAAACTAACACAATCCCCCTTTCATCTCCCCATGGGAGCCACGGACGACCACAAACAACAGAAACGCAAACGTGTTTTTGGCCGTCGGCGGACGACACGCTCTCTAAACATCCACCGAAAACAATTACGGGAGGGGGGGGGGGAACTCGCAAATGAAAAATATTCTCCACACCGGGGAAGGTCGCCCTCTCTCTCTCCTTTTTCGTAATTTCCACCCCTAAAAAACTCCCGCTGTCGCGCGAGCTTTTGGGAGGGCTTGCGAGAATTTCCAAAATCCCTTTTCCACAGGCGAGCAATCCTCCTCCTGCTGCAAATACTACCGTCAGACAAACTTAGCCCTACTTCCTCTAACTCGGAGCCCAGACCGTGTTGGGTTAGGGCAAACAATTGCATTATCGGCGTATTGCAACTTGTGAAGGTGTGCCCGGGACAACTTAATAATAATAATAATAACAACAACAACAGAAATGATAATCATGTGTCTCTAGATACACGCACCATGTGTTTGTTATCTGTGCTGCTCCCACGCCTAAAAATTGCCGGGAACTGTGAGCTCAACAGCGCGAAATAGTTGGTTAGGTGTCACCCAACTTGAGCTAAAAAAAAACCAAACAGGCTAGGCAGTTTTTTTTTTTGGAACCGATGTTTTGTTTCCAAAAAATATATATAGAAATAGGAATAGAAAAATGTCAAGGGGTGACACGAAAGGTTAAAGAACTGAATTTGCACACGGATTTGCTGATTCATGAATATGGTCGTTATTGTCTGAATGTTTTTGATACAAACGTTTTATATATCTCAGCAGCAAGGCGGTGGCAGTGGTCAGTGCTGCTCCCTCACAGTGCTGGGGCCCAGGGTTCAGTTCTGGACCTGGGGTGCTGTCTGTGTGGAGTTTGCATGTTCTCCCCATGTTCATGCAGGTTTCCTCCCACAGTCCAAAGACACTTTGCACAGTGACAGTGTTGTAGCCTGGGGGGTTTTAGCAGAGGCAAGATCATTGCTAGTTGAAAAACATACCGGTGGGTTAATTGGCATCTGTGAAATTGCCCCTGGTGTGAGTGTGTGTGTGCCCACTGTGTGTCCTGTCCAGGGTGTATCCTGCCACCCCTTGCTTGCTGGGATAGGCTTCGGCCTCCCTGCAACACTGTATTGGATAAAGCGCTTGAAAACCGATGGGTATTTTATGTAATTGTGACAGATGAGTACTGAACAGCTGTTTGATCCACAATAAATATGCAGTGCTGTTGACAGTGAGGCCCTGAATATCATTGTGTCGTAATGAAGCACATTGTCACATGTCAGAGCACAGGCTGTACAGCCCTTGCCAGGCAGTGCGATCTAAACCCCTCAAATATTTACTCGAGAGAAGCATCAGCAACTTTAAACACACTCTCTCACATATAGAAAATATAGATTGCTCTCATTCATTCCTTTGGAAGTATTTTGGGAGTGCTGAACAATATGAGCCAGGCTTTTACTAAATAAAAGAAAATAGTCACATGATATCAGCTGAAGGGTCCTCTCATGTAGATGTTGAAAATGTTATCAAAATTAGCATTCAAGCCAAAGTGAAATTATTAGGATTTTTTTAAACTCTACATTTATTTCTCTTTTTGAAATATACGCATGGAGCCTGTGTGAATCTAGGACTCTGTAGGCATCTTCCTTTCTTGTGCAGGCTTTATTAAAGGGAGCTGCTTGCAGTCACCTGTCCTGAAGATTGCTCTCACAGACAGACAGAAGCGCTCCAGCTGCCCAGGAGCCTGGAGGTGTTTGCTGTCACGAGGGGTGAAGGGAGGTGGTGTTGACCCTGTACCCAGGATAAGAGCTAACACCAGGGCCCGTCTCACTGTCAGGTGTTTTACCAGGAGGATTACCTGCCACAGGCGATGAATGTCTGCGGTCGGACCTGAGGAAGTTGGGAAAGGTGTTATAATTGGGTAGCCGAGGTCCCATCTTGCAGCTTGAACTCATCAGGCCTCGGAATGCTGGATGCTAGGGGGGATCTGACGGCCTCCTCTTGTCTGTAAACTTGCTTTCTGAGAAGCCAAGAACGCCTGGGCCTCAGGCCTGCCCGTGGACAATCAGGGCTCTGCTGTACCAGTAGGGTGGGCCCTCTCTGGTGGACCAGTAGGGGGCGCTCTT
Organism: Lepisosteus oculatus; assembly: GCF_040954835.1. Lineage (NCBI taxonomy): Eukaryota > Metazoa > Chordata > Actinopteri > Semionotiformes > Lepisosteidae > Lepisosteus > Lepisosteus oculatus. The sequence continues at coordinate 1,616,071 of NC_090708.1, read as the reverse complement.
CCTTCCGGACCAGAATGTACAAGCTAAAGCTCCAGTATGGTGACCAGGGACACAGGACACTGTCCTGTGGAAGGCGCCATCATTCATCTGGGATGTTAAACAGAGGTCAGCACTACATGGAGATCCCAGGGCACTGGTTACAAGAGAGGGGGAGTTAACCCCAGTGTCCTGGCTTAATTCAACCGATGAAGCAGTTTCCTGCTCGTCCACTTGATCTGCTGTGCAGAGGAGCTCTGGTGCAGTTACCCAGTCACATAATAATAATAATAATAATTGCTTACACTTATATAGCGCTTTTCTGGACACTCCACTCAAAGCGCTTTACAGGTAATGGGGACTCCCCTCCACCACCACCAATGTGCAGCATCCACCTGGATGATGCGACGGCAGCCATAGTGCGCCAGAACGCTCACCACACATCAGCTATCAGTGGGAAGGAGAGCAGAGTAATGTAGCCAATTCATAGAAACATAGTCCTGGACTGTTTCAACCACAAGCTCGTGATAACTTGTTTCATCTCTACCAGGGGCCCCAGTTCGGCGTTGCTCTATTTTTCAGTGTTTTGAGCCCCCCAGTAACTTATACTGTTGGACTAGAGGGCAGCCAGCAGCAGCAGCTGGCACTGTAATTGCTTTTGTGATTGAACATTAGTCTTTATTAAACAGTCTGTTGTCTTCATATGCCGATGAATTTCCTCTACAATGTGCTGCAGGTACCTCTACAGATGAAAGTACATCAGGCTCTGTGTAACACTATTCAATATACTGTATATCATTATTTTCCTAAACACTTTTTCTAATAATAGGGATTATAACTAGTGTGTCACGGTGCCACAATAACACAAAATTACCTGTGCAGTTCTATTTACATCTATCTGTGAAGCATTTAGACATACTAAACTGCTTAAATGGAGCTGCATAAATATATATACTGTATATATTCTCCCTCTCCCCTGTCTGTTGCCTATTGTCATATCCCCTTAGAATGTGTTTCCACTATCTTTCTGAGCACACAGAGGATGTCGATAGTTCACAGATGGAAGTGTAACTCCATGCAGAAGGACGCAGACCCGTCCATTCTGCGCGTACGGTACCCAGCCAGAACCACGGCCGGGCAGGCAGACCCCCCCCCTCCCAGTACAGTACCGGCCAGCTGTAATGGGAAACGGACCGTACTACTCTCGGGAATGGGCGGGGGAGGCAGAGTTTTAATTGCTGCCCTTCCCGAGACATTCAAGACCGAAGTTTGACGCTTTGGTCATCTTTAAAGGGAAGCTTTAGTTAAAACCGTATTCTCGTGTAGCCAGCAAGGTTCGCGTTTACGAAATTTGTTTTTATAAGGGGGGGAGACAGGGACAGCCCAGTATACCCCCCCCCTCCGCTCGTACTGTACAGTGCGGAAGCCCTATGTCTGGTTGAAAGAAGTTAAAGGATGCGGTGAAGATGGCGATGAACGTGAAGAACAGAGGTGCTTATTACCAAAATAACGACTACTGCAGAGATTATAATCCGCAGCCTTTAAACTATGGGAACCCTCTTTTCCAGCGGTTACCAGGTAGGCGAGGCACGGCGGGCGAGGTGCCCCGGGGGCGGATGCCCACATCCTGCGAGCGGCGACTGATGCGCTCCGCAGCAGGGCTGGTGGCACAGGGAGGAGAAAAGCTTGCTTCTGTGCCCGGCTCCCGTCTGCTGAGGTGCGAGCCGGGACGGCGGCGGGCCGGGCTGCCGGGTGTTTCTTGTTTAGAGATGGCGGAGCTGATTTGCCCTTCGGAGCCGTAGGAGAGAGGTGCGAGTCTAGGCGCTGGCGGTGTTTTTTTTTTTTTTGGGGGGGGGGGGGGGTATTTCTGCGGCTGCTAGGATTTTCCCCGTGCAACCCCCGGCCTGTGTGCTCAGGTGTCCGGGACAGCGGGGGCAGGACGGGCACGGAGTCCGGGCACGGGCGCAGGTGTCACCGCTGCAGCTCCACCAAAAGACAAAACGTGGGGACAAACGCAACCGATATGACAAGCCTTTGACATGCACGGCTTTCATTTCATGCCCGGCTGCGTGTCTCGTTTCTTGCAGTGCTCTGATGTGCGGGGGCAATTCACGTCTTGCTGGCTTTCCGTGTGCTGTGCGATTCTGTGCGTGCCAGCCTCGTTTAAAGGCTCTAAAAACACAGTATATAAATACACAGCACAGCTCGGATATTACAGTTGAGGATCGTTTTTAAAGCCAATAGGATCAGGCATGAGCTAGACGAGGACGATTTTAAGTCACTGTTAAGCTTAACACATTGATGGATGCGAAGAGAAATGAGGTGCTGCAGAATCACAAGATGTTGTTGGCCATCTGGGATTTGTGAGGTCGTCTCTGGTGAATTCATCTCGATTATCCACACTGCTAACAGGTTATATTAGAATGTGGAAGGCAGCCAGTGTTAACTGCAGGATCCCTATAAGAGACAGAGGCGATCTTAATGGTACCCAGGCCCTGGTTCACTTGTAATGATACATCCTTTCCACTTTCATTACAGGCACATCAGTTGAGCAGGCTGTGGTGTTGGAATTCAGCTTCGGTCGAGCAGCGCTGCTGTAAACGATTATTAAAAAGCTTTCAGTGTTATGTGTGCATCCGAATACAGTATATGTTCATAGCTCCCCAAACCAGGTGTTTATCCTGCAGCTCAACGATTTCAGATCTTTGCATTATAGTATGTAGTCCGTAGTCCAGACAGCCAAAGATGTCAGTATGTTTACAATTTGAAGTGTTTTGGATTTTGTTGGGTATTTGTTTTTATTCTGTACGGTTAGACAAAGAATACAGCAGTGCAGGGATTCATCATCCATTAGCGACAATTACAGATTATCTCTCGTCTTGTTGGGATCGTATTTGTGAGTTTTTGTACGGGATCGTGGCGGAAGATCGTCCTTCAAACATCCAGTTATATTTGATAAAAATGGAAGAAAAACAAGTGATTAAGCCTGATTTAGCTGTTGGGTGATGTAAATTAAAATGTACAAAGTAATTCCCAAATTAATATGAATCAGCATATTTAGAGTAAAATGTCACAGGCAGGTGCAGCATACTGACATAGTGCTGAGCATTGCTGCCTCACAATTCCTGGGGTGCTGTCTGTGTGGAGTCTGTATGTTCTCCTCCGCCTCGTGTTTGTGTGGGACTCCTCCAGGTGCTCCAGTTTCCCCCCTCCGCAGTCCAAACACATACTGGTTAGTTCATTGGCTTCTGGGAATGTTGGCCCTGGTGTGAGTGTGTGTCTGTGTCTGTGTGAGCCCTGTGGTGGACTGGCCCCATGTCCACTCCTGTCCTGCCTTGCGCCTGTTGCTTGCTGGGATGTGGCCCAGCTCTCCCAGGACCCTTTCTTGGATAAATTCGGTTAGAAGATGGATGGATGACACAGGCAGACATGTCGAAGTCAGCACCATGGGCGACTTCAGAGGACACTGGTGAAAGCTGCAGGGAAGGGCAACTGGAACGGAGAATAAGAGGAAGGTCAGGACACTGATGTCTTAGAGATCAGGAACAAGGTGCCCCTTTTCAAGAAAAGGCTGGATGAGACCCTCAGGTCAATTAGCTGCTGAAATGGAATGGGCTGAAGGTGTTTTGTAAAATTTGGACCATAACCTGCGTCTCAGTCAAGCAGTCAGGCAATCTGTTTGATTCTTATATAACATCTTCGCATCATTTAAATCAATACTTAAAGCACCCTCGAGGTGCTTTACACGCCTCATGCTTAAACAAGTACAGTAAACAAAATACAATAAAACCCTGCATAAATGTGAAATTAAAATGGAAGATCACGAATTAGATGCATCAGGGGCAGGGCTGCTGGGGAAGGGCAGGTCCTGATCTGGACCGGCCGTGGAGACAGCCCTGCTGGCAGCACTGTGTGCTCACAGGGGCGGGGTGTCGCTCGGCCCATGGTGCCCCACTGCTTGGGCGCAGGCTTGATCGCAGTCGGCTCAGGAGGAAGCCCAGTCTCGAACCCGCACCGCCTGGGCAGCAGGGCTCGGCCCGTTCGACGGGGGAGTGCCTGGGCTGGCTGGGCCTGTCCAGGACTCTGGGGGTTAGATGCCTCCGATGGGCGGCTCTCCATCTCACCCAACTGCCCATATTTCCGCTCGTCCATGGTGTGCTTCCCCGGCAGGACGGCGCTTCTCCAGTCGTCTGGGCAGAGGCTGGTATTCAAGCACACAAAGCCTGAGCCTCCGAAGGCAAAAACAGCCAAGGACTCACATAAATAGGACTGGAAGGAAAACGGACCAGAACCGATAGGAAACCGAGGTGCTGAATATCACAGTTAGATCACAAATCTAGCCAGGTGTGCAGCTGTAAGGTGTAAAACTCATTTTTTGTTCTGTTAATAATTGATATACTGTAGATCCTGATAATGAACAGACAATGGCCTGTGTGCTGATTCGGTAGTTTCCGCCCTCTGGAGTTGTGAGGTTATCATCTTTACGCTCAGATTACATGACAAATATCCCTCTTTTCCCATCACTCTGTTGCCTTTTGATCCTGCTCTCAAGGTTTCGTCCTGTTCCTGAACCTCTTCTGCTGGGACGTGAAGGAACTGGCGGTCTGCAGTTCCGCTTGTCTCACGGTCACAGTCACCTGGAAAGAAAGCAGGACCTACAGTCAGGCACAGACCCCGACAGCTGCTTTTGTTACAGGAGTGAAAGGAAAATTACAACCCAGAGAATGTTTCCGTTTTTCATTTACAGTCCAGTTATTCGTGTATGGTTTCCCCCCCAGAAAGACAATGTTAGCGTTACCCCAGGACATCCGGGGGAAGAGAGGAATGCCGGGGGGCTTAGTCTGGTGTTCGCACTGTCCGCCCACACCGCTGCCCAACTAAACTGCCTTCTTTCTCAGGCTTGAGGCCTGGCCTCACAAGGGCCTCCCCTGGAAAGCAAAAAGACGATGAAAATAGTGACTCTGGATCCTTGAAAGCTGTCCATTAGAGACTGACAGTAAGACTAACGATTAAGCATTGAGACTGAAGCCGAAAGGCCTGGGTGCTGGAAAACTAAGCCGAGTTTAGTTCTCTGGTAAAGACAGGCAGGCACGTTCTCACCTGCCAGAACAGTGTATCCGGAGAGGAGCCGGATCAGGTGTGTCTTCATGGGAATACTCTTTAAAGACGTGCATGGTGCTTCAGAATATCTTTACAGCAGAAAAGAAAAGGGCATCTTTGAGAAAAAGGGTCCTGTCTTTAGGCAAATGGGGACTTACTCTAACCTTCACAAAACGCTATGTAGGTCTTGCTTGTATCTATTTGTGGGTCTGAGGTGCTCTCAATTGCGGGAGAGATTTCTTGAAGTCTGCAGGGTGTTTTAGAAGAAAAACGGTTTCACAACATCCCTGGGCAAGACTTGATCAACCAGACCGCAGCGCCAAAAGGGCTAAATTTCATTCTCAGGAGATCTGTCAAAAGAAGGATAGTGAGACGGATTAACAAAAGCATTTTGATGGTAGAATATGATGATTTTCTGCTGAATTGCACTCCTGGAAAATTACCATACCGGTGTTGGCACCTAGTTGTTCATTTCGATTATTAGTCTCAATTATAAATATTACTTTGTCTTTTATATATTTTACATTCATTCAAGTTCTGCATCTGTGTGTATCAATTAAAATTGACAGATTCATGAACTGCCGTGTCACCCCAACCATCTTCCTTCCCTGCTTAATTCCTCAGAAATCTTGCATTTAAATCAGAGGAGGCTTCGGGGAGGTGTCTGAAATCCAACACCGAGCTCCCATTTTCAGCCAGCAGCTTCACGCTGGCGGTGGAGCCCTGTTAGGTACAAAGAGCTGTCCGGTGGCCTCAGAATGTTCTTTTTAAAAAGAAATCTTTAAACTGTACTGTGAGGTCCCACAGAAGTGAAATTGCAGAAAACAGGGGCCCTCGGGCCAGGTTTGTTGTAAACGAACACAAGTGCCAGGGCTCGAGCAGTATCCCAGGAATTAGAGCAGAGCGTAGCTAGAAACGTATTATTATTAAAATGAGAAATCTGACTTACTTATTAGAAATACTTGAGCACCTTATCTGCACCAGCTGAAAGGACTGTGCATCACTCCAGGGAACAAATAAGCTCGATTATAAGCCAGCACTGGCAGATCCTTTCATACTCCACGGTGCTATTATTAGCCACTTTGTTACACGGGCGTCATGTCCTTTTACAGCACAGTGCCGAACACACAGGGATGAGCGCAGAGCCAGGCGTCTCAGATAGGAGTTTGGCAGCTTGATTCCGCAAGGTGTTTTATTTCAGAGGGGTTGCAGAATAAACGGGTTTGTTTTCCCGAATGCCCTGCGGAGGTTCTGGGGGCGAAAGGACATTTAAAGAAGAACAATTGCCGATAAGAGTTCTGCAGCGGGCTGCAGGGCAGGAGCTCCTGTGAGGGCCAGAGCCCGCCTGGCGTGAGGTGTGCAGGGGCTCGGCTCTGGTGGCAGACCATGTCAGTTGGCGCAGTCGCTCTCATGGGCTGCGCGGAGCTGAACCGAACAGGCAGGTGAGCTGACCCGCTTTCTCTGCACTGATTGCAGGTCCCGAGCCCGACCTGAGGCCTCCGGTGGGCGTCATGTGCCAGCAGCAGCAGCTGCCCTTCCCAGCTGTCCCATCGCCCCCTGCCCTCAGGCCGCAGGCCGTGCCTCCTGACCCCCTCCGGTTTCCGGTCTGCACTACCTCTCTGTCCGTCAAGCCCCCCTCGCTGCAGCCAGCGCAGAGACCCCCTGCCCCCGCCCCCGCCCCCGCCCCGCCCCAGCCCGGGCCCAGACTGCAGCCCCTTGCCCCGCAGGACGAAGAGCCCCAGCCGGGGGCCCACCAGGAGCCCACCCTGGAGGAGCTCTGCAAGCCCCTGTACTGCAAGCTCTGCAACGTCACCCTCAACTCCGCACAGCAGGCGCAGGCCCACTACCAGGTGAGGCAGCCGTGGGGGCAGAGTGGATCTGCACAGATCACACATGTTTTACTCCTTTCTGACCCAGATCATACATGTTTTACTCCTCTTTGACCCTGATCACACGTTTTACTCCTGTCTGACCCAGATCATGCATGTTTTACTCCTGTCGGACCCAGATCACACATGTGTTTTACTCCTGTTGGTCCCAGATCACACATGTTTTACTCCTGTCTGACCCAGATCATGCACGTTTTACTCCTTTCTGACCCAGATCATACATGTTTTACTCCTCTCTGACCCTGATCACGCATGTTTTACTCCTGTCTGACCCAGATCATGCATGTTTTACTCCTCACTAACCCTGATCACGCATGTTTTACTCCTGTCTGACCCAGATCATGCATGTTTTACTCCTTTCTGACCCAGATCATACATGTTTTACTCCTCTCTGACCCTGATCACGCATGTTTTACTCCTGTCTGACCCAGATCATGCATGTTTTACTCCTGTCGGACCCAGATCACACATGTGTTTTACTCCTGTTGGTCCCAGATCACACATGTTTTTCTCCTGTCCGTCCTAGATCACACGTGTTTTACTCCTGTCAGACCAAGATCATGCATGTTTTACACCTGTCAGTCCCAGATCACACTTGTTTTACACCTGTCGGTCCCAGATCACACTTGTTTTACACCTGTCAGTCCCAGGAAGCAAGTTTCACACCCATAGAGCCCAGTAGGAAAAGAGAAGAAGGACCATGAAGGACCTGGCTTACAGGTCTATTCTGGAGATTCTGGGGATGGTAAACAGGAAATATGCTTCCAGTACTCAGAAGCTGGGAAAAACAGTAAGACGGCATAGTTACTCAACCTCTTGTGACTCTTAATTTAGGGTCCTGGCAGAAGGCTGTGATGCCTTTGAAAGTGAAAGTGTGTTGTTTTCATGAATAACACTGTCTCTCAGGTTCACAGCCCAGACCAGAGCCACAGCGCCTCCTGGTGTCTGTAGTGTTAAACAGACTGGAGAGCATGAGCCCTCCACACAGGTCCATCGCAGGGACCCACCCGGCCACATTGATCCCCACTTAGACAGCTGGGAGGACTGGACCCACTGGGGTAAACAACTCACTCTAGGGTTACAGCAGCAGTGTCTGCAGCAGGGACTCGAACCCACAGCCTGTTAGTCAAGAGTGCAATGGCTCCCCCGCTAGGCTCCGTGTGCCAAATAAAAAGTGGTTTGACATCATTTATGAGCAGTGGCCTTGGAGTTAATTATTTTATTGATTTAAGCTTGGATAAGAGAGCAGGAAATCCCTTTAAGCACGCTTCTGCTTTTTTTCTTTTTTTTCCAGGGTAAAAATCACAACAAAAAGCTGAGGAATTTCTACGCGGGGAGTCAGCAGCCTCCCCCCGTGCGGATACCAGCAGAGGTGGTGGAGCCCGTCAGCCAGCAGACACCTGCCCCTCCTGCGGACGCAGCAGCCTCGTGCAAGCAGGTAAATTCATCACTGAGACCTGGCTCTGGGGCCTCTCTGTGGGGCAGTGAGACTGGGCTCCGGGGCCTCTCCGCGGGGCAGTGAGACGTGGCTCCGGGGCCTCTCCGCGGGGCAGTGAGACTGGGCTCTGGGGCCTCTCCATGGGGCAGTGAGACTGGGCTCTGGGGCCTCTCCGTGGGGCAGTGAGACTGGGCTCTGGGGCCTCTCTGTGGGGCAGATACGAGCCAGGGTCCAGAGAGTCCAGTCATCAAGAGCAGCAGTGCCGTTATGTCACAGTTTGAGGCCTGAGGAAGAGCGTTAAACTGACCTTACCTGACCAGCCTGATTCATTTCTTGGCAGAGACCAAGAAACTCTCATGCTGCGCAGGCTTCCGAACAGGAGTAAGACATTTCAAATGCACCTGTAAAGCGTCGAGGCTTCTGGTTAGCAAGGGAGCCTGCAGATTCCTGTCTGCAGCTCCTGCTCGGTCAGGTCAGCCAGCCCGTGAGCCGAGCTGAAGACGGTAGCTCGGAGGGCCCGAATCGCGACCCGTGTTGGGGCTCGGCCCCTCCGCTCTGCTGCTCTGACCAGCGCCGTCTCTCCTGCCTGCTTCCTCCCAGGCGGCGCCCTTCAAGCCGGCCGGCCGGGTGATCCTGGCGACAGAGAACGATTACTGCAAGCTGTGCGACGCCTCCTTCAGCTCCCCGGCTGTGGCGCAGGCCCACTACCAGGGCAAGAACCACGCCAAGCGACTGCGCCTGGCAGATGCCCAGCAGAGCAGTCCCTTCGTGTGAGTCGGGGTACAGTCCCCTTCTACTTCCAGCCCCACACAGGTAGCTGGGTCTTGATCGCCAGGCGTCACAGGGGAGACTGAATATTGACAAGCTAGGACATTGCTGATCTTTACTGATAAAACAAACAGCCTTCTGGGAAGAGGTCCACACTCTGCACTGTAAGTGATCTCCTGCACTGAAATGTGAAACATGAAATCAACATGTATCCAATAGCCTCTCTGCTTTCAGAACAACTTTATTCTTTTGGCTTTTCAAAGTGCCGTACAGAACAAGAACAACAAAGAAGATAACACGTTGAGAGGAGATGGCAGATGAGATACAGAAGGAAAGCCCTTCTGTGGGGCTCACAGAACCAGTTAAATCAAAGCTCTTCTAAAGAAGAGGGTTTTGAGTCCAGATTTGAAACAGAGGGAAGGTGACTCTCTGATATCCCTAGGGAAGGAGTTCCAGAGCTTTGGGGCGCAGCAGGAGAAGCCCTGTCACCCCTACAGTGCTTGGGGGACAGACATTAGACCCACAGACAGAATTAGACGAGCGAAAGTTGCGAGGTGCGGAGTAGGACAATAGTGGTGCCAAGCCATGCGGAGCCAAACATCACTCTTAATAAGACCACATAAGATCTATGGCGTGGCTGGAAGTTCCCAAAGAAACTGTGGTTTTAATGTGCGTCAGTGGCAGATTACATTTAAATACTTGTATTAAAATGATTTAAGAACACATAGAGTACTCCGACACACCCTCCAACAGAAACTGTAAACCCGAACTGTAGGTGAAGGTAGCATTGTGTTAGCAGAACAAAGACCTCTCTCCTGAGGGGGAGGGGGGATTTCTGCCTTCAGAACAGGAGATGGTGGGCAGCAGTCTGGAGCTCAGCTGATGGAGTGGATTTCTGTGTTTTTCAGAGACTCGTCAGAACCCAGCCAAAGGCGACCAAGGAAAGAGGGGAGTGAGTTTAGAGTCATGAAGAATCGCAGGAATGTGCCCCCAAACGTGCCAGGTGAGTCTGCTTTCTACCGCAGGCTGAAGAGCAAGGACGTTAGGACAGTGCATGACGAAACACAGCCAAGGTCTGCTGCACGACTCATTCATTTTACCTTCTTGTGGTAAACGCAGATGTAGATTTGTTTGTTTTCTGTTCACTCGGGCGTTAGTGCTCGCAGCTGGCAGAGTGGTTCTGGTGATGAGCTGACGGTCTGGCGCCTGGCCTTGCTATACTCTCTCTTCCGTAAACGATCTCCGATCGGAGCTGCAGGGCTGTTCGGGAAGTCGAGGGCCGACGCCCATTCTCCCGCAGAGCGGGTCAGAGTGGGCGCGGCAAGGGTGGGGTGGTCTGCCCTCGTGCTTCACCAGGGCTTGTTCACCAAAATCTGTTGTTTCTGTGATCTTTTAAGTAAATCTGGGACTGTGCAGAACTAGGGCAGGATGGGTCTGATGGGGCTGGAGCCTTTCTGATGTCCTGACGTGCTGATTTAAAAGGCAGGAGGAGAATGTCACCTTTAGTCAGCCTGTGTCTTGCAGTTTTTCACCCCTTTGAGGATGAACCACTGACCTCAGTTTCAGCACATGTTGTCAGTGGTGTGTCAGAAAATGTTCACATGTCCTTACTGCCTGGCTCTGATGTCTTCTCCTTCTAGCCTGGCCACCAGTTACTGGTGTTGTTTTGTTTTATTATGGATTGTGGATAATACATCATGTTACAATGTCTCATTGTGTTATATATACTGTAAGCCTTATTGGCGTGCATATGAGAGCAAAGTTGTGAATCCCTTTGTGCATTCTGGAGAAGTGAACGCTAGCATAGTGCACAGGCCTTTTTAAACTGAAGCTCAAAATTCTGCAGCCTTCACTCAGCTGGTATGTCAGACAAGAATTTAAAAGACCTCTCTGTGATTCCCTCTGTATTAAAAGCTGTTTGTTTTTCAGCTAGTAATCTGCATGGCAGTGATACATTTAAATGTTCAAAGCTCTCAGGTTTTTGATCTTCCTATGCTGTTAAAAAAGCAACCTGTCATTTTTCCATTTGTTACTTAGGTGTGACATTGGTGGGGGTTCTCTGTGACTGCTGGTTTCAAAGTTATATCTGTGATCTGTTCAGAAGCCAGTAAAGTACGAAAACGGTTTGAAGCTAGCGGACACACTTGTAAGAGCATTTCTATTCGATAAGAACTACTCCATGAGGATGAGGAGAGACACTGTGTTAGAATCTGCCTGGACTCAGCAGGATCCAATGTTATCAAACCTGTTTTCTTCTCCGGTTTTGTGAGCGTCAGGAGCAGATACCGGCCTGTGTGTGGAACACAGGGTCTGTTCGTTTTTCTCATCAAGCCATGGATACAGGCCCAGCCTGCCCCTTGTGAAGTCGATGTGGTGTTGCTCGCGGATGAGATAAAGCTGGAGCACAGCTCACTGGGAGCGACGTGACTTCTGTCCACAGGAGCTCGGGGGCAGAAGTGTGGTGATGACTGTGGCGTGAATCCGGGAGTCCAGCCACTGTGTTCCTCAGGCCCGAGCGATAAAGAGGCGCGTGTCAGTTTTCTCTCATGAACCGCGAGAAACAAATATCCGAAGGGTGAACCTGAAAGCAAACATGAAAATATCTGGATTTCCTCCACGTTTCACATGTCCTTATTCTCTGAAGACTGATGGTCTTGCATGACGTACGAAAGCAGGAAGCTGGCTGCCGAGAGGCCTTGAGCACTGGGCACGTTTGCCTTGGAGGCGGAGAGTTAATCTCCTCTCCTCTCACGCTTCTCCCTCCTGGCGGCGCTCATGGACTCCTGGAGTGGATGTGCGCGCGGGCGTGCTGGGAGCGAAGCTGTCGGCGGTCCTGTGTGAGGGGCAGAGCGCGCAGGGGTTGTGCTGAGCATCACAGGGGCTCTTCTAGCAGAGGGGAGCAGTGGCGCGGGGGTGTCCCCCCTTCACCCCCAGCCGAAGCCGGAGCCACGAATGCAGGTGTTTCCAGGCTCCTGGCGCTAGAGCCCGGTGCTGCCTGGCTTGGGGCTCGGGCCGGACCCAGCGAGAGGAGCAGAGCGGTCCCGAGGAGACCGCTGGGCCGGGCAAAGCCAGGCAGACGTCACTCAGGCGGCTCTTCGCGGAAAGCTCAGCCGCTGCTGGAGCGCTGATAAGGGAACAGCAGGCCAGGCTGCGCGTGAGCCCTCTGAGCGCGCTGCAGCCCCTTCTAAGGAGATAATATTTTAAGAGCTCTAAATGTAATTCTTGCATAATTAAAGCTCTGTAATCGTTTTTATGTTGATGAAAAAACGCTCTTAGCTTGAACTGCTTGAAAAGGGGCATTCAGTATCTCCAGCCTGCAGTCAGTAGTGAAGACTCGAATTTGTTGTCTTTAGAGGCTGATTGTGTTTTTCTTGAACCCCCCACCAGCCGAATAGACATCTGACAAAGCTTTGCTGCGTTTAGTTCAATGTGTACGGGATTATCAGGCTTCAAATTCTAACTGAGGGAGAGGGAACCCACACTTTCAGTACACAGCTTTGCGGATCTAAGTTCCTGTTGAACTCCTAAGGCTAGGAGCAGACAGGGGGTTCAACCTCAAGCTGGAAAAAGTGCTGTTTTGAAGCAAGAGTACTATTCCGAATATTGGCTGCGCCTTTCCCCGTCTCAGTTTGGTTAAGTTAGGAGAGGGCCAAGTGTAGCCTTGCTAATGTTTCTTGGACAGGAAGGGCTGGTACAAAAGAGAGCCAGAGACGCTCTTTTACACAATGCATTGTGGGAGGGGATCAAGTTATCCAGGGGTGCGGAGCGAGACCGCCGGACCGGAGTCTCGGAGACGCCCCCGCGCCCCGCTCCCGTTCGCGTGCGCTGTGTTGCCGCGGTAACCTCTCCGGCAACTTCTCTGCTCGCAGGGCCCTACTTCAACCCCCGGCCCCGGCAGCGCATCCCCCGCGACCTGGCCATGTGCGTCACGCCCAGCGGCCAGTTCTACTGCTCCATGTGCAACTCGGGCGCCAGCGAGGAGGCCGACTTCCGGCTGCACCTGGAGAGCAAGCAGCACAAGAGCAAGGTGTCGGAGCAGCGCTACCGCAGCGAGATGGAGAACCTGGGCTACACGTAGGGGCGTCGGGGGGCGCGGGGAGCCCCCAGGAGCGCCCCGCCGAAGGGGCCGGCCGGAGGAGGGGGGCGCGGGGCTGGACTGGGCGACCCGCCCTCACCTGGCCCACGTCCGGAGCGAACCACTGTCCCCCGTGCGTTTTGTCAAGAAGAAAATAATGTTGTTGCTGGATTTCTAGGTATTTATTTATTGATATTCTATAAATATTTTTTTGAATGCACAGTAGCACCCCCTGTTGGTAAGCTAATCAACATGGCCTGTCCTTGCTTTGTCAGCTGGTAATATGTATCGATCTGCAGTTTTAACTACTGTGCTGTGATGAAACTAGCGCCTGAGATGAGGGCTGGGATGGGCTTTGTTCAGCCCGTCCTGGGAATCTCAAGAAAACAACCCAGCCGAGCAAACCGTGCGTCTCGTCAGCTTTCGTGGCTTCTGGGGATCCCCTCCCAGTCCAGCAGACGTGTTGAAGTGAAGCAGACATTGCAGTCCAGACTTCCACCAGACAAGGTGAATGTACTGTGAAGGCAATGACACTTAGCAAGTTAGCTGGCTTCGTGCAGAAAAAAAACGGTTCCGAGACAAGTTTTCTTTTTCCTTGGTGTTTTTTGTGGAAGCTGTTCTGTGGTCTCGTGGGATATCTTTAACATGACCTCCAATGCTAGCCCGGCCAGATTGCTTTTGTAATTTGAAGCCGATTGCGGTGCACTCAGGCCTTGCAGACGCCAGCGCCCTTTCAGTCACAGACCATGGTGAATCCTGTGGGGGGGTCCTGACCCCCTTCCTCGCACCATTGAGACATTCAAGGATGTTCTGGTGCACTCGTGGGTTTTAGCGGAAGAACAAACTTGAAAAGAAAAACTCTTTTTTCAATATATGTAATAATAACAACAATAATAATCAATTAATACACTTTAACTTGAGTATTATAAATATACAGTGCAGTATAAAGACCATTGATCCTCCAATTTTAAACCAAAGTGTCCTATACCACCACATGAAGGAGAATACACTCCTCACACCTGGCCAGGTATCTGACTCCTCACACTTGGCCAGTTATCTGGCTCCTCACACCTGGCCAGTTATCTGACTCTTCACACCTGGCCAGTTATCTGACTCTTCACACCTGGCCAGGTATCGGACTCCTCACATGTGGCCGCCAGTAGAATATGTCATGTGGCCTTTGCAGTACAGATGTTCTCGTTTTGCACGCAATCTCAAAGCCCCTTGAAAACGGAAACTAAGCAAAAACCTGTTCTGTGCTGAAACACACTCTGGCATTTCAGATTTTGTTGCACTGTACTGTAGAGCCAGTTCTAGGTTTTCCCTTTTGCAGGATGAGCTGGCCGCCATGCTGAAAGTGCACAAGGCTCACAGGTCGTCTCACACTGCAGGGAGCCCTGCACTCCCTTCCCAAGCACTGCTTAAATTAATTTTTTTTTATCTCTTGACACAGTGTGTCTACAGGTTACGAATTGCCAGTGTTTTCTTTTCACACACACGATGTACGAGAGGTGAGGCAGAGCTATGCTGTGCCGGTTTCCCCAGTGAAAACACAGGCAGATCTACTGCTCTGTCTGCAGAGACAGAAGCCTCTCTACTGATTCACGGATCATTTAGCTGTTTGTGTGACATTATATGACTTGAATGTGAAGGTTCACGTTACTTTACACATTTATTTCTTTTTTGTACATTTACTTATTTACTATTTGTGGATAAAAATGCAGAGTGTTCCTTTGTAATTTAGTTATTTTGATTTGTTTGCACATATTTTAATATTGCATGTGTTCTTTTAGTTGTGAAGGCTTTTTGTGTGTTTAAAAGCTTGGGGAGTTGTACTGAAACACTTTGCAAGCTGAAATTAATTGAATTTCTGAGTCCTTTGTGTGATTTCCATGCTCTAGACAAGCAGTCCCCAACCTGTCTTCTGCAGACCCCGGAGATCTGCTAAGCTCTTACAGGGGTTCCGCGGAAAAGATGAGGTGATATCAACTGCTCCAACTCCGCATGCTGGTTGTGAAGTCAGAGAAAGAGAACCAGCTTTCTCCTACAGCTAATTACTCAACACAAACACACACACACACACACAGGTCCTCCTACAGATCGTTACTCAGCACACACACACACATCCTCCTACAGCTAATTACTCAACACACACACACACATCCTCCTACAGCTCGTTACTCAGCACACACACACACATCCTCCTACGGCTAATTACTCAGCACACACACATCCTCCTACAGCTCGTTACTCAGCACACACACATTCTCCTACAGCTCGTTACTCAGCACACACACATCCTCCTACAGCTCGTTACTCAGCACACACACATTCTCCTACAGCTCGTTACTCAGCACACACACACACACACGTACACGTGCTCCTACAGCTCGTTACTCAGCACACACACACACGTGCTCCTACAGCTCGTTACTCAGCACATTCTCTACATGGCACGGCTGGGCTTCACAAATACATTTTAGGAGGTAATCGTTAAGAACTTTGTGTAAATTAAAGTGGGCACAAGTGTTGCTGAGTGCTGAGTTTCAGTACTGTGTGTAGCGAAGTGTAAAACCAGCTCATCCTAGAGGTGCTCCGCGCTCTCGAAGAGGCTGGGAACTGCTGCTCTGAGCCCTTGGGTTCAACGTCACTTTCTTCCTGCTGTTCCTCACCTCTTGTACTAAACGTTTACAGAGAGTATATGAGGGGAAGTCGATCACATTTAACTCTATTTGTGTTTTAAGGTCCTGGGAGCTGCAGGCACTGTTTGACAGGTCAGCCCCATCCTCTGCCCTTCAGTTCCAGGGTTTTAGTGAAACCACTACTGGAAATGAGTACCTAACAGCTGGCTGTAAGCATCTGTAGCATTTCCTCTGGCTTCTTTTTTAAACTGTAAGAAAACTGGTTGTACTTTTTTAAATGCACTTAATGTTCCCTTAAAATATTAGGGCCAAAGTTTTATTTATTATTATTTATTTCGTTTTTGTTTATTTCTCAACGCAGTTAAGAACAGGTTTGCGGAACATTTTCTAGGCAGCCGTTCTTTTTGAAAGTGGAGGATTTTTTTCCGGGGCCTTGTTTGGTGCCCAGCCCTTGTAGCACTTACAGGACTGGATCGCCCTGGACGCATTTCCTGAAGAACAGCAGAACGGGCCATTGCTGAACCGAAGGAGTAAGGAGCCAGAACCCAAGAAAGACAAAGACAGGGACGAGGAAGAAACAAGGGAGAAGACCTCC
This sequence comes from Lepisosteus oculatus, assembly GCF_040954835.1. Classification (NCBI taxonomy): domain Eukaryota; kingdom Metazoa; phylum Chordata; class Actinopteri; order Semionotiformes; family Lepisosteidae; genus Lepisosteus; species Lepisosteus oculatus. The sequence goes on along the minus strand of NC_090708.1, from coordinate 1,599,588 downwards.
TGTTGAGATGGAGCGAGATGGGGCTGAGGATATGCACAGACAAGCTTGTGGGAGAAGGTTCTGGATGCCTTCATGTACACTGTGTTCTCTGTTTGCAGTGTGGGTTAATTATTCGGGATTCCCAATTTGTGATTCCCACTGGCCTCTTGCTGTGGAGCCTCAACTTTCCTTGCATCCTGGAAGAAGGTGGTGTGTCTTGTCCTTTGTGCTTCTTGGTTTATCCTGCTCTGGCCTCCCACGCTTCCTCCCTGTCGGGAACCAACAGGTGTAATGGGAGGATCCTTATGCGTTGCCGTGAACCCTGCGGAATGCAGGGTGGCACAGGCACAATATCCGAAACACGTGATCCAGAGGCTTGGTCAATGTGAGAAGAAATGAATCCGGTAACCAGAGAAATCCGAGAAAGGACCTGAAGCAGGATCGTTTTCCTCCCAGCTCACCTGCCTCTTCTTAAACGGAGGGAAAACGCACTCCTTTCATTAGACATCTTCAAGAAGAAGACAAAAAGTTCAAGAAGCCAGCACAGACTCCGGTCTGCATCCTGGAAAAGTGCAGGGCTGAAGGTCAGATGCTCAGTGGTGGGTGTTTTCTGAAAGTGGTTGTCTTTCCGGTTGGCGGCTCATCAGAGGAAGATATATGTGATCTTGGACATCTGCAACATCTGGAGATCATTCTTCTGGTGCATTATTTTCAAAATCAACATCTCATCTTGTTGTACGAGTCGTTTTCCGTTTGCTTTGATTCCAGAGGAAAGCTGTAACACTTTACCGCCCCAAATTTATGCTATAAAGTAGGACCCAAACAAGCAAGTAACTCTCAGTGGCTTCTGTTAATCTCTGTAATAAGAGATAGTAGAAATGTTCCAAATAGCTAAAGTAACACATGCGTAACCGTAGTGCCTTTGAACACCACCAAAAGTCATGTCACAGATGCCTCAAGGACATGTGTTCTCCCTCAGTATTTTCCATAAAATCTATTATGTCCTGTCAAGGCAGAAATATTTGTGGTGCAACAAGACGTCTGGAATTTTAATGGGTCATAGTCACAGGTACACTTAAATTGGGTTGACTTCCCTCTGTAGAAAAAAACTAAGATGTATTGAATGTATATTTAAAGAAAGCAGAACTATTAAATATGTTTTGTTGCTGAAATTAATGGAACACTTATTTTGGACACGTTGAGATGTGTTGATTTTAACAATTTAATAAAAAAACTTTAATCTTTGTTAACTGCTCTCTGTGGTTTTGTGTGTGGCAATGCGGTGTAATGTGGCATACTCTTCCATCAGCACTGTGGAGTGGTTATATTTTATATATGGTTGTGTATTTGCACACCCAGTGAGCAGAATAGTCTCTATCAGGGGAGGATTTTTAATTTAAATTAACCAATTTTTACTGAAAATTAAAATTAGCTTATTGGTTTCATCAATACCTTATCCATTTACTTATGTTATGAAGACAGACATTTTGAAGTTTTGATGTGATATTTTACCATTTTACTGAATCATGCCTGGCTGATGTAGGTTCTTTTCTCACTTGTAAAACCCATGCTTCAAAACATTCCAATTAAATACTTACACCCGCCTTTTTAGTGTAGTTTAAGGGTGTTGGTGACAAACCAAAAAGAGAAAATGCGTGTCTTGAGAACTGAAAAATAAATGTCCTTTTTTTACACTGAAATCAAAAAGATTAAACAAAGTTGATGGGGCACTTTTTTACACCGTAAGCGGAAGAAGAAATAACAATAAACACACAACTTGTATTAAAGCAAACAACTTTTGGATTATTTCACAAATGCAGGAAAACGACAAGGTGGGCCAGAGTTGGCTGGCACCTGTTAAAAAGAGCGAAGTACAGGGCAGGCGGAGCGACCAGCCGCGCTCGAGAAGACACACAGTAGGCTTTCCAGCTCATGGTGCGTCTCCAAACATGAATCACACTAGTAAGAGGAAAATTAACAGTCACAGACAAGGTTAAAAAAACAACTGTAGAGGGCAGAGAAGAAGGTTGTGTTAAAGACCATCATCCAGGTGGGGCTGCACATTGGTGGAGGTGGAGAGGGGTCCCCATTACCTGTAAAGCGCTTTGAGTGGAGTGTCCAGAAAAGCGCTATATAAGTGTAAGCAATTCTTAATTATTATTATTATTATTATAAGAGGACTCGGAGCCTTGAAGGATGTTGTCTTACTCCCTCGTGCTTCTTCAGCTGGGAACAGAGCTGCTGTGCTGTTACATTCCACTTTCAGAAAGCACTGCGCCCAGGACTCCAGACTCAGTTCACAACCCCGGATGGCAACGTATTTACTCATTCGGACTGATTGCCGCTGTGGCTCATTAATCAAAGGGGAAATGACGTAGTGGAGACGACGAATCCATTCAGGCGAGCGTTAGTCATGCGGTTGATGTTGTGGCTCACGGTGTTTGAATTGAATCAGATTTGGTCTGAATTCCGAGGTCCAGTTCTGCTGGAGCTGCAGTAGGTGTGGAATATTGGAAGTAATATCTTTCACGTAGATCTCAGATCATCCGAAGCATCGAGACGAGTCTGTTCGTATGAAGCCGTAATTTAAAACTGCTGAGGCTGAATGATTTAGTCTCTGTTATCTCCTTGTTCACTATTCACAGACCCTTGGCACCTGCAGTTTGTTCTTCAACAACAACAACAACAATAAAAAGTAGCAACTAGGAGATTTATTAAAAACGAAAGATTATAAAAATTGAGTACAGTGAATTCAGTGAAAGTACTGAATACAGTTTTGCATTTTCCATCTGCTACTGAGCTGTTTTCGCATGGATCAGTACAAGTACCAGAACTCACATCCAGACCTTCTCTGTCCCGCTGTTTGCCTGCGGTGGTTTTGAAGTGTGCCGAAGCCCGGTCCGCTCTGGTCCCGGCCAGTGGCACTGGGACGCCCGGCGAGGGCAGGGTCAGTGAGCCAGCTTTGGCCCCTTGTCTTACTGCCTGGGTGGGTCTCTCTGATTCCAGAGGAGCCGGTTCCGCGAGTCTGAAGGATTCCTGTCTGGTTTGAAGGTTGTTCCAATGTCCGAGCTGGGACAGCGTCAGGGCGCGTTGGAAGGAAGGGAAAAGCACATTGCAGCTGAGGTGCCACTCACTCCTGAAGGAGCTGAAATATTCCCATCCCTCATCCTTCCTGCTTTTCAGTGTGCAGTTAACCTCCTGTAAAGGTGTGTTTTAAGTGTTCGAGTGCCTATGACTGTTTTGTATGTACAGAGCTTTGGGCTTCTACAGGATGAAAAGCAATGAGAAAATGCAAGGAGTGACATTAATATTCTCCTGCTGTATTCCCACATTCTGGGAAGCTCCCTCTAGCAGCAACACCCTGGACAACTTACAAGCGTGCTCCTCTCTTCCTGGTTCAATGCTGAGTTTTCTTTGGAATAATGAATTCCCTTGAGTTCCCTACATTATGTAGCGTTTTTCATCCCTAAGGACTGCAAATCAATGCTGGAGTGGAGAAGACATTTCCCTTAGGTTGGGAAATGAAGGTTTAAAACCAACACTGTTTGATGGTGTCATTTAATGTTATTTACCCTCACCTCCCCCCCCAGAAAAAAACACACCCTCTAGCATATTCTCATTTATGTGAGGATTACTGTTACCGTGTTGCCGTCGGTGCCTAGCGAGTTCGTCAGCGGGCCGGGGGCCGGACCGTGAAGGTGAGTGGAGGGGAAGGTCGAGGCCTTCGCTGTGACCCCAGCTCCGGCAGCTCCTGGGGGAGGGGGTGAGCGCAGTGGGGCCCCCTCCACCGGACACCCCAGCAGCCAGCTGCTCGCTGCAAGTGACATGGTCGGTTCCACCAGTAGCCTGCGGTTTGGCCACGTGCCCGCTTTATTTGGGTTTTTCGAAATAAATAGTTTGTACTTTTTTTTGCGATCTTTTACGTGCGTGTGGCAGCAGTGAGTAATCATTACTGGAGCTGTAAAGCTTGCCCGCTCACGTTACAGGAAAGAGGAGTGCCAAGGCCTTCTCCAAACTGCAAATTATTGGGCAGCTGCTTTTTTTAAACATACAGCTGTAAATGCTGCAGTATGTTTATTTGAATGCTTTTGGGGGGTGTGTTACAGTTTGAACCCTACGTGACTGCGCCGTGCTGACAAAAAGGCCTTTTCTTTTATGACTTCAGCAGTGTCATGTTGGCATCATCAGCAAAACGCCTCGGATCGTCCTCAGATTAAATGATAAAATGTAACACATTACTACCAGAGGTACGGGGGTGGCCTTTATTTCGCATGCACTCTGTGGGTGAGATGTTTTTCTTTTTTTCTTTGCTCATCAGTGCAGGCTTGCTCAGGCTCATGCATGATGTTTGTAATTCTATAGTGAGCATTAAAAGAAAACAATTAAAACAGGATCTAATTCACCAGATGATCATCAGGAAAATGCTAATTGTTGGTAGCATGTACACTAACATTTTGACAAACAGGTGTGACATTGGAGTCAGCAGGGCTGATCAGCAGGGTGTTTACAGCCCAGGAGTGTGTCTGGAAGCCATGCCAGCTGCCCCTAAGTGACTCTCGTCTTGTGAACTTCTGTCCTGTTCCTTTCGACACTGCCTGGACAAGTATGTACTGTACCTGTTATCGCAAATGACAAAACTTTGTCCTCCCAATGTTAGAGCTGACTGTCTGACTATAACAACATAATGAAATGTCTGAATGAGTTTTAGTGTGGGTTTGAAGAACGGGCTCATTAGTGACGATCGTAGCTCTTGCATTCTGATGAGCTCCTCTAGTTCTGTGAGGTCCTGGCACTCACTGCTCACCTCTTCCCTTGTTACAGTAGAGTGTCCCACTTTCCACCTGCCAGTGGATCTTCAGCTTTCTCACAGATAGAAGGCAGTGGGTGTAGCTCAGCCCTTATCTGTCAGACTGTCTGTTAGTGAGTGCTGGTGGACCTCAAGGATGTGATGATGATCTAGGGGACGCGCATCAACCCGTCTCCTCCCTCTCGCGGTGCTCTCCAGCTTCCTGGAGCTCCAGAAGTTTTGTGGCTTTTCTGGGATACAGCACAAGGAACACAAACTGCAGATCATGGGTGTGAAAGCCATTTCTAAGGTGTATGTTATGTAGGACTTTGTAGGAATCAGCTGGTCTGATTATGAACCTCAAATCAGGATGAAATGGCTACACAGGTGCCTCGCCCAGCCTTTGCGTTTAAATCACAAGTGACCGACGAACTTTCTCACTTAAACATCTGTACACTTGTGGGAGGCTGGACCAGGCTACCCTGCCCTGTTGCTGAAGCAGATACCTCCTGTTTCAAGAAACAGCTGGATGAGATCAGTTAGCAAAAAAACAAGCAAGATGGGCTTCCTTAGCAAGAGATCATTTTTATCAGGGAAGAAGAGAAGTACGTTCTGATATTGATCTATGTTTTTATCACTTGTTCTCTGGTTTTTGTCCACTAGTTCTCCTGCACAATAAACAGCAGAGGGTGCCAAATTCCTATGTCAGAAATGCGTAGGAGCCGCACACAGGTTGTCTCCATTAACATTGATCTCTTCAGAGAGAAAGAGGATGCCCGTGGAAATTTAGAATAATTTGTTACTTCATGGAAATCACCGATAACATACAGATGATTAACGGTGCTTATTCACAACACTTGAAATACTTAACTTCTGTACTATCAAGGTAATATTTATACCTTTAACTGTTTTTGGAGTTCCACTTCCAGAACTCAGGTTTCATTTTTATAAGAACAGCTCTGAGTTCCAGTGTGTGTCAGTTTTAATTACGTACTTCCAGTATGTTAAAGTGATACAAGAGTGCTTTGCTCATTGCAAACACATTTTGCTGGTGAGTCCAGGACCCAGGTGGACACCACCGCTGGGCGGTCAGTGCACTGTGGCCCTCGCTGAGGCGAGGAACTGTAATCCTAACCCTAACGAAACTGCAGCGTCCAGTTTCCTGCGGGGGGTCATCCTTGCTCTTGCCAGAGCTCTTCGGCGTCCAGCACAGATGTTCGCAGTCTGACTCCGCGCAGGGGCAGCTCCAGAGCCGCAGGGAGCTTGGGCCTGCCGGGGAGACTCCCACGAAACAGCGTTCTCCTCCCCTGAACAGTGTTTCCATGCGTGGGCCGGCCCGGCGATCAACAGAACAAGTACAGCAGGAAGAGGCCCACCCTGCTGGATGCTTTGCAGCGGTTTGCAACGCTGATGTCACTGCAGAAACGGCTCATGCTGCGCTTGCAGCTCCAGGGCGTTTTCCCTCCGTTTGGAGAGATGGTGTTCGGCGTGAAGGGGGATCAGGCTCTGGAGAGTGACTCCCTTCCCCGCCGGGACCATGGGATGTGGGCTTCGTCACTCACGCCCTCTCATGGCAGGATGACGTGCTGTAGTGTCTTCTCAGCATCTCTTCCGGCCACTTCTTATTTCTTGGAAAAAAAGACAGGGAGTCTGATAAGAGAGAGGAGCACAGCTCCAGTCCTGCAGGGCCAGGAGAGTTCTGGCTTTCCTTCAATCTGAGCCCTTCATCACCCAACTGAGCTCATTAGTTTCTTAATTGTACAAGCTGAGGCCTTGCTGGAGGTTTATAGAGACCTGCTGCATGGTGGCCTGCGAAGAGCAGAGCTCCCTGGAGATAAGAGCAGTGGTTTAAATAAAGATTCCCAAAGTTACATACAGCATAGTAACTCAATACAATTCCTATATATAACATTATTAACTTAATAAATGAATAAATGATCTTTTCATTGAAATCCATCCTAGATTTGAACTGTGAAAGTATTTTCAAATAATTTATCAAACCGATTTGTTATAAAGATCTTTATTTTTTCATTTATCAATGGTAATCAACAGTATAAAAAGTAGCTCGCCACCTTGGTGTAGACACTGGAATAGCATGTTATAGGATCTGCAGAGGCTGGGTTTGTTAGGAGCCCGTACAGTGACTGAGTCTGTGGCCCTGCTGTTCCCACGTGTGGATGTCAGGTGATTCCAATGATGTCCTCAGCTGATCGTGACAATTTCCAATAGGAAGTGTGTAAGAAGAATTCCTTCCCTCTCTCTCCAACTGAAGCAGCTTCAGTTGCCTCTTCCCACAGTGCCTATTAATCTACCCAGCTGCTCTTTAATGTGCGCTCCTTGCCACAGTCCGTGCCGTTCCACAAAGAAACCTTCTGAGGAAACTAACAACTGTGCCACACTGAGCTCTGCTGCAACATGACTGATTCTGAGGTGCTGGTCACACGTGTCTCAGCGTGGCTGAGCTTGGCACTGCGAATGGAATTAAAAAAGGAGATTTAAACTTTTACTGCGGTATGCCTAAATTTAGCTCAGGAAGTACATTTCACACATTGTCTTCCATCAGAGACAAACACTTGAGAATCCTCACAGTGCTGTGAAATTGTAGCAGATGGTACAGTCAGTAGTACGTTTAGTTTGTAAAGCAGTTAATAAGCTCATTTGATTTTTAGGTGAAGTTTAGCCCAAATTAAGGCTGTGTTGGAGTACAATGATTCCAGAATTGCCTGCTCACAGTTACGCTGACATCACTTGCATTTAAAATATAGAACACCGTGTTTGCAGCACTTAAACACTGCAGCGTGCAAGACTTTTGTTCCAAAGGGGAAAAACTGAACAAGAAGGAACCATTGTTGGCAGCTGTTTTAAATTCATTACTTAATTTCCACTGATCATCAGATCCATTCCCAGAAAGCCGTCTATTCCTGGTGCGGGACTCGGCAGCCCGGAGCCTGTCCCGTCCTGGAGGCACGGGGATCGGGAAGGGATCATGCCCTGCAATGAGACGCCAGGCGCAATTTCCATTTGAAAATGCAGTAAGAGAGAAATCACATTTTAAAAACCGCCGTCGCTCTCGTTTTGAAATGTGAGCAATATGAATTTGATTACCTGTAATACATCAGCACTGAGGCTGGAATATCAGTCTTACCCAGGGCTGCATACCTTTACCTGAGCAGTAGAGTATTGCTAACAATTTCCCCGGATGTGCCTTCTGTTTATAGTCATGTGTAGTTGCACAGTGCTTGCTGTTGGGGTTCGTAACTGTACTGCCAAACAGTACATTTCACACTGTAATTTAACAGGTCTGATCCTGCTTGACTTAGTCTGGCATTATAATCCCTCTCATCTGCTCGTGAGAGTTTTCAATGCCTCAGTACCACATTCCTAGAGTCAGATCTGGGTGCCTTCCCTACTGAACCCCAATAAACTGAGCAGTCCAAGAGTTCGAGGGCAGACAACGAGTGCTCTCTGTCATCGTTTGTTTTTAGAATTGTCTTTTTAAGGTAAGGGCAGAGATATGGAAGTATCCAGAAGAAAAAAGCCAAAGTGAGACAGGTGCTGTATGATCGTTAAACACAATAAATCCAGTGAAAGTGTTCTTTCCCTTTGTTAGGACTTTTCCTGAATGTTCAGCTTTGGGATTTGAGCAAAGATTTGCTTTTCTCCAGCACACTGTTTGCTGGTTCTGATCCACAAAGCCGGTCTGAAGCAGTGAAGCAGTGAAGCCTCAAAGGATAATTTCAGAACAGGAACAAAAACACATTTTCAGATGCAGATTTTCTGGGAGGGAGGGTGGCGTGTTTTCCAGACAAAAACGTCGCTCCTTGAGGTTTTGGAGGAGACGGCAGGAATGCGCTTTAGTGCTGATCTTTTTACGCTGTTTCACCTTTTGATTTTGTTGATGTGTTCGCACAGAATGGAGAGGTGCTGGGTGAGCTTCACCAGGGCGACGATGAGCGCCCCCCCCAGGAGCGTGCAGGAGGGCCAGAGCAGAGAGAGCAGCACCGCCCTGCGGCCGTGCAGCCGGGTCAGGAGCACGCTGGCCTGCCCTTCCCCGGGGTCGTAGTAGCAAGGGAAGTGCTGGTGCACCTTCAGGCGCTCGGAAATGTTCCGAATTATCGTCTGCGCCACGGAGTAGTCCTTCCGGCATTTGGGCACAAAAAAGCACTAGAAAGAGAAAGAAAAAGGGTCTGTAATCGAAGTCAGCACACTACACACAACATTTAAAATGTCAGAGGCCTCGTATTAAAATGAAAAGCCTTAACAGACGGGGCAGTGAAACTGGGACACAATACCACACCTACAATGACAAATGTATCCATGCCTTGTGCAACTTGTGTCACGCAGAGCCCGATGAGGACAATGTCCCCAGTAAGCACTGAGTCACGCGACCTTATTGACTAGTATTCTGGCTGGCGTCGTGCCTGGACTCACCTCAGGATTCAGCTCCTGCATCTCCTCGTTGTGGGAGAGCCGAGCTGCTTTCCCAGAAGAGTTGAGCATGACAAACACTTGCAGACAGGGGTACCTCGAGCCCTTCCAGCAGTCCGAGCCACAGCTGTAGCTACAGTTCACGTCGGCCACGATGCTGGAGTTGAGCACAGTGCAGTTGGACTCCCCTGTCCATATGCTGAAGACGATTCAAGAAAGAAAAAGGATTATATACTGGTTACCAGTTATAATGCCAAGTATTACCTAGATACTAGCTTTAAAGTCATGGATAACAGACTATTATCCCTGTTTTCATACCCTGCCCACGCAGAGTCTGTATTTAATAATCCACTATGACTCTATAATGCTGTACCAGCACGGGTGGAACAAGAGATTCAGAGAAGGTTTGCCTGGCAGCACTGGGTCCAGACCTGCGTGGGTTTCCTCCAAAGACATACTGGCAGGATAAATGGCTTCTGGGAAAACTAGCTCTGGCAAGTGACAAGGGATGGACTGGCATCCTGTGCAGGGTGCACCCTGCCTTGCACCCATTGCCTGCTGGGACAGGGACAGGCTCTATCACACCCCCTGCTGAGACACTGGTCGCTGATGGGGCCGGTCAGCGCCACAGTACTTGCCGGAGAAGGAGAAGGGTCGAAGTGTCACTCTCTGGGCACACCCCAGGTGAGGTGGGCGCCCTGCCATGACTGAGCCCTGAACCTCCCAGGCCACTGGCAGAGCTTAGAGCTCACCCTCAGATCCCGCCCAGCTACGGCCACTTTCCTCTGCACCACATCAGCAGGCGGCCTGCACGATCAAGCTTTCCCCCACTGTGCTCCATCAGGGCCCAACATGGGCTGAATGTGATCACCTTTAAAATTCTGTAAAACCCCCCCAGAGAGTCAGACCCTGGCCGGTCCAGCTCTCTGTCTCTCAGTGAGCACGGTGCAGCCTGGGGTCCACACAGGGGGCTGCCTGTGCTGACCACAGGCTACAGCACAGGGGGAATCTCTGAACTGGCAGATTTTTCTGCTCGGCGACCCACAGCGTGCCTGTGTGAGGCGCCTGGGGTGTCCGTGGCCTTGCTCACTGCTGCTGAGGGACCACAGTGAGGACGAGCTGCAGGTGCAGGTAGGCTGATCCCAAAATTGGCCACAATTTCTACAGCAGGATCGCCTTCGGCTGGAGTGAGGATGAGGGTGAGGTCATGTAGGGCTGAGGTGCACATCCCACTAATCCCACCAGTCTCCAATGGGATGGAGGCTGGGCAAATCCTCTGAAGCCGACCACCCGCCCTGCCAAGCCCATTCTGTAGTTAGTAGCTAAGGTATTGATCCCGGGATTTTCCTGCAGCTGTTTCTGGAAAGACATCGGGTTTTTGACATCATGGTTGGGTATCTAGTTCCATAATCCCACAACCTTCTGCCTTAAGAATTATTTTATTTATTTATTAATTTTGTACCTTATTGCACTTGCTTGATCGTTCCTTGTACCGACAAACCCAATGTAATTTTTCTATCATCTGAAAATATATTTTTTTTCTAAAAACAATAAGTCCAGTGTAAGTCAATCTAGTCAGAATAATTATAATAACGGTGCTCTTGAGTGATCTGCTCTGCACACGGCGCTCATCCCTGTCTGACCACCAGAGGGAGCCCAAGCGCCCCAGCGCCCCTACCTCTCCGTGTAGGAGCGCACCACGGTGATTCCCAGGAGGAAGTACGTCATGACGGAGAACCCCATCATGCTGATGCCCAGGAGCATGGCTCTGTCCTCGCCGGCCCGCAGCGCCGTCACCGTCTTCCTCTTGTCCAGGAGGTCGTGCTCCCGGATTTTCTGGTAAATCGTCCTGATGATTCAAACAAACATGCGGCTCAAAACACAACAAGCCAACAACAGGTCTTTTACATTTCCGCTGCATCACCCCAGATTACAATCGTCACCTACAGGAAGTTAAATACATGATTTTAGGCCACTGCAGGGATGAAGAAAAGAGTGTGCATCTTGGACACAGATCGCACCTGTGTGCAACATCCCAGAGCTCGTCTCCTGTACTGGAGAAGGGAGCTTATTATAACACGACTCGTCCAGTCAGGTTTTAGCGCTTTTTCCGCGCACCTTGTTGCACTGTGTGTTTAATTGACTCGTTTTCACTGTGATAGTCAGGACAGGACACAAAGTCAGGCACACGCAGGTCCGGTCACTCACAGCTGCATACAACACGAATTTCTGATGTTGCCCGTGTGACAAGTAACACTTGGGTGTGCCATTATGTGACATTTAAATAGAAGCAGGGGATTTTGACTTTCTGTTTATGCTCAGTCTCAACTCCACACAGACTTCATGCAGTTGTATTTGTTTATTACAGACGTGGTTGTTGAAACAGATGCAAACGGCGTAAACTCGATGCACAGCCCTTTTGTGACTGAAAGCATGTATGCTAATTAAGTTCTTTCAAATAAACATCTTTTGCACTTACTAGAACAGCACAAAATCAATATTACATGATTTACAGATAAGGTAATATGATCTACATCTGCATATAAAGGAAATCAATCAGGTCTACTCAATTATAGAGCGAGTGTAAGGACTGTCTTTTGAAAGTCAATTTCTTACTTGCAAGTAATTCTTTCTCCTGGAAAAAATATGGATTACTCTTGTGTGTTATAGATTTATGACTCGATTCTTAATTCTGTAAAAAACTGCACACGCTCTACTGGATACTGATAATCAATGTTAAGCATTTAATTAATTGAGATTACAAGAGCAGCTGATTTACATGACTTGACTGATTTGCAGCGTGTTCATTTTCAGATGTGCGTCTTAAATGAAGAAACGCTGAGTTACTTACACCACTCCCCTGTCAACAGTTCTGTTACCAACAGTTATGAAATCTGTTGGATTTCGTCAACAATTATCGGCTCCCCATGTTTAAATTGCATGTGTTGTTTTTTTTAACCGAACCATTAATATAAGTTGTTTTTGTCATTTGGAATATCTGGCTACGTTTTAGGTCAGAGACCAAAAGGTCTATGCAAAAAGAAGAAAATATTTGTGAATATTATTTTATTCAAGTACGCACTGGACGCCCAGTACAGATTTCTAAACCAGTCAGGGCCGTCCCTGAGCCCTGTCCAGAGCAGCCCCTCTTCCTCTGGCTGGGAAGGGCCCCTGCCGAGCGGGGCGCAGCTGGCAGAGGAAGGTCAGAGGTCAGAGGTCAGAGGCGAGGAGCGAGCGGCAGCGGTACCTCCTCTCGGGCCCCGGTCCCTGCGCAGTCCTGCTTCCCGTCCAGAGGAACATGCTCCGGGAGGTCCCGCGGGGGCGCGCGCTCACGGGGCGGGTCCGGGTCCGGCTCGGCTGCTGGGGGGATCTGGGGGGGAGACGGCGAGAGGCCCAGTCAGTGTGGGTGGCGTTGCCAGGAGGGCCCGGAGGATGGGGGGCTCTGTCAGCTGGCCCTGAGGCCAGCACAGCGCCTGCACCTGCCCCCCCGCGCACAGGGCCTTCACCCGCCCCCCCGCGCACAGGGCCGCCCTGCCCCTCCTCGGGAGCGGGGGTCGTGCCGAGGCGTTCGGGAGGCTTCGATCCCTCACGCCAGTGTGTGGCTGGCGGCCCCCCTGCCAGCAGGCGCTGCGATTGGCCCGGCCCTGCGGCCCCATGGCAACGCAGCGACACAGGGGCTCCGGCGCTGTGATTGACTGCTGAGCCGCGCGGAGTCGATGTGAGGGTCTCGCTCTGCAGCCTGCGAGGCGGGGGGGCAGTTGTTAACCCTTCGCCTGGCCTCTCTCCCCGTCTGCCATGCAGCTCTGTGCTTGTGCTCGCTTTACAGAAGTACTTGAGTGGTCTTCATCGGGGCAGGAAAAAGAGACAAACAGCAACCGCCGCCAGAGTGTCCCTCTGCTCTGCATTCACTCATCTGCAGTTGTGCTGTGAGCAAGAGTCCACAGGGAAACTGGATTCCTGTTTTAATTCATACATTTATAATTCTTTGGGAGGATTACAGTTCCTAGAAGGTTCACTGCAAGGGGACTTTTCTTTCCATTGTCTTCATGTTATGTCCCCAGCTGCGCCTTTCTCTTTATCGCCTGTTTGCAGCCGGCCCGTCTTAATTTACCGCTGTCTGGATTTGAGTTAGAAGCCACTGAGCACAGGCAGCCAACAGCACCAGCACTGGTCTGGGTACAGGGCTGGAGCCTGGGCGGCGGATTGAATTGATGGGTTTTGTGATCAAAATGTCATTAAGCAGCTAGGCACGGCGGCTTCAAATACCTGCCAACCATCAAGGACAAGAGTCTTATCAAGAATGCAAAAAAAAAGCTCTTCCGCCATGTGTGAGGAGCGGGGAAGCTGTTTGGAATCACACTTTAAAATTGTTCTTTAAGTAAGACGAGACGCCAGATGCCTCTGTTTTGTAAGAAGGGAGCTCTTTCTCTTGAACAGAGCTGGCATCCTGACACTCCGTGGACTGTGCAGAGTGCGGACCTTTGTGTGAGCGAAGGCTCCCCCTTCGAGGCCTGGGGGGCCTGCTGGGGGTTTCTCATTCCTGTGAACGGGGAAAACCGGGGCCTGAAAACCGAACGGCGGTACGGGGAGTGTTTCAGGCCCCTTCAGGGTCAGACCCGGATGCGCCGAATTGCTTCATGTCAACACGGATGTCTGAACCTTCCCACACTTTCACAGGACAAATGCTAAAAATGGAGCTGCAGGGATTGCTGGGTCTGGGGACGCGCGGTTCACGGTGGCAGCATCGCAGAGCTGTTTCCGAAGAAGGACGGCTTGGAAATGTGTCATCGGGGACACAGAGCTGGACGCCGCAGATGAGTGTCAGATTCTTTTGTGCGTGCCTGCCTCCGTGTATCGCACGTCTGCAGAGCCAGGCATGCGGGGTTCTTAGTCTTGGGCTGACAGCTCTCCTGTTCCTGTGGACGGGCTGCCAGTGCTGGTACGCTCTGGAGCCGAGCGCTCATACCTCCCTCTTACCACCAAGGGCCCTTTCTGAAGCCGGGGTTCTGGACAACATCCAACAGATTACAGTCTGCAAATTAACACATCTGAAAATTCCCACATAATCACCAGCATACTGGAAAACAGTGGAGCCCCCGGTTCCCCCACCAAGAAGGAAGTAGTAATAAAAAAAACACCTGCTGTAAAGGAAAGATATGAAACTCCAATTTATTACAAAATGGTTTGAAAGCGTTTTTGAGGGGAGAATCGTCCCTGCCAATTCCTCAGCTCCTGAAAGTCCACAAACCCGGCATGAAAATGTCTTGCTGTGTGTCCTAATGTGTCGTGACATCTGGAGAGGACCAGAACATCTGGAGACTGTCTGGTTTTGACACCTGTCACCATAAGTTTCATTGTTTTCCTCAGAGGGTGCAGAGGTCAGGACAGCCGAGAGAAAGCTTCTCGGCTTCTCGTAACGAGTAGGATTTGGCGATCAGATTACTGGAAGCTGGGGGGGTCAGTGTGCATTTCCTTTTTTGGCCAGCAAACTTCATCTCAACCTTGAGATTGTGGAAAACAATGCAACTTCACAACCAGAAAACGGGGACAAGACTGAAGGACATAAAGGGGATCTGTATTTGCAGCACTGGATGCATTTAAAATTCTAATGCGCTGCCCATTTTCACTCTGTGTTTCATAATAATGTCGATTGTTTAAATGAGCTTTTTTTAGCTTGAGGCCCATCGCGTAGATTACTTTGGCATCTCTCTCACACGTGCGCGCCAGTCGGGGGTGTCTATTCAGTCCCGCTCGGACGTTCCCCTGAGGGCCAGAGTTAAGTGATATGATAACACTGCCTTCTGGAAGCCTGACATGCGAAAATGATAATGGATTATCGTCAGCCTAGCCCCCAACTGGCTGTTGGATGGGAACCAGTCCTTTTGAATACAGTACAAATTCCAAGCCCGGCATTGAAAATTAGGGAATCTCTTTCTCTAATTGTGTTGTTGCCCTGGTGGCATTTTTCCTGCCTGTTCCTGTGTACAAAGATTCAAAGGGGTTTGGTTGTAAACCCCAGCTGGAGTGGCTCTGGGTCTGTTCAAATGGGCAGGGATCACTGTTCTGCTCACAAGGATCGCCGTGTCCATATGTGGTGTCATTAACTACACCGACTTCATAAGCCACACAATTCTGGCTAACCTCTCTTATTTAACACACAATTACCCGCCTAATCTTGTGTGAAATTGTACTGCTAATGTATGATGGAAGGCAAACACTAAAGGGTGTCAGTGTTGATGAGGTAAAAAAAAAATCAGCACATGTTTTTATCAGTGCTAGAAACCAACGCGTCTTGTGCACAGAGAGAGGTAACTTTCGTCATACAACATCAAGTTGCCTAATTACATTTGAGTCCCAACCCCGTGGAATCAGACAAAAGGCCATGTGATGCTTTAAACCAGATACAAACATGACTTGGCATCATCTCAATGTTTAATCTCTTTAGCAATACTTTGGTAAAATGATGCTAATGTTCCTAATGACAGTTTTCATCTTTTGCATATTTTATGCATTTTTATGCTTTAGTTCAGGGTGTACTGAAATGCTGAAATGTAAATGCAAGACATCCTTATAACAAAGGTCTGTAAAAATACGTTAAGTCAGTTAGGCAGTTACCGTGCTAGCTTCTGCTGTCTGCAAATGACTACACCTGTTTTCATAGTAAAAGTGGCGAAGAAAAGGTAGGTTTGTTGCATGCATATTGTTTTTAGCATTTTCAACCTTTTATAACAAAATAATTAAATTAGCATTGTTTTTCTTTCCAGGTTCATTTACTGCCATCCTCAATAAAATCTAATTAGCTGATAATGTGCGCCTTTTCTGGTCTGTTACACTGACGATAATTATATTTTGGCAGCTTAGCGCATGGTAGCCCAGACCCAATGGAAAGTGAGCGGGACCTGATCTGCACCCATGAGCTTGTTTGCTGAGGAGTTAGGGACTGCATGCAGGCAACAAACAAGAGCTGAAGCATTATTTACAGTTGTTATTGAAACGCAACATAGAGAAAAATAACACAAGAATGGTTACAAACGAGACCCATTCATTAAATATGGCCTATTTGGTAATTGAGGGCACAGAGAAATCCACGACAGTCTGAAATCAGAAGCGTTCAGCCTGTTTTTGTAGGTGTATCTGCATGTAGATTCTCCATCAAGGTCTCCTTCTCCAGCACAGAGGGCAGGTCTGTGGCCAGCGGTTGCTGTCCATGGGGATTAATCACTTGAGCAGGGTTTGTTCTCCATGCTCTTTCCTCCACAGGGGGTCAGAGTGTGGGAGGAGGGGGAGATCTGAGGAAACGTGGGAACAGTCGCGCAGTGTGGTATGAGGACGTCAGGCAAAATCTGCTTTCTCAAACTTTCTGAAAGTTACAGCTCCACAACATCTCCAGTTTCCTCCGGCACGATGAAGCCACCATGTCATCACAACACGAACAGCAGTGTAAGAGGTGTGCTGTAGAATTACTAGCCCACACCGACACATTTGAATTTCTGTGCTCAAGCTTAAGGCATGAAAATATGTTAAAGTCCGTTCTGGGCTGTTTCCCAGATATTTACTGCGCAGTCTGAATGAAAATCAGGCATCGTTTCCCCGCCAGTGCTGTATCATTGAATGCACAATCATAGCACAGCTCCTGCGAAGAAGAAACTTCTCTGAACAGTTTCTTTCAGGTAGCTGTTAAAACTGCTGGACCACAGAAATAATTCAGTAAATTATGCAAAACAACTCAATTCAACAGAGTAGGCAATCACATGTCTTGCGTTTACATTTGTTGATGGAATCAAGAAAACAAGTGAGCTCTCACCTCTCTCAAGCCCCAGGGGAAGTGGGAGACACACTCCAGCCAGGTGTCTCTGAGATGGTCCCCCTCACACAGCTCTCCGGAGACGCAGACCTCCGCACTGCCGGCACGCAGCGGCCCTTCAATATCCTCCACCCCGCCTTGCCTTCCCAAGCCCCATAAATAATTCACAACATTTAAATTACTCCGACAGAGAGAACCACACTGTTTGAATCAAAAGATATCGCTGGGGAGAAATATAAAAGTAATTTACGGCTTTTATCACAAAATAGCTCACAGCAAAAATGTGCTGGCTTGTTCCGAAAGATTCTTCCCCAAACTTTGCGCCATAACTGCCTCGTCATTCTCTCCTTTCCAGGGCTGTATCACCTGAGCTGTTCAGCTTCGCTCGAGCTCAGCGTGGAGCCTGCTCTGCTGCTTATTTACCGTGCTGACGTTTTAATGCAGAATCACGCATGCTCAGCTCACACCTGAGACAAATTGTTTTCCCAATCAAACCACGTGTGGAAATATCAATGAAATGTAGCAACAGTGCAGTAATAGCGTCTGTAGCAAAATGGTCCATCTGAATGTACGAGGACGGAAGGAGTTGCTTTTTGTGCACTATGTTAGAAATGAGATGTGACTTTCATTCATTTGAAAACAGTGATTTCAAAGGCAAATCCAGTACGAAAGCAAGCTCTGGTCTGGGTTGTGTGTTGCATGCATAATTTACCCAGTCTTCCGCGGTGGAGAAACTAATTCATTTGCACATTTTGCCAAACGTTAAGTCAGATCTTCCCATTTTATTGTGTCTAAGAGCTTGTTGTTCTGTGCCCCATGTTTGCAATGCTGAGCAATCCTCCTCTGAAGGCCTCCTTTAAAGTGCAGCTGTGTACAGATTGCATTCTCGAAGTAGGCTATTAAAGGATTAGATCTGCGTGATTATTTTGGTTTGTTTCATGAGCTTCATTATTGTTTCCTGCAGAGCTGATTTTCCTCTCTGTGGTTTTATGTTTGATCTTGGAGGATCAGATGCTTCCCTACGGTTTGCAGACGAGCCGCAGTTGTCATCACGCCACCCAGGAAGGGTGTAACCACAGACTCCTTGAATACCCAGCCTGCATTCTTAATGTGTTCCTTTTCCTGCTTCCCCGGTTCACACTTGGGCCTGCGCTCTCTGTGTTAAAGCCTGTGCTGCTGTGAAAGCTCAGGGATCTTGCATTGCTTTGAAGATTTTAAAGCAGAATGGTGAGAGAGTTCCCAATTATAGGCACAGTCAGGCACTCCAGAATTATTGAAAAGAAGAAACAAATTGAAGTGCATGGGGCATGAAACTGAAATTGGCAGAAAATTGAGAGGCATGAAACATTGGCTATATAATGGACAGCACCTAAGTAAAGAGTTGAAGGTGACAGTTATGCATTCTGGTTTAGAGGCTCAAGAGAACTGTGCTTCACTCCATAAATCTGTTCACAGGATGACACCCAATGGTAGATATTGCACAATATTTATTATCCATTGGCGCTGTAACACTGTAGTGACTCTCACTGCATTCTCATGCAATGCCATGGCAAACTGATTGTTATTCCCAGGATTTATGTATATTTCCATAAAATAAAAAAATGGTGACCTATATTAAAATCTTAAGATGCATGTTTCCTTGTGTACACTGTATCAACACATCCTCGGCTGTCGTAAATTCGTTTTGCAGGTCGGTAATAGGCTTATTGGATCTTGTGTGGGAAGATCGTTCCCTTTCAAAGTAAGTGTCTGCGCCACACAGCTCAACAGGACACCGGGGAAGACGCAGTCTGCTTCCTTCTGGCTGTGACATTGTGGCTTCGATGGGGGAGGTTAGGTGAGAGGGCGTCGCAGTCAGATCCCTTGAATTTCAAAACTCACAATTCCCTCCCGTTGGCGCTGTCCAAAAACAATCCCGAATGTCCTTCCAGGAGCGCAGCGAGGCCGCTTCTGTGACGTCCGTTTCGCGATCTGAGACAGCAGGCGCCGTGCTGTTTCTGAGCCGTGACAGGGAAGAGGCCCCACGTGCAGACCAGGCACGATTTCTGCGTCTGCTCTCGTTGTCACGATCGTAATCCCTCCTCTTAAGGGCGCGCCGGCTCTTTATTATTTTGCTAATTAGATGCCCCTGCCCCCAGTCCTGCCCCTCCTGGCTCTCGCTACTCCTGGCTCTGCACTGGAAGACACTGGAAGCCCGGAGGCCCGCCTACCACCAAGTCGCCCTACGCCCGCGGCTTGAGGGCACAGGCCTCCTATCAGTGTCCTGACCAGCTGCGTCCGGGGCTCGGAGCGCCTGGCCTCGTCATCCTGTTTTTATTCCCCTGTCCCTGTACCGGGTCCCGTTCCGGTTTTCAACTCTGTTTTGTCCCGTCTCGGTTGGATCACCCGGTTTTGGACTTTTGGACTTCGCCCCCAGACTTCTCCCCTGGACTCCTTGGACTTGTTCGCCCTGGCCACGCCCCCTGAGCACCAGATCCCCGTCGTCACGCCCCCCTGTCTGTCACCCCCTCCTGACCCTCGTCGTCTCCTCCCCGTCCTCCTTTTCCACTCACTCCCGGTCCTGAACTACACTTCACAGGAGCCCGGACCGGCTGTCGTTACACTCGTCCGCTGACAGGGCTGCAGCTCAGCCCAAGTCCCCGAGCATCGTCCCGCTCAAGAGAGTTCCTCGGGGTACGAGGAGCTGGCGCGTACCGGTTTTAAAATGTTTCCGGAGTTCTCATTTCCACGTGGGTTTGTATCTCTCAGGTGCCGCCTGATTTAATTGTGGAAGGAGGTTTGGTTGGTTGTGTTTAATAATTAGTTCAGTTGCCCAGCTAGGACCTCAGGTGGAGTGAGACGCTAAAGAGCTGCGGGGTGATTGCAGTGGGGGGATATTTTTTGCGCATGCTGGCTGGAAGTTCTGATCGCTACGGGCTAAAAAGTTGTAAAAAGTTGGAAACTCCCAGGACTGGCTTTCAGGCTGTGAGCTTGTGCTACCAGCCCGTGCTTCTCAGCTGCTTGTCAGCCTGTCACCAACGCTAATTTTGTCTGCCCCTCAGAAGTACAGATCTCGGGCAGCAAAAGTTTTCCAAAAATACCTTTAACCTTCCTGAGATAAGCGGCAGGTCTTCTGAGGGCTGTGCTTTGGCCTGGGCTGGAAGTCCAGAGCTCATTGGAAGAAGCCCAGGCACTGTGGAGCCAGTCAGCCCCTCTGTGCATCATGTTTTTAGGTGATTTTCAGAGAAATGTAAAATTATTGTCTGAGCAGTCAGCACACTGATAGTAGCTCCCAGCAGACTTGGCAGTGCAGCACAGTTCCTAAAGGAGAGCCCGTTAGTGTAATTAAAACCCTCACGTCCCTGTGCATATGCAGATTTGTATGTATTTTATGTAAAGAACTAAAATGGGAGCGTGTAGTGATTGACTGCACTGTGGACAGCTATATATTATTGAGTTAGACAACATGACAGCCAATTTGTCTAAGAGCAAGGTTGGGGCTAGATACAGGTGCCAGTATAGTGAACACGTACCGAATAGTCAGGCTGAAAGACAGGGTGCTTGTAGAGAGGTGCACAAGTCATTATTTGTGACCAGGGAAGATATCTTAAACAGTTTTTCTGAATGACACTTTTCTTGATCAAGGGTAAAAAAAAAACACATGCCGTAGCTCTTTCGTAACCACTCTACTACACAATAAAATGTATGTGTAGCACAGTATATGAAAGAAAATCAGATTGGAAAAAAGAATTTCACATGAACGTGCTAGGGCCACTGTATCCCAGGGACCACTCTCACCTTTCAGTTGTAACTATGCGACACATTTAGTGTCATTCGCACAAATATTTGTAAAGGACTATACATGATATACATACTGTATATGGTGCTGTGTAGTGTTTGTGTAGTATTTGTGATGTCTTTTAGTCTTGCTCTCATAAAGCAAGTAATCTTGTATAACTTGTGAATCATAACATTGTTATAGTAAAAACGAATGAATCATTGTTATTTTTATGACGCACTGTCCCCGTCTCGGAAATCAATACCTAACATTCTGGAGTCAGCCTGCTTGTCTGTGAAACAGGTCTTTTCCGCCCTTTTTTACCTCTTCATAAAACGGAGTATGAATGTAAAAGCCCACCCATATATTGATTCAAACAAGCCAACAGCAGACGAGAGTAATAAATCCGCTGTTCATGCAGCCCAGTGCTGTGCTTAGCTTACCTTCACACAGCAGGGCTGGATAATAACAGCAAGAGACCCCCTGGGACTCTTCAGACTTGCGAGTCCCTGTTGTAAATTAGGTGCCTACCAAAGCATTCCCTAGGCTCTCCCAAGGACAAGCACCATCAAAGAAGCTGAACTTACTGATTGAATGTTTTTAAAGAAATGTGTTTTCCCTGTATCTGATCACTGCCAGCATACCGTATCACAATTGCAGTCTGAGTGAAAACAATTCTAAAAAGTCAATTTCGGCAGGAGAATACTGAGGACACACTGTTCCATCATACTGCAAAGGAGCTGTCCTCACAGCTCGAGGTGTCAAAATACCTGATTTCTCCTCACACTACATATATGACTGCGTACACAGCTAGAGCACAGTCTCTAGGTATGTACCTAACAGAAGGGAAGTCAGCTCCGTTGGGGAAACTCCTCTTTATGCCATTCCTGTCTGAAGCTATAGTGCGTTTTCATGATAACATTTTGCAGGTGGGCACTCTTTGAAAACCTCGTGACACAAGCCAAAAGCCAGAATAAGCTCTCCTTTAATATTTCATTTCCCTCCTCTTGGCTGTGGGGCGATAGAGCCATCACAATCAAACAGAGCACAGAACAGACAACAGATCTGAGGGGGAATTAAGTTTACGGGCATGTACAGCAGCTCCGGAGTCGGCCCCGTTTGGGCCAGAGACCTAATCGAATGTGTGCAACTCAGGCTGGTTATGATGATTATTGACATTCATCCATTTTCTAACCACTCCTCGCTGCCAATTCAGAGTAGAGGGGCAGCTGGAGTCTATTCCAGCAAGCAAGGGGGTGCAAGCAGGGCGCACACACACACACACACACACACTGGACTGTGGGAGGAACCCGGAGCACCCGGAGGAAACCCACGGGAACATGCAAACTCCACGCAGACAGCAGCCCAGGTCTGGGGTTGAACCCGGGGCCCCAGCACTGGTATCCACTGCTCCACCTTGCCGCCCTACCCTGCGTACAATGGCTTAAACATGACTGATGCACGGCCTCAAAAGAGGTTTTATTACGGGCAGATCTCGCAGCTGCTAACGAACCCGGCTCAATCTCGTGCTTCACAACGCACGTTTGACTTCTGCCAACGAGTAGAACATTGGATTACACCAGCCTTGCATCCGCATGCCGTCACTCAACAGACTCAACCTCTGGTTCATTAAAGCTCCCGATGGCATGCATATTCATAGAAGAGAAGTGTTCAGGCGGGCTGGGTGAGTTATGGCGAGCGTGTCGGCGAGGGGTCGGCGCGTGGAGAGTGGGGTCGATGCGGTGCACTTTGGAAATTGCCAGCAGTTTATTTTAACTGGGCACCTGGGAGCTGGGAGATTTACATGCCACTTTCCCAGCACAGCCTGTACATTTGTCAATAACGCTGTGTGGGCAAAGTGCTTCCTTCAGTCCTCATCAATTGCCCGAGCTGAGACAGGCCTCCCTCCCTGCTTCTGCCATCACAAGAAACAGAAGTGGAGAGCTGTTCTCTTCTTGAACATTTGAGTAAACAACGCACAGCATATATTACACCCAAAAGGTGTTTGCTGTATCCATACTGTGTGCTAGCCTCACTGCCAATCTATTAATTTTACTTCCTTGTGTCCACGTAAGTGTTGCTTGTCCTACAGGTAATGCACATTTCCTCTTTTGTTTTATATTGCATAAGAATAGTATGTGATTTTGGCACAATCACGATGAACTCAGTCTTGAATCCAAGGACCAAAACCTGCGCCATGTTTTATGCAATTCGTTACTGAGGACAGGGAACATTGTGTTCATCCTGGTCGAGTTTAGAAATCCTAGCAACCACGGACAGCTCCCATGCACACGGGCAGAGTCAACACACCGCTGTGAGATCTGACGGCCTCCACTCCCAGGCAGAGCAAACAGTGAAGACGGCAAGGAGTATCCCGAGCCCAGCAGGCTCCGGGCTCGGACCTGCTGTGCTGCAGGGCTGAGGCGAATGAGGACCGCCGTAGCTTGTTCTCAGCCTCCGAGCCGCTGAGAGTGCAGGTCTTTCTCTGTTTCAGCTGAGCAGGGCTAGGAGATTATGTGCTTGTCCTTTTTTCCATTAGTGCCATATTTTGAGACACAGCTGTTGATCTGAGCTGTCTGATGTAAGAAAGGCTACAAATGAGGTGCTGTTCAGCCTGTCTTGTTATCTTCGTAGCTAGGAGCCATGTTGATGCAAGAATCATACTCCAGCCTTGAGGGATCCCAGAGTATGGGCTTCAGAAGCATGCCAGAGCAGCTTGTTCCATACTCCTGAGACTCTTTGTGTACAGAAGAGCTTAGTATTTTCCTCTTTAAAGTTACCTGGTCATACTTTCCCACTTTGACCTTGAAATCTGAAATCTGAATATTTGTCTACACAAATCATCATCACAATCTGCTTCATCACTTCAATAGATATTTCAATCAATGCAGCAAAACCAACTGAAATTTGACTAGATTCTGTTGCTTTCTTTGGAAAGTTCATATTAAGAGTCTCAGTGATTCGTGTTTTGTTTAAAAGCAGGTAACTGAAACAAGTAACCGTAAGGTGTTAGATATTAGCTTAGATGTTTATTTTTTCTATATATACGAGAGGTGACTACATTATTCCTTGAAAATCACTTTTTGCAGGATAATTTCTTTGTCACCAGCCATGTTCCTTTCTAATAAGTGCCTGACGTGAGCTGTCTTGTTGTGAAAAGGTTTTAGCGTCCGACTTCAGTTCACCTTGCTCATACCTAACGTACGTGTTTCCAACTTCAGAAAAGCTACCTAAAAGGAATCTCTGAATGCAGTCTACGTTAAAAGAAAAATGAGATGTTATTTTCTGTATATTTAACTTCTGCAGCGTCCCGAAACTTACGGACGGAGGGGCTAGCAGTGATACTACGGTATTTCGCCTTCCTCCACCCTGCATTTTACGTTACGTTCTCAAAAACAAAACACGACCGTTATTTTGCATCAAAGGACAGAAACCCAGATAATTTCCGCACGCAGACTCATCTATCTGCGCCCCGGAGGCTGAGCCAGTCGGAGAGCGCTTGCCTGGATTAATGAGCTCTATCGCCTACCTGTTCTGGAAGGCTGCGTTCGAGTCAGGCTGGCTGACTCTGAAATCCCCCAGTGACGTCCCCCGATAAATTACGTCCTTATTTCTCCGGCGGTGAAAGCCCCGGAAAGCTATTAAAGCTTGCTGCTAAATTTGTGGCTTTTAAAGCTGGACAGGGGGGTCCGAGAGATTTCTCTTCCACCAACACCTACGGACGGCCTGACCTTCCCCGCACGGGTCACCTGCGAGGGAGCCGCTCGCAGGAGGAGGGAGGGAAATAAAAGAGCAAAAACAAACCAAACCCAGCGCATTATTTATGGCTTCGCCCCACATCTGAGCAACGAGGAATAATTATTAGCATTTAGTTTCTTACCGGTGTCCCTGATGACTCCTGACTCGGCGGTTTCAGTAACTATAGGGCTGGGTGGAAAATCGAGGACAGTTCGGCAGACGGATGGGGTTCAAAGTCTGTGCAAGCGGAGGGAGTGTGTGTTTAAAACGCTGTGACGAGGAGGGTGCAGAAACGGTGTCACTTCTGTTAAAGTGCATTGAAATAGGACATATAACTGGACCTTCACAGGGGGATCTCAAGGTGACAGCGGCTTTCCTGATTAGAGGGCTGTGCCTCTTTGGTTGTGTTCCCTCTCAGCACCGGTGAACGCCCAGTGGTGGAGTGGAGTGGGGCTCACTTTGAAGGGAGCATGTTACATTTTCTTTAACGCATTACCCCTGAACTGTTTCCTTCAAACACCCGAGAGCCCGGCGTGTTCATGCGCGATGTTCAGAGTCGGGGACGGTCCGGCGGAGTGGGGCCGGTTCCTCCGGCACAGCGCTGCCCTGCGGGGCACGTTTGCACCGGCTGTTGGCTCCGTTTTGCAAACCAAGGCCCAGATGTTTCAAGCACAGACACACGGCAGAGCATGTTGCGGTTGAGTTGCATCGAAACGCGAAGTTATTGCGTATGAAGGGAAAAACGCGTTAACGAGAGAAGCGCACAGCACCTGAGCTAGCGAGCAACATCAGAGATGCGCACGTTTTCTGGATGTTCAGGGTTCTGATGTTGGACCGTATTTATAACACTGTTCCAGCCGAAACAGAAGCGCTCCGCAGCAACGGCCCGGCTCCGGGATGTCTCACCAGGTGAGACCTTCCGGGTGTGAAGGTGTGTTAGAGTGCGTCTGTTCTGAGCTTGAAAATGTGCGGGTTGACAATTTCTCGCAAACTATTTTGGAACACCTTACTTGGGAGACCAGTTCTTTGGAATAAAATGCGGATGAAGTCAAGCAAATATTGTATGTGCGATAAGGTTAAGGAGGTATCATGTAAGTCATTCGTTGAAGATACTCCCGTGAAGACCCTCGTTGTGCGGAGTTTTGGAATTGATATAGATGATAGCTGTCTTTTGCGAAAGTAGTCCTGAAACTTTATCACATTTGTTTTGGTTATGACTGTTTGTTAAAGCAGTCTGGATTGATCTGCAAAGTTATATAAAGAAAAAGTCTAATATTGACATTACTTTTCCATAGGTGTTATGTTAATTTTTAATCCCATTGAAAACAACGAGGACATTCTTTGTCATTGACTTAATCATTATACGTGCACGTTATTGTATATATATATAAAATGAACTGGTCTGGGTCCGGGAAGACACCCCCGTTTGAACAGTTTAAAACAGACGTCAGAGCGTATCTACAGGCTGTTTCTAAAAATAAGAACATGAAAGCTGTGCGGACCTAACCTTTATTTATCTTCTTTAATCTTTTTTTTTTGTAAAGTGCAATTGCATTACAGAATGTAAACCTGATGATGTTATTGACGTTATATGTGCCCTTGTTTGTATTATATCTATTTTTGTTGTTGCAATAAAAAAAAGGCACGAGAAGGACGCGATGTGACCTCGGGGTTCAGCGTGCGTGACGTCTTTCTTCTGCTCTTGGAATCCCAGCCGGCCTGCGCGGCGCAGTGATAGACGGGGCTGTTTCCTACTTCTGTACAGACGCTCGGAATGAACTGGAGCTCCTAACGGGAAAGGTTACCCAGGAAAGGAGGACAACAAGCCCATCTAGCAAGCACGTGATGGCTGGTGGATAATTGTTCTGAGAATCTCATACAGCCATTTGTTCACGAAAGCACGCGTATGGGGTATTAACAACACCGCTGCGTGCCTTGATCCGCACCCACAGGCCTCTCAGTGCAGAAGGGCCTCCTGTTCTCAGTTTAAAAGCACTGCTCCATAGTTAGTCAACAGTAGTTACACGACCTTGTAGCTTGAGCTCCTCAGCTCTCACAAACAAGGCTGGGCTTGGCCAGTACGGGGGTGGGAGTCCTCCAGGGAAGTCCAGGTCGCTGCTGCAACTGCAGTGGTAGACCAGTAGGTGGCGTGGTTCCCTCTGTTCCCCGTGGTGGCTGGGTCAGTAAACTGAGGCCCTGATTATCGGTGCAGGTATCAAGAGGAGGGCCTGAGTCCCAGAGGTCTGGTTAAGGTCCATGCCGTGCTTTTGCGGCCAGAAGTTCCCCCATAATTCAATGGCTGAAGAAGTTTCTCTCGTCCTCCTGGTCTGCTGTGCAGTGGGTGGACTGGGTCCCTCCTACATGTGGAGCACTTGGAGACCTTGTGATGTACAGCACTGCTTATCGCCAGGGATAATTATTGTTACATTGAGTTTCTCGTTTCATTGTTGATTGCGAAGAAGTCCACTAGGTTGCCTTTGTCACTTCCTTTGAGGAGTTTGAATACTTGTATCATGTTCAGCCTCACAGTACTTGTTCTTTGACAAAGCTCAGGAAATGGATTTGCTTGCTGGTCTCTGGATCAACTCCTCATCAGCAGCGACTACAATTATGCGTCATTCTACATAAACGAGGTGAACTAATGTACTGTACAACACAATGCAACATAACATACGCTGATTTGCATTTTTACATATCTGGCTCTGGCCTGGGGTCGTTGACCTGGACTCCTGACCTGGCTTTAGAGAACCCTGAACAGACTCCTGCTGTTGTATGTGACACCACAGAAATAGCTGAAAGTCAGGACAACATCATCAAGAATAGCCACTGGGCTGTAGGTAGAATGTGGACTCTTAAACCCCCATTCATGGTAACAACATGGCTGGACTGGGACTATAATCCCCTGTAAAACACATCTCGTGTGTCTCCTTCGGTGTTCTCTGGAAGTGGCCATTTCGTTATAATTAAACTCTTCTCAGACCTTCGCTGGCCTGCGCAGTGACTCTTTGCATCCTGACACATTCTACATTCTTCAAACACATTTTTTCTTATATTGCTCTCACTTAGGTTTATGTTTCTGGAATCCTAATTTGTCCACATTAAGTGTCAATAGCCAGGTGTCCGCCAGTCCTGAACTCTATCTCTGTCCTTCTGAATTTCCTTCACAGCTGCCTTCGCAAACAGTGTCTGATATTCCTTCTATTTTAGTGTCATCTGTGAACTTGATACACAGCCTTCTAAAAGGTGGCAGAAAGTGCTGACAAAATAGAGAAATAACGCGAGATTTTAAATGATCATTTAACTTTAATTTGACTTTATTGTTTTTTCACAGGTGGAAGCAAAATGTCGCAACTGACTATTCCTGTATGAAACAGATTAATTTTTGCTCAGAAAGTGATGGTGTTTTGGGGCATCAGGAAATTAAGAATATTATCATAAACAAATTCTATGAATTATTTTCAAACCTATCAATAGTTTAAAAGACCATTCAACCCACTGAGGGAATGTTAAATTGATGGAATAAGCAGATTTTAACAGCAGTCCTCTTCATTGAGATTGCTTCACGGTTGCTGCCTGATAGACATTTTTGTAAAAAAAGTATTCTGCTTTTAAGAACGGTGGCTTTCTTGTCTATTGAAATTGATTTGATCATTCTTAATAATGACTGGGAAGAAAGAGTTAACAGCAGGAGGTATTAAATGTAGTGGAGTGTCTAAGAGAGGCCACAGAGGGTTCAATGTACTGTACTTTCTGGGACTGGGCTCTGTTACATTAAGCATAATGAATAAATACCTGTAACACAGCCCCACCTCCAAGACTAACAAATCAGAAGAAACAAGGGAAATTACTGCACAACTTCTACAGGGAAAAATCTATCTTGCATTGCAAACATAATGATGAGAGGTATAGTTCCTAACTAGATTATCTGAATTCCCTGAATTAATTTGTACTTGAATGGCCCTAGCAACTTAGTGTCAACCTTTGGATGTCAATTAATACCTTGAGCACGTCACAGCAATATCTATTCTTCACCGTTCGTATCTCACTGTTCTAGGAGAACAATAATAATGTCTGTTTTTAACCTGTACTTTCCCCTCTACTAATTAACCTTGAGTTGTATTCAACTGAAAATGTTAAACAGGTGCTTAACCCTCACAGAGAGAAGGAGGGGCTCAGGAGTCTCCAGACAGCTCACAGTGCAGTGCATCATTTGTGCAGGTCAGTGTTTGCTCAGGCTGGGAGATATTGAGCTTTCCATGCGCGGTGTTTACGGCCCATTTCCCAGGTGTCTGTGTTGCTTAGCAAAAATGAACATTAGCACTGATGAATTCTTTTGCTTTGTTTACTTTTTGCTGAAGAGGTTAATCAAACTCATTCGATTTTCTTTCCAGTTTGCAGTGAGTCGTGTTTTGTGGAAGAACCATTGTTGAGTGATATCTGGTGTCTGTGTCAGAGTCTTGCACCAGTTTCATTCAAAGAGCTGGAGCACTTGCAGCCCCATTCCATTGGCTGGTGGAAGAGTGCCCACATTCTCCCCAAAATGAGACCTAAACAATTTCCCTCTATCATTGCAAGCTGAAAATAGTCACTTGGAAATAATATATTTTCAAAATTGTTTTTTCCCATTCAGCTGCTTATAATGACACCTCTATTCCAAAACATCCACTCATTTTCTAATCGTTTCATCCAGTTCAACACAGCGCACTGTACACCCTGCCGATACTGACACACCGATCCAAACACAGCGCACTGTACACCCCGCCGATACCGACACACTGATCCAAACACAGCGCACTGTACACCCCGCCGATACCGACACACCGATCCAAACACAGCGCACTGTACACCCCGCCGATACCGACACACTGATCCAAACACAGCGCACTGTACACCCCGCCGATACCGACACACTGATCCAAACACAGCGCACTGTACACCCCGCCGATACCGACACACCGATCCAAACACAGCGCACTGTACACCCCGCCGATACTGACACACTGATCCAAACACAGCGCACTGTACACCCCGCCGATACTGACACACCGATCCAAACACAGCGCACTGAACACCCCGCCGATACCGACACACCGATTCCAACACAGTGCACTGTACACCCCGCCGATACCGACACACTGATCCAAACACAGCGCACTGTACACCCCAGTGATACCGACACACTGATCTGAACACAGCCTACTGTACACCCCACTGATACTGATACACTGATCCAAACACAGCGCACTGTACACCCCAGTGATACCGACACACCGATCCCAACACAGCGCACTGTACACCCCGCCGATACCGACACACTGATCCAAACACAGCGCACTGTACACCCCGCCGATACCGACACACTGATCCAAACACAGCGCACTGTACACCCCAGTGATACCGACACACCGATCCCAACACAGCGCACTGTACACCCCGCCGATACCGACACACTGATCCAAACACAGCGCACTGTACACCCCGCCGATACCGACACACTGATCCAAACACAGCGCACTGAACACCCCGCCGATACCGACACACCGATTCCAACACAGTGCACTGTACACCCCGCCGATACCGACACACTGATCCAAACACAGCGCACTGTACACCCCAGTGATACCGACACACTGATCTGAACACAGCCTACTGTACACCCCACTGATACTGATACACTGATCCCAACACAGTGTACTGTACACCCCAGTGATACCGACACACCGATCCAAACACAGCGCACTGTACACCCCAGTGATACTGACACACCGATCCAAACACAGCGCACTGTACACCCCAGTGATACTGAAACACCGATCCAAACACAGCGCACTGAACACTCCAGTGATACCGACACACTGATCCAAACACAGCGCACTGAACACTCCAGTGATACTGTCACACTGATCCAAACACAGCGCACTGTACACCCCGCCGATACCGACACACTGATCCAAACACAGCGCACTGAACACTCCAGTGATACTGACACACCGATCCAAACACAGCGCACTGAACACTCCAGTGATACTGTCACACTGATCCAAACACAGCACACTGTACACCCCGCCGATACCGACACACCGATCCAAACACAGCGCACTTAACACTCCAGTGATACCGGCACACCGATCCCAACACAGTGTACTGTACACCCCAGTGATACCGACACACCGATCCAAACACAGCGCACTGTACACCCCAGTGATACCAACACACTGATCTGAACACATCGCACTGTACACTCCAGTGATACCGACACACTGATCTGAACACAGCCTACTGTACACCCCACTGATACTGATACACTGATCCCAACACAGTGTACTGTACACCCCAGTGATACCGACACACCGATCCAAACACAGCGCACTGTACACCCCAGTGATACTGACACACCGATCCAAACACAGCGCACTGTACACCCCAGTGATACTGAAACACCGATCCAAACACAGCGCACTGAACACTCCAGTGATACCGACACACTGATCTGAACACAGCCTACTGTACACCCCACTGATACTGACACACTGATCCCAACACAGTGTACTGTACACCCCAGTGATACCGACACACCGATCCAAACACAGCGCACTGTACACCCCAGTGATACCGACACACTGATCTGAACACATCGCACTGTACACTCCAGTGATACCGACACACTGATCTGAACACAGCCTACTGTACACCCCACTAATACTGATACACTGATCCCAACACAGTGTACTGTACACCCCAGTGATACCGACACACCGATCCAAACACAGCGCACTGTACACCCCAGTGATACTGACACACCGATCCAAACACAGCGCACTGTACACCCCAGTGATACTGAAACACTGATCCAAACACAGCGCACTGAACACTCCAGTGATACCGACACACTGATCTGAACACAGCCTACTGTACACCCCACTGATACTGACACACTGATCCCAACACAGTGTACTGTACACCCCAGTGATACTGACACACCGATCCAAACACAGCGCACTGTACACCCCAGTGATCTGAACACAGTGTACTGTACACCCCACAGATCTGAACACCGAGCATGCTGCTCTTTCATTGCAAGCTCTGCTGGTAAAGCGTGTCTATTAGTTCTGAGTCCAAATCAAATTCCTTCCGTAGTGTCTCTTGTCCTGTAATTGTGTCCTGTAATGTCCAGAATCTAGTCCATTTCTGCCCTGAGATGCAGGTGGCAGTATTTACCGTCTCCGATTTACAGCACAGTTGCAAGGAGACTGCATCTGCGCAAGAGAAATGCATCATTGTCTCACAAACTCAGAAAGAAATGTGGAGGAAAACGCGCACCCCTGCGCAGCTCGGTCAATCCCTTACCTTCAAGAGCTGCCGTGTTTCCCACAGCTGGCGCTCCTTCTCCGACAGTCCATTCCCGGTGGAGTGGTGTCTGTCAGCAGTTGTTTTAGTTTGTGCTGGGCGTCCTGCTGGGTAAGCCTGTTTCGGAGTTGGATCATTAGTGTCATAGCCCTGCTAACTCCTTGCTTAAGCCCCAGTGCTTGAGATGTTTCACATAGCTGTGGGTACAATGAGAGTGACAGGCACAATAGACACTCCGTGCATAAAATTAGTCTGCGCAGCGGAGGGGGGAAGCCGAGAATCAGGATCTATAAACAGCCTGCACAGTCCCAAGCAGATTCGCTCCATCTCCACTCTTTCAGCGAACAACATCTTAACTTTCTGATTAAATACAGCCTGGAGTTGTTATTGTCTTTTTTCCTCTAGCTGTCGTAGGTATGGTCCAGTGCAGGTGACCTCATGCTTTTTGATTTCCCATTTATTTTTAATTTTTTTCAAGGCTGCTTTAGGACCTCCTGCCTAACACAAGTCAGGCCTACCCCAACAAGTCATTTCCCAAGAAACTTACACAATGTATTTGAGTTATTTTGGGTATTTGTCGAGTTATTTCTGTGTGTACAGTACATGTGTTTATATCTGCACAGTTTCTGCTTGGATGGGAAGAGAGAGTCTTTATTATCCCTGGGGAGCAAGTTGTTTTACAGCAGCAGTGTTGGTGCACAGACAGACAGAAGAAACAAAAGTGCTGTCTGCTGTCTGTTCGGTTATGTGGGACAAGGCCCCCTCTGGAGTCGGGAGTAGCTGCCTTTTTCTGTCACAGATTTTTCGAAAGTCAGATGAACATTTCAGCTTGCTCACGGCTGTGTGTACGTGAGGCACCAGTGATTGAAATACATTGCAGTCTTGGTCCGCCCCCTGGTGGTCACGTTGCAACATTGCGCTCAAGTTATTTTTGTGTTCAGCTGCTTTGCAGCACGTTTCTCCCATCTCTGTCTGGATAACATCCACTGATTGGTGTTTGCTAGTCGCTCTGGATGTTTTTTTTTACAATCCGTTGCACTTGTTTCATGCAGTAGTTGGATAATCCTCCGAATTTCAACAAAAGCACTGTTGGTCCCACAGGAAAGATGGCTTAGCCAGGCATATGGAATTGGGCCCCTTTGACCATTAAGAAACATTACAAAGTCGACCAGAGAGCGGATTTATGGAATGTTATGGTGCCTCACAGAACAAGAAGGCATTGCCAACAGCTTTAAAGGTGCCCTTGTTCACACAAAGGGTTGTGGGAGTCTGGAACAAGCTGCCCAGCCACGTTGTTGACGCCGATACCCAGAATTCTTCCAAGGAACAGCTGGATGAGATCTGTGATCTATTAAATCCCAGCTACCAGAGGACCAGACAGGCAGTATGGCTCCTCTCTGTGACCACCTTACTCGACCAGTAATGTCTTGAGATGGACAAGGTTTGAAAGCAGTTTGTTGTTTCTTTAACAGTTTAAAGATGATTTGACTGGAAAATGCCTGCCGCCCTACAGACTCCCAGGATCCAAGAGACAGGGGTCAGTGAACAAGCTACTGAGCTGTTCAGGCCAGCAGCTGCCCTGTGCTCCACACTGACACAGAAACGGGTGATTTAAGGGCGACCAGCTGGTCTGTGTCTCTGCAGGTGTCTGAGGGGTCTCCTGTGTACCACAGACTGACTTTCTGGGTCCTTGAACTTCACCCAGTTTTCAAGAAGAATAGAAATGGCAGCTTCTAGGATGATGACAAGAAGCAAAGAGACAAAACAGATTTCTCTACACTGTGATCATGAGAGTCATAAAGCATAGATGGTAGTTGTGTGCACTGGTGTCGTCTTTTGCTTATATTTCAAGATTTTAACATCAATCAACATCGATGCAGACTTTTGTTTTCAAAGACAGCTCAGCCTCTTTAAGGTGGACAGAGCTATTTTAACTCTTTTCATTTATTGAAACTGTTGGTTTGGTAACATCAGTACCACAAGTTGTAATTGGTTGGGAAGGAAAAATAGTGAACATCCATCCGTCTTCCAACTGCATTATGCAATACAGGATCACAGGGCAGCCAGAGCCTATCCCAGCAGGCAACAGGTGCAAGGCAGCCTACACCCTGGACAGGACACCAGTTCACCTCAGAGCACACACACTCACACCAGGGCCAGTCCTTCCAGAAGCCAATGAACCTACCGGCATGACTTTGGACTGTGAGAAGAAACCCACACAACATGGGGAGAGCATACAAACTCCACCCAGACTGCACCCTGGGGATTGAACCCAGGGCTGCAATGCTCATCACTGCACCACTGTGCTGCCCAAATCCCGATCATAATTAGCAAAATCACTGGGGTGGATCAGATCAACCTGAACAATGCAAACAGAGGGTTGTCAAGAGGGCTAAGAGCATTGTGAGTTGTGTGACTCCCCCTCCACTGTGAATTTACACTGCTCCTGTCTGGAGGACTCCTCTGTGCACTGAGGGGCAGCATTAATACATGCTGGAAATTGTTTATCCCCTTTGCGATGTCACTCTTAAATAATGTAAAATAAGTATTTTATTTCCTGAAAATCAGTTTTGTCCTGAACCCTTTGTTTGTGACCCTCCCTCTGGGGTTAACAAAGCTGAAACAGAATCTTTAAGACTGGAGAAGCTGCGGTTCGTCCCTGGACCCACGTTCAGTGCCCAGTCTCTGCAGTAAAGCTCAGTCCCCTGACGCCACACAGAAGACCTTCAAACACACGGGCTCGCCAGCACAATGGCCGTGAGTGCCCGAGGGTCTGCAAACTGCGGCCCTCAGACGATCAGGGGCTAAATAAATCAATAATCCTTAAACTAATATCGCTCCTTTCTGGACACTCCACCCATAGTGCTTCACAGGTAATGGGGACTCCGTTCCACCATTGGGCCAGTACACTCCCCACCCACCAGCTCTCAGAGTGATGAAGCCAGTTCAGAGATGGGGATTATTAGGAGGCCATGATTGGTGAAGTTGGAACCTCGGTTTTACATCTCATCCAAAGGATGGTGTCCCCATCTCTGTAGGGGGGCATTAGGATGAGACCGCAGGGTAAGCATCCCATACTGGCCCCACTAACACCTCTTCCAGCAGCAGGCTGAGCTTTCCCAGGAGTCTCCCATCCAGGTACTGGCCAGGCTCTCCCACCTGCTGGGCTTTGGTATGGGCTGCAGTTGTGAGTTGCAGGGTGATATAACAGCTGGCTTAATTAATACAGACCCTGCAGACTCAGGGATAATTAATACAGACCATACAGACTCAGAGGTAATAAAGCCCCATTGCAACAACATGGTTTCATTCCGATCACTGTCCCGTAACATTATTATATATTAAAATGACTTTTTTTTCTCCTATTGAAGAAACTATTTGATTCTGAAATGGATACGCAGCAATGCAACAAGTTCACATAACTAAATCCTGCATTTTATATCATCTCTCTTTCGTTCTCTACGCTTTGATGTTGGTTAACCGCCCGATATTTTTCGTTTCATATTGTCAGAAATGAGTGGAACTCAAACCATTTTCTTTTCAGATATAATATGCCAGGATCCTTTTTTTTTTTCCAGCTCCCGGTAATTAAGAAATTCGAAAGGCAAAAAATCATTGTTGGGAGAGAGCCCTGTAACCAGAATGTGCAAGTCACATCCTGACAAGCTGTTATTGCGAAGGTTGCAGGAACCGCGGCTGATTATTTACCTGATAAACTGTGCACCATTAACCACCGTCTGTTTTAAACTGTTGAACCACAAGATTCCGTTGGCTTGCCAACCCCTCTCGATTGAGAAAAGACCACATACCTCGCTTGCCTTCTAGAACCACCGAAGCTGAAGTCTTCTTCTGTGGGCATGGCTGAGCGCTCCGGCAGGGAGACTTTCTGGCCCCTGGAGTCTGCCCAGCAGGGACAGAAAGAGAGGAAGTGAGGCATGTTTCCAGCAGAACAACAGGAAGCTGCTCTCCCTGGATCAGCCGGTCAGTGGATAAACACTTCCCAGCCACAGGGAGTTCTTCAGGCAAGACTCAGAGCTTCTTCACTAGGCCAAACAAATAGGCTTGAAAGTTTGAAATCAACAGGTCCTCATTTGCACCCCACTCTCTCCTAGAGAGACGGCGTAGGCAACACCATTTTGTTGAGATTAAGGTTGCAGGACGTTTTTTTCGGCTACTTTTCCCCGTAGCTCATTGACTTGGGTCTGGCCATGTGACATCAGGCAGGTGGGTTTTCAGAAGCAGGGGTTCCAAGGGAGTCGTGCTGGGGCTGACGTTCAGGACAGTTCTGCTTTCTGCAGGGGGGTCAAGGTTAGTGAGTGTGATTAGGATCACGCAGGGTCTGTGATGAAGTGTGGACTGACCCCAAGCATTGGGACAAAGCTTTAAGGTAGGGAGAATGTTTTGGGTCAGGTGTATAGGGAATAGTCTCAGGGTCAGATTGATCTACGGTCCTTTGTGTTTTGGATAGAGTCAATTGTTTGGGTTGTGGCTCATTTGGGTTACTTCTTTATTACTCAGCAAATATTCATTTAGGGTTTAGTTCTAACATTGGGTTGAACGTATTCAAGAAGGTCAGATGCCTTGGCTCGCTTAAATCAGTGGAAGATGTTGCAGTGAATGTCCTGTAATGTGAATGTGAATATTTCAGTATTTCAGTATTTCAACTCAATAACCAGAGAAGCAATAGTCTTCTCACGTCTATCCCTCTCGGTCAGATGTCCTTGTCAACATCAAGCCGTGCAAAAAACAGCCGAGTGTCAGAAGCACGTTTTCCGAGTGTTGTTTTGCGTCAGCTGTGCTCTTGCACTGGAGCGGGTTGGGCTTTGTGCATTTCATACGTCCGCCGCCAGAGGGCGCGCAGCATAGCTGGTTCGTCTTCACCCGCCGCTCGCAGTTGGTTTCTACCGGGGCAGAGCGCTACTGTCGGTGATGCATTGCAGGAATAATGGGCATACGTCAAGAATGAGACGATGTAATGACTTGAGGATAACCCAATCATCATTCTTATTGTTATATTTCATTTTAGGGTTTGGAAATCTATCACAAACATTAGTTCATGGCTGGCTGCAGAAGGTTTAGCGGAATATTTTAGGGAATGTTTTCTAAACCTTTCAAGAGCACTCCTTGCCCTGTATGATGTATTTAAACATATTACAATATAAACGTTTTTATCTAATTATCGTTTTAACTGTAGATACAAATTGAATATATTTTGAAATAGTCACCCCCTTTGTAGCATCTTTAGCTTGACTGAATTTTAAATTCTGGATTTGAAAACCTAAGAAAGCATCCTATCAAAATTCTGCATTAAGCGAGCGATGAAAGCCACATTATCACAGTCCTCCAAAGAAATAATAAATTAAATATTGCATAACTCGCAAAACAGATGCAACTTCAGTGATGTTCCACTAGATGTCTCTGTGTTCAATGAAAAGCGTCTTGAGTCGCCCTTCCCACACTAGGCCCTGCGTTTGGCCCTGTGTTTGAAACACTGCAAATTGAGATTTGAACGAGGGTGTTTCTAGCCTCGCTAAGCGCCATGCGATTCCAAACCGCAGGAGTATGCTAAAACCATTTGCCTCTGGACGTTCTGAAATTAATAATCCAGCTGAGACGACGCCAGTGATTGAGACAATATAGCTGTACAGTAAGACTCACAGATCATTTTTCTCATAGAGATTTTGTAAAACCATCAGGGTTTAATCATCGCAGGATTTAATTCCATGTTTGTAACTCTGTTCGATAATATAGAACATAATTGTACGCAGGACTACACAGTAATACACTCGAATCCAAGTGAAAATTCATCTTTGCTCACTGGCCTCGGGTCAGGTGTTTGAGTTTCTGCTCAGCGGCTCTGCTGTCACCAGGAGCCCGCTCTGCGTAGCCTGAAGTGACGTTTCTGGGTCAGGCGCAGCGCTCCTGCCGAGAGCTGTCTTTCCACTCTCTGTGGTTCTGGCCCACCGCTCGCCGGTCCAGCTGTGTTTCCATCTCTGTCCCTGGACTGGACTGGACTGAGCTGGACTGGATCGGACTGATCTGGTCTAGACTGGACTGGACTGGGCCGGACTGGATTGGGCAGAACTGGACTGGATTGGACTGGACTGGACTGATCTGGGCTAGACTGGACTGGACTGGACTGGGATGGACTGGACTGAGCTGGGCTAAACTGGACAGAGCTGGACTGGATTGGATTGGCCTGAGCTGAACTGAGCCGCACTGAGCTGGGCTAGATTGGATTGGGTTGGACTGGACTGGACTGGGCCGGGCTGGCAGGCAGCGTGGTCAGAGCAGTGGAAGAGCTCCTCTGCAAGACTCTGCTTCCCCCATAATGGAGGGGGGCCCCGCAGAGCCGGACAGAGCAGGAGACAGGTGGGCGTGTCTTCTTGAACAGGGCTTCTGACACGCTCCTGCACCCTGCTAGTGCTTGGAGTTACATAACACAGCGTGAGGCTGGATGGTTTTCTTCAGGAGGCTCCCTCAGGACTGCTCCAGTGCGGTAAAGGAGTACTGAGGGCTTGTAGCCGATTCTTCCTGCTGTGTGGCTTGTGGCAGGGCAGGGAGTGCTGGCGTGCATGGTAGTGGAGAAACTGCCCGGGGATTGCTTGTCACACAGTGTCATTATTTTGTTCTTTTTTTTATACTTTAATTGAATGTGGATTAATGCGACTCTTCATTAAGAATTCCGTCCATTATTTCTCTTCCAGAACAGATTTCCAGTCTGTACCGCCTCATAAAACCTCAGCTCACATGGGCATTTTTATGCATAAGGGAGCAGCTGTGCAGATACGTCTCTGTATGACAAACGCAGGGCTTCGTATCGAGGGGGGCCCGTGGTGGTGCTGTGAGGAGCATTTCATACAGCTCCAGCACCGAGAGCCAGGCAGCCCTCACCTCAAGAACACCGGTGGAAATGTGCCGACAAGAGGGAGAGAAAAGTGAACCGAGCCGCTGAAGCTCCCACACTCGGGAGGTGTGCAGCAGCAGAGTCAGCCACAGTCAAGTGACACATACAGTAGACAGTGTCAGTGCTCCTGATCGCCTCTCACCCACCCAGGTGAGCGGGCCGGGCATGTTTGATTCACTCAAGCTGCTTGCTGTTGGCCTGTGCTACACTAGTGAGTGCAAGAGAAGGAAGGGACCCCCCCAGCCATCTCCGCTTGACCCCAGTTTACCGCAGGGCTGTTGATAACATGCAGTGAGCTGATAGCGAGGTGCAGCCCAGTCCTGCTTGTTGTGTTGTCAAATGAGCTCAGGATTGTGACAGTCTGTCTCTCTGGGGTTTCTTCTCCTGACAAAACGGATGACCTAAATACCGATGAGCGTAGGAATCATTGTCCAGATTAACACAAAGAATAAACAGCGATCAACACACCATGCTCACACGTCTGTCACAAGGAGTATTTTGCAGTTAATTTTATAGGATGTTATGCAATGTGCTCTCTGTAAAAAGGAGATATATTTCTGTTTGAACGCCTTTCTGTGTTTTTTTGTTTTTAGTAAGATGAATGCACAGACAGGGAGCTGAAAATAGATACACTTGGTATAATACATGAGCTGTGTTTTTACACAAGAGCAGAGGAGCCTTCGAAAGGAATTTTACAACCACCCAAGAGGAAAGTGTTGCTGTTCTGTTCTGCATTAAGGGTGGGGGAGGGATGTCTGCCTTCTCCTATAATAACCTTTCAAAGCTGCCTGAGAGTGAGCTCTCACAGGTAGGACTTCTCACACTCATCTTGCTCGCTCTGTCCCAGGCTGCTCGTCTCCACGGCAACCCAGTCAAGCTCTGCTGTTATCAAAACAGGTCTCTCGGGCAGCGGTCCGTGCATCTCCTGGATTAACGGACAGGCCACGCTGCTGCAGGCACCATGGCAGCGAGCCGGAGCCCGTCTGGCCATCGATTCTGCCATCCGGCTGTAAAACATGTCGGGAGAAAACACCACAGCTGAGTGAGGGGCAGAAAACGAAAATGAGGTGGTGATGTGATGAACATCGATGCTCCTTTACGAGATCATTGCTTACTCTTCACGACCGCGAGCCGCAGCAGAGCAACATCAAACTCAGAGGGGCATGTCACAGTCAACAACATGCCGATCAAGGTCTAAGGCACTGTAGCTTATAGAAAGTTTTGTAAATTGCCCGTCTGAGGTGTTTTACTTTCTAGAAAAATTGAAATTCTAAAAAAGAGTTTAATATTACATTATCTTTGATGTAAGTTGTTATTAATATTTTGCAAATTTAACACAAACTATAGGGCAATAGATGAAAGAAAAGATGTGAACTAATCAAACACAGTCCTTCACTTGCCAAGGATCAGCAACACTTGAAGCAGGAGGTTTAGCTCAGTTCATTCAGCCAGTTTGAAACTGCAGGCAAGTGTATTAGGAACCACACCTTCAGTTTCAAGCTTCTCTATCACTTTGTTTTCATTGGATAATTCCACGCATTTTCCTGAGTTTGTTTTCTTCATCAAAATTCCATTCCTTGAACAATTGTAGGTGTGCAGCAGTGAACTGCTAATGCCCAGAAAGTGGTGCTGGCCCAGGACTTCAAAGGTTTGCTTTGGGGACAGGGATGAATTGAAGGACAGGGCATAAAGGCTGATGTTGCTATCGGTGTAACTAACCCGGTGCTTAATAAAAGCCTGTTCTCCTGTGCTCTCCTGACTAAACTATTGTTTCTGCTGTGCAGTGTAATCTCATATTTGTGTCGCGGGAACTGAATTTTCACTGATCAGTACTCCATCCCTGCCTGAGGGATTGTGCTCTCCGAAAGCGATCTGTTTGGAGTGAAATAACACAGTCCATATTGCGTTTGTACTGGGCGCCCATGTGACTGGTTGCCATGGGAATGAAGCCGATTCCCAGCTCCCCCGACTGTGCTGTGCCTTTGTCTTTGTGGTTTAATGGTTACAGTTACTCACAGGATGAAAGGGGAGCTCTCAGGACTAGACTCTCCACGTTTTCTCCCATCTATAATGTAGTGAACGAAAACTCTTCTGTCTTAGCCCATTACTCACATTTGACAACATTTAAGACTGAAATCTTTACATACTGTACATTAATTACCCATAGTCTTTAGCTCTCTGATCAACTCAGGCTCTTACAAAACTCATTAAACCACTTTTTTTAAATCCTTCAGGCTTACGAGTTTGATTTTAGTCTTTTTTGGACATCAGAGCAAAAGTTCCGGCACTGCAAAACATTTTAATTTTGTTTAAGGATTGGCATGGAGGGTGAATTCATTGTATTTTTGCAGCAATGTACAATACACCCTGTATCCTGTATTCCTGATGGGTCTTGGCTCTGTCAATGAGTGACAGAGATCGCTACTTCAACATAATCTCCCCAGGAAGCTCTGAGCACCCCAGCAGTGAGGGTGCCCCCCCGACCCCCTCTAGTTCAGAACCAGCTGTGGGAGAGATTTGGCCAGAGTAGAGGCTCTCAGTCTTTCTGACATGACGACCTGCCAGAATGTGAATCTGAGGACTACATCGCCTCACTCAGGCTTGGGGTTACGGCCAAGTGCAAGCTCTTAAGATGAGAAAAGTCACAAAGAGCTGAAGGAGACGGTCTATTGGTGTCTCACAGTTGTGTATTAAACGTCGCCGAGTGTTTGCCCTGAACCAGTACCTGTGATGAGAAGGCTGTCTTGCACAGGTGTGGGGATGAAAATGCTACAGGTACATGCAGACCCTGCTGTGCGAATATTGGATACCCAGGGACTCACCCAAGCTTTCATCCCATGGGAAGCTTTTACCTTGAGTTCTGACGGTGGTAAGATAAGTGCTAATCATGACTTTCAAATAGGATCTTCTAATCTTCTAATGGACAGGACCCCCGGCTTGGTCCAAGTGTTTTTCTTGAAATGGGCATCATTTCATTGCAGCCGTAACTACTGCCCTGCAGAGTACAGGAAGCCTGTGCTGCTTTTCTAAGGACGGGGGGCAGAGAAAACCCCAGGCTGTGGTCCTCAAGCCCTGAAGGGTTAGGAGAAAAGTCGAAACCCGTTCGTCATCAACAGCTGGGCGTGGCGTGACACGCCTTCCGGAAACACCCCGCCTGCCGCAGAACACGGCAGACACACGCCTGGCCCCTCCCCATGTGCCGCTGTCCCGGCCAGGTTCCCGACAACGGGAGGCGGGCAGGAGTGGTCTCCCGGCTGGCCTTAACGTCACCGGCCGCAGGTGAGTGCATGTGAACCCCAGCCCCGCATGCTTTTCATTTCTGGGGACCCAGGACCCCAAGACAAGGGTGTCTGAAATCCTGCACAGTCAGAGGACAAGAGTGACCTAGTTCTTCCTTAGCTATTGCCTTTGTAGCCTTTGCAGACTGTCTGTCTTGAGGCAAAGCCCTCACCAGTGAGCAACGGCTCAGCCTGGTTGCCATAGTGTTTGGAGGAGTAAGAGCTGTACAGAGAGGGGTAATGAAAGATGTCATAACATTAATTACGCTACATTTTCCTCAACAGAAAACACAGTTCTACAATTTGTATTTACGTTAATACAGGGTCTTATAGTGCTCATAGAAATATAATTCTCCCGATAAGAGAAAGTGTTATATTTTCTGTGTTGTTATGTATGTGTTGTCTGCTTTCTGTAATAACAAGGCGTTAGATCTGTTTTCCTGTTTATTTTCGCAAGGAGGTGTGAAAATGGAATTCCACACAGTTTGTTCGGACAGGAAATTGAAGCAACAGGGAGAATTAATTGCATTAATAATTGATCAGCCACCTGGGATGTAAAATGAGATGTAAATTTCAGTCTTACACTTTAAGTAATGAAGAGCTGACTTAATTGGGTAAATTCTCCATTTCATTTTACACTGCATTTAATAAAGCAAAGACGGGTTTATTATTATTTTTAAAATAAAATGCAATTATGTGTTAAAATATGTCTAAAAGTGATTCCAAGGTTTAATAGCTGCAAGAATAAGGATTTATTCCATTTGTGAAGCCACTTGCAATATTTAATCTGGCTGCTGGGATCTGCTTGTCGCTGGATGATTTCTGCTATGTTTTTTCCTCTACAGGGAAGCAATTCAATTTGATCTTCCTTTTCGCACCTCCTGACATGTGCCTTGGACTGGGCTGTCTCACTGTGTGGGCATCGCTGTAAAAGGGCCACCCAGACTTTTACTACAGCACAAAGCAAGCACTCGTCACAAACCTACCCGTGCCCACCTGAACATGAATGGTTCTTGGGTATCGGTTCATTGCAAAATTGCTTTTTTGGGGGTTTCCAAGTGGCGGTAGAAAATCGGCATGCTAGAGTCCGCCAGAGTCTTCCCAGCTTCTCAGATGTCCAGGTACAGACGTACAGGACGGCCTCGGCTTCAGTGACAGACCACAGCTGGTCCTCTCCGTGCCGCCCAGCAGCTGGAGCTGTGAAGCTGAGCCTTAAAAAACAGGCTTGGCATATTAAAAAGGAATTGGATAATTGGATAAGTTTTTGGGGAAATGAAGCACTCCTGTTTATAAAAGTTATTTAAAAAAAAATAATTTTCGTTCTTACTCTTTGCGTTGCCTAATTAATCAGAATCCTACAGCGAACCCGCTCAACAGGGGCAGGCATGGAGAAGCCTCTGGGGGGCCTCAGGGGGAGGAGCACTGTACCTCTGTAGCTCCAACATCGCAAAGCCAGCTCTGACCTCTGTGGATCATCTATTCCCTTCTCTGTTTTAGAGAGTTATTAATCTGAATGAAAAAGCAAGGTAAAAGTTAGAAAAAAATATCATAAAAGTAAGTTAAAGATTAAATCTGAGTTACAGGATCGCAATGATTTATAAGATCACTCAATTAATCAAAAAAATGTCTGCAAAGCATTTCTGGGGCCTGGAGGAGAGAAATGTGCAAATGAATCCTGCTTACTGAATATTTAGACTGATGAATAAGCGGCGAGTTCAGCCGAAATTCAAACCAGAAGACGCTGTGGCCCTCTGGGAGCTGAGTTTGAAAGTCCTGTAAATGTTTGTTTCGTTTTTTTTTAAACATTGGGAGTATTTTCCTTTTACAGATAAAGTGCATCATAAATTAAGTGTGACAGGAAAAGGTTATCTGAACTCAGAGACTTGTGTAGTTTCTGGAGTTCCTGGGGACGGAGGTTGAGCTAACTGTCAGAATATTACACATCACCTGTCTGACTTCTCCTTGACATTAGCAGAATCAGGCAGCTTCCTTGTCATACTGTATTTTTCCTCACGCAGTCAGGATATACTATATAGCTTATAGACTATAAAAACCATGGTAATCATTTTTAAGTTCTCATGATACGACGGCGTGGCGGCAGTTAAAAAGGATTGATCGAGGAGTGTGAGATCTCTGTTGAGAGACTCGCGCTTCTGTTGGCATGTAGCACCTTTGTCTGTTCGATGGAGAGAGACGTCTTCCTGCAGTTTGTTTGTCCCTTTCTGCAGTGTGTCAGCTGACGGGAAAGGAAGCGGATGCCTAACAATTTACAGTAGGTGTCTAAATCAACCACGAACACACCTGTCACGTGTGCCGAGAGAAAAGGTAGGGAGAGAGGCAGAGGTGAATCCCAAGCCGAACGTGATCCAAACCGTCAGGCGAGAGCGAGGTCGGATATCAGGAGCAAAG
Source organism: Lepisosteus oculatus (assembly GCF_040954835.1). Taxonomy (NCBI): domain Eukaryota; kingdom Metazoa; phylum Chordata; class Actinopteri; order Semionotiformes; family Lepisosteidae; genus Lepisosteus; species Lepisosteus oculatus. The sequence goes on along the minus strand of NC_090708.1, from coordinate 1,555,155 downwards.
GGTCAGAAAGCCAGAGGGTCACAAGAACAACGAGGGGCCGGACTAAGTGGGGGGTTTAAATAGACAAGGTGGGTGAAGTTAATTAGTGAGCGATCGGGTGCTTGTGGGAATGCGACTGTGTCTGCTTGACGACAGCGCTCTCAACACATCCAAAAAGATGCGATCTCATAAAGAAAAAGATCTCTGCTCATCGGCGGAGATAACTTGATTCTGTCACTGATAACTCCAGTATACGGTTTGTTCCTTTGACTCGGAAAAAAATCGACTTTGCTGATGCATCTGTAAGGCCTGAACCACAGAGCACACACTAATACAGATTTAGAGTAGGTACACTCCTGGAATATTTATTAGACATTCACTCTATTTCTTGTACAGGCTGTAAAGGCAGAGAAACCAAATGTTTTTTTTATTTCTTTTTATCTCAGCCAGATCATTAAAGAAAGATATTAAATGAAGGGATGACAGATGTAGCAAGCATTGTATTCAGGCTGATATTTTGTTATTTGTTATAAAAAAGTGTTTGGGAACAAAACAATCTCTCAGGAACATATGACACTCTCCTTGCGTTTGGAATACTAATATGCAATTGTAATGCAGGCCCTATTATCTATTCTGTAACTGTCCTGGAACACAGAGTACCAGCGAGAGAGCACTTTGCCAGTTCCTGTCTCATTTAAACTGTAATTACTGATAATTTTCCCCAGCTATTGTAGTAGCGGTGCATTGCAGAGGTTCACACTGCACTGTGGCAGTCCAGGCAAGCTTTGAAAAGAAGCGATCTGAGATAACACCTCTGGGGGAGTCCTAGATGCAAAGATCTGTCACATTATGTTACACGCACTGCTGATGGGGCTGTAGTGCCACCCTGCTGTGTGCTGTGATTATCTTCCCTGCGTGCCCAGCCTGGCCAGTGTCTCTTTCCCTGGGCCGTGGCCGGTCCTGAATGAAGGAGAAGCAAGCTCTGCTCTTTGTGGTCATGGTCCAAACACAGCCGCTGAAAGCATGTGTTTTATTTCACAGTATCCTGCAAGAATCGCTAAACCGCATTGATTCCGCTTGGTGCTTTTCCACACCGGAAGGCCGGGACCGCCGATGAGGCAGGAGGCGTTTCGTCGTCGCTGGCTCTGTCTTGCTCGGCGACACCAGCCCTAACCCAGGGCCTCCTCCAGCCTGCCTGCTGGGGAAGTCTTTCCTGGCGCGACTGTCCTGCCCCCTGCGGGGCTGACTATACAGAGGTCATTCCAGGGCTCCCAGGTGACTCTCACGTCAAGCTGGAAACACCTCGTGATCTCGGTTTCCATTCCGACCTGGGCTTCACGCGCCAGGAGCAGGTCTGTGACCCGCTGTGCTGACCTGTACACAGCTGGTGGCAGCAGGACATGTGCAGGTTTCAGTACGGAGGAGCACAGGGCTGGACTGGGGGCCTCAGGGTACTGTTCAATCCAGCGGTCGGTAGCCTTTCAGAAGGGGCGGGCCGGGCGGGACTCAGCTCATGGACTTGTTTTCCGTTTTCACGGATTTGTGCGCCACTGATACTTTTGAATGTCAGTGAGAGCCCCGCTCACATTTTCATTGACAAAAACGAACGTTAAAATATAATAAAGTCTAATGAATTGAAATGCATGTCTTGCCATTGAGTGCGATCCTTGCCCTTGCTTTGCCGTGCTGAGTTTTCCAGTTTCAGGCTCATAGCAGACAGCCCAACAACAAGGCAGACTGAGACAATTCATTATTTTCAACACTACTCCTCGCATTATTAAGCTCATAATTCAAGATTTTGGCACAAAGATTTTCCTGATGAATAACGCAATGAGAATTTACTGTGGTGTGGACAATGTGATCTGCAATCATTTTTACGAATCTCTTCTGTTTTCCAGCCGTAGAGGGGGGCACCATCAGTCAGCACAGAACATATTTTCACTATGTCAGTTCCTCTTTCCTCATGGTGATTAATAAACATCCCAGTTATATTCTCTGCTGTAGTTGAGCCATGCCTGGGTTTCAGACGGCACAGCTCTTCTCCAGTTCCTTCTGAATCTCAGAGTCCCGCAAGAATAGTTCATCACGGCACTTAGAGAGCCAACAGCGTGGTCTTCATGTTGACATATAGCTTTGCTTTCTTAGCAACTACCATTTTTTCCCAAAATGTTTGACTTTACACTTAAGCAGGAAAACTGTTTCAGCGGCCCCGATTGCAAGCTTTCCTGTGAAACTATAGCTAGCCCTGCTAAAGATAATGCAGCAAATCGACCAAGTCAATTATTTTTTTCTGTTTTAAAGAGCTTTCATTGAGTAGCATTTTGTAGAGAATTACAGAGCAGTCAAGCATAGTTCTTATGGGTTTTTTAACTTAATTCTTTTGTAGCTTAGTAGACTTTTATTGTATGTGCTGTTACATTGCGTGTGCTGGTAAAAATCCATTTGCGAGCTGTAGCTTGCTGAGCCCTAGTCGAATCCTCAGTCCCGTGTTTGCGCTGGTTTCACCTCAGTACAGGACAGGTGTGGGACACAGGGGTTAGACACTGAGGCTGACCTCGGCAGCGGGATGTGATTGAATGACCCCAGGAGCCCCTGATGAAGGCAACAGCAGGAGCAAAGCTAGGGTGGAGACATCATGCCAGCGTCCGGCAGGTTAGGTGCTTTTACACACCGCCTTCCTAGAACGGCTTTGACGTGCGGGAATTCTGTCTCTTCCGAAGGGTGAAATGGTATTCTCTGGAGTAGGAGGTAGAAAAGACTTTCTGAACTGTGTGTTGTGACCCCAGATCAGTTGACATTTTGGTAGACCACACAAAGAGGAGCCCGGAGCAGAGAGGGCAAGGAGTTTGCCAGGCACTAAGATGTCGTGAGACCTGTCTTCTGATAGTTCTCCTCCGTGAGTGAGCAGGCTGACTGACGCGCTATGAAAGAGGGCAGTTCGGCTCACTGTGGAAATGTCTTTAATGTCAGGATCCCACATTGAGCATTGTCCCGAAACCATAGGTGTAAAGCAAAATGATGTGACACTGGTGCCTCTTCAGCGGCTCATCCTTCACAAGAACAAAAGAGAGGTTGCACACAAGAGGAAACCATTTTGGCTTCCATGTAGTTTTTGGAGACAGTGAGGAGCTGGGTTCCCTCAAGCCTTCTGGCCTTTGTCACTCAATCCAGAACGTCCTCAAGTTTCTTTGAGCAGCACACTACTCTATCCATCTTGGTAGTGCAAAGCGCCACGTTGACAGAAATTCAGAAAAAAAGAATATTTTAAGTTTAATCTCAACCTGGGGAGAGTGTAGTAGAAATGAACTTTTCTAAGCAGAGTTATTAAAAGCATTTCTAATATTATTTTTCAAAAGTATAGTGTGCCAATGGATGCTTAGACGTTTAGACGTGGTTTAGATTTAAGTTTTAATTTACTTCTAAAGGTATTCACGTTTTACTTATTTATAAACTAATAAAATGAAGCAGATTAATCATGCAACCTTTTTTATTGTTGTTACTCTGGTTTTATTAATCAAAAAAAGCAGTTATCGCCTTAGGATATTGTTAGCTCTTCTTTTACGTTCGTGACAGCAGCAGCAGGGGGGCTATTTCAAAGAAAGACGAATGATCTAATTAGAGAATTTCTTTCTCCCCAAAGAGATACAAGGGACTGGAAACTGTAAAACGAGCTTCAGCAGATGGGAGCTGGGGTGCAAGATCTCTCGCGCTTTCAGAGCCATGTGAACTTTCTGGACAAAATGTAAAACCTGTCCCCTTATTTCTTTGAGAGCACTGGGAGATCGGTGCTCAGATCGGGCAGCTCATACTGCATACAGCAAATCGAACGATATCGAGATCTCTTAGCCAAGCTAACAGAGAAAGCTGCGGTAACTACTTAAGACAACTATCACAAATAATTTTCAGTGAAAAAGAATGTATGCAAGATATCAGCTGATTTGACACATTAAATGCTTATTTAAACTATATTTCAGATCTTTGACACATGTTGTTCTCTCCTCACAGTAGGAAAAATACCTCTTTTCTTGTGCTTGTTAATGTCTGTGAAATACAGCTCAAAATAACCTCATTTGTGAGGAAAAGCACACACACACTTGTCTTGAAGACAGAGGAGAAGCCCGATACCTGCATGGAGTGGGATATGCTGAAGCTGATTGTGAGGCAGCAGAGTCAGACAGGTGAAAGATATTGTAATGCTTCAGGGTTCACGTGGGCGCCCTCGCGGCTGCTGCCTCAGGTCAGCCCCCCACTGTCAGGGACTCAAACCCGGGCCTCCGGCATCACTCAACAGGGACCCAGCCTCTTGAGCTAAAGGGAAATCTCCCCTCAGCCCAGGCGGCTGCGGTCCCTGCTATTCACAGGGAAGGGCGGTGACGCCACCGCGCTGGTAAGCCGGCACTCACAAGCAATGGAGGCCGTATGCGTTGCAATATTTTCTTAAAAACATGTCATTTACCGAAGCTCACGGTTCTCTTCAGTGGAAAGGATTATGGGTAACTCAGCAGAGCCGCAGTGTTTCCATTGTGTTTGCTGTTTTGTTAGCGTTGGGATGTGGAAACTATCAGCATAGAAATCGAAACCTCTTATTTTCAACAGGTGCCTGACTGATTCGGGTCGGGTACACCTGGGATCCCATTATTGAGCATTAGGAGCCCAGGATGAGAACCCTTTGCCGCGGAGAGCAATGCAACAACAGAACAGATGCACATCTCTGTCACTCAGTACTGTCAGAGTAAAACTGACAGCAGCTGGAAGGGGAAGAGCTCTGTACCCAGCTGGCGTGGGCAGTGACCCCGGGCGTCAGCGTGCGTGCGTGTCTCCCCAGAGCTTGCCTGTGGACCTGTTTTTCAGTGAAGACCTCCGTGGTGTTTCTCAGTTGCTTTGCAGTGGTCGCTTTGCACCAAGACGGAGAACTTCTTTCCCTTCGCAGCGGCTCTGGGGACAAGTGGGGGGGATTTAAAAAAAAACGAGAGGTTGAGAAGACCGTGGCCGGTACTGTACGTCCTGGCTTCCTGGGAACAGGGAGGGGAAGGAGCAGGGCGCCATCGCACATCGGATGTTATTTGCTTGTTTGTTTTGCAGGGTCACGTCTCCTGCTGCCATGAAATCCCTGTTTGTTTAATGCCGATGGAGAAATGAAAACGGGCCAGATGGTAAGGCATTGTGTGCTGTGCGATGGGTGGGAGTGGAGGAGTAGAGGTTGGACAGTGGTTGTTTGAACAATAACAGGAATATTAGACATCGGCACTTGTTCTGTTGCCATGCTGCTCCACGCAGGCTGGAAATCCCCAGCTCCTAATGCTGATGTTTTGGCCTCCAGTGCCATTCCTTGTAGTTATTTAAATTAAAAGCGAGTGCACCCTTCCCCCATCACACCCCACGCCCTCTCACTCCATCCTGCCAAGTTTCCAGAACCACTTATTAAAGTCTTAATGGGCCCACCAGCAGTCCAGACAGGGTGCCGGGGGCTGAAAGAGGCCTGCGACTGCAGTTTTTATTGGTGCACTGGTTTCTCTCTCTCTCTTTTTTTTTCTTGGATTTTGGCTTTTCGAAATGGGAAGCTGAGCAGGTACTCACTCGGTCTCCGTTGGCAGGAACAACTGTGCCAGCCAGCAGTTTGGAGGAAATAAAACAAAGGAAAAGCCCTACTGGGACTCTGACTCTTCATGCTCATCATGAGACAGCTGAACGAGGAAGGTGCTGTAGACAAATTCTATGAAGGTGATTCCTCAGTTGGGCCTTCATCTTCATCACCTTTTCTGTTGGAAGGGTTTTTCACACTTGAAGGCTACAAACCTACAAACAGCAGCTCCTTGATTGCAATCCTGAAGTTTGACAAAGTCTGACAGAGAACAGAGAAAGGAGACGCATAGAAACACGTTCTGTCTGGGGGCTGCTTTTCTTTACATTCTTTAGTTCTGTGTGTGTTCCTCTCCTATAATTTCCACTGACTGTTTTCCTCCTGTTACAGGGGCGCTGGAGACGTGGCGAATTCACTTCTTGTGCCTGAAGAAGGGATTAATCATCAGAAACTATTACATCATCTTCTGCCTAGGCTTCCCAGAAAATAAATGATTGCGAGAAAAGAAAAGATATTGAAAACTGCAATAATTAAATGTTTTCAAGTATCAGGCCATGGTTATAAGCCTTTATCCATTGGTTAGTAGGCGCTGTATCTCTTTTTTTAAAATGAAAAAACGTTTAAAAAAATGAAGATTGCATCACTTGCATTTCTGTGTGATCAGGTTACTTGTTAAACGTGCCCTTTCAAAAGGACTCTGATGAGGAGACAGTGGCCGATGTTTTTTTTAGCAGTCCTCAAGTATTCTGATGCGCTATTGAAACCTTGAGGCCTAGAGAAGGAACAACTCTTCTGGATATCTTGTCTAGAATTCCCGAGCCCCTGTTTTGTCCACTGCTGTGCACAGTCTCTTGTATCCCAGTGTGCTCTGGGCCCTGTGTCCGTGTGTGAAGAGAGCAGTGGGCTCAGGGGCTCCTGTCCATTAGAGAGACATGAGCAGAGTCTGCAGCCAGCAGCATCCCTCATGCAACGAGGAGGGGACGTCAGATCCCCCGGGTCTCAATCTGCAAAGCAAATAAACAATGGCTGAAACCCACTTGGTATTCGAGGCATGAAACTGACATTTAAAATGACAGATTGAGTGGGAAGCTGCCAGCTTAATGGGCGATCTAAGCAGAACTGTTTGAATTACCGGGGTATTGCTTATTTCTAACAGACCCTGAATGATAAAGAGTCACTCTGCAGATAGTCTCTGACAAGAACAGCTGCTTGCCTTTGGGGTGTGTGTGCCAGCCAGTCCATGTGTGCGCTGCAGAAAACCCCAGCACGTTGTGTGTGACTTCACATGGACATCAGCAGGACATAGAAGGGCACTTCTATGGAGTTTTTAATGGATTTTAATGGATGCAAAGGAGCAGGTAAAGGTTTGTTCCGTGCCAAAAAGAAAAGAGACCCAACATTTCAGCTGTGGAGCCTTCTTATCATTGTGTCTCTTTTCTTTTCCTTTCCACGTGGAATAAACTTTTACCTGTTCCTTTGCAGCCTACTCATGCTGGTGCATGCTCCCCATTGGAAGATTTTTAATTGATGTTCAGGCCAGATGAGAACAGCCCAGTTCTCCTTCACCCCTGCTCCTGTGACCTGTACTCCTCTATGATGTCACTTCCTGTGACACTGGGAACCACCGGGAGCCCCTCAGCCTTCCTTGCCGTTGTCTTTCTGCGCCCCTCCTCCAGCCCCCCAGCCCCTCTGCCCCTCTGCCCCTGTGCTGCTGCCCCTTGGTTCACTGCTGGCTCTGCAGGGGCTCCTGTCCTCCTCCTGCTGAGACCCTCAGCCACGTGGCTGAGCCAAAGCTTCTTATGTCTGACCTGCCAACAGACACTCCGAAATGCATTTTCTCACTGAGTTAGTGATTCTGTGGGATTATTTCTAAATTAATTATTTGTCACTTTTGTCACATTGTGAGAGAAATCCCTGCTGGAGTTCTCTCACTCTGTGTCGGCCTGTGTTGCTGTAAACACTCTGTTTATTTGTGAACTGTTTTCCTTGTTCCTTATCTCTTTTCCTGAAATCTAGAAATGGCCGTAAGGGGGGAACTAAATGGAGGATTTAGAGGAGATCAAAGGCTGGGGACAAGGAAATGCCAGATATCTTCGAATTGCATTGAGTGGAAAGGTGTAAGAAATCTACAAAAATCACAGTGATGAGAAGTCAGGGTCTAATGTCAGAGGAGCTGACTGGAAAGACTCACTCTGAGCCATGCTTGAATTGCACCTACTGTACACACCTAATTGAACCACCAGGCACCATCTGCAGTCTTACTTATCACTGGAAGTCATGACTGTACAGCAATATAGCAGCCCAGAGGGCTCAGACAACAGCAGAGCCATGATCTAGCCAGTAGGTGTGAGCTGCACTGCTGGCCAAGGCAAAGTGATTGACACCACATTAGGAGAAGCACACTGTTGCGTCCCATTTCAAAGGAACGCCCCGCACAACCTAACCAGTGGAATGGATCTCTTTAGTCATGACCCAGAGGCTGAATTGGTCTTAAATTCTAAGCTGCCTTACATCTCCTCCCTTTTCAAAATGCCACCCCTTCAGTTCAACCCGAAGGTGAAATGAGTAGTGTTGGCCATCTCAGGAGTCTCGCCCACACTGCCTCTCACACGGTCGCTGTCCCGCGTCACCACACACACTGCAGAACACGCTTTTCTGCAAGGGGGCGATGAGCTTTTGTTCCTTGTCTCTGGGAACAAAATCAAGGCAATACAGTACAGCCAACTGAAGTCCCTCTTACACAATAAAACAGACTGGTAGAACAGCACTGAAGTGGCGGACAAATTAAAAAAGTAAGCAGTAGCAAAGTGACGCTGCTCTCCTCTTCCTTGCCCTGTCACCTGCAGGTGAGAACGCGGGGGTCCCACAATACAGCACTGGCATGCCCTCTGTGTCTCGTAAAACAAGAAGACAGCTCTTTTCACTTCTGCTTGTTTTCACCATCGGCAGGAGCTGCTGATGCCCTGAAAGTGGCACCCTGCTGGTCCCCACTGGCCGGCCGGCCTGGGGGAAGAGTTTTCGCGTGCGCCGTGTTATCTCAGGACATGTCAGCAGCGTGGCACTATGAAATGAGTGTGTGCACCGAGGCAGCCCAGAGCAGACAGACAGGCAGTGGGAGGTGACTGTGTCTCTGATGGCCATAGCAGGCTGGCCCTTTCACTATTAGCTGTCAGCCTTTTCACTGTGATTATTTCTGTGACTGCGCTCTATTGCGCTTGGGCTAGTCCCTCTGATGTGTAAACACATCTGTTCCTCCGAAAGCAAATCTGATGTTTGCTAGGGATCTAGTGTTTGTCTTTCGAGGCTGGCAGTTCTATTGATAGCTGACCTGTACAGTAGCCTCTCGTGGTCTGTGCTATGGAAACTGAGCTTGTTTATGTCCACGTGACTGCCAGGAAAAAGAGTATTTCAGCTCAAACCGTAGTTATATTTTTTCTCTTCACTCACTACCCTGAGCTCTTTTCAGAACCCTTAATTCTAAGCTAGTAGCCAATTTAGCACAGAAAATCAAAGAGCTTTCTCTCCTTCTATCAAACAACTTTTTTTAGTCACATCTAAATGAAATGCATCTGTCTGTCAGCTTTAACAGTGCCCATTCTCCTCATAAATTAGCACGCTCAGTAACGAAGACAATCTGTGTGTTTAATCTGCATTGCGAGATTCTTTCAAAGCGTGATGCTGACAGTTCATGCAGACTTATTTGCATTTACCACAAATTGATTATACAGTATTTGAATCACTGAAAAGATGGACAATAATTAATTGAAAAAAATAAAACTACAAATCACATTAAAGGGTAAATAAAATAGCTACTGACAGCTTATTAAGGCTCTTTATCCTCCTTGCATTGATGTGCTTGTTCTAAATCACTGGCTCTTTCCTTTCAAGGTCAGCTCTACATGGTGATCTCCTCTCCTGGTGTACCAAATCCCTTTCTCTGCGCAGATCGATGAGGATGGTAAACACATAAACCATTTCTTTCCCTGATGCCTAGACCTCTAAACTAGCAAATGCTTCCCAGATTTGTTTTGACTCTCCAGCCCCCTGTCAAACGTTTCCGTTTCCAAAGAGTAAATCTTCCCAGAGTGCCTGCATGTCAGGATCTTTTTTTCTGATGGTACAGTATTGATTAGATGTAAGCCTGCCCTACATAAACAGCTAACAGGAAGTGCGATTAGAAGTAAGGCTCTTCGGTCCATCAGGCACATTCGCTTTTTCAGGAGCTGGCCGATCTTGTAAGGATCTTGCAAGAAGTCACTGAGCTGCTCAGCAAAATTTTGGAATTAGTTTAGTTGATGGAGAGGGCACCCTCCAAAGAGCCAAACAGGGGTACAGACATGTACTGTATCTCCTTTTGCTGTGCTCTGAGCACCAACATTTCCAAGTAGATTTCATCCCTCAGAAGGTTATTTTGAGAAAACATAAATGTCGTATAAAAGGGAGAATTACTTGAGCATGTATTTAGCCCATCTGTAAATAATGCAAGAATATTTGCACCACAGTGTTCTTTCCATTTCCAGTGGCTCTGACGTGTCACACCTCTCTCTGCACACATCCCAGACCACGGGTGTCTGCTTGTGTTCTCCCGCACACACAGAGCATACCCACATGTAGACTGAACCCTTTCACACACACGGGTCACACCCAGCCATGGGATCTGAGGACCCCACCCAGCTGTGGGATCGGTATCGTCAACGTGGCTAGACTGCTCTGCACTCCCACAGCCCCTTGTGCAAAGAAGGGCTTCTCAGTTTCAGATACACGTCCCCTTAGTTTCCACTTGGCTCCTTCGTAAATTAAACTAGAATCTGTTTAATTGTCTGTGTTAACAGACTCTGTTGTACTATGCACCATGTATGGTAATCTGTATGTATTATATATATTACATACATAAGATCACTTTATTGGCCATATACTATTTCTTGTATTAGGAATGTGTCATTTCACAAACCCCAGCTTGCTCTCCATGAGACGCACAGACAGGGAGAGAAGCTGGGGGTCAGAGCGCAGGGTCAGCCATTTATACAGCACCCCTGGAGCAGCTGGGGTAAAGGGCCTTGCTCAGGGGCCCAATGGAGGAGGATTCCTCTGCCAACCTCTTCCAACTGGCAACCTTCCAGCCACAGGCGCACATCCTGAGCCATAGAGCCACAGCTCCGCCCCAGTGCCATCATTATATATACTGTATGTACGCATACAAACGTACAAAGTATGTATTGTAATCTGTTTAATGTATAAATTTAAGGGTCTAAAAATATGCTCACATGTTTCTCCCTTTTATACAACGTTTATGGTAACGCAGAAGGATGTTGTGAGGTATGGAAACTACTTGGACGTGTTCTCTGAGTATTCAATAGACGTTCTCAACTATACAGGGGCTATTTCATGCTAACTGGTGTGTCTGAAGCTGCTTCAGGTGGACCCCAGGAAGACTCCAGCAGAATTGAAGTGGAAACGCTGAAGGCACCAGGCAGTTATCTGGTTGCAGAAGCCAGGTCCCTGCTGCGCTGTTCTTTCGCAGTTTCTGTCCTGGCGCCCCTGTCTCTCCGGAGCTGATTGCAGTCCATGTCTGTGGACTGGCTGCAGAGACGAGGCCCTGGGACAGCAGTGAGATGGCTCGCAGGCTGGAGGTCTGCTGTGATATTCGGAGCATGGCCTAGATCTGTCATTTACAATTAGACCAACATTCACCCTCACAGGCACGCCAGCACGCAGGCTGACCTGGAGTGACTTGGTTCCAGATGAACGTGACACTGCTCTGTTTCAATCGGAAAAAAAACTCTTACTTTGTTGTTACACTAACGTGATTGTTTTTCCTTTTAGAATGCTGGCTTTAACCAATCCTTTAACCATATTTGAATGATGTTCTTCTGGAATACTTGTTCTTGCAATGGGTGATAACAGGTTTGAAATCTGGATTAACAGTGCAATTTCTCTGGAATTCAAATTCTCTGGAAAAAACATTAAATCCCAGCTTTGACATGTACACTGTGGTAGAACCTCTTTTTTCAAAGGTATGATGTGGCAATATTGAAATCCTTCAAATAAAAAAGCCCCAAAAGGATGTGACTCATGGCAGACTGGTCACAGAACTGCTCTAGGTTAGGCGTCAGTGTCTGACATTTCTGTATACATGACATATATTCACCCATGGCTGCAGCCCCCACCTTTATGACAGGCAGCAGTGTGATATTTAGCCTGAACACTGGGGTCAACGTCCCTGTTCTTCTGAATAATTATGGGATCTGTAAAGACCAAGTAGTCTTACAAAGGACAGCACAGTGTCCCCTGTCACCACAGTGAGAACACAGCTATGCTGTACTTCTTGTTCGTCCTTGCTCAGATGAGAAAACTCCAAGTCTGGAGTTTACATTGTTGTGTTACTGAGACAACTTTTATCTCAGTCAATTATTCGTAGTGGAGTCCTACTTTCAACAAATCATCCTTCTTGTCTCACCAGCTGACAAAGTCATAGAATTATTATCCGACAGGAATAGAACATGAGTACTAGGTGATGATTTATATGATTTACAATCAATGAATGAAAATGCAGATTTGCTGCAGCTTGGTGTTGAGGTTGTAGACATATTTAGAATAGTGCAGAGGCTGGAAGGAAAATCCCTCTGTGTCCGGGTGTCAGATATTAGCTAACAGTCCTGCCAGGGCAGCCTACATTTTACACCAGCGTCCGTGTGTGTGAACACATAAGCGCGAGGTGTTTATCAACAAGGTGCTCACACCCCCAGTGAGTGGCTGATCACACTTGGGTGAAGCTTTTGTCCTGCACACAGAAACTGCCTGTGACCTCCCCACAACAGGGCTAGTTAGGATGGCTTGGTTAGCCACATAGCTTGGTTAGTGTTAGCCGAAACTGCAGAGATGAAAAATGTCCTTCAAAATGATTTAGAATACCAAACGATTCAAAACCCAAGGCCGGACCAACACCTGGCAGGGGAAATTGAATGTGGACAAGTGCCAAGGCAGGAGAAACATTAATAATGTATACAAAAAGCCAAACCCTGAGATTAAAGAATCGTCTGATGAAAATGCCTGGACAGTTTGGGGACAATTGTATAGGAAATGTGGAAAAGGAATAATAAAGGCAAACAGAGGTTTACGATATATAAAATATATAAAAGTTTAATTTAAATTAGAAATGTATAAGGTATACAGCCTTGCTTTATAATATTGCCTACAATTTCCGCAACCATGTTACAAAACATATATTGCTGGTCTGGAATTAGTGTATGGAATTGGTGCTCTGGGTTGCCCTTCTCTGCCAGGCTAAAGAATGGAACCTCTTCAGACCTGAACAGAGAGGACTAGAAGAGCACCTGAGCCAGGCATTGAAAATCCTGCAATGCATTAAGAAAGGCATCCCAATGAGCTCCTACAGAACAGGGAGTGAAGCTTGAACCTGGGGCACTAGTGGGAACCAAAGTGGATTCTAAACCGAGAATAGGAGGCGTTTCTTTATCCAGGGGGTTGTGGGAGTCTGAAACCAGCTGCCCATGTTGCTGAAGCCGCTACCCGGGCTGAACGAGATCCTGGCACCAATTAGTTACTGGCAATCAAACAAGCTACAGTAGATGGGTTGGATGGCCTCCTCTCTATGCTCTTATGCTCTTATAATAGAAATACCAAATGCTAGCATTTACACATTATGCACAATAGCAGCATTTCCTGTTACTGAGCAGGGATTTGTTTTAAGATGTGTTTGTGTTGAACTTCTGTCCTCCCCTGCTGGTTTCCTTTCATCGCAACAGCGTACGACTGTGCCACTCGAGTGGGGAATCGTGACACTCCGATCGCTCACCAATATGAATGAGGTTTTCGCCGCATTCTTATTTTTAGTTGTATTGCTGGGCTTGAATCACCGCCTTGCTCCTGTTTGAAGTAGCAATTAAGCTCTGCTTTGCACATAGCTGGCATTTGTTCCCAGCTATATGGGGTTTGCAACCATGTTGGAGTTGTTGACAGTAAGAGACTGACGAGCACACGGTCCTCAGTGCCAGTAATGCTCTGTGCCAGTTTGCAGAGGTATTGGAGGAAGTGGGGGCTTTGGGTCCAGAGATTCTGAGCGTCTTCAGTGCCAGTTCGTGAAGCCAGCTAGTGGCCCAGCCTCCCAGTGGAAACCACAGGCTCAGCCTCTCACCTCCTCTCTCTCCGTCCCGACTTGTCTCTCAGACTCGGGGCGTTCAATATTCCTGAAGGCGATTGAGCCACAATAACGACAAGGAGGCACTCACCGAAAATGGTAGTGCTTCCAGGATAAAATGCCAACAAATAATCAATTCCTTAAACTAATCGGTTGTAGGATTAAACAGAAATGTAGAATCTTCTGTGTTTTCAACCTCTCCCTTGCTTTAGTGTTAGACCTGTGTTGTGCATTGGTATGGGGGATATGTTTTCTTGTATGTCTGTGTTATCCATTCTTTTTATTCCTTGCCCTTCTGTGACAGTAGCTGTTCTGCACCATGTGCCAGGTGAATTACTCTCCAATGCTGAATGGTACTGTAGAGGCACTGTTCTGGGTGGATTTTCTTTAACGAGGAAAGGAGGTTCTGGGAACAGTGATGATGTCAAGTCTGTTATTATGTCTGCAGGGGTCATTAATAAAATAGAATTATGCCAGTTAAACACGTACAACTTACATTTCAGATGTGGAGTGTCCACTTCTTGAGAATAGGTGGTGAGATCAGGTGATTGGTATTTTAAGATGATCTCACCCCTATTAAAAAAAATAGTATACTCCACTGGGAGGGATTGATTGGATGGTGCCAAAGCAGGGGGTACAAGCCTTCTATCTTCTCTAACAGAGATCCTGCTTTAAGGGCACCAGAAATTCACAGAAATGTTGTGATTTCTCCTGCCTGGGCCCCCTCTCCTGAACTGCAGAACCACCACTGGTTGAAGTTTCTCTCTTGTAATGTGAAGCCCCAAGTGATGGAAATCTTGCTTGTCAGAGTAGAGAATCCTGAGTCCCTTGTCTGCTCAATCAGTCCCTGCAGAGTACAGCACAGCATGCTGGATATTTCGGTTCTCCTGTTGATGGTTACAGAATGGATAAGAGCCAGGGCTTCATAGGAAATGCATAGATTTTCAGCACATATTCCTGTGGAATTCAGTCAAGACAGACTCTATTTGAGTAACACTAATTGGCATGTAAATGTTTCAGTTGACTGGGTATTTGTATTACAGAACCATGCTATTATTTTTGTAGTTCAGTTATTTTCCTATGAAACTGCTTTGATTGTGAAGCAGAGGGCTTGGTTTTAGATTTAAAAGCATTTTGTATATTTTGTATACAGGTAGGCCAGTGCTTCCAAAGCATGCAGGTGTAGAACAGGACTTAATGCATTTTTATACAAAAATTCGTATTCTATATTCTGGTCGCTTGCAGATTAGAATGGCATATGTTTAGCAATAATATTATTTATGGTACCTGAAAGTTTCAGGTTGTTGCACAAAGCTAAGGTATGCGTATACGTGATCTGACAACTTGAATCAATTTCCTGTTGTTAAACTCTGTTTATTTTTAAGTAACACAGTTACTGTGATAACACAGACATACAAGAAAACATTTGAATGTATGCCCTTATCTTGATATTTTGGGTGATATTCCCACAGAAGATCTGTGTTAGAGCACAGTGCATTATCGTATGAATAGTATTAAAAAAAAAACTGGCCCTGCTATTCTCTCTCACTTATGCAAAAGAAAATAGTAAGTCAGACAGAAATAAATGAGTCATACAGTTAGGGGTCATTCAAGAATTAATTATTTTCCTCCAAAGCAATTTACTTCATTGTTTTTCAAGGAAGGTCTCTTAGACCTCTTATATTATATTATGAGCTGTTCTTCTTGCTCTAGGCTGTGTCAGGGCTCGTGCACAAGCGCAAGATAAAATGAGTGTTAATCTGCCTCTTGAAGGATAGAAGGTGAGGCTGCACACGGGAAGTGACTATTCTACTCCTCTAGCTCATTTGGCTGCTACTGGCTACTTGACCCGTGGAGATTTCTGGCTGGCTCTTGAATGGGGCCGGCATTAGCCAGTTGTTTTTGCACCACTCTTGGTTTGAATTTCATTTAAAGATGGAACTTTTGCTGCCAGAACGTGTGTTTGGAGAGGGGGTGGGGGTGGGGGTTGCAGTCTTCGAGACGGCCTATACAGACCACAGCCTTCCAGAATATAGGCTGGGCCTAATCCCTGGAGGCCCCGCATCAGTGCCTGGCGAGCCCTGCTGCAGTCCTGGCAGATAGCGCAGAGCCTGACTTTCTGAGCGGTCAAGGAGAACTGAGAGAAAAGCTGAGCCAGCCTGAGCCCGGAGTGTGACTCCACTAAACCCCTCCAGTTCATACTGCGAGTAGTATTTCAGCTTAGCTGCAATCGGGATTAGCACAGAGACAGGCAATGTATTCCTCGCACTCTGCGTGCATGCTGACAAGGAGCTCCTAGCTCTGATTGCTTTAGCAGAGCTTCCCCTGGTAGCATTGTATCTCCCTTGTGTTGCAGGACTCGTCCCTGAGACCTTACATCTTAACCGAATGTTTTAGTGACTGTCGGTCTGGATAGTTTTGAGCTGATGGATTTGCTAGGTGTTTCCCTCCAAGCTCGAAAGTAACGTTCAGTGCAAAAAGGCACAAACCTGCATTGACTGCTGGAAAAATTGAGGTAGGAAGTGCAGGCACAAAGCTGGAGGGATTTGCAAAATGTGGTCAACTGGCATCTGAGATCTGAACGTGGTCCAAACGATGGCAGATACTGTACCCTGTTACCACATGCTGGAGTCGTCTCTTGTTGCGAAGTAACTTTTGCGTTGTGCGATGTGTTTGATAGTAATGCCTTTAGCAAACATAAAACATGTACATGATATAAATGATTAAGAATAAAATGATAACTACAAAACAGTTGTGTGACTAATTAGAATCATGTCACCTACTATAAATACAACACGTCAATAAATATACTGTAGCAAAGTTGTGGGCTATCAAAGTCAGGCAGATACAGGACTTGTTAAAGGATGGTTTGACTTTAATTACAATATTGTAGTCTGCAGGGAGGAGGCCGTGTACATGTGTATCATACAGTAATATTCCAGCAATATTTCAGACCTGCAGAGCTGCAAAGGAGGTTTCTGAAAATTTCAATCTGCGCTGATCTGAGAGTGAAATATGACAGATGAGTCACCAAGAACAAACCTTTCAGCTCAGAGGGGACATGAACCTCATAACCTTGAAGAACAGAGAGAGGAAAAGTGGATACTCACACACACACTGTACACACTCTCACACACACATACTCAAACACACTGCACACACACACTGTCCACACACTCTCACACACACATACTCAAACACACTGCACACACACACTGTACACACTCTCACACACACATACTCAAACACACTGCACACACACACTGTACACACTCTCACACACACATACTCAAACACACTGCACACACACACTGTACACACTCACACACACACTGTCCACACACTCTCACACACACACACTCTCACACCCTCTGTCCACACACTCTCACACACACACTGCACACACTCACACTCACACACACTCTCACACACACCCTCTGTCCACACACTCTCACACACACACTCTCACACCCTCTCACACACACACTGCACACACACCCTCTGTCCACACACTCTCACACACACACTGCACACACTCACACTCACACACACTCTCTCACACACACTGCACACACTCTCACACCCTCTCACACACACTCTCACACACACCCTCTGTCCACACACTCTCACACACACACTCTCACACCCTCTCACACACACACTGCACACACATATTCACATACAATCTCACACACACACACATTCACAAACTCACACACACACACTCATGCACATTCACACACACACTCTCACACAAACACTGCACATACAATCTCACACACACACTCATACATTAACACACATACATATACACACACACCGCACACACTCTGCACACACTCTCACACACCCACAGAAACAAGCAGCAAATTGCTCTAGATTTGGCTTTGGGAAGCCTGTCCGTAATAATGCTCTGACTCTAAAAGCAAAATTATGCTTTTCCTTCATTTTCGGCAGTTGGCCTGTTTCCCAGGCCATCATATTTTATTCATTTAATATTCTTGTCTTCTCCCTGATGATAGCTCAAACGCTCCTGCAGATCGCTGACTCGAAATGGGCATTGTACCTCGTTCCGTTACGGCATCTTTCAGTTGTCCTTGATTTCCTCTTCCCATTCAGTGCTTGTGGTCCCTCGTGATCTCTCAGCATCGATCAGGCGCCACACTTCTGGGTCACCGGGACACAGGGGCTCTGCTCTGCTGGAGAGCGCAGGAACTACACGAGAGGAGCTCGGTTCAGTTCGTGAGACAACTTGAAAACATTTCCAAGCAAAACTTGGAGGGCGATGTGGTAGAATTTGATTAGGAGAAAAAGTTCAACCTTTTCAGGAAGGCTTTTATCTAGTGTCACTGTCTGCTTCAACTCCTTATGAGCATGTATTTTCTGCTGTACCTTCAGCTGCCTGTGCTCCTTATAAGGAACAAGTAATAGGTTTATTCCATGCTGAAAAAAAGAAAAAAGAGAACACACCGTTTCGGCCGTGGAGCCTTCTTCAGGTGTCACTGTTTTTACACCTAAGTAAAGCTCTTTGAGGTGCTACTCTTAAAGACACTATATAGGTTTTTCTTATTATAGTTTTTCTCAATCACTTACACACTAAACTCATTCTATGAGCAAAACGTCCCAAACCATCACTTCAGCTACCAAAAGAAAGACCAATTTCCCAACACTATAAACATTGTTCATCTGTTTTCACACCAGTTGCAGATTTGTTAAACGTTTTGCGCAGAACTCTACACACCAATCGCTTCATAAAGCACAGGTTGCACGATGTGCTAATAAGATGAGATAAGATCTCTTTATTGGCCATATACAATTTATTGCATTGGGAATTTGCCTTTTCACAGACCCCAGCTTGCTCCCCATGAGACACACAAGCTTGGGGTCAGAGCGCAGGGTCAGTCATTCATACAGCACCCCTGGAGCAGTTGGGGTAAAGGGCCTTGCTCAGGGGCCCAATGGAGGAGGATTCCTCTGCCAACCTCTTCCAACTGGCAACCTTCCAGCCACAGGTGCACATCCTGAGCCCCAGAGGCACCCCTCCACCTGCTCTTCATTTAGAAGAGCTGAGAGATGACAAGCTCTGGAGGCAGACCAGGACTGTAACCAGAAGAGCAAGAAACTGCAGTTGTCAACATGGTCATTGCCAACAATGTCATTCATCTGACCTTCAGACCAGAGTAATTGAAGATGAGGGTACATTTCAAAGAACTGCCCAAATCAGTATTTTAGCCATTGACCTCATCCTTCGACACAACAGAATATGAATAAAACAAGCCTACCGTGTTCCTTTTGAAGGAAATTCAGGAAAAGTCAAAGATCAGCGCTTGGAATACGTGCAAATACGAAAGTCTTCATCCAATATTTTTGGGAAATGTATTTCAGCAGCATGTAGCCCAGGCTGTATGATGGCCTACTTTCACTACAGCAATGTTTTTAGTGATTGACTGTATTTCTACGTCATAAACATAATCTTCTGTAGAGAATATGTGAGCTTGATGCCAGAGACACCCCACGTGAGTGCATCTTCATTGATGAGGCAGGATTTAACCTCACCAAACGGAGGAGAAGAAGGAGGAAAGTTATTGGCCACCGGGCCATTGTGGATCACAGGGTGGAGGCACTGTCACACTGTGTGCCGCCATCAGCCACCCCGGGCCCCTATAACACAGCACATCTGCTGGCTTTCCTCCATGGTCTTCAGGATAATGTATTTCCACAAGGGCAGAGGGAGCCGGGGCAGCCAGAGCTGTCGTGCTTCGTTAATATTGGGGACAACGTCAGTTTCCACCGATCGGGTGTGGTGCGGAACTGGCTCACTGACAATCCTAGGTTCTCTCATCTGTTTCTTCCACCCTGTTCCCCATTCCTCAGCCCTGTAGAGGAGCTTTTCTCGGCATGGCGCTGGAAGGTCTATGACAGGAATCCATGTGAGTGGGAAAACCTTCTCCAGGCAATGGAGGAGGCCTGTGGGGACATTACCCTGGAGTCTTGCCAGGGGTGGATAAGGCCACCAGGGGGTTCTTCCCTGCTGCCTGGCCGGGGCTAACATTGCTTGTGATGCCTGACC
This sequence comes from Lepisosteus oculatus, assembly GCF_040954835.1. Lineage (NCBI taxonomy): Eukaryota > Metazoa > Chordata > Actinopteri > Semionotiformes > Lepisosteidae > Lepisosteus > Lepisosteus oculatus. The sequence continues at coordinate 1,535,367 of NC_090708.1, read as the reverse complement.
CAGCCCAGAGACAGGTTTCTCCTTATTTTACTTAGTTGAATACTTGGGAAATATTTGTACTGTACTTTGCTTTTAAATTGTATATTTTCTACATTTACTTTTTCGTCCAACTTCAGTTTACTGTGCTGTACATTCAGGAAAGTTTTGAAAGTTGTAGATTACAGTAGATTACAGTAGCATGACATTGCAAAGTTCAAAATGTAAATTTGAATAGATCTCACTGGTGTGTAATGGTATTTAGTGGTGTTTGTGTATTTGAGGGCTTTTGTGTGCCATGTGAAGACAAAGTTTGATTTAGATTGAAGATATGTTTCTGAGTAGAGTGTTTCATTTTGTCATGTAAGTTTGAGGTTTGTAAAGATCGGTGTGTGGTTTTGGTTTTGCGTTTAGAGTTTTGGGAAAGTGGAGCCTCACTTGAGGAAATGTGTCCTAGCTGTTGGGAAAAACTGTATTATTATGAGTACTTGCTTAAAACTCTGATTTGACATTTCACTTTGCGCAGGTTTACGATGATGTTAATTTGACAAGAGATGGCTTTATTTTTTTATTCATCGGCAAGACTGGCAAATCAGGTACTTGATTGTCATTTCTGGCTTAAAATGCTTGCTCATTATTGTTGAAGACTGCCAATCTGAGTCTGTCTCCTTGGTTGTTCTGTCATTTGGGATTATTTTGCTTAAGTACAATTTGTTTCTTTCTCTGTGCAATATCAGTACAGGTTAATAAATGTGTGCTTGCTGTGACAGATGGTTTAGTACATGGGTGCATTCCAATTGATTTGCATCTAATGGAAGTAACTGGTAAATGCCAGTCAGACATATTAGCTCTATTGTAAACTCTGAGCTCACACACTTCATCACCAGAATAAATATGCTGAACTCGGTGATGGTGTAAAGCAATACATACCAACTAGGATCTCCCCTGCCAAGGAACAGATTTTCAGACTCTTCAAGAAAAGAAGCACACATAATTCACGGAATTATTTTTAAGGGTCTCCATCTGGCTCACAACAGACGAGAATAGCTTTTTTAAAGAAAAATACAGTAGAAACCTTTTCAGCAGCTGTGAAGCACAGGACCAGAATGTGTACCAGTCTTGAGCAATGCAAGGGGACAAAACGCAAACCTGTCACTTGTGAAAACTCTCGACAGAACTAGGGATGTGTGTTCTGAATAACCTGCAGTGGGGTGGCAGATCGGCGCTCGCTTGTTATTGTAAGACCAGTGTGCAGCACATCCGCTTACATAAGAGTGAAAGCCTACCATCCTTTAATTTGTTTCCTCTCAATTGCACTGAAAGTCTTCTTAATCAGGGGGGAGTAAAAGAAAAAGTGATTAATGCACTCAAAATGTAATTTATGCAGAATATAAATTTACACAGAGCAAGCTTTGCAGACAGCGGAACTGTTTTAGAAAGCAGTTTTCTGCTGAACAGGGCAAAGGAACAGGTGCAACTGTTCTGCTGGCAGCAAAATGCAAGTCAACAGAAGTGACTTCAGCTATTATAACAATCACGCTCACTGACATGAGCCTTGAAGGTGAGAGAAAATGTATGTGACTCACGCACTGGATTTTGAGTAAGGTTACAACAAATAGAGCTCAAGGATTCATACCTTCCTAGAACAAAAATCCTTAATGACAGTGGCAGGATGCCCAAAATATCTTTCTTCTGCCGACCTACCAAATCTATTTTTAGTACAGTTGCTACAATACTTTTTGAATATTATGTAACCCACTCGAAAGTCCTTTTTCATAAATAATTAAAACAACTGTGCTGTACATATCACACACAAGCATACAACTATGCGCATACATTTTCTGAACATCACCTTTGTGTATAGCAGTGTGTAGAGTACTAATGAAGTTAATTAGTGGAAATGTGTGGAATGGAAAATAAAATAAATGGAGGAAGAGCCGAAGAGGTATCGGCCTGGGCCACAGCGAGAAGAAGGGTGCGTCACGGGGCCCAAGTGGAAGACCTCCTGAAGACGGCGAGATCAATCCCAGACATCTGCTAGTGTCAGCTGGGTGCAGGTGTGACCATCAGTCTGTAGCTGGCTGCCACAGTTCTAGCAAGTCTTGATTTCTCTTATTATCGCGACCAATATCTTTTTGAGCGGATCGCGTTCCCCTGCTGTTCCAGCCGACAGGACACGCTGGTGGTCGCCGTGGCAACGCGGCACGGAACCTTAACCCACAGCCCTTGCTGGTGATCGACAGGCCCGGGGCACGAGGGCACACTGGCGACTGCTGGGCGCGGCTCAGATGCACACGCCCACTCGGACCCTGGTCTCCGGGCAGCTGTGGGAACCACTGGAGGACACAGTTCCCCTCAGCTTTCCCTTCCCGCCGGCCTGCAGATCGCCGGTGTCGCGCACAGAGCAGCTGAGGCCTGCTGTCGGCACAGTGCATAATAACATACTCACTTATGTACATCGACTCATATATTAACCCCTGTGTGACAATGAACGGAAGCTCTAATCTGCAGATCGGGAGGGATGATCACAGTCTGGCCCCTTTTGTCCCAGCGAGTCTGAATTGCAGTGACTCCCAACGTCGCTGCTGGAAGCTGTGCTGTAGATATCACCCACAAGCAGGCCGGGCCAGACCTCACTGGAGCCGAGGGCTCAATAAACATCCTCAAACGCGTCTAGCTCTCGGGGGTCGTTATCACGCGTGAAGCGTTTTAATAAGCCAGGGGTTTAAATGAGCCGGAGCCTGTAAATGTGAATTAAACTTTGGGACAGGCCTCGGGTGGCAGGAAGGGACTGAGAACACCCAGTGCCCCTCACATCTGCGTAGCTGCTCCTCAACGGTTTCTTCAGTTTCTCTTTCAAGGGCTTTAAAAATATGTGATGCTTGGATTCTCAAGCAAAAGTACTGACACCCTTCATCTGAAGTAGTGTTTTTTTGCTTCTTCATTTATTTCAGTCAAGATTTCTTATTAATCTCTTATTGTTTATTACTGACATCTCTGGAGGTATAGTATAAAGGATAAGTAACGATGATGTCCCATCTGAGCTCAGACAATTTACCTAAAATCTTTTCTGCGGCACACTACACTGTATCAAGTTTAATGCACTTTGATTATCATTGATGAGGACGCTGTTTCATAGACTACATGAGTCAGTTAATTGCTTTGTTCCAAATTAAGTATGCATGTGTCTCTGGCTATAGGCTACTTTAAAGAGTCTCTGCTCAGCATTTTCTTTCTTCACTTTCTGGCAGTTTACTACCATCACTGCTGGCATTAGTAGACTCGTAGATTATTAGATTATTTAGTCTTTCAATTCAACTTTGTTTTCTACATGATTATATTTTATACGTGGATATTTATCAGCACTAACTGGCAAAAGCTCATTTACTGTTTCCTATAATTGATCAGACATATTGTCAGCATCTGTCAATATTGGGATCAGTTTTGTTCTTCCACATAGATCATAAGCTGTGTGTAAAGGACGTTTCTTTTATTTTCACTCAGACTCTAGGATGCCTGAGAAACACTGTCACTTTCCAGTGCAAAATAGCATGTTGGTGCTACCATCATCTGCAGGACTGAGTGCGGATTAAAACAATGTGCATTCATTTACAGGAAATCTAGGATCTGCACATCATTTGGAACATTTGGAATACAAAAATAAATAAAAATAAATAAATTAAAAGACGAACAGAAAGATGGTAAAGTTTGGGACTTTGGGTAAAGTTTTCTTTTAAGAAAAGGACTCATCCTGTACTGCAGTGTATAAATGTGTGATAAAAGTCACAGCAGTAGGATTGGAAAAAATCTGAAAAGTCTTGCAAACAGAAGTGTGAGATGTGAGAATGATACCCAGTGTCATGTGGAAAGTAATAGCCGTGTCTATCATATTCTCGACTTTGCTCATTCAAAATCTGACATTTTGCTCTCCAAGAACAATTCCTCTGGGATCTTATTATAACTCTTCCAGCTGAACACTTTAACTCTGACCTTTCAGCCCGTCAGAGGCTCTCCGCTTCAACAGAGAGTGGACAGGTGGGGGTAGTGAGAGGAGAGGGAGAGTTAAAAGTCAGTCCAAACTCCCTGACTTCTGTCAGGCAGCAGATACTGTCCTGGGGAAGAAAAAGGAAAGATAATTTCTTACCCGATAGCTATTAAATAATTTACACCTCAAAACTCCCCTTTGCTTGAGTAAAGAAGACCTCTGATTTTTTCAGTTAGGAGATTGACCTGTTGTTTAATTTATTCTTTCCACGAAGCAATGTCATGTACCGTAGGTCTTCTAAAACACGTCCTCGGGGGTTTTGCTGATGTTGATGTTTCCTAATCTGCAGTGCAGCATGATGGACTTCTGAGGGGATCAGGAGATCTGTGGTGTCACTGGTGATTGAGCTGCTCAGCTCTTTCCTTAGTGAAGGTTGCGTTTTGAGCAGGAGTTTTGCTTTGTTTTGCGCTGTTGTTTCCCAGATGTACTGTATGTGAAGTTCATTCCCTTTCCAAAGCACGATGTTCCACACGTTGGAGAAAATCCGTTGCTAAATGCAATGCCCTTGTTGGGTAGTTTCAATATAACTTCACATGTAAGTTTACGCTTTGTAGATGTCCAGTTTCTCTGTTCTAAACACAGGTTGTTTCTTGGGCTCCTGGATGTCTCCAGCAGGGATGGTGCTTGCTCAGAGCGCACGTAGGTCCCTACAGTCCAGAAGCTGCGGATGTTGCCGATTTGGCTGGGATCCCTGAAGCGCCTGAGTGTCGTTGGTGTTGGATGGGCTCCTGTCCCAGTCCCCAGCTCCCGGAACGCGTGGTGGACCCTGCGCTGGGTCAGAACCCGAGGGCCTGTGACAGGTGGGCGTGTCAGAGGACATTGTCTGCGGGCCCTCGTTCACACCGTTTTACAGCAGCTGCACCCCGAAAGCTGAACTGGAGTGGGTGGGGATACCATGGAAAGGAATTATGAATTATTATTATTAAAGTAATTGGATATTCCCAGTTTTCAAAGGTTATAAACACACCTCCAGTGTGTCTCTCATCAACACATCATTCGTGCCGCATCCCAGAGCTCCTGCCCATCCTCCGGCTGGGGGGTGAATCTGTCAGCCGCCTGTGGTGTGAGCTTCCAGTGATTTCCATCACCTTGACCTCATACGCTCCTCATTTCCGACCCTGTTGTCTCGCCCCAGTACAGTGGCAGCCCGGGAGCTGCCCGTGTGCTGGGCCTGAGCTGGGCCACGTGTGCTTTCTGGGGCCTGGCTGTTCCCCAGGGCTGGAGCTGCATGAGCAAGGTGGTTTTGGGAATCGGGAGGCACTTGTCTTTGCAGGATCACACCTCCACCTGATTAATCTGCATGTAATATTTTTGTGCTCAGTGACACCTCCCTCCCCCGTCTCTGTGCCCGTCACAGTGTGTTGAACTGCGGCATCTTAGCAGTGTTATAGGACTGGAGCCTCTGTGCTCCACAGCTGTTTGCTGTCCTTGCTGACCTGCCGTCATTAATAAAGCTTTAGTTTTCAGCAAGAACAACAATGATGTATGGTTAGAATGGAGGCTTGCCAAAACAAGGGGACGTAGTAACTGCAGACTGAGATAAATGGTCAACAGCCCAGCGGCCTCAGCTGTAGCTGTCTCTGAGGTTTAAGCATTTCTGGTAGTTTGTTAGCATTCGCTGTGCTTGTCCCGGAAGCACAGCTAGTGCCAGGCCTCACAACAGTGACGATTTTAACGACACATTTCAAGAGTCACCTATGGCTCATCACACCTTCCAGTCTTCAACAGGATGTGGGGCTTTTGACAGTGCTGTCTGAATGGCAGGAGAAGAGGGGCTGTGGAGGGAGCCTGTGTGGGATTCGTGCACATGGTCTTCCTCTAGGGCACCCATTATTGCTCCTGCTGTATCTGTGACTGGAACGCCCAGAACTAGAACCCAGCTTTGGCCATGCGACATGAGACCATTCAATAAGACACAGGCAGCAAAAAGGAAAAAAAAAACACTTGATTTTAATACAGATTCAGCCTGGAGTGTCTGGGCAGACAGAAACAGTTGCGTAACAGTGAGCGCAGCTGCTAAAAATAATTGCCAATGAGAAGCACCGGCAGCTTCGCTCTTCAGCTCAGTCTGGTGTGTGGTAATGTTATCAGCTGCATATACTGTACAGAGCTTCACATGGGGAGTCTGGCGAGATGGGTTTCTATGAAATTAATCAGGACACAATGGGATCAGGAAATGAACCTGTCTCCTGAAAACACCTGCTGGATCAGGCAGATCTCTAATGAACCAGACGTATGTCCACTAAGAATTATGTAATAGCATTTCTTTTTAGAAAGATTTTAATTACAGAAATTATTCTCATTTGCAGACAATTCCAATGCAGATTAAACTCTGTCATTGACTGGCAGTACACAGTACAACCCGAGTGGAACGTGACAAAGGCTGCAAGCACATGGAGGTCGAGGTGTAACTACTTTGAATGTCTGTGTCAGGTGTTCTCATAATCTTCTTAAGATATTTAATATATATTTCGGAATAAATTCTTAATTGCTATTGTGTTAAAAGGGAATACAGGTTACTAAGCTGCACACCAAACTCAATCAACACATTAGCTCTGCCAGCCAGTCAGAATTTAGGAGCTGTGTGATTGGATCACACTGATTAATAGTTTGGTGCTCTGTACCTGGCTGCAGATCTCATTCTTGTACACTGGGAACAGAGCAACCTTCTACCTTCTCACAGACCTGAACAGCCCAGCCAGAGACTGAAACAGATAGACAAGAGAGAACGGGAGAGTTTCCATTGCAGAGGGCTATACCATAGAATGATGTCATGGACATGAGGGGCATCTTGGCACAAAGTAAGGAACAAGATACCCAGCCATGTTGTTGAGCCCTGGTTTTCCTTCAAGAAACAGCTGGTTGAGATCCTTGAATCAAAGAACTACTAGCAGTCGAGTTTGATGGGCTTCTTGTTTGTAACCTTTCTTATGCTCTTATGATATCAATTCCAAACAATAGTGTTTATTATGTTCTCGGGTTCATCATGAACCTGGAGCTCTGAAAATGCCTCAAGCTGAAAGAGCCACATGGTTATGATTTAATTCAGACACTGCTGCCGGTACAAGCAGGTTTTTCTCAGTTTGTTCCTGCGATTGCTGCCCCCATCCACAAATCCTGATAAGTTTAGAAGCACAAACTCAATATAACTATTTCTTCTGACATAATAAAAACCATCCTGCTTTTCTGTTGCTCCATCAGACTATGATTTGCATTTATATTGCCAAGTCAGAACTCATGCATCGCAAATAGATATCTTCCAGTGGAGGGCTCGGTGTATGAAACACATTAAGCCCCAGCAGTGCTGCAGCAGATCAGACCTTCGAGGACAGAGCAGGCTCAGCCAGATCCTGTCTTTCCCTTCCAAACACACTTTGTTCCAGAGAGACGGCTTTTAATTTCAAGGCACCTCCTGTCACGAGTGCTTCTTGAAGAGTGGGGGGGGTGGGGAGGGGTGGAATTGGACAGATTTTGTGCTTGTGATAGTCCAGGGGCTGCTGTAGGTAAATAAGAACCTTTCTCTGCTATGTCCTTGACTGAGAAGAGAGTGGATTGACAGAAGCCATTTGCAATTTGTAATTTGACAAAATTACATTCACTGCACTTTTCAAGGTATGCAAGGAGTCACAGCCCAGTTCAGTGAAGGTTTGAGATGTGTTTAAATGTGATGAAAATGGCCATTTCTGGAGACCACTGAAGGAGACACACATAGGGTGAATTGCTACAGTGTTACAGAGGGTTTTATAGTCCAAGTCCAGCAGTGTTATTACCTTGAATGGGGCTTTATGAGTGACAGTTCCCCTTATGGCCAAGTGGCTATTCCTAATGATGTCATCCTGCCTTTCAGCTATTCCTGGGATGTGACATACAGTACAACAGCAGGTTCACCGCAGGCCAGAGTCAGATTTCTACAATTTCATAATACAACCAGTATGGCCTTGGGTCTTGATGAGCAATGTCTTGAGCTGGCTGTGAGGAAGTTTTGTAGTTATGCGGGGGCAACACACACGTATAAACTTGTCACAATGAAAACATTCACGTGGAGAGGATCTAGAGGATTTAGAGAAGTTATCGTAAGACATTATAAAAGTTATAAGGGCATATTTTGAAGACTATATTATTTTACTTTTCTCTGTACTGCTGTCATAATTTTTATATGGAATGTAAATATGGATTTTATATGGAATGTTTTAATTAAATAAAGCTGTCAAAAAGATTGCTTTACACACAGTGAAATTTAAGACCGGGGGACTGGGATAAAGACGTCTCAGTTTGGAAGGCAACCAGCCACAACCTAACGAAGGATTTGGGTCTGTAAATGTCCTCTGGTATCGCTGCAGTGCTGTCCGGTGTCAAGTTCTGATTGTTCCGAAAGCCTATAAACAGCCTCAGCTGAGACTGCACTATTACTTCAACTGTGCAGCCAAATACACTGAGAATCTCTGCCACTGAGGTGCTCGTCCTTCTCATTCACACACACACACCTGAGCTGCAGATTATACAGAAAGGATCGCTCCACACCCATAAGGGAGTGGGCCCAGGGAGGTCACCACCTGTGTCAGACCCTGCAAGACAAGCAAGCCCACAGCACCAAGCACAGCTACTGTATCTCCTGTGTTTTGTGCTTGCTGTCATGCATCAGATCCATAGCATCTCAACGTCATGGCTCGCTGAAACAGGGCACTCCCAATTTCACAACATGGGTCCTTGCACATCCGAGGTCAGATACAGGCTTCCGAGAGGCCCTGCTGAGCTTTGCGCAGCTCTGTCTTTGCAAAACAAGAACACGTTTCCGTGAAAATCTGTTCTCCCTTACAGCACAAAGCGCAGATTTCAGGCATCTACTGTCCGTGCTGCATTCGCAAGCTCAATATAAAACTGCACATTCGGCAGGATTACGAGAGTAATAGTCTCTTGTGAAACATGGCATGTATACGTAATCTACAAGATGAATTTCTTCTGCTTCTAAGGGTGAGGGGTGCAAAAAGCAGAGAACCTCTCTATCTTCTCTGTTTTCTTCCCAAATAGCCCAGCTAATTGGTGTCTATCGGGGTTGAAGTTTTAATATTGATTAATATTATGTGTCCCCTCCCGGGTCAGCTAATTTTCCAGGTGTGTGCTTCTCAGAGGGCATTTTTGGACATGCCAAGAGCTTGTGTGTCCAGAGTCAGTTGTCATGACCCGCCTCACCAGGAATAAGCTACTCTCTGAGAATGCATGGATATTCTTTAATTGGGCTTGACCTGTGTTCCTGTGTTCTCAGACGCTTTGTACATGTGATGTTCAGCAGGATGTAGCCCATGCTAACCAAGACAGCGTAATTCCTTCACCTGTCCTCAAAACCTT